>NW_027211604.1:14660000-16092500 GCF_022749685.1 Semicossyphus pulcher | reverse complement strand
TCCTCCACGGGAAGATGAACCCTGTCTAAAAGACTGCTGCCAATTTAATGTGTTAGAGGTGTCACATTTTTGTCTTAATACACAAATGTTTTCTTTTCCTTTGGTTTGCTGTGTTCATATTTTGTACTTTGATCAGTCAGCCAATCAGATGGTGTTTCTGTTGTTACCTGCCCTTGAAGTGGTAATCTCGAAGATCTCAGTTTCGTTCTCTTTGGCGGCACCTATGTCGATAAATGTTAATTGCCAGAGCACACTTCCCAGATTTCCAGACAGTGTCACATGTGTGACGTCCACGGTTGGCTCCGGTTGTAACTCTTGATTTTCCTCGCTTTCCTTTTCAGACTGTTTGTCTTCATCTGAGCGTCGAATTTGTTTCCTTTTCTTTGGATTTTCACTCATTTTTGAAGTTGTATCTGTAGTCATGGACCTTTTCTTTGTTTGTTCAGCCATAGTAGATTACTGTTTACTCGCAACACTTGCAGAGACTGGAAAAGCAGCCGCTAAGCTCCGCCTACCCTCTCTGGCAGACCAACCACTGCTGCCTGATGGGAAACGCGTCACTAACTGGGCGCCGCTTGTGATTTTTTCCGCAAAAGTCGCCACAGACACCCGGTCTGTAATACTACCCATCAGTGGGCCATAGGCTCAATCACCATTGTGTTTGTTACCTCATTCAGCGATAGATGAAAATCTTCAAGATTATTACTTTAACACCTGCGCTTATCTTATCTGGTGTGATCCAATGATATGTCTTAAATGCTGTGCTGCAAGAATGTTAAGTCACAAACTCCATAAGTCAGTTCAGTTTTTATTTTACACAGTAACTGTATTTCAAATGTCACCCTTTCACCCATTTTGCACTTGATTTCTGGATTCCCATGTCTTGTCTTTGCAGCACAGGACAACCAGCCAGTCTTAAAAGAAAGAAAGCAGCTGAGGGTTTATTGTAAAAGTCACGGCTCACTTAGCGCGTGCTTCACAGTCTTAATTTAATTCTCTTTGTTTATTTTGCCAAATCCCCTGTTTGATGTGCCTAAACAGTCTTATGCCCGAGTTTCTCTGCTACTTGTCTTTTCTGAATTACGTGTGTACAGCTGAATAAATGAATCTGGATTAGAAGAAGCATCATGTGCTGATACAGTAAATTTATAATCAGGGATCGTTTGTAACCTGCCTGAGGAGATCTGGACCGTCAGCTGCCTGGATGTTAGATAGTGCTCCATAAAAATGGAAAACATCCAAACAAATGTGTTCCCTTTTTTTTGCCTTTCATGTGTCTGAATGTATTCAAGTCTTCTTTTTGTATCATAGTGTCTGTTAATTGAAAGCCATACGTCCACTGTTAATCAGACTGAAACAAGCCGTGGTGTCTTTTTCTTTGATCGTGTTTGAAAGGAGACGAAAGCGGGACGATGTTGGCTGCATTGTGTCGGTGTAAAGTTCCTGAATATGTCGTTATGATTATCTGCTTTTGTCTTCCATGTGATGGATTATGAGATGGAAAAATTGAGGCTGACAGAGATGGAAGAGTCTGTCTTCTTTCTTCGTCCTTTTGCAGCTTCTGCCGGCTTTCTGTCCTTCTCTCACCTTGTTTCGACTCTTCTATGAACACTCGGTGTGTTTGCCCTCTTTTTGTCCTTCCCCTCACTTTATCCTTTTTTAAAAATGAGCCACCTATTTATTTAATCTTAAAAATGGGTCTGGAGACCACTCTTCTGTTTGTGTCTAAATATGAGAATGCCTGCGCGTGTGTGTGATGTTTGAAAGCTAAGGAAGGCTTTTAATAGTACATATATAAATACCTGTACAGGAAGAGGAAGGTCTGGTTCGATGACGTATGATCCGAAGCACTCGTCCATCTTCAGTTCTGAGAGTCATCATGGCTTGTCTGCGTTCAGGCGCACAGGTGTGTCCATCATTCATCCTCACGGTATCAGCAGTGTCGGTGAGCAGGGGGAGAGTACACAGGAAACTACTGTAAAGATGATAATGTTGATTTTTTTTATTTTATTTTAAACTCTGAAGTGTAAGATAACTTTTGATTCTCACTATATTTAATTAAAGTTCTTTCTTCTCTGTGAAAAGGTGTCGGCTGCTGGCTTTTGTTGCTCATCACTGTCACTCAGGCTGCAGAATAAGACAGACACACACGGGGGGAAAGATGCAAGTGAGGGATTTGAGGTGCTGCATCTTTCAACGGATAATTTCCTAGCCTGTCAAAAGTCTGCAAGGACTGATCTCACAAAGATCAGCTCACCTTAAACCGACTGTTTGCTCTATATAAGCCTGTGGGAGGCAGCCAGTCTTATATCTACCCCGGCCTCCACCTCAGGGTTCGTCTCTGTTTAAGTCTGAGCTACTTAAACTTGTTTAGGTTCAATAGTCATGTATGTATTATACTCATCAATATATATGTATATATCATTCTCATACAAGGTCATGTAACACCAATGTTGTAATAGTACTGAACAAATGTTACACTCGGATGCAACAGGACACAAGTTGCAGTTCAAAACAGTGAAGTCTTTATTTAACCAGGCTGCGGCACACGTGAGGTCACTCTGAGAATCAAACAAATCCAGGGAGGAAACAGGCAAATACATTCAAGAATTAAGAAACCAGACCGAGTCTAAAACCAAAGAACTTGGGCCGCTGGTTTAGCTCAATGGGAAGAGCAGGCGCCCCATTATTTCTGAGGCCACTGTCCTCAAAGCAGTGGTCACAGGATCGACTCTCGACCTTTGCCCTTTGCTGCACGTCTTCTCCCAATATTTCCCATCTCTCTTAAACTCTCCTATTTTATAAAGGCAAACATGCCCAAAAAAATTATCTTAAAAAAAACATAGAACATGACACAAAAAAGGAGCTGAAAAGCGATGAACCCCACAAGGACAAACTGGCAGAGGAGAAGTGAAATCTAAGGAGCATTTGGACTCGAATGACATCATCAGAGGCAGGTGTGTAAATGAAAAACGAATCAGGAGACGTTAGAAGTAATAGTCAAAGATTACCTGGATGTCACATTTGGCAATTTGTCTGCGTGTCAAATATCGCTAAAGTTACCTGTGAGATGTCGAGAGCGTCTGTATGTGATGCTCTGTGGAAGCAGAAGAGGCTGGGATCGTCTCTGCTCTGTGTCCCGCCTTGAGCTGGGTCGTGCCACTCAACCTTGAAATTGAACCAAAGACACATGTCCATTTAGACCTAATGTTATAGATAATACTTCAAACACCTGCTATGGTGAAGGATTGAATCGCCTTTATGTTCATTGTGCATCACCAGACTTGTAGGAGGAAATCAAACTATACGACAGATCGTGTGTATTTTACAAAGTTAGCAACACTCCTAATCCTGTCTAATGCAAGGCTCATCACCACATGATGTTTGTCCGGACAGAGCCTGTCCTGTCTATCGTGCTATAGTGAAAGACCTTTAGCAAAGCACCTGTGAATACCCACAACAACCAAACGCACTCAAAAAACAGCATTTTAGCCTTTTATTGCCACATTTGAAAACTACAATTCCCACAAAGCATTGCTCTTTGCACAGCTTTGTGTCATTCATACATTAACTCTTTGAGGGTTTGGAAAACGCCTCGTGTGTTTTTTCAATATGTCAGTACATGTCGTACTGGTGGGCTACAGTGGTTAGCGCTGTTGCCTCACAGTTAGAAGGTTGATGGTTCAATTCCCAGTTGGGACGAAGTGGGCCTTTCTGTGTGGAGTTTGCATGTTCTCCCCGTGCATGTTTGGGTTTCTCCTTCCGACTTCCTCCCACAGTCCAAAGACATTGTCGTTTGGTTAATTAGTGACTCTATAATTGCGTGGACAAACTTTATTTAAATTCACGTGTCGTTCAGTTGACAGTGTATTTATAGCATTTTAAGGTCATGCACAAAATAAGGAAATTCAAAGAGTTATAAAAGAAAAATGTGACGAATAAGAAAAAGTGAAATTGCAAAATAATTGATCTGAAAGGTGATTCATCACTCCTCTTCGCTGTTCACATGTTAGGCTCTTTCCCAGGCGAATAATTGAGAGGGAGAGGTCCTCCAGGGTCACAGAGCTCCACAATAAGTAGTAAAAGCTGAGAGGGAGGAGGCTGATCGTCACTCAGCCGTGCGTTTGTTTCATTATTTAAGTCTTTTATTTCTCCTCCATTCTTCTGTCACATCAAACCGCCTCTGTCTCCTGCTGCTCTGATGTTGAGCAAGGATACCAGCCCTGCCAGCGCTGTGGTCATACACACTGTGTGTGTCAGTGTGTGTGTGTGTGTGTGTGTGTGTGTGTGTGTGTATGTGTGTTCATAAACAATACAAATTCTCCTGTGAGACCAGTTTCTGTAATGAGACAGATGGGCCCTGCCTGGAGTTAGCTATCGGCACAACTACAGGCAGTTTGTCTGTGTGTGTGTGTGTGTGTGTGTGTGTGTGTGTGTGTGTGTGTGTGTGTGTGTGTGTGCTGGTGTGGGAAAGGGAAAAAGAGTGTGTGAGGTGTTATTCTCCTATTCCTTGCCTGCAGGCTTAATCAAAGAGGAGCCACAGATGTCTTATTGACACCAATTAGTTTCTGTCTCATGGCGCGCGCACGCACACACACACACACACACACACACACACACACACACACACACTTGTACACATGTGATCAGAGTGTAAACACATTGTATTTCAAAGACTGATATGAGCTGGATTCAGGATTATTTATGGCCGTGTTGGACGAGATGAGGAATGCAGTCGATTTGTTTGAGCGCTAACTGGGCACATTCACAGTTCATAAAAAACACACCAGTTCAATGGCTTGATGCCTGTGTGTGTGTGTGTGTGTGTGTGTGCGTGTGTGTGTGTGTGTGTGTGTGTGTGTGTGTGTGTGTGTGTGAGAGAGAGAGGGAGAGAGAGAGAGAGAGTGAGAGAGAGCATGTGTGTGTTTGAGACAGTGTGTGAAATACCAAGTCTGACGAGACAGCACTGAAGACATCCATTAGCTAATGGATCTGTTCTCTCGATTTTTTTCATCTCTCTCTTCTTCTTTTATCCCTCTCATCCTCCCTCCATCACCACATCACACTCCGGGTGCACTTAACCCCATCAGGAGAAACAACACACACACACACACACACACTCAAACACATTCCCTAATCCCCACTCTCCTCCCTCCGCCTCTGTCCTCCTTCAGCTTGAACTAAAACCTTTATTTACACAGGTCGGACTGAGCGACAGCACGCCTTCTTTAAGGTTTTCATCTGCTCACACAACAGATTCAAAATCAACAGTGACCTGTAATTACACAATAAAACTACACAGGGAAACAGTGACAGTGGACAGAGCAGTATCTGGAATTACAGTGAGGAAATGGTGCTGACCTGCTTAAATGCATTAGTGTTAAGTTGATTTCCTTCACAGATTGATTAATAAACACAGCAATAAAGATTCAATCAACATATTTTGAAAGCTAAGCGAGAGCAGAGGAGCAGATTTGGTGCCTCCTGCCGCACTGATGACAGAACAGACACAAAAACAGCTGAAAATTTCAACTTTATTTCCTTTTTCAACACAATTGTTTTAACCATAAGCCTGTAACTTCTTTAACAAATACATCAAAACAAAAACAAAAAAAACACCTGCTTGACGCTTGAATTTCAGAGCTGTGTGTGCATCTTAGTAAACATCAGGTTTGTATTCTTAGCGTGCTGCATGAAAATACTGTTGGAAAATTCAGATTTAACCTGCAGCAGTAATGCTATCCATATTCTAGCAGTGGTTAAATTACAATTACAATCATGTTCCAGTTTCATTTAGCAGACGCTTTTTTCCAAAGTGACGTAATTGCGCGTCCAAGAGGCCCAGTCCTCGACGCAGCAGCATGGGTTCAAATCTGACCCTTGACCCTTTGCCGCATGCCATCCCCACTCTCTCTACCCACATTTCCCACTCTAACTACTGTCTATTGAATCTGAAACTATTGTATTACAGTCTAAAGGTTGTTTGACGATTTTGGCCTTTTATGCCTTGACTGAATGAGAGGGCAGTGTCAGATACAGGGGAAGATAGTCTGGGGGATGACATGCGGCAAGGGGCCGAGGGTGGGAGTCGAGCCAGGGCCGTCGCATCCAGGACTGAGCCTCCGTACACGGGACGCGCGACTTAACTGCTGAGCTAAACTGAGCCCCTGGTTTGTCCTGCTTCTTTAAATAGCTGTTAGCAGGAGAACATAACGCGCATGGGCTTTGCCATCAGGCCTGCTCTCCTTCTGCAGGAGTAGATTTCCTACATTTCCCAGAATGACTTTCAGCCAACCTGAACCACTCAGTTAATTTATGTCTTCCAAAAGTCTTTTCTGATAAACAATTTAATCAAATAATGTTTGTTTTAGGTTTTGTTAAGCTTATTTAAAAGATTTGATCATGTCTGAAGATACATTATTAATTTGGGTTAAATCATCCGGTCGCATGGAGGTAGAGATGGATGGATGAGTCATGGGACAATACAAAAATCACGCCATCATGACTCTGCCTCTATAATGACATCACCTGACTCTCTGTTTTCCCCCAGCCATATAACTACAACTGATAAGAGGACAAACTCTCTTAAATATAAACATTTTTGTGATCCTTTGTTTAGTTAAAAAGAAAGAACGGTGTCTTTAGGTTGGATGAGGTTTGTTTAAGGAAGCAAAAAGACCCAGAAGGGAAAAGCGAGTAATCAATTTAACAGGAGAGCAGAGGATACATATGAGGAGGAGGAAGAGGAGGGTGACATGATGATGATGTGTACAAGGTGAGCGATAATGGAGTCTTCTCTTTAGAAAGGTGATGTTTCTGTAAGATTTAACAGTCGAGAGCTGAAGAACAATGACATTTAACCGTGTGTGTGTCTGTCTGTGTGTGCGTGTGTGTGTGCATGTGTGTGCATGTGTGTGCGTTTGCATTTGAATGAAGAGTGCTGAAGCTAAGTACGGGGGATGACACCCCTCTCTGCTGCCACTCCAGAACCACTTGTAACACACACTCTCGCGCGTCCTGACACACACTCACACACACTCGTACCCACTCACTTAAGTGGAGGGTTTGAAATTGAGCTGGGACTTGGAACGAATACTCCAAACAATTATCTTTCTCTCCTGCGTCTCGTAATCCATTTCCCATGAATATATTCACATCTGCCTCTTTTTCCTTTTCCCGCTCCTCCTCCTCCTCCTCCTCCTCCTCCTCTTCTGTCACACATTCTCACCTCCCTCTTTTCTCCTCCCTCACAGGTGATGGTGTCTCTCCCTCAGGGCCTCGGACACAATGTGACAACACAGCCATCATGCTGCATTTATGACAGCAGGTGCCTGTCACATATTGTCCACACTGTGGTTACTGCTGGCTGCAGGTGACACAGAAGTGGTCAAAATTATACCGTTTTTTTTTTTTTACTATTTATGAGCCTGCAGGTGTGATGTGGGAAAAAGAGGAAAATGTTCCTTTTTTAGTTATTTTTTACTTTGAATTAATAAAGAAAATAAAAATTATGTTGAAAAACAATAAAAATTCCTTTAAATTTAAATTGAATCCTTTAAAAATAGTAATTTTTCTGCTACTAAAGACAGATATGTGTGTGTTTTCGAATCAATAGTAGTGATTGACTGTTTGATTTTTTTGAACCTTTATGGGGCTGCACGGTGGTGCAGCGGTTAGCGCTGTCGCCTCACAGCTAGAGGGTTTCTAGTTCAAATCTGAGTTCGGATGAAGTGGGCCTTTCTGTGTGGAGTTTGCATGTTCTCCTCGTTCACGTGTGGGTTCCCTCCGGGTTCTCCGGCTTCCTCCCACAGTCCAAAGACATGCTCGTTAGGCTAATTGGTGATTCTAAATTACTCGTACGTGTAAGTGTGGGCGTCTCTTTGTGTCAGCCCTGTGAGTGACTGGCTTCAGCCCCCCTCGCAGCCCTGAACAGAATAAGCGGTACAGAGGATCGATGGATGAACCTTTATCATAATTATTATATATATTACATATATATTTATGTATATATAATATGTATATACAGTATGTTGAGATAGTAACATGGTGTTAACATTTCAGACCGATCTGAGCTGCCCGACTAACAGTTTGAAATGAGCATGCAAAGAGTTATTAATACAAAAAATATTTAATTGATCAAAACAAGTCAATCAAACAAATCCTGAAAAGTAAATGTGGCTTGTTGGTCCTCCTCTTGTGACAAAACATCCATATTTTCCTCTATCCACCTGCACCTCGACAAACAGATGCTTTCTGTCTTCTTGGACTGTGTTGGGTTTTACATAACCTTAACTCTGTTACATCATCACTTACTGCCAAATGATGTCATCACCTGCTTCCAGGAAGTTGAGATTATCAACGAGATGATGCCCAGAAACGTGTCCTGACCGTCAGGGGTGATCGAATCATTATTTAAACGATGACATCATCCTCCATGAAAACACAAAGACGTTCAGCACTTCTGGTTCGCACGCATGTTGATGATGTCACTGCCAGTGTGTGCGTGATATCACCGCTTTCCTCCGGGAATGATGCCTCTCGTAATCATCGCACAGACACGCACAGATGGAACACATTCAGTGCTCTTGCAGTGCTCTGTGTGAAATGTCAGGTGTAAAGGTCAAAGGTCAGGATCCCTGTTGATCATATTTGTGTGTCATTGCCATACATGCCATCTCTACACATGCTAACCGTGTTCACCCACCGTTCTGGAAGAGGTCAGTGCCCAAATATACACATCATATACCTGCCTGCCTATGTTTCAGACGACCCACACTGAGATCACGTTAGTACTGCTGCTCTGGGTGAGGCAAAATGCTTTCTTAGCATCAGTTTCTGTATCTGCACATTACTTTATCACTAATTCCGCCTCCAATATGAAGTGATTAGAACAGCACATGTAGGATTTTTTCCCGAGTCGACGCTGAATCACTACTGTGTTATTTCAATCAACAATAAAAAGTAGCAAAACAGACCCGCATTTACGAGAAATATGTATCACTTTAACCTCTCAGGGCAGAGCTCACTCCCCCATGATGCTCTCCATCTCGCAGAGTGTTGCTGTTGAAACCGAGCCAATTGCATAAAGCCTGTGCCCAGTGAACCAGGAGGAGTGTGGGTGTATGTGTGTGTTCGTAACTTAACTCCTGATATTAGCTAATTTGTGAACATTTGAGCAGAGGGAGCACATAAACACTCACACACACACACACACACACATGCCCTGTGTTTTAACAGTTTCAACACATCCCCTCTCCACCCTGTGAAGCTCTGTGCTGCCAGCTGAGAGCTCAGGCAGGAGGTCCGCGGCCTCCGCAGACCCCCTCAATGACTCCTGGGAGGTTTTTTTCAGAGAACCCTCGCCCGAGTGTGTAACACCGAGCACTGTGCGTGGTTTGATCTCCTGCAGCAGGAAACACAGGAACACCCCGCCAGGGATCGAACCGTTATCAATAGTTCACCAGCTGCCGTGGACTTTAACTCTTCGATGCTGAACCGCAGTCGAGGCTTTTTCTCTTGCAGGATTCTGTCTAAACAACATGTTTTGAATTGTTTTCACAGAAACGCTTCAGTTACTTTTAGATAGAAACTGTGTTTTTAAATAAAGCTTGAAAACCTTTTTTTTTTACTTTTATTACTCGATAATAACTAAAACTATAATTACTCTACTAACTGATTGGGTTTCACTAAATACAGCTCTATGGTCCAACTGATTAAAGCTCCTGTGAGGAGTTTTTCAATGTTTATGAAACAACAATTAATTCTGATTACTCTATATGACCTACAAAGGTAAACCAGACCATCAGCGACAAGACTGATTATTTTTATATAGTTATTATTAATGCCTGAAACTGCAGGCGGGGGGTAGATGTCAGACGAAGCGATTAACTGCACGCTGCCTTTGTTTAAGAGGTACGGCTTTGTGCACAGGAGCTTTTTTATGCATTAGTTTTTTTAAACAGATTTATCTTAAACCTTTACGTCCAAACTGGGATTTGAACCATGAACCTTATAGCTGTGAGATGACAGCGCTAACCATCACACCACCGTGCAGCCCCATAAAGCACATGTGGTCTAAAAACACATAAAGGAATCGTTTACACTTTCAGTAATTGCTGACTCTTTGAGAGAGACGAGGAAATTGGTATCAACCTCATGTCTGTGGCTTAAGAGCAGGCCCAGCCAGGGAAGACGTTCTTACAGCATGTGACATAAATTGTTATTTTTACATTTCGGCTTCAGTACGGATGAAAACATGTGATGTGAGGTGTTTATTAGTGAGCTTTATAGCCGCTGGTAGGTGGATTTTTAACTTTAAAGAGAGCCAGGCTAGCTGTTTCCCCCTGCTGCCTGTCTTTATGCTAAGCTAGGCTAATCGCGTCCTAACTCCAGGATTTGGGATTTTTACCTTATATCACTGTGTAAACTTGTGGCAAGGTAATAATCTTGAAGATTTTCACTTAAATAAATGTCTGTAGCGAGTAAACAGTAATCTACTATGGCTGAACAAACAGAGAAAATATCGATGACTACAGATACAACTTCAACAATAAGTGAAAATCCAAAGAAAAAGAAACTAATTTGACGTTCAGATGAAGGTGTGTCTGGGTAGTGTGCTCCCGCAATTACTGTTTTTTTGCCATAGGTGCCGCCAAGGAGAACGCAACTGAGATCTTCGAGATTAGCACTTTAAGACAAATAGAAGTATCTCAATAATCACACTCAGGTAAATGTAAATCTTGGTGACACAAGAGTAACTGAACTCTAACACACACGTTATGGCTGACAAAAGTGCTTAATCTCCCTGCACTCATCACCTCCTGATCTGCACACACACACACACACACACACACACACACACACACGCACAAAAACGCTCAACTTCCACTGTAGGTCAACACGCTCTCTCTTACACAGGGGACACACACACGCTCACACACTCAGGTCTAACGTGGTTGTTTTTCTAAGGGGTGTTTATGTAAGGGAAGTTGGACCCTGAAACTCGCTGCATACTTCACATTTATGAAAGCTGGAAACAACCCGACTGCTGATATGATTACAGCAAGAAGCAAGCAGGAAAACGCTCTGACATTCTCATATGGAAGCCATTATCCTCTCTCTACATCACTTTCTCTCTCTATTTATCTTTACCTTTTCTTCTCCAGCAACCCCCCCCACCCCACACACACACACACACACACACACACACACAACTCTCTGACTATCTCTCATTTCTTTCTCTCAGTAACACATGCTGTTTGTGTTTATGAGTGTTTGCTTGCACAAGCTGCATGCATGTGTATGTGACGCCTGATGTGAATTGTTTTATTTCATCATGAGTGCACACACACACACACACACACACACACACACACACACACACACACACACACACACACACACGTGCAAACACACAGTGAAATGGTTTGATTAACTGTGAGTTGGCCTGACTTTCCTCTCTGGATCAGCCACAGTGTTAGGCATTAAAAACCCATAACTCACTATTAACACCCCACCAGACCTCTGTGTGTGTGTGTATGTGCATGTGTGTGGGTGTGTGTGTGTGTGCTCAAATGTGTGTCTGCCTTTCTCATAAGCCCCCTCCACCCATCAATCCACTCCCAAATGACATCAGAAGAGTGAGGAGTGAGAACACAGTGCATGACTGACAGAGACCAGGAAGAGAGAGGGGATAAACCCTGACGCTGTGTGTGTGTGTGTGTGTGTGTGTGTGTGTGTGTGTGTGTGCGCGCGAGAGAGAGAGAGAGAGAGAGAGCTCTCACGCCCTGGATGCTGTAATGACACAATCATCTCTGGCTGAGCAGACTTGGTGAAGACACGCACACACACACTCACACACACACACAAACACACTAAACTGCGATCCACCCTGCCTGACTGCAGCTCGGTTTCCAAACATTGCATCAAATTCCCAGAAACATGACAACAGAAACCCGAGGAGCCAGAGAGAGTGTGTCCATGACCTCTGAGTCCCGCACAGACTTAATGTGTTTAATGTGTTGTCTTTTAAACTCATATTTTACCTGCTTCAGGTATGAAACAAGGAAATGTCATGTTTTACCCCTCTTACCTGGCAGCTACTGATACAAGTTATATGCAGATTTAGACCTACAATGAGCTTAACAATGCCATACATTGTTATACACTACTTTAACAACCCAACAGTACATAAAAAAGTAGATTAAGCTATTCCACATGCAGCTGCATCATTAAAATACTGCTTACATGTTCAATAAAGAACTTTAACTGTTCTTGGTGACAAAGCTTTTTAACGCCAATGTACACTACAGGCTCAGCACCAAACAGAGGACACTGTCACAGTTAGCGCCTAGCTCATGAACATAGTGGGAAAACAGCACTATATTAGCTAAGAGGAGTTGGTGGAGACCAAAAATAGAGCTAAAAGGAGAGTGAATATTAGACTTAGATTCATCAGGTGGCCAGACACAAGATGCCACCTGAATGACAGTGTTGCTCTCTTTCACCTCTATGTTTTAATTTTCAGCAGTCAGTGTTGGGTTCATAACGTTTTTATGCTTCCCCCAGGGTGACCATGAAATTATGAACCATGAAGCTACAATTTGAAATGCATAAATGTATTTTTAACTTGTGGTATTTCTATTTTACTCATGTAAGTTATCTGAATAATTTAACTGCTTGCCATGATAACATGTCACTCACTTAAGTATTTATTGGAGGTCTGGGAATGAAGTTACAACCCTGCAAATATGTCGATAAAACGCTGAGCATTTAAGATATCAGACAGGTTCAAAGAAGTTACAATATCATCTAATTCAGACTATTTAAAGGTAAATGAGATGGTGAGTCCCTAAAAATACCTAAATTACACAAATACAGTGTAGGTTTGGTGGGTCAAAGTTGAACCGCATAGTCATTCTGCAAGCTGTGATTGATGTGGGTAATCATTCCTTTGTCTGACTTTGTTTTCTTTCCGTAATAAGTGTTGTTTACCTTGAGCTTTGTTTCAAACCTCTCTGATTATCTGCATTGTTCTGACCTTTGTGAAGTACATTTTAAACTGCTCAGTTAGGTTTTGTTTCTGATACTGCCCCTTCCTGGTTATTTGTTAGCATTAGCTTCTGAGGAGAATTTCCCTGTTCCCAAGTGTGGTCGAGGACCGACTGCTTCTGCTTCTCCCTCTGCACAATTATCTTACATTATTGTATCCTCTGACTCTATTTGTCTGTAAGTACCATGTTTTTGACTTCTTTGATGTCAGAGTTAAAGGCATATGACTCCTTGAGTTTGTTATTTTAAGAGTAGTCGATTGGTAGCTAGCAGAGCGGTAAGCTAGCAGTATGACTCAGCATTTTCAGCTATGTAGATTTGTGGCCTTACATTGTGCCTTATTGTTTGAAGTTGTTATTTATTAAGTACACAATTTGTTCTTTGTTGCAGTTTTACAAGTGTAAAATTCTTCAATAAATATCAAGAAAAGTTCGGCCGTGTGCTTTATGGAGGACTTACAACTGTTAGCTTACTGCCTTGCTTTGAATATAAGCAACTCAATACTTAGGACAGTATATGAATGCTTGTGAGACTTCTTATAAGACTTGTTTCAATCCTTTCACACATCTTAATAGCAAACTGAGTGGGTAATACGTTACTGTAAGTAATATGATTGATGGCATTTAACTAGAAAAGCAAGATAAAGTTTCAAAGAACTCCTTTCTCAACATTTCTTCTAAAACTACAGCACACAATAGTGCTATTTTAAGTAGCTCCAGTCGCTGGTTAACAAAAATAGAAGAAAAAAAAAAGATAAATGCTGCTGCCAGTTTAAAAACAGATGTAAATGCAATGCACATGTAAGTAAAACCTGAAGCCTGTATAAAAAACCTGCTGCGGCCTGTCCGTCTCCCATAAATAGTTCAGACCAGGGTCTATTTAGGAAAACTTTCCCATTTGCAACACAATAGTCTGAGGTCTACCACACATCAGCAGCAGAGAGGAGCAGGAGGTGAAGAGAGACAGGCTGTGAGAGAGGAGACACTGGGAGCAACGGAGAGACTAAATAGAACAAACTCTGGCAGAGGCAGAGGGGTCATATGCCTCCTGGACGTGTAGGTGTCCCTGGAGTCTGACAGTGTTTGACTCCTGCGGTTGCAGCTGCACAGTTTGGTTCTGGTTTGGGTTAGGTCTGATATGTAACTCTATTGAAAACATTGGCAGTGCAGTGGGACAGCCTGGGAATGTGGTGGGGAAAACACAAGAAGAATGATCTGAGAAACGTCTGTTTGTTTGTTACAGAGGAGAAAACGGAGCGTAAAACCATGTGAGTTCATCTCAGGAGAAAGTCTGAGGTTTCACACACGCTGTCTTCTCGGTGGATTTGCACATTTTCTGTTCTTTTATGTGAAGAAATGTTTCAGTGAGTGAATATTCAGCTTGAAAGAGGGCGGGCCTTTCCTCCACCCTGCGGTGTGATTGGTGGTTTGCTGTCCTTGCTGATGGATTGATGGAGGCTGAGCTCCTGCGGTTGGTTGAAAGGTTAATCCATCATTCACCTGTCCAGGTGCTCTGCAGACATTTACTCTCCTCTCACCTCCTCTAACTCCTTATCCTCCCCCTGTATTTCCTTCATCACCTCCTCCCTACATCTCAAACCTATGAAGTGTTAGTTTCCCGTGCTTTGCTGATGAATGTTGAAGATACATAAAGTACTGTGCACGAGCTATACTTGAAATGTTCCATCCATTCTGCATAATAACATGTATTTAGCCAAAAACAAAAATATAACTACTTGTTTTCTGGTCTAGGGAGAAATACTGATCAATTACAGTTTGTCCAGAATGGTGCAACTGCATCACTACGTAACAATCACTTCTGTTTACACATTACTGGTACTTGGTATGAACAGTAAATCCAGCAAACCTCACAGGGTCAGTTTGGTTTGTGTTCACACGGCAGCTTTTACCAGCGCACCAAAAGTTTTGATGCCTGAGGAAACTGCTTTCTGATTGGTCAGTTTTCCGCTTGGGAAAACTCCCTGAAGTAAACAAAAAAAAAAAAGCATGACTCCGTGCCGCTACCACTTTTCCACAAAGAATTGTAGACTTTAATGTGCTGCTGTCAGAGTTTTTTCCACAGTTTGATCAGTTCCAGCTGAACAGTTTGATTACCTCTGTGTTCTTGTGCGTTTCCACAAGCATTTGTGAAATTGTTAAGTCATATTTCTATCACAGCCCTTTAATGTTCTCACCTGAATCAAACCAGACCGAGGTTCCATTGGAAAGAGGCCCATCTTTTCTGGTTGACCATGCGTAGTGTGGTCCGCACCAGAGTTCCCAACCAAAGCTATCAGGTGTGAGAGCACCTTTAGGTTCTGCACACATGCCTGGAACACAGTCAATATATGCTTAAGCTGTAGCTTTGAGGTGACTTGCTGACCTGAGATCTGCCCTGAAAGTAGACTCATTCAGACAAAACCTACAGAATGACAAGCTTCACATAAGCAAAGGATGGCTTCATGCATTTTTCTGTGATCATTATTTGGAATCATAAATAAATGGAGTGTTTTCTTTCAATATTGCATAAAGTATGTTTTTAATATCTATATATCATCCGGTTTTTTTTGTATTTCAATTCAGTTACTTCCTGTCTAAGGCCCCGATCAGACAGAGCGCGTTTTGCAGGCAGAAGAAGCAGTTTTTATGTTAAGGCAACCACCGAATCATTAGCTGTCATTAACCTAACCGCTATATTGCAAACTGACAGAAGGCCTGCCTCAACATTCATCCGATTGGACAATGAGAAAAGACGCCAATGACGTCCGGCGCTTTTCTGTTTTGAGTTGAAGTTTTTTCAACTTATGCGCTGCCTAACGTTAATGGAATATGTTGCAACCTCCTCGTGTAGAATTATTCTCCCTTTATGTCATGATTTTCATATTAGCCTACCTGCATTCACAGGTATGTTTGGCCATTACATGCTGTTTATACTGCAACAGAGCACAGGATCACCCACAGTGCAACGCAGGAGCATCTTTCCAAGGTCTCTCAAGGTGTCGTCAGAACATGGCCGCGTTTGATTCTCAACACAAATAGCATTTTAGTTTGAACGGCTGCAAACTGAACTCATGTGAAAAGCTAGGGTATTAAATAATACATTCAGTGATATGTAAACACACACACACACACACACGCACAGGTGAACAAAAACACACAACATGCAGCCAAACCCTTTCATAAAACCACCTCTTCCCTCTTTCCCTTTCCACTTCTCTTCACCACCCCCTCACCCTTTCACCCAGCGCTCCCCTCCACCCCTTGTCTCATTCGATATATGTTGTAACCCAGTGTGCTATGTTGGTGGTGGTCCAAAGGAAACCACCTATCACACACACACACACACACACACACACAAACACGCTGTGAGGGTGGTAATCCAACTTTCTGTGAACCATGTGGAAGCCATTGCTGTGTAATCTGTTGTAATTGTGTTGTATTTGAGAGAGAGCTGGTCTACATTACCTCCTTCATTACCGTGTGTGTGTGTGCGTGTATGTGTGCGTGTGTGTTAGAAGTACACTGCGCAGGAAGTATGAGAAACAGAGAAGTGGATGTAAGGAAAGATTGCCTCTAAAGAAGGTGTAGTCGTGAACACGAGCAAAATAAGACACGATACATCAGTAGCCTTATATGGACGCATGCAGTGCATTCTTAAACATGCCACTTATCGCTCCGCCTCCACCATTACACACATAGATTGCATAATTACACATAATAGATTAAGCGCTGCCGGCATGCTGAACGTAAGTCTAGCATGCATGTAAGTACACGGACCTCTCGCAGTTTACCTGCAAACAAGTTGAAATGAGCCGTGTAATAAATGCTGTTATGTCCAAGTGATCACCCAAAGAGGAGAAGTGACCTTTGAACTCGTACGTCCGGTAACTTCTGGATGATAATATGTTGCTGAATCATATTAAACACAGGGTTTTCCCTACCATATAAACTCTTAGCAGCGCCTACGTTTTTGCGGAGCGCCGAAGTCGAATGATCGTAAAAAGGCAAACAACGGTGAGCGCTCTCACGCTGTGTGTCGGTGCAGGTGTAGCCGTAAGTAATCCGTGAACGGTCCATTTAAGTAGCCACAGCATTAACGTGCACCGGGACAAGGTGCCGCTGATAACGGGAATGAGCACACTTAGCCATCTTGCATAACTGCCTGTTTGCCTCGATTGTCCTGCAGAAGGAGAGCAACATAGAACCTAAGTTTATCACGACTGGTGCTGTAGTTCTAGTGAACGAATGAAGCAGACATTGACTGACTATGATTCAGCATGGAGTCTTCTATATATACCCCCCTCCCCCATTCTTGGCCTCTTTTTAATCCACTCTCTCTTTTGACTTCTCAGCTTCCTCCATCGACATCTTCATCAGTGTCAATGCCTCTTTGCCGCCATCTTGTCCGTACTAAGAATCCAGACCAGTAAAGAGGGAAGTTTGCCTCCAGCGATTTCTGCCAGAAAGCTGTGCAGTAAAGCGTTACGCACTCTCTGCAGGAGATCTGCAAAACCAAAGTCAGTTAGTAAAGTGGCAAAAGAAGTTCAGAGCGTGGATGGGAATGAAAGAGGCTCCATTCTCCCTTTAATGAGTCAGTGCAGCATCAAAGTGATTCTGAAGTTATGTCGAGGTTACATAGTTTTATAATGTCTCTTCAACATGCGATTGTTTCTTTTTAGTCATGCTGGCACTGCTTTGGGAATGTCAGCCTGTCAGTCCATCCAATCAGCTTCACAGATCAGGTCTGATCATGTTACAATAATTATATTTGATCTGAAAGCAATACTGGGAGGACATAAAGCTCGGGTAAACATTAAGAGACCACTGCAAAAATATGTTTTTCTCTGGTTCTTCAATTTATAGGTTTGTGTTTGTGTACAATGAACTTTTGTTTTATTGTTTACATTATAAAACATTTCTCACTAATTCCACATAAAATTTTCTCATGTAAGTCAAAAGTAACAAAATAGATGCAAAACATGCAAAGAAAACAAGTTCATGTTTAAACAAGAGAATACTAATGTAGAGTTCAGAAAACAATATTTGGTGGAATAACCTGGTTTTTATTTTTCACTTTTTTCATGCATCTTGGCTGCTCTCCACCAGTCTGTCACGTTGCTGTTGGGTGACGTTAGGCCACTCTGTTCGATGGCTTGTGGCCGTCCATCTTCCTCAGGAGGTGTACAGCGGGGGTCAGATCTGATCAGGCTGACCATGACATGTCGAGAGACGTTTTGAAGTGGTCTCTTAATTTTTTTCCAGAGCTGTATTTACATTGAAGAGGTCGTACGTTGCTGTAATTGTTTCTGCCATCCAAGCTTGAAGTGATGTGAAGTGATGGGGACGAAATCTAGAGTCATTGTTGCATTGTGAAGTCCAGCTCAAGCTAATGTGAGGCTTTAATGGTTTAGGTTGGCTAGGTGTGCTCCCATGAATAGCGTTTCCTTGCTGAGCCACAACACAGGGAAACCAAGACAAAGCAGGAATGTGGTCCTAGAGAGACTTTAGCTTCAGATGAACTTTTAAAGGAAATTTGGCATTGAACAGTGACTCTGAATTTGGGCTAGCTAAGCCAAGTGACAAGGGTTGTCTCCACGGTGATGACAGGGGATGACAGCTGCACAGAAGAGTTTCAGGGTTTCAACAACAAAACTTTTGCCATTAGAGCAATAAAGCTGTCATTCGTACATTAAATTATATCATAGTGATAATAATATAATAGTAACAGTGGCTTTACAAAAGGCAAGGTGGCAGTCATCCTTGATTGAAATGCCACAAACAACCCTTTCCTCAACACAAAGCCAAACTCATAGTACACAGTGTGTGAAATAAGAGAAAACTTTGTGAGAAGTCCGCAGCAGCATCATCTCCATCAGCCCTCCTGTGTGAGTCCAGAGTGGAGCCTCCTGGTGGCATCACTCACATAACTGTGCACCGGTCAGTCCTGCCAATGCGGCGGTGATGGATGCATCGAGTTCCTGGCTGCACACTCGCCTTCATCCATCCTCAGGAGAGGGAAGAAGAGCAGAGTGCAGAGGGAGCGAGGAGGGAAGGATGGAGATGTACGCGTGAAGAGAGAAGCAGAGCCAGAAAGAGAAAGAAAGCGTCTCTCAGCGCCCTGCCGGGAGGGAGATAAATAGGAAGTGCAGTCTGATCCATGAGCTGATGAGTGATTGAACTAATACCTCCTCCAATAGTCTTCCCATCACCTTCCTCTTCCTCACTCCCTCTGTTTATTTATTTACCTCAGCGGAGCAGCGTGGGAGCAGAGAGGAGAGGTGATGAATGGAACGGAAAGTCATGCAGGGCAGGAGCAGCATTCGGCCTCCTTGTGTGTAAGTGTGTGTGTGTGTGTGTGTGTGTGTGTGTGTTTCTTTCCTTGTGAGAACCAGTCTCGGGCCTTTCAAGTATTGGCATTTTTGCAAATTGATGTAACTTTGGTCAGTCAGCACTTCTTCTGAAGGCCAGCGAACAGTTAGTTTATTGGGGTTTAAGTTTAAAAATGAGATTAGAACAAGCCGTTACAACCAGGAGCCAAATGTTGAAGCCACAGCTCCAAGAACAGTTTGACTGCGCTGACGTCTGTGGGAAAGACCCGAAGTTTCATCCAAAACAACTTCTGGTCTTTCTGCTGAATTTACTGAGAACATTAAAAAAAAACAACAGTTAGAGAATGTACCAAGATCTGTGTTTCACAAAGCTGAATCTCAACCTTATCTAGCAATGAAATAGGCTGTTAGTATGAAAGATGTCAAAAAACAATGTCAACAAGTTAATCAAGCTATGAGTCATAATTACTAAATGGAAAATCTCATGACACAAACCCCAGATCATAAAGGAAAAGGTCAACATTTTAGGGACTAGATTTCTTTACTCTCATGTCCAAAGTAAACTGAGAGCATTGACACTGCTCCATGTCTGTATGAATATGAAGCTAAAGCCAAGAGACAGCTCACTTAGCTTAGCTGACAATAAAGATTGACTGGCTGTAACCAAACAAGATTGTCATGTTTGTTTAATCCGGGCAAAAACTGCTTTGTAAAAATCAAAAGTTCTGGTTTTACAGCCAGCCAAGAAAATGACAAGACGGTTTAAAGTGCCTCCAATCTTTACGCTAAGCTACGCTAACCATCTTAGAGCTGTATTTTAAAGCTAGGTATCTTACTCCTGGAAATAAAGCAAATAAAATAGAGGAAATTTAATTCGTACAACTGAGGCAGAGTGATGCAATACACACAAACGTTTCTCCAGAGATGAGCCTTGCAGGCTCGTTGATATACCGACCCCGTGGCGTCTGATAAAAGAAGTCCGTAGTGTAGTGGGGTCTCTGGGCATTTATAGCCAAGGATACACTGCCACTCCACAACTACCTGCAAGTTAAGTGTGCCTCTGATGTTCCATGCTTTGTGAGCCTGTCAAATTATTTCCTCCAGTACCTTTCTTTGTTAGTATTGCTTCCCAAGTTTTTCTAAGAAACGGCAGCAAAGACAAAACACAGCATCCTGTGATGTAGAAGCAAGAAGCAATAATAACGCTGTCGTTAACGTTAGCAGCAGTTGCAGTGAGTTCCTACCACAGCCGCTTGACTCAATCTCTGTACTGTCAGTAAGTTCTCTCTGGTGTTTTTAACGAAGTAACGGCGTATATCCACTCTAATACTTTTAAGGCAGTAGTAACACAGTGATCTAAACAAGTGCTGACAGAATGGACCGTTAACCTCCCCTTCCTTGCCTGTCGTAGGTATGTAAGTGAGTGTCTCTGCAGGCTACCACAGTTTAATGAAATAATTACAGTGTCTTGCCCAAGGACACTTCGACATGTAGCCTGAGGGAGCTGGGGATCAAACCTTCCAATTGAAAGACAACCGACTCTACCACTGAGCCACAGCTGCCCTTAAATACACATACCTCGCTCTTTAAATACTTCTGCATTTTTGTCAACGGCCACTAGTTGGTTCAGAGGGTTCACTGAACCCCCCAAACTACGGCTGCAAAATAAAGACACTTCAAAAGTCTTTGGGAGGTCAGGTGTTTCAAGTAAACGTTAACCCTTTAAAAATGCTGCATTAAGGTCAAAATCATTCGTCTGTTCTTACCGAATCATTATTGAAAAATAAATCGATGACGTGGAAACGCATGATTCATATTTGTTTTGAGATTTGAAATTTTCGAGTGATCTGAAGGGGAGAAGCAGGAAGTGGGTGTCTCTCAGGGAGATGAACGATGTTCCATCAGAAGATTCGATGTAGTTCTCCGATCACTCCTCTCCTTCCGTCCCTCGTCCTGCATAAAGATTTGATGCATTCAGAATTAAACCTCCATGTGTGAACGCTGTTTGCATTTCGCACTGACTGGTTTGTTTACAGAGCATTCACAGTGTTATGAAGAATGTGTGTGTCTGTGTGTGCGTGCATGTGCGTGAGTGTATGCGAGTGATTTCCTTTGCTTGAGTATAAATGTTTACATGACTCTGGAATGTTCTGAAATGAGATCTACTGACCAGCGAGTGCCAACAGCCACATGATACACACACACACATGCACACACACACACACACACTAACGGCAGCTCTGGTGAACATTACTTGCTGGTTGTTCTGGTTATACGGTTGGTTAGATCCATTTATTCAATGCATTCCTCTTCCATCTAAATCTGAACACAGCGCAGAAATATCCTGGAGATATGTATTGTCATTCTCCACACAAATACACACATGTACACACACACACGCGCACACACACTGTGTCGTTAGTGTGGTGTTGGTTGCATCAGGCCAGAGGGACAAATAAGGAATCAGAGCTTGGATAAGTTGAATTGACCTCCAATAAAACAGATTCTGCAGCGCTACAGAGACAACACTTGATCCTGAGCCCCCTCCCCACCCACACTACACACACACACACACATGCACACACACACACGCACACACAGGGTAGTTGGCCAGGGGTGAGTGCGGCTGTTTGACAACTAATGAAGCAAGCCTCAAAGACAAGATGGCACTTGGCTGCCATTGCCACTCTAAACACACACACGCACGCACACACACACACACACACACAAACAGGCACACGCTGCCATCCGTGACTCTGAATAACAATCACAACAAATGAAAGTGGCTGTGAGGGGGAAACTTTCCTCATTGTCTGTTTTAATTTGAGTCTTATTTAACGAGTCGAGAATCAAACGTCTGATAAGAGGGTGGGCGGCGGGCGAGGCGTCGCGCGGAGACGACAAAAGACGCTGAGAGGGAGAGAAGAAGAAGACGACGACACAGAGAGACATCAGACTCCATCAGTCTGAAAATAGAGCAGTTTTTTGTTTCATCCGACAGGGAGAGGTGTCGATAATTAGGCTCTGTCAGGTAGAGTGTGTTCGTGTGTGTGTGTGTTCGAGTGTGTGTGTGTGTGCAGAGTCCTCCTGACAGTATGTGCTGAGAGCACTGTAAATGCATGGGTAATGGTTGTCAGTGTGTGACAGCTATAAATGGCCCTTTAGTTCTCTTCTCTTCACTACATTGACACACACACACTTTCTCACTCAGTGCCTTTCCTACACACACACGCACACACGCACACACACACGCAAGTTAGAGCAAAGGATCTTCATTTCCATGTTCGCCGACTTAATTATCATCAGCACCAACAAACACCCTCCTCTCCACTCATGGGAGCAAGCTGAGAACAAGGATGTTGGAGGTTCCCATGCAGCTCGTTAACATCAGTTACCTCTAAATAAAAAATTATTTGATTGGTAAGATATTGTAAATGATTATTTATTGCTACATGTGGAGAGTTTCATTTCACAGAGACATGAGCAATCCATCAATCAGCCTGCTTCTGCCTGAGGTTTCTGCCTGTTTAGAGACGCCACTGTTGGTACAGCAGGTACTTGCTCATTGGTGGATTCATGTTGGGTACAGTTTCGACCTGCTCTTTAAGTAAAGGTCATGAGATAACTTCTGTATGATTTGGCTCTCTTTTTTTTTATACTCCACTTTCAACCCTGCACTAATCATTTTGACCTGCCCAGACCAGTTTCCTCCCCCAGTCTGGAGGGAATCAGGTATGAGTTGTCCCGACACTCCTGTGGTCTGAGGATGCATGCACAAGGAGAACATGCAAACTCCGCACAGAAAGGCCCACCTAGCCCAAACCGGGGTTTTGTACCAGTGACCTTCTAGCTGTGAGGCAACAGCGCTAACCACTGCACCACCGTGCAACACCGACTGCACGACGTTGCATCGGGTAGCGCTGTCGCCGCAAAGCTAGAAGGTTCCTGGTTCGAATCCCAGGTCAAACATAGGGGGGCCTTTCTGTGTGGAGTTTGCATGTTGTCCCCATGCATGCGTATGTTCTCTCTGGGCACTTCGGCTTCCTCCCACAGTCCAAAGACATGCTCGTTAGGTTCATTGGTGACTAAAATTGTGTGAACGTGACAGGTTGTTTGTCTCTGTGTGTCAGCCTTGTGATTGACTGGCGATCAGCCCAGGGTGTACCCTGCTTCTCGCCCATGGCCATGAACATAAAGAGTATAACATGGGGCTTAGCACTGAGAAGAATAATAGGCAGTGTTCAACAAGCAGGTTGAAGCAGGAATCAGTGTGAGAGGTTTCATATTAACTTAATAAGCCTTCTCTAACAGAAGGGATTTTGAAATGTCACAGTAGGAAAGCACAGGTGTAATAATAACAAAATCAAACATGGCCGCATTCCATTCAGCTGCTCCAGTTTCAGGGGCCTGGTACATGCAAACATGCTAACAGTTAATAGTGACACCTTTGCTTTTCCCAGCATCACCAGTGTAATGCTGCATTATATAAAAAGTCCTGTTGGTAGTTTCTGTACGACAACAAACACAGCCATAACAACAAGTTGTGTACGGTGGTAACTATGTGGTGAGTGATGTCACACATGGTCCTCCCTGAAGAAAAGGTTCAAGGCCTATTGTGTTCTTTTGGAAAAATGATCCCTTAAAATATTCTTAGCTACTAAAAAAGTCTCCCTAACTATCTATCACAGAGTGTGTGTGTTTCTCACATAAACACTATGAGTGGGGTCAGAGGTCAGACAGCTGGATAACAACATTACAACTAATGCACTCTCATCTGTTTATTCATAAAGGCTTCCTCTCTTTATTATCTGTGTGAGCAGTGTTGTGCGTGTGTGTGTGTATGCGTGTGTGTGTGTGTGTGTGCCCAGGCAGAGAAGAACGTTTTCAGCGGTTTCACGTTGCATCTCGGGGGACACTGTGTTGACTATACCCACAGTGCTTTGCTGCACAGGCAGGTCTGTGTGAGTCTGAGCTGGTAGTTTTATTACATTACTGTCAGGCACAGAGACCCACTGTGGCACAGCATGCACTCTAATGCACCACCAGCTAGATGTGTGTGTGTGTGTGTGTGTGTGTGTGTGTGTGTGTGTGTGTGTGTGTGTGCGTGCGTGCGTGTGTGTGCGTGTGTGTGCGTGTCCATACCTGAATGTGTGTGTTTCTGTACAAATACATACAAATACTGCATGATAAGACTGATATTGGTTATCAATTGTGTGTGTGTGTGTGTGTGTGTGTGTGTGTGTGTGTGTGTGTGTGTGTGTGTGTGTGTGTGTGTGTGTGTGTGTGTGTGCGTTCTATATGGTTGTAATACTCCTGAAATCATCAACAGGCCACAGATGCCATCCGACATCTCTGACGACAGCAGAGGGTGCTCATGGGAAATGAGCCGCAGATAGAGGCGACTTCTTCTGACAGCTGGCCAATCAAGTCTGCTGAAAACCTGTCCCTCGATGACATCACCATTCCTCACAAATTGAGCTCCCCCATGGACCACTGCTGTGCACATTATACATATTGACCTCACACAAAACATTTGACAACCCCTCTTATTATTGTGTAAGACGTGTTTCACTACAATGTTGGCGCTGTCGCCTCACAGCTAGAAGGTTCCTGGTTTGAATCCTGGTTGGGACACAGGTTTGCATATTCTCCCGAAGTATACATGGGTTACTTCAAGGTACTCCGGCTAATTGGTGACTCTAGAAAAGGTTAATTGGTGACCCTAAAATTTCTCGTAGGTGTGAATGTGTGTGTGAAAGGTTGTCTGTCTCTACGTGTCAGCTCTGTGACTGACTGGGGATCAGTCCAGGGTGTACCTTGCCTCTCATCCCCAGCGACCCTGAAGAGGATAAGCGGTACAGATAATGGATGGATGTTTCCATACAGTTAATACAATACAGACACATATTAAGAAGAAAATACCACACACTGATAAAAACTGAAGCTTTTGTAATTTAACTGTTAAATTTGTCTAAATATGAAATTAAGGTTCAAGTGAACTGTTAAGTACGGGTTTACTTTGATGGCTTGTTTAAAACTATATATCTGCTTCGCTACTAACAAGCATTACTAGCAGAGATGTGGACTCGAGACTTGGTGACTTCTACTTGAGTCGACTCGAGTCACTGTTTTGATGACTTGCGACTTGAAAATAAATGACTTGAGAGTTGACTTGAGGCATGATGACTCGGATGACTTGCGTGCGTTCTTAAGTTTGAATGTTAGCTGTTAAATATAAAATGTTAAAGTTGTTTCTGTCTAACTATCAAGTATGTACGCAGCGCAAACTGGGAATCATGATTGGACCACTCAAAAAGCTCCCCGGTATGTGATTGTCATGATTGGATGACTGGCTGGCTGTCAATCAAACTCCTCGCTATGGCAACACATAACATCAAAGCCCCCCGCTACCTGATGTTTTTTCCCCAAAGAGAAGCCTCATCAGTCGTACTCGTTACGACTCAATACTGTCTCAGAGCAGACCATCATCATGGCTGCGTCTGTGCAGAGATAATACAGATACAATTCACTGTCAGACTTTTTTAACAGGTTATATACATTGGTTTGTTTAGTGCTTTTGCAACTCTGGAGATAACAGTTAAGGAGATAAATAAGTCAAGACAAGAAACAACCGGAAATTACTTGTTATCACAGGAAAATGGAGTAATTAAATGTATGGCTGCATGTCCGCTTAGGGCTTCCGTAGTCTTTAAATTTCTGTGGGAGGGGCTTGTTCCCTGGGTGACAGTTAGCTGCTTGGAGATGCAGGTGGGCGGTCATGTGATAGTAACAGGTTGTGTAATGCCGTTCAGCCTGTAGGAACGAAGGCGGTTTCACCCCACATGTCGAACATTGGGGAACAATAGCCCCAATTTTTTTTATAGCTGCTGGTGCTGTGTGAATTTACAAAACCCCAGTCTTTACTTAAACTGCTCCCAGGCCCAGAGAGCTAAGTCTGTTTAATGAAGTGACATTTATTACAAGCCCGCACCTCAGCCACAAATAGCCTCTCTGAAAGAGTTAGCTTTTCTCCACAGTGTGAGCAGTCGTCTCGAGTGTTACTAACAGGAGGTGACAGGTAAACTTGTGAGTCGCTCCCCCATACCAGCGCCCACTGCTGAGCCTCTGTGTGAGAGTGCGTGTGTGTGTTTGGGTCGCAGTGGGGGAGCAGCCAGCAGTGTGTCCAGGCAGTAATCGGGTCGTAAACTCCATCAGGTTCTGTTTTCTCTGGAAGACTTTGGAGGGGGCGAAAGGGGAAAGAGGAAGGAGGCAGTAAAACTCTGGTTAGCTCCGTCAGCTCTCCTTCAATCATCAGCGAGGCCGAGGCGGGAGAGAGCAAAGCCAGAGGAATGAGGAGAACATAAAACATGCAGGAAAAGAAGAGGGAGGGGGCGGGGGGTCGAACAGGTTGGCAGAGCGCGAGCAGCAGGACAAAATATACACCAGTTCTTTTAAAAGTATTAGTAAAATGTTTTATAACGTTACAGCCGTCTGTGGTGGCAGATGGTTGGAGTTCGACACATGTGACGATATAAATATTATACTATTATAAGGCTGAATGTGTGTGTGTGTGTGTGTGTGTGTGTGTGTGTGTGTGTGTGTGTGTGTGTGGGAGGGGGGGTGGGGGTCTTCTGTCCACCAGTCACAGCCCTGCATAATCTCCATCATCACTTGTCTCTAGTTTGTCAGTAGCAGCGGACACATGTGGTGGCACACAGAGGGGGCTGATGATAGGTCGAAGCTCCGTCTGTGTGTGTGTGTGTTTGTGTGTGTGTGTGTGTGTGTGTGTGTGTGTGTGTGTGTGTGTGTGAGAGAGAGAGAGAGAGAGAGAGAGAGATGATGATGATGATGATGATACAAAGTAAATGGTCGACTGTCAGCTTAGGTAGTGGTCAGAGCAACTGTTGTGATGAAACACACTTTAACTGAGGGAGAGACACTACCCACACACACACACACACATACATGAGATAACACACACCTGGCCTAATACACAGCATGCTTTTCTATTCTTCCGCTATTGGAGACATGATCCAGCTGTTTTGTGTGTGTGTGTGCGTGCATGCATGTGTGCGTGCGTGTGTATGGACCAATTGTAACTGGATCCAGCAATAAGGCTTCTCAGAGCTTCCTGTTGTGTCTCTGTGCTCCTGTCAGGGTTCAAACACTCGTCTCCCGCACAGTAACCCAAACAACAGAACGGTTCACGACTGAGACAGACACTGTGTTTCAGCTGGTATCATATTAGTCTGAAACTGAATGCTTGTATTCAACCAGTTAACTGACCTTAGTGTGCTTTTTGTCAGGTCTTAAAAGCACATGTTTAAATTATACTATGAATGATGGCTGGATTCCATTTAGCTGCTTTAGTTTCAGCACCTTGTAATTGTCCCTGTTTGCTCACCGTCGCAACATGCTGAACCACTGCTATGGAGCAGAGTCGTAGTTCGAGTGCTTTTGCTACCAAAAAAAGTGGAAAAATTTGGTGCAACGTGCAAAAGTAAATTTCAGTTATGTTGAAGTTCTCCAGAACAGTTTCCCTGCCTGCATAGAAAGAGGTTTGGACCATAGGCTGTATAAAAAGATGGACGACATGACAGCTCCCTAAAAGTGAAGCCAAAATATCTCGAGCGCTGCTGACTGGCTGCGGCGTAGGTCATAAAGCAACCTCCGTGTTAACAGATGGGACATGAGTCAAACTATAAAGTCAGAATGCACGCCGAATACATTTCTCCAGGACATGGACATTCTGTCAGGGCTGCACGGGGGTGCAGTGGTTAGCGCTGTCGCCTCACAGCTAGAAGGTTCCTAGATTGAACCCCAGTTCGGACGTGGTGCACCTCTCTGTGCGGAGTTTGCATGTTCTCCCTGTGCATGCGTGGGTTCCCTCCAGGTACTCTGGCTTCCTCCCACAGTCCAAAGACACGCTCGTTAGGTTAACTGGTGACTCTAAATTGCCCGTAGGTGTGAATGTGAGAGTGAAAGGTTGTCTGTTGCTGTGTGTCAGCCCTGTCATTGACTAGAGATCAGTCCAGGGTGTACCCCGCCTCTCGCCCAATGACAGCTGGGTTAGCGGAAGGGGCGCTACATCAATATTGCGGCTCCACCAGCAAATGTCTTCTGCGCATACTCTGGCTCCAAATGTGCAGGATGGCAGCACCTGCTTCAGGGGGTATTTTGCACATTTGTTTGTACAATAACAGAAGGTGGAGACGCATTTGGACAACAAATACCTAACACTTAAATGTCAGGGTAAAGGTCAGAATTTTTTCCTCATCTTGTGCAATAGGAAAACAAAAATGTTCACATTACTGCCACAAAAAACCCAAACCGTGTCTGTCAAGGCCACTTTTTAGTTTCTCCCGTTTTGATAAGTTGTGTTTATTTGGGCCAGAATAGAGAGGAAACAGAGGTAGAAACATTATCAAAATCAGCTAGCTTACTATGAGGGTAAGGTCAAAGTGCAACGTTGGTGTGGCCTGCTTGTATTTTCAGTTATAGTCTCGTTAGTGGTTATTATCAGTTTCTCCCTGTTTTATTACATTTCCCATTGACATCACTCCTACACGTACAGAGTTATACTTCATCTATCAGCTGCATCTCATAAACATCTGCCTACCAAAGACATATATACAGTATGTCCATCCTGGGTGCAGAGATAAAGCAGGTAAACTCCCTGTTCTCACTCTGAACAGACTTTGATCATTAGATAATGAATGTGTTTCTGTGAGTGGTGGGTGAGGATGGGTTTGTCTGTTAGCAGCGATTAAAGGAAGTTTATCTTCAAAGATTCAATCAGTGATTATCGGAGGTGATTCTAAACATTCACAAATGTTGACATGTCAGCTTTCATACGACACAGCGTGTGATTCGGTCTCTGTCAGAAGCGTGTGAAAAGCAATTAAGTTTTTAACAAAATCGATTTTCACATCTCCAGCCCCCCTTCAACGCCCTCCCCCTATAGCATGTGTTCATGCACAAACATGTACACACACACACACACACACACACACACACACACTGCCTCATGAGATCTTACAGTCCATGTTTGAAGCTGTTACGTTTGTCAAGATGCCTTTTTTGTCAGAAAGCCCATGGGCCTCATTTTCATTTCTCATCTATAAGACCTGAGAGGTGCTTTCACGAGTTACACAAGGTGTGTGTGCTTCTCTGTCTGAGAGTTATAGAGGCTTCGCATCAACAGTTCAAAAAGAAAGAGTCTATACAGGACAGTGTTAGTGTGGAGAACGGAGTGGGAAATGTATGTTTTACATGCTGGTGATGAAGAGTAGAAAACAAAGTGCCAAGAAAAGTGCCATTCATAAATAAAGCCCAGCTTCCCTAAACCAGACTCCCTCATAGTCAATAAGTTGCTGCTTCAGGTTGCTTTATTTGGGGCAATTTGGAGGCAATAATATTGTGACGGTCCTTTCTTTTATCAAATAAGGCTTTAAGTCACTGTTATGATATAAAATACTATCATCACACACGCCTAAAGACATTTTAGACATTTTACTCACAGTGTACATCAGTGCATTTTCAGTTTTACTCATGAATGTTAGTGCTCTCATGTGATCATTTGGTTTAAATGAGACGCAGTTCATTTACCCAACAGCCGCTGCTGGACTCCATCAGGTGGGCACCATGGGGGAATATTGGTGCCCTTCCAGTGCGATAAACTTAAGACATGCCCAGCTAGCAGGGAACGTTCCCATTGCATTGGCTAACATCACCTACAAGTTCTAATTATGTTTGAAAGAAAACAATTTAATATTCAAAGAACGTTTTAAGGATGTTAATCATTTCAAATAAAGTTCTTGTAACATCAAAATGTTTTAACTGCGACATTCTGAAGATATTTTCAGGATGTTATCGAGGCCTGGGACGTCAGAGCGCCTTTTATAAAACATTTGCTCCACTTTACATAAAAACAAAGGTAGAACATGTTTACTGCAACATTCTGAGGATCTTTTCAGGATGTTAGTACGGCCTCAACTATCAGAACGTGATTCATAAAACGTTCCTGAAACGTGATTTGAACATTCTCACTGCAACTTTCTGAAAATGTTCTCCTACAATTAAAAGGAACATTCTGGGAAGCAAATAAAAACGTCCCGCTCAAAACATTACCAGAACATCGCACGTAAAATTCTCAGAACGTTCTTCATTTCCAGCTGGGTTCCCTCTATGAAGCGCTTTAGTGGAGAAAAACAGATACAGCTCCATACGGGCTGCAAGAAAACATCTGCACCTTGGTGCCCCATCTCATGAAGCTGGTGCCCTTCTTATGATTCTTGCCCCTGTCCCTCAGACAGCCTGAGTCCGCCACTGTAAACACGTGGCACCCTGCAGACCAGAAGCCCATCCTGTTCGGCTTTAGAGCTACTGACAAGGAAGAGAGATGTACTGTAGCATCTCTCTCATCTTCTCTCAAAAATAATATGTTTCCAAAATTCTCTTTGGAAAAACACCACAACTAGAACCTCACACCTACTTATGTGGTTGCCCAAGTTGCACCAAGGACAGTAAGAAGAATGTGCAGCAAAAGTCTGCTGCTTATAATGTGAATGCAACAATTTGCCATCATAATGATAAAAACAGCTGCAACAAATATGACTTTATATTATATTTCCATACTTATGAAAAGTGGGATCAGTTTCATCAATGATGGACAATATCCAGTAAATCTGTGACACAAAGATCAACATAAAGGTTTCTTAGCATCTTGAACGATTGTACAGCTAATTAGGCCTCCAGTAAAAATTGCAAAGGTCCATGCCAATATAAACGTGCACTGGTTAAGCTTGAGAGAACACATGCACACAAAGAGACACACAAACACCAGAGGGATTTGATCCATTCAGCTGTAATAAGAGCTGAGATCTAAACTCTTAATTAGTCCGCTCACGGAAAGGATGGTGCAATTTGTTAAATGCTGTGTGTTCCCGTCAGCAGAGTACACACATGCAGTCTTATCATACATACCAGCTCTACATGCTGTAGTAATTTACAGTGTTGTGTTAACCTCGACTAAACTAACCACAGCTACAACACAGTTAAACAGTGCTGCCACCCATGAGTCAGGTGTACTGTGTATGTGTGTGTGTGTGTGTGTGTGTGAACATGTGTTACAGTGCCCTGCATGTCTGTGTTTGTGTTTGCCGCTCTAATTGAGCAGCAGTTGTGTGTAATGGCTGTGATATTTATCGGGGCAGCGGGGTCAGGTATGATAACGATCTGGGTTGCCAGGTTTGGTCTCTGGATTACAGGACATGGGCTTATCTGGAGGGCCTCTCCTGCACTTATTATGAAGCCTGTAATGAGTGACAATAACCACTTAATGGAGTTTAGGAGGGGCGGTTCTGTTTCTGGTTCATTCCCACAGAACTGCACCGCCATTATTTATTATTGTTCAGGTCTGAGAGACTCAGAGTTGTTCATTAAGAACTATTACAGCAGCAGTAGAATACGTTTGAGAAGGTTTCTGGGTTCAGATCTTGATCTAAAAATGATTCTTTCATGATGAAAATTAAGAAGATTCTTGTTGTGATCTGGCAGAATTAAGGCCTGGTCACATCTGTTATAAAAATGCACCAACAGATATTTTTTTTCAAGTCCCGATCGAGAGATTTACTCACAGGAATCAGTGCAACTTTTTTATGTCTAGTTTGAAGTAATAATCTCGAAGATTTACATTTAAATAAATGTCTGCATTTGCAGTATTACAGACTGGGTGTCTGTGGCGAATTTCATGGAAAAAATCACAAGCAGCGCCCAGTTAGTGACGCGTTTTCCATCAGCCAGCAGTGGTTGGTCTGCCAGAGAGGGTAGGCGGAGCTAAGCGGCTGCATTTCTGGTCTCTGCAAGCGTTGCGAGTAAACAGTAATCTACTATGGCTGAACAAACAAAGAAAAGATCGATGACTACAGATACAAAAATGATCAGATGAAGATGAAGGCAAACAATCTAAAAAGGAAAGCCACCGTCAGCGAGGAAAATCAAGAGTTACAACCAGAGCCAACCGTGGACGTCACATAGGCAACACTGTCTGGATATCTGGGAAGTGTGCTCCTACAATTACCGTTTAACACCATAGGTGGCGCCAAAGTGAACAAAACTGAGGTCTTCGAGATTGCAATTTTAAATTTGAAGAAATACACCTCGACCAATCAGTCTTTACTCTGCTATTCTTTGTGGAAAATAAAGAAAAACATAGCTTGTGAGCTGTGTAGATCCACCTACTATTATTTAAACCTCTTCTATGGCAGCATGAACTTCTTTTGAACAAACTTTGTCTCATTGTCCTGAAAACAGCAAATCTAAGGTACAAACTTACCAGTAAGTCCTCCACCCCACATGACCGGGTTGTTCCTACATTTTTAAAGCACCCACAGGATCATTTTCCTCAGATATTCATACCTGACAAATAAGTGAAACAGATGGTTAAAATCATTCAGTGGATGCACATTTGTTAGATTTAGGCAGCTAAATTTCTAAGTTATGTTTAGAAAACCTTATTGTAGTTTGGGTTGAAAAAATAACTACATTAGTTAATTTACCTACTTAGGTTTAAACGATATAGCACATGTGACATTTATTATGTGAGTGATGTTATGCACACATGTTTTTTAAGTCCATTTGCTTTTACATGGGACTGAATCTGTGGTGTTCTGGGAGAAAGTCCTGTTTTTCTTCTCACCACTCCAACTACATCACCTGACTTCCACCTTTTATCCCCTCATAATGAGGCTACTACAGCCATGATCCGCACAACATGATGAGCAAATATCAGTCAAACACGAGTGAACTGTGCATTTGTTGGGGACTTTCAGTCCACGGTATTTATGCTGGTATTGGTTCGTTTGAAATGAATTTATTATAGATTTTGACACCAGTGAAACATGAAATATATGCGGCTCTGGCAGCACAGGCAGTAATTGTTAGTTTGTTCAGTTTATTGTTGGTTGTGGACTTTTTGTGGTGTTGACAAAAGGAAAAAAATTACCTTAAAAACAGAGCTCATAAACACCAGACATAAAGGAACAATTCCAAGAATCAAAGTCACGGCTGACTTCAGAGTGATCATAATAGACTTTCTACATTTATACTTCACCGTAGATCATAAAGCAAACGAGTAGACTGACAGCTTAATCCTTTGACCTTTTTTCTCCCAGTTTACTGCTAAGTGCAAACATACCACATCCACGCAGACACAGCGAGGCTTAAACACAGAGGTCTAATGGTTTCCATAAAGAGTTCATCAGTCTGTGGCCTGGAGGGAATCACTGTAAGTCATACTGTTGAACTTGGAGAGCGGCTCGGGGCTAAGACCAGGTCCTGAGCAAAGCTTAGGGGCAGCTGCAGCCGCTCATTTGTGGCCACCCAGGACAAGCCTTTGCGTATATGTGTGTTTGTGTGTTTGTGTGTGTGTGTGTGTGTGTGTGTGTGTTACTGAGTGAGAGGGCAGGACAGCTGCAGAGGTCTATTCATAGTGCACTAAGACTGATGTCTCTTTCTTGCTCTAAAACCTGCCGTCACTTCTTCCCTCCATCGTTGTGACTTACATACAACATGTCAGTTCTGGCTTCATTGTTCTTTTACGACTTTTAAAAATTCAGAAACAATCCTGTCATCAGGAGAGGTCATGAGAGGACTGAACACACACGAGAGGAGAGGTACAGAAGCCGAGAAGGGACACAGTTGCAATAACTCTTTTTTTTTTTTTAAATAATATTGAGATTAATTATTCATAAGTCTGAAACCTGGCGTTCACAGCAGCCTGCAGACTGAGCTGAGAAGCCTGGGGATTACTCCAACATACCTCTACCTACAGATTTGAAACTTCACCTACGTTTGGTCCGGACATCCAACAATGTAAAATTATATATATTTGTAAATGCATTTATACAGTATATACAGTATATGTCTTAATATTTGAAACAGCATGATATCATCTTTAATGCTTCAAGACACCTGGTGAGTTCAAATTTTCTATCTTTTTTATCATTGTTTTGGTCTCTACCAACTCCCAAAGGGTGATATCAGTCTCTTAAGCTGTTAAAACATCCACTATTGTGCTGTTTACAAGCTACATACCAGCTGTGTCGGCTGCTTCTGCTGAGCAGGTGGTGTACAGTGGACTTTTTAAGCTTTTTTTTGTTGTTACAAACAGCTACCACACTGGAAACCACAGTGTTGAGTGTTGAGTCTTAACCAAAGCAGGTCATCAAACCAAAAGAAAGATCTCAAAGAACTTTAAAGAGAGGAACCGCAGAGTCTAGTGATACATTTTTCTGGGTTTGTCGATGAAAGTGAGCCCTTTCACATTTTACATATTACCAGTAATTGACTCACTGTTGGATTAGTGCATCTTAAAGTTATAATCTCAGAGATTTCAGTTTCGTTCTCTTTGGTGGCACCTATGGCGATAAACGGTAATTACGTGAGCATGCTTCCCAGATATCCAGACAGTGTTGCATGTGTGATTGTTTCTTTTTCTTTGGATTTTCACTTATTTTTGAATCTGTTGTCATCGATCTTTTCTTTGTTTGTTCAGCCATAGTAGATTACTGTTAAATCGCAACACTTGCAGAGAGCGGAAAAGCAGCCGCTTAGCTCCGCCTACCCTCTCTGGCAGACCAATCACTGCTGGGGGATGGAAAACGCGTCACTAACTGGGCTGCTAATGTAAAACAAAAATCTCTCAGTTTGCTATTGAATCATTCAGCTGGACAAAATGACACATTTGATCATACTTTTACATTACAACCAAAAGCTACAAAAATGCTAATCGTTTTTTAACTGTTTATTGCTACTTTAAACATAAGATATGTATTCCAAGAGAGAGAATCTCACCATCCACAGCCATCCCTCCTGATCAACCAGGAAGGTTGACACCCAGCAAACTTGGAAAAGTAGTACCCCCACATCTGTTGTGTTGCATTTTGATGGCCCTCAGGGGAAATTTGCCCCTGAATACAGAAAAGGGAGCGGCTTACCAGCAACGTATCCCACCATTAGCTGAGATATTGCAAAACTGGGCGCACATCCATTGTGCCGGTTACGACTGGTTGCATCAGGAAAGACACAACATGTAATTAAGACATGTACCCATCTATCTATCTATCTATCTATCTATCTATCCATACATACATACACACACACACACACACACAAGGACACACATACCTGCCACTCTCCTCCTCTTCACAAGGTCCACAACTGCTAACACACTCATTAGCTCGTTCACAAAACACACACACACAGGAACACACAAACAAACAAGCCACAACTTGCCCAGCAGATACACATTTACCCATGATGCCTCAGGGGACAGCCAGAAGGTAGCCTGAGGGTAGAAAACAGAGACAGAAAAGAGATGGAGGGAAGAAAGAAAAGTGCAAACATCTAAGGTCACATTGCAGCTAGCTTGATTTAGCTAGCGTTTGTAGCAGCGATCATTAAGATAATGCTTCTCACTCTGAGTCCGTGTTTGTATTTTCATGCGTCAACTCGTTTATAAAAAATTACATATTTTGGCTCCTTTACTCCTACAGACATGGTCTTGTTCGTGTTAGCCGCATTCTTCCATATTTGGGCGTCGTTCCCATTTCCTGTCATGAATATGTATGCGAGTGGATGGAAACTACCAGAAGCAGACCACAGAGCGCTCCTGACGCACACACACCTGAATACCACAGAGTGTTAAGAGTGTATATCAACACTTCTGTAGCTGAACCAACAGAAAATATGGAGAGTTAAGCACCGTTTAATGAACTCACCAAGGCTTTTTTAGATACTTTGCTAACGGGCTCCATGCTAACACCTTAGCATTACTGTAAATACTGCAGGCTGGCTGAGAGTAGTGTCCGACCTAAACTGATTACAAACCCTTTGATAAAGCTATAAAGGTAATGTACTCGGTTTGATAACGTCACTTTGAGACAGTGAAACTGTATGTCACGGGTGGATGAAAAAAGTGGAGCCGTAAGCTTACGTCGAAAGAAATACACAAAAATGCCAGACTGAGCTTCATAGCGTATTTATATTAGCATTGAGCTTTAGATGTGTAATCTAGTTGTCCTCTGTGTTGAGGTTGAAGTAGCAGTAACATCTGAGTAGACAGAGTACAGGTTACTGAGCTGCTCAGTCATGTGTTCTGTGATTTTCAGCTGTGTCTCAGTTCAGGGGCTGCATCCTTCAAAGGACGCGGGCTACGAAGGATGAGTAATTCGTAGACTGCGTAGACCGCTAACGCCAAACTGAAATAAGATGGTCTGGTCTACCAAGGATTTCCTGTTTGCGTCACCAGCTGTTCCTGCCCTTACACTGTTACAAAACGTTGCTCTTGTTGTCCAGCAACAGGTAGCAAGCTGGCTAACTAGCATAAGCATCATTAGTAACGTCGAATAACTTCTCCTATTATTTTAAAGATAATTTGTTTCAAGGCCCGTTTCAGGGTTTTTTTTAAGTTGAAATAAAAACTCACAATGAATCTTGGGATACGTTGGATGGATGCATCCTCTAGATCCTTCATGTCCCGGGAAAGGATGGCGCATTTGTTGGCTGCATCTGAAGGAGCCTTCGACGTGCCAGTGTGACGCAATCAGCCTTGAAATACATCCTTCGAAGGATGCAGCCCCTGAATTGGGACACAGCTAATACATTCTTGCCTTCAGTGTAGCTTCAGTCAGAGTGTAACTGACTAACTTTTGTTCATCTAAACGCAATTTTAGAGACAAAAAGAAAGCAAGAAAAGTCGACAGTAAGTTGCAGGACAATGAGACGTGAATACACTTTGGCGGTGGGAACTGAGGTAAGGATGTGCTTGCAAGAGTTGAAATTTTTCAACTGGAACGAGAAATGTACTCTTAGGCTCCCTTGAAACTGAAAGGTTTTTCATATATGAATGTACATAGATAAGATGAGAGGGGTGTGGAGTTTCCTTTAAGTTTAAAAAATCAGCTCTAGCTGTCACATAAAAACAGGCTCACTTTACACAAAGTCTGTTTCTTAGCAGCTAATTTAGGTTTCACTTTGAATTGAGCATGAATGCGTTTTAAAAGTTGGTGAATGACTCGCTGGCTCAGACTCCACTTTGATAACTGGAGTAAGTTTCTAATCTGTTCAAATATTTTCTTTTTGCTTGAAGGTTTTTATTATTATTAAGATATTTTCAGGTTTCAGGTCATTACTGGATTCTCATTTGTTCTCATTTAGCTCATTTTTCAACTTTCGACAGGAGGCTGCCTGGCTGTGCTGCTGGTGTAAGTGCCTATTGTGAAACAGGCAAATTAAGGAGACAAGCAGAGTGAGAAAAGAGTCTGAAACACCTCTGACATGTGAACACGCTCGGGGACGAGGTGAGTAACCACATCCACGGTGATTAGTGCCACAGCAACTTCCACACTTCACCTCAGTGTCACACGGCTGGAAGCACACACACACATGTACAAACATACAGAGGAGACTTATGTTTCAATAACATGCATGTCACACACACACACACACACACACACACACACACACACACACATTGGCTCTGTGGTGCTGTTACACTGTGTGACAGTGATGTGGAGCATCATTACAGCGAGACAAAGCAAACTATTTTTGTTCTGCAAAAACAAAACAGGATTCAACACTTTGTAGCGTTCTGTTCGGAGACAAAGTATAAACAAGCTGTATAATTATGGGCTCATTTTGAGACAAACAACCAACGACTGTGTGTGTGTGTGTGTGTGTGTGTGTGTGTGTGTCTGCGCGCGTGTGTGTGTGTACAAACACAACTCCATTCTCTATCAGCGATGAGATGAGAGGAAGAGGATGAAAGATACTCTGTCTTACTCGGCAGATGACAAATAAATGACAGCACACACACATTGATACACGTACACACATATATACACTTGTGTAAACCCCTACACACACACACACACATGCAAGCGCCCTACACACACACTCCAAACAAATTTGTTTGAAAAGTGACAGAAGTCTCACACTGTCATTACACGGCTCACGGCTGTCATTTTAGTGTTTCTCATCAGTACATCACACAGGCAAAAAAAGTGTTCCCACACACACACACACACACACACACACACACACACATGCTGCTACCATACCAAGCTGACAAAAGCGCAAAATCATTTTAACACAAACAGAGCGAACGCACAGCCAGAGAGTTAGAAAAACCTCTTGTGTTTCGACAAAACAAACCGTCTTTTTAGTGGTGATGAAGCCGCGACTGCAGGCGCTAATGAATACAAACACAGATGCAAGGCCGTGTGTTCATATGGGGTAATATTAGCATCACTAACTGTCACTTGTATTTCCTCCAGGGACACAGACACCACTAGCATCACTGTAACATGATGGCTTTTACTGTAAATATCATATAGCAGTCAACACTGTGATATGTCACAAGAGTTTACCCACACGGAGGAGGTATTTTTAAACCATCAATGATGTGTTTTGTTAAAAGTCAATCAGTACTAATTAGTGCCTGATGTGATTTTTTTCTTGCTTGTAACGTGTCATGAAACATCTTTATTCAGATTGCAGCGCTGGTTCTCTGACAAGCTAATGTGCTCAAACATAATTATAAGGAATAACTGATTTATCAAAATGTTTAAAGGAAAAGTTTATGTTGCTACAAAACTGAACAAAAAAGGTACAATTATAAGATGTTTTATACCAACTTTGACCGCATATTTGCGACACACAAATGCATTTTCTCACCACTGCGATGCACAAAACAGAATCATAACTGACACAGATCTTTTGTCGGCTCAAGCCGTCTTTTATTTTGAAGTAATCGCGCGCTCTCTGATACAGAAGGAAGTTGCAAGAACCAGCAGGCTGAAAAAAAGGGGGAGTCACAGGAGCTCCACTTGAGTGCCTGATAACAAGCTCACTCCTCCTTCTTTTCCCTTTGCACCAAACTGCAGCGCTGCATTTTTCAACATGACAAAAAAAGAAGAAAAGATGGAAGACAGGCAGAAAGGAGAGCTGTGGCGTTTTTTAACCCTGTACGAGTGGGTTTGAACCGAAGGGTCTAAATATATTCCCAAATTTATCCCTGCAGCTTTTTCCCAGATTTTCTGCAGCTGTAAATATCAAATATAGTTGTCTTACATTAAGTCATATTTATATCTGTTTCTACAGTCCTACCTAAGTTGTATTTAAAAGACCTGACATTATAAAAGTGTTTTTGTAAGCTGAAGGAGGTGATGGACAGAACCATACTGCCCCCTGTTGTGTGACACGGATCATGGCACTGTGTTCAAACACAAAGCAACTCCACATAGGTCCAAGTGTTCAGGTCTCATCTCAGATAAGAACTCATTGTCTGAAATATTATAATGTCTTTGCCTGGACACAAAGGACACAAGTCTGACCTCATGGAGAGCTGCTGTCGAGGAAGGAGGATACAGATAACTAACTAGAGTAAAAGTAGCAAAGCATGTAAATATTCTGCTCTCCAAATCAAAAGTAAAATTAAATACTTAAGTAAAAGAACTCACTTTAGAAAAATGGCTGATGTAATATTACATTTGATACTTACGTGACAGTTAACTCTTTAAGTTTGCCCAGGTGGACCTACTTTAAGCAGGTTTATACCACTGCTTTCAGAGCTAGGGGTCAGGGGCCTCCTCCTCGAGGTCACATAATAAGTTAGACGGTTTGTGAGATAATAAATGTGGTTATACAATAGAAGAAAATCAACATTCTGGCAAACAAGTTTGAATAAATTTTGTCTTACATTTGAGTTGATTTCAAAGACTGCTGGTTCAGCTCAGTTGGTAGAGCGGGCGCCCCACGTACAGAGGCAACAGTCCTCGATGCACTGATCGCAGGTTTGACTCCAGGTCTGTGGAGTAGTCTCCCATGATGTGAGACAAGCCTCGACTCTGAGCACCTTTAAGTCAAAGCTTAAAAACGTTCCTTTTTTAAACTGCTTACTCTACGCTCTAATGGCTGCAAACTTGTCCTTAAACTTAATTTAATGCGGCATGAGAAGTTAAGAAGAGAAGTGTGAGTAACTCACAGACGTCTGAAATGTGATAAGGAGCATGAGCACGGCTGTGTTTGTCAGAGGTCACAAGCCACAAAGTTTGGGAGTCACTCAGTAAATCTTTAACTAGTTATTTCATTTGTCCAAGCTTATTATACGTTATTGTTTTTATTATGTTTCCCAGTACATAATTTATCACTTATGTACAAAAGCAGCTACAGAAATGAGGGATATTGTCTGTATTTGTACTGGTCTGTCTTTTAAGTCACATAACGTTTAAATTTCTCTCCATCTTGCTCTCTCTTTGACTCTGTTACATGTTTCCAAACTTGGCCCGGCTAACTTCGTCCTGCAGCAGCAAAAAGAGTGAGATTCATAAAGAGGGAGATATGGACGCAGAAGAAGGAGAAGAAGGAGAAGAAGGGAGAGATGGATGCACACAGAGAAGAAGGAGACAAAGTCAAGATGAAAAACTGTGACGGACGAGCGACAAAAACTGGGATGCAAAAGGAGAGACTGATGGAAGGCTGGAGAGAAAGATGGAGGAGAGAAGGAGAGAGAGAGATCGGTGAGACGAGTCGAAGCTGGCAACAAAAGTGAGTGAGAGGTCGAGAGAGATGAAGAAGTGGAGGAAAGGTTCATCTCTCTCTCCTCCTCCTCCTCCTCCTCCTCTCTGTCTCTCTCTTTCTTTCTCTTGGCCAGTCGACAACTCAGTAGGAGTCAGACGACCATCTGTCTGCTGGAGAGGAGTGAACGGGCCTCCACCGACTTACACCTCTTACTCACTTTCCTCCTTATCTGCTTCGATTTCTCCTTCTCTCCCTCCTTCTCCTCCTCCTCACTTTCCTCGTTCTCTCCTTCTATTTGTCTTTCTCTCCCTCCTCCTCACTTTCCACCTTTTCTTCACCTACTTCTCCTCCTCCTCTTCCTCCTCCTCACTTTCCTCCTTCTCTCTCTCCTCCTCCTCCTCTTCCTCCACCTCACTTTCCTCCTTCTCTCCTTCTCTCTCTCCTCTTCCTCCTTCTCCTCACTTTCCTCCTTCTCTCTCTCCTTCTCCTCCTCTTCCTCCACCTCACTTTTCTCCTTCTCTCCTTCTCTCTCTCCTCCCACTCATCTTCCTACTCATCACTTTCCTCCTTCTCTTCTTCTCTCTCTCCTCCTCCTCCTCTTCCTTCTCCTCACTTTCCTCCTTCTCTCCTTCTATCTGTTCCTCCTCCTTCTTCTCCTCTGACTCACTTTCCTCCCTCTCTCCTTCTATTTCTCCTTCTCTCCCTCCTCCTCCTCCTCACTTTCCTCCTTCTCTCCTCCTCCTTTTACTCACTTTCCTCCTTCTCTCCTTCTATTTCTCCTCCTCACTTTCTCCCTTCTCTCCTTCTATTTCTCCTTCTCTCCCTCCTCCTCCTCCTCCTCACTTTCTCCTTTCTCTCCTTCTATTTCTCCTCCTCACTTTCTCCCTTCTCTCCTTCTATTTTCCTTCTCTCCCTCCTCCTCCTCCTCACTTTCTCCCTTCTCTCCTTCTGTTTCTCCTTCTCTCCCTCCTCCTCCTCCTCACTTTCTCCCTTCTCTCCCTCCTCCTCCTCCCCCTCCTCACTTTCTCCCTTCTCTCCCTCCTCCTCCTCCTCACTTTCTCCCTTCTCTCCTTCCATTTCTCATTCTTTCCCTCCTCCTCTTACTCACTTTCCTCCTTATTTCCTTATGTTTCTACTCTCCCTCCTCCTCCTCACTTTCCTCCTTCTGTCCTTCTATTTCTCCTCCTCTTCCTGCTCCTCGTCCTCGTCCTCCTCCTCCTCTCCCTCCTCCTCCTCATGGAGCTCTTCCTCTCCATACTGACAGCATGTGAGAGAAAGAAACCAGACACAGAGCCAACTGACAGACAGGATACTAATACGCTAATATGCTAATCCTGCTTTGCACTTGTATGCTGTGTGTGCTGTTTGAAAGTGTATGTGCGTGCATGTGTGTGTGTGTGTGTGTGTGTGTGTGTGTGTGTGTGTGTGTGTGTGTGTGTGTGTGTGTGTGTGTGTGTGTGTGTGGCAGGGCCTAGCCCCTGGGTAATAAAACAATACAAAGAGAGCTTTAGGCCTGCTGGGCCCGCAACAGTACTTGAATACCAAATCAGCCGGCAGAGATCACTGGGGGAAAGGTGTAGAGAGTGTGTGTGCATGTGTGTGCATGTGTGTGCATGTGTGTGCGTGTGTGTGCGTGTGTGTGTGTGTGTGTGCAGGAGTGAAACAGATAGCAGAAAGCAGCCTTGTTTTTTCCAGCGTTGACCGTTGTTTGGTAACTCCTGCTTCTAAAAGTAGGAGAGCGACTTCGCAACAGCTCCGGGCACAGATGGATGGATTTCTGTAAAAGCAGGAAGGCTGATGATGGGGGTGCGCGAGGAGCAGACAAGAACGGGGATTTATAAAAAGATATAGACAGTATAGAGCGCCGGAGAAAGGACTGTACAGTTAAAGTGCTATTTCTACCAGTTTCACTTCTCTGTTGGTCTGCACACACATACACACACACACACACACATTCATATATAAACACACCCAAGGGTTTTTTTCTTTTACCTCACCCTTGTCTGTCAGGCAGCGCTCGCCTTAATGGACCATACACACAATTACTACTGATTAATCTACCACTTAACATTTTGACCCCACTCAGGCAACACACACACACACACACATACACATTCACGCACACACTACTTAACATTCTGGCCTTGCCCTGGTATCATTGGCTTCTCAGGTACCCAGCATGCAGCAGCGACACTCCAGGGCAGCCCCGCTGAGACCACTGCTGTCTGAAGAGGAGAGGAAACGTGTGTGTGTGTGTGTGTTTGTGTGTGTGTGAGATGAGAACATGACAGTGCCAGCCCCCCTAAGGGACCACCATCCAGTCCACGTCCTCAGGGAGCCTCGACACTTTAGGGACGGCACTACAGCGGGGCGGCAATGTGGCACAAGAGGCCCAGCGGGATGGAAGGAGAGAGAGGGAGGGGTCGATAGGGGCACAGAGGGGCCCGATCATCATCAAGGGGCCCAAAGGGAGGACTGACTGATGTACGGAGAGGTGGATGAAAAGTGGAGAGTGTAATGAAGAAGCGGAGGATAAAAAGCTGTCGGGTCGTTTCTATATCAAAGGTGAACTTGTCAAAAACGAGAGACAACTTTACCTCAGAGCTACGGCCGAACCAAGTCGTCCCGATAAACTTGGTTCTCTTAAGCTTCTGTCACACATGCACTGCACTCCTGAAAATATCCTGACATTATCCTGGTGGGCTGCATGTTTTTTTGCCCCAACTTTATGCAGACTTTTTTCCAGCCTCCAGGTAAAATGTCGTCAAGAAGTCAGGGTGAAACAACGCGGGGAGGCAGCAGATAATAGTGAGGAACATTCACCACAAGCGAGTGGGCGGCTGATGACGTTCACAACATCGCAGCGACTGATGCGAAACCAGAAGAGCGGCACGTAACAGGATGATTAAAAACACCCGAGGTTACAGAAGGAGGGTCGGCATACTTTGTACGTCATGTCCTGGCTCATGAGAGCCCACCGCCAGACGGGACGTGTGTGAAAGGGCAACTCTGGAAGTTGTGTGAACAGGGCTTTAGTTAGTCAGCAGGTCAGAGGAACATCAGCACTCACTGGGAGTGATATATTGGTCCAGGAAAAGTTAATATTTTTTAATGTAAGTCAAATATTCACAATCTTTTGGCTCAGTTTTTGGTCTCTACCACGTCCTGAGGGAAATATCTGCCACTTTAGCTGTGAAATGAGTGCTTACTGAGTCCAGCTGGTGTTTGGTGCTGAGCAGGTAGTGTCTAGTGGGGTTGGCTTTTTAAGTGACACAGCTGCCTACTGCTGATGAAAGTTAGGCTATAAGAGAAATGAGCTAAACAGTTCAGTTGCAGGACAGACAGCTACACAATGACGTCGCTACAAAGCTGCATAAAGGTGAGGAAAGCTTTCAGTCTGTAAATCCCCACCTGCAGGTTCATCTATAAAGAATTATTTATAATTATATAATGTCAGTTGTTGGCCAAAACAAATGTAATAGTAATCCTTTTTTATATGCCGTTACTTTTCCAAGTATAACGTTGGCACCAGGAATAGTTGTATTGTTAACATAAGGATTTGATCGCATGAAATTTTGATGGGCGGTGAGAGCTAGCATGGAGGGGGACGGCTCTGGGACGCCAGAGCTAACTGTTGCGCCTCCCCGAGGTGTCGTGGGCCTAACTTGACAAAACACCGGTGAAGGGAGGTGCCTACCTGATAATCCTGTCTGATGTGCTGGCTCTCGTTGCCCGATCCAGCGGGGGTGAGTGCTAGCCCAAGAGCAGGGACTGTTCTCTCTATCTTTCTCTCTCCATTTCCACTCTTGTGTGTTTAATTCAAATGTGGGGGCCATGTGGGTTGCGGTGGTCGGTTAGGATCATTCTAAGTATTGGGATGAGGGTACAAGGAGGGGTTTCTTCACTGAGCGCCTACCCTTATCATTAGGGCACAAGTGTCTTGTGTTTAAATCAAATATTACTGTAAAGCCACTTTAAAATGAGTTGCAATTTCATGTCGCATTGCTTCCTTAACACAAATGCATCTGCTTAATGTTGCAGCATAAATAGACTGCCGCAAAACTGTCTGCAAACTAAAACAAATGCTACAGAACATAATAAATGCAGATGCTTCTACAGGCGTTAGAGGTGTTCAGGTTCTTGTGTAACGATGTGCATCACATGCTGGAACATTAACCTACAAGGACAATGTGCACATTCACTAACTGTTCCTCTCAGGCAGACAGTGACCCTGCACACTGCACAGGCCAAAACCTGAGCTGTGCTTTACTTCATCACAAACCAGCTCCGTTCTGTAGCCAGTAAACTATTCACTTTAGTATGGTAAAAAATAAAGATAAAAGGAACTCAACAAACTGAGGGAGTTAAATGATATAAAGGGAGAGAACGAGGCATGAAAGGAAAGACGCAACATACAGATAAAAGGTTCGAGTGTGGCGGTGAGGGAGTTACAGATCAAGGTGTGTGAGGACCACGAGGGAACAGCAGGGACGGAGTGACAGTGAAGGATGGAGGGAGGGCGTGAGTCAAAAACACAGATCAGAAGAGAAAGACGGAGAGGAGTGTTAATCGTATTCAGGGCACTGACGTGAACGCACCACGGGCCTGATGTTTTCACGATGGAGACACGAACGTGCACATCACACAAACCCAAGAGGCTTACCTGCTGCAGGAGGGCTGTGATGGTGTGACAGGTCACAAGTTCCTGTTCCGACTGAGTTTAAAAATTAATGGGGTCGATAGAGGAGGAGTCAAAGTTCAAACAAGTTGTGGAAACGAGTTGTTTTGATGGATTTTTGTAGTACAGTGAGGGAAGGGTTAAACTGTCTCTAAGGTCTCTGACCATCATGGAAAAAGTTACACTGAAGTGTTGGATAAAAATGAGGCTTATTTCTACAATGTTTCAATCCTAAATCAATTTACATTTAAACATCAAAAACATGCTTAAACTAAAACAGTCAATGTGTCGTTTCTACATGTATTCATTAAAAGTTAAAGTGTCAAAACTTTAGTATGAAAAGTTTTAAGTTTTATAAAAGTATTCATGCTCAAAGGATTGTGATATCAAAAGTGGCTTCATTTGTAAGCAGTAAGGTGAACACATGTATCTGCTGTTGGTATAGTTTAACATGTGCGAGTTTATTGAGTGAAATCTTCATTTGGAAAATAATAAAGATATCAAATAAATGCAGTGGAGTAAAATAGTTCCCTCTCAACTGTGGTAGAGTAAAAGTAAAGATTGAAATAGAGAGGTGAGTACGATCACCTCAAAGTGGACTAAAGTATTTATATTAAAGTAGCTGGTCCAACTGATTCTGTCTTTTGCAGCATAATTTAGGTCTTTTATATTTGGGGCAGCTGCTGATCCAAGCAAATGTAGAACCGTATCTTGTGCACAGATGACTCAGCTGCAAAGACACATTTAGTCGAAGAAGATATTTGTAGTAAACACTGTTAATTGTTGACCATAAAATCAACATGTTACTATCATGTTATGTCCCCCTGTGAATTGATAAACTTATACAGGGGGCACTGGTTTACCTCGGTTGGTAGAGCTGGCGCCTCATATTCACAGGGTAAAGTCGTCGACACGCTGATCGCGGGCTCGACTCCAGGTCTGACGATCGTTTGGTGCATGTCACCCCCCACTCTCTCCTCCACACTTCCTGTCTCACGTCGACTGTCGAATGAAGGCAAAAATATAATAAAAAATAAAAATACACAGAAAATATTACAATAAAAAAAAACATGCTTATCTTTGTCCATTAGCATTTTGCTACCAAGTGCTTTCTATGCATGCATTATCAACACAAACTCCATTTAAGGAACATATCAGTCAGGTCTCTGCCAGCTGATACTGAATGTATCTGGAAAATGTGCGTGAAAACATATTCAATTGTTCTGTGGGCTATTCATCAAAAGCAAATGAAGCCTGATGACTACTTTTTCTGTTTTATTTCAACACTTATTTCACACAAGATAAAGAGAGGGAAGACTGCAGCCTTCATACAAACTGAAAGTTGTAAAGAGTACGACAGGATGTTCTTACTTTAGTAACTTGACCACCTGGGAACAGCTTTTATACAGTGCGTATTTAACTGATACATAACATTTAAGACATTTCACAGTAAAATGTAAGTTAGAAGAGTATAAACACAGATATGTAAAGATTTTACACATCTAAAGATTAACAAGATGCTCTGGTTTAGCTCAGCTGCCCTTTGCTGCAGGTCATCCCCTCTCTCTTCCCTCATTTCTGATTCTATCCACTGTCCTATCAAATCAAGGCAAAGGCCTGAAACATGAAATAAGATCAAATAAAAAAACAACATGTGTCTTAGTAACAAAAGTGCAGTAAAAAAAAATATATAGGTTGAACAAAGCGGATGAGTTGTATGATCAGTAACATGGTGTTTGCATATGTGTCTGTAAGTGTGTCGTGAGTGTGTGTGTAAGTGTGTGTGCAGTCCACTAATGAGGCATTGACTCCATTGATACTGTGGTGCATTGTTTATCCCTCTTATTTATTTATGAACACTTGATGTGTGAGTTCAGCGGAGAAACACACACACACACACACACACACACACACACACACACACACAGACTCACCGAGATCAATACGTAACATTAACACAGGATCGTCTTTAATGTTATTTTCATTTGGAAAGCACAGAGCCACTGTCACTTCCATCTCCACAACCCTCATCCTCCTTTGATTGATACCTCTCAGTGTAGCTGTCTTACCCCCACCCCCAAACACACACACACACACACACACACACACACACACACACACCGCTCTCTCCTGGCTGTGTCAGCAGCAGTACGTGGGTCTTTGTGTCTCCTTCATATCATCTTGTTAAAAATTAAAGTGATTCTACTCCCCTCCATCTTCCTCTCTCTCTAATGCTAATGTGTTCCCTGTTGGACCCGTATGCAGATGAGACGCAAATACAGCCCAGCCTGATGAATAGTGATGAGGCAACACACACACACACACACACACATGCACACACACACACCTGAGCAGCCTTGGAATGCCCTGTGGTTTACCTGTCTGTCTGTCAATCAAAGCGGTGACCGGGTGAAGGCGGGTTTGTGTGTCAGTGTGTGTGTGTCCTTAAAATCCCTCCTCAAACTATCACATTACACTTAAATGATGTTACAGAAAGTCTTTCTTAAACAACATTTTTAAGAGCTGCTTTGTCTAAACAGTGTCAGCAAACATCCGAACAAGTAAATATACATACAAACGACATGTTTATCATTTAATTTATATCTGTTAACTATGGCACTAAAAATATGTTCTCCCTCTAAACACTGCTTCTCTCTCTGAATATCTTAAGTGAGGAGGGGGGTATTCCCCTTTCTCCCTCTGCTAGATGTATGGTTTCCTGCATCAGTGACCCGTGTCGATTACACACACACACACACACACACACACACAGGAAACAGAAGTAAAACAACGGCCACCATGTGCCAGAAATCTTTGTTTAGATTTCTGATAAAATGTGAATGTAAAGTGTTTGAGCAGCATGCATTGGCTCATGAAGGCCGTGTGATGTACAGGCAGGATGCACAGCATGACAGCACAACATGCACACCTATTAGATATGCGCCATAAAAGCCAACAAGAGTTGGTGACAATAGTGAGGACAAAGTGAGGAGCTTTTGGATGATGAGTTGTTAGAAGTGAAGTTAGAAGTGAGTCTGCTGATGGACAAATAGTCCATCCATCATCTACACCGCTTATCCTGTTCAGGGTCACAGGGGGGCTGGAGCCTATCCCAGCTGTCATTGGGCGAGAGGCGGGGTTACACCCTGGACTGATCGCCAGACACATAGGGAATTTTAAAGTCACCAATTCACCTATTGAACATGTCTTTGGACTGTGGAAGGAAGCAGGAGGGAACCTGTACATGCACGGGGAGAACAAGCAAACTCCATAAACTCCATAAAGGCCCACACGGCCAAAACCGAGATTCAAACCAGGAGCTCTCTAGCTGAGAGGCGCTAACCACTGCGCCATGGAAAAAGTTGCACGGTGAAACGTTTTACGCTTTAGAAAAAACTACACAGATAGCAATTTGAAAATAGAAAAAAAGTTGACAGATAGCTAAAAAATGTAAATAAATCAACACAGGAGAATAAAAATCATCTAATAATCACATGTCCTCCCTGGGTTTCTGCCTGCATGCACAGGAGGCTCAGACAGAACAACACAGGTTTGACCAGCAAGGGTTTAACCAGGCTCAACTTTCGCTGCAGCTTAAAGCTGTTTCATCCTGCAAGAAGCTTCATGCACACGCTCATTCCTGTTACACTTCATTGTAATACTCAATTACTATTCTGTCTGCATTTTCAAACCGTTACTCCAACTGGACACCTGGATCGTATCTCACTGTCTCTCCTCAAACAGCACGCCACCACCAGAGCAGGCCCCTGGCGTGTTTTAACCCCGGGCTCTTTTTAGTTTCAGTCCTCACTTTTCTCTTTGACTTTATACTGAAGTGTTGCTCTGAACTGAATGCTAACATCAGCACTCAAACAAGGTATTCAACCAAATATTATTCTGACCTGGATATGGCACCAAACAATGAGTTCGGGGGATTCAGATAAAGTGTGGCATTTCATGTTGAGGGGAAAAAACGTGCGTGCCAAATTTCCTGGCAATCCAAGGTGGCGCTAAAGGAAAATCTTGACCGTCTGTACATGATTTCGTAATTGAATGGGCGTCAAAATTGGCCTGAGGGGTTAACCAGTGTGTGGCCTTAATGTTAGGCTACACAAAGTAATGCGGAGTTGCTTTCGTCAAACGTTTACATGTTGTGTCTGGTTGCTTCTCACTCCAAACGTTAACGAAGGCGAGCAGATTTCTTTTTCTTCCAGTGTTTATTTGTGGTTAGCAAACCAGGTTAGAGGTACATTACAGCCACCAGCTGGACTGGAGTGGAACAAGGGGAACCAACGGTGAAGGGAACGGCTCTAAAGTGCAACTCTGTATGACTCATTAGTACCAAAAGCCATTGATAAGAATCAGAACGTCTGCGAGCGCAACACTCGACCCCTCAACTTGTGGAGTTGCCCAACCACTGCTTTAGTTGTCTCACTCCTCTTTGAAACGTATAAATATTGTTTGTGCAGTGAATCAGTTTGTAAGATCATGTTTTTTTATGTGTTATGTGACCTTACGAGGCGAAGCAGCAGTGTCACATCCCAGCACTCTTCTCCAGTCTCGCACAAATAAAGAAGAGACGGAAAGAGGAGACACTCCTGTGACACTTTCACTTGTACTGGTGTATCCTGCCACCAAGCTCTGTTCATGTTTACTGCATTCATCTATTGCCACTCCTTCATTTGATAGAAAACTGCTGCAGCTAATCACAAGCACACATATAAATACAAACACACGCACAAACAGCTGCAGTGGAGGCTGCTTCCTGTATACCGTTCTCACTGTGTTCGCATTACTCTTCCATCTGCACAGGCATTTCCTGTCCGACCTTGAAATCAGGCCCTCGCCCACCACCACCATCATTTTACACACACACACACTGTTTTCTCCACATTCACTGGGCTCGTTAAAGACAAGACATCCTTTTTACATAACATTCAAAACATATTCAGTCCACACGCACACACACAACACTATCATATGTTTACTTCAGCGCTGACAAGTGTCCAAATTAAAGAGCTACTTGGCAAAAACAATCATCAAATAAACACAAAACTACCTAAAACCTGTAATTATCAATTATCAGAATCTTTACTAATAAAATATTGGTGTTGTTTCCATAACTGGAAGCTACTTTTCCGCATAAACTCGAACTTAACGAGCACCCAGAGATACTCTAACCTGCCACTTTCACACCAGGGAGCCGTGATGTCATCGATCAGTAACCCAGCGCTCCAACAGCGACTGGTGCTCCCCAAACCGGGCCACATGTGTTTCTATTCAGCAGCAAAGTTATAGCAGAAAAGGTTAGGTCACAGATAGTTTACAATAATATTATTCATGTAAAGGAAAGTGGAAACGATCCCTCTATGTGACTTCACTCTATTTACACAAGCATGCCCTGAATACGTTGATACAGCCTGCCAGTAAAACTCACCACGCACACACACACGCGTGAGGAGAACACGCTGCACGTTAATAGCATGAACTGGATTTCATAAGGTGATGGAAAGGAACCAAGCCAAAGTCAGACAATTAGCAAAGATTTAAAATAACAACTGAGGGCCTGAGGCGTAGTGTTAGAGCCGAGGAGACATAATGAGAGTCAGAGTTATGATTCCAACTCACAGGAGAAACAGAGACACTGTTGTAGAGTTTGAATGCCCAATGCCAAACGGTAAAAGCTCCTGGACTGGCCCTCTGGTTGTATTTAATGCTGACACGATGAGGAAAATATTAATTAACATACGGCCCATTTATTTTGTCGATTAGGTTTTTTATAGGTTCATGCTGTTGGCCATGTTTTAAGACCGGTGGCAAGAGAGACAGATGGATGAAAACTATAAATTAGCTATTTTTGCTCTGTGTGTGTGTGTGTGTGTGTGTGTGTGTGTGTGTGTGTGTGTGTGTGTGTGTGTGTGTCAGAGACTGTATAAAAGATGGACGACATGACAGCTCCCTGAAAGTGAAGCCAAAACCTCTCTAGCGCCCCCTGCTGACTGGCTGCAGTATAGGTCATAAAGCCCGCCTCCTCCATGTTAACAGATGGGACATGAGTCAAACTATGAAATCAAAATACGCGCCAAATAAATGTTTCTCAAACATGGTTTCTGTCATTATAGTTAGTTCTTATCATGCTGATTTACGTCCAAGTGTTCATTTTTCTTATCACTACAGTCATTGAAGTTTACATCCCTGTGAACGTTAACCTCAGACCAACACAGAGAAGCTGCTCTGCTGTTAAACACGCCGGCGTGCAGGATCCTTGCTGTTTTTTCAGTAAGTTAGGTGTGTTTTGGTTAGCAGTGGCTACTGCGGCGTCACCCGCCGATCTCTACTGTGCAGTCTCTGGCTCCAGCGCCTGTCACGGGGCCTATTTTGGCATCATTTTCGTACAACGAGAGCAGATGGAGACACGTCGTCCATATATACAGTCATAGGTGTGTGTATGCTTTGTTTAAATTACATTGTGGGGACATACAGCTAGTCCCTACACGGTTAACCATTTAACTTTAGAGTTAAGACTTATTTGTTTGTTATTTGGGGATTATTGTTATGCAATGTACTCCTAAGTAACAAAAAATGTGTGTGTGTCTGTGTGTCTGTGTGTGTTTGTTACAGTCATAGTTTCTGTGTAAAAAATGGACACATCACACACAGAGCATACAGCGACATACTTCCCATGGGAGAATACAAGACTAAGAGAGAGACAGAGAGAGAGAGAGAGAGAGAGAGAGGGATGTGGTCATGACTCTAAACATTCACATGGCTGTCATCTCAGGAAAAAATGGCAGACTGCCTCGAGCCTTTTTTTGTACCCTTCTTAATTATTTGAGATTGTTTGCTTTCCTCACAATTGAACAGCCTGTTTTGCCCAAATCTAGGGCTCGTTCTCCACCAGGAAGCTCCAAACAGATACAGCAACAACACCAGTAAATATCTGTTTGCATAGAAAAACTTAACAGACCAAAATTTTAAGAGAGAAAGAAAAACAAGGTTCACGCTTGCTAACGTTTTCGTTCAAAGCAAGCTAATGCTTCTCAAAGGGTTTGTTGACAGCTTGTTTGTGCCGCCCTCAAGTGGCCATAACAGTCACTGCAGGTTTAATCGGCTTCTCTTTCAGTCCTGCATTATAAAACAGCAAAATAATACTTGCCTTGTTCAAGGGCTTCTCGGTGACAGTTACTAAAGGTGAACGGTCTGTGTCTTACACCTTTATCCTGTTTTTAACCACCTCATATTTGCAGACTCACTTCTTGCACCATTAAGACACAGCTGGCCCCTTCAGCTGTTCAAATTTAGCTCTAAATATCTGAAACAATGTCTTTTTCATTATCCCACACACCAATATAACACACCCATTTCCATAAAAGCTCAACCTTATGTCATTTTCCCAGCAGACTGAAGCATCTGGAGCAAATCAGCCTTGCTTTTCCTTCACCTCCCTCTTTTTTCTCACGTTCTCCCAGTCAGTAGCATCACACCACTCACAGTTTAACGGTCCACAAACTTCTCTATCACTGAAACAAACACGTATATTGCCTCTAAATGTGTATTCTGTCTACATGTACAGGACGCTTTCTCCTGCAAAGTTTCAGTCAATGTAAGCCTTGTATAAAGGAAGCAGGAGGACATTTTTGCTTGAAGAATAGTGCATGCATGTACGGATAAGATCAGCAAAGAGATAAGACATACTGCGACAATTTTTAACTCTTTTTATAAACTCATTATGTCATTTGTTTTTATTGATGTCACCTTCTGTTCGTGTGTGTGTATGGTTGTTTGTTTAAATTGATTAAATCAAATAGACGCGTCCTGTGCGAGCAGCAACCAGGGATGAAAAATGTAGCAGGATTGCCAAATACTGCAGTTCCTTGAGTGGCCACTAGAGGCTGGTTCAAAAAGTGAGTCAGTCAGCATTAAGCACTGTATTAAAAGTACAGCAGAATTAAACTTGTTTACAGCCTGGTACAAAAAAGGGTTTTGGTCTCTATACAGGGACCGAACTATACAGGGGTTATTGTTTTGTTAATTCACTTATTTAAATATAAAGGCTTAAAGTTCTGCATGATTAGGGGCGTGGCCACTTTCAGAGACAGTCGGGTGCTGCTAGCTGACCTCTTGGCTGTGTTTGTGTTGTTGGTGCTTTTTGGGGATTTTATTCAGCAAATATTGACAATATGTTATATGTGTGGTATATGTACTAACAGGCCATTTAAATGGTAAATGGACTGCATTTATAAAGTGCTTTTCTAGTGTTCCAACCACTCAAAGCTGCTTTTACACTACATGTCACATTCACCCATTCACACACACGTTCACACACTGATGGCAAAGGCCTAAGTGCCAATCTCCAGTCAGATCTGTGCCCATTCATACCCGATGGCTATGCCTTTGGGAGCAATTTGAGGTTCAGTGTTTTCCCAGGGACACTTCGACGTGTGACTGTTGCAGTCACATTTTCCACTTTTTTTATTTATTTTTATTTTTTTGATGAGTGAAAATCTATTTTATGTTACCTCTAATAAGCCGGTGTCGGTGTCGGTGCCTGTGCTCACAATAAGTGGCTTTTTAGCTCGTTCAGTGTTTAGTGCTTCGTAGTCAGGATAGTTTATGGCTTTTCCCCAACAGAACTGACAGCGGGGGCCACTGTGATGAGAAGACATGTTCTTTTAAGTTACCCAGTTCACATCGATCACCGTTTATGTAGAAAGCTCTGGTCATCCACCACCCAAAGAAATGACCACGCTGTGGGAAACACGGTTGTTTACTTGCTCATTCGCCAGCTAACGAATTAGCCACAGGCACAGGCTGTTTAGCTTTGATAACTTGGAGTTCACCAGCCCCTTGCTCCTGTCCAGCGCCACTCTTCTGTCAAAATATGATTACCTCTGGTTCCAAAAAAAACCCCAAATGGTTATTTTCTGTGTTCTATTAAACAGTTAACAGATGATGGTGTTTGAGGTCTGTTGCACAGGATCAGTCAAAGTGTTTATTATAGGTTTGTGGGAAAGGTTGAGCGTCTGATGATTCAGCACCACAACTATCGCTTGTACTCGTCTTGTTCACGACTTCTTGCACCCACATTTCCCAGTTCACACTGTGGAAGTCCCCACCGCACGCTCAGGCCAACCACTGTTGAACACTGTTAATGGAGCGGACCTGTCTATGCACCATGGCCAACACATCTACTCACTTGAATTTCCCATGGCAGATCATCATCTACGGTCACGGAAGCCTTCCGCCCCCATCATCTCGCCCACTCCTCATTCCAACTAAGAGGGAAAACAAATCAAACAATTCACAGTTTCCCATTATTCTCTGTGTCTGTCAGCATATGGTTCCAATCAGCAGTGTGTGTGTGTGTGTGTGTGTGTGTGTGTGTGTGTGACACCATGTGAATGTTTTTATTTTCCATACATTTTCTCCTCAGATACAAAGCTCTTTGTCCACACTCCTTCCTCTCCTTCCTTTTGACTCCTCCTTCCTCTCACGCCCTCTCCATCTTCCATCTCTCTTTTTTGTACCCATGTCTTTGACTCTCAGGTTTAATCTCTCTCTCTCTCTCTCCCTCTCTCTCTCACTCTCTAACTATTTTAGTCTTGCTTTTCTTGGCTGCAAGTCAGACCTCAGGCGGACCTAGAGGTCTTTTTCCCAAGCGATCTCCAGGGTGGACTCCAGGGAAAAGAGCAAACACACACACACACACAAACTGGCTTCACATGCTCGGTCCATTTCCTCCTCTGTTTCTGCTCCTATCCCATATCTCTCTCTGTCTACACCTCCTTGTTGACTCACACAATATGGTTGCATTACTCTCAAACTGTGTTTCAGTAACAGTTTATTGGAGAGCAGAGAACAGTGTGTTATATTATGTCCTGAACCCTCGGGACCAGATACAGCCATTTTAACTGTTACATGCTTTGCTGGTGTTTTAAGGTTGGGTTAATCCAGGTTAGTCCCACTGGCATGAAGGAACGTATTTACAAGAGAGGCCTGCTGCCGACAGCGAAAGCAAACATACCCACAAGCTTGATCGAGTGCTATAGCTTGTGAGTAAATATACATAAGGCCTGTGTAGTGTCCTTTACTCCAGTTAAATCTACTGTGTGACTTGCAGCACACCGCTGTCTGCAAGCGATGTTTAGTGAGCATCCTCCCCCTCCCTGCTGTAGCGACTGAGGAGGTCTAACATTATGTTGGCAGCTTATTTTGAAATTTCAGGGCTTTACACTTCTGTTATTGTCCTAATGTAACATAAATTTGATGTCCACTGTTTGACAAAAAGTTTCACCATCCAAGAGAGAGATCAGAAGGACTACAGTGCCCTCTAGTGGTGAGCTTTTGTAATTAGCAATAATTATTGCTTGTTGAGGTGGCGAGAGTTGTCACTTACTCTGGTGGTTTCTCCAGTCTGCTTGTTAGACGGCCCTTTGGTCAAGATACAAGTGTGTGCGCATGTGTTAAAGTTTAAATGCACCTTAAAGTATTCCTTGAGTTTTATTTTAAAAGCTCACTCCCTGATTCCACCGCTTGAGATGGTTTTGTTTATCTGATACAAGTCACGTCTGCATATTAGAGACATGATAATAACTATTAATATATGAGGTATACAACTTTTTAGACTGAATGATGACTGACTGTACTTTTTGTAAGAGCAGCAGACAGGCCGTCATGTCAGGAGGGTACTGGTACTGCACTCCAACTACTCATCAACCTGCTGTAAGAACGAACCACCATACTGTGTCTCTGAGTGTGTGAACGTGAGGCTGGGTGGCATGGAGTGTAAAGTGTTTTGAGTAGTCGAAGGTCCATTAGTGCACACAAACAGAGCGCTATAAATCTACTCCTGTAATGAATTCTTTCACTGTGAGTTTATATTAGGCTGTCTACATTTCACAGGTGGTTTCGGGCTGACACAGTGGAGGAGGAAGTACTTAGGTCTTTTGTGTAGATCAGTGGAAAGCGTCAACAGAGATTCAATGAGGTAAAAAAGTTTTCAAATTTCAAAATAAAATACTTTTTTACAAAATAAAATCATGTCTGTATGCTGGTCAAAGGTTTTTGGAGTCTGGTTCGACATAAATTGCCATGACTAAGCATACTGCAATAAAAAGTGATATTTGCACACATCTGCGAGCTGCAGTTCGATTCATTTACACAACAAACTGGTTTAATGGGTCTGACTCAATTAAACGTTTTCTGCCTTAGATGTATATATTTTGCCTTATGCTGCATATATTGAGAAAAAAGTACATTTTCTCAAATATCCTCTATTCTATGTGATATTGTTATTATATTATATATTATATTTCTTTTATATCTAATATTTATCCTTTTTAAACGGAGCCTTCCAGCATAAGAACTTCACATGATTGTACTTGAATAACCGGAGTGACAATGTGCCGATGTGGCTCCCGATACAGACTCAGAAAAGCTCAATTCCCTTCTGTTGTAAAGGTCACAAAACCTGAGGATGGTGTAGTGGTTGTGGATGTGTGTGATGCTTTAGTGTCCATCATTGTTGGTATTTTGTTGGAACAAACAGAGCTGTTTCTTCATTCAGTTTCAGGAAGAAAAGTTGAAAATTTAACTCACTCGAGATTTGCTTCAAAGAGGCTACATCATTCTTTAAGCCATCTGTAAAATATGTAATGCAGTATGAATCCAATATTCCTCTGTTAAATGTAACGGAGTAGAAGTATAACGTTGTAAAGATGTAAACAGTCAGTAAAGCACCCTCTCACACACTTTGATGCAAGTCTAACCTTTTATCAGTAGAGGGCGCTATTTCCCAGCTGCGCTACAAAAGCAGCCGGAAATTGACTTTAAAATGACTTCATAGCATCAAGCTTAAGGGTCAAGATGAGTTTGTGAGAACTGACACAGAACGTCAGGTGTAACGTAGGTAAACACCTGAAACCTTTGCTGAGGTCAAGATGTCAGAACAGTGAGAGCTCATATTTAGTTTGCACTTAATAGAGTTTATTTACAATAAGAGGTAAAGGGTGAAAGGGGGAAAGGGGTAAGGGGAGGAATAGGGTAAGGGGGGTAAGGGGAAGGAAGGTAAGGGGGGAGAGGAAGGGGAAGGAAGGTAAGGGGGTAAGGGGGGAGGGGTAGGGGAAAGGGAAGGGGGAGGAAAGAAAGGGGGTAAGGGGGGGAGGAAGGGGAAGGAAGGTAAGGCGGTAAGGGGGGAGAGGAAGGGGGATGAAAGAAAGGGGGTAAGGGGGGGAGGAAGGGGAAGGAAGGTAAGGCGGTAAGGGGGGAGAGGAAGGGGGATGAAAGAAAGGGGGGGAGGGGAGGGATAGGGTAAGGGGGGTGGGGGGGGTAAGGGGGAGGAAGGTAAGGGGGTTAGGGGGAAGGGGTGGAGGGTGGGGGGTAAGCAGGAGGAAGGTAAGGTGGGAGGGAGGTGGGGGTAAGGGGGGAGGGGGAGAGGAAGGGGTAAGGAGGTGGGGGAGGGGGGTGAGAAAGGGGTGACAGAGGGAAGGGCGGAGAGGGCTGACGGAGGAAGAAAAGGACGTTAATCCTTCTCACTCTTCTCTCTTTCCTTCTTTTCTCTCTTCGCTCTCTTCAATCTTTCTTTTTCCCTCTTTTCATTTTCTTCTTTCTCTTTCTTGTCTCTCTCCTCCTTCTCTTTCATCTCCTTCTTTAGGCTCTTTTCCGCCTCCTTCTGTGCTTTCTTCTCCTCCTTTTTCATCTTGGCCTTCTCTCTATCTGTTTTTAAGGCGAGTTCCTGCAAAGACACAAACAGAGTATGATTCAGTATTTTCTCTTCCAAAGATCAAACCTGAAAATTCAGATCAAAGTGATCGGCTGCTGTGACGTACCTGCAGTTCAATACTCTTCAGGATCAGGCGCTTCATCTGCTCCTCCTTCTCGCTCGCCTGATTGGCCCTCTCCTCTTCCTTGGCAAAGCACTTCTTCTCCGTGTCAAACCATTTCTCCTCATTGGAGAGCCACTCCTTTTCTTTGGTGAGCCACACCTCCTCCATCTCTGCATTGTGTCTCTGCAGCTCCTCCGTCTTCCTCACACTCTCCTCCTGTGCTGCCTGCTCACAGCTGACACGCTCCTCCAGAGCTCTGAGCTTAGTTTGCCACTCTGCCTCGCTCTGATGGAGCACCGTCTCTATGGCCCTCATGGTGGACACATTTACCTCCACCTGTGCCATCATTTCCTGTCTGACACTGGCGATGGCTTCGTCCTTTTCCTGTCTGACCCTGCTCACTTTACTCTCACAGTCCTGCTGCAGAGTTGTCAGCTCGGCGGCTACCTCCTCCTGCTGAACGATCCACCTGCTTTCCCACTCTGTGTTGAAGTCTGTGAGGGTTTTCTCATAGGAGAGTTTCACCTTCTCGGCCTGCTCCTGCGCCGCCTTCAGCAGTTGTTCCACCTTCTGGGTCACCATTCTTTCCATGTCAGTTCTGGCCATGTACAGAGTTGACACGAGAGTGTCCTTCTCACCCAGCAGCGTCTTCTTTTCTTGCTCCCACATGAGCTCCTTGCTGGCGATTTGCTCTCTCAGAGCAGCATTTTCTGCAGCCAGCCTCTTGTTTTCTGCTCTGGAGACTTGAAAGGCTCGTCGCAGGCCCTGTGGGCCTTTCATGGGAGGACTCATGGAGCACTGACAGACACAAAAACACAAGCAAAACTTAAAGATACTTTACATACACACAGAAAGGGAGGGGGTCTTTCACACTGACAGCTTATCACACATTTGAAAGAAGTGATGCATTTACATCGGATGTAAAAGGGTCCAGCACACTTACAAAACAGCCATATTTACAGTTTACTCATGAGTGATGGTTTATTAATTAAACTGTTTACTTACATCTCACTTAAATAAAGTCACTTAATTAGTAATAATTAATGTAGTAACTATCTCTTTCTTCTTGTGCACTAGAAGTAAATTATTGCCGGCTCAGAAGTAAACATTTACAGGAAGTAAACTATTGTAGAAATAAAAAGTTATAAAATAACTCCACGACTTCATTCGCCATAATCACAATAATTGCATTTCTTGAAGCTTTGGAGCAGAAAAAAAAGAAAAACTTTGCTGTCTTACAAAAATGTGGCACAAAAATAAGTTTTCCTCAAAGTGCATCCTGCTTAGAAAATCTCACCTCGTCTCTTGAGTTGTTTCTCTCCTCCATGTCAGCTTTCAAGAGATACTGGAGCAGTATCGGGGTGGCAGTATTAGTTGTTGGTTTAATTGTACTTGAGAGTGTGTTCGGTAGTTTTGGCTCTGCTTCACTGAGAGATGTGTCTGTGTCTCACGGAGGTCGAGTGCAAACTAACCTGAGCTCCTCACTGAGGCTTCAATCCAACCAAACATTCTATGAGTGTCACAAAGAGCTGTGATGATGACAAGATTCCAGAATGTGTTGGCCTGGTCATGTGACCCGGCAACATACAAATGTAAACAGATTCATGGATGAGTTACAATTTTTGTTTTTACTGTTTCTTGTATGAAAACTCCTGTGTGTCACTTACATTCTCTATAATGTGTATGTGTGTGAGGACGGAACAGAGAACATGGGGTCAGAACATAAACACACAGGAACTTCAGGTAGATCGGACCAACGTATGGAGCTGTGATTCTTTTAACGTTACAGTGACAACTGAAAATGATAAATGCGTTATCTCCTTAAATGTAGGGTTATTTCCCCTGTTGTCTACCCCAAAGTAAATGTTGTTTTTGTGCAACACCATGTCAACTATGTCTTTTTAACACATAAATACTCTTATTTAAAATTGGGGCTATCTCACAATAAATGCATCACAACTTTCTGCACGCTTCTGCCTTTAACCCTGGTTACTGCCTCAGAGACGCATAAACAGATGTATATTTGGGTGAAGTGACGTTCTACGTGACACAGTATTAATTAGTAAATTGTGAGGTGCTGGTTTAGCTCAGGGGCGGCACGGTGGTGCAGTGGTTAGCGCTGTCGCCTCACAGCTAAAAGGTTCCTAGTTCGGACAAAGTGGGCCTTTTTGTGTTCGAGTGTGCGTGGGTATTCTCTAGTACTCCGGCTTCCTCCCACAGTCCAAAGACACGCTTGCTAGATAAATTGGTAACTCGAAAATTGCCCGTAGGTGTGAATGTGAGTGTGAAAGGTTGTCTGTCTCTGTGTGTCAGCCCCGTGATTGACTGGACTCCAGCTCCCCCGCAACCGTGGACAGCATAAGCGGTATAGATAATGGATGAATGGTTTGGCTCAGTTGGCAGAGCGGGCGCCCCATATACATAGACTACATTCTTTGATGCACTGATCGCAGTCTTGGCGGATCACCACCTGGTGGTGAGTTGGATCAGATGGCAGGGGAGGCTGCGGGACAGACCTGGTACACCTAAACGTGTAGTGAGGGTGAACTGGGAATGTCTGGCGGAGGCCCCTGTCCGCGAGGTCTTCAACTCCCACTTCCAAAAGAATTGCTCTTGCATCCTGGGGGAGGTTGGGGACATGGAATCGGAATGGGCTGTGTTCAAAGCCTCCATTGTGGAAGCGGCTACAAGGAGTTGTGGCCAGAAGGCTGTCGGTGCCTGTCGTGGCGGCAACCTGAGAACCCCTTAGTGGACACCGACGGTGAGGGAAGACATCAGGCTGAAGAAGGAGGCCTTTCGGACTTGGTTAGCCCAGGGGTCTCCAGAGGCAGCAGACGGGGATGGCCAGAAGGGCCGCAGCTTCTGTGGTTGCGGAAGCAAAAACTGGGGTGTGGGAGGAGTTCGGGGAGGCTTTGGAGAAGGACTTTTGGTTGGCATCAAAGAAGTTCTGGCAAACCGTTAGATGACTCAGGAAGGGGAAACAGGGATTGGCTCAAGCTGTTTTTAGCAGGGGTGGAGAACTGCTGACCCGGACTGAGGATATTGTCGAGCGGTGGAAGGAACACTTTAAGGAACTCCTGAACCCAGCCAAAAAATCCTCTGATGAGGAGGCAGAGTCTGAAGTTCCAGGGGAAGCCTTATCTATATCCGTGGCAGAGGTTGCTGAGGTAGTCAAGAAGGTCCTCGGTGGCAAGGCGCCAGGTGTAGATGAGATTCGCCCTGAGATGCTAAAGGCTCTGGACATTGTTGGCCTGTCATGGCTGGCACGCCTCTTCAATGTCGCATGGAGGTCTGGGACAGTACCTGTGGAATGGCAGACCGGGGTGGTGGTTCCCATTTATAAAAAGGGGGACTGGGGAGTGTGTCCCAACTATCGGGGTATAACACTACTCAGCCTCCCGGGTAAAGTTTATTCCAGGGTGCTAGAAAGGGTTCTCCAGCCGATTGTCGAAGCTCGGATACAGGAGGATCAATGCAGATTCCGACCTGGCCGAGGAACAGTGGACCAGCTCTTTACCCTGGCAGGGCTGCTTAGGGGGGCATGGGAGTTTGCTCATCCAGTTTACATGTGCTTTGTGGACTTGGAGAAGGCTTATGATTTTGTCCCCTGGGTGGTCCTGTGGGGGGTACTGCCGGAGTATGGGGTACCGGGGCCGTTGATACGAGCCATCCGGTCGCTGTATAACCAAAGTGAGAGCTGTGTCCGCATCCTCGGCACAAAGTCGAACACGTTCCCAGTGCGTGTAGGCCTCCGCCAGGGCTGTCCCTTGTCACCGATGCTGTTTGTGATTTTCATGGACAGGATCTCAAGGCGGCGGAGGGAGGAGGGTTTCCAGTTTCGGGACCCCAGGATTTCATCTCTGCTTTTTGCAGATGATGTTGTCCTGTTGGCTTCATCAAGCTGGGACTTCCAGCAGGCATTGGAACGGTTTGCAGCTGAGTGTGACACGGTTGGGATGAGATTCAGCACCTCCAAGTCTGAGGCCATGGTTCTCTGCCGGAAACCGGATTGTCACCTGCGAGGAGTGAGTCTTTGCCTCAAGCGAAGGAGTTCAAGTATCTCAGGGTCTTGTTCACGAGTGAGGGTAAAATGGATCGGGAGATTGACAGGCGGATCGGTGCAGCATCAGCAGTAATGCAGGCTTTGTACCGGACCGTGGTGTTGAAGAGGGAGCTGAGCCTGAAGGCAAAGCTTTCGATTTACCAATTGATCTAAGTCCCAACCCTCACCTATGGTCACGAGCTTTGGGTAGTACCAAAAAGAATGAGATCACAGATACAAGCGGCCGTAATGACTTCCCTTCGGAGGGTGTCTGGGCTTAGCCTTAGAGATAGTGTCAGGAGCTCGGAGATCCGGGGGGAGCTCAGAGTAGAGCTGCTTCTCCTTCATGTTGAAAGGAGCCAGTTGAGGTGGTTCGGGCATCTGGTTAGGATGCCTCCTGGGCGCCTCCCTTTGGAGGTTTTCCGGGCACGTCCAACTGGGAGGAGACCCCGGGGCAGACCCAGAGCTCGCTGGAGGGATTATATATCCCGTCTGGCCTGTGAACACCTCGGAATCCCCCAGGAGGAACTGAAAAATGTTGCTGGGGAGAGGGACGCTTGGGTAACCTTACTGAGTAGGCTGCCAACGCAACCCAGCCCCGGATAAGCGGAAGATAATGGATGGATGGAGTGATTTTCTTAAGAACACTGAAAAAAACTATATCAATATAGGTGAAGTATATGGTTGGACAGCTTGCAAACCAAGAGGCTTGAGTTAGAGATCTTTATGGGTCTTAAATGATGACCCTGAACACTAACAGACCTGGGATAACTGTCCTGGGATCAGATTGCATCAGTTCCTTTTTCAACAAAAGTCTGTGAGGGTTTTATCGATACCGATACCGCTTGTCGATACCGATATTTATCAATACTACTCTCCATTATTTGGTGAAAATAATAGACATGTCTTTGTTAAGGTGATAATGATCCACTGGGAGGGGGGTTGCAACTGGGGTTAAGGGCTGTGGTCATCCCCCTGCCGTCTGTGCCACCAGGGATTGGAGGCTGCACTGAGGACGTACTAGCAGGAATGCTAGCAACGGCATTAGCATTAGCCGCTTTGCTAAAGCTGTCAAGCTTTCAGTACCGACTAATCACGGTACCAAAAAATACCGGTTCACGATACCCATCCCTAGGTTTTATTATTTATTCTTACTCATTTAGTTTTGGAGATGTTGGCCACTACAAAGTTGCTGTCCTAATCGAGTTGGACATGTAATACACTTGACAGATATTTCTATCTTGTCTTTATCAACAACTTGAATGAAGGAGGTCCAGAATGAAGAGATGCTGCTAAGTTTGAGCTCTTTATATTTATTTTTTTTGAGTCTTATTGCTTCATAGTGAAGAAAAGATTCATGAATCCTCCACTCTGCTGAATTTAAATTCACATGTTCAGTGTTTTTCATTTTACTCTTGTAACCTGATGCTATCTGTGCTGATCACAGATCTTCTCTGATCCACTCTGGTACAACTTAGAATAATAGAATAGGAATCAACCCGAACTCAAATTAACAAAATGAGTGCCTACAGATCCTGGGTCGGGTCTGAGGGCCTGGAGTCATATATAGTGATCATATACAATCTTCTTCACCAAGCTTTAATTAACATCATTGTGTACCTATGTTTTTGATATCTGTATTTGGTGTACCTGATAGTCTGTCGTTCCATACCAAAGCTGAGCTGACAGCTGCCTTCCTCCAAACCAGCGACCGTTGAACGACTGAATGCACCCGTCGGCCTGCTCTGGTTCCTTTGATGACTGACTGTACTTTTTGTAAGAGCAGCAGACAGGCCGTCATGTCAGGAGGATACTGGTACTGCACTCCAACTACTCATCAACCTGCTGTAAGAACGAACCACCATACTGTGTCTCTGAGTGTGTGAACGTGAGGCTGGGTGGCATGGAGTGTAAAGTGTTTTGAGTAGTCGAAGGTCCATTAGTGCACACAAACAGAGTGCTATAAATCTACTCCTGTAGTGAATTCTTTCACTGTGAGTTTATATTAGGCTGTCTACATTTCACAGGTGGTTTCGGGCTGACACAGTGGAGGAGGAAGTACTCAGGTCTTTTGTGTAGATCAGTGGAAAGCGTCAACAGAGATTCAATGAGGTAAAAAAGTTTTCAAATTTCAAAATAAAATACTTTTTTACAAAATAAAATCATGTCTGTATGCTGGTCAAAGGTTTTTGGAGTCTGGTTCGACATAAATTGCCATGACTAAGCATACTGCAATAAAAAGTGATATTTGCACACATCTGCGAGCTGCAGTTCGATTCATTTACACAACAAACTGGTTTAATGGGTCTGACTCAATTAAACGTTTTCTGCCTTAGATGTATATATTTTGCCTTATGCTGCATATATTGAGAAAAAAGTACATTTTCTCAAATATCCTCTATTCTATGTGATATTGTTATTATATTATATATTATATTTCTTTTATATCTAATATTTATCCTTTTTAAACGGAGCCTTCCAGCATAAGAACTTCACATGATTGTACTTGAATAACCGGAGTGACAATGTGCCGATGTGGCTCCCGATACAGACTCAGAAAAGCTCAATTCCTTTCTGTTGTAAAGGTCACAAAACCTGAGGATGGTGTAGTGGTTGTGGATGTGTGTGATGCTTTAGTGTCCATCATTGTTGGTATTTTGTTGGAACAAACAGAGCTGTTTCTTCATTCAGTTTCAGGAAGAAAAGTTGAAAATTTAACTCACTCGAGATTTGCTTCAAAGAGGCTACATCATTCTTTAAGCCATCTGTAAAATATGTAATGCAGTATGAATCCAATATTCCTCTGTTAAATGTAACGGAGTAGAAGTATAACGTTGTAAAGATGTAAACAGTCAGTAAAGCACCCTCTCACACACTTTGATGCAAGTCTAACCTTTTATCAGTAGAGGGCGCTATTTCCCAGCTGCGCTACAAAAGCAGCCGGAAATTGACTTTAAAATGACTTTATAGCATCAAGCTTAAGGGTCAAGATGAGTTTGTGAGAACTGACACAGAATGTCAGGTGTAACGTAGGTAAATGCCTGAAACCTTTGCTGAGGTTAAGATGTCAGAACAGTGAGAGCTCATATTTAGTTTTCATTTAATAGAGTTTATTTACAATAAGAGGTAAAGGGTGAAAGGGGTAAGGGGAGGAATAGGGTAAGGGGGAGGAAGGTAAGGGGGTAAGGGGGGAGAGGAAGGGGAAGGAAGGTAGGGGGAGAGGAAGGGGAAGGAAGGTAAGGGGGTAAGGGGGAGGGGTAGGGGAAAGGGAAGGGGGAGGAAAGAAAGGGGGTAAGGGGGGGAGGAAGGGGAAGGAAGGTAAGGCGGTAAGGGGGGAGAGGAAGGGGGATGAAAGAAAGGGGTAAGGGGTAAGGGGAGGGAGGGGGGTAAGGGGGAGGAAGGTAAGGGGGTAAGGGGTGGAGGGAGGGGGGCTAAGGGGGAGGAAGGTAAGGGGTGGAGGGTGGGGGGTAAGCAGGAGGAAGGTAAGGTGGGAGGGAGGTGGGGGTAAGGGGGGGAGGAAAGAAAGGGGGTAAGGGGGGGGAGGAAGGTAAGGGGGGAGGGGGAGAGGAAGGGGAAGGAAGGTAAGGGGGTAAGGGGGGAGGGGTAGGGGAAAGGGAAGGGGGAGGAAAGGAAGGGGGATGAAAGAAAAGGGGTAAGGGGGGAGGGGGAGAGGAAGGGGTAAGGAGGTGGGGGAGGGGGGGTGAGAAAGGGGTGACAGAGGGAAGGGCGGAGAGGGCTGACGGAGGAAGAAAAGGACGTTAATCCTTCTCACTCTTCTCTCTTTCCTTCTTTTCTCTCTTCTCTCTCTTCAATCTTTCTTTTTCCCTCTTTTCATTTTCTTCTTTCTCTTTCTTGTCTCTCTCCTCCTTCTCTTTCATCTCCTTCTTTAGCCTCTTTTCCGCCTCCTTCTGTGCTTTCTTCTCTTCCTTTTTCATCTTGGCCTTCTCTCTATCTGTTTTTAAGGCGAGTTCCTGCAAAGACACAAACAGAGTATGATTCAGTATTTTCTCTTCCAAAAATCAAACCTGAAAATTCAGATCAAAGTGATCGGCTGCTGTGACGTACCTGCAGTTCAATGCTCTTCAGGATCAGGCGCTTCATCTGCTCCTCCATCTCACTCGCCTGATTGGCTTCTCCTCTTCCTTGGCAAACCATTTCTCCTCATTGGAGAGCCACTCCTTTTCTTTGGTGAGCCACACCTCCTCCATCTCTGCATTGTGTCTCTGCAGCTCCTCCGTCTTCCTCACACTCTCCTCCTGTGCTGCCCGCTCACAGCTGACACGCTCCTCCAGAGCTCTGAGCTTAGTTTGCCACTCTGCCTCGCTCTGATGGAGCACCGTCTCTATGGCCCTCATGGTGGACACATTTACCTCCACCTGTGCCATCATTTCCTGTCTGACACTGGCGATGGCTTCGTCCTTTTCCTGTCTGACCCTGCTCACTTTACTCTCACAGTCCTGCTGCAGAGTTGTCAGCTCGGCGGCTACCTCCTCCTGCTGAACGGTCACCCTGCTTTCCCACTCTGTGTTTAAGTCTGTGAGGGTTTTGTCATAGGAGAGTTTCACCTTCTCGGCCTGCTCCTGCGCCGCCTTCAGCAGTTGTTCCACCTTCTGGGTCACCATTCTTTCCATGTCAGTTCTGGCCATGTACAGAGTTGACACGAGAGTGTCCTTCTCACCCAGCAGCGTCTTCTTTTCTTGCTCCCACATGAGCTCCTTGCTGGCGATTTGCTCTCTCAGAGCAGCATTTTCTGCAGCCAGCCTCTTGTTTTCTGCTCTGGAGACTCGAAAGGCTCGTCGCAGGCCCTGTGGGCCTTTCACGGGAGGACTCATGGAGCACTGACAGACACAAAAACACAAGCAAAACTTAAAGATACTTTACATACACACAGAAAGGGAGGGGGTCTTTCACACTGACAGCTTATCACACATTTGAAAGAAGTGATGCATTTACATCGGATGTAAAAGGGTCCAGCACACTTACAAAACAGCCATATTTACAGTTTACTCATGAGTGATGGTTTATTAATTAAACTGTTTACTTACATCTCACTTAAATAAAGTCACTTAATTAGTAATAATTAATGTATTTCTCTTTCTTCTTGTGTACTAGAAGTAAATTATTGCCGGCTCAGAAGTAAACATTTACAGGAAGTAAACTATTGTAGAAATAAAAAGTTATAAAATAACTCCACGACTTCATTCGCCATAATCACAATAATTGCATTTCTTGAAGCTTTGGAGCAGAAAAAAAAGAAAAACTTTGCTGTCTTACAAAAATGTGGCACAAAAATAAGTTTTCCTCAAAGTGCATCCTGCTTAGAAAATCTCACCTCGTCTCTTGAGTTGTTTCTCTCCTCCATGTCAGCTTTCAAGAGATACTGGAGCAGTATCGGGGTGGCAGTATTAGTTTTTGGTTTACTTGTATTTAAGAGTGCGTTCGGTAGTTTTGGCTCTGCTTCACTGAGAGATGTGTCTGTGTCTCACGGAGGTCGAGTGCAAACTAACCTGAGCTCCTCACTGAGGCTTCAATCCAACCAAACATTCTATGAGTGTCACAAAGAGCTGTGATGATGACAAGATTCCAGAATGTGTTGGCCTGGTCATGTGACCCGGCAACATACAAATGTAAACAGATTCATGGATGAGTTACAATTTTTGTTTTTACTGTTTCTTGTATGAAAACTCCTGTGTGTCACTTACATTCTCTATAATGTGTATGTGTGTGAGGACGGAACAGAGAACATGGGGTCAGAACATAAACACACAGGAACTTCAGGTAGATCGGACCAACGTATGGAGCTGTGATTCTTTTAACGTTACAGTGACAACTGAAAATGATAAATGCGTTATCCCCTTAAATGTAGGGTTATTTCCCCTGTTGTCTACCCCAAAGTAAATGTTGTTTTTGTGCAACACCATGTCAACTATGTCTTTTTAACACATAAATACTCTTATTTAAAATTGGGGCTATCTCACAATAAATGCATCACAACTTTCTGCACGCTTCTGCCTTTAACCCTGGTTACCGCCTCAGAGACGCATAAACAGATGTATATTTGTGTGAAGTGACGTTCTACGTGACACAGTATTAATTAGTAAATTGTGAGGTGCTGGTTTAGCTCAGGGGCGGCACGGTGGTGCAGTGGTCAGCGCTGTCGCCTCACAGCTAAAAGGTTCCTAGTTCGGACAAGGTGGGCCTTTCTGTGTTCGAGCGTGCGTGGGTATTCTCTAGTACTCCGGCTTCCTCCAGCAGTCCAAAGACATGCTCGCTAGATTAATTGGTAACTCGAAAATTGCCTGTGGGTGTGAATGTGAGTGTGAAAGGTTGTCTGTCTCTGTGTGTCAGCCCTGTGATTGACTGGGGATCAGTGCAGGTGTAACCACACCTCTCACCCAATGACAGCTAGGATAGACTCCAGCTCCCCCGCGACCGTGAACAGCATAAGCGGTATAGATAATGGATGGATGGTTTGGCTCAGTTGGCAGAGCGGGCGCCCCACATACATAGACTACAGTCTTCGATGCACTAATCGCAGGTTTGACTAGCAGTCTACCGATCATTTGGTGCTTGTCATCCCCCACTCTCTCTCCTCCCAACATTTCCTGTCTCTCTTCCGCTGCCCTTTAAATAAAGGCAAAAAGCCAAAAAAATGTTCTTCAGTAAATTTTGCTTTATGATTTAAAATGCTACAATCAATGCTAACTGCCTCTATGATATCTGTTAGCAGCTATGGGCAAAGTTATACAATGATTCCTGTTTTGTGACAACTTTACATCATTTTATATGATTTCTTTCTGTAACTCCTACATGATATTGCACAAGTAGTCTTTGATTGGTTAAGAAACTTTAAATGTCGGACTGCGAATAGAGAAACTATCTAATGCAGCAGCAACATTAGTGTCACAACAGTCTGAAGTGCAAACCAAAAAGCTGTAATAAACTGGATCTGAAGGGGAAATCAAATATATTTAGCTGATGTTTGTGTTTTAATTCTGCTTTTAAAGAATCTCTGATGAACTCAAAGTGTGAAAGAACATATAAGAGCAAAATGTGTTTGAAATAAGTTTCTCGTATCTTTAGTAATTCATTAATATTGTGGGCTTCACACATTGACACACTGAAATTAAGGAGGAGCTGTGCATAACCAGCCTGACAAGTCCAGATCTCATTACAATGTAACCCAGCATGATGAAATTACACAAATCATGACTTTATTTTTCTACATTACAAAACAGCTCAGACTGTCCATACTTCCCCTCCTGTGGCTTTCCCAAAGTTCACCTTCAAGCAGGACCGTCCGAGTTGGTAACCATAGGGACCAAAGATGTGCATGTACATGTCTAGGCTTCCTCATCGTCACTGCCTGCCAGGCTGCTGTCCGTAGAGTCTGCTTCCTGTTCTCGTAGCTGCTTCTGTGGCTCTGTTTCTGGGTGCTGCTGGGGCTCTGTGGTGCTGGACGGCTCTTTGGGTTCTGTGGTGGTGCTGCCCTCTGCTGGCTTGGTGCTGTTGTTCTGCTGCTCTTTATTGCCCTCCTCTAGGAAGGAGGACCAACCCTTCAGCCGCTCCTCGCGCTCACGTGACGTCTCTTCCACCTGCACAAACATAATCAGGATTTAAATATTACGTTTTATCCGATGGGCTGTGCAAAAGTTCCATAATGTAACCTGATGGCGTAATTTCATCAACCTTCTTTCTTGCTTAAAACACGTCTTTCAAACATCTTTCAGTACGTAAAGAACGCAGGCTCTCTTTTTTAAAGGGATCAAATCAAATTATTTATATATAACATTTTCTTAAGAACACTGAAAGAGACTATATCAATATAGGTGAAGTATATGGTTGGACAGCTTGCAAACCAAGAGGCTGGTGTTAGAGATCTTTATGGGTCTTAAATGATGACCCTGAACCCTAACAGACCTGGGATAACTGTCCTGGGATCAGATTGCATCAGTTCCTTTTTCAACAAAAGTCTGTGAGGATTTTATCGATACCGATACCGTTTGTCGATACGGATATTTATCGATACTACTCTCCATTATTTGGTGAAAATAATAGACATGTCTTTGCTAAGGCGATAATGATCCACTGGGAGGGGGTTGTAACTGGGGTTAAGGGCTGTGGTCATCCCCCTGCCGTCTGTGCCACCAGGGATTGGAGGCTGCACGGAGGACATACTAGCAGGAATACTAGCAACGGCATTAGCATTAGCCGCTTTGCTAAAGCTGTCAAGCTTTCAGTACCGACCAATCACAGTACCAAAAAATACCGGTTCTCGATACCCATCCCTAGGTTTTATTATTTATTCTTACTCATTTAGTTTTGGAGATGTTGGCCACTACAAAGTTGCTGTCCTAATCGAGTTGGACATGTAATACACTTGACAGATATTTCTATCTTGTCTTTATCAACAACTTGAATGAAGGAGGTCCAGAATGAAGAGATGCTGCTAAGTTTGAGCTCTTTATATTTATTTTTTTTGAGTCTTATTGCTTCATAGTGAAGAAAAGATTCATGAATCCTCCACTCTGCTGAATTTAAATTCACATGTTCAGTGTTTTTCATTTTACTCTTGTAACCTGATGCTATCTATGCTGATCACAGATCTTCTCTGATCCACTCTGGTATAACTTAGAATAATAGAATAGGAATCAACCCGAACTCAAATTAACAAAATGAGTGCCTACAGATCCTGGGTCGGGTCTGAGGGCCTGGAGTCATATATAGTGATCATATACAATCTTCTTCACCAAGCTTTAATTAACATCTTTGTGTACCTATGTTTTTGATATCTGTATTTGGTGTACCTGATAGTCTGTCGTTCCGTCCCAAAGCTGAGCTGACAGCTGCCTTCCTCCAAACCAGCGACCGTTGAACGACTGAATGCACGCGTCGGCCTGCTCTGGTTCCTTAAATGCGACCGATGCCACGCCGTCTGGGTGTCTCTGCCGCACAAACACAACCACTTACAATCTTGATCTGAGTGCCCTGGAGTTCAAATCATGACTTTGAAACAGCATTAATGACATTATACTCACATCAAAGAGGATGACCTTCTTGACCTCCCCAAACTTCTCACATTCTGTTCGCAGATCCTCACGATACTCATTCAACTCAAGCGGGTCTTCCTACAAAGGCAAACACACACAACACAGATAAATCCAAGCAACGGACTGTGTTTGTGTGTGAATTTGTGTGTGCACACTTGTGTTTCTCCGCACCTCAAAGTCACTGGGATGGAACATGTTTCTAATGATGACCACTTTTTCATGCCTCTTCCTCACTTCTCCTTGCTTCTCTGGCCTCCAGTCCAGCTGTCTACACGGACAAACATTCATGAGAAATGCTTAATTATTTGTTTCCTCTTAAACCTTTCAGCAGTCTGGTTATTTATCCACACATGCAGACATGGACTTGTGGGAGGCTGATTATAAAGAACAGCAAGTTTACTTCTGTTGCTGCTGCATCTTCTTCCTGTAATCTTTGTTCTTCTTCTTCTTCTTGCTGGCGTCATACTGGCCCTTCAGCTCAAAGCGCGCTGCTTCCACATGGAGCCTGTAACCTCTGATCTCTGACTCGTCAATTAAACGCACAGCCAACGGCACAGACTCCTTCTGCAGGGAACCACAAACAAACACACACACAGTCAGTTTACTAGAGTGTAATACAATATAAACTGTATATAAACTAATCTGTACAGTGTCATTCAACGCCAAAAACACAACAGGCAGATACACTGAGGCAATTTCCTATCAAGTTAAAGTGGCATTAAGCAACATGAACATTGCCTCTCTGTACTACTCCGCTACACCAAACATGCATGCGCATTTTGCAGCTGGTGTGTGACGCACAGCCGCTGTGCGGTGCGTCTCTGCAGCACTGAGGCCACGAAAGAGAGAGAGGGAGAGAGAGAGAGAGGAGAGATGCTGTTTATTCCACAAAGTATACTTTACTGCTGGCAAAATGTTCAAATACTACTAAAGTTATCATGATAGTTATGATTGTTGGTGTGGAGCATCTTTTTACCTCTAGGTGTTGGAGCTTAGTGCTACCCTTAGCTGTTACCGTAAGAGCTACCGTTACCTGTCAGGAAGGACAGACTAACCTTGAGATAGCAGCAGAGGCCATCTCCTTTTAGATTCCCTTCTTTGTCCTTGTAGAGTTTGACCTTGTACTCTTCAGTGATGGGGTCTCGCATCACTATGCCGCACTTGGACATCATCTCCGCAAACTCCTCGGTGCTGATGTCAGGAGGCAGGCCTGCGGAACAGAGATCAGGAGAAGAAAAAAAATCAGAGAGAGGGAGTGAGATAAGATCAACAGAATCAGCTACTCGTTGAACAGCGGCCGGCTTAACAGTGAGGAAAAATAGCAATACCAACCTGACACGTAGACATTTGTGTTTTTATTGTCGTCGATATCGAACCATCCTAGATGTACAAGAAAAGATTTTAGATAGCATTCAACAAAAGATGCATTTATACAAACGTAAACTTGGAAATTGTGCTTCTAAATCTATGCAGTAAAACAACAACCACCACGCCTACAACTGCAGCTCATCATTTACCACTTTTGTTCATTCTATTTGGGTTTTAGTTAATTTTCTAAGCTTTCATTATGAACGCTGCTCTACCTGGCTCTGCTTTTCTCTTCTCCCCTTTCTGCTTGAGATCTTTAGCTGGGGCCTCAGGCTGGTCTGGGTTCACTTTCTGAGAGGCATCTCCTGGTTTCGTCTTTTCTGAAGTCTTGCTGTCTGCTTCAGGAGCTGCTGGGTCGCTGCCACTCACTGCAGCGTTGTTTGCATCTGGATCTCCTTCCTTAGTGAAGCCATAGTTGGCCTGGTAAGCGGCAATGAAGTCCTCTGTTATCTAGAGAAACAAAGCACACCTACTTAATAGTCACACAGAAACTGGCTCCTACTAGTCTTTGCCACACTTAATAGAAACTGTATGTGTTCAAAGTTGATTCTCGACAGCTATGAAGAATCCTGACTAGTAAAATCCCTGATGGACTTTTTACCCAGATAGCGCTTTGAGCCAATAGAGATGGATTGCAGTTCATGCATGAACTTAGAACGTATATCTGCTTAAAAACACACATTTACACTTACAATTAACTCAAATATTGAAGAGTTTGACTCTTAAAGTACATAAAATTGCAGTTACATCAAAGCTCCTCAAGTCAGAGTTACTACTGTACATTGCAAAGTCAACCAAACTGGCAAATGGTAGGGAATAACAATCGCAACATCATACATAACTCATTATCAGTGCTGGTAAATCAAGTCCACACTCATATATATGCAGCATCATGTTTGTGCCAAAGTAGCAAGGGATGTCTGAAGAAAGCAAAAGTTAAGAGTGAAAGAAAAGTTCATACTTTAGGGAACCAAGCCTTCTTTTCATGGTCCCAGTCGTACACAGTCCCGTCCTCTGGGTCAGTGTAGGTGAAAGGGTCAGAACCACCATCATTTCTTCTGTCATAGAGTTCCTGCATTCGCAGTTGCTCCATAAACTCTTTGTTGGCATCTGGTCCACCACTCATCTGCAGCAAGAATGTGAATTGTCAGATTACCCAGGTCAGCAAGTCATTACATTATGCATGAATGTGGCAAGTCTTTCACACCGAAGAAGTGCTGTATTAAGTGTCTGCTTTGTCATTTTATATTTAATGTTTCAGAGGATGTTGCATCATGAAGCCATCAGAGTATTGTAAAGATTTAACACAATTCAATTACCATCATGAGTCAGAAGCTCAGTTAAACAATTTCTCTGTCTTCACAGATGTAGTAATAATAGGCCAAATTATGTGTGATTCAATAAAAACAACTGCCTGTGACCTAAGCAGGATAGTAATTCCATATGCCCATATATGCTCCTAGCTGGTCAAGCGCTGTGAAATAAAGAATAAACGACTTTGCTTAACACATGAAACCATTTCATTATCTTGTTCCTGGCTTTGCACTGTCAGCGCCAATAAGGGCCAATTATAGCTTGCTACTGACACTGTCACCGCGCGGGGTTAACACATGAAAAAGATAGCCAGTTGCTTTAATTCATCACACTGTGATTACTCTGAACTGACAGCTTTGCTTCATGTCAGCAGGCTAGTTTAGAGATATTACAATCTGAAGGTTGTTTTTACACGGCTGCCGAGGTTCAGGGAACGTCAAGATAAATTATAAAGACCCATATGTAGTGATGCACACTTGATAAAATGTATAGGTCTGTGCTCAAGAGTAGAAGTAGTAGTCAGATATCAGTAACTGTTAGCACACAGCTAACTAGCATACGCGTTACCTTTTACAGCGACAGTCCAGACAGACGACAAATATGTAGCTTGGTGCAAAGATTGATGAACACACTCCCTCTGTCTTAACACCCAGCCACAGAAAACCTCTGTTTTTTATTATGCTGTTAATGTTTTAATTGATTTTACTTTAAATATACGGATAGTGACTGCCCGCAAACGTTTTCCCTCAGTCCGCGATGGTGCTTGAACAAAGTACTTCCGGTGTCAGGTGCCGAGTACGCGTGCGCGGTGATTGGAAATGAAGCGCTCGGTTTTTAATACAGCGTACCCCGTTTTAATTGAGCCGCTGCTGCCACGGAATAAAAATATCGCAAACCAAAACGAAGCATCTCTCCGCCCGCAGTTTGTATACACAGAACGAGTCCACCCCACCTCTTATAGGAAAACAATCACCGCCAGCTAGGATAGCTAGCTCTCAATGTAGCTTACAGGTAAGTAACTAGGCAGACCTTTACTTCAGGTGTCAATGGCGGAGGGTAGCGGTAACGTTAACGTTGGTCCAGCCAACCTTCCACCGGGAGACCCGCAGCTCATCGGTATGATCGTGGAGCATCTGAAGAACCGGGGGCTTTTCGATGAGTTCCGTCGGGACTGTCTGGCTGATGTTGATACGAAGGTTGTCAGCGAAAGCTACCTAGGCTACTTCTGTCATATGTGTAAACTTTAGCAAGCCTCAAAGCTAATGTTAGCTATAATGAATGAAACGTCTGACTGTTAAGCTGCTAATACAATTTGCATTGATTCAACAGAGTGTTACTTTAGTTGTTCGAATATAGTCCTTCCATTTACAGTACCATATATGTGCTACTGCTGTATTATGACTAAATGCACGTCGTTGTCACTGTTTGCTGCCAGCCTGCCTACCAGAACCTGCGACAGAAAGTGGACAACTTTGTCACGTCGCAGCTCAGCACTCAGGACTGGAATCCGTCCATCAACAAGAACCAGATGAGGAACGGACTGAGGCAAAGTGTCGTCCAGTGAGTGTTATTACCTCAAACAGACTATAAAGGTACTGTCCCTCTCCTTTCTACAGCCCTTCCTTTGTTGATGTGGTACACCTTTTTATGTCCTGTTTTTAAGATCTGGTATGCTGGAGTCTGGTGTGGACAGGATCATCACTCAAGTCGTGGACCCAAAGATGAACCACACTTTCCGCCCTCACATAGAAACTGCCATCCATGACTTCCTGTCAGGGGAAAGGAGGGAGGAGAACTCCTTGAGTACTAACTGTGCTCCATCTGAACAGACAGAACCACAGGAAGCCCTGTCAGCTTCGGGCCCCAAAACCCCCTGAGGTTTGTTAAAAAACTGAAATTAAAGTCGATGCTCATGAAGGATATCTCTCTGTCAGCAGGTACACATGCTGACCATTGCAGGTCCACATTTCTTAAGAAACCTGCAGCCTCAGAGAATAGAAGAACAAAGAAAAAGAAAGAGGAGATAGTTTCCTGCTGTGTCTGTTTAGCAGACTGTAGTCAGTAGTCTGAATCGTTTCTGCATTTAAAATGTTCAGCATGTGATGTTTCATGGCCCGTCTTTGCTGCACGAGGCTTTTGGAAAAGCTGGACAATGCTGCGCACTCTGCCTTTTGAAAAAGATTTCCTTTTTTTGTTTCATACTTTTTTACTTCTATTTTGCAAAGTTGTATATCATGTAATGCAGATTTATCACTCAGGCTGTTCGTGTATAAATACATCTTCTTCTAAAAACATGTTGTCTAACAATATGTTCAACTTAGAAACACCGAATCAGAAGAGTTAAGTCAATGGGCTGGTTGATTACATGTTAGGTGCATTAAAGAGATGATCTTGCATACTCCTTCTGACTCACCAGTTGAATAAGTAGGGCACCTGCAGGTTCTTGGAAAGTCCTTGGACGTCTACGACATTTAAGTTTTCTCTTAATTTTTTCATCATCCCATGTTAGGTTCTCTTTGGTGCATGAACTGTATTTTGTATGTCGCATTGATTGTGGATTGTACCTGCTTTACTAAACACAGATGACATCATATTCCTTTCTCTCTTCTTTTCTTATTGTACCCATGTGTCGTTGCATCATCACTTATTTGCTCCTCGTTATATGATGGCAGGTTCCTGCAATAAAAGCAAACAGAAGAGCCCCTGTGACAGTAACACAGTACCACCAGGTGGGGTTGTTCTTTAAGCTAAAGGCTCACTTGAGTCCATCCAGAAGTATTCCTAGGCTTATGTTAGGCTGCAAAAACATCCATTATAATGTCACAAAAAGGTAAACATGCAAAAGTTTATCTCCAAATATCATAGACTAAGGTTTGTTTAAAATGTCCTCACAGGATCAAACTCAGCAATTCTTAGAAATGACTTGTCACTCTCAGAGCCTCGATGACTCCCGGCTTCAGCCTCAGTCTGTCAGTTACGTCTGTGTGTGTGTGTGTGTGTGTGTGTGTGTTATAGCTTGTGTAACTTATTGATTTAAGTACTTGTTTTGGCAGGAGAATGATCCTCACGTTAACGCAAATATGTGTGTCAGAGTGTGTCTGTAAATCTGTTGCTCTTTGTTTATTTGCCTACGTTTGTAAATGTGTGTGAGTGTGTGTGTATCTATTATGTGTCGGTTCTTTTTAAGGTCACATGCTTTAAGTATTGCCTGGAAAATTGTAATTGTAGATTAATGTAGGACAGTAAATTAGTTTAATAATCCTTATTTGCCTTTTAAAATTAAATCAATTAAATAAGTGATTTTTTTTATTGTTTGCTCTGTGCGAAACTGGCAAACGAATATTTTTTTTATTTTGTTTTCCAAAAAAAAACTTTTTTATATTTCAGTTCTCATTATTCGCTTTATAACCTTTTAAATGACACCTGTGGTCCTTCGTTACAGTTCAGCTAAATCACAGAAATTCATATATTAATAATCCTGAGGCATACAACAATGTATTTGACGAAGCTGCATTGTCATGTCCTGTTAAGGCTTGCTAATCTGTAGACCTCACCTTTAACGTTTTTTAAAGAGGAAATAAGGGGGGAAAACACTGCTGTAGAAAAGCTATATATTTTTTTTACCAAAATAAAATGCATTTAGAGATTACGCCAAAACTTCAGCATATAAAAAATGTAAGAATCTTCACACAGTTTGTGTGAACTGACAAACAAAAATGTGCAAAATCACACTAAATAAACCCAAACATTATGGTAATGGTTCCTCTTCATGTCACAAGGCAGATACTCGTGAATTTGATCTTTAAAAACACACACACACACACACACACACACACACACACACACAGGCAGATGTGTTGTTTACAACAAGGTCATGTGAGAGACACAGAGTACAAGAGGGGCCTGCATGTGTACTGTTTGCACATTGGTGTCTAGGTGCATTAGTGGACGTTTTGGGCGTATGTGTGTGGGTGAGGGGTCATTGTGTGGGTGGTCATCAGGGGTTGTGTGAGGGAAGTTGTGGATGTTTTGAAGCAGGATGAGACGGAGAATGAGCGGGAAAGGTCGGGGGGGAAAAAAGTTCCCAACAAAAGTCCAAACATTTGCCCCTGTACGAGTATGTCCTCCCCAACTGGGCCCCTGTGTGGACACACATAAACTCACCCTTGACCTCCCACTGCAACACACACAGCGCACATACACATACACTTGTCTCAACCCTGTCTTTGAAGGCCTCTTGGATGCATGGTGCATAGATCTGAGGAGAGCTTTAAGGTATTTGTTTGACTCGCTGTTGTCACATGGTTACGGCCTGTCCCATTGTGGATGTCAAAGGTCAGAGGTCATGGCTGTTGTGAGACAAACCACAACCACAAAAAACTATGCTGCAACATCAGAACACATCAAAGAGATGAAAACAACACCTGAACTCTGAATTTGGTGAAACATTTTCTTGTTTTATTCATTAGATCTGGTTCAGAGATATGCGACTATATCTTTTTTTCTTTACGTCTTAAATTACGAATTATGATGTTGGTCCTGATTTGTCTCGGCCCTGTCTTCATCATTTTTATCAACCACGTTATAGTAGACGACGATAGTTTTACAGATGTTTAAGGTCCTCAGACGATGTACCGTAATGACAGTGATGACTCTTCCTCTGGTTCATATTTGTGGTATTTGAGTAAAATGTTTAACAGCCATGACATTTAGTTCAGATGTTCATGGTTAACAGAGGATGAATATGAATAACTGTGTATATCCCTTCATCATCTACTAGCAGCTGTAACGCAGATTTCCAATCCAATACTCCAAAATCGGATAAAAATACCTGCAAAACAAGTGACTCTTCTATTACCCTCACCTGAACATTGCATTTTGTGTGCTTTTGTTCGCATGCTAATACACGTAACTAGACGGTGAACATTGAAAACATTTCACTTCCTCACCGAACATTTAAACTTTAGTGGTGTCTTTGTGAGCATGTTTTTGTGAGCATTTAGCCATTAGCACTGCTGTACAACCAGTACTGCAAAGCTATTAGCATAGCATTAGAAACAAGGAAACAAGTGGCCAAAGGGAGTTTTCACAAACTGGAAAACCAAATTTTCTCCAGTTTAATGGCTTTTTACTCATATATACAGTTTAGGGAAATGATTTACTTAACATAATTTAGTTATAACTTTAAGAAACATTAAGAAATACTGCCTTATATATAGTATGTATGTAATAAAAAAAGTGTAGTATAATAGTGTAGTAGAATTTTTTTGTAACAATGTCAGACATGTTATTGATAAGCTGTATGTAGCACACAAACAATTGGTGAAGCTTGAATCTTAAATCTTTTCACACACTTCCAGTGTGGGTGCCTCTGATACGTTCCTCACTGCACGTCTCCCTGCCAAGAAAGCAGCTGCTAACACTCAAACACACACACACACACGGCTGGCTGGCGGGTTAATTGAGTGTGGATGTCTTGAGTGGTTGACCTTCATGCACCCCCCGCTGACTGCTGAGGAACAGGAAGTCCTTATAAGAGCATTTTCACTTGAAGAACGTGGGATTGACTTTCATGGTCGTCACTTGATCAGTGCTAAATCAATCATTTTTCAAAAACAATAAATACATAGGCTACATGCCGCTGCTACTGCGATAATAAACTTTTGGCTCCAGTTTTGCGCGCGTGCACAACACTGCTCTGTGATTGGTGGAGACGCAAACTCAGGCAGTCGTGCACGCGCAGCTCTCTGGCAGCTTTATATATTTCAGCCTTCATGCCGCAGTCAGTCTGTAGAAACGTAAACTCCTCTTTCAGCCTGGGCCCTTGCCGCTGCGACCTACAATACAAACAAATCATACAAAAAACTAGTCTGATACAAAACGTCGTGTAACTAAAACATGCCGGCGAGATGGTCCGCTGTGTTCTTTCTGCTGCTTGCCTGTCAACAGGTGCTGACCATGGATTCGCATGATGTCCAGGAGAAACAAGTCAACCAGGCCAAGAGGCGCCTCTCTCTGCAGAGCACAGGTGAGCCTGAACAGCAAATAGAATAGATATTAAATATATGATGCTGCATGCATCATATATTTTAAACCCACACAACTGAGGCCCTGGTGATCACATTTTGGTGATCTGCAGAAGAAAATATTGGTTTAATTGGCTACTTGTTACTTTAGTTCTCTGAAAGGGAACTAGCCTGTGCCAGCTCTGCAGGAAGATTTCTCATTGTGTGACTGTCAGTACTTCTTTACCCTCCTTTTGTCCAGCTTTGAAATATAGCCGGATGTATATGTGGGGTTTTGATGTTCCCTCTGGCTCCCTGTTAGTGTTGTGACATTCGCGAACGATCCGATTCTTCTGAACGACTCTTTGGTGTGAACGACGGGAACCGAGTCGTAGGTGAGAGCCTTTCTTTTTCTAGTTGTTTCATTGCCCGCCCTAGATCCACTCCCCCTTATGCCGAATTACCATAGGCAGCTTTTTTCAACTGCAGCTCCGCTATACTAGGTCACGTGCAGCAGAATCATGTTGCCACAGCGTAGTGCCGACTGTGAGCAACATTATAACCCAAGTCTGTTGGGGGGTTTTTTTGACATCTTTGTAGTCACACAGATTTGTATCATAAATTATTGACAAATCTGTGACGTTGATTAATTGTTCCTACATTATTCTGCTGTTTCCATTAAAATTTAGTACAGAATTTTAAATATGCGTGTATAGAGTAGAGTGCAGGCACGCTCGCGAGTCCGACCACTCTCTCACCTCGGATCTTATGGCTTCGTCCCTTTCTGAGAGTCGTTCAAGCTATCGGAAAAAGAATAGAGCCCCCTTCAAAGAGCCGTAATTCCTTACACATAATGCTTATTTGGTGTGTCTGCAGTGAAGTCTGTGAGTGAACCTATGGCACCTCATGGTTTTATTTTTATCTTGTATATGTTGGCCTTTTATTGCGTTGTTAACGCATCAGATAGTTTACATGCTGTGCAGCCTGCATCAGTTTAAATTAAAGCCTATCAAATGCCGGCCATGTCTGTCCCGGACCGAACCGGGCAGTGTAGCACGCCCTCTCCCCTTGATGTCCCCCGGTGTTGGAGGCATTGGTGTGTCGTTCGCGGACGAGTCAGCTCCATGAACCGACTCTTTGATGTGAACGACTCCCACCTGAGAGCTGACTTTTAACTTGTTTTGTAAATTATTGAAGAACAGAATAATATGATAATCTGATAACATTTAAGTATGATCCAGATTTGTCTCTCTTTGGTAACAGTAAGAGCCAAGAAAGGTGAGACTTGCACCTGTTGTAAACACAGAAAACATTAATAATAAACAAATAATATTCAATCACAATATCTAAAATAAAAATGTTATTTGTATATATTTGTAAATGTCTTTTACATTATTTACGGTTTTTATAGCAAACAAAATGTTAAATTATGGTTTTCCGGAAAATTTGAGATTTAGTAGGCTATGAATCATTTAAGCCATGTATATTACCCAAAGATCAATCATAGGTCATAACATTGCTTAATTTGACTGTATTAAATAAAATCCTGATGCAGTACTAAATGAAGAACCATCTCCTCTTGCTGAGCTTAGCAGCTAAATGATCCAACTCACTAAAAGGAGTCTAAATACCCAACACTAGTTGGTGGCTGTAATTCAATGCGAAGCTCCGGCGGCTCGATCCTCTCCAAGCACATTCCCTCCTTTCAAGCAGGGTGGTGCATGACGGCACCTCCGGCCCGGAGCTGACTGCAGACTGTACGTCATCGACAGCAGCAACAACAACGGGTAGCCTAACAAGCAAAAATAAGCCCAAAACGAACCAAAGAATACCAACAACAGTGATCTAATCAGATATAGGGGTCATTATCTTTTTAGCAAGTGAACAAATATCTCTTTTCATCATCAGTGTTTACATTTCAAACTCTTATCAAACTGAAAAGTAATCTACAGTATATTTCGTTTCCAGAGTAAAAGCATTGTATTACATTGCTAATGTGGGTAGTTTCAGCTCACTGTATCCTCTGGGTGAGGCTTCATGTCACCCTGTTTTGCTCTATTATAGGAATACTGAAAAAAAATAGACAAATCATCTATCCAATATAACTGGTTGACATTGTAGTGTGTGATACGATTGTAAGGAAGTTAATACTGATCTCCCTCTCTGTATTTTTGTCTCTTTCAGCTGATATTCAGAGTTGCCTGGTGAGTTCAGGGGATGTCGGATGTGGGACGTTTCAGTGTTTCAACAACATCTCATGTGACATCCAAGGGCTACACCACATCTGCCTCACTCTGCTGCACAACGCCGGGCGCTACAACTCACAGGTGGGGGGGCCGGCACGACTGCCTGACCTCGTGTCACACGCACAAAAACACTTTTCAGAAGTGGGCTAATTTGTTTCCCCTGAGGTCCCCTTTGCTCTAACGGACATGGTCTGAAATCACATCCAACAGTAACTAGGAGCAGACTTGGATGAGACATATGGATACGTGTTTTTATTTCATTTAATCCCTTCAGTCATTACAGTCATTTGTGAGGAATGTTTCTTGTATAAGGATCACTGTATAGTTATTCACACTGGTACTGGATACAGAACAAACTGAGAGGGGAACTGAAATGAGAGAGGGAACATCCTGTCTTCTCTACTAGAATAGAAGTGCATTAGAGAGGGATGCAGGTCAGTGTGTCTCCTGTATGAACAGGCACAGTGGAAGCTCCATAGTATCATACAACATAGTGCAATATAAAAAGATATTTTAATGCATGAATCATGGCAACAGGAAGAGCATTTGTCTGCTCAGAGGTGTCTTTTAAATTGGTACTCTTGTTGGACTTTAAATCAACAAAGCAACATGCTTTTGTTTACCTCAATCTGAAGATCCTCACCGGTTTATTCAGCTTTACGCAGAATTTCAGCTTGTTGTTAAGCTCTTGGGTTCACAACTCTCAAGCAAGGATGCCAGACATGCCTGTGTCGCTGAGTCATCGGTGTGATTGACAGCGGGGCACAGGGGTTTGGATCTCAGGTTCAAAAACACACCTGCAGGTAGTGGTGATGATCACAGATGCAGACAAAGAGATGCTATATGGAGATCTTCAAGACTGTTACTTTAAGTTGAAACAAGAGAATAATGCTCTGTAACCCACCACAAAAATGATGTTAGGTGATGGTGTGCTGGATTATTACTGTAAGTGACTGGCATACAAACGCACTGTTTGATCCATGGCTTGCTCTTTTTGCTTTGTTTTCTTTTCACTTAAGCTCTTAAAATGTTGAGTATTATTCTTACTACAGATCTGGAACAGTTAGAGCTTCTAAAGTATGATGAGACTCCTAAAGCGTATTTTGCTCTGTGTCTGCCAGAAGTGTCAATAGGAAATGGATTGCTAACCCATTAGCCACAATAAAGCAGAAATGTGGGAGGTATGTGTTAAAGCATATTTTGGGGTTTTGTCTTCTACCGAATGGCCAAAACAATCTATTCATGCAGGTTCAGTAGTAGCAGGGACATTAACAGGCAGATATATTGTTTTCAGAGTCTGTTTTAATACAATACCAACATGTTACTGCTGTAATCCTCCCTCCTCTCCATACTGGCTTAAGTCATTACTGTATCTAAAGCAGTGTTTCCACTGCAGGATCTTTCCCCAGGTACTAGGGACTTTAGGAAGTACTCAGTATCTGTGTCCCAATCCAGGGGGCTGAAGCCTTCAAAGGAGACGGTCTACGAAGGATGAGTCCTTCGTAGCCTTCGTGGATCGCTAAAGCCGAACTCAAATGAGACGACTGGTCTACGGAGGATTTCCTGTTTGCATCACCAGCTGTTCCCAACCTTACCCTTACGTCACCAAACACCAACAGGTTGCTAGCAGGCTAACTAGCTAGCATAACTAACGTCACGTAACTTAAACTTATATTTTAAAGATAATTTGTTTCAAGGGCCCTTTCCTTGTTTTTAAACATGTAACGCTAGCTATGGATTGAGTTGAAACCAGAAACGTTTACATTTCTAAGTGTATTCCTCGGCCGTTTAAGAGTCTAGCATCTCATTTGATTTGCTGTGCAATGAATATTGGGATACGTTGGGTGGCCCAGGAGGAAGGAGGACACATTTGCAATCGGCCTTCAAATACGGCCTTCAAAGGATGCAGCCCCTGGATTGAAACACAGCTAGTGTGTTTCCTATGCAGGGACCAGGGTCTAAATAACGTCCCAGGGACTCGATTTTACCCTCAAAAGGTTCCTACTAGAGGAGTAGTACTTTCTGAAAGAATATGAACTTTGGGGTGGCAAACTTGCAGTGCTGAACATTTCTGAATAGTCGAGTTCTTGGAGCATTTAGAAGACTCTTCCACATGTGGTCAGGCTTGTTTGCCTAATAGTAACATTCTTAAAACCTTTGTGGAACACAGACAACAATTAGGCTGGTGCTGTGTCCTGTGTACTTTTGGTGGAAACACAGCTTTAGAGTTAATTACAGCAACCAAGAACTCTCTCACCACACATGCAGCATGTGTACTATACTAAGATAGACTTGAAAATATCAGATTAAATCCTAATGTTTTCCACAGCATGACCAAAGCCAATTCCAAAGCATGACAGAATCTTTAGTCTGGAGTGTACACGTGAAAGAGATGTCCCACTGATGACTCCTGACACCGCTCTTCTCCTCCTCCTCCGTCTTCCAGGGCAAGTCCTTTGTGAAGGACGCGTTGCGGTGCATGGCGCTGGGACTGCGGCAGCGCTTCAGCTGCGTGAGCCGCCGGTGCTCAGCAGTAAAAGAGATGGTGTTCTCGCTGCAGAGAGAGTGCTACTCCAAACACCAGCTCTGCCTCGCACTACGGGACCACATGGACACCATGGGAAGCCTGGTGCAGTTCAACTTGATGTTTCCCCCGGGGTGAGACACACACACTGAGACACATTAAAGACTCATTAGCAATCATTAGTGAACAAAGGATATAACTGTTCATCAAATGTTACATCATAAGGTCTAAGACACAGCCAACACAGTTCTCCTCTCACAAGTGAAAAGTAGAATTGAATCCTACTACATGCTAACTCTCCTACCTGTGGGCCCCATTCCATTTAGATACATCAGTTTTGGGGTCCTGATCTGTTCTGTCATGTCCTGCCCTACTGTGCTGTATATGGCGAGTACTATTGCTCTGAGATAAGCTAGTACTAGTTGCCCCAAAGTTTGCCTTCAGGACTGAGCCTTCAGTCGGCTCCTGTTTGTGTCTCTTGTGTCAATTTCAAGTTGGTTTATGATTTTAACCCACACGCCTGCGACTGTTTCACAACTTCACCAAAGGTTTAGACACCAACATTACTTAGTAATGTTAGAGAGGGGCTATTATGCTGTTTCACTTTTTAAGACATATATATATAATGTTACAATGTTGGATGTCCATACAAAACGTGGGTGAAGTTTCAGATCTGTAGGTAAAAGTATGTTGGAGTAATCCCCAGGCTTCTCAGCTCAGTCTGCAGGCTGCTGTGAACACCAGGTTTCAGACTGTTTCTGTTTTTGTGACGTCACAAAGTGTAGTCTCAGCAGGCTTCGGAGAGCTGGCCAATCAGAAGAAAGTGGGCTTATAGGGGCGGGGTTTCTTAAAGGGACAGCGCTGACTGAGTCGTTTCAGGCAGAGGCTGTATGAGGGCCTGCACAGAGCACCAGTGTGAGAGTTTTTCAAACTGTAAATTATGCTAAGCTACTCCACAGGTATCACAGAGTGAAATATGAAGCTTGGAATTAGCACAGTCTTACCCCTCTTTAAGTAAAAAAATAAATAATGGTTTGGGTAATACTATAACTCAGTGGCACAAAGCAGCAGTCTCTTTGAACTCAGTCCTGTGTTTGACCAATCCATCCACCCCGACCAGTTCCCTAAATGGATTTTACCGACCTCACACTGTACTGTCCTGACTTCCTAAAGGCCTTGAAAAGCTTTCTGCCAGAGAGGCTTTCTTAGCCAATCACAGCTCAACAGGGCGGGACTGGGCAGAACCCACTGGGCACTTGGTCCTGTTTGCACTGAAAATTTGTACTTCACCCAATCTTGATTTCACTTGATTGTGGGCAGGTCACTTTGCGGTTGTATCTTTATGGCAAAAGCAGGAGAATCTTTGGAAAGAAGGAAAATCTGCCATACTGTTTGCTGTTCAGTCTACATTCAAAAGTTTTCTCATTATTGTACTCTGTGTTTTTTCTCTTTTTATGCACCACCAGACCGTACGTGGAGCTGATGAACTTCCTGTTGAAGTGCGGAGATGAGGTCAGCTCGTGGGTCGGCCGGCGGCTGCGCGGGCAGTGCGAACAACACTGGGGGGCGCTGTGCGGCAGCTTCAGCAGCACCTGCCCTCTCAGCCAATCGGACGCTCCACAGCATACCACCACAGCCCCATCACAAACCACCATGCCCTGGCCTTTTACTGCTCAAGGACCCCTGCTGCAGCCGACCGCAGTGCCTGAACAAGAGGACAGGAGTCAGATGGACAACGTGACCAAATCTGGTCTCCCCGTGTCCGAGAAATCCCAAGTCAGTGACTCGTAAACGGACAGGACAGGAAGGTGACGCAGAGGTGCAGACAGGGTACACAGAGATAGTTCATGTACTTATTACTATGATATTAGCAGTAGAATGAGTAAAAGTAGAAGTTTTAATGAATATTGCTGATGAAAGCAATGCAACATAACTTATTCAATCCTTTGGATATTTGTGTTATAATAATATTTTCTTTACATTTGACTCGTACAAGGATGGAAACCAGTTATCTACCTCACTTTAACACCACAGTAAATCTCTGTGACTGTATCTTTCAGCAAAGGGCATGAACACACACAAGTTAGCACTACAGGGAATTACAAGTGCAGCTCAAAGTCAGTATTCTACCTATTTAAGTGTTTTTTTATTTATAAGGATTGTTTTATTTAGCACCCTGCAGCGGTCACACTGTCAGACGTTATCTTGTCGGCAGGCAGGGTGCAGTCTGCAGGAAGTTCTGACATGTTATAAATATGTATTTTGATGTTCTTCTTGAGCGATCACTTTTCATACAGACAGCTTTCAAGCTATGTTTTGTAAGTTTTTATTTAAATGAATGTTATAAACACAGTTGTAAGCAACTTGATTCAAATTAAATAAACTACAATGACGTCACTGGACAGAGAGAAGAGTGTTAATTAATCAAATAGTTCTGAAAGGTTCACAGTGCAGCATCTGACGGTTGTAAATGTTGTGTATTCTGCCATCTACTGGTTCACTTGTGGTAATGCTGCACAATAATTTGTCCCTCGATATATTGAAAATATTCCCCTTTATTGAAACAAAAACACCTCCTATTCAACATCCACACTGTCTGACTTAACAAGGCAGACGCACTTTACAGGAAGAGTGATACATCAGATTTCTTAATCATCTGTCTGGACCTACGATTGAGCGGAGGAAAGGCACAAGAACAAGTCAATAACTGTAAAAACAGCATCTTTGAAAAAGCCTCCAGAGCAGACACGCAGACACACACACACACACACAGATTGTAACTTTGCTAAATGTCAAAAGAAAGGAGGGTTATTGCATAATTCAACTTTGACCCTGGTTAGTTATTAATGAGAGAAGAAGAATTAAGGCCTCAGCATGCTTCAAAGCGCTTTTCTAAAACCTGTTGCCCAGCTTACGCATTGTCTGATCAGGTGTGCAAAGGTGTGCAAAGGTGTGCAAAGGTGTGCAACATGCGGTCTTTAACCTCCTTCCAAAGCTCTCTCCTACTGCTGTCGCATGTCATGCAGCACCACAATCATTTAAAAGTTCTGCGGCAACCACCGGCATGCTACGACAGCAGGCTTTTACCCCCGACTTCCAGCACAAACACTTGCAAAAAGTATTCAAACTTAGACGTGGTTATAATTTGTATGACCCGGTTTGTTTGAAGCAGACTGAGGCTTTTAACTTATTGCTGCTGTTGCATGAAATTAAATGTAGCCAGTTTGTGCTTTTTACTTCAGATTCCTCCTTCTGTACAGCTTACAAAACTCTCCATGTAGTCCATGAGAACACCCGACACCTTCCTAAACTCCTCATAGCAACTCTCTGCTGATTAATTAATAACAGGAAATCATTCTTCCTGACACCTGGCTTGTGCCGCTTTAAGGAGGAGCACTAAACCAGCATCCCCAGAGCTAAATGAAGGGAAAGAGACGCTTCTTAAGGATGTAGAGGATGGTGGCGAGGAAGAGGGCCAGAGCGAGGAAGATGAGCAGCTTGTCTGTCAGCTCCCGCCGGTTGTACTTGAGGATCAGTTTCCTTCCCAGGTGAATGGTTCCTGTCATGCTTTTAAACTCCTCGTTGGTTTCCTGCACGGTACTTGAGGAGGTGGCTGTTGTGAGGAGGAGGAAAAGGATGTTGTTAGGTGAAAGAAACATAAAATAATCTTCACAGGAAAAACTTCAATTTTATATTTTTGTACTATAACCTTGACAAAAGTACACAAATACATTAACAAAGTAGAGCTTTTTTTTACCCAGGGTGCCGATGGTGTCCTCACTCTGCTTCACCTGCTCAGCCATCATCCTGCTGATCGACATCAGACTCTCTGTGATGTTACTACTGGTTTCCACTAAGCTTTCTTTTGTTGCCTTCCTGAGAGAAAAACACACACAGAGCAGACAAGGTGATGTTTTTGGCTGTTAACCTCTTTAGCAACACTTCTTACAATCCAGCAGACTCACACTGAAATGTTGTTTATGGCGCAACAGACAGGATTCAAGTTTTCAATTTTCAATTGTATAAAGCAGATTGACTGCATGAACAGCAGAACCGACTAACCTCTGTCTGGTGCTCGGGTTTTCTCGTCCATGCAGCAGCTCGTCCTTCTCCACGTTGTCTATGGCAAGTTTACATGCCAGGTTGGCTTTCCTCCACGCTGTCTGGTTACTGGAATCCACAGAAAAATATAACACAGACCGCAAATTAGTGAACTGTAGTGTCTGTTTTAGTGTTCTTCATAATGTGCTCTGTTGTGTCTGAATCTGAAATTAAGATCTTCACTGTATTCATGTCTTTGTGTGTCCACACACCACACACCTCAACATTTGCTTTCGCTGGCTCTCGGTCTCAGCCTGGATGGCCAGTCTGTCCGTCTCCCTGTCCTGTTCTCTGGCCATCTGATCAAGATCCTGACAGCAAAACATCACATCAAATTAAACCCTTTGGATTTTAGGCAGAGAAACCTGTCAAATACAGCGAAGTACATGTGTGATGTGAAGCCTGACCTGAATCCTGAGTCTGAGTTTGCTGAACTTCTCTTTGACCTGAGAGTTGAAGTCCATGAGAGTTGACTGAGGTCCAGGACAGTCCCTGATGTCCTGCAGTAAACACACAGTATGCATCACATTATAATGTTAATCATTTTAAATCTATGTATCTATGTCTATTGTAAATCTATTTTAAAGTTTGTCTGAGCAAAACTAAAACTACATTTTTTTTTGTTTTTAACTTTTCTTGACTTCAGTTATTCCATTTGAGTACACATACATCAAAGTCTTGTTAAATTAATCAAATAAAAACATCTTATAAATCGCTGAAGGCTTAACAATAAGTTATATGTTCACTAAATAGTCTGGTGGTGACCCATGGTCACATGCAGACAGGTACTGAACAGTAGGACTGATGATAATTCAATAATGAATCGTTGATTATAATTGCCGTGTTGTTGTCTGGCGACTGACTAATTGACAAAACAGTCAGGGTTTTTTTTTTTAACTATGCGAAATAATTACACATTATAATATCAATTGCATTTTGGTCAAAGAGTGCGCTGTGATGCCAAATAATAGACCAGGTTTTCTACATCATTTGATAAGAAATGGCAGTCAATTAACACATCTGTTATCACCTTGTAAGTCGTGTAATTAGTAATTTCATGTATACTGTAGACGTTTACTGTTTGTTTTGGTGAAATTTGAATTAGTTTGAATATTTGTAAGTGGAGTAAACATCAAGTGAAACAAATTATTAGCTTGGTTTAAGAAATTGATGTTGAACAATGTTAATATTACAATAATGAATGGACTTTTTCCTTTTTCTGTGTCTCTTTAATCTCTTTAGCGGTTAGCTAGCGTTAGCTTCGCTGCAGTGCTCGAGCCACTTTCAGACCAGTTATGTGATGCCTTCACGGACACTTCTCCAGGACAAAACTAGTACTTGCATCAGAAAACGAAATCTATTAACACACAACGCGTCTTCAGTTCTTACCTGAATGAGAGCCTTAATTTCTAGGTCATATTTTATAATTTCTTGGCCACATATCCGGACATGAACATCCGCAGAAGACGCCATATTTGTTTTTGTACGGCAAGGCGGAGGCCCAAAAATGAACGCAGTCTGCTGAAGGCGAAGCAATGAATGTGAGTTTTTCAAACTTCGCGGTGTTTATCTGTTAAATTAGCGTATGATAGAATTACTGAAGAATAGGCCATATGACTACGAATAGAATGAAATCTTCCCTCACCGTATTAATCTTATTAAAACGGTGTTTTAATTGTTGTTATTATTATTAAAAAGAAATCAACAAAAACAAACCGACAAACCTATATGCCATATTTCTGCTGCTTATGGAGAACATTTGTAGGCTACTCTGTATGGATATGATATTGAACTCCTTACCTCTTTGTATTGAAGCCCTTTAATGGATGTTGCAGGATGGATGAAAGCAGTACTGTTCAACTCATACATTTCATATTTAAAAGTCCAAATGCATTAATCAATCTCATTGTTTTACTGTTGGACCTTCACTGAGGACCTGCAACCAAAAATAGGTATGAAGACGCTAATATATATATATAAACTAACTAAGTAACTAAAACTAATTAATTTTAATGTGAACTTTAATTAAATTGATTTTATTAACTTTATACTTTTACTCCACTACATTTAAGAGGCAAAATTGCACGTTTTACCCCACTACACTTATCTGACCTCTTCAGCAGCTACTTACTTTTAAGATGAATATTATGATATAATACACTACAGCAGCAGCAGCCCCAACTTGACTGCATCTCTTCATTCCTGTCTCAGCAAAGTCAGCCAAAACACAGTTAAATGTGTATTCCTCATAACTTCCTCTGCACTCATATTTTGGAATGCCATTCTCACTTTTTTGACACTAAACCTAATTTGGATAGATAGAGAAAAGGTCATCATTGCTTACCAACCCGTTAGCTCTGATACATGTGGCCTTTTAAACAAAACCTCTTTGTCTTTGTCTGAAACATCTGCTGATTTGATTGATAAAGGCTTGGCTATATCTTATTAGCACTGGTAAGAGGACGTAATGTAACACTATAAAACCTGCACGAGAGAGCTTCAGCAATTTGTCTTATTTTTTAAACTGAATCTGAAAATGAGTTGTGTTTATTTATATTAAAAGTTCTATTCTCGTTACTTTTCCTAGCTTGATGCCTATGATGATGTATTTACTTATTTATTGCATGAAAACATTTGTATAAATCAGTGTATGCCTGTATGTGTGCACAGTCACATAACCAATCACACAGACAAGAGTCAGGCTGGGGTGCTAATGGTTTTATTATTTTTATATTAAAATCAATAAACATAATCGGACTATTGTGGTTACAAGCAGAGCTGTGGTACCAACTCCCGGCTGATACGACAGAGAAAGAATGATTTAAAAAAAAAAATAAGAAAAGAGAGAAAAAAGAGAGAGGCACAATAACACAACAGAGATTCAGGGCAGGTGTCCGCAGGATGTCGAGCAGCCAGAGACAAAAACTGTCAGAAGCTCTGAAACAGAATGAGTCGATACAGTACAAACCAAAAATAAAATAAAACATCTTTTAGATTTCCTTGCCTGTGCATAAAGCCGCCCGCTGTGCCTCCAAGAAAAGTAAAATACAATGTAAAACCAAAAGAAAAAGTTAGATAAACCAAAAGTAGAAACCCAGCACGACATTTATTACACAACATAAATATAACAACTGTCAAGATATTGTATTTGAACAGGCATATATGTGAACTACAAATATAGACGTCATTGCTAAAGAGAGGATCAAGTTAGTTTCAGCAGGATACTTTACTTTCTGCAGGTTTTGCTTCTTTATGAAATTAGAATCACCAAGAGATCTATTATAGAGCACTTAGCAATGAAGAACAGCCTTCCTACTGAGACTGGGGAGAGGAACACACACAGGACTAACTACAGAGAGATCCCATGCTGTTGATCTAATCAAATAAGTTACCATACAAGACCAGAAGCATCAGAACAATGGCATGTAGCTGTGGAGCTCAGCATGACCGATACCTCACACATCCTCTACATGTTTGGACTTGTATGGATTTACTATAAAATCAACTTCGGTTGTTTTATCATCAAAATCGAAAAAGAAAGAGAAGGATGCTTCAGGAGCAACATTAATGTCTCTCGCTCCATACGTTTTGGCAGGTCTGGAGGGAGGTCAATCATTGCAGTGTTGGATGATGAGTGTGTAGATATGGAAAGAGGGGCTTTGTTTTTATTATCTAGGGTGGGTTGTTGTTGTTGTTTTCTTTAATAAGATCAGTCTGCAGAAGAGGAAATGAACCCCTCCCTCCTCATCATCATTCACTGTAGGGGAGGGTGAGGGGTCTCTGCCCACCAGCCTTTATTTAATGACCCCTGGCTAGTCTCAGGAGCTCCCTGACAAGACGACTGCGAACCAAAGCCCTTCTGATAAAACTAAAACAACCAGAAGGGGGACAAAACGTCTCTGGCGCAGTAGTGAAGTTTTCCCAGAAAACTGATTGAATTTCCCACCAAAGTTAGAGAGAGCAGGCAAGCCCACTCCCAACCTGAGCTCGAAGGCTGCGAAGCGCCTGATCCTCAGTCAGAGTCGGGAGATGAAAAGGTCAAACCCCCAAAGACAGAACACTTCATGAGCTTCACAGACAAAGATTACACAAAGTCACAAAGAAACTCAAAGTCCTTTCTCTTAAATTAGGAAAGAACGTAATGCAAAGAAGGTAACAGGCGAGAAATAACATATAACTGAAGCCACCTGATTTATGTGTAATTATAAGAAAACAATAGGATGCTAAGCTAAGCTAAACTGCTGCTGGTTGTAGCTTCATATTGAATTTGAAGAGTGGTATCAAACGTATCTAACTTTCAGAAAGAAGGCTAATGAGTGCATTTACAAAAACTGGTTTGACGTTCATATCAAAAAGTGCATTTTTTGCAGGTCTTTTCTGTTAGCTGGAAATGCTAAAAATGTACAAATTTGTAAATAATTCATTTAGTTATCTGTAGGCCTAAATCAACTTCTAACAGTTTTTTCAGGGGCGTGGGTATTTAATTACTTATGTCTCTTATAGGAGCAATTCTCCCCTGGAAAAAGCCACTGTCAGTCAAAGCTGGTGTTCTCTGTAATCGATAGAAGCAAGAATATTTGAAATTGGCGCCATAGCTGTGGAGAAAGTTGTACAAACAGCTCGTGGTTTCGCCCATTCTACTTTCCTACAACACCCAGCGTGCATTGCGCCCCACCCTCTGAAAGGAACGGCCCAGCGAGAGACGCTGGAGTGAAATACTACCGTTTTCACTGCAGGCAATGGCTCAGAGCGGTACAGAATACGAAACACGACGAGAATATACCGGTGGATAATTAAAAAAATAGTGACTGCAGTCTACATTTCAAACCTGACGATTTTGAACGAGACATGACATCGTAGGCGGGTGTCCTAGATTGAGGAAGTGTAGTTTAGCGAGCTCCCTGGCCTCCGCCAGATGACGTGTTTCACGTCGTCTGGCGGAGGTTTTCCAGGGCCCATTGGAGAAGCCGATCGCGTCCTCCAAAGGCACATGTTTTTCTACCATAATGGCATTAGCTCCACATAATAGCATGATAGGACTGAGGTTGAAAATCAGCGAACTGACCCATTAATAATCTGTCTTTAGTTTTACAATCTGATCTAGATATTGATGGATTATTTACTGTTAAATTCAACATTAAAGATGAATTTTTACCAATTGCATCTTCAGAGTGTAGTGGCAAGATCCTATTAATGTCATACGGTGAGGTAATATTAGAGATAGATTATTTGTCAATCTAATACACGTTACATTAAAGTACCAGAAAATACATTTTGCACTTATGTAGTTTTTGTTTAGTTGTATCTAATGTGACTTGTGTAAGAAATGTCTGCTTTCATTGTGACTTTGATTCGTGTCTGTGAATCTCACGTGAAGTCCCTGACTCCTGGTGAAGTCTGCTCAAGTGGAAAAGCTATAAAGTCCCCAACAAATTGTCTGCTTACATTTTCATTTAAAGGACAAAACAAATAAATATTAAAGAAAAAAGTATAAACACTGGGATCAGGAAAAAAAGGCAAAAATATATATTTATATAATTTAGGAGAAATTCAAACAAGCAATATTAGAAGAGTCAGAGCATAAATATCAAACCATAATATTAATCAAAATAAAGTTGAAACATACAAGCTGGACAGCGGCCATATAAAGGTACAACATTCATGATCTTTCTGGATCCTGACGACAAGAGGCTCCCTCTGTGAGTCGAACAAAGTCAAACAGGAAATAGAACAACAGGAAAAGCTCCACCAGACACTCACATCGGTCTGAATGATCCTGCCGAGGAAGACTAGTCTACATTCATCAGCAAAGCAGCAGCAGCAGAGTTATACCTCGCCACGTCAGCATACAGCAGTGCAGCAGTAAGAAACACGAGACTGACCCGAGTCGTCAACAGAAGGAATAATATGGCTAATACAGCTTGTGAACACAGCCGTGTTAGCACCCCGCCACAGACAGATTAGCACCACAGTTTACCCCCATGCTCAGTTTGTCGCTTCATTCGCAACCTGCCAACACTGACTTCAAGGAGGGTCTGGCACTTCATTATAGCAAAGTTAAGAAATGGAAAGTTCTGTTTTATGCTTTTTTTTTTTTTCCGTTTGTTTTACTTTCTCGAAAAAAGGTCTCAAGAGGCAGCACCTCGGCGCTCCACGTCGAAACCAAAGAAGAAGAATGCCTTGTAATTGTCAAGGTAAAAAGCAGGCCCAAGTCTCCCTTTGCCTCAGACACAGTGGAAGTTTGCTCCTCTCTACACGGACACACCGGCGGTGATAGCAGCAGTAGCAGCCAATACAGAAAACACAATAACGTGGCATAGTGGGCAGAGAAAGAGCTAAAACAGAACCAGGTTTCCCAAAACAACATCGATTTAGTCAAGTTGTCATCGATGCTCCTCTTAACTAATGTTTGGAAGTGAGCTCATATCTGCTGTAAAGGCTGATTATTTTTTTTAAAAAGTAATGATTTGGGGTTAAAATTAAGTTTTCATTTCAAGTCTCGTTTTGGGAAACCCAGCACCATGTTTCTGTAGGGAAACCCCCTCCAGACTGACAGAAGGTGCAGATTTGTGTTCTCATATATTTGATTAAGGCACCTGGTTCAGCAGGCATCATATTCAAAGTTTTGTTTTCTTCCTTGTAAATGTAAAAACCAAGTGCAAGGGGAGTAACACTGTTGGTCTTTGACTGTCGTAGGAAAAAGGTGTGGAGAAAAGAAAAACCCGGGGTTTGTGGTTAGAATAATAATATACTGTTTACATGTTGTGGTCACGCTAAACCAAAAATCTAAAGTCTCTTTGTGCTCATTCAATAGCAGCAAGTATGAAATCATTCAACTGAGAGTAAAGCGAGGATGTCACTTCATCTCTCAGTGTGATGCAGGGAATCAGCATGCAGGAACATCATTATCGCTGCATCTTTTATCAGAGTACATTTCTGGACATGTCCTATTGACACGTGGGGAAAACGCAGAAGTAGTAAGCATTCAGCCTCTGAAGATGAGGCGTTTGGACAAGCAACGTGGGCAGCCCACATGGATTCAAACAAGACAGGAAAACATGTGAAATGCCTCGAAAGACACTGAAAGCCAGACTCTGAGACCTGACATCACAGCCAGCAGGAGGTCACTTTTAATATTTGGCATCGCTTATCTTAACGATTTAATTTCCCAATTATTTAATGATAAATGTATATTGTTTTTATGTATACATTTTGGTAATAGTCAGAGGGAAAATAGAAATGACTCATTCTTCTTTTAGCTTTGTTTTTGGTCTCCTCCAACTTCTCTTTCTCATTAGCTGCTAAATGTTCCCGATGTCCAACAGACACCAGTGTCAAGTGTTTGTTTTGACTTTCTCACTGAAGCAGCCGTGTGCTGTGGCTGATGAGTGGCAGGAGTGGTTGATGCATCAGTTGAAGTTATCTAGCAGTTATACTGATGCTTGTCATGCTGTTGTAAACGCTGACATTTTCTGGCCTGGCTACAGCAGGCTGGAAATATGTAGGCCTACTAATGACAGCAGTCTGTAGAGCAGACTTTGATTTTATAATGTTCTTAAAAAATGTATAAGCGCAACTTTAAACTCGGTAAATATACATTTGTTTATTCTTCATTTGTTTTACTGTATGTGGCCTGTTTTTGGCAGATCAGCTGACCTGAACTGGAACAACATTAATTACACAATTTCTATTTTCCCTCTTAATAAACCAAATAGTTCTTTAAGCAAACTTCTTGCAAATAATTTTAAAAGTAGAGAACACTAATAGAATAAAGCGTCACCAAATATTTGTTCAAGAGATATCCCACTCATGTCACACTAAAAGGACATCCCACTACAAAAACAAACGTCCTAATACACCACAGTGTGTGTGTTTTGCCTTTATGGGGAGTATTTTGCACCTCACAAAACACAACTAGGATCCTCTCCGACTTTGGGCGGTGATATCACATCAAGGAGTCTGGCTTTTTACAAAAGAAATCATCTTCATCCGAACAATAACACAGAAGTCACTCTGTTGTTGTTGAAAGAAAGAATCAGTGTGAATCCCTCATGTGATTGGTCCAACAGGGACAGTTCTGCTCGGGTAACTGTCATCGAGAACAGTAATCACATGATCAATGTTACTTGTGAGTAGATCTGAATATAGATGCAATTTAAGTTCTTATTTCTGGGACAATAAAAAGTAATCAGCACCATGTGACAAACCCCAGTATGTTCACGGCTAAAATCAGAGTCGAATCTTTGAGAGAGGGGAAAACGTTTGTGTAATTACTCAAACTTTGTGGATTCTTGTGACAAGTCTGTTGGCCTTTTTTCAGTTCTTATAGAGAGCATTGCACTATATTGATTGACATTTATAATCACGCACACACACGCACACACACATGAAATATTTTGTACAGAGTAAAGAATGGCGACAATAATTGGAATACATAAATATATTTTCTTTTGATTTTATATGTCATCACATATGTCAGATAGAAGAACGATATTACCCTGATTTGCTGAAGAAGAGCTTTATGGATCCACTTAGCTTTTATTGGACAAGAGTAGCACAAAGTTACACACTCTATTAGCTTAATATTTGACTGTATAGGATTTATGTCATCAGAAATAAAAAGAATAAGGAATAGTTTTTACTGGCGTGGATTTTTCACTCACTCCTCGACTGTTAAAATGCCACAGAGTCTCCTGGTTTGAATGTAAAGTTGCACAGCTTGCGCCTATCATGTTAAATGTAAAAACCTGTGAGGACTCTTTCTTGAACCAGCCTCGTGATCGACGACAAAACACACACTCCTGAGTCCGTCCGCTGTCGGTCAACCAGCGGCCCTTTAACCACTGCTGACCCCCTTTCAGACCAGGGCAAAACATGCTGAAAAAAATTGCTTCAAATGTTTTCCAACTGAGCACGAGTCGTTCAAATGTTTGAAGCCATTTTTCAGACATGTTTCACCACGTGTGCTCTTCAGTCAGAGTTGTTTTGAGCCAATCAGGCTGAATGGTTTGTTGTTGTTGTTGTTGTTGACCGTATACTGGCAGAACAATGTGGTAAACCTCGGGCACACCCCGAGGCACTGGACACGTCTGCCATGTTATTATTTTTGTTTGTGTGTGATGAAGAGTTATTTAAGAAGGCAATAAGTGTCCGGATTGAGTCTCCATTTGTAATTGGCTTGCCATACAGTACAGTGATATAGTAACTTCCCCCAAGGCGGCCCGGAACAACATCTTTCCGGCTCTTCCCGGCCGCCCCAGGCTAAACCTCCTCATTAAGTCACAAGTAGAAATCAGTTTACAAATGATAACAATATAGCTCTCTGGAGAAATGTGTCTACACTGTACATCACCCTGAAGAGGAAGCCAAAGCAGAATCAGTTTTTCCATAGGAAACCTCTACTGAAGGCAAATGAATCATGACGCCAAGTGGGTCAGCATCAGGATCAATGTAGGGGCCCTGGAATCAAAACCCTCTTTTTTTTTTTTAAGACCACGAACACACTATCTCCCGACCAGGAAACAGACCTGTCCCATCAAGACACTGGGCTTCCCAAAGCCAGGCAATGATATGCTCTCATTCAACACCTCACATCATCATCACACGGCTCCAGAAACATGTAGATCTAACCCTCGCCAGGCCACACAGCGACTCCTTGCTTGTTTTTAGACCTAGCCGAGTCAGGTAATAGACCTATCCTAGCAAGTAGTCGTCAAGTACACTTGCAGCATTCACACCAGGCCTTTTAGCAGCAAATGGAAGAAAAAAATGCTTCTTTTTGTTTGATTTTTTTTTTCCTTTTTTGGACAAAGTGCTTTTGTTTTCAAACATATAAGATAGAGTATTCTATACATATATCTAACATTTAGAAGATACATATTAACTTATATAGTCTATTTACAAAATGAATCACTACTAAGAAAATAGCTATGGACGGTAGGGGAGAGCAAGTCGTTAGGCTACAACTAGACTAAAATAAGAATCATGGATACTCATCATTCTAGTTTCAGAAAAAGCACCATTTCTCCCTTTTTTAGACGGAACAGAAACAGTAAAAATATATATATGTAGCACTGGCTGTTATTCAATCACACGATACAGAAGGACTGCAGCTCTGCATCCCCATCGTCAGACACCAGAACATTCTGTGAAGGAGAACTTTCACACCAGACTAACCTCTTCAAACGCTTATTGTTTGTGTGTCCTGCTAACCGAGGGAGCTGCGGGAGAATCTGAACGTTCCTGAGAATGGCAGCGTTTCCTCTGAGGATGCAGCAGGGAGGCAAGCATACAGGCATCATGCACTTTTTGTTTTTTTAAATCAAGGGTTGGACACACCGCCGATTATTGTCAGCCTGGACGTTGTAATTGTGTGTTCTGGAGAACAAAGATTTTCGTTGCCTGTCAGGAAGGATGTAAGCTGAGGACCAGAGGCAAAGCCAGGCAGGATAAAATTCAGCAATGCAACCTCAAAGGGGGCCGCGTCAATCCCAGGAAGTGCAAAGTTCCACCGACTCCATGGTTAAGACGGGAAAATCAAAAAAGTGAAAATACACAGTGCTGAATCCAGATCTACCTGGGACAAAAATATGATGGCTTTGGCTTTCTTGCAGCACCTGCAGCAACATCTTCCCTCACACCTCCACACTGCCGGACACGTCGCTGTCCTCGCTAAAGACAGCGTGTCCTCATTCTCTTTGAGGAGCACTCAAGCTAGACCAAGGCTTCACTGCATCGTGGTTTAAATAAATCCAGTCCAGATTATCTGCTTTTCACTTAGCCGACGAACAAGACCAGAGGTTTTAAACTGTCACACACTGACTGGCTGCCCTGTAAGACTCTTTTCCTCCTTCTCGCCACTTGGAGAAAATCTGACCAACAGCCCGACGGGAAAGCTAGCAGGCAGCTAAAGTACAAAAATATAACAAGGTTTTTTTTTTGGCTTTTGTGTTTTTTCCTCTAACTTTCTCGATGCAAGGGTAGGCTTTAGAAATGTGTCATGCTTAAAAATGAATCAATTGTCATGAAAAGTGGCGTTTCACCATTGATAGATATATATCATAACGTTTCTATATACAGTACTTTAAACACAATTCAGTTAATATTTTGTCGATGAACTAGACCTCATCTACATACAGAAAAATCAAACAAGTGACACAACAAAACATTTTGGTTATTGTTGGTGACATTTCGACAAACAAGCAGAATATGTAACATAGCTTATCTACCAGCGCTCCGGGCTTTTTATCCTAGAAAGCGCCATTAACACAATTAGCATGTGGAGGGAGGAATCAGTTCAGGAATGAAGTGCTTGCTAAGCATCAGATCTACTGGAGAAGCCCGTAGATGGGATTGACTTCTAGATAAAAAAAAGAAAAAATGAATGAATGTTCCTTTTCTGTACAGAATTGGACCCAAGCTAATTTCACAGTTCAATGAAGTTCCCTGACCCTCCCACATTTCTTACATTCAATACGGCGTCAGGTAAGCTGTGCAAAACCTTACTTTAACTGGCTGTTCGCCATTTCGTTGCATGTGTCTTTGGTACAAAAAACAATCAAAATATAGTGTGCAAATATTTTTTTTGTAACTCTTAATGAAAATATCTGTTAACCCCTCCCCCGATCCCTAAAGACAGAGTACCAAAAACCAAAAGTAATCTATTGCAGAGCCCTCCTATTTACACAGACTCTGTGGCATCACGCAACAAGAGCTTCCATTTCTTTTATGTACATTCAGAATATCTTCAGACAACTGAAATACACAACAAACCCACAGGTGTGTCTCTCTCCTCACATTCACTAACAATCTCCCTCAGTGTAAAGTAGTCCTCTCCTTGGCTGGACCTCAGGGAGTTCTGACCAATCACCTCCTCTCATTCAGTCCCTCGTACACACACTCTCTCACTCAGACTTACAGAAACACACACACATACATACACAAGGCACAATGAATAGAACTCTGATCAAACACTATAGTATGAACACACCAAACTGTTAGCCTGGTCGTCTCTACTGTACAAAAAGGAAAGCCAGTGCCGTCGTTTCACTCGGAGACACTTTGTATGTACAGTTTCCTGGAGGAGATGGATCACTGTTTATGTCCTCTTCATTAACAACCATCATCGTCCTCACATTCTGCTCCCATACTGGCAAAATGCCCGTTTCATCCAGTCCAGTTATAACCAGCACAAGGCCAGAAAGCACCAAACCACATGCACAACTCTCGCCTGTTGTTTAAGTTAACGTCTTCAAATAAAGCCATGAAGCTTAATCCTGCACGCTGGGATCTTCAGCCCAGCAGGACGTTAAAGTCGAATTTTACCTTCTGCTTTTTTTTTTGTTTGAGCTTTAATTTGCTAAAAGTTAACTCTTATATAATAACAACAGCGCGTCTGATTGGAAAACAGGGGATGGCAGGAACATATTTAGGCCTTCAATACCAAATATATCCCGCCGCCCCGTCACGCCGTAGATCACGCTGCTTTCTGTCTGCAGCTTCTGTGCAACCAAATCTTTATTTTTTATCTTTTATTTCTTTTTTTTTTGTGTTGCCATGTGAGGTGAACCTCTCCTGAAAGAAATGATAACTGGAACTTCTTTAACGTTTGATGGTGTCTGACGTGCAACAATCCCTTCCTCCGCCATTTCTCGTGTGAAAGTATTCCAGTGGTTACACTCGTGTGACTGTCTGAGTCTCAGCCCTGGAAGCAGACCTTCAACAGAACCGGCCGTACACAATGCTATGCTAAACACATCTAATAATCACCAGTGGATTAAGAACGTGCTGTTAGCTACACACCTAACCATCCTTTTCCTTAAAAGGCGCTTTACCCAACAGACGCTCTTGATGGGTTGGGAGAAGGTGACGCACTGACTCTGCGCGCTGTGTGCAGAGGCTGAAAGCTAGGGTGTCTGCCATACAGGTGCATGGCTAAAACAAGCACACATATATACACACAGGGAGTGGTATGTGTGTTTGTGTGGCTAACAATGTGTATGTACTCTGGGTTGGAGGGGCATGCAGAGGGGAGCATAGTTACAACGGGACAGCACGGTGGTAATAATTAGTCCACTCCTCTCAGTGGACCGCTGTCTGTCTAGATCTTGGAGGTTGGGACTCGCAAGCCGACGAGTCCGCCGGTGGGATCACCGCGTCCTGTGTTCTCCAAGATCTTGTTGACGAAGTCCGAAGTCTGCCCGGCAACAGGTGACGCCACTGCACACAGAGCCAACAAGGATACATTCAGATGTTTAATGTAAGACACATGAAAAAACACCTTCTGTCATTACCTCACTTTATATCAGCTCTTACATATTTTAATAGCATTTTCTGAGATTGTTTAATTTTCATAAATGACAGGGCACACTTGAAAAAATATTGTGTGCCTCTGTCTTATATTTTAGAGGTTCAAAATAAGATGGTAAGGAAAAAACAGAGATTTACTGTCTTCATATTGGCTTTATTATTTAATCTGCCTTTTTAATCTGGGAGGTTTTAATTTCACAGGATTTTAATCACTTCCATAGAAGCTTAATTTTCCTCTGCAGATCATGTTGGACCTGATATCATCACATCTAAACCTTGGATTAACAGTTTGACCCAGATTTAATACGAGGTTTATAATGATTGAATTTCTAACAGCAACTTTTTTCTTCTAAATCTTTCACAATGTGATTTGGATATTGCGTCTCAATAGATTCATTAACAAAGCCTTAGTTAACAAACCTCTAAGACAACATTTTAACATTTCCCACTGTCATAAAGGTGATTATAGAGCCTTATGTGCTGTAATTATGGTGTGGCTGTAACGTATTATTTGTTCAACTTTGTATCCTAAGAAAACACACCGCCTCACACCGCCTCACTACTACATGACTCCTCGCGGTGGCGCTTATGACATGAATGAGGGTAACATGCGGAAATTAATCGAACAAAGAAGAAGTTGACTGCAGGATAACAGAAGAAGAAGACGAAGAAGACAGCGGGATAACAGAAGAAGAAGAAGACAGCGGGATATTGTTTTTCCAGTTGTTGTTCTATAGTTTTGTAAAATTATTTTACAGACTGAATACACGCGTACATTGTTTCATCTCAGTTTGTGTCAAATTCTGTGAAACTGACACCAAATTGCAGCGAATAAATACATTAATCCAGTACTTTACCTTTAAGGGGCATGTACTCATATGTTAATCAGATGTCGTGATGTATCATTATATGATTGTCTTGCAATATATAAATTATCACAGAATCGCTGTATCGTGATATTATTGTTATCGTGGGCCTCGTAACGCGTATCGTATCGTGAGTTACCCTGAGCATCCCACCCCTAGTGTTTTCAGGAACAGGAATGAGTAATAACAGACTAGTTTAAGAGACACTGATACTCGTCATGCAAATTCAATGTGACCTGTAGGACATTTTTAGTCATCTTTCACAACGAGCTGTACATTACAATATGTTGTTGATGAGACGTCAGCTTTAAGTAACTCAGTCGTCCCCTTCTTTAATACTCACCAAGTGTTTCCTGGATGAGATGCTCCAGGGTGTCAGTCATGTTGGTCGGACGTGGAGAGGAGTCCTCCACTCGGGCCACGATCTCCTCCTTGATGGCGTTGATCACAAACAGCAGCCGATCTAAAGACCGACACAAGGTAGAGCACAAGTATTACACAAGACTTCAAGACTTTTTGTGTCATTTTCAGATGTAATATGTCAAATGTAAAATTAGGTATCATCATTAGTGATACATTAAGAGTCATACATTTGACAGGGAACTAGGTGTACTTAAATCGTGATGAACTTCATGACGTATGTGCTGTCATAAGCAACGTACCGTACTCTGTGCTGAGTCCCCACAGCTTCACCTTGTTCGCTTCATACTGGGCCTTCTTTTTTAAACGACAGGCTCTACAATACACAACAGATGAGAGGAGGTTAGCAGGTAAGAGGAACAAACATGACATGCTGGAACAAATCTCTTGTACAACGATTTTTTAAAATCCAAGCACTGTGGAGCTCAGTGCGATTATAAATAAAGACCTGTGCCACACTCATGTGCATGTACTTTATACGTGTGCATGTTCTACCTGGACGCCAGCTTATTCTTCTCCTTGCGGGACCGGGGTCGTGCGGTTAGAGGCAGCTCGCTGACGGGGGTCAAGTCGCTGATCACCTTGTTCAGTTTGCGGAGCTCAGTGCCGATCTGCAGCAGCTTGCGAGGATTGGGAGTCAGATCTTCCACGTCTGTGCGGCGAGACTTCTTCAGCATGTACTTTCCTTCATGACAACAAATGAAAAGACGCCATCAGAGACGACTATCACATCAAATTTAATGTTTCAGCTGACATGAACCACACAAGTATTGTACTGCTGAGAACATTTCCTCTTTAAATTGGTTTCTTGTTCTTTTTCCTGGTAATATATTTGAATTTTGTTAAAGAAAATCAAGTTGTAAACATCTCCATGTGCTGTTTCTCATGTGCTACAAGACAGATAACAGGGACAACATCAGCAGTCATCATGGTCTGCTTTTAAACTGCAGTGTACCAAGGACAGGCTGAACAACACGTTTTCAGATTGGCAGGTTTGAGACGTCACAAACCTAAGGAGCCAATCCCGTTAATGGACGGGGTGGCACTATGCATATCATTATGTGCAACCTATGGCAACCACTTTGGGGATGCGGGGGCAGCTGTAACCGTCATCATAAAAAAGCAATGTTACTACTTCGTATTACTAAATTTTCTAAAGATTCAACAAGTTGCCACCAAATGATGGCAGAGACGTGTTTTGTTTTCAGCTGTAATTTTACGAAAGGAGAAACAGTTGGAAATTTGCATAGTGGGCGGGGCCTATGCAGATTGGGGAATTTTTAATGAGGCAGAAGGAGGCGATGCCTTGGGAGGATTTTTACAAGGTAACTAAATGTATTGGCAGAAAAAAACAAAATGTATTATTTCAAGCAGAGTATTTTTAGGTCTTAAAACATGACTGGAGGTGGTCTTTAAATAATCTGGGATATGATTAATAAGCTTTCATTTAAACCTCTATCAACCAAAACAACTATTAGTTCAGAAGTGCTCAATAACAAAAGATAAAAGTCCATTTCTACTTAATGTTATTTTTCACCGTCAGAGCCTTCAGACTTTTTCTAAATGCCCTCAGCAGCAAACAGGTTTCCACCTCTCTCTTCCCATTAAGTCACAATGGATGACACCTGCAGTGGATCAGTGACAGGTCCGGATTCAGGTGGAGAGAAAAACAAATTACTGTCCGTCCGATCCCAACACCATTTTTCTGATTGAATTTTCGCAAGCTTGAAGAGCTGCTTCTTTTGAAAAAATATACAACACGAGTCATCCCCAAAACAAAACAACAGAACTGAATAAATTCTGACATGAATGCAGGAGAAATGCTTTGCTGCCTGGGCTTTTCATTCCCACTGTTTTTGTTCCCCTGAAAAAACCTTTTATGTGAGAAATGAGGCGAGCTCTGTTTATTTATTTAAAATTTCCAACGTGATCACTTAAACTGTAGAATGACTGCAACATGCTGTGCACAGCTGCTGTTGTGGAAAATCCAAACCGTCACAGTCCTCCAGACAGAGTCAGTACACGGCGTTAACGCCACGAGGGAGGTGGAGAAATTTAACGTCAGTTCCCTCCAATAAAGTCCTTCCCTTGAGGGTTCTCATAAAGCTTTGTGTATATCCTGAAATAATGCGTATAGTGTATAAATGTATGTCTATGTACAGTGTGTATGTATACCATGGAGAGGCCCGTTCTTCTGGTACAGGTTGCTCGGCAGCGTGTGTCTGTCCCACTCAGACGGCTTCAGCATTCGTTCCTGTTTGGAGGGCGTGAGCTGCTCGCTGTACTCCCAGAAGTAACGGCGCTTGCCTCTCTTCCTGCTAGATACTCCTGCTGTCAGACCTTTAATGTCCTCCATCAGCTCCACATCACAGCCTGGTGGAGGAGGGAGAGAATGTTACAGGAGAACAATGAGGAAATTAGAGCAGCAGAAAGACAGAAAAGAAAACAAGTAAGCAGGAAGTAGGAAGCTGATGTTGCTACCTGGCTCTGAGAAGGCATCACTTATATCATCGTCCTTGTCTGCTTCATAGTCATCGTCCTCCTCCTCCTCCTCCTCCTCATCCTCTTCCTCCTCATTCTCAGACAGCTCGTGCTCGCTGCCGAAACCCTCATCGTGGTCTTCGTCATCAAGCTCCAGCCCGTCGCCTTCTTCCTCCTCCTCTTCTGGCTCTTCTTCCTCGTCTTCCTCCTCCTCGTCCTCCTCTAGCTGGGATTGAGCTCTGCTGGCCAGTCTGCTGCGGGTCAGGAACAGGGAGTAGTTGTGTTCCTCCTCCTTGCTCTTCTCCGTGCCCTCGACCACCAGAACGCCACCACTGCTGGCCCCCGCCACACTTTCTCCGTCGCTGACGAGCCCAGAGGTGCTGCCCTCCAGGGCCTGGCTCGCTTCCACCAGCTGAGGCAAAGTGGCAGACCAGCCTACAGGCATCTCTCTCTTCACCGTCACCTCTGCCCTCCTCTCAAAGCTTGTCAGGCTGCTAGAGCCTCCGGCTGCAGCAGCAGGAAGTCCCACTAGGGCGGCGCTTGCTGAAGTGGAAGCCTTCTCGTCTTGGGGCTGGGAGAGTGGGAGAGGGGGATCTGACCTCTCAAAGTCCGTCTGCGAGGGTTTGTCAGGCTGAGTTTTATGCACAGCGCTCACACGGACTTTAGCCTTCCGCACAAAGTCAGAGCCGGGAGAAGTTGGGGCAGCCATCTTGGTTCCTCGCCCCTGGGCCTTGCTTTGAGCTTGGCCGTGGTCCTGGGTGAGACTGAGGAGGGTCTGGGTTTTGGCCATTGTCTCTGTGCTGGAGGGGACGGGTCTGGTGGCTTTTTGGGAGCTTTCAGGGAAGTCTGGGAGAAAGCTGCGGGAAGGACGGGAAGAGAATGTGGGGCTCGGAGAGGGCCGTGCAGAGTTGGGGCCAAATCCTTGGCCGGGGACCAGGGGTCTCTTACTGTGACCGGGGAACTGGGACGACTGAGACTGCGACTGGGGGGAAGGCAGGGTGAGGTCAGCAGGGGGGTAGAGCGCCTCGCACACAGACTGAGAATCCTCGCTGTTGAGCTGAGCGAGCGTCGGGGTTCGACCAATCACTTCCTCGTCCTGGTAGGGACTAGAGAAGTCGTCCAATCCAAGGAAGTCCACCTCTTTGGTGCCCCAGATGTCACAGCTGGCCAGCCGTGTGTATCTGCCGAGCACAAAGATATGAGGGTCACAAATGAGTGAAGGCTTCTTTTCTCTCTCATTATATAACCTTAAAAATGAAACCGTTTCCCAAAATAATGAAGATTTGCTGCTTTTCTCTGTTTCATAAAAGCATATAAAAGAACAAGTCATTCAAAGTTGTCGCCTTAGACTCTTGGAAGCTGACTGACGTGTAAAATATATTACATATATAACTGAACGAGAAACAAACTCAGTAACACATAAGAGCTACAAACACAGCACGCTCACATGACCCTTATTTACTCTGTTAGCAGCAGATTCTCAAAACTCTGCAACAGCCAGCAGTCGTCGCACATATCTTTAAAGCCTTCAGACTTCAGAAACTGTCGTCCACCCTCAGCTGACACATCAGAGGAGAGAGCACACAAACTGTTTTGGCAGTAAGGCATCAGGAAAGGCTGCAGGACAGGCAAGGCATCACCTGAGATGTCAGGAGGCTGCGGCAGCCAGCTGCTTTGTTGTTTACCGACCTCTTTAAGCACTCCCTGCCTTTAAGGAAAACTACCTGCTTCATAAGTTCCTCTGTCAGACCAGGAAGTCCTGGCTCCAGGATTTCCTGTCAGTGAAAGTAAACGCCACTGCTATAAAAACCTTCAGGCACCTGTCCAATCTCATAATGTTCACAGACGTCTTCTGCATCTACTCGCAGTTTTACTACAGTTAAATTAGACATCATGAGCATCCTCTGTGCATGAACCGGTTTCTTTTTGACATGTCTGCTTTATTATTAGTAAGAGACAGTTAGAGAGAGACAGAGGGGGAGCATGCAGCAAAGGGCCTTGTTTGGACTTTAACATGAGTCACAGGATTCAGCCTTGATACATAAAGCTTGAGCTTTACCAAGCGGGCGAACTGGACGCTCCCTGCGCCCAAACTCTCTTCATCAGCCTGAGTCTACTGGTCCTGAAAATTTAAGTTTATTATTATTCTGATTAAGAACAATTATTATTGTCAATTAATCATTTCTTTTAGGAAGAGCAATAGCATAAAAAGCTAGTTTTGGCTTCTCAAATGAAAAGATTTCCCTGATTTATGGATTCAGGGAGTTTTTCCAACTGTTGGTCGGCATTTTATTTATTTATTTTATTATTTGCTGCCGTTTTTCAGGTTAAAGAAGATCAATAATTAAGGATGGGCATTTCAAACAAAAATACTATTCGATATTCACTTGGAACTATTCGACGATTATTCGAAGACCCCAACCCTTCCATGCGCTCAAACACACGCAGACATACGGACAGAGAGAGACTTTCTACTTTTTCACAACAGTCGGTTTTATTTCGCTCTCAAATGACTGTGCACAGTTGTTGTAGACTTATGATACGCTGGTTTTACCTGGCAAAGTTTGCACTTGACCTAATTTTCTGCTGAACAAGTGTCTGCATGTTTCTCCGGTTACGAATCTCACAGCTATACAAGTTTTACCGGCACCTGGCACGAACGCGTTCTTCTTCGCTGGTTACTTAATGGCAGTTAGTGGCAGACAGCTTTCAGATGCGATACAGCCACCGTCTGGCGGTAGTGCCGTATTACAACCAGACGCCGGTAAAAACAATGGAAAAATCTAAACTTTTAAGATGAGATAATAGTCGCATTAACTTTTTATAATTTAATGATTATTTGAATATTTGAAAATCATGACCCATCTCTATCAACAATAGATACTCATGTTAATAACAGCGCTAAAATCAGCAGGGCGTTGGTGGTATAACTAGCATACAGCACATCTGTAAAAATATGCAGAATGACTCAGGATATAGGGAGAGCATTTTTTCTTGTCTTGTAAACAACGACAGCGAACAAACCACAAGTTGTTGTCTGTGCAGCGAACCCAGTTCACTCAGAGGCAGCACAGAAAGTATCTGTCCTGAGTTTTAAAGGATAACACTGGTGTTATTCTATGTTTGTCTTACTACAAATGAATCCTGTGAAATGACCAAAACAGATATTAGTCCATCTCTCAACAGTTTCTGACCTTCCGGCCCTGTCTGCTGCTCTCAGCCAAAAGCTGAGTCATTGCTGCCCAAAACAGACGATCTTAAAATGTTGTTTCATTCAAAAAGAATGTTTGGTATGTTTGTAAGAGCCCTGAAGTACATATTAAACGTTACTAGTCATGTGTTTTTGTGCTTAAATTTAATATTAATTTGGTTCTCTTTTGATATTTTACAGCAGCATACCAGGCTGGTTTCACAATCAATACATATTAATAGGATTCAATAATTATTGTTGTTCAGGTCTTCTTTTTTCTTTTTCAGGCATTTCGTTCTCTTACCGAGTGATTTGCTTCCAGTAAAAACAAAAAAGTCTTTTCAATTCATTGAAAACATTATGCAACATTTTGACAATGTAAGCCTGTTTTGAGTGTTATTAAGTATATCAGTATGTTTTTTTGTGTCTTCTCTAATTAGTGCTATTCTTAACTTGATCTAAAAGCAGCTACAGCACATGAATAAATGATCGATTACCTGGTGAGGTCTTCCCAGTAGGAGTCCCACTGTTCGAACGCTGAGTTGCTGTAGACTTCTCTCTCACACTCGCCCAGACCCATGAGCTGATCCACGCAGCCCTCCACCTCCTTCCCTCCGTCCCCGACTCCAACCATGCTGTCCCCACAGGGGCTCTGCCGATGGGTCATGTCTCTGTCCTGCAGACACCAGGCAATTAAAGAGGTGAGTCAAGCAGGTGGTTCATTTAAAAATATTATATTTACTCTTTGCTGTCAAAGTTATAGAACGAGAGGATTTTTTTCACTTGCATAAAGACGAAGACTGAAACTGCAACATGAAACTAATACAACAAATGTGTTTGACAAAGTATCGTGTTGTTTGGAATAGGGACGGTCAAGTAACTGTGCTGCACAGGTACTCAGAAAGAAATAACTTTATTTACAATATGTAACATTATTGCTAGCTGAAGCTATTCTATAGCAGATCAGAGTCTGCTCTGCTGCATGAGCTGCAGACAGTGCTGAGAGTAGGGCTGCATGATTAATAATAATAATAATAAATAATAATGATTATTTTGATCAATACTGAGATCACCATCATTTATCAGGATTATATTAATTTGAGGGACAACATTTTTGTATTGTACTTTAACATTTAAATAAACAGACTCTGTAGACTTTCAGTTTCAATTTGTGAACAAATGAACAAATAATGCACCAACTAAGACTTAAAATTAGGTTCTTTACCTGAATTTAGTGCATCTTCTAGAGACAAAATTAAAATAAATGAAAAGTCCTTGTAACACGTTGCCCACAAAAGCGCACATTGACCTTGTGGTCAGCCACAAGACAAAACCTCTCGCTCGCTCCCTGGGGGAGTGGCTCTTAGTTTAGGGAGCGCTTGCTTTGATATGCAGCAGAGTTTTCCATGGGCGACACACGCATTTTAAACATCAATATCTCTATCAATCATGTTGATTTAATCATGGGAAGCCAAAATCGTGATCAGAAGTAACAGTCAATTAATTGTGCAGCACTAGCTGAGAGTATAAAACAACAGAGTCAGAGCGCCCTCTGCTAGACAATGGCATGATTACACCAGCTCCAAATCACCCCGAGCATTGTTTTCTGCATTTTGCTGTATTCATGTCAGTGCATATCAGAAAACATACACACTGACATATCTGCTGGAGGCCCACCTTGGCAGATAATATCAGCTGTTCAATTTATTGGTTGGGCTTTGAGTGCACATCAGCATAAGACTTGTTGTTGAATATCTATGGAGCCCGAGAGTGAAAACAGTTTCATATGAGTCATTCTGTCAGAAGCATCTGATTCGGCCCTGGATGAGGTGAAACACTTAATCATTTGATATTATATATGTTAAAAGAGGTAAAAGAAGCCGTATCTGTTCACAGCAAAAACTAACTGGTGGGTTGAAGACGAGGAGAGATCATCCAACACTGTGTTGTGTCATTATTGTGTTTCTATGGTGAAAGACACTGAGAGCGTGGCAGTGAATCACTATTGTTTAGTCTCCAGCAGACAGTAAATTGAGGTAGACACCTGCAGCTGACAGTGTGAGCGCTGGCAGGTGAGCTGTCTGTTTAATGCTGCATCAAATCTCCCGTCTAAGCCTGGAAAATGTCACACGGCTGCTAAACAATTAGGCACAGCGATCTCTTTGTTTTAAATGTTACACTGAGCCGACCGCACGGAAACGTTTGATTATAGTTTTTTAAAGGAATTTAAATTCATACCATTTTTATGACTACAAGAATATTCAATGAAACAAACAATTGGAAGCGCCTATTTTATTTATGTAATAACTTTGCGTTGTCGTTGGATCAAGGACACTGGATTCTGACCGATGATCTTTAAACTTGGAGCCCTCATTCAGATGCAGATCAGTGACAGCGCAGCCTGAGCAGCTGTGACTGATCTGAAAAGAAGTCAGGCTCCAAGGATGGTCAGCAAAGTCTGTCGCCTGTCTGTCCGTAGCAGGGCCGTGGTGAGATCAGTGTGCGAGTGTGTAAAAGTGTCTGTATACAGAGAGCTTCTAACTGTGCCTACGCTTTTAAAATAGGTTAAATAGTTCTCTTTGTTAACTGGTTCCGAGTGTTTTCCAGTGTGTGTGTGTGTGTGTGTGTGTGTGTGTGTGTGTACGTGCTTCCCACTCACCAGTTCGTACATGAAATCTGGGTCAGAGCTGGTAGCGAGAAGCTCAGTGCTGGTCAGGGCCTGGTCAGCAAACGAGTAGTTCTGAAACGCGTCCCCAAAGGGAGGCTCCATCCCTCTGACGCTGGGCTGAAACACAACAGAAATAAAAACAAAAAACACACTGACGTTAACAAACGAGACAGGAAGTGGGCGTCACTGCACCTCTGATCAACCAAGTTCTTCATTTGTCTTTTTTTTCATCTTTCTTATCCGGTCTGTCTCGCTGTAGTTTTATTATTTGCTGTTCAGGAATAACTGGGTATCATCTCGTAGCACCTATAAGTGTGATTATTATTATTATTATCATTAAGAAATGATGCCTATCAGAGGAGAATATGCTTGTGAACTGTGCCAGTGTTTTAGCTGTTGCGATAAATGTAGAGCCCCTTTCCAACTGCTCAAAAAACACGCTCACACCCGGCTTTTTTGCTTAGTGGGAAAGGTTACAATCGGCATTCAGACCCGGGTCAAATAACTCTGCAGTACACCGGGGTAATTATCGACCCGGCTCCGATTGGCATTGATGGGAACACGAAACACGCCAATCTCCTACCTCTTTTCGGCACGATGCTATGAAGCACATTAAAGTTCTGGCTGCTGTCGCGTACAGAAGAACAACATACAGCGGTGAATTTGCTCTTTGTTTTGTGCAAGATGCAGCAACACTGGCAAGGCAGCATCAGAAGACATAAGGCGACAGGGCCACTACTGTTTACTAACCCTGTTTCCGGCATGTTTGTGACGTCGGACGATGACGCAGCAGAAAAGAGACCGAAAGGAGTATACTCCACTGGCAATGGGAAAAGAGGCATTTATTAGCGGTGGGAAAGGGGTATAGTTAGCCTCATAAGTCATAGTTAAGGTAGATAATAAAGCCTAAATGATCATTATCTTTGGGTTTATAATATCCAATAACAATACATTAGCCAATAAGTAAAGATTTCAGATTAATTTTGACTGACACACATACTAAGCTGTAAAAATTTACAGTCAGTGCTCTCTAGCGGACAATCTTTGGCATTTTCTGTGCTGTGATCGCTATTTAGGAGGCATGGGAATTTTAATACGGGAAGAGTTCTGGTTTCCGTTTGTAGAACATTTGTAGTCGGAGTAGTATTGACCAATCACGTATCAGCAGGTTGTGGTTGTATCCAGGAAAAACAGTCCGTGTGGAGAGCAAAAGCAGGCACAATGACATCCCGGCTCTTTATCTCAATAAACAGACGTCTGCAGCAAGTTCAGCTAACAATCCGAACAAATTTCAATTTAGGCAACAAATTCCCTTGATGCTGTGTCAGGAAAGCCTTTCAGCGTTCAGATTTCCCGACTTCCTGGAATGCATCAGTAATGATCGATCCAACCTCCACTTTTCTTCTCCTCTTGAGGACAGTTGTTTGCATTTTTACTTTTGACTAATCTGTATCATGATGTTATTTCAGCAAACTTTTAGGTTCATACCGCAGTGTTATACCGCCAGAGTGAAGCCTCTGTGTAACTCGCTATTTACAGTGAAACTGAGACTCAACAGAAACAGATGAACGGGCGCTCCTCCAGGGGATTGAATAAAAACCCCCAGAGGCTGTGTCATCATCAGAGCCGATGGGTTCTGAGATTAACTGTATTGCAATTTCGTTGCCTAAAGGTCATCATAAATACGCTGATATCTATATTAAAGCAGGTATTAAAGTGCAGTAAGACACCACATATTGCTGAATAGTTTCCAGTATGATGTCCATGTATCATGTGTTAAACAAGCAGCAGAAGGTGCACCGTTTAAAGAAGACAGACACTTCAGGGGGCCCGAGATCATCCTCTCCTGAGGCTCATTGTGTAACGTTTCTATTAATTCAGCACCACTGAGGATAAAAAAACTGGAATCTAAAATAAAGTTCACACTCATCGTACTGTGTAATTTCATGTGTATTTTTAGAAGGATCCAGAGTTCACATATTCACCACCTAACTCGCACACTGTTAACCCCTCTGTCCCCAGCAGCTGTTCTGATGCAGCGTCTCCAGACGTCACACTGAACCAGGGTCAGACGCTTGCTGCTGAACTGAGCCTCGTATCTCTGACGCTGCCTGACGGGCCGCGGAAAAGGTCCTTTGTTTTCTCACTGGGTTTGAAGATGTTAGTTCATGTTTAGTTAGTCGATTTCATATTGACAAATATCCTACAATTCCTCACATATCAGCCTTAACTCAAGTGTTGTTGTATATTTTAAGGTTTAACAACACCTTGGTTTGTCTTTCAGATTCAGACATTTCTGTTGTAACCTGTCTACCTGTGCACAGTACCCCTCACTCAGTCCCCCCTCTTACCTGAGGCATTGCCAGACACAGCTTAGAGCTCCAGCGGGGGGAGCCTCTGGGCCTCCTGTCCGGTCCCAGGGGTGTGACGTTTTCTGATCACCACAATAACTTTCTGCTAAATGAGACGATCTCAGCGAGCTGATGGATGCAGCCGTCAAGGCTGGGGGAGGAAGGGGTAAGGGGGGAGGGGTCAGTAACTGGGTACAACCTGGTGTGGTCTGGTCTGTTTTGGTTCTCTGTACGCTTCAGGTCTCTGGAAAAAACAGAGAGGAAGCAGAAGTGTAAGAATCAGAGGAGGCAAAAACAAAGAATCAGCCGAGCAGTGAAATGTAGGAACATCTTAATCACAGCTGCACAGGTTGTTTCTCTCACAACCGAGAGTGAGACGATGAACTGTGTGATGTTAACAGGTTTGGAAACAGAACAAACTAAGATGTAATTTTAGCTTGTGCTTAAACAATTAACTGATGCCTGATCAACAGAAAATTGAAATCAATACTGATGCTTAATATGAGCTACAAAAGCAAATGAGGCAATTAGCGACAACATTGATTATATCTTTATAGTTATTTTAATGCCTGTAACCACTGCCGGGGGAAAGGTGTCAGGCAAGGCAATCAACTTTGTGCTGCCAAATCTACAGCGAGTGATACGTTTGAATGTCAAAAGAAAGCAGGCTAAGATTTTTGTTAAAAAACACTTTTTACACAAGTACAGCACAAAATCAGCAAAGAGATAAGAGGTATCACTTTGTCCACAAGGGGCGCCAAAATCAACTCAATCGAAAGGTCCTCATCGGAGCTTTAAAGGGGCCATTTCTTTAAAATGGACTTTCTCATATTCTGCATGGGTTTCACAGTTTTGGGTGTTTATTGTTCACAGTAAAAAAATGATGATTATGTGTTTTTCCAGAATAACATTTTTAAAAAGGTCGCCTCTGAAATTAGTCATTCAGAACAGCTGCAGGTTTTTACGGAGAGCCTTGCTTTCGCGTGAAATCGACCTGGTGTTTCTGGCTCGTACATGTAAGGCTGAATAACCGATCCTAGAGCAGCCATGTTTTCTACAACTTTGGAGTGACAGTGCAGTGCGGCCGCTCACACATGTAGGGGAGGGGCTACGTAGTCGCTCCAGATTCTGTCAGCCAATCGTGGCTAAGGTCTGACCTTTGAATGGCAAAACAGCTTGTTGGTTTCAGGAGGAAGGAGAGGCAATTAAATTAAAATATGAAAACAATTTTTAAACGAAACAAACTTTACCAACGTGACTCAAAAACACATTCGAATAATAGAAAATTGATTGCACAGCTAAAATATGTCCCCTTTAAAGAACTTCAGCGATGTGAATATTTGTTTGGTTTTTATATAAATCAATTATCAAACCTAAAATTATTTATTTTTTGGCCACTTGGGGGCAGCAGAAACGAGTTGTAGAGCCAACATTAACAAATCACTTTAAAAGAAATAGATAGGCAAAAGTCGTGTTGCTCGTTTCTGTCTCTACCAACTCCTGACGAAAATATCTGGCTTTGGTTACTGAATGATCCTCCGTGCTCATTAGCGAGTCATAACTATGTCTGTATGCTGTTTGGTGATCTGCATGAAGGGTTAAAAACAACAACAACAACAACAACAACAACAGCTGTCTGATGTGGCTGAAAACGACACTATTAGAGAACTGAGAGGAAACCACAACAGTAAAGTTTTGGGCCACAGGGCTCAACAATGATCTGAAAGTCACTGAAGGAAGCTTTAGATTCAGGTGATGATTCTCTCTTAATAATAAAACTTTTCAGAAGGGCTGCAAGTAACAACTATCATCATGCTTGATTCATCTCTCCGTTATTTTATAGATTAGTTGTGTGGTCTATAAAATGCCAGAAAATATGTGGCCGTACATGTATATGTAGTATACATGTGTATGCATGTAGGAGTAAGAAAAACTGACAATAATCACCTTTTTAAAAAGCTGGAATTAGACAATAATAACTTTTTTCTTGTAAAAGAACTCGATTCATGGTTTTGAAAACAGATGGTTTGATTCAATAGCTCATTCATTGCAGCTCTACCACTTAACAGCTCAAATATTTATGATCAATGTCAATGAATAAAACTAATTTTGTGGAATTTCCCTTTAGGCCTTTAAAAAATGTCCCTTTCTCCATGTACCAGACCTATTCAACTACAACAACAGCCAGGCCTTTGTGTGTAGCATCAAAAGGTTGTGATATGATGGGAAACTCCACTGCTGTCCACTGCTTCTAAAAATGCTCAACTGTTGCCTCCAGGCCTCCCTCTGTTTACTGATAACTGCTGGATGTGGGGCTCTGCCTTCTGTCTCCATCTCTAAAACTGGACCTAAAGTCAACACAGAACCGGGCTGAACTCGTCTGTCATAATCTCATCTTTCCTCCTCTGTCCCTGTTGTTCCCTGTTGCTTTAAAAGACTATATGAAAGACCTGATAAATATGCTGTGATGTTCTGTGGCTGCACAAGATTAGGTTGTATAACAGGGACTGCACTTCCTCTTTTGCTATCAGCTTGTTTAAGAGCTTTCTTCTGACGAGGCTTACCGCAAAGTTCAGTGTATAAGACGCACTTTTAATACTTTTTTTTTTTCATCTAAAAGCTGCGTCCATCAGACAGGTGCGACCAATAAACCAGGATAAAAGGCAGCGAGAGGTCTATGTTAGTGTGTTACGGAATTATAACCCAGACGATGGCGCTGGCAAAGTTGTGATTTCACACGACGACCCAAGCCACTACAACGTCCCCTATTTACAATATGCCGCAGTGCTGTTTCCTTGTTGTTTTAAGTGAGGAAAACTAACTTGACTGTTGCTAACGCTTCATCACGGGCACGCACCGTTATAATCACCATTGCAGCCGCCAACCTCACAACAATCAACGTTACCGTGGGCTGCCAGCTACCGCTAGCTACAGCACCGGTAGCTAGCAGGATTGCAAACTTGATGTGGTGAAGACAGAAGACTGGCTGTAATTTGTGATTGTTTTGAATGTGTTTTAAATGAACATAAATTGAAAAAATTAAATAACTTGTATACACATTTTTATTAATAAATAGCTATAAAAAACTTTTTACCCAAAACAGACTGCGACTTGTATTCCAGATTTTACTAAGCTGCACAGCTAACCTGCAACAGGGCAAGTAAAGCATGCAGTCTACTCGATAAGAACTGCTTTTCCGATGGTTGAATAGCTTCCCGTCTAATGGGAACTGAGTCTAACCATTTAAGTAACTTTTCAAAACCAACCATCCCACATTCCCAACCTTGTTGCGATGCGCTGAGGTGGGAAAGAAGCCTGAGATTTAACGTTAGCTCCTTTCTTTATCATGTAAAGAGAAAACGACCCAGAGCCATATAGAGAGTCAGATCGCCGAGAAGTCTTGACATCCCCTGTGACCCGGGCAGAGACCCCTCCTCCGGCACTGTGAACGGCTGTTTAAAAGTTGACTGCTTGTGTTAATGTGTCACTGATTAATTTGACAACTGCTGTATGAATTAATTGATTAATCACTTGGTCTTGAACAGCAATCATGTCCAGCTTGTGTTTCTTAGAGCTCAGATGTTGTGTTTTTTCCCAGCCAACATTATGAAAAAGGCATTAGGTTGACAGCGATATCAAACAAAGCAAAGCATCCAATATTAACAACTACTTATTAGAAAAATATTGGTCGATTTGATCAAATAGTTTCAGCTACAATGTGAAGTGGGAAAGCAGAGTGCTGTTAGTAGTCTTCTTGTTGCACGGTCAGAGGCGGGCCGTATGGTAACAAACGAATGTGTAAATGTTTGTCAGCCTTTAAATGACTTGATGCTCTTTGTTGTCCTTCACTGTAACAAAGCAGGGAGTCTATTAGCAAAGAGCCCAAAGCATGCAGCAGCTCTCTGTCTCCCCGGGAGCTGCCGGAAGTTTTTGAGAGAATACGCTTCTGAGAGATCTGTGGTCCCCTGCAGACCGGGCCCGCGTCACGTGTTTGGAAAGCACCAACTTTTGCTCACATTTGATTTTAAGATTAACTCTATTTTTCGTCTAGCCCCCGCTCACGCTTGTTTTTGTCTCGCACTCCCCACTGACATCAACACATGGACTGATTTTGGTCCCTTGGCTTTTTTTTGCATTGCAAATAAATGAGAATCTGCATGGAGACATGACCCCTGCAGCGAACAGCTGACACACAAACGCACACCAATCCCACTCCTCTGAGGCCAGAGCACGACATCACTTCCTCTCACTGGGTGCTGACTGACTCAAGTGAACTTCTCACCCCTGAGCTCTGTCCCCCTGCACACACACTTTGCATAGAGACAGGAAGTGGCAGAAAACACACACAGCACAGAGCGCAACAGCGATGGTAAAAGCAACACCTCTACAAACACCAAAGCACATGCAGGAGGCACACAAGACGGTGCACATTAATATGCATACACACACATACTCTGCTGATAACTAACAGTATGTTTGGAAGGCCAGTCTGTGAATGTGACTCTGAGTTGTGATCATTATCATATCTTGATTTGTACTTCCTCCAGTGGGCAGCTGTGTCTGGTTTCACTTGTAGCAGCAGCAGGATGAGTAAACATGTGGCCTAAAAACAACAGTACAACCAGCTTTAATCCAGACGCTCTGTATTCACAGAAGGAAACAGAAAAGGCTTCCAGAGATCTCACAAACATGCGGAAAACGAGTCCTCACCTCCCCGCTTCGAAGCTGCGACGAATATTTCACAGCAGCAGAATTTAATATAATCCGACTCGCTGCTCAGTAGCTGAAACGGGCTGTGATGTAGAGCCGGATATTTATGACCGACACTGACAGGCCCCAAAACACTGGAGCTGAATTTCTCTCTCAGGCTTCGGTCTGACTTAAGACTGATGTACACTTCTGCGCTGAATCTATGCAGATCCTATACGTAGCCTACGCAGACATAAGCATTCATACTTGTAATTAAACCACAAAAACACTCGTTATTAGAAAATATGCACACCCAATATGCCAACAGACATCAGACTGGCAATCACCATTAAAGTTTAAGGTTGAGGTGGAAGCCAACAGGTTGTAGCAGCTAACATTAGCCACAAACTTGCACCAGGCACAGTGCTCTCCTTAGTTTCAGTACGATGTTTCTAAGCCGAGCGATCAATCTGCCATCTGCTTGCTTGACTTGTAGCGACATTTCTAGGGAGGTGAAAGTCAGGCTACAGAGAGACTCACGTGTTTATTCAACACAGAAGCATAAATCATACTTTAATTCAGGGATGAAGCATCACATCTTTACTTGTACACATAGGGATTCTTGGCTTGGTATGGGGCAGGGGTCTCCAAACTTTTTTCATCTGAGAGCCACTTTGAAAAAATGAAAGTGACCAAGAGCTACTTGCATTACATCGCTGTAATTGCTGGTGGTGCCCCGTGTTGATTCTTTTGTCGACTGAAATGTTGGTACCACAGATGAGGCACACACACTTGTCTTTAACATGCATGAATAAAAACTTCTCACAATGGAAATAGTATGTTTTCTGCTTTTTCTTGACGTTGCCACCTTCACTGTCTATCATAAATCTGGCTAAACAGGCTAACAGCACCAAACTCCTCACTTTAGCTCAACTAGCGTGCAGCATAACTGACCCGACCTGTCGATGGAGGTTGCTGCAACATTGCTGTGATTGGTTAGGTTCAGACGTTGACAAACTTGTTATTGACAGCTGATAGGCCTATCCTATTATGTTGTATTGGAGGGGGCGGGACATCTGTGTATTTGATTGAACTGAAGTGGGAAGAGGCTTTCAAGGTGCATGTATGGTCGCTGAACATCTTGACGAGCTACTAAAATACAGGCCGTGAGCTAGCTGGTGGAGACCCCTGGTATAGGGTATGGCTGGGCAATAAAAACATCTGGCTAGGGCGTCACAATAAAATGTACATGGAACCTGATGATAAACTTGAGATATTTTAACTGGATAGAGACGGATCAAACAGCCTATCACACATCAAAAATGCTGGAGTACACGCCCACTTCCCATGGCAGAGCATTGTTTGAGCTCTCAGAGAAGACATTGGACGCCTTTTATAAAAAAGAAGAAAGAAAACTAGTTGAACCAACAGGCGCAAAAGCCACAGTAAAAGTTAACGCCCATTGTTCTCCAAAAAAAACGGTGACATGACAACAATTATATGAGCAGCTCAGTTAGTGGCAGCTCAGCTAGTCACCCCTAACCAGACATCCGGCGTCAGCTGCTTTTTCAAGTGTTTTACTGGTTTTAATTACTCGGTCTGTTTGTTTTGAAAAGAGGAAACCTCTGCAGATAATTCAGCTGCCTGTAAAAGCTCATGACCAGAAAACACTGAACGAATTCTAACCCCAAAACAAGCTCCTAAAAACAAGCATCTCGGTTTGCAGCCCCTCCTAACATCCTGAGTCCGTGGGCTTCGGTCAAGCACAGGCGAAAAAAAACCACTTAAAATGTTATCTTATTGCTTTTCTGTGGCGACACAAACAGAAAAAGCTGAAGACAGAAGCTACTCAACAGGACAGCGTTTTTGCCCGACATGTTTACATCTAAAAAGTGCACAGGGGATAGACATTGTTAGTTGCGTCTGAAATAAGGGCTGGCTCTTTGCCCATCCAGTCCAGGTAACAAAACACTCCCCTTTCAGGATGTAATGTGGCTGCATCACTCTTTACTGCTTCAGCTCACATGTTAGACGTCTTCAATGTTTTTATAGCATCCCTTGACATCTACTTTTGGCACAGCGTGTGGTCACAAAGCACACTCTCTACAAATGCTGTTTCCTGTGTTGATGTCAAGTTGACAAAGGCAGCTGTTTACGATGAGCTGAAAATGGACATGCACACAGCTCTGTCTTTGTTTCGGAACATTAGAAACAAGCATCAGCAGCCTGATCTGATGAGTAAAAAGTGGTGTGTGCCGTCCTTGTGTGCCATGCAAGTTAGCTAATCGTGAGATTTACAGCTGATTAACCGTCATTTATAAAGTAAAAACGCCCAAACTTTTCATATTATCACAAATTTGGGCTTTTTTGTAGCTTGCCAGACTTAATGAGCTTTAAATATATTAGTTTTAGTACTCTCTCTGTTTCTTCAGGACTGGACAAAAAGGGGACTTTATTTGTGGCTGCACTCAGCTCAGCACTATCATGCAAACAGCTCACATTCTCTGCCTCACAACATTGGATGTGATCCAAGTAGGCCACGCAGCAGTGTCTTATTCGGAATGAGTTACCTACTGATAGCAGTCAGTTCCTGATCCCTACAGAGATAACAAGCAGGAGAAGCTGAACTGTTTATTAAATGTGAGAAAATCTCTGAAAAAAATCTCTCAGGGTCATTAATTCACAAGTCCTGAATGTGTGTGTACAGTCAGTGCGTCAGAGAAACAGAATATGGATGTTCGCTAACACTAAATTGTATAAGGATCCGTTTATATGACCACCGGAGTAAAACGTCGGCTTGAACTGAATGACACTTCGATCGGTTTATAGACAACTTTGCATTTGCCAAATCAAAATATGAATAAAATGTTTGAATCTATGTCTTGATGGTGATATTAGTCACATCAACCAGCTATACTTGACAGATACAGTGAGATGACAACACTTAACTAGATGGAGGTATTGATTGAGGGACCAGCCTACAAGATGTCCTTGTACAAATACAAATTCTTTCCTCGGTTCACCGAGTCGACCTTGTGCCAGAAAGCTGCATTAACTGCTTTTAGAACAGAAAATATATCCCTGCCGATGGCAAGTGGGCTTACATTTGCACGTACATTTAAAAAACTACACACTAAACAGTATTTAATGTGTTTCTTTTTCGAGCCCTCTTTCTTAGAAGAGTTTTAGCTCATCAATTATCTCAATTCTACAGCTCAGACCCATGAGTATACCTGTGTTAGCATTTACGACATTACTCTTATGTAGGTATAGGTGTTCTTCACTTCAGATGAGTTCTAGTTCAAAACCTCTGCAACACAACAATGCAACTACAGGAGGATTGGAAGCCAGAGGGTCCCCATGCTGGGGGTGGTCTCTCATGGGATGTGCAGTCCTTTTGACTTGTCATAAAGTGGTGTGACTAACACTGACGACTGCATTAATTTCTGAAACCGCAGCGTTGTTAGCACGCTAGATTACATGATCCATCCATTCAGTAATAATAAAAACACAAGAGTCCTGTGACAGTGACAAGGTTATAGACTCATGTTCAAAATGTACTCAGAAAGCAAACCAACATGATATTAAAGTTTAAAGTTCTCAGCTGGAGCATACAAACGAATGGTTGGACACTGATAACAATAATAACTGAAAGAATAATTGATTCTAAAGAAGCTTAAAAAATGTATTGCATAGTATGCATTTGTGTGCCAGCACATGTGTTTATGGTATACAAGTTATTTTCTCTATTCCTTACTATCAATAGGCGATAGTAATGGATGATCCACTGCATCTGATGATGAAAGCACAATGAGCTATGCAGTTCTCCATAACAGAACATAACATGAATAAAAACAAACAACACTAAGCAAAGAGTACTAAATAATAGCATAAAGTCAGAGAATGTATTTTAAATGAACTTTCAAATTACACATTGAAAGTAACATCCCTGTACCTCTTTGTGGTGGATTCACTCGTTAATGAGAGGCACAGTCTGACAGCACGGAGGTCTACATCTCAACATCACCATCATCCCTATCTATCAGGCAGCTATAGATTACAAATGACCTATTTTACACACCAATAGAGCCAGAAATGTCACCAGTATCTCCACAGTATGTGCACTCATCACAGATCCTCAGCAAAGCAAAACAAACCCTCAATCTAACGATTGGTGCCAACACCCACGTAATCCGTTTTCCCTATTGGGCTAGCGAAGAAAACGTCCCGCCTCCAAGCGTATCTGATTGGCCGCCACGACTGTCAATCCCAGGAGCTGCTTCATAATAAACAGCCCGTTTCAATCTAGGTTGAGGCAGAAGATAAACAAGTTGGAGGCCTACATGTCCGTGGCCTAGATAGCTATATTTAAAAGATATTTAAAGTAAAATGTACCAGTTTCCACAAAAACTGAGAACAACAGAGGATTATACGTCAATCCGTGGCTCTTGTTAGTGTCTAAACCTCAGATGAAACACAAAAGCACATAATGTTCATCTGCCAAACTCGGTTGATAAACTGTAAGTTACAGCAGCATTTTTTCGGTGGAAATCCAAACTAATCTATCATCGTAAAGTAATCTTTATTCGATATATTCCCTCGGTGGAAATGTAAGTCTGATTCGGGTGCATTATTTACCTCACATCCCATGGAAATTTCTGGCTCTGTCGAGCTTTTTTTCCAGCAGCAGTGTTGTGTGTTGGGGGGCGTGTACCTACAGAAAGCTCTGGCTGTCTGCAAAAAGTCAATTGTTGGTTTTTATCTGGCACACTGAGGCTTTTCCAACAAAAAAATACACTTAAAGAATGTGTATTAGATATATCCATGACGCGTAAAATAAGCAGCATGATTTGGATAGTTTAAAAGTAGCGTACAAGCCAATCTTCTTACATAAGTGCAGTTTTTAACCCCGAGTTAGACATGTAACCCCACTTCGGAAGGGACTAAGGACTAAATAATACGAGGACAACATTAATAAAATTAGCGGAACGTTATTTTCTCCAGGTTAAGTGGACAGTGACATTTGACAGCGACTGAAATGTATCTCTCCAACATGAAGCGTTAGCCAGCTACATTTCTGTAATACGGAAACACTTCCTGCAAGACCTCAATAAACAGCAGTGCACAATAAGAGACACGTCAAAAGTATTACTCGCTCCAAACTATGCTTTTTAGTGCAGACCCTGCGAGTCTTGTTTCCTTTTCACCCGCAGCTCACAGTCAGTATGGCCTCCGTCCGTCCGCCCCCTTCCTCATCCCAGCTGAAGCCCGATACACAACAACAGCCGACCTACCGTTAGCTTTAAAGCTAATCCTCTGGCGCGGCGAACACCGACCCCCTGCTCAGCAAAGTTATCCCAAAATAGATAAATAGCGGTCTTACTTACTTTTAGGACGCCCACGCATACGTCTTGTTTCTTGTCGGACCTCGTGTATGTTCCCCTATTGGAGATAATAAGGCCTCCTTTTCAATGGAGTCCACACGCTGTTACAGCTCTCTCGGGTTTGTTTTGTTTTTCTTCTTCCTGACGGGTTCCTGGAAAGCGCGTGACTGCTTGACCACGTGGTGCACCGCTGGGCCAATAGGAGAAAAGCGAGACACGGTGAAAACACTTGTGCAACATTTCATTTTTCTCAATATAATGAAATACTGCAATAGAAAGTAACAGACTGTGAAGAAAATGGAAACACCCAACTATCTGGAGGTATATCACTATAATTTATACAAAACACAAAGACGTTTAAAAAAAGGTAGCGCATTTAGCGGTTATATTAATTTATTGAATTTTAACGCTTTTAATTTGTTTCTCCATAGATCTCAGAAGTGACAGACAAAAAAGTAAATGGCAGATAAAAAGGTTGAATGACCTGCCACAATTGCAGGTGAGGAAAAAAACATTTCACACTGTATGTAATATTATATTTTTATTATGTCTCTATATTAATACAGAGAAAGCCAGCCCCATTAATCATTTAATAGTCTGATGAACACTTTTTACATAAAACCTTGCTGCTAGTCATCACACCACTCTCACTTTAGCGTATATTGCTCCTGCAAATTTTCTATTTTAACATTTATTCCTATTTAAATTTTGTTGTAGGTTTGCTTTTATGACTTGGTCCAGTTTATGTTCATTTTCATGCACAGGGACACACGTTCTTGATGGTGACAGGAAACACATTTGCGCTGTTGGTTTCACACTTTTCCACTGCGTAAGGCGGCAAAAAAACAAAAGCAAATGCTGGAACATGGTAATTGCAAATAAGTAAGCTAACAGGATTAGCTTGGCAATATTTTTATTGCAAGGGAAATGTAATAATTATGCTTGTCACAAATATACACAAAATTATTTTTGGTGAGTAACATTAAATATGAAAGAAATTTGTTTACAAGAAAGCTCCACAGGGCACCTGTGAGGCATCATTACAGTCTTATTATTCTTCATTGTGCATTTGATAATTAGAAATATTTTGGGCTTGGCCTACTTAGAGACATTTTTGTTCTAAATAAATATATATATATTATGTAACACCCATTATATCTATGTCCAAAAGATAATTCATATACAAAGAATGTGTCAGCAGTGATGCCATTGTCCATCCGTCCATCCATCATCTATCCTGTTCAGGGTTGCGTGGGGCCTGGAGCCTACCCCAGCTGTCACTGGGCGAGAGGCGGGGTACACCCTGGACTGATCGCCAGTCAATTACAGTGCTCACTATGTCTTATGTTTATCTATTATCATAACATGATTTGAAGCTATGTTTACAGGTCTTCGGGACGGCTGCGTACCTGACAAAAGGTTGTATCCAACCTTTGTGGCTCTAGAGGAGCTGTATGAAGTCTGGCAAATTGCCTTGACTGATGTCACTTGAGTGTCAGTTGTGGTTGAATACTACACGTTTATAAATGAAAGGGACCTTGAGAGTCCACCAAACTCTGTTCCATGTCTCATCTGTTTGAAGCTAGACGCTCAAAGATACATTAGCCGCGACTAGCATAACACACCTGAATATGTTAAGGAAGAGAAATGGGTTCCCTTTTTCTGCTAGAAAAAAGTGTGAGTCTGGCAGTGTTGTAGGAGTGCTAAACACAGTCCTTGAAGTGCCCGTTTAATGTGTTCATTGAATTTATGGTCAGCCTAATTGTACATACTTATTTTGTCCATTATTTCATTATACCAATATGTAATCTAACTTCACTAAATCTTTAAACCTGACCGAGTAGCCCAGAAAGATTTTGGTCAATAGATACCTGACTCATTTGTTATTATTATCACTTTTTGAACACCATTGTGAGAACATTCAGCATACGTTTTGTAGCATTCATGCCCACTGCTGGAAAACTGTGAAAAGACAAGCTTCATGCCTGATTGCGATATATTGACTCAAATATTCAAACTCTCTATTCAGCTCAGTCCAAAAGACATTATCTCGGAGGGCGTATAAGCAGCTTTGCCAGGCAGCCACCACCCTGTTTCACTGGAAAAAGAAACTATGTCTCTATATCAAGTGTGACAACAAAGACAGATAAGAAATAAATAAAGGAGAATAAAATACATTTATTGTTTAAAAAAAAGAGTTGTTGCCTGAGTGAAAGCTTTTGGAGAAGGAGGGATCACAGAGAAAGAGACAAAAACTCATCACTCTTTCTGTTTCAGTATTACTCATGAGAAATACCCGAACACATTCACAGTGCTGGGTCTGAACGCAGCCTCGTTTCAGGCCAGACAGCAGAGAAACAAACAAAATCACGAAAGTGAAAGCTTCCAGTGAAATGAAACTTGTTGTGAATTTTCAGCATCTCAAAATAATGCTTTGGCACATTCATGGAAACAGTTTTTAAGCACTGAAGATTATTTAAAATACTATAGTTTACCTGCAAACTCATCGAAATCTCTCATCAATGTGTCAAAATGAAGTTATTGTGTAAATGAACAAGTCATTGCCACCAAAATAACAAATCTGAGGTGCTCTAAATGTTTTTATCATAAAGACAGATCAGTATACAACCATGTTCAAATCGTCAACATTTGTGCTTCGTCATTTGCCTGTGTGCTAAATACTTGATTACCACGTTATGGCCCCTGTCAGTAGGTGGGATATGTTAGGCAGCAAGTGGTTTTGTCCTCGAAGTTGATGTGTTGGAAGCAGGAAAAATGGGCAAGCATAAGGATGTGAGCGACTTTGACAAGGGCCAAACTGTGATGGCTAGATGACTGGGTCAGAGCATCTCTAAAACTGCAGCTCTTGAGGGGTGTTCCCGGTCTGCAGGGGTCAGGATCTACCAAAAGTGTTCCAAGGACAGGGTATGGCCGAGGTTCATTGATGCACGTGGAGAGCAAAGGCTGGCCCGTGTGGTCCGATCTGACAGAAGAGCTACTGTAGCCCAAATTGCTGAAAAGGTTAATGCTGGTTCTGATAGAAAGGTGTCAGAGCACACAGAGCAGTTTGTTGCGTATGGGGCTGCTCAGCCACAGACCGGTCAGGGTGTCTGTGCTGACCCCTGTCCACCAACAAAAGCGGCTACAATGGGTACGTGAGCATCAGCACTGGACCAAGGAGCAATGGAAGAAGGAGGCCTGGTCTGCTGAATCACGATTTCTTTCACATCATGTGGATGGCCAGGTGCGTGTGCGTCACTTACCTGGGAAAGACATGGCACCAGGGTCTAGTCGGGGAAGAAGGCGAGCCAGCGAGGGCAGCTAGATGCTTTGGGCAATGTTCTGCTGGGAAACCTTGGGTCCTGCCATTCATCTGCATGTTACTTTGACATGTACCACCTACCTAAACATTGTTGCATTCCAGGTTCCAGTTTCAGGAATGGTTTGAGGAACACAACGATTTCAAGGTGTTGACTTGGCCTCCAAATTCCCCAGATCTCAGTCCAGTCGAGCATCTGTGGGATGTGCTGGACAAACAAGTCCGATCCATGAAGGCCCCACTTGCAACTTACAGGACTTAAAGGATCTGCTGCTAACGTCTTGGTGCCAGATACCTCCGCACACCTTCAGGAGTCTACTGGAGTCCATGCCTCCACGAGTCAGGGCTGTTTTGGTGACAAAAGGGGATCGACACAATACTAGGCAGGTTGTCATAATGTTTTGGCTGATCAGTGTATAGTCCAATGAGAATTATTACACCCTTTATAGTGGTCTCAAAGTTTCCCACAATGCACCATGAATAGTAGTTTACAACTAATGGTTACTAACCATGCCTTATATCCCATCGTGCATTGCAATGAAAGAGAAAAAACAGCAATGACTCTGTAGTCTTCATATCTCCATAGATAGTGAGTAAGGAGTAGTGAATAAGTGAATGATTTAGGACACTTTATTTACATCTCGCAACTGATATTTTTCTGGACTTCAGATTTAGATTGCCTCCTCAAGAGACATTTTACAACCTTCTTCACCAGCTGAGTACTGACTGAAAAAAGAGCCTGAAGATGCCCTTTAAAAATGATACGAACTAGTAAATTGTCAAAGTTAAAGCACAATAAGCAACCCTAGTGACACCAGATTGAGTCGTATGTCTTGGGACTTGCCAGTTTTCCCCTTTGATTCTATTAGCAGCATAATTGTGTTTGAGAAGGAGCAGACACAGGGCCCGATATTTAACTCCCCACAGAAACACTGAATATATTTTTTTATTTTAATTAATCTCCTTAGGTTAGTAAAATCATCGGTCTTACGTCATAGCAATGGGAGTCTAAGACAGCCTAGTTTTAGGACCTTTGACATGAAGTCTGTGATCTAGAGGACAGTTAAAGCATCTCAGGTGATTTCAGAAAAGGCCACTTGTTAAGCTTCAGGGTGTAAAGACTGTGGTGTAAAAGCAAAAAAAAATGACTCAGTTTGTTTTTATTTTTGGCTGCCAGACAAATTTAGGATCTCAAAATTGGAACCAGTATGAAAACTCTCAACATAGCGACAAAGCTACAGCATGATGGAGCACAGGCAGTTTAATTGGACGAACTGAATGTCCATTTTTGTGACATATTAGCTCAAGAGTTTCCTTTTCTTACTGTTTCAGTCAAAGAAAATTAAAAATGACTGAAAACTGGCAAAATTACATTTTAAATATTAAGTAAATAAACCATATAACCCGAGAGTACAACAAACAGTCCAGTCCTTTTATTCCATGAACAGTCAGAATAATGTACATCATCCATTATGAACACTTGAATTATTTTGTTTATCAGGCAGATGAAGTATGTTGACACATGCTGTACATTACTGATTGTTATATTTGTAGTGCTCGAGTGGATACATGTGAACAGTCTCATTATATGTCACAATATGTTTAATCTCTTCATCACTGGACAGCAGATAAATGTCTATGAGACGCTGTTGAAAGCTTGACAAGAACAAAAAGCAAGTGGACCAAGTACACTCTTGGAATCTGTACATCGTCAGAGGTGCTATGTAATAAAAGTATTGTACCTAAAGCTACTTCACGATTTTTCAGGGAGAAATATTTTACCTTTAGTCCATCACATTCAGCAGGCAGCTGTTCAGGCTCACGGGGGATGGAGCCTGTCTCTGCTGTCATTGGGCGAGAGGCGGGTACACCCTGGACTGATCACCAGTCAATCACAGGGCTGACACATAGAGACAGACAACCTTTCACACTCACATTTACGGACAATTTAGAGCTAAGGAGCACGTCTTTGGACTCTGGGAGGAAGCCGGAGTACCCGGATGGAGCCCACGCATGCACAGGGAGAACATGCAGACTCCACACAGAAAGGCTCCCTTTGTTCCAACAGGGTCTCAAACTAGAGACCCTCTAGCTGTGAGGAAACAGCACTAACAACTGCACCACTGTGCAGCCCCTTGTAGGAAACAAACATAAAAAGAGTGAATTTTATCCAACATGTGAAAGATTAATCCAGAGACATTTCATTGCTTTTTAGATAATAGTTTGAGGTCCAAAAATGGTTACATAAAAAGGTTTAAGATATTGTTCTCTTAGTTACTGTGTAAAATACCCACAAGATCAAAACATCAAAGTTCTTCCTGATCTTGGAAACAGAAATATATCTAAATAATTCAGACTCAATTCAGCCCCTTACGAGTGTTTCTTTTTCCAACTTCACCACAAAGTCTTCTTCAGTGGAGCTTGCTCAGTTGTCATTGGTCACATACACAGCACTTGGACTCAGGACTTCTTGTTTGTGTGGACGTAGAAGTTAAGCATAAAAGATCAGTCCCATCCATGAAACAATCCCAGTGTTTTGTTTTTAAAATTATTTTTTTTGGCTTTATTCAACAGGACAGCTGAAGAGAGACAGGAAATATGGGTAGTAGAGAGTGGGAGTCAAACCTGCGATCAGTGCGTCAGTGCGTCGAGGACCGTAGTCTCTGTACATGGGGCGCCTGCTCTACCGACTGAGCTAAACCAGCACCCCGAAAAAATCCCAATATAAGGTGCATTAACAAGACGTTTCAGGAACTTTAACCACTTCATATTGTCTTCAAGTCAATGAGAGAAGTACAACCAGTAAAATCACAAGAGCAGTCTCCGTCTGATGACGAAGACTGAAGCAGATGAAGTTACGAAAGGTGCTGTTGCTAAAAATATGTGACTGTTGCTGCTGCAGACTCAGAGCATGCATTAAAAACACTGTTGGCTGATCAGAACCTATAATAGGATAAACACGCTCATTTCTGAGAACACCATTACTAAAGGGTTGTTATGATTTCTCATCATAAGACACAATCTCATCATCCATTAATCGAAGCCCTTTGAAGTCACCGGATTTTCTGTTTACAACAGTGAAGTCCAGAAATTAAAAATCAATTAAACGAGGCGAATCTTAAAGTCTTATGAGGATGATGAACAGTCAGTGGTTACGTGATGTATTATATCACCATCTTGTTTAGCACTTGTCATGCCCGGCTCTATCTTTATTGTGTTTCTCAGATTATAGTGATTATTAAAAATGCAGGATATCATCAAGAGAGTATAGAGAGAAAAGGGAGATAAGTATCGTTGTCAGCAGCAGCAGCAGCAGCAGCTCCACAGATCCGTCCCCTGCTTTTATTCGGTCCAGTGTGAAAGCTTGTTGGCTCCATTCCCCGAAAAAAAAAAAAAAAATCTTTTCCGCTGGATTATGCAACAAAAGCAGCAGGAAGGGGAGATAATGAAACAGTCTGATGAAAGGGGCAACAGAGCATAGCACCAGTGGCCACGACCATGAGTCACTGCAGAATTAGTTTATAAATGAGGGAGTGAGAGCTGGGTGCCGCAGCTCCGACAGCTAACAGTCTTTAAATCTATGGACACTTTCTGTACACTGATTTAAGTGTTTAACTTGTACACAGGGTGATTTATTCACACAGAGCACAGCCAGTGACTTTCTGTGTGGCACTAACATCATTCACACCACAAGCAGCTCAATAAAACGGTATTAGCTGGTGTTTTCCACGGTTGCTTGGTTTCCTCATTTCTTGGCAAAGAGAAGCCGCCTGCAGCTGAATTTTTTGCATGAAATCTCTGATTAACATAAGCAATCAATCCACGACTAATACTGCAAAATGTTTAGTATGTCTGCAGTGTCACTGGCACAGTGAAGGAAGCAATCAGCGAAATCAAAACTGGCCTAGTGACAGTCGTGCAGGAGCCCCAGATTATGACTTTAAGACTTGTTTGTTTTCATGTTTGAAAATGTGTGCTTAAGTTAATTTAAGAAAAGGCAGGCTTATATTGTGACATATTTATCATAGGTTCAGTGTATTAGATGCAGAATGTAGCTATATATTATTTGGATGGGAAACTAGCAGCCTAAAACAGATATTTTCGTATAGTTCTTAGATTTGTGCACATCAGCTTTATAATGCTAAAAGAGCTACCGTCACCCTGACCCCCTTTAACTCTGCTTCCCAACACACACATGTTCAGCAGTAACTTAGCTGAAGCGTGCTCTGGCTCTCAGCTGACCAGGTCATAGTTCAGTTTTGATCCTGTGCATCAGATCTTTCTGGTCCACCATGTCCGTCTGTCTGTTCCAGCGATGATAAGCCAGCAGGGCGATGTTCTTGGCCGCCACCGAGCTCATCTCCATGGCACTGCCGGCCAGCTCGATGCCGTTGAGGTAGTAGAGATTTGGGTGGAGCTCCACAGGCGGCAGGCCCTGGCTGCTGCCGTAACAGGGGTAGGCCTGCCACTCTGTCACCTGCACGGAGTAGTACGACCTGAGATAGAGAGGAGCAGGAAAGGAGGGGAGAGGCATGTCAAATGTTCTCTTTATGATATGTTTTGACATCAGGCTAATTAACTGTTACATGGCTGAGATATGATCTGCTTTTTGGAAACATAAACAGCCGTGCTTTACACAAGTCACTGATTTTCTTACTTTAGTCAACCTCTTTGATTCACACTGAAACGTCTACACAACTATTGAAGCGATGTGTCAATCAAATGCATGGTCAAGGTGGATGAACCCGACTGACTTCAGTGATCCTTTGACTTTTTCTTTAAAGCCATCATGATGTGGTCTTTACGGGGTCCTGTACAACCAGTCCCCCCAGGATGAATACCTTAGAATCTGGTCATCTCTTAACTTTTCATCTAGCGCCATCAGCTGCTCAAACTTTATACACACACATTTCGTTTCTAATCAAACACCTGCATATATATAACCATTCCCATCAGCCTCTTTGAGTTTTGTGCTAATTAGCAGATGTTAGCATGCTAACAAGCTAATCTGGTGAAGATGGTAAACATAATTTACATTACATAGTGCTTTCAAAATATTAGCATGTTAGCATTAAGTTTGCATGCAATAGCATGGCTGTTGATGCTCACTCTTATCATATATTATCTGGGATGGCTGTGGCTCAGTGGTAGTCGGTCGTCTCACAATCAGAAGGTTGGTGGTTCGATCCCCAGCTCCCTCAGTCTACATGTCGAAGACACTGGACACAGGCAAGACACTGCACCCCAAATTGCTCCCAGTGGCACAGCCATCGAAGTGTGTATGTGACGACTGATTGACAGTTGGGCACTCTACGTAGCAGCCTCTGCCATCAGTGTGTGAATGTGTGTGAGATGGGTGAATGTGACATGTAGTGTAAAAGCGCTGCAAGTGGTTGCAAGACTGGAAAAGCGCTTTATATAAAGTACAGTCCCTTTATTTCTTATAGTAAAATGAACAGAATGTATCTTCAGGAGTTATTTTACTTCAGCAAGACTAAAGCTGAAACAGTTAGTTGGTTTATTGATATTTAAGTGGACAGAAAATTAATTAATTTGTATCAATTTTGGATTAAATAAACAAAAGAAGGCAAAAATGTTGGTGTTATGAAATAGTAAATTAAATCTATTTGGGGTTTGAACACTTGGTGGGGCAATTTTTCAGTGTTTTGGACCAAAATAATTAATACAGAAGATAATCATCAAATCCTGAATTACTTATCCTTGAGGGATTCTGCTGACCTGAACAGCGCTTTGAGCTGATTCTTCTCCAGAGGTTGAGGTGAAAACACTTTATAGACTCCGGCCTCCTGCGGCTGTTTACGCCTGAAGCCTGTAGAGATGTTGACGGGACAAACGCTAGCCACGCTGTTGAAGAACAGATCGGGCGTCTCAGTCGTCAAAACGCTGGCGAAGGGGAACAGGCGGGGGTCGGGGAAACCAAAGAAGGAAGTGTTGAGGTAACCGTGGACAATGGTTGCAACGGTGCTGTGATAGTTGCCGGGGAGCTCGTCGAAGGGAGGGGTGAAACCTTGGAACTGGACTCCGGACTGGACGCTGGCCTGGAGCGGCGTTGCCAAAACCACAATGTCGTATAGCTCTGATCCCGTGCCTGCTTCGGTGGTGTAGTTCAGCTCGTACTGAGGAGCCTCACCTGTAGAGAAAACACACAAAATAAATGTAAGGCCCCATGGACTGCTTTATTGTTGTCGCTTTATGAGGGACACAAACAATAATGAATTGCAAAGAAAGAATCGTTTGACAGGATCCCATCACGCTGACATCAGGGTCTAGTACCTGAGTAGAGCGGGGAGATGGAGCTGACTTGTGCTTGCAGCAGGTTAGCATTGGCCATCTTCAGCAGGCCAGAGCAAACCAGCTTGTTGCCTCCTTCCACCGCCCACAGGTTGTTCTGGGCCCCAGCTAAAGACACAGCGCCTGTAACACACACAGACACACACACATTAGCTCACTCTCAACAGACGGTGCCAAGTGCTATAAAACCAATTATCAGCTGCCCACACACTTTCCTGTTCTCCGGCTCACACGGGCCAACCTCTTCTCACCTTGCTTTCCTCTCTTCATCTATTATCGCCCGACCCCCTCCTCCCTTCCTTGTCTCCTCTTATTTTTCTTTCCTTTCCTCTCTCCTGACCTACATCAGCATGGACGTAGACGTTCAGCTCATAACTGGCCCTAATTTCAGCACCGTAGCACTCCCTTTCTCACTCGTTTGCGTCCCTGTCTCTTCCCTACTTATCATCCCCTCGCCTTCTTCTTCTTCTACTGCTTATTTATTTACACTTATCTGACCTACAAAGGCCGGGATGCTGACATTCTGTCCGTAGTTAACCCTCATAACGGGTGCGATGACCTCATCGATGAATCGCTGCGACACACCCAGCTCCAGGAGCGAATCAGAGAGCGGCCTCCGAGTCATGTTAATGAAGCCACTCCCCCCGAGAGAGTCCAGCAGTTCCTCCACAGAGCTGAAGGCGTAGCCGTGAGCCTGGTACTTATAGATCCTGTATTATGACACACACACAACAAATGGTTAATCAGTAATTATAAAAGTCAGTGGAGAGTTTTATAAACAGACGCACAATATAAATCTTTTCTCTTTATTTCTTTCTGAAAGTTGGGATTAATGGTTCATAACAAAAGAAGAAAATGGCATGATGTTGGAGTTTATGGGTCCAAGAGAAGCAGAGACAGACGAAGGGAAATAAAGGGTCACTGGAGTGAATACTGAGAGAAGGGAGCAAAACAAATGATTTAGAGATGAATCACTTCCTGAGGGAGGAAACAGAGGTCGATGAAATTTGATGATTGAGAGATAAAGTGCAAATCTGAGGCTTGTTTATGTTAAGCAGAAACTGAGTCAAGATAACAGAATTACAGCAAAAGAATTGATGTGTTGTCTTAAACAAGTGAGGTCATCTACCATCTAATATCTTAAGCAGGACGAGCTGATCAACAACATTTACTGTATGTTTTTGTTGATGGAGGATAAAGAGATGAATTTCCATTGCAGCTGCATGTATACATTTCTGGTAGATGTTTGTCAGCAATGATACAACCTCATGCTTGGATTGTAAAACACTGAGTTGGGGTTTTTTGCGGTCATTACTGCATGTAGGTTTTAACCGCTGATTACAACACTGGTAGGAAGTTTTGTGCATGTGATCTGAAGCTGCAACTTTGCAGAATATCCTTCTGCACTGCCTTCAATGCACCATAACACGTAGACATGTGGTCTGATTACTTCGGCAGGACACTGAATGCAGGATGAAGGCACCAGTGCTGTTGTTTTTTACTGCTATATTTTGTTGGTGGAGCATCAAGAGAGCTAAATTTCCTTTGTGATAAAGTGAAAAAAACTGTGATCGGAAGGTAGGAAGGTTCACTTGCGTGGCATCATTTAAAGGTAAATAATACTGAGGCAAGCACTGCACGGTGGTTTCTTTCTGACTCACCTCATGAATTTCTCCATAATTTCCTCCACCCACATCTGCAGGCGTATGAAGCTGATGCCATAGCGCCACCACAGCCGGAACAGGTCCAGCAGGTACCAGTCTGTCTCCTCCAGAATAACCTCCGCGCCATTAAATACTGCGGTCTTACCCGCCACACTGCGACGATACTTTAAACCTTGAGGGGCGGACACAGGGCGACAGAACAGACAAACACACATAAAGCGGGAGGAGAGGGGTTAAATATCAGGGATGTGTTTAATTAATAAGTAGTCAGGTACATTATTACTGTGGAAATCAAAGATATAGTGTTTGATATTGTGATGTGTGGGGTGTGTGCATGTGTGTACAAGCCAACCTAGCTGTTTCACAAACTCCTGCATGTGGAGGTTGAGGGAGTGAATGATGGAGCCCCCTGACTCATAATCGAGGTGATTGACGGTTACAGTAGCGAGACGGCCTCCGACCTCCCCCTTCTCGAACACGTCCACCTGGACCTCTGGGCCAAAGTGCTGCCGCAGGAAATGGGCCGTGGCGCTGCCTCCTATCCCTGCCCCGATCACCGCTGGAGCAGAGACAAACAGGAAGTGTGAAATAAAAGTGTTGTTTGGAAGCTAGTGTGTTATACAACTAGAGACCATCAATACTACACAATTGTTTCTCTTATTTTAAGGCATTTAGGCATTTCAGGACATGGCCTTACTACACATGACATGAAATTGTTTGAAACGCAAATGAATCACAATGCTGTCAATAAAACTTCATAAATGTTTGATTGAACTGCTGGTATTTTTTTGTATATGGAATTTTCATTGTTCACCTTTAACAGCAGCTGTAATGATTCAGTACAGAATAATGGGAGTCTACTTCTTTCAGCTTACTCCACTGATGCAGGCCATAGACAGCATGGTGAACTTCTTACTCTTTTGGACTCATATGACTATTTGTTAAGCTCCAATTAATTGTTGAGAAATTAGTAGATTGATTGTCCAACAGAAATGTTATTATTCAGGTAATTTATCAGACAAAAAAACGATTTATTCTTTTGCTTAATCTTCTCAAATATGGGTTTTGCTGGCTTGTTTTGGTTCAGCAAGATAGCAACAACAGTAGATGGAAAATGTATGGATGGTGCAAGACAAGACAACTGTATACAACGCCTAGAAAGAATCTTTCTCTGTCAGTGTATCACTCATCATGGGTACGTATGTGTTGGTGGGCTGTGAACAGGTGGACACAGATGTTGTCAGGTGGGTAGCATGATGGTGAGAGGAAATAAACTCTAACATACTGCATTTAAAACATCATGCCATGTGTTTTATCTTTCTAACACGAATATATTTGGATAAATAAGCAACACTGGAATTTAATCAATAAGGGGAAAAGTATATATAACATTACATTGAATTTAGCTTACAATCAATAGTCTCCTAGCAACCTGCAGGTATAGAGTAGCTACAATTGGCTAGACCACGGGAATACATGTATGTTAAATAACACAGTGGGTTTTGCAAATTAAATATGTGCTCGTTAAAACACAATACCAGAGAGTCTGCTTACTTATTGACTATTATGTCTCAGTGGTAATAGCTTGAAACCCTGTTGATGCGGGCTAACGTTAGCTACATTCAGCGGCTGGTTTTGATGTTTTCACTCGGTGCTGTCTTTACCTATTTTAGAAGGCGGAGCCCCGTCGACATGAGTTGGTCCCGCCGGGTCTCCGACAGTAGCCCAGGCTGAGAACACGATGAGGAGCAGGTGGAGCAGAGAGCCGCCCATAGCGGCAGGAGACCAGAGATAACCGGGAGGAGAGAAGGAGGCGAGCGGGTGCAGTGCGCTGTGAGTGAACCTACCACATTAGGATAACGTTAGCGTCTGTCTGTGGCCTTCACGTAACGTTATGAAACAGTATGTTAACAACAAGCTAATCTACATGTTCACTCTGTTGCTGTAATTTTATAATGTTGCTTTTTAAGCGGCCTCGGGATACTGCACAAAAGATGGCTTAACAACGGACATCATTATGCAGTTCAGTTCACCAATGAACGCTACACGTCCGGCAACATCACATGATCTGGGAGACTGGCTTGTCTCGACCAATCACAGTCGTCTAAGATAATAAGATAACGGCGGCAGATAATGAAAGAACCTAGTGATGTCGGAATAATCGAAATGAATAGTTAGACTTGTTATATTCACGCAAAGCATATCAACGTTTGCCTACATTTAATGTGTGATATGGTATAAGGATGTAACAGAATTTGCACATCACACTGATAACAATTTAGGTAAAGAACTTTATTTGTGTAGTGTATGTAGTTTGTCTGTACGAAGTGGTGCAGTAAGTCTAGGACAAAAATACTAAGTGAAAACACTAACAGCTATAGACGTGTTGTTTGTACCATGAACTAAATATTACATCCGTTTTACAGTCAATGTTACCTTCACCTAAAGCTCACGAGCACACCTAAATGAAAGAATGACTTCCCATCTGGGGAAACAGTATCATCCGAGGAGCCCATGAATGCAGCATTAGTCTACGTAAATAACATACTACTACGATTCCTAGTTTAATTGAGCCAACGCCGAGTCTGAAAGGAACACACTTGCAAATTATGATACGCAAATTTGTGTTTATGTCCACTGACAAAAGGTGTGACCAGTTAAAAGTGAGAAATATTAAAATAAGGAAGTTTTTGTGGGATGTTGATGTACTAGAAGTAAACACAGGACGAGGTATATGAAAAACAGTGGAAGTTGCTTTTATTTCATTCAACAGAGAAACTGCTGCGACATTGGAGTAAACCACTGAGCAGAAACTAACATTCACACTGAGCCGCTGAAACAATGACTGGCACAGTGGAGCAATAAGGCTTAAGGACGCCTCAGACACATGCACACATGATCAGTCATTCACACACTCAACACACACAGAGACGCATTTTCTCACACACACACTCATTTACATCGGCTATCTTACACCTCTGTGGCTGCTCAGGCAGCAGCCTTATCACTATCCCTCTCCCTCTAATATGGTCAGTCAGAGGAGTGGGGTCAAGGGTCACCTTGAGATCAGGTAACCTCTGTTCCCTGCTGTTGCTTTAAATGCAGGGCTATTTCAGGGCCGTTCATCTTTATGATACATCTCTAAGCAACATGACCCCCCGGCAATCATAACACTGCGAGGCCAGCTGTGGGCCAGGAGGGCGGGGCTCATGGGGTGTTTGGGGAGGTCATGCTCTGGCCGAAGGGAAGGCAAGGAGGAGGAGGGCACTGGCCGAGAAGATGTGATTGCGATTGGTCACTTGGTAGAGCGTCGGGTGGGCTCAGAGGCTGTGGGGGGAGGTGGTGGGCCACGCCGATCTAAGTCTTCGATGTAGAACATGATGAGTTTCCTGCGCTCCTCGGGGACACACTCAAGAACAAGGTACCGCTTGTCATTCTGGAGGATCTTCTCCACGTCCTTCAGATGCTGCTCTGACTCCTGGATCAGCTTTCTCGACCTGGTGGAAGGGAGCAGGTGAGACAGAAGGCCAAGGTTTCATTATGAACAGTATCCTCTCTGTACGAAAGATTTAAGCTAGTATTTAGGAAAACAGATGCTGCTCAGATTTGAGTCGCGTCTTCTTAGATATTATAGTTTCAGTTCAGAACTTTTGTTTATAGTTACTTCCATCAAATCACCTATGATACATAGTGGCTGCAATTGTATCAGATTATGTATATCGAATATATACATGTGATATTTTTAATGCTCTGTGTTGATTATGCCTAGTATCTAGTTTGTGACAATGAGTGTTCAGACCTGTATGTGATGAACTTTGTCTCCTTCAGCAGGGTTCTGAAGTCAGCTTTGGCCGTGATGTACTTGTCTTTGATGTAGTCTTCAAACTCACGCTGCCTCTTCTACACACAGAGATGATCCACGTCAGACATTAAATCTCTATTATCACTTTAAAATTGCACAAGCTAAGTAACACACAAGGGTGGTAACTAATGTAACGCCTTACTCTGTCACTGGACGAGAACTTAATACAGCGAGGATCCTCCTTGATAACCTTCTTCACCTCCTTCCATGTAGTCGTCAGTGTGATCTGCAAACAGAGCAGATAAAATGAATCAGGGATCAAGTTAAAGCAAGTCAAGCAAAATAAGTTATGTGCCCATTAGTGCACACATAAGATTTAAACTATAGATGTCATATTCACAGCTTATTACAGATGACTGACAACTTCTCCTTCTGTTGACACAGATTTGTTTTACATCATTGTTTCTCTTCTCACCATGCTGGTCTCGTCCAGTAGCTGCCTGAAATGTTCTTTCTTCTTTTTGGCCAGTGCTTCTACGTGTTCGTTAAACAGCTTCTCCTTCTCCTCTCTCTCCAACAGGGACGCCGACTCCCAGCGATGGTCCTTCCGCAGGTTACGACGCGTATCCGACCAGGTTGCATCTGAAGACCGTACCTGAGGAACGAGTAAACAAAAAATACATTAATAATTATTGCCTGATTGTTCTTTCATGCTATGTGCAGATTGGCTGATTGTCATCATATTGTTGATCTTATGTCAGAGGAGTTGTATAGTTGTTGTAAGTATAGTTGAATGCTTCCTCGGATCAATGTTTGTAGCAAAAATTGCAACTAAAATTGAGCTGTTAAGGTCCTTTGCTCTTAAAACATCCTTTATGATTATGCCTGCAGTTATAATTGTAAGCTGTAAATTTTGACTCATCTCTGCAGGAGCACAGCACAAAGACAAATATAGCCAGAATGTGTTGTTACCCTTCATTTTTCAAATCTTGTGAAAAATCTTTCAGACAGGATACATTTGTATTATGACATTACAGCAAGTCGTGTGTGAACATAAAAAGCTGCTGAGCATCTCACCATATCCGACATGAGTGCTTTGAAATGCTGGATGGCCTCCTCTCTCTTGTGCTGCTCCCTCTCTCGGTCGATCTCTTTGGTCTGCTCCGATCGAGCCTTCTGCACCTCCCGCTCCCTCTCTCTCAGGCTGGCCTCGATGCGAGCCTGCCGCTCCAGCTCTCGCTCCTTGTCGATGTCTACGTTCTGTGGAGGATGACAGGTGGCCTGCTTCAGTTTTTTTTCTTATGTAATGTTTCAAAGTCTGAGACAGTGAATGTGTTTTAAATGAAAATAGATTGAAATGGTGTTGAAATAACTTGTATACACGTTTTTATTAACAAATAGCTACAGAAAACCTGTGTCTCATATTCCAGTGCAACTTATATTCCAGATTTTACGGTAATTGCACATTTACAGAATTGGCTCTAATATTAGACGACCCTGATAATGAGCCTTAAATGTACATCATGATCAATGATTCTATTAAAGTAAATATCAGACATAAGCGATCATCATCTAAACAGACAGAACTGCTCCCACCTTTGCTTGTTTTTCCATAAACTGTTTGAATAGTTCTTCTCTGAGTGCTGAACTCTCCACAGCCTTGTATCTTGGATCCGTCTCCAGCCTCTCCTTCACTTTGCTCCACCGCTGACTTCCCTCCATGTGCTGCTCACTTACAAGATCAAAGAAGTCTTGCTTCACCTGGGAGCAAACACAGGATTCACTCATGGTTAATTGATCAATTAAAGCTAAAAAAAACCCCACCAAACTTGTTCTAGACAGAGACACTGTGTATTGATAGTGGAGTGTAAGTGATACCTTCTCTCCTCTGGACTTTGAGTCCTCTTTCTCTCTCTTCCTGATCGCGGTGATGAACTCCACGAAGATAGCCTCCCTGTCCTTCATCTTCTCTATGGTCTTAAACCGTGGGTCTCGACCGTGCTTCACAGCAAATTCACTAAATGTTGTTCTGTAGGAAAAAAACAACACTTTATTACAAAGCAAAGTAAACACTTACAAACATATCTGTCATTCAGTACTGTTCATACACAACGACAAAGAAGCCAGACCTCTCTGGTTGAATAAGAAAAAAGTAATGAAGACACATTTTCTGTCTATTATTAACATCTGCTTTACTACATATCAGCACACAATATAGAATATTATGGTTCATGCCCATTATTGTAACATTATCCCTTAAAACACTAATCAGAACCTACCAGTAGTCAAACTGGTCTGTCCCTTTACCTAGCTGTGAGCTTCGCCTCCTCCATCATCCTCCTGAACTCGTCTTTGGCCTGCATCAGCTTGTTCTTCTTCTCCTTCCTCTCCTCCTCTGCTCGCGTCTTCACGTACTGATCAAACACCTAAAAGTGGACAGAATCGGAAACCACGATTGAAGCTTTAAAAACAAACGACCTGCCCGTGTCACAATACTGTGAGGAAATGATTGACAGTGAGACAAGAAAGAGAAACACGTGAGACACTGGACCTGTTTCCTCTCTTTTGGGTTGAGCAGAAGGTAGCGTGGGTCAAACACAATCTTATGAAGCTCTTTGTCCCAAGTCGAGAATGCAGACACCTTCATGTAAAAACACAAAAAACTCTGGCATTAGAGAGACAGATAAGCAGCTCTATAAGCAACACAAGTCTTTGATATAGTAAAAGATCGAACTTTGCTTCTACATCCAGAGAAAAATACTCCAACATAATACCAACAATGACGAAGAACAAATCAAGAAGTTGGGCCACAAGCAATCTCGGATCTCATCGGCTATAGCCTGACGATGATATAGCCTCTGGGGACAACAGTGAACATGCCGGGGCGTGTAGCCGGCAGTTAGCGATAAACGACTTCCTTTCCGTGTGCTGCATTGTTTACAGAAAAAGAACCAGTTTTTCTTGTGATTTACTTGAATTAACGGGTCTTAAGTTTGCCGAAATTTCAACAACATGATGTAGAACAAAGCTACTTTTAAAATGCTCGTTTGTTGGCTGGAAGTTGGATCAATCGCTCTGATGCATTTGAGGAAGTCAGGAAATCTGAACGCTTAACGGCTTTCGCGACACCACATCAGGGAATTAATCTCAAGTTGAATTTTAGATCTAGAACGGATTTTCAGCTGTTAGCATACTGATGTCTGTTTATAGAGATTAATAAGAAGCTAAATCATCGTCAGATGATGCTGATGGAAGCCGGGATATCATTACGGCACATTACGTTCTGCCTGCTTTTGCTCTCCACGCCGCAGCATGCTGATACGTGATTGGTCACAGTACAAATGGAAACCAGAACACTTCTCTCGGAAAATCCACATCCCTGCCTACAGATTCTACATTTCTATGTAGAATCTGTAAATAGAGATGAAGCCACAAGGAGAAAGGAACAATGTAAAAACCTTCAGGAAAACTTTTTTCCTCTCTTAGGCCTGCCTAAGAGCCCAGTCCTCCGAAAGGATATCCAAAAAGTAAAGATTTACAAACAGCATTACCCCTCTCTCCAGCAGCATTTCTCTGAACTGAGTCATCCGCGCCTCTAGGGGCACTATAGCTCGTTCTCTGGCAGCTCTGAGCTCTGCCTCCATCGCTGCTTCTTTCTCAGAGTCGGGCTCCTTAACGTCCTCCTTCCTGTGAGGGTGAAGGCACAAAGGTCACGAGAGGTGGTCAAGGAATGAGAAATGAGAAAGGAGCCACAAAGTAGAAAAAAAGAACGAGAAAAATAAGAAAGAGGTTTGATAACGTGGTCTCAGTGTGAAAGACCTACTTTCTCTTTTTGGCTTTGATTGGCTCCTCATCCTGAATCTCTTCAGGAGCAATGGTTAATTCTGGCTCCTCCTTACTGACAACTGTGTGCAAACACACAGACACAAAATAAACACACACGCCCGGGTTAAACATCCTTTAAGAGTGACTTTGTGTGACTGTGTGTGTGTGTGTGTTCTCACCCGTTTTCTTGCCGTCCTCCAGGCCTCTCTTGTGCGGCGGCTCCTGGATGTGCTTGTCAACGTCAGCTCGGCCGACCAGCTCCTCGGGTCGGTCCCACATGGACAGCCGTGTTGTCGGGTTGTAGAAAAACACGCGATCATCACCAGTCCATACCACACACCTGATATAATGGATAGGCAAGCATGCACATGCGCAGAGATTAGAAGAGAAAGATAGAATATATCAGTGTTATAGCTGCAACAAAGTGGACTGGACAGACAGAGTGTGACAGCTGAGCTGTTTTGGGTGTACCATGGAGTGCCAGGGATGGGGTTGGTGGCTATAGGCCGGGCTTTCTGAGCTGCCTTTTCCTCCTCAGTCATCTCCTCTTCTTTAGGCTCCTCGATAGAACAAAAAGAGAGAAATTTGGTTCAATTCATCAGTATTAACTTTGTAATAGCGTTTTTTTTTTCAACCCACAAGAGTAAAAGATGCAGAACAGATATCTGACAGATCCATATGATGAGGTATTAGTCGTCCATAATGCTGACAAAATAAAATCCCCCTTCCCACCCGCTCACCTGCTCGTAGGGTTACAGGTTACAAATACATTTAGGTAATGGAGGAGGAAGTACAATAAAACAATCAAATAGTGTAATAGCATTTTTGATTATTTGCAAAACAGGTCTTTCAGATTATATAAATATGTGGCATAGTATATGTTTTTTAGTGTATATAAAGAACCCCAATGTGTGTTTGTAATAACTTGTAGGTACAAAACATGGTGTGCATTCATAGTTTTAAAAAACGTACTTTCTTTTATTGGCGGGCATTGAATTCTTAAATATCTGACGCTCTGTGTTGTTTTATCTGCTGCTTTTACCAACTCTCCTTTTAAAAGGGGACAAAATAAAAGTTATAACCCTTGAGCACTGAGGCTGGCAAAACTATGATTAAATAATTAATGTCAGTGGTTTGAAGGGATTACAGCAGTTAGTCAATAAGTTTAGTTAATGCTGGTTACAATGTCAGGCTTAGGATTGTGTTTAAATTAGTGAAACCTGAGGTGAGATAATCCTGTTGAGTAATTTGTCTGAATTCTATCTTCATATACCTCCTTCTCATTATTAGTGTTTTCTATTTTGTTCTCCTCATCCTCCATCTCCATCGCCTCAGCTTCCTCCTGGGCCAGACGCTCCTTTATCTTCTCTACTTCTCTTTCTGAAGACAGGGGGGAGAAAAAGGAACACAGACAAGAACTGTGAGGTAGCTTAAAGAAGTGGTATAAGACTCATTGAACCCGCTAATTGAATCATGTCACAATATTAAGCCTGACAACCTTTAAATGTGTGTGTGAATGTCAGCAGTGCATACCTTTCTCCAACAGGGCCAGTGGTTTCTCCCAGGTGGACTCCAGTGTTCGGTTGTTGTAGTAGTACGTCTTCCCGTCAGCTGTTTTGTACTCTGACCACTCAGGGAGCTGCAATGATCCGGCCATCGAAGCAGGAGCTGCCGAGAGAGCCAGCTGCGGGTGCATCATGGACACTAAAGGCGGACCCATGCCGGGAAGCATGCCTGTCAGCAGTCAGAAAGAGAATGATTGGCTGAGAGGTTTTATTCTGTCTGAGCTGAGTGGTAGACTACAAAAGGCATTAGTTTATACATCAATTTTGTAAACGTAATATCCCAGGTTGCCCCCTCGAAATCAAAAACATGTATTAGCAAAACCTGACGTGAGGCAGAAAGCTCCACAGGCAGAATGAGACTCATTCACTGCTAATTAAAAAGGGCCGCCCTGTCAGTAGTTCCCTGGTCAGCTACAGGAGTAAGTTATTACGTCAGTGAGTGGATTTTAAAAACGGCTACACTCTAAATATGTCTTAAAAAGAATCAGTTAACTGATTGACAACGAACACAGGCCACATACACAAACAAAATCAGTGACCCCACACACAACCATGCCACAAAAGAAGACAATCACATGACAACATGTAGCCCCAACTGATAAAGTACTGAATCGCTACCAGGCGACAGCAGCTATAGAGATGGTCTGTGTCTCGACATATTTACAGAAAAAACCCAAAAAAGTTCAAAATGACTCATCCTGATGATGAACAAGTGGGCGCATTTTAGAAAATTTAGTTTCTAAATTATGAGTTTGACACCATCGTGTCTTTGTTAATAACATTACACAGCTCAGGTCATCTCACCGCCTTCTTCAGGGACTTCATTTACTTGACTACAGCTTCTAGATACTTTAGGCTGACCAGTTCCCTGTTGAATGACATGTTAGCGACGCCAGGCTAGGCTTGGCTCAGTTTGGCCGCAGGATTTCTCAGAAACAAACTTCAGTTGTGAAGCGCATGTATGCAAGTCTGCAGTGACCAAATCTGTTTAACCCCAGCCATATGAACCCTGATTGATCCCAATTTTCTGTGATTTTATCGCAAAGAAATTGATCAAAAGGTTGCTGGGGGGAAAAAGCTGGGCTTTCTCAGGTCTGTGCCCAACACAAGAGATCTAAACAACAGTTAATGGAGTTTGGAATAAACATTTAAAGTGCAATCTAAGGATATTTGAGCATCATATTATCGGAACATCTCGCTCAAGTTGAAAGGTTTCAACTCATGGAAATACTCAATTAGCTTTATCCAGCACAGTGTGCTTTCTGCATTCAATTTGAATTAAGTTGTCCCTGAGACAACGCGCAAACACAGTGCATTCATCATTTAGTGAGAGCTGAACAATCTTTGCAATAATGTTTGCAATTTTGTTTCCTGTATTCTTTAAACAAGACAAAGCTGCAAACTAGCTGTTAGCAAGGTATTATCTTGCAGAATAAATAACAGTAATCAGAGCATGTTAAGACTAAACACAACTGAGTGTACATGAGGGTTAATAATTATCAAGCGGTTTGTTCTGCTTCTGTTAAAAAGACTCCTGTACACCGGATAGATCAAGTTCACAGCATTCAGGGTCATGCCACTGTTTGAGGGTTCCCATATATACCATATGACTAATGTAAACATTCACTACCATGCCATCTACTGTAGGTCTGAGAGGCGAGCGGATGGGTGATTACCGTTGGCGCTGGGGCCTGCCTTTACACAGGGTGCGCCTACTATCTGCATCATTGCTACACCTGCAAGAACAACGGACAAGCAAGCATCTGGTTGAACACAGCAGGACACTGGACATCAACTAGCATGGTGTGTGAGAGTTTGTGTGTGTGGCCCCACTCAGACAAACACACGCCCAATTTTGGATTGTGCATCACACAGTTATTCTGCTGACGTTTGTGTCTGTAAAATGTTTGGACATGTTAAAGTTTTACAGTGTAAGATACATTTACTACATTATCAATTATCACATAAATATTACAAAGAAAAATGTAAAAAGATCATCCAACAGACTGAATGCTTAAATGGACAGAAGAAATTACCAGGGAGTCCCAGTTTGATATTTGTCAGCTGAATAAAAATCATTTTGACTTCATTTTGATCAAATGAAGTCAAAATGAGGGAAGAGAACACATAAGACTAACGGAAGCATTTTCAATGGCCAATATTTAAGTAAAGCCACTGCACACAAAGAGCTGTTTTGTGAAATTTAAACAGAGAAACTTGAAACATTTATGTTTCCCGAATGTAAAAGAAAAGCCTTCCCTTCCGGATTTAAGCAAATATGCATGTTGCCAACCTGTGGGCTAAAACAATGTTTCACACTGACTCACGTTTTAGCAAATGCTGCACTGTGGGTGCAGCCACACTAGCAGGGTGAGGTGGGTAAAACATCAATGTACAGCAAAACAATGCTTTTGTTGGTGACACGTTTGTCAAATTTAACAACTTGGCAGGATGTAGCACAGTGATCACAGCTAGAAATTGTTGCCTGTTGGTTTCTTGCTCTTAGTTTGCAGCTCTTACCTGGCAGAGGGATGTGCATGCCTGGCAGGGGCACCCTGAAAGGTGGCACCATGACAGGGGGGAAGGCAGGTATGGCTGCGGTGGGCTGGGCCACACTGTGAGGCAGAGCTGCTGGTAGCAGAGGCACAGTCTGCACCGCCGTGACAGGTGATGGCACCGTGGAAACTGTCACCACGGTGACTGGAGACACAGCAACAGTTGAAGCCACTGTGGCAATAGGGTTCAAGTCTGCTACAACAGAGGCTTCATGGGAAAAAAAGACATAAAATTAAGACTTTTAGTGTGTGTGTGTGTGTGTGTGTGTGTGTGTGTGTGTGTGTGTGTGTGCGCGTTTATATAACGGTGTCTACTTACCTGAGATGGTCACAGCAGGCAAGGGAGATGAGTTGGAGTCTGGACTGGAGGTGAGTGTGCGGGAGGTGGTTGTGGACAGGGCCTGAGTAGAGGATGCTGCTGCTGCAGCTGTGCTGGCTGTCGTGTTGACACTACTTGAGCTTGCAGATGCTGCCACCCCAACGCTTGAACCCGGCCCTGCCCCGCCCCCCGCTACAAGAAGAGGATTAAGCTCAGACTGCTGAATGATCTTCACACCGTCAGGTTTGCTCCACGATGACTCTCTGGTCCTGGCGTTGTAGTAATATGCCTGTGGAAAGGACAGTAGGGAACAAAAGGCTTTTTTAAAGGCCAGTGTCTGTATTTAATAAACTTCTGGAAAAACTCAAAGGTTAAAATAATTTATTAGTTCTCTAAGCATTTCCAGACTGCATAAACATGTTGATGTATGAATCCAGCTTACCTTTCCCTCTGGCGTCTTGTTCTCTACCCAGATCTCCTCTGCAGGGTTGAGTGCAGGGTTTCCAGATGTGGGAATGGGGGGCATCCCTGGAGGAAACAGCATCCCTGGAGGAGGCGGCAGGTTCCCCATGGGAGGGGGAAGGAATGGAGGTCTCTGCAGCAAAAGATAAATGGCTTAGCATTAGATTTTTATGCTTCAAGGAGTAGAGCTAGAAATAACTAATAATAGTCATCTCCTTCTCCAGCAGAATTCGACTTCACAATGTAAAGAAAACTGGCAGGTCGTATATGCCGTCGACTGCTTATCCAGCAGCCAAATGATCAAGATATTGTATCATTAGAGAATCAAAATGCATTTGAAAAACAATTAAAAAGAAAGTGGTAGCTGAAGAGATTAGGAAACCGTACAGATCATATTCCACCTCAACTTCTTTGAGTCTTGTCCTGAGAATTAAACGCTGTTATTCATTGCAGACACTACAAAAGCTTCTCTGTGGACAATTCTTTTTTTTTTGCTGACTCTGCCTGCCAGATGGCTGCACCAGCGATCAATATTAATTCAAAAACGAGTTGTGGATCATATCTCTGTAGGAGACTTCTTTACACACACAAACACACACACACACACACACACACTAAAGATATTTGACTAATACCCTGACTTTGAATGTGTGCTCACTGAGTTGCAATATTTGCCTTAACAGCCTATTACACCCACATATAATAACCTTATAGCCTCATGGTGAAAGACTTTTACATAATCATCATGTTATTTGTAAAGTATGATAAATAACAACTATTGGTAGTTGAATTAAACTACTGATGACGAAAACTTCACTGAATTTCTCCTCTGTGTACCTCCATGACGAAAAACATGCATGTCAAATAAGAATGGGAAACAGTTACCTGTAAGTGGGGAGGGCCAATAGGTGGTGGCATGCCTCCTGGTGGTGGAATGGGCGGCATGTTGGGGTCAAAGGGTGGACGTGCAAATGGGGGTCGCGGCGGAGGTCCCCTCATCATTCCAAAAGGAGGTGGCGGTGGCCTAAGGAGTGGTGGTGGGCCTCGTAACACTGCAGTGGGAGCAGGGGCGGGTGCAGGTGCAGGCGTAGGCGCAGGGCCGCGGAACCGCACTGCCTGCTGCGCCATTCTAGCACATTGAACAAAAAAAATCAAGTTACAACCACTGTTTTTTGAAAGACCACTGTTTGTTATATAAACCCCTCAGATATCATTCATCAAGAGTGACAGGCCTGTTTGCTATAAAACTATTTTACTAAATTGCAGGTAGTTTCTTAAAGTAACCAACTACAGACTGAAGAACATGACATGACATAACACTAATCATAGGATGTTTTCCTAAATATCACGACGTGTACTTTGCAGAGGCAAACGTTGTTGATCATAACATATTAGTAACATCTAAATAACATTATTCGATACGTGCTTAAAAATCCAGACTGTATTGTCTGTATTGAGGGTAAATGTTCGCTTTGGAAGAAGTTGATAAAAGCTAGGATAGTAAATGAATTCAAAGACTCGTGGATTACTGTTGTTTTTGTGTTACCATTTCATATGTCATGTTTTTGTAATCACAGGGTCCTGCTGATTTATATACTTTATATGATCTGCACAGTTACGCTCATGCTTCACTGACTTGATGATGATGAAGTTGTTACGTAGCATTTGGGTGTAGTGAAATTATAGCCTTGTGGCGTTTGTTATTGCAGGTGTTTCAATGTTGAATTATTCGGTTAAATATTAATTTCTTAAACTAACAAGCCAAACAGAAAGTCATCACATTTTGAACAGGATGGACGCCCCTGCCGACTAATGAATGTAGCATAGCTTAGCTAGCCAGCCTGCTAATAAACGTTGTAATTTGTGCACAGCACGCTTAAAACATGTGTTGAATGTCTGAACACAAACCCGGGGGCTGGTGGAATAGGCAGCCCGGTGAAAAAGAAAAACACTTGGCTGTGTTTGATCTGCCAGCCTGTGTTTACCGCGTGCCACGAGCGGAGAGCAGAGACGAGCCGCTTGGCAACAAGGACCACTTAGCTAGTAACTAGCATGCTAACGTGGCTACATTCACAGGAAAAAACACTGTTCAAAACCTCTCAACCGGAAACAACGCGACCATACTTCGTATGACTACAACCCTGCACTTAGAATTAAACTTTGCTTATATTCATTTTAAGGCCTCATATGCTAGTATCTGACCTGTTGTCGCTGAACCCGATAGTCTCGCTCTCTGCCTGGTCCGCCATTACAGGAAAATGTAACTACTCTCTTCCTGGAAACGCCCCTAAGTGGATTCCACTGTTCCTATTGGTTAAACGTACATGTCAATCATAGCGCAGCCCGAGCTGCCTGAGTTCAGATTGGATGAAGGTTTTCTCACAGAGGCTCGGCCAAGCATTCATTGGACAGCTTAGATTCCGTTTTTCGTGATGTCTTTGTTCAGCCAGTGTACAGGGAGTTATTGCTGATAAGTTGGACTCTACCACCTCCTGTATGCACCATTAGCTTTCCCACTTCGCTCTATATATTGTATGCCCACTGTTGTGAGCAGTGGTGGAAAGAGATATTCACATTATTCAGCTACAATGCATAATCTCCTGTACAATAGCCGAAAAAAACACGTATAGTTGTTTATTTGGTGGGATTGCAACTTCCGTTTTATATAATATGGAGCTGCTATCAAATTTAGTTTGAGTGCACCTACGTAAATACCCTTATTTGCACAAAAGACAAACAAATTAGTGTTTTTTCATCCGTTTGTCGTAGCATAGGCAGAGGCAACAGGAGTACAGTAAATTGTTCTAAGACAGACAACTACTACTGTAAAGTGGGGATACATTAGAAATGTACATCAGGTAACTATATGTATTTTTCACACTTGCTGGTGGGAGAATGAAACCATACACAAGTATAACGTGAATATACTCACAGCTAAAACCATGTGAAGTGTTTGTTACTCTCATTGTGTGCACTATATCTGATGACAACAAAAAACATTTGGTTTGTAATCTTCATAGCACACTTCAAATTATGCAATCCAGAGACGGTCAGATTATATTATATATTTTTATTAATTATTAATTTATTAATTATAAATGTATGATAAAATCAAACCAACAGGTACAGTCACAAAGGATTTTATTATATTGACAATATAATCCAAAGTAGATAAAATATATCATATCAGCTAAATATCACATCCAGAGTTTCCTTGTATGTGCTGAATGTCTCCTAGACCAGTCCAACAACATCGACATTATCCTCACATTGACATTCCACTTGGTTGTTGGCTGAAAGCTGCAGACTAGTGACCATGTAAGGCTGCCCAAGGCTCTCTGATGTTGTCATAGAGCTGATCATATCTTCATGACGAACATCATCTGTATGATGCTCCTGCTGCATGATTCTGCTGGCATCAGTTGCCAGATTGCTCTCGTCCGTCTGTGGGTGACTGTTGTGGTAATTTTCCACTTCCTTCTCTGAGCTGCAGACATTTGGGTATCTGTTGAAAATAAATATAAATATAAAAACAAAGAATCTAAATAAGGAAGTGCTCAATTAAACGTGTCAAAGCAAAGATTGTTAAAACATGAATTTTGGGAATTCTATCACCCTCTTTAGGAAACTTGGCTAACCTAAAATATTTCACTAACCGTGCACACTGAATCTGGGCACTGGAGTAGAGGCCTGTTGGAATGTACTGATATAAAAACGGGCAGTGATAGTAGCCAACTGTGTATGGCATTATGGGTGGACATGCGTTCATGCTGGTGCCTTGAAAATCAGACTGAGGCGGAGGAATCGTCTGTGATGCAAAGGAGGAGACGTTCTGCCCTGCTACCTGCCCTGAAGACCAACAATTTCTGCTTCTCTTTTTCTGGGGGTGAAACACATAATCTGAAATGATGTGAGAAAGCAGAGAGCCAAGTCAAAGTCAGAGGTTCATCATCCATACCAGAACGGATACCTGACGCACATGAAACAGCAATAACCTTGTAGTAAATTGCCTTTATCCTCTAGTCACTATCAGCTGTGTATGTATCCATACCAGGGATTATTTGCTTGTGCATGTGTTTCAGTTTTTCAGCCGTTTCAAAATACGGTCTCTTCTGTTCCTCGCTGAGCTTGGACCACTCATGGCCAAGCTGAGTACAGGTGTATGTCATGCTGGCTCATGGATTTTGCTCTCTCAGGGCAAACCGCTGGAAGTGACACCACACCAGAAAGGCATTCATCGGCCTCTTGATGTGTCCATTTGTGTCTTGGCAGGACTGCAACAACAACAGATCTAAAGGAGAGGTGAGGGGACTGAATAGTTTACTTGCAGTTGTAGAAAAAAACATTTTTGTGTAACATGATTGATCATTTGAATAAAGATTCCCTTATAAATCTGTAGGAAAAATACATATGGATATAGTATATGTCAAATTCTGCTGATATTTTCATTATTTTCAATTTTGTTTTGTTTGAGATCATTTTGGAGTACTGTATGTATGTATGTGAATTGAAGCTCACGTAATGTAGCTGATTGCTAGTCACATATTCAAGTAAAGACAATTTCCAAGTAATAGGAAATAATAGGTGTTACAAAGTTAGAAGTAGACATTGACATTAAGAGACACTATGTCAAGAAAGAAGTATTTTTTTTATCGTATCTTTAAATGTTGATATACCTTTTCAGAATGATGACCAAAATTTCACGATTCCATCCCATTAAATCCAACATTACACGTGCTACCTTGTGGTCTGACGTTAATAAATCAGAAATGTGTCTTACTGTTTTAGTACCTTTCATTTTTCCTATGAAAAGTCAGAATTTTCATTTAGCAATTTGACTTAATGTCTCAGAATTCTAATACTATCTGTAATGTATGACTTTAATGTTTAGCTGTAGCCTAACTTAAAATTTCAGAATTGTGATTTTATATGTATACATTTGACTAAGTAATTCATTTACCTAAAATAATATAGTTTTAAGATAAATTCACAAATAAACCCTCATTATTTAAACTATTTTTTAGTGTCATTCCCAACAAAAAAATAATTATGACTCCTTACAAGACAGCTAACACAACGGCCCTATTGGGATACTGTACCTTCCTCGGTTGCCGATATAGTAAAAGTGGTGTTCGGATTAACGGGATCACTGCAGAGTCTGGGTGAGGTTGGGGTGAAACGGGCTTCGTCTCGGTTCAGCGTCTCTCTACATGATGATGCCTGCGGTGAATCCAGCCTCTCGTTGATCTGGAGCGGGACAATTTGTTCACCGGCTGCACCCACCTGCTGTGAGCCTGAAGCGAAAGTTTTTATCTGGACACAGTCCCCGCCAGCAGAACTGCTTTGCACCCCCGCTGACACACCCTGACAATGTGGTGGTTGGTTAAAAAAAGTTGATATGGATGGTAACTGTCTGTCTCTACTCTGATAACTTTCACCAACCGAGGTCAGGTACTTTTCCCGAGTCTTAGGTCCATTTCCGGTCCTGTCCAACGGTTGAATTTGTTCTGCGCCCAGGTAATGAAATAACTGAGGGAAAGCCGTATTTAGGTCCTGGCCCTGAAGTCTACTTGGCGGACATGGTTTTAGTATCCGCATTTCAGTAAGGCCTTCCATCGACATGCCTATTTCTGGTAAGTTTGAGGTCAGTTAACGTTGTCTCAATGTCAATCCTTTATCTGAATTGCAATTAATGAAAAATAGTCATTGCCTAGGCAACGTGAATGTGATTGGACGTTAAACGTTCAAACGCTAATAGAAGGGTCTGAACGTTCCAGCTAGCTGTTAGCTATTTGTTCAGCAAAATGTGGTTTTATTACACAAAGCGATATTTAAGACTTTTGCTGCTAGGAATGACACTGGTAGGAAATAATTAAAAAAACGTAATTATAGTGAGCTTATTTTTCCCCCCCTTATTTCTGTGCTCGTGCACAAAATATGCTTAAACCTCCAAATTCCCAGAAAAACACATGATTACGAATTCATTATGCTCAATCACAATGGGCCTTTTCAGCATAAAATCTTTCGCAAATATCAGCAGGGTCGTGAGGAAAGGAAACAGAGTCATAAATGTTATAATTTAATTTAATGTTGAATGAAGTACAGAAAATATAGCGTAAAATCAAATAAAACGAGCTGTACCAAAAAAAAAACCCAACATGATTCCCGTCAATTGAATTATGTTATAACTAACTCTCTGCCATATTAACAGACCTTGCAGGTAAAGTAATATAATAATAAACTAATAGCTATGGAATCATCCTTCTAAGAGTAACAAAATAAAGATTTGGTCATTTGGAGTCCAGCGCCTCAGAAAATGACAAGAGGCTCTGCTTAGCTGTGTTTGCACATCAAACAGAGAAAACTATACCCACACACAATGTCACACACACTCTTTCACTCTTCCTCACACACACTTCACTCCAGACCCCCGAAAATACCTTTAGATTGGTCTCAGCTAACCATTTAAATTATTTATTTAAACTCAGCAACTGAAAAATCATCCAATTTATCTAATCCACATCAAATGTAAATTTAATTTTTTAGTACATTTGCTTGGCAAAGAGAGGGAGAGCAATATTTGAGTGTAGATGGTGGCCATCTTTTGCCCCCGTTTCCACAGCCACTTGGAAAATACTCTTTAAAAAAACATGAATCTGAAGTATCCTACAACAGCTTGTCTGAAGAGACATAATTACAGGGTGGGGCATAAAAGAGAAATATCAGTAAATAGTACTCTTAATAAAATACTAAATGACCCTTTCAGCAGGCATGAATCTGAGAGATTGGAAAATGGTTAAGTAGACTATAAATATCACTTTAAACAGTAACTGATTATTCAAATATAAAGAGCCCAACAGCATATTAAGGACCTTTGTTATAAGTAGATCAAGGCGTTACTCAAATTGTCTTTTAAACGTCAACAAATTGAGTTACTGAGAACTTCTACAAACCTGATAAAAAGAGAGGCGAGACAAAGAAAGAAAGGTTGTAATATGCAATTTCTTTTAACACTGATATGGCTCAAGAAGAAGTCTTCTCTTTCAGCGCATACTCCCATCCTGCCCTCTGCTGGAGGACCTAAGTATGGATTCAGTGCCCTCCAGAGACTGTAACTGGCATACTGTTAGAACGAGGAGTGAGAAAAAGTAAAGAGCCACCCCCTGGCAATAATATCAGAGATTAAATTCTGTGATTACATTTGGTAGAAATCATATAAAACATGATATCTCCGGCTACAATGAGGAATTAAGGCAGAGATGCCGTTTTCATTTTGAGTCCACCTTACTGACGAGGCTTTTAAATGTGCAGTTAGAGAAAACCTTCAGCTCTGTGACTTTATTGTAATGAAGGGGAATTATACTGCTGTTTATGGATAAATAGGTTAAGATCCTTTCCTCATAAGAAAGTAATGATTAGAGGTTGTAGTTTAACACATTCCCTGCTTTTGGGGTGTCCCCTGTGCGACTCATGTCACACATCAAATAACCGCTGGGTGAGGGGCACCAGTGGGTGCTCTGCCCTGCCTCCGTGTTCACGTGAACAGACTGGGATGGCGAATGATCACTGGAGCCAGCTCGCCAAAGAGTGGAAGCGGAGACAGATACATGCAAAGTTGTCTTTCAAGTAAGCAGTCCTTCTGTGGTTCAAACTCTCATAATGTCAGACATGCACACGCACACTCACAGTCACACATATTTGCTCTCCTTCATTTCCCAAAACTGCCAAAGTTAGCAAAGGCATCTTGTTTGGGTGGGACTACAGCTGGGGTGATGGAGTGTGCTAGGCCAATCCCTACTCCTGGCACTCCCATGCCAGTCATACCACCCATCATCACTGGGGCAGCCATGCCCATATTCATGCTCATGTTCATTCCCATCATGCCTTGGTTAACAGGAATTCCCCCCATCCCTGTGGTCATTGAAGAAGGCATACTTGCTGCCAAGGAAGCAGGCATGCCTGTTGCCATGGATGCAGGCATGCCCATCGTCATGGCATTGCTGGCCATAAGGGCATTAGCTTGTGGCCTGATGGGTGTCACATGGGGCGGGGAGCTGAGGTTCAGTCCTCCAAAGTTCTGGGCCAACAGGTTGACAGGAGGCACGCCTGCAAAGACACATAGGGGGAGCAGGGAGTTAATCTACAACTGTTTTACCAGTTGGGTTATAAAGCCTAAAACTGAGTGATAGGTCGGAATTTTTGTTGGATAATCACACTGACTAGTGAAATTCAAGTACATTCAAATGTTTACTGACATTTAGCTGTCCCACCAAATAGCTTTGGGATTTTATTAATTCTAATTCCTGTCGTGTTGTGATTCAGCATGAACCTGTTAATGCAGGGGTTTATGGAGATAGTATGAGAGTGTCAGACAGTAAGACCTCTGTAGACTTCCTTAAGACTCCTGAGTTTAACTCTGAATTTCACGGCAATGTACTCATCATGGTGTAAAAGATAGCAATAAAAACCAGCAGGAATAATATCCATGAATTTACTGACATTTACATTTGATCAGATTTTTGTCAGTACTAACCAGCTGTATATAACAATAGTTCTACTAATGAAATTAATTAATCATTTTAAATGATCAAGACCTATTTAAGCAGCAGACAATTTAGTTTTTTTTGCCACGCGTTGACATCATTCAGTTAAAAAACTAAGCAATAAATCTTTCAGTGCATGCTACATTGGTCAAAAGAGCTGTGGGAGCAGTGCCGACATGATCAAGAATGCTTTGCTCACGAGCAGTGACAGCCTCTGCCTTGCTCCTCTGTATTTCTTTGGCGGTATCCTCAGCTTGAATAAATACAACTTTATTTACGGTCAGACAAAACACTGTGAAATTGATCCTTGTTCATAAAAACCTCTGCACTCATATTTAGGAGGCCACTGTTTGTGTAGTTTTGTAACAGGTTTGCAATACAAGTAAAGGCAGATAGAGGAGATACCTATTGCAAGCTGAAAGAACCCGTAGATACCCTGGGCCACCAATTAAGTAATTTAAGAGTGATTGTGGCCCATCATTGTGATGTGGTTGCTAAATGGGGTTAATGTTTTTGATAGTTAAATGCTATAAAATAGGTTATATCTCTTTATCGTTAACAAATCCAACTTATAATGACAGGTAATTATAGACTATGACATGATTTTTATGAATGAGAGTTTAAGGCACTGCCAACACGGCTTCTCAAACAGAAGAACTCAGCTGTCTCAGTCAATATAGCAGCACTGAGGAATGTATAGCTTCAATGGAATACATTTACCATCAGCATCGTTAATCAAAAGCTCCCATTAATAACTTTCAATTACGTATTTTTAGGAAACAAAAACAGCTTTTTAAGAGATGAAAAATTAGGATTTTTGTTTTCTATTTCCCAACATGCACTGCATGAAAAGCGATACCTTGTTGCTGGATAATGTTGTTGAGTGTGGGTGGTGTCTTAGTGGGGTTGAGGCCTGCTGATAGGAAGTCTAGGCTGATGTTGACGGAGGGGTCGGACCAGGTTGACCCCAACGATCCCTGACCTCCAACTCCAATCTTCTGCTGTTGTCCTAAGGACTGCTGAGATGTCATGCCCCCCAAGCTCTGAAATTATTAACAAATATTTAACACAGACAATATTCATACATAAATCATACACATAGGATTAATGAAAATAGGAGCAATTTCTGAGTAAATTGGCAGCAATAAAGTGTCTGACACCATCTTTCACATTTTTATTGCATTTTTACTTCATACTATAGATCAGTCGTAGTACATTCTTTCTTCAGGTCTTCGTTTGATGTTTACAGTACCTACCTGTTGAGAGCGAGAAAGGGGCATGGTGGGCATAGCAACAGATGCTCCTGGTGTCGTCCCTCCCAGAGAGAAAGTCATGCTCTGAGAGGCACTCAGTGTTGTGTGTTGATTGGTTAGCTGATGGTTAACTCCGCCCATTAGGTCAAAGAGCTCAGCAGAAGGTGGTATGGGGGTGGGATTAGAGGCCGTTGCTGTGGGCGACTGAACGCTTCCAAATAGGTCAGTGACGGGCTGGGAGGGACCAGAGCTGGACGAGGCTGGCTGATTGGTTGAGAAAGCATTCCAGTCTCCAAACTCTCCATTTCCATTGGATGATGAAGCAACTGGCCGCAAGACAGCAGTGATATGTTTAGTTGTGGTTGTAACATACATCTTGGAGTTAGACAGAAACTGCCCCATTCCTTCACTGTGTCCTAAATTAGTTTTTCATCACCTCATCTGAACTTCTAAGAGAGTAAGTCAAGTGTGCTTTCACATCCAACCGGTACACTTCCAGTTATTAAATCAGTCTGCTGATCATGAACTGTGTAGGAAGCGATCTTATATTCAATCTGTATAGTGATGTATTCATTCATGTACATTATTTGGTAGCCATGCATGTCAGCAGGGGTTTTCCTTAATTGAACTTTAATTTGAATCCCCTTATGGATTCTGGTGATGCATTGATGATGCAAGAATATCTCATTTATTTCTATTAAAGAGTTAAGGAAGTTGTAAGTTTTTCCCTTTGTTCAGACCTAATGAACAAAACTACAGGTGTTAAGGCATCCTAAGAAAACTACAGGAGGAGCTGAGAGCGGGAAAAACAATTTTACCAGTGGCGGTTGGGAGGCTGGCAGACGCTGCAGGAGAGGAGAAGTCAGCAAAGCCACCAATGAGGTCCGAACCACCACCTGGATGGAAGGACACACATATACTCTTAGAAAAATCCAAGGACTAAGAGCTGACATCATTTTTAAATCACAAACCCACATTTTAAAAACAACATTCATGGCCTGCATTTCTTCTTTATCTTTCTGTTTATAAAAGTTTTTTGTTACCTGTTGCAGTGCTCTGATTGGACGAAGGGTCGATGACTAGCAGGTCAGCTAGGCCGCTACTTGAGGATTGTCTAACCGAAGACTAAAGACAGAGGTAGAAAGACCCGCTGATTTAACACACACTATTGAACATGTACATTTTCTCACTTCTGGAAAAGCATGAGTTGTGATGTCTGAGTGCGTACCTTCTCTTCTGGGCTCTTGTCTCCAGTATAGTGGGCCGCAGCACCCAGGTCCAGAGTCTTGCTGCTTGATGCTCCACTGCGTTTCCGTGTGGTGGTGGTTGTGGTTTCTGTTGCTTGTGTGATCTGGATGCTCTTTGTTGTGACGGTTTCTTCCTCATCTTTGAACTCAAGCGTTTCCTGCCTCCCGTTTCTCGATACTCTGTCCTCCTCATTGTCACTATAGCAACAACACGAAGGATTCATTAGTAGAAGCATTCAAGAGATTTTGCTATGGACCCTTTTATTGCATTGTAGTTATTGTATGCCTGTGTGGGTTTGGTTGTGTAATGGCTACTCCTAGACAGAATTTTGTAAAGATTTTACACATGACAATAGTCTGGTTTGCATAAATGTGTTTTAAAGAGTGAAAGTATTAATCTCCAAGATTTTCATTTAAATGAATGTCTGTTAAGTCACCATCTATTGCCGAATGAGGTAACACAATGGTGACTGAGACTATGGCCCACTGATGAAAGCCTTTGCATTTGCAGTATATAGTATTATCATGTTCTTGGTGTCTGGTGTGACATTGGTGGAAAAAAATCACAAGTAGTGACCAGTTAGTGACACGTTTTCATCACCCTCCATCACCCGGCAGTGGTTGGTCTGCCAGAGAGGGTAGGCGGAGCTAAGCGGCTGCTTTTCCGCTCTCTACAAGTGTTGCGAGTAAACAGTAATCTACTATGGCTGAACAAACAAAGAAAAGATCGATGACTACAGATACAACTTCAAAAATAAGTAAAAATCCAAAGAAAAAGAAACAAATTGGACGCTCAGATGAAGGCAAACTGTCTAAAAAGGAAAGTGACTGTCAGCATGGAAAATCAAGAGTTACAACCGTGACATAAGGAGCCAACTGTGGACGTCACACATGCAACAGTGTCTGGATATCTGGGAAGTTTGCTCCTGCAATTACCGTTTATTGGCATAGGTACCGCCAAAGAGAACGAAACTGAAATCTTCGAGATTAGCACTTAAAGTATGATATTAAAAAGAAAAGAAAAGATTCATGGAAGTGGCAAAAAAATGTAAAGACATTTTGGCCTTTGCCTCTATTAATAGGACAGTGGATAGAGTCGGATATATGGGAAGAAAGACTGTGGATGGAGTGCAGCAAAGGGCAATTTCAATGTTTTAAAGTCACCACCAATGAGGACAGGGACTATCTGATATGAAACAAGAGGCCAGCATTATTTTGGTGGCCGATCTTTAGGTAAACATTGTTTTATTTTACTTACTTAAAAGATTCTGAGTTTAAAAAGGCCTTTATTAAAAAGGAAGCACAGTAGTGACCATGATATCAACACTACTAATATAATAAAGGGAGGGTTCAGTGACTTTAACATGCATACTCAGGACATTTTAAAACAACCATTTGTTATAAGTAAAAGCGTAATTATGTCTGTATGTATGTGTGCACATGGACAATAACACGCTTATACACAATGTACATTTGTGTGTATGTTCACCTGAGTCTGTCGGGTGAGTCATCACGTTCCTTCTTTCTGAACTTGTTAAGTGTGTCGTCTATGGTGCTGCCTATCTTGTCACTGATCTCTCCGAGCTTCTCACTGAAGGGGAAGGCTCCTCTGCTCTTGTCCCAGTCCTCATCCCACTTGCTTCGATCCAACTCAGTAGCTGGGAGGAAAAAGACAATAGAACAGACATATACATGTAAATGAGCAGATGAAACTGATGTCATAAATAAACATTTCAATCCACATCTGTCCCAAGCAAAAAAAGAATAGAGAATAACTTACAGTTCTTAATGCTTCCTCCTCCTCCTCCTCCTCCACCTCCTCCACCTCCCATACTGTCAGAGGAGACTCCAATGTATTTATCTTTGTTCTTCTTGGCTTTCTTCCTCTCCTCTCTCAGTCTGTCATCGTCTTGAACGAACTCCACCATCTCCTTCACCTTCTGACGTACATTGATACCCTGATCCTTACCATTCTCATCTGGACAAACACAGAAGACGGGAGGTCACAATCAACTGGCCAACAATTAAATTTGACCTGTTTCCCAGAGAATAAACTCTATTTTTGCCACTTGCTGATCTCTCTAATAGTGTGTAATTTGCACATAATATACCTCAAATCTACTCTTTATTAAGCGACTCACCTATGAGGTGGTAGTTCTCTAGAGATCGCAGGTCATAGATGTGTTCTCTGGCACTGGTGACGACTCTTTCAGACCCATTCCTGATCAGATAGGCCAGCAGCAGTAAAGCCTTGCAGAAGGGGAAGCGAGATCATAGGAGACATCAAGACATAGTGCAAGTGATGTGATAAGAGTTAACTATGGATAGATGTAGACAGTGAGAAATCATCTCTCCTTAAAAACACATTCAAAATAAATTCTGCTTTTTCTCAACTGTTCAAGTTACATGTATGTTTTGCCCCTGCTAAGGTCCCCTCTCTAACTCAGCCTAGCTGTTCTCTATTAAATCAAAACACATTGTTCACTGGCTCTTGCATAATTTATAATCTCTGCAAATCAGTCTTATGTGATTATACTGGCAGGACTGTAGTTGAAATGTGCTGCTCCGATCTTTGCTCTACAGGACTGATGGAGGATTAAGCAACCATGAAACCATGTGTATAGAGCTAAACACACATCACAACACAGGGAACACCGGGGAAACAACCAACATATCTCCTGCCAGGCTGCTGATGAGTAGTTGACTTAAAACATACTGCTTCAAAAGTGATTTAGCCTACTTTATTCACAGCCGTCCCCGGAGCAGAGAGCAACACTCAGCTTACACACTGGAGTCACACTGTCCGGCCTCATGTTGTCTGGTGGCACGCTTTGTTTATTTCACCCTTCTTCTCTTTTTTTAGAGTTAGTTGTTTTTTTTTACTTGGTGGTCACTATGAGACGCGGTTTGTAAAGTGTACAGCCCGAGTGTAACCATACCTTGTAGACTCGTCTCCAGTTCTTCTTGTTGTCTTTCAGCATCCTGGTCCACAGCATGTTCATCACCTCTGGAAACTGCTCATACATAAAGGTTGATCTACACACACATACACACAGACCATCATAAATATTACAGTGCTGGGGAGACCAATCAAGTAAACCAAAGCTATATGAGGTCAAGAGGTCAGATACAGCGGAGAATTAGCACAGGCTTTCAAACTGAACATATTTCACCTTAATAAAACACCTTGTGTGCATTTGTGTGATGACAAACTACAGTTTATCTGCTGCCCTGGTAATAACCTGAATGCATTAACGTGACCACACAGTAAACACATACTTGGCTATTTCTCCCATCAGTTGTCCAGAGGGTCCCCAGGGGTCGTCATTGGTGGCCTCTCTCACCTTGGACTCGATCTCTGAGTAGTTCATCACCACATTGGTGCTGTCGACACAAACACAGATTTCTTTCCTTAATCTCAAATTACACATGTAAAAGTAAGACCCTGTTGCTGTTTGCTATGATTATTATCAGCCAGTCAGCCATACTGAAAATGTAGCAGAGGGTCATTATCATCTCTAACTTCTAGATAATTCTATTTCTAGTGTTGATATTCTACTACTACACTCACACTCTCTACCTCCTGGTACTCATTGCAAAGCCTCAATCATGAGGCACACACACTAACTATATCCATGATTATGTTAGACACACAATTAAGAAGGAGTAAGTCTATCATCATTGCACTACAGAGGACATACATGCATGTGAGTAAACATACACACTAGAGCATTATTTGTAAGAACATTTTCAGATGTCGAGGACACAAAGGTAAATTAGGCATTTCTTGCTTGAAAGTGAGGGGAACAGGGTGTCCTGTGTATATCCATCTGTGTGTGCGCACGTGTATCTGCACGGAAAGCAATGAGATAAATGCAGCCAAATTTCGCTATGAGCAATGTCTGCTTCCTGCCCTTTGTTTTTGTGGGCTCACCTGCTGCTGTGTTTGTTTTCCTGTGTGTTGCATCTGTTCGTGGGCATGGCTTACTCTAGAACCCACTTGCATAAAACGCATCCTCTGCTCACTTCATCTTTAAGATGCCTTTTCTCAAATTCCTGTCTCCTTAACTTTATTTCCTATCCTGATTCTTCTGATCTTAATACCTATCGTTGCTCCTCTGTTGTTCTGCAGTTCAGCTCTTTTCCTACGATTCCTCTCCGTCTCTTTCTCCTCGAGCTCTGCCATCCTCCCCGCAAAAGAAAAGTAAGGGGAATCTATACATTACATGAAGTGCCTGCCTTTGACTGTGTTATTGTCTGCACATAACGCCAACACAGTCAGTGAGGGCTCTATAATAGCGTGACTCTTAATCTGCAGTAAAAGCAAGGTCGCTGATGGCAGCTCTGTTGAGGTAGATCAATAATAGAGTGTATTCATCATGCCCAGCCAGGCACAACCAACAGTTGATGGGAGCTGGTGTCTATTACTTCATCTAAAGCTCTGTTAAGCTCTTCGTCTGTGCTACAATATATACTCAATCTGTCTTATCTCCCTTCTTGACTCTTTTCCCTCAACTTTTCTCTTATACTACTTTCGGTTATGTACTTATTCATTTTTCCTTATCACATATGTTATACAATTGGTCTTTAAAAGGCGTTACTACCTTATTATTTTTCTTACATTAGTATTTAAATTAAGTAATATTTAAAGTAAGTGTTGGACAGTATGAGTGCTTATACACCGCCCACACAGTATGTATTTAATAGAAGCCTGGATTTAACCTTGTTATCAAAATAGAAGTGCCTTCACAACCCACAGGGAGCTGAAACCTCCAACTATTAATTCCCCAACTTATTTACCAAAACACCATAAACGATCAAAGAAGTTGAAATATTCAAGGGAATATTAATAAATAATAAGTATGCTATGGTGGCTAGCTGGGATTTTCAAAGGTTGAATTTCTGGCTGCGCTTCTGTATTGGATTGTGTTAGATTTTACTGGTGTGCCTAATAAAGTGACAACGTAGTGTATTGTACAAAGCATAGACTTCATTTGGTTCACTATTATCATTGTAAACACAAATTGAAGTTTGGTTAAAAAACAAACAAACAAACAAAAGAAGAAAATCTGCTGCACTTAATAGTATTAAAGTTTTGTAAATAAAGCTGTGGTGTTTAAATGAAAATGAGGTACAAAGTAATTAGCCAATGAAACTACAAGAAAATAAAGTGAGTGTTTTAGAGGAGTAACTAAAAGTTGATGTATGACAGCAGATGCATCACTGACATACCATACATGGTCATTTTTTTCTTTATTCCGTGAACATTCCTTAGTATGAGGATGTCTAAAGGGATTATTAAAACATATTTTGTTAGTTTCTATTTTATGTTTAAAATTAACTTGAAGTACTTGTTCATGTTCATGTCCAAACCAAGTTAGCTGGCAACAAACATGATTCTGATCTTTCTAATTTAAATATGTTATTGTTTCTTTATGCACCATGATAAAACTTTATTTTGTAAGTCTTATTATAAACTGATTATGCTTTCCCTGCGACAAACCTATAAACCATAGTACATCAAAATCACTCATTAACAGTATTAAGTTATGTTTTCAAATGAAAGGCTCTATTTACTCTGCTGAGTTAACCCAGAATTAGTCTTATTGCGTCAATATATCCTTCAAATGTATCCTTTGAGGGTTTTACTTAGGAAAGTTTGTCCTATATCACAATATACATATTGAAGAATGCCATTATTCGCGCTCTTCCTCCTGGGTTACATTTAGATGACTATACACATAATATTGCACATATGTGGAAAAATGGGCACACATCGCAAAGACGCATGCGTTGTCTAGTGTTCAAACAAACATCACGATGAAGAAGGCTGCTACGCCAGCACTGGCTAATAAAATATGATGTGTTTGGCTAACAAGCTTTGTTGTCTAACTGACCGGGACCATGGGGGCATGGGCCTCGTTACAGAGTAGCTTCACTGTGAGATATATTAGTCGGTGGCTAATTGGGAGGAAATTCACCATCCACATAAAATTATCTTGCCATTGAGATGCCATCATCTCCTTGCTGCCTCGCTATGTTAAGGGAATGCATAGCGCAAGTAGTGGGTATTACCAGGGTAGGACAGGGCGTGATTCTGCAGCAGCAGTAACAGAAACAGCACACAGAGCCAACCTGAGCTTAGCGATGCTAGCGGTATTAGCTAACTGGTTAGCTTTCGTTCGGTATCGGAAATAACGGAATATTCACCATGTATTACTGTAATTTTCCTGTCTTTTGCGAACCAGTGCGCGAAAATGTTCAATAGATTATATAGTTGTAAAACACACAGTTCTATTTCTGCCACAAGGATGAAGATTGGCAGCTAGCCAGCTAGTCGGAGCTACCAGCTGAGGGGCTATCTCCGTGACGTCACGGCCCCTATCCTCTCCTCTGTCAGCGATAAAAGCTGCTGATGCTGCCCGGCTAAAGCCATCAAGCTCATGCTAGCCGGTTAGCATGGAAGCCACTTAGCGGTTTAGCTGGAGCCAACAGCTTCACCTGCGCCTCGGTACTCACGCTTTGTCCACCAGCTCTCTGACTTTCCACATATTCAGCATCTCCGCACGGAACTGCGGGCTCGCCGCCTCGGAACTGCGTCGCCCCCGTGTCTCTGCGCCCCACAAGACAGAGGTGGTATCAGGTTACCGACAACAATCCCCCCTACTCCTCGATAAGCTCCGGTAGTACAGCGTACAACGGTCGCTGCGGTTAACGGACCGGCCCCAGTTGCTACGGAAACGTCGTTCTTTGTCTACGTCACTGAAACGTCGAGATGTGTCCTCGCGCGCGGACTGAACGAGCAAAACTCTAAGCAAAATGACGCAGGAACAATTAGGCAATGATTATGATTCGATTGAATGTTTCTTAACTTGTTTAGAGGTTATTGTGTCTTGCTCAAGGACACCTCAGCATGGCGGATGTTTTGGAAATTAAGGACATCTGTCAAAGCAGCAGCTTTACTCAAAATAATTGTAAAGACACTGTAAAGATTGTAAACATTCTTTGTTATCATTTCCATGTTTTATAGTTGTCGACAAAGGCTGATTTCTTATAAGAGTTTTCAGCCTTATGGCGTCCCTGCCTTTAACTAGCCACATCCAAGGACACTGGAGATATATTTTACAAAGATAGGGTAAATATAACAGAGACAGCACATATAGGCAACTATAACTTAAATATAACTGATACAAGAAAATTTGCATAGTAAAAGCTGAACAAAAAAGCTGAACTAAAAGGTAATATGGGTAAAATATTCCAATATGTTTTTTGTTCTTAAAAGGCTTGAAACCCAGAATAAAGCATGGGTGTTTGCCTACTCTCATAATATTTTGCTTATGCGACAAAAGATGGAAAAAAGAGAAACTTCAATAAAATAAAAAGTGTTCGACTTTGTTTTGCTGTTTGCCCTGAGGATTTTAAACATCTTTGGTTGTATACTTATATTTTAGGAAGTTGGCTTTTGGTTTCTTGTGACATTTGGTTGGTCACCATGCTGTGGGACTTCCTTGGTAGCCTTACAAAAAGCATGAGAGAGGAGCCTCCTTCACTACAGTAAACATTATAGGTCTATATAAAACATCCCGTTGGAATTGATGGCTGAATTCTTATGCCCGGATTTAATTCCAACCTAAGCCCTGAGCTGCATGTCATTAGCTCTCTCTCCTCATCTGGAAGCTAGAACTAGCCACTGTTTGACATCTTTGCCTAAATAATGACTTTCTGTCCATCAATCAATTGATGAATTGACTTATCTTTATAGCTCTCTATGGGATGTTATTCTTCACCATTAAAGATAAGAAAAGGACTCATCCAGTGAAATTTGTCAATTATTAAACAAACAGGGTCTAAATCCCCAAATTTAAAACGTATGCTACTTGTGGAGTCTCGGTTAGGAGTTTCATGACTCAAAAAGAGCATTGTGTTGCTCATCACTTTGTGTTTTCAGCATCTCTGTACTTGGCTAATGCACCACAGCTTGTATTATTGATATGTTGGCTCAGTTATTTAGGGCTCAGTACAATCTGGTCTAGATGAATGTAGAATAGAACAGAGTACAGACGTGTCTCTGATAGGGTGGCAGTCATCTGTGGTTAAACATTTTTTCTGCTCCTTTGTCGGAGTGTCTCCTCTGTGTCACTGAAGGTTTGAAAATGTTTTTCACCTTATTATTGAGTGATTATTTTGAAACTGTATTAACTGTCATTTAGGGATGTCTTATGGTGGCAAATGATAACATTAGGCTACTGGCTATCTTACTTTACTGCCGTTAAATTGTGTTAATCATTGTTCGTTGAGTCCGACAGATATGGGTTTTTTGAGATATAGATAGGCCTACTTAATTTAGGGGGGTAAATTTCACCAATTACCCTGATAACGGGTGATAAAGGGAATCTTTAAAGTGCAATGAAATTAGACCTTTTCCATATGGTTTGTGCACAAATCTTGCACAGACATGCAAAGGTAGTCACAATGCTGCATTTTAAACAAATAACTTTATTAAAGAGTATCCAACACAATTATACATTCCCAACCGATATATCTAAGCAGATAATATCGGCTGAACAGGATTTAATCATTGGATTATATTCATGTCAGACATCTTCCTGTTTGTAGCCTAATATTTCTTTGTGCAAAATTTTACCTCTTATTGAGGGTCTTTGTATTAAAGTTATTGGGGGAAAAAAGCTGTCTTACTTTTAAAATGAGAACGGAGCATATACATTATCTTTTTGATTTGTGAACACATTGTGGGTATGAGAACAACTCAAACGTGTGTGGGAGAAAGTTATGTTTTCCATCCCTCTTCAACCACACCATCAGGGTTGGGTATTAACCATCTTGTACATGTAAAACGTGTATCTACCCCACTTGCTATAGAAACTGAAAAAAAATCCTTTTTAAAACCAGGACCCTTCACTTTGTTCTTGTGTATGACAGGCATCTTTATTCTGTCTGATTAAAGTCGTACCGTGATTACCAGGTGGCCATGATGACCCTTATGGAGCCTAGCAACAATCTGAGCTCCGAGTCGGACCCCGCCACAACCCGCGTGCTGAGCCGGGCGGGTCTCACCGCAGCGGCCGTTGTTCTCGGGTTCATCCTGGTGCTGGGCTTCCTCGGTAACTTCCTGGTTCTCCTGGTGTTCTCGCGCTTCCCGCGGCTTCAGACTCCCGCTAGCCTACTGCTCATGAACATCAGCGCGAGCGATATGCTCGTGTGCATCTTCGGGACTCCCCTCAGCTTTGCGTCCAGTGTGCGCGGCAGGTGGCTGACAGGGTCCTACGGGTGCCGGTGGTATGGTTTCTCAAACGCGCTTTTCGGTGAGTTGTGAAAAGTAAAGCAAACTCCTGCATGGAATGAAAAATCATGTTTTTATATCGTATGCGGACGTCACTAGTCCATTTCAAGTTCAGTTAAACGAGATGTTGTGGCAGAGGTGGAAGACATACTCCCTTACGTTGCCTTGGCACCTACGAAAGCTAAGTCATATTTCTGTCCTGCTGTCATTTTTCTAGGACAAATGTATTGCCATCGAAGTGGCCTTCTTAAAGGACCAAGAATAAATGTACCTTTCGTGTAAAATGACCCATTGGATTGGAAAAAAATAATTGCTGAACCCTCAATTAATTACAATTAATTACATATCAATGTCAAAATCCTACTCATGCACAGAAGCATTTCAAGCAAAATGAGATTTGTAAGTAATATCTTAAACTGGTGTGTAAAATGTAACTATGGCTGTCAGATAAATGTAATTAAGTCAAAAGTTAAATACTCCCATACTGAAATGACTTTGGCTGATAAATGGAGAAATGATTGGCTCAGCTTGATCTTGCTCTGCTGTTCTATCTGTCCCTCTCTATCAGGTGTCGTATCTCTGGTGTCTCTCTCTCTACTGTCCTTTGAGCGATACTCTGTGTTGCTTTGCAACAGCATCCAGTCTGACTCCTCTCAGTACCGCAGGGCCTGGCTTGCTGTTGCTGCCTCCTGGTTGTACTCGCTGGCCTGGACTGTGCCGCCACTGCTGGGCTGGAGCAGGTCTGTAGCCTACTGTTCCAGCATTAATCATTCACTCCACTCAGAGCCTTTACTCTTACACTGGTGAAGTGTGGTGATGCTAGAACCGGAAAAAAAGAGAAAAAGCTCACCAAACGCCTCCAATTTCATAGCTTCATGGTATTTGTTGAATATTTTCCTATTTTGTTTTTATTTTTGCTTCAGTTGCATACATGAGGTCTGGGCCTTCCTTGTCTATTCACGCTGTTACACAAAAAGTTGGACAAATGTCTTAAAGAAATTAGGTCTATATCATTTTAAATTTCAAGTCAGAGAGATATTAAACATCTCACAACACAGACTTAAAAATGTTAGATGTGAAATGTGTGGTATTTTCTGTTTCATGGAGCAGCTACGGACCGGAGGTTCCCGGCATCACCTGCTCGGTCCAGTGGCACCAGCGCTCCGCCGCGGCTCGCTCCTATATCAGCTGTTTGTTCGTCTTCTGCCTGCTTCTGCCACTGCTGCTGATGTTCTTCTGCTATGGGAGGATCCTGCTGGCTGCACGAGAAGTGACGAGACAGGTGAGTGTGCAGTGAATGACCTTTGACCTCTGTGTTTAGCTCTTCCTATGTGAAACTTCCACCTGGTTTTGAAAGCAGTATGTGTATGCATGTGAATATAGTGAGCATGTCGAGGTCATTTGAAAGTCATTTAAGTTTCTGTGATTCTACTGTAATTTAGTTTGAATCCTGCTTGGTTAAACTTTGATATTTGCTTAGAGGCTATAACTTGAAGTTCTTTGTATCATCACTACTCTCTGTGCTGTTGGCGAGCTGGTCCCGTTCTTTTGCGTTGCTTGGCAGGATTCAGGAGTCGCTTCCTGTGTGGGGCAGTTATTGTAGTCCCCAAAGTCTCAAAGCAACAGAGGCCTTTTTTAACAGTGTGTGTCTCCAGGTCACCAGGATAAACCAGTCCTCAGCTGAGCGGAGGGAAGGCCGAGTCCTTCTGATGGTGGTCTCCATGATGACGGGATACCTGCTGTGTTGGATGCCATACGGTGTTGTGGCAATGCTGTCTTCGTTTGGGCGGCCTGGTGTGGTGCCGCCTGCCGTCAGTTTAATCCCCTCCCTTTTGGCAAAGACCAGCACCGTCCTCAACCCAGTTATTTATGTGCTGCTCAACAACCAGGTAACATCAGCAGCAACAATGATTAGGTTATTTTCCTGCTTCTAAATGAGATTTACCTTTCAAAACAAGCACATATTGTATATTGTAACAGTTTGGTCAGATTCAGGTGTGTTATGCAAGAAGGAGCTAATGTGAGAGATGAGGAGCAGGCTGCAGGGGTCTGGTAAATCATGTCTGTCTTACCCCACTTTCTCACTCTTTTACTAGTCCGAAATCCAAAGTGGCACTGACTCAAATGAGGAGTCACTTGAGGATAAATGTAGCTAATCAGCCCTGACTTTCATCTGAAAAGCTCTGAACTGTCAGTATTTCTCTGAGCAGCTGAAACAGCCATGACTGAGCATAGCATCGGGGCATTTTTGCTGAAGATGTGAGGAGAGATTCAGAGGTCAGAAAACAGGCTTATATTAATTAGTTTCCATGCTTTGCCTGGTTGGTAATCAAGCCTTTTCTTGCCTGCTTTAGACTAAACTAAGATGCTGTGTGATAACATCCAAACATTAGCTGAGTAGAAAAGATTTCCTACCTTTGAGTAGTCCCTGTGAAATTAAAATAGGAATCTTCCGGCTCTGACGTCATAATTTCATCATGTATCTGAATTTTGCTGCTTCTATTGCCTCTGTTTGTTTGCATTTGTCAGTTCTCCAGGTGTTTCAAGTACATGATCAGGTGCAACTCTGAAGCTCCGCCCACCCCGGTCCACCACACACTGCCCAGCAGCACGGGGGCTTGGGCTCACTCTCCCAACCCACCATCAGAAGAACAAAACGCTGCACCCAATGTCTTCACATCCAGAGACTAGCAGGTACAGGGCCCCTGGTGCTAGTGACTTAGTATAAAACATAAAGGTCAAAGGTCAGCTTAAATAGCCATAATAAAAAGACAGGATTCCCTTTATATGGTCAGTTTATTAGAAATAGTTTGGAACACTTTGTTTTTATGTAGTCAATTTATTTCAAACCTCAGACCTCACTTTTTGTTTTTATTTATTGTAATTCTCACAGACAGTACTGACAGAAAATCCCATCTGTGACTGTCACAGGACTGTGATAAGTACCTGCCCACATTACCTGCGTCTTCCAAAAGCTATAGGAGGCAAGCTAGTTGCACTGTTACCTCAGTACATTGTAACATTTGCATCAGTTTGTTGTTTGATCATGTGGTTGTGAAGTCAGAGTGGATTTTAAACTGTAATGATCAGGCAGCCTACTCTATCTCAGGGTTTTATTTGTTAATCATATTTAAGTTAAATCAAGAAAAGAGTTTGATTATGTGTGACTTTCGAGGTTATTTCTACAGAACCAGAATTACTGAGATGTTAAACACTGTGAGAACTTTCTTTGCCAGGTTATTTTGTGTCCTTTTTTTTTATCACTAGAGGGCGCTGTCGCTCAGCTGGCATTAACCTTACACTCACAGTTACATGTATGGTGAAGCATGTAGTCATGTGAAAAAATGTATGACACCCTATGACATTTGGACATATGGATATTTAGAACAATACTGAGAGATTCAAGTAATATAACTAAACAATTAAAACTGAAGAAAATACTTTTTAAAACTTTCTGTAAAATATAATTTAAAAAAAAATGCAATTTCTGGTGAGGAATAAATTAGGACATCCCCACATTTATTCCCACTTAAAATGGCTAAAATCACACACAGGTGTATCACATCAGGTGCACATGATTAGAACATCGTAACTCAGCATTTTGAAGGAGGCTTGTCCTATTTAAACCTCACGGTGTGTCCGAAACCTTTCACACTAAGCATTCTAACCATATCGGGCAGCCGGGACGGATCGGGTACTGACAGAGCTCTGCGGTTGTACTCAACCGCCCCAAAATGCATTGCGGCTATTCAGCTTCTACTATGGCGGATATCAGACCTGACATACGTAAACGAGTAAGTCACGTGATACGGAGAAGACGGCTCTGAGTATGATGCCACCGGCATCCTAATAGTCAGGTTAGTAGGCAGTATGCAGTACATACTGTTTGAATATGTAGTAGGCAGTACGTTAGTATGCGGTTTCGAACACAGCATGAGACATTTAGTTTGTTGTGCTTCTGACTGTTGAAGTGAGAGTGAAGACCATGGTGAGATCAAAAGAGCTGTCTGAGGCCTTCAGAAAGAAGATTGTAGCAGCTTATGAGTCTGGTGAGGGATTTAAAATGATCTCAAAAGAATTTGACATCAGCCATTCCACTGTCCGGAAACTAGTCTATAAGTGGAGGACATTCAAAACAACTGCCAACATGCCCAGGTCTGGCCATCCAAGCAAGTTCACCCAGAGAGCAGACCACAAGATGCTTAAATTAGTCACCAAAAACCCTAAAATGTCATCACGGGACCTACAGCAGGCTCTTGCTACTGTTGATGTGAAAGTGCATGCCTCTACAATCAGAAAGAGACTACACAAGTTTAACTTTCATGGGAGGTGTGCAAGGAGGAAACCTTTGCTCTCTAAGAAAAACATAAAGGCCAGAATGAAGTTTGCCAGAGAGAACATAGACAAGACCAGGACTTCTGGAATAATGTTCTTTGGATAAACCAAATACAGCATTCCAGGAAAAGAACCTCATACCAACTGTAAAGCATGGAGGTGGAAGTGTCATGGTTTGGGGATGCTTTGCTGCAGCAGGACCTGGCCAGCTCACCATCATAGAATCATCAGAGGGTTCTTGAGGAACATGTGAGACCATCTGTAAAAAAAAATTAAAGCTGAAGAGGAACTGGACCCTGCAACATGACAATGACCCAAAACATACCAGTAAATCCACCAGGGACTGGCTGAAAACTAAATCGCAGAGTCAAAGCCCAGATCTTAATCCCATTGAGATACTGTGGGGTGACTTGAAACGGGCTGTACATGCAAGAAACCCCTCAAACATCTCACAGCTGAAAGAATTCTGCATTGAAGAGTTGGGCAAACTTTCCTCAGACCGATGTCAGAGACTGGTAGATGACTACAAGAAGCGTCTCACTGAAGGGGGTAATACTAGCTATTAGTTAGGTATGTGAACATTTCTTAATAAAGAACTGAATATTTAATGGGGTGTCCTAATTTTTTTACATGACTGTAACTGAATAACTGGTCCACAAAACACGACTCATGAGGTAACATGTAAGCTCTTTTTTAATTCATGTTCAACAAGATACAACAATTAAAAATCCTCAGTTCAGAATAAACAACTTCAGATTCCTGAATGAATGATCAACACCAAAATAATTTATTAAGAAAATAAACATACGTCTTTAAAAATATACAGTCATTAGGCTTCATGAACACTGACTGAGCTTTCAGCAAGTGACAGACTTATGACACATTCACATTTGTGGTCAATCATAACAACCTACAAACATGTCGGAAATACTTTCAGGTACGAGATGAGACGATGCGTCAAAATGCTGTTCAATACTGTCAGTAGACCGGGGAGTAGGCGTGTTAGTCCGTGTTTAATCCTTGTACCGATGTCGACACTGCTCACAAGTCTTACAAACAATTCAAAAATGCACATGGAACACTTTAAAAACTTTCCTGTGAGGTGTGATTACTGCTGAGCCGGAAGTCTGTGCTTAAGGTGCATCCATTTGCAAAGCTGATTTTACAGAAATTCCTCTCCTCGCTTAACTGGGGTGTGGAGTCTCTGTTCCCTTCAAACTCTGTGGAAAGAAAAGTCACAATTATCAAGACTGTAACGGGAAATCTAGAGGATTTTTTAATGTGGATTACATGTCTCAGCTGTGTCCTCGAGTCTCTGTGCTTTGATTCATCCCAACATCAATGGGGGGAGTGGGAAATAATGTTTTAGTGATTTGTGTGAGTGATTAAAGCTGGATCAAAAAGGGGCTGGGTTTCTGTACTTCATACCTTTAAATCAAATGAAATCACCCAGAATCAGGAAGTAATGACCTGTGTTTGATCCTTTTTGTACCCAAATCTAGATAAATTTATTTTATTTAACATTTATTTAACCTGGTAAGTCATTAAGAATGTATTTACAATTGTGGCCTGGCAAAAGGCAAAGCCTCTTGAGGGAAGGGGCTAAAAATGAAAAAGTTATGATAAAAATTATTATTTGTGTGGTTTAGCTTGCAGCTAAACAAAACAAGAATTTTTCGATTTAATGTGACGCGAGTCGACTCGGTACGTGTTACAAAGAATCGAGATCATTGGGTGAAATCCGATGGTTAACAGAAAATGAAAACATACCCCGTCAGTGACCTCAGATTTACCCCTTTGATCTGGTATTAATCCATCTGTAGTCCCAATTTTTTGGAGTGTTTCTATAAGTGATCTTGTTGGTGTTATTGCTGGGAGCTCATACGTTTCAGTTACTACTGTATAAAAAACTAAATCTAGATATTACAAACCTTCATGTTGATTATTATTACTAATGAAAAAATAATCAATAGAACAATTAAAAACGTTTAAAATCTTCTAAAACTATTTTTACATTTAATATCTCTACATTTATTAAGAGCAAGAATAAATAAAATTGAACTGTATTAATCCTGAAGGAAATTGTAGCGCCAGATTGCTCCAAAATTACAGTATAAAAAAGAGTTATATGGAAATAACAACTCAAATATAGGTGAATTATAAAATACAAAATCTATATGGGTTAAATACAAAAGGGACAGTGCCTAATTGTATAACAATAGTACAATATAATATAATATATAATATTTGCAGTGAATAATAAGAAGTTAAAACTTACATTGCACCAGATGATACATTTAAAGATGCATGATATTAAATGTAATTGTACACTAGGGCTGCACGATAAATCGTCTTATACAATAACAATCGCAATTGCGATATTGCAATATTCACATTGCAGGATGCGACAGTGAAGCAAATCAAGTAATACACGTTAAGCTGTTACTTTATTGTTGCTCAGTGCAAAATTAAAATTCGCCAGTTCTCATTTTCCATGACTAATCCACAGGACAAGTCCATCTGATATCACATCAGCGCAGCTCATCATCAGAGCACACAGAGACCTGACCGCTGTACATGCAGAGTCTGTGTCACCGGCCTGTGAACTGTAAACAAGCGTGCAAGGCTGCTGCCGTCACAGATCGAGGCGCACGCTCAGTTATTAGTAAGAGCATTCCTGTTACCCGTGGCAGCCCGGTGCTGGTTAATGCTGTGGCTACAACTGATGTTCACCGAGCCGATGTGCTGCGGAGTATTTACTTTTAGAGGCCTGCAGTCAGCCGTGAGGTTGTGTGTGCGGACATGAATTAGGATACGGCGAGTTTCGTTCATGTTGCTTAAACAGGCAATTGAACACCTAGAAATGGTAGATGACATACCGTATAAGTAACACAACTGCAGCCCACAAGTCTGTTTAAAGACTTTATTTTATTTAGACACTTGTCGCTCCACTTGAGTACTCTCTGTACTTTTTTATAAAGGTGTCAGAGTCACTGAAGCAAGTGTGGAATAATATAATAGGAGAGAATTTCTGCTTTGTTCAAAGAAAATAGACTTAAAAGTCCCAAATAATAAAATAATTATTGTCAATTGTTGTTGTGTTTTGTGTTGTGTTATTGCTCCTGATATCTGAAGTTGTATTTTACCCCTAATAGAACAATTGCACATGGAACTCTATCATTATCATAATTTGAACGTCTCCTTCTTTCCTTCCTTCACGGTCTTCTAGCAAACAAGCAATTTCTAACATCTCAAAGAGCCCAAAAAGATCTTTCTACTGTAAACCAGTTGTTTATGCCAATCTCAACATGTTTAATACTGCAAACAAGCAGAAAAACAATGAGCCCAGGTTCTTTTTTGAACCTCACCTGTGAGTAGTTGAATGGAGCCAGCACAGGCTCCGGTCTTGTGTAGTCAGGAGGGTTGGCGTGGGGGTCGTAGCCGAGGCGCGCTAGCATGGGGGCGATTTCAGCCATGTCACTCAACACGTCAGGGGGAATGTTCCCCACCCACTTAGAGAGCGCTTCTGTGTTCACCGGCTTCATCACCTGGTCTGTGGAGCGCTCCACCCTGCACACACACACAGTCAAACACACAGTCAAAATTAAGGCATTATAAATCTTCCATACACATCAACACATCCACCCTGAATAAATATATGTACGTGAGAGCATGTACACTGAATTTCTGAGGACGTTTTCAAACATTTGTGTGCCAGTCGTTGCATAACTCATCAAATAGTGGGGCCTAATTCCTCCAAACACACGCCAGGTTCGGGTTTTTGCCGTATAAAGCCGCCAGATTCTCACCAAATCCCCAGAGCTGCTGGCCTGCAAATACGTCCTCTACTCGCATCACGACAAATAAGTGGAGCAACACAAATTAAACACATACTGGAGTCTGTAAGCTTTAATTGACCTTTAAAATCTTTGGCTGCGTCACATGAAAACTCTGAATGCTGAACTCTTGGCGGCTCAAATGTCTTTCTTGGAAATGTAGGAAGACACTGACTGCAGCAGATGAAGGCAAGTCAGTTGAGAGTAAAGGCATTTACAAAATAAGGCCTAGACTGCGTTATCTAGACACAGACCTCAGGGGGGAGTAGCCATGTGACTCCCCTGACCCTGCATCCTGACCCCTCCTGTGGACAGGGCCAGTAGATATTCAATTTCGTATAGATCGATCATTAGAGTTTCAAATGACCCTCATCGCCTCTCTTTTACTCTCATCCTGTCACCGAACAGATGGTGAAGAAGAAAATAACAACAAAAGTAAACACAGGCCAAAAATATTAATTAGCGTTAGAGCATTTTATCTTCATCTATACATTCAAAAAATAAATCATTAAAACTAGATGTCTTTAGCATGTATCCAAATATATTACGTTCTAAGAGATCTCTCTCTCTCTCTATATATATATATATATATATATATATATATATATGTCAGCTATTAACAAGCAGCACAAGTGTAAGTAAAACCTGTTTATTCTGAGAAAGAGCTTGTGAAAGTGCTGCCTTTTAGCAGCCTGAAAAACAACACCTTTTATAGCTGCTTCACAGGAGGAATAATTATAGCTAATAAACACACAGACAGAAGAAGATCTCTGTAATCATTTACACTTTTACATCCAGGTTTTTTCACTCTGATGTGGCAAAATGACTTGATAGCGCCCCTAAAAAAGTCCCTGTTGTGCCATTCGCCTAAATGTACAAAATTTGGAAGGAATTTATCATTTTGAAGACTTGACAAAAAGCTTGGCCTCGTGAACTAAACCAAACAGGAAGTCAGCCAATCTACCTCAAACTACAGCTTGTAGAGTATACCTTGAATGTTGAATGTTGAACACTGACTTCTGAATATTTCTTTGAAAGGAGAGGCCGTGGCAGCTGGTTTTGATGTTTGGGCATGAAAGAGGAAGGTGTTCTTATTCTAATGTACAGGGTTAAATCAGCTTCAAACTCTAGTCATAGAACCACATTTCTAGGAAGAGCCCAGTGTGACAAGCATCATTTCAATTTACATTAAATTTACACGGGTTTAGACACAGGAGGTGACATGGAAGTTCATACCCCCGTCATTCAGTCTGTGTCACGTGACAATATCTTTGAACGGAAAACATGTTTAAGGCATTAAAGAAATAAATAATTTAAAATTATTAAAGTACATAATTTAAACAAATCTGACTATGAGAGTGAGAACCATGACATGTTTATTTTTTATTATTTCTAACCAAAATTAAATGTTAAAAAAGAATTCAGGCCTCTAGAACTGAATTGAAGGCACTTTAAAGCTCTGTGTTGATGTTCTCAAAGTCATATCAGGCTCAACTTCAAGCCCCCTGTCTTGCCAGCAAATATCTAAAAATCTTGGTACATTAAACTATAATAACCTGAAGGGTGAGATAGCAATGCAGCAAAGAGGTGAGCAAGGTGTACACACAAACACACATTTCAAGGACTCACTTGGACAGAGACACACCACCAGCCTTTCCGATCAGCTCTTCGTGGTGCAGCACTGACGGGTCCCACTGCAGATCTAGGAAGTGAAGCAACTTCCTCATTTCCTCCTCCGCGTGGAGGACGAGCTGCTCGTAGCGGACGGGCAGACACCGTGACTCCCCCGCTGCCTGGCATTGGCTGAACATGGTCTCCACTGCACTGCTCCACTTTGTCAGACAGTCTCTGTAGCTGGTCAGGTCGAAGCCTGAGATGGTCACCTGTGAATGGAGGCAGAGAGATTAGATAAACACAGGAGACCAATCACGAAGAGACAAATTGCTGTTTGGAAACATTAGTCACAAGAGGAAGAACCCCAGTATACCTTCCGTGATATCATGGAGTGAACGGTCGCCCGTCCGTCTCGGAGCATGAGCACAAATTTGGCTTTAGGGAAGATGCGGGACAGATATGAGAGAGACTTCAGGGCGAACGGGTCCTTGTTGCACAGGCGAGGAGCCGGCTCCCCGTGGCCCACTATCACCTGAAACAGCCAGAATGTCAACAAGACATGCCAAAGCTGTTTTGCACAACACACACCAGCATTTTTATGCTCATATTGAGATGCAAAATATAAGTATGTGTGTCATTCACAAACACAGGCAATAGCAATTATCATATTAAAGCAGATCATTCATATTTGACCAAAAATACATTAATTAATTGTGAGTGCTGAGACAGTTACACAAATTCAAATGTTACACTAACTTCTTTAAAGCAACACTTGGACGTGTTGGGAAATATGTTTACTTTCTAAATGATAGCAATGGAGCGAAAATGAAAATTTTCGAGTTGCATCTCGCAGAGAAAAAAAAAATCAGGCCAATAGCTCTCCATGAAGTTAGAATTACACTAAACAAAAAGAGATATAGCATGTATAATTAGTGGTTGTAGTTTTCATATTCACTCAACAGATTTGAGTGTGGTTTCGTACTTTGAGCAAGGAACTGAACAAGCGTCCTTTTAAAAATGTCAAACTATGTCTTTCATCACCACTTAGTGGTTTATGTTCAATCTACCGTCATCATGCAATTCTGTAGATGTAACCAAAACTAGGGATGCACGATATTGGATTTTTTGCCCATATCCGATATTTTACAACTCATTTAGCCGATTACCGATACCGATATTTTTTTCCCGCACAACTAATTGCAGCGATCATCAACTCTCTTCTGTATTGGAATTAGCGTACAGTATAATGGTGATACTCTTATCACATTTGTTACAACGGTCGGGGTGACGGGTCTTGAGATGGTTAATCAAGTTTGTAGTGTTGAAAGACTTTGCCTTGGCTCCTCCTCGCATCACCGAAGCTGAGCAGTCACTGCAAATAGCAGTTTTGCGATCTATTTCGGACACTTTGAAAAACGTCCACACCACGGACATTTTGGCTTCTAACTCTCTCATGCTGCAGGTAGACACACGTGACGTCATCACGCTGCGCCGCTCAGGTCTTCTTCGCGCCGGGGACATTGCGCTCAGGTCGGGCATTTAATCAAGTATGCAGCAGCCCATTATTTTATCAGTTAATATATATATTATATCGGCGGATATCGGCCAACACGCTGATATCCGATAGTTCATTTTTAAGCCAATATCGGCCGATACCGATAACGCGCCGATAATATCGTGCATCCCTAACCAAAACTGTTCAATAGACCTTTAAATTTACTTTATATGATTACAGATGTTTGATGCCTAGTTTGTAAGATTTTATTTTATTGGCTTTTTGCCTTCATTGATAGGACAGCTGAAGAGAGACAGGAAGTATGTGGAGTAGAGAGTGGGGGATGACACGCACCAAATGATCGGCAGACTGGGAGTCAAATCTGCGATCAGTGCGATGAGGACGACAGCCTCCGTACTTGGGGCGCCTGCTCTACCAACTGAGCTAAACAAGCGCCCCCCAAGATTTTATTTTTAATCCACATGTAGTCTGATTTTCATTTATTATTTATTAATTACATACTTTCCATTTCAGTCATTTTTCAAGGACAAAAGCCAAACATTTACTGGTTCCGGCTTCTCAAATGGAGGAATTGTTGCTTTTTTTGTCCCATACTGCAGAAAATGCAATATTTGGGGGTCATTTCTCACAACTTTTCAAATAGACCAATAAGGAAATCATTTTTAATCTAAGGCGTAAAAGCACATTCTGCTAAACATCTTAATTAACGTATTTACAATAGCTTTTAATAACCGTGTGTGTGTGTGTGTGTGTCTGTGAACAACTGAATCATACATTTCACAACAGCGAGAGTTCAGATGTTGTTGAGATTTTTAGGGCAAATTCAACCCAGCAGATTGCACACACACACACACACACACTAGCTCACCTCCAGCAGGAACGCTCGCACGGCTGAGTCCAACACCTGGTCAGTAACACCAGCCTCGTCCAGTCGTATCCTCTCCTTCACTGAGCGGCTCCAGGTAGCCCTCATGGCCAGGAGGCGGGGAATCACTCGGGTTTCCTCCCCACACCTCACGTGACTGTGGGCGTCCAGCATGACGCGCATCAGCGTGGTGCCGCTTCTAGGGAAGCCTCCGATAAAGATCAGGGGCGTGTCTTCGGGGAAGTGATCAGTCAGGGATAAGCTCTGATTGGCTGAACCCAGGTTTAGCTCCATCCAGCGGTATCGATGACTTTTTGGCGGGCACTCTATGCCGCTCATGCCCAGGTAGAGCAGAGAGGCGGAGCAGAGGAGAACGCAGCCCAGTAGAAGGCTCGATCTGGAGTTCCTCATGGTTGCTTCATAAAATTCATGCACAACCGAGGACTCTGGTGGCTGGACACAGATTGAATTTCAGTTCAAGTCTTGGCTACAAACACATAAAGACACAAGACAGCTGAGGTGATGCTGAGGAAGGCCAGATGGAGGGTGGAGTTGAGGGGTGATTTTTAGGGGTGGGGAAGGGATGGTTCCTCACTCCTCTGCAGCTCCTCAGCCCTGGGGTCGGAGGGCAGGATCCAGGCCTGCTGCGTTCCACAGGCAGCCACGTCTCTTATCCATTGTTTCTACCTAAAACATAAAAAGACGTCGTACACGTCAATAAGAACTGCACCAGAATCTGTTTGGCCTTCAAACAAAAATTGTTTCATTCCGTTTCATCGTAAAGAAGTTTGAGATTTTTATTTCCACTTATGATGTCACAACTTGTCGAGAAATAAAAAAATACACAGTCAAAAATGTCCTAATATTAGCCGCTGCCCTGATTCCCCGAAAAAGAGATCTATTATGAGCAGGCAGGGTGTGATGGTTCCTGTTGTGTTACTTTGCCAAGAACACTTAAACACTTCCAGAGAGGCTGAAACACACCCAGTTTTATTCTGCATCCCTCCTCCTGAGAGCCACTGTCTGTCGAGCCATATCAGAGTTTACTCTCAGACAGTTTATCTTCAGCCGCTAATTACCGCTTCCTCGTGTTTTTATTCTCACAGACAGTTTCTGCCACAGAGAGCCATTTGTTTAAGATCAGATTGCTAATGCCGAAGCGAGCCTTCGTGCAACTTCCCCATTTCTCTTCTGCAATTTGCACACGAGCTGTTACACCAACATCAGCCAGCCTTTCATTCCTCTTTTTAGCAAACAACAAACTAAAACACACAAGCGTACACAAACAAAAGAATTCAGTTAAAAATTAACTGCATAACTTTCCAAACACAGGTTTCACTGCGGTAACTTTACTTATAAGGCCACATTACAGATCATAACATTCCACAAATGTATTCTTCTTACAGAAGCTCTAAGCAAACAGGGAATATGTCTCTCTTTCTCAGAGGTATTTTGGTATTTCTGTCGTGTTGAGACTGAATGTACAGGGAGCCTGACATCTGGATGCCACGTGGGGGAACACTCCTCTCCCAGGGTTGGAGTAGCTCGCCTGTAAAATTGTGTGTGACGATCAAAGCAAAGAGGAAAAACAGCTGGAAATGGGGACACCATGGCGTAGGTGCTGCCTTAAGCCCTGCTAAGTCCACTGGTATTTCCACAAGCTTTACATGTAATTCCAATGCATTTCCATGCAGAGATTAAGCCACTTGGAGTTTGCAGAGAATTAGGCCAGTGGTTTAAGACGAGCCTTGCTTTTTTTTTTTTCTCTTTAAAAAAGGGCCATATCTCACTTTATCTTTTGGTCTCTAATATGTCTGATAAAAAGTGTAACGTACCCATAAAGATTTCTTCCTAAGGTATGTTGATGTCCTCAAATTGAGTCTTAAACCCCAAAATATTGAGTTTACTTCAAGGAAAACCAGGACAAGCAGCAAATCGTTATAATTTAGAAGTTGTCAATATTGGATAAAAAAAAAGACTGAAAACAGTTGCTGATTACTTTTTCTGTCCACAGACCAAATGGTTACTTGTTTCATCTTTATCTGTTAGCTGGCCCTGCAGACAGCCGCTCACTTACCACCAGTCCTAGCTACTATTCCAGTGTTAGGCTACAAGAGTCCGTGTTGTTGCATTATTATCTAGAATATTTTCAATGCTGCGTTGCCTCAAACTAAATTCCCTTTCATGCACATTGTATTTTACAAAAAAAACAGAAAGTGCAGAGACATATCTGAAACCTGGGCAACTGAACCCAGAGCTATCTGCCTGACTAGACTCCATTAGTTATTTTTTCATAAAGTTTCTAAAAATCCTCGCAGTTGGTACCTACTCTGGGGACGGACCCCGTGTTCTCTGATCAGAGACAAGTCAAAAAACCAAAGTCTATAATAAGCAGACGCAGTGACCTGTGATCACAGTCAGCCTGTAGGTGGTAGTTGTGGTGGCTGGCAGGCAAGCGGCAAACTGACATCTTGAAGAAGAAGGTTGTAGAAGCCACTGTCAACTCCTTACTCTTCACAACAGGGAACACAGATTTTACCTCCAACGTTTCCGCTGGACTTGGTTTAAGTATATACCAACCACATGTCTGTTAATGCTTGGAGTTTCCTTGAATGCTACCCACTGAATTTATGTCTCTTAAGTGGTAGCTTTGTGTTTACATGTATTTTGTACCAGCTGATCTTTAGCATTATGTGTTCTACCCTATAATAGTTTCCACTCAACCATAAGAATTCAATGATGTTCAATTTTACTGCTTCCCCATCAAAACTTCTTTTGGTTGCGTGTCACAAATTATGAGGTGACCCTGATAATATACAGTGTCCATTGTTGGACTGCTCACATGCATGTTCTGTTTTTTATGATTTATTTCTCTGTGCATGTATTTCTAGTAGATTCCCTCTCTTGTCATCTTAATGCTGCAAAGAAAGCTCCCTCTCAAAAATGTTAAATAACTGTCCTAAAGGTACTATTGCAGCTGCTTCATCGTGCACTCTGTTTTGCCGCCTTACATAAAATGAGTGGTGAACCAGGTGCATATTGATGCAAACAGGTCAAAGTTATTACCGCAACCAATGGTGAGTGTGTGTGTGTGTGTGTGTGTGTGTGTGTGCGTATAAAATAGGATTATTCCACAGCTGTAAAGCTAAGGCCCAGCAGCCATGAACATCTGGCCTGGCTTGATAATGCATCTTGTCTGCAAATATGCACCCGAGGCAGGCAGCCGGCCACCAGGTGATTGACCTGCTATCAGTCAAACACAACGTAAGAGACCAGCAGCCACCTAAACACAGCTCACCTTTACCGTCAAAGGCGTTATTTTAACATTTTTACCGGATAGAAAAAGATTTATTTAGCTGTGTGAGGGAAGCTAGTCGAATATAAATGGTGTTCACTCACCAACGTCTGTGAAACTGCCGAAATACGAAGAAAAAAAACACGTCAACCTTGATCCAAAAAGCTGAAACCAGCAGCTCCTTTTCCCGCAGCCACATCGGTGTTTTGTCTCATCTATTGGTGGAGGTAACATCCGTGATGTATACCTCATTCAGTGTCCAAAAAACACATTATTACACGACATCTCACCGCTGGCTCCTGATGTAACTTTGCACAGTGAGAAGTCGTGCCGTATCTACCGTTGAGAGAAAAAAATATATCCAGTGAGCACGAGCGCAGGCAGGCAGAGAAGGCGGAGCGCTGATTGGTCGATTATCTTAAACACATCTGCTTGGGCGACTCCTATTGGTGGGGTTGTTAAAGGGCTATTCCGCCGCAGTGACACTGCCAAAGCAGGCTTTTTTCGCACCCGGGTTTAAATTACTTTACTTCATCGATTCGTATGCTCTCAGTAAAAGCCCTCAGGGGAAATTTAATCACAGTGTGGGATTTAGTTGAGGTTAAACCCGCCGCATTTCATGCACCCTCCTTTTCATTAGTACAACACGTTTTGGTGACTCTCTGGATGTTCATGATCGCTTGCGGCCCCTGTGGTGGAGCAAGTGTGATCAAATTACATTGGTAACCCTGTCTAATTATAATGAAGAGAACATAAATTAGCTACTGAAATAGAGGAATAAGGAGATACTTACATCAATCAATGAGCTAAGTAGGCCTGCTTATGGGAAGGGAACAGTTTTGACTTGATAAAGGGTGCAAATGATTATTTTTTTTAAAACAAATATATTTTCTGCACTCCAAATCCTTCAGTCCTTCATTTTGTGTATTAAGATCAGGGGTGTTTTCTGGATGCAAATAGGGTCACACAAAATGATTGTGTGTAATCCAGCACCTTTATGCATGAATACTTAGTTTGTGTGGGAATGGGTGGGTAGATAAAATAGCTTCAAGACAGTGCAGTTTAATATCTCTATACTTTTCAAACTTCTTGCTTAACCATGTTAGCCATGGTGTCAGAGCAACTGTAATGCCTGAATTTTCCCCCGGGGGTGAAAAAAGTATTTGATTCTGATTCTGAACTCTTTCATGATGGGATGAAATCTGAAAGATGTGTTCATCACTTTTAATCTTAACTGAAGGTGGGGCTCCTGGATGTGCAAGTAATAAATAAGTGTCCATGACTTTCACTTTGCCTGGGTTTCTTTCCTTTGGAAGATACAAAGTAATTATGAAACTGATGTGATACACGAACAGGAAGCCAAAAACAGAGAGGTACATGAGTCTAACCAGCACATCCTTCCTCTGCTAGCGTGTAGTATAGGAGTTTGTCTGTTTATGCATCAGCCTGCAGGTTATATCTTGAGTTGTTACAGAAACCTACAGTATCTAATAACAACAATCATTGGTGCTTAAAAAACAATAACATGAATAGAGAATGATTTCTGGTTTACTACCACTTTTGATTATCACTCAAGACCTTAGACTACCTTCTAAGATAAACAGCAAAAAGGCCCAGTGTGATGGAGAAATAAGATACATTTAATGTTATGCCACATCCTCTGACAGTAAAATGGGTTTCAGATTATATCCCTAATTTAGCCCCAGTTCTTCACAGTCTGTCACGTTGCACCTCATGTGAACCAGAAGAAGCCTTTGCTAAAAGTATCTGTTGTGGTGTTACCTTTCCTGCTTGATGACCACATCATTCAAAGTGACAAAAAGCTGCAGACATGTTTCAGCTGTTTGTTGCAGAAATAAGATATCAGCATGTTTTGAAAAATATTGCGTAAATAAGAGACGGCAGTTACTTTTGGGGCATATATTTATATAACATAGCTGCTCTAACGATACTTTTGGACCCCTTGTTAGTGCTGTACTATTGCAAGTTTAATTGCATGACTTATGGAAATCCTACAGCAGCAAAACCCCCTCATTTTAGGCTCCAAGGTGAAGAGTGACGACTTAAATTAAGTCACAAGAGGTTAATATCAGTCTCTACATAAACATTATTTGAGGTGAAATACAAATTAGACCAATACAATGCAAATCATCTGAACCTGAAACCAGAAACCTGTACTTATGAAGGAGTGTGCACGTTGGATTTGCATCAAGTTGTATTTAAACATGCCTGTTTTTTCACCCCCATTCTTAAAATGATTAAGTAACAGGGTCCTTTTAGCATTGTCCAGGCAGCTGTGTGCATCCCTACTGTCAGCTTGTTGCTCAGTTCAAACAGGTAAAAGCAACCAGTCCGGTTCTGTGATGATTTTAGACTTCCCTCAACGTGTCAAATCACAGAATGAGGTGTGAGTCATTCTGGCACGTCACTGTGTCATGACTGTTCACCAGCTTCATCCATCTCTGCATCTGCATTTTCCTTCTCCGGGTCACCAGGTAGAGCGCCTGCCACCGTCTGGATGAGCTCCTCAATCTGCTCCTCTGATAACCGCTCTTCACTCTCTTCCACCAACTGAACACACACAGAAAATATATTATGCCATATGCACATTTATAGAATGTTTACATGCTTAAAAAAAAACACAAAATAACTCTTCTCTCACTTTTTTAATATGCATGTCAAACAAGACAATATGCTATACATAACATGCTGATGAAGATCATGTGATAAGACTGAAAGCATCCAAACAACTAATTAAAGAAGTTAGAGGTGAAATGTTAACTGCTGTGTCCAAGATTGTGAAAAAAACTTGGAATTTGTTTGCATATCATTAACATATAAACATTTAACACAACTATTTCTGTTGGCATGAAATTGCACATCCTGACTGGGATTTGTTGTCCTCACTTATTTAGTGCATTCAAGCTTAAGTGGTTTGTAACACTGGATGTTAGCACATTCAAACGACAGCAAGAGGTAACTAAAAACAACAAGGATTTCAGATGTCAGAAATGTTGCAACATGATTTAATAAACAAGACAGAAAAAGTTTGTGTACCGATTGGTCCAGTGTGAGGTCAATGTGTAGCTGTGGAAATATGCTTTGGATGTGAGTCTAGATTGCTGCAGGGGCATTTTACTTTTCCATGTGCACTGTCACAGGTTATTGATGTCTCTGGTAATGGACTGAATGTCTGTAAACCCCTAAATGCAATTTGGCCTGGATGAACAAGCTGTCCATGTCGTGTTCTGCAGAGAGGTGGATCTCCATGAAAGCATCAGTGACACAGATTCAGACATTTAAAAAAGGTCCCACCTCTGAGTGGCTTTGACTGTTATTTTCTTTCTATATTGGAATCAAAGGAGTCATGTTTAATGCAGAAAGGGATCCACACAGCTTGTGGGTTGAAATTCAGTAAGTCAAAATTAAACTTTGGCTGTATTTGAATAGTCAAAAAAATTACATTCAATGTTGTTTTCTAAACACTTTACCTTAAACTCGACGTCATGAGGTCAGGGAAAGATGTAAAGGAGCAATCAAAGGGACTTACACCGACATTAGGCTACCTAACTATGCAACATGATTGATACTGGCACAATCTACAATGTTCCAATGATGGGCTACGAAATGTTCATACTTAAACCCATGAATTATTACCTAGACATGGACAACCCAGTTAAAAAATATGACTGCATCACAAGGTCCGAATTGAAATTACAAAGGAATATATGCAACCGTTACTGAAGTGAAACCATATATCTGTCACAATCCTGTCAACTCATGTCCATCGACATGAATCACAATTAGTATAGTGGTATCAAAAACAAATTGTATAAAAAAATATTAAACGTTTAATTCATGATAATTTGTTCTTCTGAAAGGAAAAATGTTGAATTGCATTAACGTTACTGCAAGGAATTGTTGGACAGTATTATGTCCTTTTCTTGTCTTAAAGTATGGTCCAGTGTTTCCTTTGCTCAAGGTGATAGGAAAGGAAGCATTAAATCAACTTTACATATCAATTAGAGTAGGGATGCGCGATATTTTGTAATTTTTCTGCCGATATTTTCTGTAAAAAAAACAATGCTGTAATTATGTGTAAATCCTCGATGATTCCCTAAAAAAAGCTTGACGTAATGCTACGACATTAGCTCGGCGCGAGTGTGAGCGCGCACTGCATGCACCAAACCTCTTTCGGCAAGCGTGATGAAGGGTGCAAGATGTCTGCGGTCTGCGAAAAGGACAGCAAGGTAATTTTATGCATTTGTTCTGTGCAACAGGTAAAATTTGGCCTAGTTGTGGCTATTGTCAGTATTGTCTCAGGGAGAGCATCAACAAAGCCTGTCTAAGTTGTATGAATAATACAGATTTATTTGAAAGAAAATGTTACATGCAAATAAATATGGCATTTTGTACATAGCCTCAGTTTAAGTAGTTCTCTTATATTGCCCAGTGAAGCACTGTGTTATGTTATTTCTGCCTCTGCCAGTGGGCCACTACAATAAGAGTAGACATGATATCAATTCCACTACAGGGGAGACTTGTTGTGTTCTCTGCAATTGGGTGGAAAAAAACGTGCCGAATATATCCGTATCAAAATCGGCAAAAAAGGGTTGGAAAATATCGGATATCGGCAAAAAATCCAGTATTGTGCATCCCTAATTAAGAGTATTCAAACTTCTTTTATGGCTGTCAATTAGATATATCCGGGGGATTTCCCTCAGTTAGGAACTTTCATAAGCAACAAAGCACAATTCGACCACAGCCTTTGGTCTTTAAGGGCAAGACTGACATTATTCTATATTTATGTGATTGTCAATTAATACCAAAGTTAACAAACAACATGCAGTCTGTTTCTCAATACTTTCCTATAACCATCCACATTCATTGTTATTGAGGTCAGAAATCTTCAAAAACATGGCCCGCGTATTACTCAAGAAGGAGCAAAGATAAGAGTGCACTACTTTCTACGATGGATTAATACACAAATGGTTCTGAGTATATTTCCAGCATCAAGGATGGGTATGTGGGACTTAGTTTATATAAACAATACTCAGAAGTAGGACCACTTCATTTTCTGTTCTGTAACCCAGATTTATCCTTTAAGACAGTCTAAGTATCTAACACACTGTCTCGTCTACCACAATAAATACGTGAGCAATTATGGAAAATGTACTCCAGAAGTGAATAACAGATACAGAGAGCTAAAATAACATATAATAGTAATTTGTGACATTAAAGTAAACACTCACTAGCTGAATTTCCACTGCTGTCTGTGGCCGGTGGTTCAGTAGCTGCAGTTTTTCTGCCCTGATGGGGAAAAATATCATACAGTACATGAGTACGAGTTCAGAGCAGTATAAACATACAGTATTACTTTTATCTTATGTAATCTTCAAATGTAACTATGAATGATGACATCTATGGCTTTGTTAAGCTCACTGACTTTGTGAGTTTGTGAGGCATCATGGTGTTGAGGAACTCTTTGACGATCTCTGGACTCTGCCTGCTGCAGGGCGTCTTCGACAGATATTTTAGCGTCTGTGTGAATATGCAGAGGAAACCACAGGCACTCAGTTGTAAAAGTTTTGATATGATAGAAAAAAAGACTCTAAGAGAAGGGTAAAGCCATTAGAGACAGGAAGACGAATGTGTGCCGACCTCATACATGATGGTGTTGAGGTTCTGTTGCCCCGCGCTGTGTTTGTTCTTCCCGCTGTCCTTCCTCTGTTCCTTCAGGTCCGTCAGGAGTTTGTACACCTGAGAAACATACGGACAAACATATATTAAGTGACACTTGATTATATTAATGTTTTGACTGAACAGTACAAAAGGTTTTATGGAAAACAGTGAGACATAACACCTTACCTCATAGTTGCTGAGCATAGCAGCACTTGCATTTTTCCTGAGAATAAGAGAATAACTTTAAGCACACAGGTTGATTTTTACTTAACCTTTGAAAATCGTTTGTGCAACCGAACAACTTTAAATCAAAAGGTAAACTTTCTAGTTTGGGAGTTTTAACCACAGGATGTGTCTTAAAGCTCTTACAGATGGATGGTCCTCAAATTTGAGAAACCTCTGCCAACATATTCTTTGCAAATGACTTCAAAACTTTATAAATGATCAGAGGTTTTGCTAATAATTGTTTCAGCACTACCGCCAAGCAGAATTAAACATGCTCTTAAGACTTTTTTGTGAATTTAAGGGTGTTGTAAGCTTGTGGTTGATATTCTAATAAGAGTTCTCCTGCTGTGTTTAAAGCTAAGGACATTAAATGTTACATTTAAATCATGATTGCCATGCTGGTTTATTCACCTTTAGAATGGGTCTTTATTATGTTATACATTTTTTAAACATTTGTTCAACTCACTGATTACCGATTTTAACCAGATTGGTTTGTAAATGTGTTAAACCACTAATGTCGTTACAATCCGTTTCCCACAGGACGGTCATTAAATTACACGGAAATATCGGCAACGACGGAGCTACTTTTACCCACAATCTTTGGCAACCGTTGAAATCAACAATACACTGAAGCCAATCAATAAAGAATCTTTCCTGATACATTAATTAAAATTCAATGTAAGCATCTTACACTTCCATTACGCCAGGTACTTAGCTTCGGTCCGTTACAAATGGGCCCGTGTAGAAAATGCGGACTGAGACAAAGGTTCCGCCCGACGGCCAGCTGCCTTCACTGTCCTCGCTTTCATTGCCTTGCTTGTATCAGACTTTTTATGACTTTTTTTGAATAAGTACATCAACTCCAATTCATTCAGGCAAATTTATGACTATTTATCCTCTCAAAATGTCTCCAGTTTATGTTCATTCTGACTCACTGCAGAAAAGCACAAACCAGGAAGCAAGACTTTCTGAATGGGCCTGGTCTTTTAAATACAAATTGGAATTGACATTTATCACAAATTAAGGACCATTCTCGGTTATTAATTCACCATGATCTCACATCATATATTGTATTTCTATTCCCTAAACACAATAACAAAATCAACAAACGTAAGGTGGCCTATCAGAACACTTCCCCCTTTTTAAGTGTTTAAGGGTGTGACATGTTCTCATTATCCAACAACAGGTTAGTGCAGTTCTGTTAAAGCAACACGTATCCCTTCTCACTCACACAAAACAAATCTTAGACAATGAGTATAAGCAAATGCTTATCTTCAAAACTATATATGAGGAATGTTCAGAAATACACACAATGATTAACAAAATTAGCCTAAAGGGGCGTTAGAGAGCCACAAAAAAGTAAAAGGTGAATGTTTGTAATTGAAAAGATGCTGTATCAAATACTTTATGCCTGTTATTAGCTTAACATGGCTGCACATCAATACCCAACAGGTTTGTGCAGTTTTGTTGCTTACAAGTGAACGAAACCTCACCTGAGATCAGATCTTATTTGCTCACAGTCCCTAACATCAGTGTTTTATCCAGTTTCAGGTGATTTCCTAGCCTGCATGTGGAGTGACTAAATCCAAGTTCAGTTCTAAATCTGCTATAGAAACTAGTGCAACATTATCAACCGTGATTCCTGTACATTACAGACCTTTTCCTGCAGTCTACACTTTTGAGTTTTATGATTGTTTTATGCAACTTTGCATTAATGATTTGCTTATATGATGTAAAATCCCTTCCTGTATTGCATAATGGCTTCCAAACACTAAAAAATGTTCATAAAAATTATATAAAGCACAAATTATCAGTGATAGCAAAGTTAAGAGATGCTCAGATAAACTCAGTTCTCAGTTTATGTAGTTGATGATTCTCAAGCTCTCAAGTGGAAGAAATCACTTTATTGAATATTTATTCAAGATTGATGTGTAAAACAGACTCATTTGTTTCTAATATGACATGGTTTAACAAGGTAAGATCGTTACAAAATTCCAGTTCTCATTCTAATGACAGAATGACAAAACATTGGGATGTTCAGTTGTTTTTACATTTCATGCATTGAAAATAATAGTTATCAAAAGTTATATCAAAAGTTGATTTCCCTTAAAGCATTCTAAAGACAACAACAACAACAATTACAAAATATATGATGTGTGTTTTTTTAAAATGAACTTACACAAACATTTCTGATACAAATGTGTTCACAAAAGAATAATGAAACAAGACATACAGAACCAGACAGTTTACAGTTACTTCTTGGTTGACAAACTGCGTAAATGAGACAACTTCTTCTTGCATAATATATATTGAATCTTTTGCATTTCTGCACTTTGAGTTCTTGTCTCTCATCTGATTGCATGAACTCTGACATAATACATATGGAATAAGATAATATCAGCTGATAATATTGGCTGTTTCATTCTGGCCCTTTAAGAGATCTAAACAGTTAAAAAAAAATGTTAGAGCCTCAACAAAAACAAGCATGTAGAGATGAAACCATGTGGAGAAAACATCACTCCATTAAATCTTGAAACTGATTAGAAAACACAAAGCTTTGCTTCCTCTCACTGCACTGTACGACAACAAGTTTCACTGTGTCTTTGTACCTTCAGCAGTTATCAGCGTCACTGTCTGTGTCCATAAGGACAGGTTCCACTTTCAGAGAGAAGATTTCAAAAAACATCTTCAGATGCTCGTCTTCTGTGTGCACTGAATTGTTGACTGCATTTTTAAATGCTGTGTTATTTCTGCTCTCAACCAGTTTCTTCACATTGGTCATAATGTGTTGATGTTGTGCATTAATGCAAGTCAGGTATTCCTTCAGCACATCAAACCTTCCTCTTTCCACCAACTGGACAATAATGTGTTCGAGAATGAAGGACAAAGGGAAGCCATACTCTATGACACTGTGCATTTCACCCCTTGTATTGTTATATTTATATCCCCCTGTATGCATTGCAACAACATTGCAATGCTCGTCAAAGACAGGAGAGCCAGACGAGCCAAAGTAAAAACAGGACTCATAAGTGAGAACCTGTCCTGTACATTGAACAGATTGTGCCACATGCTCAAAAAATGGCTGTGTAACCAACTGAACGTGCCCCTGATGCTCTACCAGAACGCCATCTGGATTTTCAAGGTAGTGCTTCCCCACAACCTCGTTGCGGTTATCAGTAGGAATAATTAAGCATGGATCGATCTTTTTCACACTACCATCAGGATGCCCAATAATGCAAATTCCTCCACTTTTGGGGAGGAACCCAAAGTGTTTTAACAGATGACCAGGTAATTCCTGACCAGCACCGAGGCTTAACAAAGCCCAGTCATACTTATGCCCCGAGGCGTCAGAACCATACTCAAAGCCTGCAACCTCTGTCACTTCTGCTCCTGATTCCACCTGGTTCACACTTTCATACGAGAAATGGACAGTGACCTGCTCATTAAGCTGCCCAGTACTCTCGTTAATAATGTTCTTAACTACATGGCCATTTGTGAGGACAAACTTGTCAAACAGGAGAAAACCACTTCCGCCTGGTCTCCCATTTATTCTCACTTGGCAAACAGAATCACAGAGATTCATCAGCTTCTTCATTGTTTTCACTTCCCTGCATGTCTGAGCATTCTTTCCATACTCCACATGGAAGAGATTCTGGAGAGTGGAAAGCTGAGAAACTGGAGTTTCCATCCTTTGGACCAGATCTTTAACCTGGGAAGATAGGTAACACTTCACCTTTTCTGAATCGGGTATTTCTTCTGGTGTGATATTACCTATTTTCTTTGGTTTCTCTTTTGCTGTGATGTCATTCACTGACTCGGTTGTGCTCTGCTGTGGAGGACCTTGGTTTTCATAAGAGTCAGATCTCTGAGATTCACTTTGCATCTCATAAGCATCATCAAGACTTTCAGGCGGAGTTTCTGGTGGTGGAGACTTATTGATCATTTTGATCTTGACAGTTTTACCATCGAGATCATCAACTAGATTGAGCATTTCAGTTTTTATGTCAGTGCCCCTTTCAAAGAGCGCACAGTTCTTTGTGAATATTCCATTCAGCACACGGCCATCTCTTTTCAGCGCATGCTTCACTTTCTCCCCTTTGTATGCACAAACAGTAATTTCATCGCACAGTTTTTTGAGTTGTTTGTTTCTCATGATTCTCACTACATTTTCACCTCCATTTGTCAGTACATGGAACAACACAAGCTGGTCAGAAGGATGTTTTCTTCGGGGGATAGCAGGAGCACAATTTTCATTTGACTGCTTCAACTTGTCTGAAGCTGTAATGTACTTGACAGTCAGACGGTCATCTTTAATTACGCTGCATGGGAAGTGTGAACTGATAGCTCGCCCATCTCTTACAATAACAAGTTCTTTGTTTATATTCTTTTGTGCCAGTTTTTTAAACTCTGCACTTCTCTTCAGCGAGTCCTCAATAGTTCCCGCCTTATTGCAGGTAAAGCTTGTGGGTCTCTTGTCACTCAAACACCACACAAAGGAATGGGTTTCATGTGGCTCGTTTTCCTAGGAATAAAACACAATTAAGTCATTTTCATCTATTTACAGTAAAATAAATTGTATTCAGTTAAGGTAAAACCACTCTTTAACCATCCATCTATCCTTCATATATACCTGTATAACCGGAGAGTAACTTGTGATAGTGACAGGAGGTGACAAGAGAAAACAGAGAAAATGTGTACCTTGACAGATTTGTCCTTCAGCCCCATCCCGATGAGTGTTAACAAAGCAGAACAAATGGCTTTGTTGTATCTTACCTACTGGAAAAGAGAAAAAATAAATACATAAGTACACATTAATTCAATATTAAGTGTAGTTACAGCACAATGATTTTTACTCTGATTTACTTCAGTTAAAACAAAATAAAAGACAACAAATGTTTTTCCATTACTTTAGGCTAGACAGTAAGTTAAACAACATGTATCCAGAAAAAGCATCAGCTAAAGTGATCTAGCTGTAGATGAGAATCAGATCAGCTTTATTGGCCAGTTATGTACAGGAATTTGTACATAGGAACTAGGTAGAAGCATTCAAACATTAAATATTTAACTAATATCTACAAGCTACGTGAGACAATAGTGCAATGGTGAGTGCAAAGGAAGCTGAAATAACATAATTTTTAAAAATGTAATTTACATGAGGTAAATAGTTTTTTCAGTATTTACAGTTAAAAAAAAAGGGTGCTTAGGGCTCATTTATACAATCTATGGCCCTAGTTCTCAACTGGTGAGTCGGGACCCAAAACATGAGGGCTTGAAAAAAATAAAGTTGTGGCAAAAAGTCTATGTTGCACTTTTATTTTGAAGGACATGACATGTATGCAGTAGGATTGTAGTTTATGCACACTTCATGTATCCACTGATTGGGTAATCCCAGCTACAGTTACACTTAAATTCTTGAAACTTGAAGTGCCTCAATGTATGTAATTACTTTTATGTTGGACTTTTTTAAATGTATTTCTGTTGCAAAATGAATAAATTGAATATTTTCCTCTTATTTTTTTCGACTATTTTACTGTTGTATTTTGTGATGTCCAGGTTCAAACTGCACCATTTTTCATAAAATAAGTGGTTGAAGTGGTTAAAAGATTTCAGAAATTTGGGTCGCGATTAGTCATTAAGGAGGTGGTGGTGGGTCCTCCTGAGGCTAGACCAGTTGAGAACCACTGGTCTATGGCATGCAGTCATGTCAGACAAGGAGATAATATTAACATGATTAAAATGTGTCCATAGAATGGGATTAAGAATCTTATTTACAGGCACAGTGGGTGTTGTGCCACAGGGTTTTTGCAGTGATTGTTCCTGACGCTCTGAAACTGTTAAATGTTTATCAGAGTGACAGCCCCCGTCTTTGACAGGGAGTCTGTGAAACCGCGCTCATTTTCAAATGTATCCTGATCGAGACACATCATTCACAACAGTTTACACTATTTTTGCTAGCACACTGTAAATAAGCCTTCTAGCTAACGTTACGTTACCACTCAGAGACTCCGCCCATTTTCTCTTCAGAATCAGAAATAACTCTAGCTGCACGCTGCATTAGTGGGGCTGGAGCCAACGGTTCGAACTGATAGGGCTGGGGACCACTACTGTCCTCCACCACACTAAAGTGCCCTTCAGGTTACTCTGGAGGGGAGAAGTCCTCTACCTCACAAGATGGGCTCTCTCAGAGAGCACATATGCTTCTGTGTCGCTGTCTATCTTTCTCTGGCCAGGGGAGGGGACGTCACTGAGCTGCTGGACATACTCACCCCCTCTCTTCAGCCCCTTGCGGCCTTGCCCACTCTGGGCATTTTTCAAAATTGTACAGTGGGTGGAGTCATGGTCAGACCTGGGGGTGTAGTTACACTTTAAATATAAATTTGGCTTGCACTGGACCCTGAATACAAAGCCAGATTCAATTATTTTGGATTCAGAGCTGGTACCAACAAAGCATGCTCGTAATCTTGTAGTTTAGTTTACCTTAGTTCGACGTTTGCATTCGGCTGCCCTCCCCGTCAACACCATACACTGTAACATTCAGTACTCAAGATTACGATAATATTCACCCACAAGTCTCGACAATAGCCAGCTCTGCTATCATATCTAAAGCCTTTAGAGAGTATTTTAATGTAACTTGAGCACGAACTTACAAAATACTTGCGCACTGGCGGACCAAACGCGACTCCGTACTGTTTACTGGTCGGTCAGACACATATACTGACACGGTCAGACAGTCTGGTGACTTTCCAGAGCTTTCGATTTACCGCCTATTCTGACGCTCCGCCCATTTGTGACGCAATGGTGTCACATGTCCGCCGGGGTGCGAGCTATGGTTGCGAGGTTGAGGGCAGTTAGAAGAAAAATATATAGGCCTACGGCTTGCGACCTTTGTGCGAGACTGACCTTTTCATATTGCCACCCAGCAGCGAAGGGCTAGTGAATAGCTGTAGTGTTTTGAACGTGCACTTTCCCTTCCCTGTTACGTATTACCGAAGCGTCAAACGTCTTCCTGACGTATTTTAAAGTGATACACACAGCTTAACACACAGCTCCGCAGCCCCTCGTTCTACATTCACTACCTGAAGCTTCGGAAGTGAGTACTGACCGTTTGGCGTACAACGTCCCCTACAGCAAAACATTTCCCGAGACAAAACCACTGCGGACCCCAGTCGTCGATAAACATGACCAGCACAGAGGTAGGGATAACGTTTTGCTTTAGGATCCATGAGCAGCGGCATCCACGTGTTGTTGTTTTAACACCCAGCTGGACGCTAAAATTACAGCAGGCTGTCAAACTAGAATCACTCTCCTTCAATAAGCTTATACTCAATACTTTATTTTGTTAAAGCTAACTATAATAGGATTACGGTTTACATATTCATATATTGCACCTTTGCCTCTGCTGCCCGCCAGGGAAGTAAACTTTGGGGAGGTCGTTTCGTGGGAGACACTGATCCTATCATGGAAAAGTTCAACGCATCCATCGCATATGATCAGAGGATGTGGGATGCTGACATCCGAGGGAGCAAAGTTTACGTGAGAGCCCTGGAAAAGGCAAAGCTGGTCACAACGGATGAGATGAACCAGATTGCTCACGGGCTGGATCAGGTGAACTCATACTCAAGCAGTGCTGCACTCAGGTTTAGTGGAAATATAATTAAAATTCACTACATCATAAGCCAATACTTAGCTGTAAATTACAAGACTGTGTGATTGTGAGCTTTCTGATCAGTTCTGTAACATTTGCATACACAAAAGTACATTGCTGCATTGTTGGTATGTGCGTCACTGTTTGGCCTGCAGTGTAGATGTATGTTAATAGATGACAGCTAAAAATGTGCTATGGAGCAGCATTCCTCTCTGTATTCTGCTGAGTTTCTGTGGAACACTACTATCGTCATGTGACAGATGACAGGTGCAGTTTTCAGGGTTCCCTCTCTACCCAGATTTTTAGATTAGTTTAGATTTTTTTTAACACAGGGGACATTATGCCACAAATATGATGCAGAAGCACAAAAACACTTCACTGTTTATTTCTAGCAAAGCCATACAGTTGTATTGCGCTGTATATAATTAGCATTCTTGATAAAGTCCCTGTATTCTAACCCCCAGATTTCTGAAGAGTGGTCCAAAGGTGCTTTTGTGATTAAACCTGGAGATGAAGACATACATACTGCCAATGAGCGCAGGCTTAAGGTGAGAGACATTGTGATTAAGTGAGTATGTTTTTATTATATGTGATATCATTTGTCCATTCACCATTGTTCTATAGGTAATTTTTTTTCTCTTAAATTAATGTCTGTTTAGCTTAGAGCTACTGCAGCTCCTCATTTTCTCAGTTGGAAAGTACTGTTAGTTTCCCTTCAGTCACTCAACTCTGTTTACTCCTGTTTTAAATACCTAAAGAATGTTGCTTAAGATTAAACAGCATATTTGCATATTTCTGGGTGTCTCACACAAGGTTACAGGAGTCTGAGAGTACTTACACATCCTTGCTGTTGCTCATTTCATTTCAGTTCTTGTCAAAAAGGGAAAAAGATAAAATTACATCATCACTGTCTTTAAAATGGAGAATTTGGGATAACGATCAGAAACCCATGGAAAATCTTTTACTGTTTTCTTTAAGCCTTGAGGGCTTTGTGATGCCTGTGATGAGGGATGTTTAAGTCCTTTACCACTTGTCTTTTCAGGAGCTGATTGGTGCACCTGCAGGGAAGCTGCACACTGGCAGGAGTAGAAACGACCAGGTTTGTCTTTATAATATCAAAACTATGAAGAGTTATTAGTTTGAGTTGCAGCTGATGTTTAACTTAATTGTAACGACTCTTAACTATCATGATACCGTGCTGTGTGTGCTTGGATTAACCAGGTCGTGACTGATATGAGGCTGTGGCTGCGAGATGCCATCTCCACTCTGACTGACAATGCTCTACAGCTGATATCTACCATGGTGGAGCGGGCAGCAGCGTAAGACAGATACCTACACACAGAAACACACATGTTGGTTGGTTACTGTGCTTTTTAAAAGTTGCCCTGTGGTTCCTTTTGTCACCTCTTTCTGAAACTCAGAGAAATTGACGTGCTGTTTCCTGGTTACACCCACATGCAGAGAGCTCAGCCAATCAGATGGAGTCACTGGATCCTAAGGTGACCTTTTGATGTTACAAAACCTACCCTGCATGTTTCACACTTTTTCTGTATCAGATGAGGTATTCTTCATGTCAGGCTTCTGTTCTTCTTCGCCCCACTCACTTGTTTTCTCGCCCCTCAGTCACGCTGTTGCTCTGAGCAGAGATGTGGACAGGCTTCAGGAGATCAAGAAAAGAGTTAATGTTTTACCTCTTGGCAGGTATGGCCTGAACACACACTCACTGTCAGACAATGATTTTCACCCATATACACCATTGTTTGATGGGAAAGATTCTTGTTGTTTTCAGTGGTGCCATTGCTGGGACGCCATTTGACATCGACAGGGAGCTCCTGAGGAAAGGTCAGGCTACAAAATCAGTGTCTTGTTGTATTGTATTTGTGAAGTTAGAATAAGTCAAACCATTTAACTTCTCCAATCGGATCTGTAGAGCTGGACTTTGATGGCATCAGTCTAAACAGCATGGATGCCACTGGCCAGAGGGACTTTGTTGGTACGTTAACCTTCATGTTCAATAATGGATTAAAAAAAAAAGGTAAATTTGTCTCTCAGTGTTTTTATGTTTGCAAATATGTCTGTGTGTCCTTAGTGGAGTTCTTGTTCTGGGCTTCATTGTGTTTGACTCATCTGAGTAAGATGGCGGAGGACCTGATGCTGTACAGCACGAAAGAATTCTCCTTCATCTCTCTGTCTGACGCCTACAGGTGTGTTTGTTTCTTTGCGTGATTCTATATGACTGTTTACCGCACATGTTCTTGAGACAGAAAAACTTTGGACTAAATCATTATTTTGTGACTTTGTTCACGGCTCCATGTGTGCAATTAAACAAGTAATTAAAATATAGTTAATGTTTGGGTAATTCATTATCGTAACTAAATAAAACTTATCTGACCTATGAACAGACTTTAATCTTGTCTCTTTGAAAGACTTTAGTGCTCCGATAAGGACTTTATTGTTGATGGACTTCCTTCTCAGGAATAAACATGTACAAAATGTAACCAGCAGCTCTTTACTTGAACAGAATATACTGCATTATTGCATCACTGTTTTTCTTGTAGAGGTTTAAGTCCACTGATATTTATGTAAACAGAATACTGGTGTTTCAACAATTAACATTCTGTACCTGGTGATAAAATTGTAAATTCTGACCACTACCGCTAGTTATTTTTCAGCTAATATGGTCCTATTACAGATATATTAGTTTTGATGTGTATCACTATGTGCAGTTTTTTAACAGGAACAATAATTTGGATAATAAAGAAATTTTTTCAGGCAAAGCATGGCCCTACTTCAGTTTACAATCCTCTCAGCACTGTCTGCAGCACATGTAGCAGGGCATCACAGCTGAGCAGACTATTTATGCACTAGACGATATAAAAAAGTAAAAGTTTTATAGTAAAATATCACTTTTTGAAGGCATTTGTTCAAGAAAGTGGCAATCTGAGTACCTTTGCATTAGGGCTGAACAATTTTATTGAAATCACAATATGGCCTTCTGCAATTTTCAAATCGCAGGAAGCACAATATTTTTTAAAGGTAAAATTTGTGTCAAAATACTATTTCAATTTAAATATTGTGCTGCAGAGATGTTCTGGACGACACACCATACACAGACGTGAGTATCAGATATCTTTGTTGGGTACCGATCTCTGCAAAAATCCCGCCATAATCATGTTCATATGCTTTTCAATGAAAATGAGTATAATGATGTAAAAATGATCATTCCCTTTATTATCGCAAATCATATCAAGATTGCAATAAAAGTCTAAATAATCACAATTAGATATTTTTTCAAAATCGTTCAGCCCTACTTTGGAAAGTCATATTGGTGCACACTCAGAGCACAATGCACAAAGAGAGGTCTGTTTTCAGTCCAGCTCAAACACACATCAAATCAGCTGAGCTCTTCATTTAGCCCAGTCACTATTTATGTTGGTAAAGCATGTGTTTGTTTCATCTCATTCTTGTGTGTGTGTGTGCAGCACGGGCAGCAGTCTGATGCCCCAGAAGAAAAATGCTGACAGTCTGGAGCTGATCAGGAGTAAAGCAGGTCGTGTCTTCGGCAGCGTAAGAAGTCCATATAAGATACCATTTAGTTCAATCTGTTCATCTGCTCACTTAAAGGCTTTGACAGTTTATGCTTTATCTCAAGCTTTTTTTGGGTTCGATGATGTAAAACAAAACATAATGTGGAAAACAAACTGATGCTAAAATGCCTCATTGTTATGACTTTGTAAGATTAAATGCTGAAATGTTGATATAATTACAGCAAACACTGCAGTTAGTTCAAACATAGACCACATTTCCCATGAGCTCTGTCTCCCTCTGTTGTTAACAGTCAACTCTTCTTTATTAAAAGAGTAGAAATGAATTTACTGCAAACACTTCTCTCCTTCCATCATCTGCTAGAAGCTCGTCTTGTGGATAATCAGCGCCCTCATGTGCCATGAAGTTATTCACACTTTACTGCTCTCTCTTTAATTTGAAGGACTTATTCTTTGTATTTCAGTGTGCAGGGTTCATGATGACACTGAAGGGCCTGCCCAGCACCTACAACAAAGACCTGCAGGTATCGCAGTGTTTCACTTTATGCCAAAGTTTTGAATCTTTCTGGATAATTCTTCTGTAACTTCTTTGTCATGCTTTTGTTGTCATGCGTCTTCAGGAGGATAAGGAGGCCATGTTTGACTGCTACGATACTGTTCATGCTGTGCTGCAGGTGACAACTGGAGTCATGTCAACTCTTAAGGTCAGAGACTGAATTAACTGCAGTCTTTAAATAAAAACACTCCTTGCTCCCATAATGTTGCTGCAGACTCAAAATTCAACTTTGAAAAGGTGTGACCTTTTTATATGAACCATGACCTCTTGATCTCTTTGTGTTTGCTACTCCGTGTACAAGATGTGCAACTGTCCAAAGTGAACTACAGCATATCCGTCTGAGTCTCCCTAAACTCAAATCAATATCTCCTTATACACTGCCAGTTCAAGGCGGGATTATTATGGCTCTGTTACGTTTCATCTATGTTAAACACACAGAGGCGGAATGGTGGGGCAATTGTTCCACCTCTGAGCCGGCAGCGGAGGTAGTAACAGAGGCAAAACGTGGGCGAAACACTGCACTGTGTGTGTGTATTTGAAGCTTGCGCTGTTTGTTTCAACCTTACACCTGCATAAAAAGACACATGGGGGCAGCATGTTCCTCCTGTGCAAAGCAGATATTTTTAATGAACTTCTAAAGAGGACAAAATGACACAAGATTTTTGTGCCCTTCTGTTTCAGATTAACCAGAGTGTGATGGAAGGGGCCCTCAGTCCGGACATGTTGGCCACGGACCTCGCCTACTACCTTGTGAGGAAGGGGGTGAGTTGTGTTTCCTTGTATTTAAAAAATAACTACTTAAATAAATCTCAGCATTATTCCTGACAAGAAAACAGATACAAATAAAAAGATAAAAGAATATTGTACATGACAAAGTTCTGAGGGTGGGACTGCCTTTGGTTCACAGAACATCTGATGTGACAAAAGACAAAAGTAATATTACAGATCTTAATTTTAAACAAATAATGATAATGTAGTTTTAAATTAGGGTCCTTTAGCTTGCATCATTTATGCATCCACAATCAGGTGTGTCACTTTCTCTTCAACAAACAAGGTCATCTAGAAAAGTAAATGTAAAACAATGTGTTAACTTGGAAATAATACATGTCATATCAACTAAACAGGAGTAAATTAAGGTCAAAGGTCCATTTCCAGCTCACACTGTGGTTCTTTGTTCCTCCTATGGTTGGTTGGAAACAGGGAGTCACAGGTCTGAGGGCAGGCTCTTGTAATGTTGAGGTAGTGGCTTGATCAGGTGTGGCAGTTTTATATATTTGTGAGTCTCACAATGTAAGCGTATGTTTTTCTGTGTTGCAGATGCCATTCAGGGAAGCCCATGGTGTTTCTGGTAAAGCTGTGTTCGCAGCTGAATCCAAAAATATCCCCCTGAACCAACTCACTGTGGAAGACCTGAGTGCTCTGAGGTAACTGCCGTCTGTTTTCCTCTCTCTCTCTCACACACACACGGAACCTGTAGCATAACTTCAGTTTGATGGAAGAGTATCAGTGGAACTATCTCCAGCCGCCTTGTTGTCTCATAATTTTCTGTCTTTCTCTTCTCTGTGTCTGTGCTCTCATTTCAGCCCTCTGTTTGGAAGTGACGTGTCCTCTGTGTGGGACTACGGGAGCAGCGTGGAGCAGTACAGCGCCCCCGGAGGCACAGCCAAGAGTAGTGTTGCTGCACAGCTGGAACACCTGAGGAACTGGCATACGAAACAGACACAGTGACTTCGACATAAATCCACCTTGAAGTATTGAATCAGGTTTACTAACATAAAGAATGAAACATCAGGTCAACTTTTTATGAAAACCTTGTTGCCTGTCAAACATTTCCAAGGAATGTCTTAATTTATCATGAACCAGTCATTACTATTAAAAACGTCCTGACCAGTGTAAAATAAATAACAGTAATTTAAACAGCAGCCTGATCCATTAAGGGTATTTGCGGTCATTTGTCTTCACGTTTACAGCCACACTCACTAAAGACGTGTTACCACTGTGACAGTAAGGTATGTGTGGTGCTCTGGTCAATTCAACTGTATCATCAATATAATCAGTTTGCAATTCATTGAAACAAATATTATGTGTTGACGAGCTTAACACGATGTAATAAAGCCAAAGGCAAGTCGGGGGACATTTTAATTCTACAGACAAGTTTCAGACAAAATATAATAGTGGTCCATACAGAGACTTTCCATTAAAAGCTTCAGAAACAGAAACAAGCCAAAGTGAACCTCATGTAAAATGATTTAATTTCATTATTAATCCCATAAAGGCTCAAATAATTGCCCCTTTGTAATGCCCTTCTATGTTTTTTATGTAGTAGATCTTGTGGCATATTTCTAAGAGTTTTATTTCATTCATGTTTTTTATATACAAATCAATGCATTAGTCATTTAAAGGGTCACAGTAGAAGCAGGAAAAGTGAAGTTGTCACTCCATCAGACAAATATTTATGTACATTTAAAGATACAATCTTGAAGACTTCATTTTCATTCTCTTTGGCGACACCTTATGGCGATAAGTAAACTTCCCACACAACCAGAAGTCTACAGTTGGCACTGGTTGTAACTCTTTCCTCGCTGACGGTCGCTTTCCTTTTTAGACTGTTTGCCTTCGTCTGAGCGTCAAATTTGTTTCTTTTTCTTTGGATTTTCACTTATTGTTGAAGTTGTATCTGTAGTCGTCGATCTTTTCTTTGTTTGTTCAGCCATAGTAGATTGCTTTTTACTCGCAACACTTGCAGAGACCGGAAAAGCAGCCGCTTAGCTCCGCCTACCCTCTCTGGCAGACCAACCGCTGCTGGGTGATGGAAAACGCGTCACTAACTGGGAGCCGCTTGTGATTTTTCAGCCATCAGTGGGCCATAGGCGCAGTCACCATTGTGTTACCTCATTCAGCGATAGATAGTGATTTAACAGACATTTATTTAAATAAAAATCTTCAAGATTATTACTTTAAAACTAAGGTTACTTCAATCGACTAAACTACAGTACGGATAATAAAATACATGACGAGTAAAGAAGAAAAAGATTATGGAAATGGAAAGTCCCTCAGCTTTACAGAAAGAGAAACAAAATGTAAAGCCCTCTTCCTACAATTTTTTTTGATTCATCACACTTACGTCTTATTAAAAATAAATTTAAGGAGAGGCAGATTAAAGTTAATGTAAAGGCATATTCACAGAGTTTTTCTCCTATTCTCTCGATCAAAATTAAGGAAAGTTGACTCAAAGGCATACGGAGGTAAAGTGACACACTCCTAACATGCTGCAGGATCATTAAACACTTATGAGTGAGTTCTTTCAGAGCTGAGCTCGACGGGCCATTTACTCAATCAAAAATCATTATTCCTGAATCATTCCTGAATCATTATCACCTTTTGTCTACAGTCTGATGCCATGCTTACATGCTAGTAGCTGTATGAAGCTGTGCCAAGGCACCTTGAGCTAAACGCTAACAGCACGCTAACACGCTCATAATAACTATGTTATCAGGCTGATGTTAAACAGGTATAAAGTCAACCATTTTAGGGTGCTAGCATGCTAACATTTGCTTATGAGCACTAAACCGTAGAGCTGAGGATTATAGGAATGTTTTTAGTTTTGCAAAACATTTGACAATTTTAAACATGAAAAGTAAACCGGCCTCCAGAGTTTTCACAGGTCATAGTGCGGGGACAGGAATGTTCAGAACAAACCAACCTATAGTGGTTGAGAGAATTCACTCAAAAGCATGAGTATGAACCTCCTGGTGGCACAAAGATCATCATCAGGGAATCATGAGTGTCAAAGAAATATGATGTTAATCCACCCAAAAGTTGTTGAGATTTTTCTGTTTGGACCAAAGAAGGAAAGTGAGCATTTTCACCACCTCATGAACAGAACTGATTCATTAAACTTTGTGGGAAAACAACCGGCACAAACAAAAAGAAACATTCAATTTGCACATTAATTTCTCTCAGTGATCATTCAGGATTTTGTGGGCCGTAGTTTATGTGCAATCACAGGTAACATTTCGTTCAATGAAAAAAACCCTAAACATATTTACTGCTTGATTCGCTATCTGACAGGTAAAAGTTGCCTTTATACACACAGTAGTGTTTGCCTCTTAAATCAGGTGTTATTATGATTCAGTTAAATTAGACCAATTGTCCCGAGCACAACTGACAAAACACAGAACCACAAGTGGATCACACTTGTCAGAGCAGCACTGGCTTTGGACCGGTACACCACTCTGCCATCCAAAGGCTGCGTGGGCCTGAAGATGTCAGTCATGGGCTGCCCCGTCCAGAACCGACACTGCCGAGTGATCGCATCCAGCTGGAGAGGAGAGGGGGAGAAAGAGTGAGTGATCGAGGGGCTGAAGGCACAGGAGAAAAAAGGTGCAGATTCAATCCTTTTAATCAAAAGTTGCAGCGTATACATATTTTTTCTGTTTGAATGCCAAACGTGCATTAATGTTTCTGTCAGTGACTCAAAAGTTTCTTTTTAAGGCACTGATCCTTCAGACTCTTGACATTTACATTCAATTATTTCAATGTTCAACATCTAGCTCTTTAAAATTAAATCATAACATGTAACACCCCCTTATTTATTAGTTATTTTTAAGAAGAAGGAATGTTTTGTGTCCAGATATAAAGTCTCTTTACCTAACTTTTGTTGAATTCAATGAATACATGAAAGAACTTCAGCAGGTTTGAGTAAAATCAAATTTACTGTTAAAAGTCAGTTTGAAGGTTGAAGATGATGCCGATTAAAAGCAACATTTAGTCTTCCAGGAAACACATCCAGGAAGAGTTTGTCACCAGTGAGCCTTCAATCTATCACCTGTCGACTGCTGATGGACAGGGTCGTGTGAAACACCGTCCAGGCTACCGCCTGTTCACACCCCGGCGTCGTCATGGAGCCCACGTAGCGGTAGTAACTATGGAGCTCCTTCGCTGACGGGATGATTTCACTGAGTCGGAAGTTGGGGATCACGGTGCTGCTGCCTGAACACAGAGAGAAGGGAGAGGTATTCGGAAATAAAGATAATTATTTCTGTTTTATGTGTTCTGTCCACAATTAAGTAACAATAATCATACCATTGTTTTGTACTCGGCCCAAAGCAGCTATCACTGCGTCTAAATGAGGATGATCATCTGTTGTTTCCTGTGAGGAGGACAATATCAACGTTATGTCACAAGCTTAAATGTTAATCTGATTTTCTGAGTAATGGCGATAAATGAATGTTATGTTTGACCTCAAACAGGAAGGCAAGCAGAGCGATACCCGCCATGTCATGTTCTGCCTCTGCCAGTGATCCGTACGGCTCCTTGATGTGGACAATATGCAGCTGGAAACCCAAATCACAGCAGGGTAAGTAAGAGTATAGTGCATGTAATACCACACTAAACTGTGTAACACACACCTCTGTTGAAACAATAACCGCCCTCTTATTATATTTTCATAGGTATATTGATTAATTAACAACTGTTGGTACATATTAATTCTAGTACAAGGCTCTGTGTAGCCCAATATGACCTTATGACATGATACGATCAGGTGCTATATAAATACAGCTGCTTCAAACAAAATACAAACAAAATATATTGAAGGGACACTTTAATTTCAAACATGCTTAGAAAACTTTGGCCTGATGAACAAAGTAAAAAAAAAACTGTCCCATGGTTGTTCCTAATGATGACTCCCGTGCTTCATAGTAACAAACAATATATGGGGCTACTGTGCCGTACCTCCATGGGGAACCTCTCCCCATCTATGGTGTGCTCTGATCCGGGTCTCCCATTACCTCCCCAGTGGAAGTGAAACTGGGCGGCTCTGTAGAGACCAGGCAGAGCTCCTCCAGTCAGCCGGACCGACTGCGGCAGAACAAAATGAGCTACAGGGAGGAGACACTGTGTCTTAATACAAATGTTAAAATATATTATTACACATCTGTGTTAAATATTTAATTCTGATTGGTTGATGGACATTTGTTGTAGGACATTCCGAGGTCTGCTATTTCTCTATAGCAGGCCGTTGCTATGAAGAACAGAACAGACAGGGATGCAGCTCTATTCGCACAATCTGGAGGACTAGCTCTAATCATATCACTATGCTGAAAAAAGTCAGGTAAATTTGATGTCGGTCCCTTTACAGAGGGGAAAAAAGAAAACAACAACATTTTTAAATAAACAAAATAATTTCCAAATCAATATGTTGTGTCAAATAATTGATTTCTTTAGAGGGCTAATGTATAAAGAGCAAGTTGTTATACACTTAAACAACCCACTCACTGTACATTATCCCGTTAAAACAGTTTCAACCTGCTAGGAAACCGTTCTGGAGGGAAAGTGAGCTTTAAAGTGGTCTCTTCATTACCAGAGTGTCCTTTGTTTTCCACTGTTACGTTGTTAGCGTTGGTGTGACCGATGAAGTCAAATGGCGGCAGGGCGCTGTTGACGTGCACTTTGCTGGTGACGATGTTAATCGGTGATTGGCGTAATCCTCCACAGCTGGGAAACTGACCTGCCCAGCGACCAGGGTCTGAACAACACAAACAGCAGCAACATCACATTTCCTCCCTATGAGAACAGTTAGAGGTCAATGCGTTGCTTCACACCTCTCTGTTGTCGTTGTGTGGACTGGCTGAGACTGCACATATGAAGTTCCTCTTAGACAAAGTGCCTTAAGAGCTGTTTTACATTAACTAAACAGTTCAGCCACTCTATTGGGAGAAGATTGCTAGTACTGCTAATCCTACTGAGAAAAGACACACAGTATTCAGCTTTTAGTTGTTCTCAGCAGTTTTTGGTGCATTGCAAATACATTTTCCTCAATAGATATTATCTTGGATGTGATCAAAACTGACTTGAATTACTGGTATTCATACAAAACAATGAATCATTTTAGAAGCTACAAAAAGCTGATAATGACATTGATACCATGTGGAGTATGTTTACATGGGCTTGAGACTTTTTTGCAAAGAAAGCATCAAATACTGGAGGTCAGGTGTTTGAAAGAAGTGGGTATTTAGGATGCTGAGGGCCAAAGAGTAATGCTCTTGAGTTGCATTATGGGTACTGTAGGATCTGGCATTTTTTTATATTAATACCCCAATTAGGTGATTTTATGCTTTAAAATTTGAATCTTTGAAATTCTCCAACTTTGTTCAAGTTAATGCATGAGTGTACACCTGAATCTTTTGATCCAGAAAACACATTTAGTACGGCCCTTTTGTGTCAGTGAGATAAACTGAAACTTTTTGTCAAGTTGATGAGTTAAGCGTGTTAGCTTACAGTTGCTTTTTTACAAATACAGAAAACATCAAAACAGTGAAATGCATTTTGAGTCCTGTTTCTAGCTAAGTTATGGATATCAGCTACATATTCACTTTAGGGTTAGCTCTATCAAGGTCTCAACCAATGACTGTATAAAAAGATGGACGACGTGTCTCCATCTGCTCTCATTGTACGAATTTGAAGCCAAAATACCCCCGATGATGGGCGCTGCCATCTTGTGCTGGTGACGTCATTTGGAGCCAGAGCTGCGCAGTAGAGATCGGTGGGTGGAGCCGCCGTAGCCACTTCCACTAACCAAAACACACACTTAATGAAAACATTGGCAAAGATCCCACATGTTGGCGTGTTTAACAGCAGAACAGCTTTATGTGTTTGACTGATGCAGACGTTCACACATATGTAAACTTCAAAAACTGTAGTGATTGTTTTAGTTACGTTTCCTCTCACCGTTCCTCCTCTACTCTGCTAATCCGGAACAGACAGCAGGAGCCGTATTTGTCAACAGGGCTGTCAATCATCATGCTGACAGCATCAAATAACTAATTAAAAGTACAACTTGTCAAAAAAATGAACACTTGGACATAAATCAGCATGATAAGAACTAACAGAACAGAAACCATGTTTGAGAAAAATGTGTTTGACATGTGTTTTGATTTTATAGTTTGACTCATGTCCCATCTGTTAACATAGAGGAGGCAGGCTTTATGACTTATACTGCAGCCAGTCAGCAGGGGGCGCTCCAAATGTTTTGGCTTCACTTTAAGGGAGCTCTCATGTCGTCCATCTTATTATAGTCTATGGTCTCAACAATATTAACAAATGTCTGTAAGTTAAATGTGTGTTTTGGTTAGGGGAAGGGGTGGGACATCATTACGTGCTGAGGGTAACTCCAGTGTTAGGTGATAGTTGTTTCTGAGGTCATCACTATTGATTACAGACACTTTAAAAAGGTCTTCTTGCGTGGCAGTCCGCCAATAGGCCTATATAATATATATAATTTAATTGGTAAATGGATTTGCTTCTTAAAAAATTTGTCCCATCTGCTCTTACCTCTGCACGTGTCATCACAGGAGTACTGGCTCTGGTAGCACCACTGAGCTGCAGAGAGAGAGAGAGAGTACAGCACCCAGTTCAGACACAGACACACAGTTTATCCTCCTTCAGGTCACATCTCCCCCGGTGCCAAACAACATGGCTTTCATGAGTTAGTAAATGAGTATTTATTCATTTTCACGCTCTATTAGCCGCAGTGTTTTCCATGAGCTGATTTGCTAATGTGTCTGGCTCTGCAGCTGAACTTTGAGAGGTCAGAGTGGGCAAAACATTTTTGTTCTCTCACACACACATAAGTGAGATAATTATTAATACTCTCATTACTAATCCTGTTCTTCATGCACTTTTTGCATGCATAGGTTAAATATAAATTCTTTGATGGCACTTATATGAACCAAAAGGACAGAATCACCAGCAATGATAAATTAATGATAAATTACAGTCACAAGGCATGGTCAGTAACCTCCTGACCCCTTTAACTGAAGGGTACACAAACAATGAAATAATGGAGGGAGGGAGCATTTTACATACAGGGACTACTTTGAACTAAAGGGATACAACAATGGCTGCTTTAAATTAGAGAGCACTTATTTATCCAGCTAACCAGCTATAGAGCTTGTATAGAAACAAAAGTCCATTATTTACAACATTATTTATTGTACGTTTGAACGTATTGTGACTAACAAGGCTTGAAAGTCATGATAAAAATGCTAATTATTGTTTTTATATTGTTTAGCTTTTATCACTGAAGTTAGCATAAGTGTGCGACAACATTTGAGTTAAACAAAGTGAATAGTCTGCCGTCCTTAACGAGTCTTGATTAAGAATGTGTTGAATATGTTTGTATAATAATTTTCTTTTGGTTTTTGACAGCAGGAGCTCACTGATAGATTTTTCCTTGCTCCTCGCTGCTAACGCTAAAAAGCCGATGCCATTATCAAAAATGAATTAACAGGCCTCAGGCCGATTTTCACTGATGAAACAGACACATTGACAGGCCTGAATATGATAAAGATGGCAGCTGTGATCATAATGCCTTTTAAATCAATGATCACAGCGCAAGCTAAATTACAATTACTGGGTTACACGGCATGTTAAAAACACATGGGGAAACTACACATCTAAAGCCTTCACCAATTAAATTAGTTCAAGTAAAAGCCGTTATCCTCCACTGAATTCAGTTCATAACTCTAAACACAGTTGTTAACACAGAGACACATGGTCATTTTTAATTTTTCACACTGGTTGTGCTTACGTAAATCAGTGCCTCATAAAACCTTTATTGAACACCTGACCTGCCTCTGAAACGCTGTTTAAAACGTGTGCGTCCAACAGGTGCTGGTGAAGTCACTTAGTTGTGTATTGTGTTGCTGATGTGAATAAAACCCCAGTGTCTGACTCCACAGTGGGAATGAAGGGCGCTGTAGAGAACCATTTAGCTAATATAGGAACACGGATTAACCCACAATGCCGTTCTTTGAAAGGGGACAGCAGTTCTCACCATCTGAGAACAATGCACAGGTGGAGGTTGGCTTTGCTCCACCTGGCTCGTACACCTGTGTGCCAAACTGAGCAACAGAGAAAAGTCAAACATAAGACAATCTTGAGTAAACCCAGGAGCTTCAGTTCTTCTTTTTGTGCCTTTCTTTCCCTTTGTTGTCGTTATATAATATTCGCTAATCAATCATCTGTAGAAATCAATCGCTTAAATCAGTGGTTCCAAACCTTTTGTAGCCTTTCAAAGAAGAAATAAGACATTTTTCCTTTCACAAATGCTTAATTTAGCATATTCAGTGGTTATTTGGCTTCATGGTTTGTTATTACCAGTAGCATGCGTTAGCTAGTGTTCGCTTGTTAGATTTTTTTTTGTCACATTCTGGAATAATCCAAAAAATGAAAAAGAGAAAACCCTATTGATCAAAGGGAGCCAGGGCGATGTCTACTTCCTGAAAGGCCTCGTAAGTATGTCATTCATGCAACAATCTATTGCTGTGACTGACATTAGTGCATCAAAGGCTGACCTTCATAACTCTTCACTCATGAATTCTGTACAAACTTTTCAACAAAAGTTCAGTTTAATTCTTGAGTCCACAAGATTCTATACAAAGATTAGCTAAATAACAGATTAGTTAATTGGCAACTATATTTTGATAATCATCTATTCTTTAAAGGACGATTTCAAGCAAAAACTGATAAATGGTTATAGCTCTGTGATGGCAGTTTTTTTTCTAATCTTATTTAATAGCAAAATAAAAATTTGACTTTTGACTTTTCTCATTCATACCTTTCATCGTTTCCAAGATATTCCCGTTTTTCCTGGACATTTTGCCCATTCAAATGAATGGTGGAATGTTCAAAAATTCAACATTTTCAACCTTTTTCAGCATATTTCAACCTTTTTCAAGACTTCACAGCACATTCATACATTCACTCAGAAACTACATTCTACTTTTAAAATATTCACACTTCAGCTTTCGTCAGGTCATTTACACTTTTTCATATCATTCATAGTTTTTTCACAGTTGCCTTTCAAAGCACATAAGGTTTCAGTGAAATGTTCAACATCAGAGTGCAGGATTTCAAATTCTGAGGGGGGAGGCTCCTGACAACTTGGACACCTTCTAAACAAATTGCAACTGAGCCCACAATTTTCACTCCACATACATAAATTTGTTATCAAATCGTTGGTATTCTTGTGCTGCTTCTGTTAGACGGGTACTCGAAACCAAAAAATGTACACTTTTGCCTGGAGATGCCCAACTGTCACAGAAACTTGACCATCTGCCCCTTCTGCTCTAATGTTAAATATTTCTGGAGAACTCCAAATGGATGCCCTTTTGTATTTCACTGCCCTGGCAACATTTTTGGCAGTAGAGACATAAAATTCAAGTGACGGCTTTATCAGATCCTTGTGATGGTCACATGTAATTTTTGTGTTGATAGCATTTACTATCTTGAGTCAAGCACAGAAGTGTGAGAGAGTGTTTTCACCTTAAATCTCATCAAAATCAACTGCCAAACTAAGAAGTCACACAGCTGCTACTCATGAACCATTGCTACGGCAACAGCTGAGTTCAGCAGGAGGTCACTTGAGGTCAGTTGGAGCTCAATTGACACCCATACACACACACAGGACAGACATTTGAACACTCTCTCAAGCATTTTTCAAGGCTGGTCTTCCATTTTAAACTCCTCCATCACCTCCTCAGTCATCTTCCTCACCTCCAGACTCACTCTCATCAACGTACACAACTTTCATACTATTCATTCATCATTCAAGCACAGTATTAGCAGATTAGCGTCAGCTCTTCAACAACATATTCCACATCTTTCATACTTATATTCATTGAAAATTCAAGCACAGCATTAGCAGTTTAGTGTCAGCTCTTCAACAACATATTCCACAACATTCATACATTACATTCATTCAAAATTCAAGCACAGCATTGGCAGATTAGCGTAAGCTATTCAGCACACGGCAGCACTGCAATTTCTTCAGAAACTGCATTTTCTAGTTATTAGAAGTTGCTGTATGTGTTGAAGGTAAATTTTCTGGAGGATAAAAAAATCTTTCTCATCTTGTTCTTTGTCTTTTTTATCTTGTGACGCCACTCCCACCCCAGAGAAACATGGTCTTCAATAAACTTCTCAAGCTTTGAACGTTTTTTTAAGAAGCTGTGACCTAAAATCCTGAAACAATCTCTTCAGTTAATCGTAATTTGCCGCTATAGATCTGCAACAAGAATCTTTTAATGTCAAGACTGTGAAAAAAGTGTAAATAACTCTCAAAAAACTTAACCCAAGGATAAATAGTGTGTGTGTTTGTGTGTGTCTGTGTGTGTGTGTCCTACCTGTGCACTGAGAGAGGAGAGAAAGCAGAGTCAGGAGGTAGACAGAAAAATCCATGATCAGCACAGAGACCAGAAAAGATCCTGACGACTAATTTCAGCTGCTTTCACATACTGTATCTGAGCTGCATCTGAGGGGTGGGAGTGAGACGGTCATGATTATGACAAAGGGTGTGTGTGAGTGTGTGTGTCACAATGAGAGAGAAAAAAGTCAATTGAGTTGTTCTGTTGATGAACGAGGGAAGATGGACACCTGGTGGTAAAGTCAGATCCTGTGGTGTTACTTCCAGTTAGTTTCCTGTTTGGTACACCTAAAGGGCAGCGTCAGCCTCTTATATTAAACTATAAGCTGCATGACAACAGCATAAATGCAATATTAAAGTTTGTTTTAAATGTTAACAATGTCTCAGTGTAAAAGATTTTACACATCAAAGTTTGTGTGCAGGTCTACAGACTTTAGTACTGTAAGAAGGCTAAAAAAAAGTACATCCATTTTCACTCTAGAGGGAGCAGTGTGAAGTCTGATAAACTGACTCAAATGATGTCACATGAGTCAGTGTTGGTGGCGTCTAAAGAGTAATGCTGCTTTCCAGACAACCAGGAACTCGAGAACTTCCCAGTAGAAATTTCCGACTTCAAAACTCAGAGCATTCCAGGTGCACAACGCCAAACGTAAATAAAAAACATGGCCGACCGTGACGAACTGAAGTTTCTTTGGCAAGTTTTTAGCCAATTTAACTTTTTTTTTTTTTGCATTTTTAACATTTTACAGAATAACTCTTATAGAAAAAAGATAACTTTCAGAGATTATTTATAGTTACCAGCTACCTTATCACATTGGCAACATTTCTTATAACATTTTCATGGAGAACATGTGTTACTATATGATAGTTTCAATTAAATGCAGGCAAATATACAGTATATTACGTTGCTTTTCAGTAGATAGATGTGCCTCTCTATGGGTGCGGCCATCGTTTTGTGACGTCAGAAATCTGATTCTTGTGAAGTTGGGGTAGATGAATCTGCTCCGAGTTCACAAGTAAGAACTTTGAATGGTGTTCCAAAGCAATATTTGTAGTCAGAGGTCAGAAAAACTTGACTTCCGAGTTGTCTGGAAAGCAGCATATGAGTTTGACTGTGGGTGTGGCGTTGGAAAGACGATCATTTCTGTCTGAGGCTAACAGCTCGAGGCTAACTTAGCTGCTACTAGCATAACACTTATTTCTTTTTCTCAATACTAGCTTTTAATCACTGTGCTGTGATTGCCTGGTTCTTGTTGCCTCAAAGTTTGCCTTCAGGGCCATAGATGGAGATATGCTGTACGTATAACATCTATATTCAGGGCTTTCTGCCAGAAGGATTTTTCACCCAGGAGGACAGAAGAGAGCAGTTTGTGTCTTGTATGACGGCCCAATTAGACTTATTAAATCGATCAATCAATTTTTTGTTACACAGTGCCATATCACAACAAAAGTTTTGTCATGAGGCTTTACAAATAGAGCAGCTCTAGACCGAACTCTTTGTTATCCACAAATGAGTAGGCACTAGGCAACAGTGGATATGAAAAACTCGAGCAGAACCAGACTCATTGGTCATCACTGGGACTTTTCACTCTGTGTATCACTCCGCCTCAGCCAGGTGTTCTGAATACTTTTAATTAACATCACAGCAGACCGTGTATGTCTACATTGATCAAGCTGGTACCTCTGAATCACACAGCAGACTCTTATTTCACTTGCTAAATTAAAACAAACAGATACATGTACATGATATAAACAGCTGATCTGTGGTAACCTGTAGACACAGAGTGCAGGAGAATGTTTGGGTTGCTTGGCAACAACAGTACAGTTTCAGCTCAGCACTAGAACTATTTGGTGGAGCAAAAACAAAATCTGTATTTGATTATTACTTTTTACAACTATTTGCCGCTTGTGTTACTGTTGAATAAAAGCAATATCACACTCGAGGTTGTGATGATATTCAGTACAACACTACTCCCTCTTGTGTGATATTGCGTGATATTTAGTCCCAACCATGTTCTTTTCCCAAACTTAACCAAGAAGTGTCGGTGCCGTAAGCTAACCAAACTGTGACCATCACATAACGTTTCCCATGTACTACTGTGGATGGACCAATAATACTTCTTTAGGTAAAGATACCTTTGACAGTTTTTTGCGCACATATCAAGAACAGCAGCCTCCTTGTTAAGAGTCTTCTGTTTGACCTGTTGGTTTCCGAGCCTATCACACCACAGTAGAAAAAAAAAATCGGAAAATCTGTATCTCTGACCAAACTGTTAGCAGACAAGTTGCATTGTGGGTAATAAACACACCAGGTATATTCACGGAGATGACATCTCTGATTCTGCTGCATCAACTTTTTATCCTTTTTTTTAAACAGTGAAGTTCAAAGTTAAACTGATGAAAGTCTGTTGTAATGGAAGATGACATTAGTGATAGCTGAGTCAGACATGGTACTCCTCGGACACTGTTTTATATTGTAATTATTTACTAAAAATAATCACATCACAAACAGATACATGTAGAAATATATTTATTATTAATTCAACATACAAATACATGTATATTTTGTCAACTATTAATTAGAAATGACTTTTGTTCTATTTAAGAACATTTAGCAACTATTTCAGTTAGAGATCAACAAACACGGTTGCTTACATTTGTTACAGGCATTTGGTGTTTCAGGGACATGAAATAAAAAAATCCTTCACATGATCCTGTTTAATTGTTCAGCTGTCGCCCTCTAAAGACGCATTCAGGGAGTCTCAGAGAAAGACTCTCAAACATTTCGTCTTCATATTGGACGCCAGAGGGCGAGCACACAAAAAACCCCACACACAACGGACAGAAATGATCGAGTTAATGACCCCTCATTGAAATGAAATGTTACAGAAGATTATCTGTAGGTAACTTCTGCACTATTAAATCATTTTCATTGTGAGAAGAAGCTGCAGGTGAGATTAAACTTCATTTACCGTCAGTCTAACAGCAGCTTTGTTACTTTCTTTTGATACTTCATTTAAAATAACTCATTGCACAATCACAGCATAACATTGCGTACTTCATGGTGTATTGAATAAATATTTTAAGAGTGCAAATGTGATAGAAAGAGTTAAAATGGAATGTAGTAATGCTAGATAAAATATTAGAGCCATACATCTGAGTAAGTAATTACCTTCATGTTAATAATATTCTCTCTACAGCGAGATATATGAAATCTCCGACACTGTTATTGAAATGTTGAACGGATTAAGGCAAATTCCTAAACAGTCCCCGAATTACAGCCGTCCTATGCAGAAATCTGATGAATTAATGGTATGCAATTCCCTCTGCTGTTCTCATCTCTCTGGTCCTCAGGGTGAGGGAAGCGACAGGCTTGTTGTCCCGGAAACAGCTGGATGTCTTCACAGGAGATAACTCTGAAAAGTAAGGATTTCTTCAAGTTAGAGGTCCACCAGTTAATCTATTTATTTTATTTTTCCTTTAAAAACTGCTTGAAACATATCTCAAAAGTAAGCTGTGAGAGGTTGCAAATGCTAAGTTATGAGCTAACGCTAGCACAAGCTTGGTACACAAGGTGCATCTGTCGTGCACAGTTACTGTTATATTAAATGGGATGATGATTTACTGGCAATTATATGGGGGCAAATAATGGCCAAAAAGATTTTGCTTTGCTTGCAAAATAATAATTTCACAGCCTGCAGTTGTATTTCAGCTTTGTGTGGATGTGCACGGCTAACTGCGATTGGTAGCTAACATAAGCTACAATTAGCAGCAGTTACTAGTTAGCCATTTCCAAACAAAAGCTCTGATTTCTTTGTTCATGTTAAAAAGTTATGTTTTGGCAAAGCAGTCAGTGGGACATGGCCAGCAGAGACACGCAGCTCCAGTGGCATCTAACTTCACAAGGTCTGATAATAAATCAATCCACTGTCTTGCCTGTCTCTCCCTGCTCTCTCTCTAAACCTGTTGTCGGACGCCAGGAACGGGCACGCTAGAATCTGTTGCGCCCTGATTGGACAGTTTAGCTTCCTCTGATTGGATTGTCAGTGGACAACTTGGAGGCGTGCTGATTAGCTGAGGCGTAAAGAAAGGGTCAAAATTTGTACTTGTAGCTCGTAGCTTGTAACTTCAGGTTCACACATGCAGATAGGACATTTCTGTCTGTAAGTCAGACTTTGTGAAATGTCAAAGTTGAAAATATTGTGGCACAATTTTTAAGTACACATACTGCTGCAAAAAGCTGTTGTACACATTTGCAAATCTGTGAGCACAAAATATTTCTGCACCTGCAAAACTTTTTTACAAATTCACAAACTTGAATATGGGAAGAAAATTTTTTTTATGCATTCACAAATGTAGATACTTTTACATGCGCACAAAAGGTGAAATACAACGACAGTGATATTTTTTGTGAACGCTGTCTTTTTTGTGAACGCAAACTCAAAATCTTTTTAGCCATTACTTGCCATACATTTAGCACTTAGCACTTATGAATCTCTCTCTCTGTGTAACTCACCTGTAGCACAACAGCCGCCACCACAGCGAAGACGGCCAAGAGCGCCATCCGCCCCATCCAGCCCAGGTCTACATGCTTCAGGAGGAAGAAGCGAGCCCAGCCCAGTTTCTTGAGCGTGTGGGGTGGGTACCGCATGCTGTTCACCCCCTCCATCTTCAGCTGCTTGACGAGACAACCTCGCAGGTGGCTCAGCTGGTCAAAACTGAACTTGCCGTGATAGCAACCCATACCACTGTTTCCTGTTGAGGAAAGCAGAAGGAGATAGTTAAACTGTGTGAACTAAGTGGCTTTAAACCAACATTTACGCTGAGCATTTGATTCCTTACAAAGTTTACACTGAGGCTGGATGTAACTTAAGTCACAAATAGGCTTATTTTCTCATTAACTTTAACTTTTAACTTCTCACTAACTTCTCCCCCTGCTGGCGTTTTGAAATATTGCAGGTTAAAAAACACTTCCACTTTTTAGACCTGAAGAGAGAGTCTGCCAAAAAACATAGACGCTTATTTTTGCTCAAATTTCTTCAGATAATTGCCCATGTGTTTACACACCCACTCCTCCGAAAGGCAGAGTGCTGACAGAAAAGTGCACCAGACAGTCGTTGGCCAGCAGTCCTCCACTGGAGGTCTCATCTGTCATTCTCTTGATCACCTTTAGAGAGAGACGATCCATGTTATACTTGTGAGTCTGAATCGACTGCACATACAGAGGTGTGTATCTGTGAACTACCTTGCTGTCTGTTTACTTGTGTGCAGTGTCCATTTGTTGAATACCTTGTTATCTGATGAGAAGACGTAGAGTGCCAGAGGTTTCTCTCCATTATTGATAAACTTGATCGCCTCGTCCAGGTCGCTGACTGACAAGATGGGAAGCAGAGGTCCGAATATTTCTTCCTGCATTACTTTGGCTTCTGGCTTCACGTCACGCAGGACTGTAGGGGCTGAACGCAACACACAAACACTATTCATCAGACATGATTTCATAGCTTTATCTTAATCTGAAAACCACAGTAAAGTCTTGATTGACACAAAAAGAGTGTGTCACTGTCAAAAGTATTACCTATATAGCAGTCTGACTCATCATTGTCTCCCCCTACAGCAACAGTGCTGTCATCCAACATGGCCATTATCCTCTTGAAGTGGCGCTGGTTGATAATGCGTCCGTAGTCAGAGCAGGTCTTTGGGTCGTCTGTGTAGAACTCCTGCAAGAGGACACAATCTTATGATGTCACGAATAGTAAATAAAATAGTAAAAAAAATCAAATAATGCGAAGAAGTAGCCCCCTAAATCAATGTTTGTTCTAAGGTCTTAAAACGTATCATTCTTTCTCTAAAGTAACGAAGATCTCAGGACTGTCAGGCTTAACAGATTACAACTTTTTTTGTCTGGTCTTCAGTACCTTAATGGACTTATTGACTTCTTGGATGACCTGGTCTTGGATGCTGGGCTCACACAGGATGTAGTCTGGGGCGATGCAGGTCTGACCACAGTTAGTGTACTTTCCCCAAGCAATACGTCTACACAGCAATGAAAGAGTTAACAGAAGGGTCTCAGGAAGGAACAGCTCCAGTGTCATAGAGGCTGGATGGAAATACTCCTGTATTATTCTTCTGACCTGCAGGCTATGCTTATGTCACAGTTCTTGTCGATGTAGCAGGGGCTCTTCCCGCCCAGCTCCAGAGTGACGGGCGTCAGGTGTTTGGCGGCAGCCTCCATGATCACTTTGCCCACCATGCAGTTGCCGGTGTAGAAGATGTGATCGAACCTCTGGCGCAGCAGCTCCTGGGTCTCAGTCACTCCTCCAGTTACGACAGTGTAAAGCTCCTGACACACAAAACACACATCAGTTATCACAAATCAGCATGTAGTTTCTGAAGCAGTGGGTTAAATGTGTTTTATAAAAATCTTTGTGGCTGTTTAGAGCTTTGAAGATCATTTGCAGAGAGAAAAGAGATGAAAATACAATTTCTCTCTGATTGCTTGCACATTTAAAGATCCAAAGCAAACATTTTACTTTAAACACGGCCCTAAATCTGTGTTTTTGTTTCTGAGCTTTGAACACATATTAAATGGGTGTCATAAGAGCAATCCTTACTTTGTCTATGTAAAGAGGCAGCAGGTCCTCCATGACCTTTGCAGTGTGGACACAGACCTCGGAGGGCTTGATAACAGCAGCATTACCTGGACAGGTTCATGAGAAGACAACAGATATAAAAAAAACATGATCCACATGGTTTAAAAAATATTTACATACTTGCTTTATCAATTGACTCAGCACGAATTTAATTGATAAGTAGTTTATATTTACAGTAGAGAGTTGTCAAAGACAGGCTGTCAATTTTTTGGCCTTTTATGCCTTTACTGAGAGAGAGAGAAAGAGAGAGAGAGAGAGGACAGTGGATAGTGTCGGAAACAGGCGAAGGAGGATGGGGATGACGCGCGCCACAGGGCCGTGGGTGGGAGTCGAGCCCGGGGCCGCTGCATCAAGGACTCTAGCCTCTGTATGTGGGACGTACGATTTATCCTCTGAGTTAAACCGGCGCCCCCTAAGCAAACAAATATTAACAGAAAATTTGAGTATTTTATCAGAACCTAAGCTAGTAGTGTTGCTGATGACAAAGCTGAGGGGTCAAACAAAGTAACCAGAGTGTCTATAAATCCTGAGAAAGTCTTAAAACTATATTTTAATTTTTGTGTTTGTCTCAGTCTTAAAAGCCAGTCAATAAAAACATTCTTATATTCTCCCCATAAACTAACATCTGTTATCACGTGACCAAACTTCTAACCCGGGTCATTGGATGACAGTTTCCAGAAGAAAGCTTCAAATTTAAAGTCAAAATCTACTAAATGAAAAGGAATGAAAACTCCTCAAAGAATCTTTCAATCCTCTAAAAAATGTTAAATCCTTACTCCGTTGTTCCCTAGAGTTGCTTTCTTTAACTGTTCCCTCCTTCAAACATGCAATAAATAAGCCTCTGATAAATGTTTTGTTCAAATAAAAACAGTAATAAGGGCCATATTTTCTGAACCTGAAGCTATTTTTATGTGTTAAAGGTTCTCATACAACAAGTTCCCGTATTAAACCTCCTTAAGTATGTGATATATTTTACCTGGGCGGGGTGTTGACCGCTGCCTTTGACATAAATGTAATTTTGATGATCTCTATCATGCATTGGCCAATAAATCAAGCGAACGACCTGTAACCTGTGAGATCTGATAATGCTGGAGCAAAGGATAAAGTCCATGCTGTGCAAACACTCGCTGCATGATTTTACTCCTTGAAGTCCTCATACCAGCACTGTTTGAGCCCAAACAGGCTTTATCCAAATGAAACAAACAAAAAAATGCCTGCAGCGGTTCTTGTAGCACTAAAACTAACAAAAGATTCAAGTAAGTAAAGACAAAGGACTGTAAAAAGTACTGCTGTGTCATGCTAAATAGTCCCAAGCAAACACTCCACACTCAGGTTTGCATCACAAACTGATCCGAGCCGAGCCACAACACTACGTTTAGAGCCTGTATACAAGCACAGGGGGCATTTACAGAGAGAGAGATGAATAATTCAGGAGTTTACTCATTATCATGGAGCTGAGTGATTCCCTCAGAGTTTAACCTTTTCCTTTGAGCCATCACTGATAGGAACATACACGTTCACATGTGCAACAAATACACCATGAAAAACAGACTTTTAATCTGAATCTCCTCCTAATCTCACAGCTCACTCTTGACTGCAGAGCAGAGTTCACAGAGGGCCCTTTGACCCATTTATCACAAGAGACTGTTAGGTAATGCCTGGATAAAACGGAAGTGCCGTGGTTAGGATCACAAGACAAGAAAAGCTGGACAGGACAGAAAATTAAGAAGATTAAGAAAAGAAGAATCCAGAAATGAGAGCTTTGGTGGTTTTTGCACGCTTGTTTACTGATACAGTTTGCTTCAATGCTTCAAATCCAACAAGTGCTGGCTGAGGCTACTGAGCAGGGGTGCAATCTCTAATCAAAGTTCATCGCCTGGATAAACGATGATGAAATCAGATAGAAATGTGAACGCTGACCTTGTTAAATCACACACACACACACACAAACAGCATGCTTTAGTACCAGCTGCGATGGCTCCGATGAGCGGCTGGATGGTGACGGCCCAGGGGTAGTTCCAGGCCCCGATGATGAGCACGACTCCCAGTGGCTCCGGCTGGATGTAGACGGTGTCGGAGAGAGTCAGCAGGTTCTTCTCCACGGGCCGGGGGGCCGCCCACTCCTTCAGCTTCCTGATGGCCAGGCTGATCTCCCCCTCCAGACCCAGAGTCTCATACAGCTCGGTCCCCACCTCGCTCTGGGGATGGAGACATTGACATTAGACCTTCTGATGTTTGTTTGCCTAGAATGGCCCATAACATGTACAGGACACTCTGTACAATGTGAAGCATTACATTGACTAAGAGCTAACAGCATGTAGCTTAACTGCACAAACCAAGAAGTCTTAAGTTCGAACCAACAGACTCAGCACTTTTTTGGAGACTAGGTGTGGATAACTGTGAGGACCAGGTCCATAACTTCTCACCTTATTGAGGTCTTTCTTCAGGGCTTCTGAAATCTCCTTCTGTCTCTCAGTGAACAACTGCTGCAGTTTCTTCAGTTGGTGGATCCGGTACTCTAAAGGTTTGGACCTGCCTGTTTGAAAGGCTCTCCTGGTACGAGCCACTGCCAGCTGCTCCCGGGACATCCTGGGGGGGAAAAAAACAGTTCAAGTTCACTGTTCTGAAACAATTGTTTTCATCATCACTACATACAGCATACAAAATAGTGTAACCCAGAGATGTTCTGCCTGTTACAAAGTACTGTGGTGGAAAATAGCAATGTACATTTACTCAAGACCTGTTATAAAGCATCAACTATGAAATATAGAAAAGTTTCAATCCCAATTTTCCCAGAGCTCAAAGTGACATCTTCAAAATGTTCTGTTTTGCAAAAGTATGTTCATTAGTGCTGCAGTTTAAATGACCCTGCTGTCATATGCCAGCCTTTTGTCCGTGAAGCTCTTTGTTTATAGATAACGGTGAATGTGTTGTAATAGCAGTGTAATAAGAAACCTGGTTTTTACATCTACTGGGTCAGAGTTGAAGGTGCTATTATCATAACTCTTAGGTTTACACACTGACACAACAAACCGTATCCGGTAACGTTTGATCCTGCTTCACTGTATGATTCATACTATTATAACGTTGTAGCCCAACATGCACAATTCTGCAATTGTTATTTAACATCTTACTACACTGTTACATTTTCTTATAGCCTGAGGGATTATTTCTGTACAAGTACTGTTTATCAGTTCGTTTCGTGAGCTCTCAACAGCTCCGTTGGTCGCCGTCCGTCAGCTGTTAGTACAACCGTTTAAACCCACAGAGAGAAAACACTACGCAGTTTTAATTCCTACCTGACTTGTCCTTCCTTACTTGTTTTAGTTGTGGTTACTTTCTTGAGGTGACCCTCGGTCTTGATGGTGAGACAGCCCGTGTAAAAGGTGCTGAGTAACAGTTAATGATAATAGCAACAGAGGCAGCTCTCCCTTCCCAGCTAGGTCACTCCCCCGACAGGGGGCAGGGCCAACTGCCTCTCAGATCAACCGTTAGCCACAGCTAGCATCATAGCGAGAGAGCATCGCTGTGACCAGAGGGACTGTTGGGTCTCTAGTTTGACTATAATAAATAAACTATTTATAATAACTTAATTTATTTATAAATTGAACTTAAGTTCACCATATTCATAGATGTCAGATGATAAATGATATTGACTTTAATGATCCCCTGACTTCACCTGTGGCTCATTTTGTTCAATAGCCTATTTTAATATATGACCAATCGCATGTGTAACTGACTTAGATTCACTTTGTGTTTTGTGTTTCTTTGGTAGTTTGCTTTTAGCATGGTAACATGTTTAACTTAGATTGTGGACATAGTAAACATTAGCCTAAAGCTACCTAACTAATATTCATATTGTTCATGAACAAGTTAGCATTGTGGTTTTGAGCATGTTAGCATGCTTAGTAAGTTAATTTACTCAAACACTGTACTTGACAAGCATTTATAAAAAAAAATCTTCAAGATATAAACTTTTTATAAATTAAATTTTCATATAGGCCTACCAATTCCAGTGTAAGCCTTTTGTAGTATGTAGTAAAAGTATGGTAGTTAGTATTAGCTCCTCCTTGTGCAGCTACAATTCTAATGTTAGGCTACATTTGAAAAAAAGAAAAGCAGCAATCTATTAACATACTACAGGCGATGATATGGTAGCATTACAATAAAAGGGGTCACTGTTTTTCTTCATGAGTATTTAAAGCTTTGATGCTTGCTAACTATGTAAAAGTCTCTATGAATTAATTACTTATTTTTTATAGTTTACAGGTTTAAAGTGGCAAAAATGTAATTAACTATCACAACTTTATTTAAAGAGTAATATATCAATATAAATACTGATGTATCCCTCTTTTATGCTGGCAGTCACACTTGGATTTTAATCTCTAATGTGTTTTTTTTTGTCAAATAACACAATAATCCAGTCTGATTTTCCATAAAATCTAGAAATTATATTCTTGTTCAGGAGTGATATCCATCCCAACAGCCATCCAGCCTGGTCCCCCTCCCTTAAAAGCAATGCTTCAATCAAGAATAAAACCAAGAGGAGTTTATTCGTCTATTTTTCTTTGTTCGTTTGTTTTATCCGGAAAAGTAATGACTTAAGCCATACCATTTAAAGCCAATGCAAATGTCTGTAGCCTACATGGGCCTTTACAAATGTTATCAGCTCAAAAGGAAAATATAAACAACGGCAAACTCAAACAATACCCGTTTTCTTGCAAAAGACTCAGAAACAGGCACTCTATCAAATATATCTCTCTTTGACTTTATCTGTATTAAACAGACTTTAAATGCAACTTTAATGTACAGAAAACCGAGAGAGAACTTTTTCAGATGTTAAAAAGAGTTAGGTAGGCGTTTTAGGCGTTTAACAGCTTCACTTTAAATTGATGCTTTGTGCAATTTGTTGCACAAGGTATTTAAGATTTAACAACAAATGTCCCCGCATACAACCTAAATTCTCTTCTTCATGGACTTTCTGCTTTGAACTCCTGCTCTCTGTACTTTCATCCAAAGTCAAGTTTAAATCACACCAACCTGCTAAATCACAGTGCTGTAAATGGAGCTGACAGAATATTTCAGTTTTTGTCCTCATCATCCCCTCTGAGCCGTAATATCTATTTATTTTGTAACTAAAGCTGCACTAAATCATGTCTGCTGTTTCCCCTTCTCTCCCTGCTGAGTCTTCTTTCATCCACAGCCGAGCTGGAATCACACTCAGCTTCTATTTCTCAGATCCATAGAGGCTTTTGCAGCGCGGGACCTCAGCCAGGCAGCACATGGATTAGGCCCAAAAAATCTCCCAGGCTGACAGGAAATGTGGACGGAGTTTTCACATCAAACAGCGGGCTGAGGAATGGTGTTTGTGTATTGTGAAGGAAGGAGTGAAGAAGTAGGTGAGTAAGAGGAGGGCACAGCGTCATTCACACCTGAGTGTCGAGGCTGATTTCTCTTTAGAGGGGAGTGTGGACACAGAAGACTGGGCTTTCTCTCTGTGTGCACACCTGAGATTGTGAGGTATAAAGGTATAATAAGCATTCAGAGGAAAAGAACGCATCCGTAAGACTAAAGTCTAAATGAAGAAATAATGGGTCAAATAATCCAGAATAATGCATGTGTACCTTTACTCAAACAACAAGTCTGACATAAAGAAATGGGTGAAAAACTTTAGGGAAAGGGAAACATGAAGCATTAGGCCAAGATGAGCCTCCTAAACTGTAACAGTACAAACATACAAACTAAGAGTCAACAGTTCAAAAATGTACACAACATTGGTTATCAAAGCAGGACTGTAGCTAACCCCAGTGACAGTGTCATGGTATGAGTTTTACCCAGTACTCTTGGACTCTCAACAAAAGGGTTGTTTAGAAATAATAAACCAACAGTAATGTTACAGTACAACTAACACTGTGCCACATTCATCCACACTACATGGGTTCATTTTGAACTCAGTAAGTCGAAGCTTCTGGGCTTTATTGGAAGATTTGAGTATTGGGATCTGCAGACTGTTAAGGCCACAACATAAGAATCACAGAGGTGACGGTTAAACCACGTCCTGTGTGGGAGGCATTTGTTATATTTTCCCCTCATTGTATTTGCAGTTTTCCCTTTACTCTCACCTGGTGGTATATTCCATATGCACATGTAGTCCTTGCGTATTATTATATTATTGGGCAGCTGAGTCCATCACCATTCATATACAATGTGTCCATGCTCAACATTTACAGTAAAGAAATTTCTGGAATTTGTTTTGTTATTTAGAATTATTTATATTTACTAGATGAATAAAAGACACACTGGAAAGGGAAAATATTCACATATGAAAATAATAAAAAATGAGTATAACTTGGAAGGCAATTGAAAGAAATATTTACCATAAGAATTATTATTAAAGGGGGGGGAAAGACTTCGACAATGTCTGTCCAATTGGTCTGTATATGAAATAAACTGACACACCAAAACAGACATGTTGTATTTATAAAACTATCATTATAACATGATCTAATGCTGCCACCTAGTGGCTTCTTTTCAACTCTAACTCTCCTTGTTCACAAACACAATGCATTATGAATAAACAGAGCGTTTGAAAAAAGGGAAAGGGAAGTTAATATTTGAATCACAGTGCCTGTAGAATAAGGCTAAGTATATTTTCTATACGTCACAAATTCCACTTTATTAGCTGTAAATAAAGCTTAATTGCTCTGGAACATCCATTCATTCAGATCGGAGGCTTAAGAAAAGCCATAATAACAGTAAAGGATGTAGCACGCGCTCTGGCCGCATGTGACCCGGTTTCGAAGGCCCATCTGTTTCTGGTATCGATACATCGCTGTCTTAATGTAAGTCATGTGACAGCTAGCAGCAGTTTGGATTATGATCGTAATGGGCACCATTGTTGATGTTAATAAGAGTCGTAGTGGAATACTTCACTGATACTTGACCAATCATCACGGATCATGTGACATCCCAAATGATTTCTTAGCTATATCACGTGCTCAAGATTACCCAACAAGAATAACTCCTGCTTACAAAATCATTAACAAAATCACTTGTTTTTCTGTGCATGATTTCGTTTTAAAATTTAAATTCAGTTTGAAATAGCCCCATACGCTGCGAGTCTGGCACTAGCCTGGGAACTGGCTGTGCACTGGACTGTGTGTTATCCGGTGTTTTGATGTGTCGATCGGTGGAAACGCAACCGACCAGGAAGGAGAAACAGTAGTCCGATTTGTCACCTCGACACATTACAGCTGACTGAAGCCTCACACTGAATACACTTTCAGCATCCACACACTCACTCATGCGCACCAGGAGGCAGCGAGAAGAGAAGGAGAGGATGTACCACAGACTGGAGTGTCAGAAAAGTGTGATTGTTGCTTTATGTTTTCAGCCTTTTAGCTTTTAGAAAAAAATAAATATTTAACATTCACTTTGAAAGTCTGAAATTCAAATTAAATCTAGACCGCAAACGTCTCCACATCCTACAAGTCAAATCAAGCTTGTTTATAAAGCACATTTGCCGTAAAACCAAAAGAACCCACCACTAATAGACCTAACAAAGACGGGAACAAATGCCACCCAGTTTGTTCTAAGATTTTGTTTTATTTATCTTTTGGCTACAAATTATTTTTAAGATGCAAAGATTTAACAGTTGTAGAATATCTCAGTGTTGTGTGACCTGACACTCCTGCAGGCCAGGACAAGGCCTGTCCAAGCTAAATGGCCACATTAATGGGTCATCGGGGATCAAACAGACAACTATTAGCCGGACAGACGTTAATAGGTGAGTAACACATCAAAGGCACGCGTTTGTAAGGCTCCACAATATCCATTGAGATGTGCACGAAGGAGGGGTGCAGGGGGATCGTTTTGTGTCTGTCAAGCAAAGTATAAAATCCTCTGGGATCCTGAGTGCTCACCAGTGTCGAGGACAGACTTGAGGGAACACTTTCTCTTCTGCTTTGTGTTTGAACTACAAGAATGGCATTCGGTTTGGATTACACTGGACGTAATGTTTCTGAGATGGACGCGTTTTTCTCAGGACAGTACTGGCCCGCTACATGCAGCCCGGACACCAACAACAACGACGATTACGCACAAGACTCCAGCAGAGGTGAGAGACTGGATACCTTATTTTGTTTAGCAATTTCAGATTGGCTACAGTTCAAATGTTTTTACTTCTAATTCAGGGCAGAACTGTTATTAATTCATAGCATTTTGTTCCCCCTCTGCAGTGCATTATGACGCTCCTCACAGGGCGCGCTCTGACCAAAACCACCGTCGGAAGCGCACTACTTTCAGCAAGGCGCAGCTGAGCGAGCTGGAGAGGGCCTTCTCCTTCACACAGTACCCGGACATTAAAATGAAGGAGTCTCTTGCCTCTATAACTGGACTACCAGAGTCTAAAATTCAGGTATGACACAATCTTTATTGACTTGAATAAAGGGGATTAGTCACACTTATATACGTCTCTATTGAGCTACGTGAAATAAATAACCACAATTAACTTTTTCAACAGGTCTGGTTTCAAAATCGACGCGCACGCCATTTCAAGAGCAAGAAACCAAACAGGGAGGTCACTCAGCCCTCCGCAGACTACCCTCATCCACACTTCTACACTTCAACTCCCAGTCCTCCTTATCCCCAGTTGGTTCACTCGTTCTCTCCTACTGCCAGTTTACCGTCTCCACCAGGCTACCCCGCTCCAAGTTTGCCCGAGTCCACCAGGCTTTCAACCATCCTGGACAATCAGGCCAATTCCATGCCCGCACTGAAGCCTACATCTCCTGTTGCCGCCGACCAAGCTACATCTCTCTCCCCGCATGGTCTCACAGGAGTTCCCCAAGACCACTACTACCAAACCCCAGACTTAACACATTTCTGCCTTAATATGCTGACACACAGCGGGTTCAGTGAATGGGATCTGACGGAGGACTTTGAGGCTTTCCTCGGAGACGTACAGGGACCCCAGCCTGAAGGTAACCGCTTTGCTGATGTCGAACATCCTGGACCCAAGGAGAGCCTGCAGAGTCAGCTGGACCACCAGAGCTTCTCCAGCACTCCTGACGAGTCCATGGACAACCTGTCCGATCTGTGCTTTCAGGACCTGGGCGACTTTAGTCTCTCGGATTTGGACATTTCTGCGGCGATGATTGATTATCTTCTGAGTTGATTGAGTTGTTTTGAGGAAGAGCACATTGTAAATAGACCCAGCTATTATAGAGTATTTATTGTGAGATTGCCTTGAAGGGAGGACTTGCTAATGCGAATTAAAAGTATAGAAGTCATATATAGTTATTTACACACTGTAGAGTACAACATGAGCATTATAAATAAAAGATATACAAATTAAAATACCCTACACGTGTGTGTGTTTCATTCATAAACTCTGCTGCCGCCTTCGTCATCACACGGCGCCGTGGCTTAGTTGGTTAAAGCGCCTGTCTAGTAAACAGGAGATCCTGGGTTCGAATCCCAGCGGTGCCTTTTAGTCTCGATTCAACCAAATATTGTGTTTACGAAAATGAACAGACAAGGTGACAAAGTTCGCTCGATTAAACAACGCACTGTAACATAAAGCAGAAATCATCTTTCACTGAAAATCGTAAGTGTTTATGTTTTCTAAAAAGGTGTTAGACTGTATGCTCCAGTAAAATGATTTGTGTTTACGTCCAGTCTTTACATGGTAAGGACAGTAAAAGTGGTCACAATAACCGGTGTATGAAAACAGATCTGTGGTTGTGATTTACGTTCGGTTTCTGACATGGCTCAGCCATTTAGATGTTGTTTCCGACATTGCTGGGCAATATTTTAAAACAATTGGAAATAGTGTGTGTTCACAATGCTCCAATGATCAGGAGGAATGGAATTGATAAGACTTTAAACCACAACAGAAAAAAACACCCAAAATCAAGCAAATACATATTCATTAAAACCCTAAAAATCATGTACCAGTGAACTGGCAGATAGGATGCCTCAATTGTGAAGCAATAGGCTACAGATTGTTGTCACCACTAGGCCCAAAGACAAAAAACAGGCAGGATGAATGCATCACTTTCTTCAGAACATAAGCGTGGTATGGGTGCAAACAAAAAGAAGTTCAAATGAAGTGACACTGATAAAAAATGTGTCCTTCCTTGCAGTCGTCTGTCCAGCAGAGGGTGCAAGACTTCTAAAAAAAGAGACTGTAGAGGTAATATTAGCACAGGGCCACAACGCAACAATCTTTGATTCTTGTTTAAGTTTAAGTTATGTGACAGATAATAAACTCTTACGTGTAGCAGTAGAATACTTTTTTGTGTGGAGACATTGGTTTGGATCCCAGATCGATTGCGGTTGAAGGGATTTGACATTAAGGATCAAGGTCAGACTTGAGGTCAGTTGTGTAGTTAGGCATGTAGTTATGTACCTGGCAATCAATAGGTGTGTGTGTGTGTTACTTATACCACAATGAGGCCCTCCCACAACTGCAATGTTAATTTTATTACATCATGCAGAATTTCAACCTACTTTAAGAGGAATAATTTCAGGGTATTTGTTACAAAGTGTTTTAGCAACAGAAAAACAGAATCGTAGGTTCACATTGTAATTACTTGACACGTGTTTGTAACACAATGAGTGTTGCATCATTATTTCTAGACAGACTCAGTCGCCTGGCCTATTTCTTCTCCGCTCTTGATGCATCAGGTGTCTCTTCCTGCTTGCAGCCCAGCCAGTATTTTGCAATGGATCGTGGGTAAGGAGGCCGGGTGGAGTCCACACGTTTTGTCTGCAGATCCACTCTGTAGTATTTATCTGCAGTGAAGAAAAGGAAAATACAGACCAGAAGGAGTTCAACTTTAAAGAGAATATTTATCTTTCTTGAACTAGTTTTTAATAGAATTTTGCCTCAGTTTTCTATTCTGCGAAAAAAAAGAGGCCAACTTTGTGAAAAAAAGACTCCACGTGTTCATACCTCTTTTGAAAAAATACACGTTTTGAACAGGGGTGCTTTTGTGCTCCTGCGTGGTGCTCTCTTCAAGGATGTCGCTGTAGTGGTCGTAGTCAAACCAATCATCATATCCCCAGAAATCATCAAACACGTGGCGACTAAACCTTCTTCCATGTCTGCGCCTCTTGCTGGGCTTCATCTTCCGATTTTTCCGCCTCATCGGAGGAGAGGATGGCGTGGGCTTGGGACTGAGGTAGACACGTCCCACCATGGCAGCATCTACAGGGGGCCTGATGCCATGCCAGTCTCTGCTGGTGAGACGGGCCCCGGTGTGCTGAATGCTGACTGGAGAGAGGATCAGGATCATTATCATGTGGATTAATTTAGAAAAAAATAAAAATGAGAGATAGTTGGAACACAAGCAAGCACACAAACACATCAGAGCCTTACCGGAGCCTCCAAAGAGCTCGGTGAATACATCCTCCCATGTCTGATCGCAGAAGAGGTCAGTGTATCGTGTGAACAGCACAGACGGGGAGGACGCGCTCATGTGGACACACTCCTCATGGGAGGGCTGATGTTTGAACTCATACTGGTGATACTGGTCCCCTGAAGACAGGAACAAACATAACGCAGGTTTTTTGTTACAGCTTACATGTCGAAAAAGGGTCTGATAGATAGACGACATAAAACATCAATATTTGCCTCCAAGAATATAAAGAATATAAAATGGATTAACTTAAGGAAAGTATAAGCACAAGATTAGAAAGCAGCGCTTTAGAGCACTGCGTTCCTCCATGCAGGGTTGTGTAGTATCAAAACCAATCGCAGTCTTCACTGTGCACAAGGAGCTTTTAAATACTGGAAATGATCACAAGTACCTTTGAAAAAGTAGGCTTTCTCTCTGCCACTGTGACTGGGTGCTGGTATAGCAAACGCAGCATTAATGTTCTCTGGAATGCCATCAAAGCCCACTGAAATGTCCCGCGGGTATCCCTCATCCAAGACATCCCCGTCGAACCTCCAGTACTTGTTCCCCTGAGAAGAAGTCAAAACAAAGAGCCCAAAGTAGTGAGGTTTGATGAGGTTTGAGGTTTTGATGCTGTAATGTTGCAGACCTAGTTCACATTTCATGACACTTTTTCTCTTTGAATATATCGGGGTTCCCGTGTAAAGAGTAGTCAGAAAACACATCCTACGCTCTCTAGAGATAAAGAGCTCAGTACCTTAAAGATGTAGGATTTTCCCTGGCAGTTGATGCGTGTGAATGCAGTGTCGATGGGCCCAGAGATTCCCCACACATCCTGAATGAGTTTGGGGTAGCCAGGAAGTATGGACTTTTCGTCCAACTCAAAGAAATATTCGCCTTTGTAGGAAAAGCAGGCTCTGGATTAGTGCCATAAAAATCCTCAAAGTATCCACATTGTCATCAATGTGAAAATATAAAATGAACTGCACTGCTTGTATAGTCTTGTAAAGTCAAGTGTTTATAGTCAATATTTGCATCTAAATTCCTGCAAATTAGATTGTTCCCTTGTATAAGAAAGCTTTTTGGGAACATTTGGGCGACTGCACAGCAGACTCAGTGACACATATTCATCATGTTCGGCAGAAAGAAACGCTTATAGGATGTCCAAGTTTACCTCTGAATGCATAAATCGACCCGTTCTTCAGCTGCAGAAAAGCATCAAAAGGGTGACCGCTGCAGGGCGCTGCGTTGGGGTCTGCAGGTGGTGAGGGCTTCAGTGTGGAGTTGGGTGCAGGAGAGGAGGGGGTGGTCTGTACCACTGTGTTTAAGGTTGGTGCGAGAGTGGTAGTGTTGGTAACGGTTAATGCTTCTGGTAATTCCTCTGTTTCTTCGAAGGTATCACCCCGAGCAACTGAGGGCAGAGCAGATGAAACTTAGAAATCTATTCAGCGAATACTCTAAATCTCTGTGACCATACTGACTCTTTTTAGGGCACGCGGTGTCAAAGTCGTCACAGCAGCTTCCGTAGTACACACACATGGAGTCACACTGGCATTTCCTGTGCGGGTCGAAGGAGCCACAGCTGTTCACACAGGACTCTGTGGAAATGCAGTTTGTTTCAGTGCGACATAAGATCTTGAATGTACATGTAAGTAAAAGTACTGGAGCATTATAAGCATGTGTCACAAGTAAAAGTATCCTCCACTGATTGATTCTTCAGTACTTTCTGACATCAATGCGTAGTGTATGTAGCATTTTACGTTGTCCAGGCGGAGCTGCTTTTAGCTTAATTTACAGTTTCTGTAAGGCCTTTAGTGTAATGGTTCCCAACCTAGAGTGGCTGTGAGGTGATAATTAAGGACATAGGTAAAAAGTAAGTATACCTGACACATTATCATCTACGGTATTGTATTTGACCGTATTAGTGATCTTGAAGAAATATCCCTCTTGTATTAGGACATCATATTTTGTGTCGTTCTAATGAAGTGTTTGTTCCACAGAAATACCCATTCAGATTTCATTCCTTTTATTTAACAATGTTTTGTGTTTCATGAATGTATCATAATATTTATTTATTTATTCAGGTAAAATCTGAAAAGCATCTACAGCTGTCAAATAAATGTAATGGAGAAGCTTTCCTTTGAAACATTGTCATGTATCAGTATAAAGTAGCATAAAATGGAAATACTCAGTTAAGTATATAAGTAGGTAAGTAAAGTTTTTAAGTAAATGCACATCATTAAAAACCAATCTAAAATCACATACTTGATGTAACTACAAAACTCACTATGCTTTAAAGCACAGAATATATTTTTTATGTGCATATTGGACTTGTTAAGAGCACTTTTCACACTAATCAATAATAATTTTCCAACAAAAAAAAAATACAAAATGCCACATTCAATAGTTTCCTTTTACTCAAATACACTATAATAAAATATTGGGGAGATAACTGGTTCTATTAAGAGTCTTTAAATAATTTGTAAGCTATAAATATAATAGAATAGAGGGCTTACCCTCCGCAGCGAAGGAGGTGTCCAGCAGCAGGACGAGGCCCAGCAGAGCCACTGCTGGCTTCATGTCGACTCGACGAAAATATTTTCAACTTAAAACATATAACTTAAGCTCAGAGGAGAACAAGCTGCGCACTTTTCTGCCTGTTTACACCAGTGAGTTAACAAGTTTGATCTGACTGTCCCACTTTGGGGTGCAGGACTGTGTGCTGATGGTCAATAGCTGTTGACCCGCGGGCGTCTGCTGTCCTGATTGGCCGGCACTCGGCTGTGATAATGATTAAACTGTGGCTGATCTCTGTCCTAGCTGTCCCAGAAACACCATCCTAAATCAAACAAGGTCACAGTGTATACACCCATTGGTTTTCAGCCATTATCAGCTTTTTGGTTATTTCATTAAAAAAAGACTAAATTAGAATGAATCTTGCATTAACGGTCTGCTTTAGCTTAACGCTTCTTTATTAGGAAAATGGTTGAAATCTGAAATTAAGAACCAAACTAGAAACTGCAACGAGGGCTATTGAGTCAATATTTTGTTCAAACTTACTGGAAATGTAACTTGAGTTGGAGTGATAGACCAGGAATCTGAGCTCAAACATTGTGTAACCAGGGCAGCTGTTTTTCCTCTATTGATCTATGGTGTGAAAAAAACAAACCTAAAGCAAACACAGTGCCCGCTACCAAATTCAACCCTGATAACCACGGTGGCACGTTAACAAAGAGAGAGAACAAGAAAAATGTAGGGTTTTTAAAAAAAAAAAGAGGATTTGATGAACAGATTTAGCACCTTATAGAGACGCAGAGGCTAAACCAGCTCATCAACACCATGGGGAAATATAGAGGTTACGGACAGATGATGTTATTACTTCCTCGTCACTCTGTTAAACATTAAAAGATCTTTTTTATACACGTGAATACAAACTGTGTCAGACACAGAGCGCTGTTATTAGCTCTCCTATTGTGCAAAGAAAACCGTCTATAAACCTTCTGAGGGTCGACTAAAAGGGCAGGTGGACTTTGGTTCCCCGTATCAGTTAGTGGGGATACTAATGATTAGTTTGCTGCTGTATCTCTAAAAGCTGTTAGTCTTACTATTTTGCATGATAACTTTAAAGAACATGAACAAAAATAACACGGAAATTGTTATTATTTAGATCTATTTCATTTGAAATGAAGACGCAAAATGTGGGACTGCTTCAGGTGTAGTAACACAAGGAGCTACTGAGGCCTGGCTGAAAGGCCTGCAGCAGGCCTGACAGAAAAACAGCCTCCTGGATTTATAATGGTTAAGATTTGAGATGCATCAGCAAAGATTCATACTGGATTTAAAAATGATAAAACTTTATCTAAATTGAAACAGAATTTAAAGATCCCCTGGCTATAAAATGCTTTACATTTAGTGTGACTGGAGACTCTTTTCATACTTACATCTATGAGTGTTTATCAGGTGTAACGTCTTCACTCACATGTTCTCCATGTGGACGATATTAACAGTCATGACAGATAAATGATAACTAGTTTATTAAGGGATCTGTGTGACCTCCTCGACTGACGTCTTTTTCCATATGATTGAAAGCCTGGTTTGGTGTTCCTTATTAAATATATACAGATGGTTTTATGGGTGGGCCTCTTCTGTGTCAAACATTAATCCAGTCATTGAACAAGTCAGCTACCCTGCTGTGGCGTGTAGGAGGCTGGCTTTTAGAACAACATGATCGCAGAAACCTTTGAGCTTTTCATTGCAGACGAGCACTGTGACGGCGTCTGTCATAAAATCTGTCCAATTAAAGTGTGCAGCTTGTGCTTATTCCTCATTTTCAACTATTATTAGTTCTAAGTATGAGACCATTAAAGCTTTTTATTGTTATTCCTTCATCTTTTGGAAATGTTGAAAGCGTTCAACTCTCCCATCAGTGATAGTCAGTAATATACGGAGCTAGTCAATGCTTTACAACAAAATTCATTTTCCACAACATATTTGTATTACAGTAAAAAAAATCCTTCATTCATCCCCTTAAAAATGGTACATTTTTGTTATTCAAAGATGTCTGAAACACCGTAGTACTTTTGAAAGACAGGAAATTAATTTAAGTATAGACAACTATTAACAAATACTTTCCTTTAATTTTTTTTTCTAACCACAATAATGTGCATATTTGCTGATTTTAAATGACCTTAAGTCACTTATTTGTATAAATGTGTTACCATACATCCTTACATAACACGTCATAAACACTTCAGATTTAATATGTTTGAGAGTGTGTTTTATGACTTCATTGAAGCCATTCTCGGTCTTATCTCACAATTGAAGTACAGGAATACATTATAAAACCAGAGCCTTGTCAATAATTTCCGTGTTTTGTGTAAGATTATGAAATGACACGTTGATAATTGCATTCAGAATAGATTAAGAGTAGATATTGTTATGTTGCGCTTCAGGTCTACAGACTTAGTATGAGATTTAAAAGCTCTTAAATTTAAGACCTAGCCCTTAAAGCTGAAATATTAATGTTTTAAGTAATGCTTTGGGATGCTGATATTTTAGTTGTTTAAGACAAACAATGCTAAAATCTATAGTTTGTCTTTTTAGAAGTAAAAAACAATAAGACATTTATGTTACAACAGATGGAAGATTCACTTGCACCAGGTGTAGAATTGAAATACACTAGATGTTAATCGCAAGCATGTCATAAAAGAACAAATCAGAGCCCTATAGAAAGTTCACAACAACATCCACAAACATTAAAAATAAAACTATAGTCAGAAAAAGGCATCTATATCTACAAAATACTTCAGCTGTGGGCAAAAACAACTGTAACACTGGCTCAAAGAGCTCTAAACAACCCCAGCTAGCTAGCAGCTCCAGCATAAAACAACTGCAGCTAGCTAGCAGCTGACTGCCAGCTGTAGCTAACGTTAGCCCGAGGCTAATAGGCACATTAGCTTATTTTCAGCTCAAGATGCTAACTTACAGTATTACAGTAGCTCGTTCAAGCAGTTCTCTTCTTCACTGTCATCACATTACCCTCCATTTGTGGCAACACAATGTCAGCACCAAGTGGCTTTTGTTTGAAGACGTCCCAACAGCATAGCCTAAGGGAGCAGCGGCCAATTTTTCGGGACTTCCGGTGACACAGGAGGTTATTCCGGGCCATGACACGTGCTGTTCATTGCTTACATTCGGACCACAAACTTGGCAAAGAGAATGGGGTTGGTGTTGAGGGAAGAAGTCTAATTAATGTGCAGGGAGGCAGATTTTGTTTCTGCTGTCAGAGCCATGTTTCTATTTCCTGTTCTAAGCTACGTTAGCCAGTTGTAGTCGCTTGTACTTTAAAGTGAGACAACTGAATTGTTATTTCAGAAATTTCAATTAACAGTATCACAAATAGGAAAGAGTAATAACACCAACTGTGTGACTCAGTAATGTCAGCTACACAGCAAGTTGGTTTGCTAACATTTAGCCACATAAGATAGTGGTAATGCAAGGCTAAGCTAGACTGAAGTGAATGCAGTGAACAGTGTTTATTGATTATAAGGTCTACTTTTTTTGGGGAGGAAGTATATTTATTTTTCTTTTGAAAAAAGTGACATAGTCTTTATTTTACTTAGGCTAAGATATTAAGTTTGAACCAAATCTGCACACAGCAGATTAACTTATGTAGACTCTTTGTAGCAGAGTTCTCTCAGCTCAGCAAACACATGCACAGCACCTGACCTTTGGTTAAACCTGACAAAGCTTTGCACCTTTATATGATAAACCTGCCTGTTGTTTATCTATCTATTCTGCGCATCTCTCAATCCCTCCACCTCCTTCAAACTTTATTGTTACTGTCCTCCCTTTCACAATGGCTTCATCTGCCTCTCTGTCAAGGATTGTGATCTCTGTGGTGTAAAGTTAATGTTTGATATGCTACGAGAGATAAAAATAGAGTAGATAGCACCCATATTAGTCTCATTTCCTCAGTGGTTCCCTGAGGAGCTCAGAGTTAGCTTAGCTGAGCTTAGTGGTGGTATCATTTTTTACCTATCTGCACCCTTTCTTTAGGCGGGTTAGTTGGTGCTGATCAGCTGCCCCTTATAGTTATCTGGCTGACTTTTGTAAAGCCTTTCAACTATGGGTTTAATGCAAATTGTTCAAAGTACCAAGGAAATCCCGTGGTTGTGGTACCATAGAAACTACATCATCATTTTTCTCACCCCACTATTTCTCCTTCCTCTGCCAATCATCGTCCCTACATCGGTAAGTTTGTTTGTGTATGTACGTGGAGATGATTTTTTAATTAACTGGGGATTTTAAAGAGCATTGCAGGTGAGTCTAAAACAGTTGATGTAGGTGTGACTTTTACAAAGGATTTTACCTGTAAATATGTTCTGTGTATGGAATAAGGAAAGGAACATTTGGTGCTGATCTGAGGGGTTTTATTTTCTCCTCTTGAGGACTGAAACACAAGATAAGAAGTGGTTTCACATCATCAAATATTTGTCTTGGTAATGTGATATCCTCTGAGGGAGTACAACATGTTCAATTAAGCTTCCAAGCAGCCTTCTCTCAGTTCTTTAATAAATTGTACAAATAAACAAATGATATAACATGGACAATTTGAGGTGGCCTTATAGTTTCAAGTAGCTGCATATGAACTATTACTGCACGTATCAGCAACTTGTGTTGTATATGAAAGATGCTACAATGCCCTATTAAGTATATCAAAAAAATATAACAAGATCTTCACACCAAGCTCCAATAAAGGGTTTTATTTAGCTCTTACATGCTCTTCTTCAGACTTGTCAGTCTCAAGTCTGAAGAAGAGCATGTTGATCACTACTTTGTGCTAAATAAAACCCTTTATGGGAGCTTCCTGGTGTGCGGATCTTGTTATATTTTTTTGATATACTTGATTGTTTTGGATCCAGCACCCACTAAGGGATGTGCGTGTCTGTACTTGATTTTTAACAATGACCTATTAACACATTATTGCTTTGATTCTCCATCATAAACTGACTCTCTCTACCTTAAAATAGAAAATCAGCAACATTTTAAATCAGACTGTTGATTACATTCGGATTTGATGTGGAAATTTGGTCACCTGCAGCAATTAAAGTTTAAAAAAAGACATGCAAAATTGAAAACAAGAACCTTTGCTATATCAGAGGCCAGTTTTACCAAACATCACATGATTACATTTTGTTTATCACATAGCTTGTGTGTGTTAAATGTCTGCAGCACTTATCACTCATCCGGTCTGCAACCACCTAATCCTAGAGACAGATAAAGTATCTCTCCAAGGCTAAACTCCCAACATGATGACAAACGCAGTCACGTTATATCCCATGTGATGCAGGTTACCTGTAATTAGCTTAAATTCTGCAACTGGACAACTTAATTTATTAACATATTGATTTGATCTTCTTTAATTTGGGATGTACTGTAATTAAAAAGACTGCCTAACTCCATAAAGGAACCAACAGTGCCAATAAAGACATATAAAGATGGTTCCCTCCTAGAAACAGCTATCAGCCAGTCCCACAACACAGAGCCAAGTCATTTCTGCCTGCCAACCAACGTTAGTTAGACGAAACTGTCTTTCTTACTCAAAGTTTCATGATATCACTATCATTTTTTATCAGTCTGTGCTGTAAACACAGAAGGTTGTTAGCTTAGATTAGCACAAAGTCTGGTAATGGGGAGAGATAAGATAAGATAGAACTTTATTTAACCCAAAGGAAGTATAGATAGCTCCAGATAGCTACAGTACAACATCAGAGAAATACAAACAACAATAGTGGAAATATAAAATATAAAGTGTATGGGTTAATGCAAAAGAGAGAGTGCCTAAAACATAAACAATATTACAAAAGTCATTTACAAAAGTAGGCAGGAAGTAATGGTGGCAGTTAAACTGACAGTAGTATCGACAGATTTAAAGTAGTTAAACAAAGTACAAGAATGAATGAATTATTAAGAAAAAGATTATATTGCTCCTGATACTGCACATGGTACTAATAAATAGGCAGAAGTATTGCACATGATTATGCATTCTATAAATATCAACATGTATACAAATAAGATTGTGGCCAGAAAAGTATTATTGCACATTATGAACATAATATAACCTGATATTGAAAGTGTTATTGCACATGATATATCCAGATAGCCAAAATAGCTAGCCTGGCTCTGTCTGACAGCAAACGAAATACACCTATCAACACCTCAAATGCTCCATTGTTAACACGCTTGATCTAAATTGTTTAATCTGTACAAAAAACAACATGAGTAAAGTTAAGATTTGTGGCTGGGAGCCGTGACTTCCTGGAGTCTTGTCTTTACAGCTATGCTAACTAGTCTGGCACGTAACTCCTATTAAAATGAAAAATTGCTATGTTAACTTTTGGTAAAGAAACAAGATACAATGTTATGGATTATTGAGCTTTAGATGTGCTAGTTGGAGTATTTTTTTGTTGTTTCATCCTGTTTACGTTCTTCAGGTGTAGCTAGGCTAACAATTTCCTGGCCCCAGCCTCATATGTAGCATGGATACAAGATAATGGTGTTGATTTTCTCTTAGCAAGAAAGCAAGTAAATGTTTCCCAAACCTCTAGCTCTCACTCAAAGTGCAAAAGCTGCTGAGCTGAGCATGACCTCGTCATCAGCAGTGGAAACTTCTGTGTCGGGTAGTTAAAAAAAGAGATTTTACTGAAGACCCATAAAGAATAATCTCTCCAGACAAAGCACACAACAAACAGTTTGTTTTATGATCAGGGCTTACTGCTATCTGCATGTGTAAAGTCTTACAGCCTTTTAAAGGGAGCCTTGAGATAAGAGGAAGGTCGTGAAAGCTGAAACACGGTGTGCACTTCCCTGTACGCGTGTCTCTGCTTCTTTGTGTTTGTACTGAATATCTCCCACAGCCTGTTTCAGATGTTCACTGATAAAATGCTAAAAGAGTTGTTTGTTTTGTATGTGTGTGTGTTTGTGTTTACAGGAAGCAAAATGTGCTTATACTATCATCCTCATGGCTCTGTACTGGTGCACAGAGTGTATGCCTCTGGCTGTGACTGCGCTACTGCCGATCGTCCTCTTCCCCATGATGGGCATCATGAAGGCTGGAGAGGTACAGTCCCTATTACAGTTTTGTGCCTTATTATGTGTACTTCTATCATAACTTTAGAGGGTAATTTGAGATGAGAGGCTAGACAGTACATATGGGACTCATGCAATTTGTCTCATGTGAACAAGCAATCAGAAGAGGGAGAAAAACTGACTGTTCCCCCGCTTGTTTGTTCGTTCGTTCATTCATTCATCATGTGCTCTAATGTGTGGAAAACATCTGAGGTTTTACAGCAATCCCAGTCTCCTCTCTTCACGACAACCTCGTATTGTAGGAACTAGAGGTCAGAGGTCAGCATCAGCTAGAGGAAAGCTAAAGGAAACCAGAAGTACAGAAATTAGACAACTGGAGAATAGAATCTCCCAGTCAACGCACCAATCTGATCACATTTTTTTTTACCCTGCCAAAAAATGTAATTGCTTCTTCTTCTCCAAATCAATAGCCTTCAAATTATGGCTGTCACTAGTTAGCAGCTGTCAACTGAACAGCTAGCAACTGTTTCAGAGCAGCCAAGATAACAGTCTACTGCTAGCAGAGAGTGTAACTGTAGGCTAAGAAAATCAGTGAACACAGTGTTAGATTTAAGGATAACACAGTTAAAACTGGCTTTTTAAAAAAGCAGTTTCTAAAAAGGTCTCTGGGTTTCTCCGACAGTCTTCAGCAGATACATGATGTAAAAGGGAAGACCTTAACATTAGCTCGACTTGTTTCTAAGTTAGGATAACTTCAGTGTACTAAGCCAGGCCGAACAACAATGATAGCATCAAATTAAATGTTCACATAATTAGTAGTAAAGCCTATAGGGCTTAAATAATTACCATATAATTATTTTTTTAACGTCCTATTTTTGAAGATGTACTTGATACTGGGCAAAATTCAAGGCTTGGTATGAGAATCTGCTACAAAGAGGAAACATGCTATGAGAACCTCTCTAAATGAAACACTGGATACTGACCTTCGACCTTTTTTTCTTACCTTCAAAGACAAATCTGCTGAGCGCAGTGTTTTCCTTTTATTGCTCATAAAAAAATGATGATACATTCACTCTGTGTGGGACAGCATGTTCACAGGTTACTACGGCAATTCAAATGCTTTCCTGAAGTTAGTGTCTGTGTGATCTGTTTCAGGTCAGCATTGAGTACCTGAAAGACTCCAACATGCTGTTTATTGGTGGCTTACTGGTGGCCATCGCAGTGGAGCACTGGAACCTTCATAAGCGCATTGCTCTCCGAGTTCTGCTGCTGGTTGGTGTTCGTCCATCCCTGTAAGAACGCTCACCTCTCATACCTGCATTTAAAGCTGTGACTACAGGGTCAACTGTGCCTAGAAGGATCTTTGCAGTCCTGACTTCCTGTTTATGAGTTCAGAAAATGCACTTAAATTTAAGGAAACACAAAGCAAAAATACAACATACTGATTACCAATATTACAGTTTTAACCATGAACACTATCCCCATATTTCACCACTCTCTCTCACAGGTTAATGATTGGGTTCATGGTCGTCTCTGCCTTCCTGTCCATGTGGATCAGCAACACGGCCACCACAGCCATGATGCTGCCCATCGCCCACGCTGTGCTCATGCAGCTGAAAGCCACAGAGGCCCGGGCGGACGCTCGCGATTTTCAGGCTTCAGCCGAGGTCAACGAGGCATTTGAGCTTGAGGCCACAGAAACTAAACCGGAAGTAACAGAAACTGATGAGAAACAGTTAAACATCAAGGCTCAGCTAGAGGACAGAGAGTGTAAGTGAAAGTGTGTCCTAGATACATGGTTCATTGTCTTGCAGAGGGTTACCTTTCCAGGAGCTGTAACTAATGAGTGTCTTGGATTCCAGATGAAGTTCAGGTGAGTCCAGACACCCTGCAGGAGATCAGGAGAAAAGCGATGGAGGCGAAGTATGAACTCCTGACCAAAGGGATGAGTCTGAGTGTGTGTTACTCCGCCAGCATCGGCGGCACCGCCACACTTACCGGCACCACCCCTAACATCATCCTCAAGGGTCAAATAGACAAGTAAGACATAAATTAATTAATTTGTTAAAAATTCTAGCAGATATGTAACAGCTGATTGTGCCGCTCTTCCTCTTCTCATCTCTCCGTCTGTTTGATCTTTTGTGAAGGCTCTTTCCTGGAAACAATGATGTGATCAACTTCGCCAGCTGGTTCGGCTTTGCTTTTCCCAACATGGTGCTCATGCTGGTGTTGACGTGGTTCTGGCTTCAGTTTATGTACCTGGGCTTCAAGTAAGGCAACTTTGGCATGATACAGTCAGTCACAGATGCTACTGGTTTATTGATTAATTTAATTTAACCAAAAATGTTCAAAAATGGAACAGTCTGACACTGTTTTTCGATGCAAGTTTTTGCTCTTTTATATGCAAAAAATGGCATAACATGGTTCTTAATTTGAAAAGTCAGATATCTGGGTTTATGAGGTTGAGCACCATTGCTTGCACGTTATCATCGTCTTGACAATAAGCTGCTGTAGGTTAATTCAGGGCTACCATTTAGCCTACCATTGCGACATTTTTACGAGCTTCAACAGGACCTTCCTTTTTGGTTTTTTTAGTGATTGAGGCAACAGTAAAGAAACTGTCAGAAAAATGTTGACCTTTCAATATGACACCACAATGAAATGAGTGCTGTAAATCCATTGTCCCCCTCCACCTTAAATTTTAACAGTTCAATTAACTATGAAGATGCTTATAAATCTTCATTTCCTTGATTTCTTTATATCAATCTGAGGCATCTTTGTACTCCTGTTCTCCTCAGCTTTAAAAAGACATTTGGCTGCGGCGGGAAAAGCGACAGAGATAGGGAGGCGTATGCCGTGATGAGGCAGGAGTACAAAAAGTTGGGCAACATGAAGTTTGCTGAGGTGGCGGTGCTTGTCATCTTCACCCTGCTGGTGCTGCTGTGGTTCACCAGGGAGCCGGGCTTCATAGACGGATGGGCGACAGTGCTCTTCAATAAGGAAGGAGCGTAAGTCTTTTCCTTCCTGTTCTTGAGCATGATTTTCAACAGAAACACTTATTTGTTCAACACCAATGATATATAGTTTCCTGACAGATAAGAAAATATGGCAACAACATATTCAAACAACAATATAATAAATCACTTTATCGCTGCATCTTCAGGTTTGTGTCAGATGGAACCATTGCTATCTTCATGTCGATGCTCTTCTTCGTCATCCCCTCACGGCTGCCCAGATGTGGAGGCTACGGTGTTGATGAAAAAGGTGAAATATTGATTTTAACCTCTTTAATCACATTAATATGGAGAAAAACAATACTATATAATACAAAGCCTTAATGAGGTTCTTGTGACCTTAATCTCAGCTCATCTGAGCTCTGTGTGATGATTACCCAGCGGATTTGACCCTGCTCTTTCAAACTAATAACTGTTTCATGTTCACACTTCATCTGGGTCTCACAGGTAAGAAGATTAAGGCCCCCCCCGCTCTCCTGAACTGGCAGGTGGTCCACGAGCGAATGCCCTGGAACATCATTCTGCTGCTGGGAGGAGGTTTCGCTCTGGCTGCTGGCAGTGAGGTAAACTTACATGGGCACTTTGTTTTCTCTTTTTAAGACTTTTAAACTAAAGATTTCTTTATCTTTAATTGTCCTGGTTCCATTTAGTTTTTCTGCCATCTCAATAAAGGAGAAACAAAAGTTTACAGATATGCTAACTGCTCTGTGAGGCTTTACTAAGGCCTAGCTGTGCTTTTGGCTAAATGCTTACAAAATTATGCTAACATGTTCACAGTGACAATGCTTACATGCTAACACTTAGCAGTTATAATGTTTGCCAATGAAATAATGAAGCCAATGCAGACATGCTTAAACAATGAAGCCAATGCAGACATGCCAAAAACTGCAGTTCCTCTTATGGCCACTTGAGGCTTGCCCCCAACCCCATACAACAGAAAATAGCTGGTTTTGATTCAATAGTTAATTTCTACATTCAAGTCATGTGTACGGGAGAGTTTTATATCATACAGCCATTTAAATACGCCAAAACCTATTTTGCATTATTAAGTTGAAGGTGTATGTGCCTTATAGCGAGTGTTAACTAATTGTTCAGCCGCTTTTTTAGATTTACTGGTTTCAAACACCAGACTGACACAATTAGCATTAAATAAGTGACCCACTTGGGGTGATAGATGACTAGTCAGAGATCATTAAAGGGGGGGTATTATGCTAATTTCATGCTTCATATTTCACTCTGTGATACCTGTGGAGAAGCTTAGCATAATTTACAGTTAAAAAACTCACACTGGTGCTCTGTGCAGGCCCTCACACAGCCTCTGCCTGAAATGACTCAGTCAGCTCTGTCTCTTTAAGCAACCCCGCCCTTACAAGCCTACTTTTATCTGATTGGCCAGTTCTCCGAAGCCTGCTGAACCTGCACTTTGTGACATCACAAAGTGCAGCGTGTAGAAAAATATCATAATAATAGAACGTGCGTGCGTTAAACGCGCGTTAAAATAATTTGTGGCGTTACAGGGAATGTGCGTTAACACGTTATTAACGTTATTGATGCATTTACTTTGACAGCCTAATACCCCTCTTTTAACTCTAGAATCAGTCCTTGGGTGAATATGTCTGTTATCCAAATCCATCCAATAACTGTTGAATCTTTATTCCCAGGATTCAGGTCTATCCACGTGGTTGGGAGATAGATTGACACCTCTGCAGAAAATCCCCCCCTTTGCCATCTCGTTGCTGCTCTGCCTGCTGGTGGCAACTTTCACCGAGTGCTCCAGCAACACAGCCACCACCACCCTGTTCCTGCCCATTCTGGCCTCAATGGTAAACAGAAGTCAAAAGTCCACATTCACACACAGACTCACGTTAACGCACATCTTCTTTAAGTATTAAACTGTGTTGTGTTGGCATCTTTCTCAGGCCATAGCTATTAAGATACACCCGTTGTATGTGATGCTGCCCTGCACCATCGCAGCCTCTCTGGCCTTCATGCTGCCTGTGGCCACACCACCCAATGCCATCGCCTTCTCTTTTGGAAACCTCAAAGTCTATGACATGGTGAGATTCATACACATACACAATCTTTATTGCAGGCATCATAAATGTTAGGTGTAGATAGAAAAAGACCTGTTGGGTTTTTTTTTTAACAGATTGATGAGTCTTTGGTTTTCTTGAGACAGAAAATATATACATTTTTATATTCAGGTATTTTGAACTTCACTGTGTGTTTCCTCAGGTGAAAGCCGGGGCCATACTGAACGTTATTGGGATTTTGACCGTTAATCTTGGCATCAACACCTGGGGATACGCCATGTTTGACATGGGCACCTTCCCTCAGTGGGCCAACACTAGTGGTGCCCACCCGTGAACAAGAGAGGACAGAGAAAGAGCAACATCTAAAGTATATAAAAACATTAACTGAGGTATTATATTAAGGGCGTCATCAAGACTTTATGGGTTTGATCGGATTTATTTGACAGCGACAGTAACACCCAGTCTCAGTCCTGGTGTCAATATTATGATGTTTAAAATAAAATACCATCCAGAGCCAGTTTAACTTGGTACACAACAATATACAGAATACTTTAACGATAAATTAATCTGTATTACAAAACACAGACTTGTTCAGAAAAACTGTGAAAGATCTACTGCTAAGCTGAGATAAACTTGTTGCTCTATCAGACCATTAGCTCTTTTATAAAAGTGTTTCCTGGTAGTGATAAGAACTTTCTGCTAAAGAGAAAGAACAAAACGAAATGTGTTTGTGAGGTCATTTCCTTGATCACATTTACCTTCAATGTGATTTCATTTTACTAATCTATTTATGACATACAAATGATGCAAAGATGCAGAGCACTGTGTATTTGAGTGATCATTTAAAACACTTTATTCTGACATATGATGTGTTTACAGACATTATTCAAATGAGCTGAAATTTAATTAATTGCATCAGTTAATTTAACTTATTACCATGGTCCTTATGTTGGGCCTGAAGTGGTAAACATTGAACATTTTTTTGATGCAAATATTGTTTTTATCAGTGTTTTTGTCAGACTGTGTTGACCATGGACAAGCATTGACGTAATAGTTCACATCTTGAAGTAAATGTCAAAGTAGGGATTATTTGTATACCTTTACGAGAACAAGAACATTATAATCTTAATATTTGGTAATACACTCCCTAGACGAAAATAGGAACAGACATTTAGGTAAATATTATTTTCTTGTTAATTTTAATTGTACTGTAAATACTAACTACATTCAGCTGCTTTTAAGCTTAGCTTAGCTGAAAGACTGGAAACAGGGGGAAACAGCTAGCCTAGCTCTGTCCTAAGGTCAGACAACAAAAAACAAACCAGAAAAGCTAACTATTGCCTAAAAAGTTCAAATTAACATTTTATTTCTTGTTTGTTTAATCCACGTGAAAATAGAAGTGTAAAAATATTATGTGCTTGGTTATTTCTTGGCCGAGTGCAGTGACTTCCTGGACCACATCAGCCTGTTCAAACAAAAATAGTCTTTGTACTTGGATTGACCAAACTCATTAGTGGGCATTAGAGCTGCTCTTGTGCTCTTTTTACCTTGGGTCTGACCCAGGCCAGCTGTGATCCTAAGTTTTTTGTCTTTATGCTAAGCTAAGCTAATCGTCACCTGGTGCCAGCTGAAAAGAGAGGCGTGTTTGGTATCAATCTTTTCGTGTAACTCTCAGCAAGACAGCAAGTCTATTTCCCAAAATGCTGAAGTGTTCCTTTAAGAGATCCACTCCAGTATATACAGGGAAGTGTACCCAAGTTCAACACTGAATAAAGTCCTTCAGCAATGAGGAAATGAAAACACAGAAAGCGCACAAATCAATAGCAGGAAGGTGTTACGAATTTTTTGTTCAGTCAGAACAGATTAAAAGGTTGGTTGAAGGATAACTTTGAGATAAGAGGCTGCCAACAAAACACTACTGCAGCTGAGGTGGGTATCTATTGTGGTTATAACACATGACTGTCATAAACTAAACATGTAGGAGACAGACATGAAGCTCCAGCAAAGTGATGTGTTTTTTTCCTCATTTCATGTTTACTGTACTAGATTTTTATGCTGAAAATAAATGTGAACATTGTGTACTCTCTCTATTTGTCGTAAATATACAATAACATTGAGAACCTGTTATATTTCAAAAAGTCCCATAAATCTTTATTTATGTTACTCATGTTCAGCCACACCAACGTTTGTATTGTCAAAAACTTCACATTAGTTCAAAATGTTTGTACATGAGACACAATCAGTCTTAAATAAATCTGTCCTACACTTTGAAACAACATTCAAGTCAATCTGAGTCCCCTCCTGGCCATGTCACAACTTGAGTCAATCTCAATTAATTTACACCCTTGTGTGAGCGAAACAAGCAACAGGTGCATTCAAGTAATTTCCTTTCACCTGGCTGCACTTATTCACAAACCTGTCTCAAATAGTATTTGCAGATAAATTTCAGCCTTTGTTTGAACACACATGTTGTAACAGACAGGTGAAGTTCAGGTAAAATCAAATCAGATAGTATATGTAAATATGCTGACAAAACTTTGATACTACTTGAGCCAGGGTGTCTCAGTGCAAACAGAGGAAAGCTGACTGTGCATATTACAGTTTAGAGGCATCTGGAGACAGTTCAGGTACTGATTCACTGTGTGATCTGTGTAATAAATGCCCTCAAATAATAAGAGATCAAAACACTCAGGTCCTATTTCACTGGAATGTGTCCGAGTGAAAACAATGACATAGAAATGTACAAGAGGCAGAATTCAGGTAACAGAGAAACAACACAAAGAGAGAAGATACATAAGAGACACGAAACAGAAACATTTTACACACACGAAAAATAATGTGAGATTTCAGAGGGATTTGTTCTTCTGCTACATTCCCCAATCTTCCTATAAACAACACAGTTCTGGCTGAAAATACCAACATTTATAAATCCAAGTTTCCCCTCTCTGCTCTTATAAAGAGTTCCCAAACAGTGAAACTTAAACGTGGATACACAAAGCACGACTTAACAGTTTTCAACAACTTCTCTATCACCTAAATAAAGCCACATGAGGCTGGATGAGTTCACAGATGACAAAGTTTTTTTTTGTGGTCATATCAGATCAGCTTCCTTATTGTTGGCTCTGTAGAGTCATTGTGCTTTGAGCAGAGACCATTTTCACAGGGTGGCCAATAGGGCTGAACAATTAATTGAAATCGCAATATGAGCGACTGCAGTTTTCAAATCGCAGGAGGCGCAATGTTTTTTAAGGGTGAAATGTGTGTTAAAAAAACATTTTAATTTAAATATTGTGCGGCAGAGATGCGCTGGCTTACACATCATACACAGAAGTATCAAATATCTGTGCTTGGTACAGACCCCTGCAAAAATCACACCATAATCACTAAGTCATATGGTTCAGTGAAAATAAGAATGATTATCATAAAAAAAAAAAAAAGATCATTCCCTTTAATATCGCAAATCATATCAAAATCGCAAGATAAGTCAAAATAATCGCAGATAGACATTTTTTCAGAATCGTTCAGCGCTAGCGGCCAATCAGAGTGGGAAGCTCAAATTCATTGAAATGTATGCTGTGTCCCAGGTTTCAAATGAAGGGAATCTATTATTAGCTATTATTTAATTGCTCAGGATCAATTGATCAGCAACTGAAAAGGCAATGGGTAGTAAAAATCCAGAGTGATATCTGGCCAGATATCAGGTTAAAACATCACATTTTATAACTCATTCGCTACCATCAGACAACAGCGTCTACTTAGGTAAAATTACCGTAAGCTAGGAATCTATCCCATTCCTGTTAGACTAAAGTAAAATGATCAATAAGTAATGTTCGCATTCAGCCTTCTTCTAGCTTAAAGTAAGCAAGTTGCTGAATGCTAGCATTAGCTGTGGTCTGATGGTAGCTAATGAGTTGTTTTAACTTGAATTATGGCCTAATGTCCCTTCAGATTTTCACTCTCCACCTTTTCAGTTACTGATCAACCAGGAGGCGGTGACATTATAATTATTTGTCAGATTCCAGACATTTTTATGATTTGCAAACCTGGAACACGGCAGTATGACTTTATAACAGCATCTAAGGTTCCCACCCCGAGTGTGACATCAAAAGAAAGTGACAATAATATGTCAATAATCACATACGCCCTACAGTTAATACAGGTCACACAACTGGAGAAACAATAAGGAGCAAGGAGATAAGGAAACAGGAAATAGGTCTGATTCAGAGAATGCACTAACAGGTTTCGTAAATCTGCATGACCAGATAAACACATTACTGACATTTAAATAAGTCTATTTTTTCCAGACGACTAGTGATGCTTCAAACTGACATACTTACAGACACGCAGATACACACACGCACACACACACACACACTCAGAATCTGAGAAATAACATCATCAAAACTGTCCTAAAAACAAGATCTGTTCCTAAATCCTAACATACACATGAATGAGAAAATAATTTCTATCAATATTTAAATATACAGTTTTTTTCTTCACTACTTTCATGGCTAAAGAGCGAAAACCATCTCGTATTTCCTAAAAAGACGCTAACTTGCTGGTTTGTCATTTTGCACACACACTTCGATGCACATTGAGCTGTGAACTGAATGTCCATGTGTGTGTTTGTGTGTCCTGTATGTAGCATTTTTCTTAGGCTTTCACAGATTTATACATGCTTACACACACAGACACACACACACACAGGTTGCAGCTGACACATCTGCACGGGCGGGTCCTGGTCGGCATCCTCTCAGCAGGAGAAAAGGGTAGAGAAAGAGAGAGAGAAGAGAGAGAGACTACGGGGTTGACAGGAAGTTGTGTCCTCTGATCTTCTCTCAGGTTAGTTCGTGCATCCACCTCTCCCTCGCCACAGTGCGTTGTCTCTATGTCCCGCCGTTGTACGAGTAGTCCGCCTTGTTGTGCATCACCAGCTTATTGTCCACAAAGTAGAAGCTGTCGGACTGCGTCTCGTACGGGTGAAGGGTCATCTCTCGGACTGGGAGCAGACACAAAAACATCGCTGCTGTCAGAGAACTGGTTTCCAAGCTAGAGGTCTGGACCTTAAAAGGGAGATCTCAAGTCTCTCAAAAGTCTCAGCTTTTTGTGTCTAATAACCTGTCATGCTTTTCCTCCACTGTTTTCATCTCTTTTTTTCCCCCCACTGTAAACGGGCCGACGTCAAATTAACCGGACTTCTTTCTACGGATTGATATGATAACAAATTAGTCCTCATTCATAGCAATGGACGGCTATAGAGAAATAGCAGACCTTAGACTGCTGTAATTGACCAATCAGAATCAGGTATTTAACACAGCCGTGTAATAATCTACTTTAACAACCTGCTCACTGTACATTATCCCTTACTTAAAATCCATCAGTGGTGCAGCCTGAGAGAGAAGAGAAACACTCTTCTTTGTAGTAAGATTTATAATTCACAGTGGTTCTCTCTTCCTGCTCCCTCGCTCTTTTTCCAGGCGCCAAATATTAAACGAGCATTGTAGCTGTGAAAAATCCAGCACTTTAACAATCTCAGTGATCTCAGTTTCGTGCGGCAGTAAATGCACGTATGTTTTGGGACTTTTTTAAAGTTTTATCGTCCGTAGTCATTATCCTTTATTTGTTTGTTTGGCCATAGTGTCCATTTACCTGCAAAAAAAGGACAGAAATTTTCCCCACAAAATACCTAGACAATTAGTTGGTAATACTGCAAATGCAAGTGGGCAAGAAGCTACAGCTCCTTTGTGTTACCTAATTTAATATTACAAGATTAGAACTGTAACAGATAGAAATGTTACGTAATCTCTGTCTGAAAATGTCTCGTGAGGAAGATCTCTCTCAAACATGAAGAACGTGCAGGAAGTGCCAGTAACATAAAACGCCAATATATTTGTAACAAGCAGATATTATACGGCACTGTAGTAAATAACAAGTAAGTGTCATTTCTAGTAAACAAGGAGTTAATAAGCATAAGCACAGGAGGTCCACATGAGGGTGTGCACTTTAAGTGGTTAACCGTTAACCGACCGTTAACAATTTAACCGGTTAAAAGTACCAGTTAAACGGTTAAATAAGATGTTGACTTTTTTAAATATACATACATTATATTTGGGAAACAGATGTGTTGTTGTCGTTAGCTGAGCTGAGCCTGAGAGGAGAGCAACATGAAACGACCAGTTGAATAGTTAAACAAAGCTTTGTTGCCTATCTCTGCATTCCTGGGAAATCAAGGTACCGTCTGAGCGGGTATTCTCCACGGCGGGTCTCACAGGCAACAGATTGTACCCCAGACTAACCCCACAGCATGTCGACATGTTGCTACTTCTTCACCAAAACCAGCAGGTAAACTGTCTCCTACATCAGAAGAACTGGTGAAGGCCTGGCCTTTTTATTTGAAGTTTCCAATAGCCTGTTGTTAACGTATTGAATGTTGTGAACGAAACTTTTACGCACGTAACTCATTAATTATTTAAAACTCCAGACACATCGTCGTCAGGTCCAGACAGGATCTTGCGTTTATTAAAGTTCTGTGTGCTTATCATCAAAGAAAGGTTGGCTGTAAATGTTTATTTACTTATTGTTGCTGCTGGATCACATGGCTGTATTCTCCAGTGCGTGCGTAATGGACACTGGACAATGTATTAATATCTGTGGGCACGATTGTCAGTGCCACAGGTAGTTATGTCTGAGGATTATAATAAATGTTCCTCATAGTTACATATGTGTGTGAGAGTGTGAGTTTCTGCGAGTGTTAGGGAGAGCGTGCATCAGAATGAGCGGGCATGATGGAGAGCTTGTCGGCAGTTCTTTCTAAAAGTGGTATTTAATTCTTATCGTTACCATTAATGACGGTTAACAGGGGACAGTTATCGGTCAAAAAAAACATTTTAAATCCCTAGTCCACATTGTTTTATAGTGTGTGTGTGTGTGTGTGTAGACTTACTGCTGTCCTCAGACAGAGGTGGAAATTCGTAGATGTGTTCACAGGTGTTCTTGCTGCTGGGCATGCAGAAGCCAAACTCAAAGTCAAAACTCTTGAGCAGCTTCTCCCTGAAGTAATGTCTCTCGATCATCCTGAAGTTATCAATCGGCATGTCTCCAACCGTGAACTCCACCCTACAGGGAGGAAGAAAAAGAACATGGTGGGTGAGACGGAGACACAACACATCAATGTGTTGGTAGCTGCATCCTCGCAAATCAAGATTCACACACGTTCTCACTTACGTGGCTCCAACTTGCCGCAGTCTGAGAAAGGCGGGGGTGAACTGGTAACGAACGAAACGGCCGGCATTTGGGTCAATGTCTCTCCTCTCGCCTGCTTTGTCTAATGTGATGATCGGTTTATATAAAACAAAACAGAATAGAATATATTTCATATTTTTCAGACTTGGAAATCTTCCCTTGGTGTATCTGTAGTTCTAAACAAGTCACAACAAATTGAAAAAATAAAATCAGTGTGCTTTTGTATGTTTCTACAGGTTAAACAATGTCTTTGTAGTTGCTGTGCGTGTGCAGGAAAAATGTAAGATGTTTTTTTATTGTGTTTACTATATGAAGTACATTAAGGTTAAATAAAACACATTCATGGAGCAGTGCAGTGACTCGCCTGCTGATGGAGGTTTGGTGATTTCAAACAGTACTATGCCGGTCTCCATGTCTCTGATCTTGAACCGGGTGAAGTCGATGTTGAAAATGTTCTCGTCTGGGCCGCACAGATAATCTGAGAGAGAACGAAAGAGGGTGCAAAGTCACAGGTTAGACATTAAGTAGTCAGAGAAAGTACATTAACTGATCGATACATACAACATACATTATTACACGTCAGTGTTAAATACTTGATTCTGATTGGTTCATTACAGCATTCCGAGGTCTGCTACATCTCGATAGCAGGCCGTTGCTATGAAGAACAGACTTGCTATGGACACAGCTCTCACTGTGAGTGTAACATACTATTTTTAAATGGAAATATAACCCTAACACTTTCCAAATCAATATTTTGTGTCCAACTATTGACTTCATAAGCGCAGAAATGTGAGACGTATCGAACCTTAATATTTTTAGAGACCAAAATTAGAGTGTTAAAAAGTGACAGCTGACATAAAGAGGGGGATGTATTCTTTGATCCGACATGTCCTGATCTCATCGATGCAATTTATAGAATATTTCATGTTGGCTTTTTTGACAGAAACACACTGGGCAGCAAATTTTGTTAAATAACAAGGGGTTTATATTTTAATTCATACAGTTTAAAGTTAAAGAAACAGTCCACTTCAATAGAAATTTCTATCTATGTGCCAGTTTAGCCACTTGTGTAACTTTAAGCTGCAGGCCATGAGTAGGTGTAATGATAGGTCCAAAAGACGATAATGTACATATAGCAGAGCACACTGCATAAGAACATGTACAACAATCCATGAAGCAAGTTTCAGGTTATTTGCATGAATTACACAGTATGGTTTAACTAACTGTGAAGTATAAATCAACAAAGTCTAAAAATTGCAAAGAAATTCATCTCAGAATATGGTTTATTATTGCCAAAAAACAAACTGCAAATAGAGAATATTAACTCCCTAAACAAGAACGGATTGCACTGCAGTCAGGAAGCTGTAAACATAAGAGCTGCTTTGCATTCAATCATCTTCTAAAAGAGATAATTACAAACATGCACCCAAAACTGAAATCAAAACCGTTTTGCAGCAATCAAAATGATATTGAGATAATTATACAAAGTTGTTAATCAAATAGTTAACAACTTCTCGACAGCTGACTAAAATCTCCTTTTCATCATTTCAAGTGAATTTTCAACATGAATGTTGATGACAAACTGTGTTTAAACGGGCCGTTTGCTCGCAAATAGTCAGCAAACACACACGCGCCCAGTAAGAAAGAGTTATTTTTATTCCTCTAATCCTTCCTGCCCTCTCCAGGCTGTGTCACTGCTTATTAGCGTTCCCCAGCAGAGCAGATACTTCCTGCTCCCTGCCTGATCCGATGATACCAATAGCCAGCCGGGGTTACTGCAACATTTCACTTTTGTCATCTCAAATCTCTCAGGATGAAAAAGAAACTGTAAAAAGCATTCTGGGTGACATGTTTCAAGGATTTGAGAAACCGAGAGCCAGTAAATGTGTGACGATACAACATTCTTGTTTCCTCTTCCCTGATCCTTCCTGCCTGATTTCCTGGACTTCAGTTCTTTGCCTTCCCCTTAAATGGTTTATCTTCCTGGCTTGGACCTCTCTCTGTGTTTTTGGATCGAAGGTTTTTGGACTCTGCCCTCACATGTCTGTCTTGAGTCATGCTTTAGAGTTTCTGCAGTGTTCAGTACCAATCCTTTTTACAGGTCATAAAATGATGGTTCCAATGTGAACAGGTCCTGTTTCCTGACAAACCTGAAGTGTTCCTGCGAGTCTGTATCAGACAACACGAGCATCATTATTAGATGTTCACCAGTGTTCCTAAATGTAAAATACATAAGATGTAGGTCAGGAGCAGAGAGTCTCCTCCTCACGGTGCTACTGTTATGCTGCAGCCTGAGCCTTTTTGCTTTCTGAATGGTGTTTATTTCCACTTTAATCCCCCCTGCAGGATTATTTACACTCCTCTCTGCATGTTATTCTTTTATCTTTACGTATTCATGGAGCATCCCGAGAAGTAGAACCATACCCCGAAGTCACAGCATGTTGTCAACTCGGTTTACTGAACGAGGTGAGTGTTCCCGACGCAGCTAATCTGATCCAATGTGACGCTGTGAGGCCTTTGCTCCTCTGTCAGTCTGAGCGCAAAGGTCGACTCACATCAGCTCTGCATACAGCGCTCCATCTACAGCCTTTACAACACCTGAAAATGTACACACACACAACAAAAACAAACACCGTCGCAGCCAAGTGATTGCAATTAAAAAAACCACACAATATATTTGCCTGCAGGGGGTGGAGATAAATAACGCTTCTGAATATGTGTGTGTGTGTGCGGGGGGTACGTCTGCATGTACTGCACCACAGCTGGTGCTGTCTGTGTCATTTTGCTAACCTTGTGCTAATAGTAACCCTACAGCCTCCTAATGACGTCCCACGAGAGCAATGAGTGTGAATGAGAGAGTCTGATGTGTGTGCCGACAAAACCTGAGGTGTTTGTACCAAATTTCATGCAGTCTGTTACCTCGAGGTACACAAAACACACACACTTACTACTCACACAAAATGAAGTTAGCTTGCTGCTAGATGCTAATGAAGCCACAGACTCCAGTTTATCAATGTCAGGTCTCCTTCTGCGCAGTGATAGCAAACACGTCCAGACAGAACCAGCTTGCTGTGTGCGTTTGTGTGCGTGTGTGCGTGTGTATGTGTGTATTCAAAGTGTCTGGCAACCGCAGGAAAAGCTGAATTAAGCTACAAAATAGGATGACAATAAGTGTTTGAAGTGACAGAGCTAGAAACAGGAAGCTCGTCCGCGTACTGTTCCAAACATCAGCAGGTGTTAAAAAAGCTTCCAACGACTTCAGACTTCATGTCCTCATCACGCGACAAACATGTCGACCTACTGATGCAACATTGACCTTCACTTATACATTTTATTCATGAATGATGGTATAATGCATTCTGGTGCCTCTCTGCACACATGAATGGCACAAATACAACACGATGATGCAGCCTTTTCTCACTGTTTAGGATTTACTGGATGCAATAAAGGACATTCTGAATGTGTGCAATTTAAGTTCTTCAGTCAAACTAGCTCTTAGTTCTTAGAATTTGCTGATGTGAGGTCTTTGCTGTTTTTTTGGTAAGTTACATGTGTGTTTTGGGTAGCAGACAGGGTCAATACTGCGGCTCCACCAGCCGATCTCGACTGCGCAGACTCTGGCTACAATTGTGCCAGATGGCAGAAACCTCTTCCGGGGGAGATTTTGGCCTCACTTTTGTACAACAAGAGGCGGAAGGTGGAGACGCTTTGTCCATCTTTATATAGTAGTCAAGTCAAGTTTATTTGGAGAGCACATTTAAAAACAACTCATGTTGACCAAAGTGCTGTACAACAAAGAGGATCCACATAGACAATATAACACAAATAATAAAAAATGAATAAAATAGGAGAATAAAGAAATTAAGAGCAGTGATAAAAACAAAAAACAAAATAAACACAAAAGAATTGCTGGATGGTATAAGATAAAATAGGAAGGGTCAAGCTCAAGGCCATCGAGAAAAGATGGGTCTTTAACCGGGACTTAAACATTTCGAGTGACTGGGCAGTTTTTATGTGGATAGGAAGGCTGTTCCATAGCGGAGGAGCAACTACTCCAAAAGCACAGTCCCCTCTATTTTTTATCTTGGGGCTTCAGGGAGGAAGTGGTTGGTTGACCTAAGCGCTCTAACTGGTAGGTAGTAATGCAGGAGATCGGCAAGATAAGAAGGAGCCATTTCATTTAAAACCTTTTTATAATCAATCCTGAAACGGACAGGGAGCCTGTGAAGGTAGGCCGAAATTGGCGTAATACTTTTTCCTCCCCGTTAGCAGACGTGCGGAAGCGTTTTGCACAAGCTGAAGACGCCTCAGAGATGACTGTTCAACACCCACAGACAGAGAGTTACAGTAATCAAGCCTGGATGTAATGAGGCCATGGATCACTCTCTCAAAGTCGTTTGGCATGATGTTAAAGATTGATTATTGACTGACTTTTTATTAAAGCATGGGAGTTTGTTGGCTGCAGTGTAAAAAAACAACAACTGACAAAGTGGCTGCTCAACGAGTGTTTGCAGAAGTACATATCTGCAAACCTCAAGTATTACAACTGCAACAAAAGATATCAGTGACAAAGCTGATGGTGCGACAACATATTGTGTCCGCCTGGAGGAGCCGCTAAAGCTGCACAGAGGGAAAGATACATGCTGTTATCTTCAAGCTAACATCTTTCAGTCCTGCATCCTGTCCACTCGCTTTAGAAATCATCAGTACACAACCAGACTAGGTCAGGTCCACAGGTCAACACAGACTGTACCATATGACCTAAATTCAGCCAAAATAAACAGTCCTAAATCTGTTTCAGCCGTTCACCCAGATAACACTCAGCAGAGATTTTAGGGACCCTCCAATGAGCAGTTTAACATCAAAAATAGCAAATGAAACCACATTAAAAAGTAATCTCACAACAAACAGCTGACAGCTGACACTGATAGTTCAGTCTGTCCCATGTGAACTCGGACTGGTGGGTCTGTCCTCTCTGGAAGAATCACACCAAACAACACTTCTAATTTCTTTCTTTAAGGCTCCAACATTTATTCTGGTCTTACCTTTGGAGCAATAGGCTTCAGCTAACTGTTGGTTTTTAAGCTTCACCGCAGAGATTAAAGATGAAGCTACAATCAAGCTAGCTACCTAAACAACTTGGTGAGTTAAAGTAACTCATATCAAACCTATATCACCATATTAATCTACAGGCTCTCTCAAACATACCACATGCTGAAATAACACTTTTACAGCGTACAACAAACTTATAGCTCATTCAAATCAACAGCAGACTGGTAACAGTATATATGGGGCTCACCCCTCAAGTCTGCATGGGCCCCAGCAGAGGGGCAAGGTTGAGCTCAAAGATGATGGTCGGTTGATGAGGTTGGTTGGATGGTTACATGGCGCAAATTACTGTTACTTTTTAAATAAGGGCATTTACTTTATAGCACACTTTTAATAACAGAGCATCTTGTTCTATTTCCACTTAAATTCAGCTCCACATAAAACAGACTTGATATGTGACTATGTCCTCCCCTGAGCGCTCTGTGAACTGTGATTACGTTTGATAGCATGCTGAGAGGATGACGCATCCGTCGCTGCCTTACTGACCTGAATATGCCTGCTGATGACCACAGCGTCATGGCAACAGTGCTGGGATAAAAATGGGGATAGTTTTAAAACCAGTGAAAATAAAGAAAGGCAACCTGAGATTTAGTTAGAGGGAGGTTCATGGTGACTCCAGACATGATTGAAGACATCAGACAAATTAGGGCAAAAAGCAGTTGGACATTTTCTGAGTTCTGACTTTTTTGGGTTTTTGAAGATATTTGTGTAAGGCCTCTCCTAATTATATGACCCATCTGGGTCTTTTAATGATCCTGACAATCAAATATAGTTTAGCTGCATCAGATCTGCACCAGCACGCTGCTTTAAAAACAGCCTGAGTGGGTTATTTCAGCTCTGAAAGCTTCACAGACCTTGTGGGTTGTAAAAAAAAAAAGTTTAATCATCGCTGAGTTTATTTTGCTTTCACACCAGAGACCTCACAGCTCGCTGTCTTCACACGGTCAGGTTTGTACGCCGTCTGTCACTCAGCCGACACAAAAATAAAGCCTCACCACACAGGAAATGTCATTTAAAGCTGTGAGACTGCATCAGCTCAACGCTCACCACAGGTCTAGTCGTGAGTTATCTTTTCAGAAACCCAACAGCAGCAATGTGGTGTGAAAACAGTTAGTTACGTCTCCTCTCGCTGTCCATCCTCTACTCTGCTACTCGGGAACAGATCAGCTGCAGGAGCTATATTTGCCAACAGAGCTGTCGATCATGGCGTTAGAGCCTTTTTATCGCATTAACTTTTCCAAAACATGAACTCTAGGACATAACTAACTATGATGACAGGAACCATGCCTGTGGATTTTTTTTTTGTCATGTATTTTGATTTTATAGTTCGACTCATGTCCCATCTGTTAACATGGAGGAGGCGGGCTTTATGAGCTATACTGCAGCCAGTCAGCAGGGGGCGTTACAGATGTTTTGCCTTCGCTTCCAGGAGCTGTCCTGTTGTCATCTTTTTATGTGTAGTATATAACAGGATAAAATTATGAAGAAAGGGGTGTTGGTTTAGCTCAGTTGGTAGAGCAGGCACCTAATGCACAGAGGCTACAGTTGTCATCACACTGATCACAGGCTCGACTGCTGGGGCCGGTTTGACAAAGATGTTTTAGACTGGTCTATAGTGTTAGGCCAGTCTTAATATTGCTCATAGATAGTTTCATGTAAGTTTGACTGTTTCACAGAATAAAGACTAATTTTAAGCCAAAAAAAAAACAGACACCTTACCCCCAGGCTAACTCAGCTCCGAGACCCATGTTACCATGGCAACAATCAGCGACACCTGCTGACCAGTAGCACCAAATTTTGAACGTCTTTGATGGTCCTTTGAATGATCGGAATGACACTGTTTATTGTTGCTGCAGGTATTTTGTTGTCTTTTTTGTTTTCCAAGAAAAATGTCCTTAAAAATATTGAATTCCTCCAACAGACAAACATTTTCTGCTGGGGGTAAACGGACTTGAGTGGTTTGATGCGGTTACGCGGTCGGCCATTTTTTTTATTCTGAAAAAAATATACCCAGAATTCATTGCGCCATAGTCCTGCTTAAGATGGTCAAGAACTAAACTGCTTTGTGGAATGGATAAATTCTATCTGAAGTCTGACTATTTGTTTTATCTATTATCTATTATATATCTTTGTGAGTCCAGGGTGTACCCCGCCCTTCGCCCAATGACAGCTGGGATAGGCCCCAGCCCCCCGCAACCCTGAACAGGATAAGCGGTAGAGATAATGGATGGATATCTTTGTGAAACCGGCCCCTGGTCACCTGGTTCAAGCCACCCCCCACCCTCTATTCCCCATATTTCCTGTCTATCTTCAGCTTTCCTATGTATAGAAGGCAAAAGCCAAAAAATTATATTTAAAAAAAAAGATGCAGTTATGACATTCTGTATCCAAAAGGTCAAAGGTCATCTTCAGTCTGGTATCATTATGTCCTCGAAGAACCTGTTCTAGCCATTTTTCAACAACAGAAGAAGGGGAGATTGTTTGACCATATTTCACATTTGGTCTGAATTGAACACCTTGAAAGTGCAGCGATAGTGTCGATATTCTGGGCTGCCAGGTTGAATATGTGTGTGAAGCACACAGGTTTTAGGAATTGCAGCTTTTCTTGCAGCAACATCCATATTTGAAGCCTTGTCTACAGTCTTGGCAACAACTTAGTGTTCTATCAGCTTTATTGAGCGTAAGTGCAGGTGGGTTATCCTAGTTTGTTGTGATTGTTCATGTTAAAGAGAAGCTAGGACGCTTCTTCAAGGTGGAACTGTGATTATTGTCCTCATACTATGTTCTAGTTTTACTAAAATGCTACACTTAGTTGTGCTGATAAGAGCTATTTCTATCAACCTACTTCAGTCTGTTTACTCTTAAAAAAGAGAGAAAGAGAAGCAGCTGATCCTCTTATTTAAGAAGCTGGAATAAAAAATTGGGCATTTTTTATATTATTTTGCTTGCACTTAAATGTTTATCAATTATGAAAGAAGCTAATTGTAATCTAGTATCAGCTCTAAATAAACTAAAATGATCGTGCTGAAACAAGCACAGAAAGATTATGTCAGCAGGGAAGCCTTTCTGTCAGCTGAGGGCTGCGGTGAGTCCCACTCTGACTCCGCAGATTAAGATTGAGTTAAGAGCATAAGTTTGGATCAGATCAGTCAATTTAGCAGAAGGCCTGTTCTGTTTCTGCAAATCTTCATCAAGCTGTGCAGCTTTCTTCGACTACCAGATGGAGCACCAAATGATTCGTGGCAACTGTAAAGTCACTTTTCTCAGAAAGTTTCCTCTCCTGTGAGACATCTGTGAGACAAGCAGGTCTAAGCAACCATCACTGAGGTGAAACTGTCTGACTCTGGTAGGGCTGTGCGGAGTATTGTCGACGGTGTATCACACCGGGAATCAATTTGAGCCACTTGAGAATGTGCAGCAGCAGCAGCGACAGACGAGTCACAAAGCAACAGAAGGGCTTCGGTGGCTGCGTGTTCTCATGAGAGGGCTCAGGTTGTTGCTTTGTTTGACTGCCAGAAACGATAAGTGAGCATATGTGACTGTACATATGTCCATCTCAGTTTGTAACACAACTACACTGCTTAACAAAGAGAGAAAGCTGGCACAGCAGAGGAGGAAGTGTGTGGGAGAACAGAGACGCATGCTTGGCTGGCTGTTACCACAGGGAGATGCTTCACGTTGCTGTAGTGATTCAAGCGAGCATCCACGTCGCTGTGGTGACTCACACAAGCCTCCTCTTGCCTCCTGCGATGACGCCGCGAGGTAAGAAAGTGAGAGTTTCCAGGACCATAATAGGGTCCAGCGTGGGAGACAGAAACATCATGATGTTTCTTTTCAGATGGACAAAGATCCTCACTAATGGGGTCACCAACTGCAGACTTTGAGAAAGAAAAACAGGCTCACACGTTTTCTATCAAGTAAAATTCAGCTGTGGTTACAGAGATAGCTCGGAAGTGGGGTTGTATAAGGTACTAATTTATTCTGAGTATATTATGTACTGCAGTGGCAGGTCAGCACGCTTCCTGTTTGTAGAACCCGGCCAGACTCAGGAGCTAGACTATGTAACCGCTGTACACAAAGCTGCGGGAAACACGTACTTACCTTTAGCCACTTAAAAATAGTCCCACCTAAAAAAAACAAAAAGCTAAAGCTGTCTGATGGTGAGGTCATGAGGTGAACATATTTAAGCTACACTGTACACTTAAACCGTGTTTTTGTTTTTGAATGTAGGACTTTATAAAGTGGATAAAGAACGTGTTTTTCGTGGCCCATGTACAGGAGTAAACAGCTTAGCTTCTGTCTGTTATCCAACCGGCATCTACAAACAGAGGCCATGTGATCAGCTACAACTGAACTCAAAGGAGAAATTCGCCCCTGGAAAAAGCCACCGTCAGTCAAAGCTGGTGTACTCTGTAATCAATAGAAGCAATATTTGTAATTGGCGCCATAGCTGTGGATAAGTTGCACAAACAAATCGTGGCTTCGCCCATTCTACATTCCTACAAAACCCAGCCAGATGACATGTTTTTTACGTAGTCTGGCATCATAATGGCATTAGCTCCCCATAATAGCATGAGAGGACTGGGGTTGAAAATCGGCAAACTGGCCCTATTGATAAGCAGTGTTGGGTAACGTTACCGCTTAAAGTAACTCGTTACGTTATTGCGTTACCTACTGAGTAAAGTAATGCGTTAGATTACTTTTGCATTACCAAAAATTAAACTCCATTTGTAACTTGTTTAATTGTCAGAACAGCATGTAGCCTACTGTACGTCTACTCTACTGTCATTGCAGCCTCGTTTACGGCCCATAATCTGTAACTCTGTAGCCTAATAACAGGAATGACAGGCGCTACTTTTAAAGTAATAATCTTGAAGATTTTCATTTAAATACATGTCTGTTAGGTCACTTTCTATCGCAGAGTGAGGTAACACAGTGGTGATTGAGCCTATGGCCCACTGATGAAAGCCTTTGCATTTGCAGTATTACAGACTGGGTGTCTGTGGTGAAATTCATGGAAAAAAATCACAAGCGGCGCCCAGTTAGTGACGCGTTTTCCATCAGCCAGCAGTGGTTGGTCTGCCGGAGAGGGTAGGCGGAGCTAAGCGGCTGCTTTTCCTGCCTCTGCAAGTGTTGCGAGTAAACAGTAATCTACTATGGCTGAACAAACAAAGAAAAGATCGATGACTACAGATACAACTACAAAAATAAGTAAAAGAAAAAGTAACAAATTCGACGCTCAGATGAAGGCAAACAGTCTAAAAAGGAAAGCGACCGTCAGCGAGGAAAATCAAGAGTTACAACCGGAGCCATGCGTCACTGTGTGACGTCCCGCAATTACCGTTTATCACCATAGGTGCCGCTAAAGAGAATGAAAGTAATATCTTCGAGATTACAACTTTAAGTAAAAGTTAAAAAAAAATTTATCTTTACACTATCCCTCATAACTCTTGCTCCTCATAGCGGACCAATTTAGGACAAGAGGAAAGACAAACAGAGCCAAAGGATGTTCCCGGAGCTCCCCGTCTTCTCAGTAAGCTGTGATTACGCTTAACTGGACAAGCAAGATCGCATTCCTCATCGCAACATATACTTCCTGTATTTTTTAGCCACATGAAAACAATAAGGGAAAAAGAGAAACACATAAGTATATTTAAAACTTAGGATTGGAGTGACGGTGTGGCACAGTCACATGAGGAAGCAGAACAGGTACACGACCATCAGGAACAAAGCACCACGTGAGTTTAAGTGACCAAACACTTTTTAAAATAGCTGGGAGAAAATCCAACGCAGTGTTTGCATGTTCCCACACTCTGTAACGCCCCATGTAACCCTGTTGTGTAAGTAAGGTATTACACCGGCCTTTAAATAGTCAAATGCCCCGCTGGCCACCTGTTAGCTAACTACTGCTGCTTTAAGACCTGAGGTGGAGATGGGTGTAGGTGTTCTTGTGCACATAAGAGCTTCCTGGCTGCCATCTCTCCTCATGTTTCCCTTTAAGAGGCTTGTTTAGGCAAGATTTAGACGTGCAACATATTTGACAAAAGCAAATGCAGTACATGAATGCTATGTTATCTGAGGTTTTTCATTGTCATAATAGTTACAAGCAGAGTGAGCCATTTCAGGTGTCTTTCAGGAGCGGGTATGGTTATAATGTGGCTGTAAAGGCTTTGTTTGATTTGTGTATGAGCCAAAAAAGCAGCTCTACTTTTGAGTGTTTACACCGTGTCTAAACCTTTTTCTCCAGATAAATGTTGCACTAAAGTGCACACAAAATTTTAGGAAATTCCTGCTTATGTTTTTTTTAATCTGACCTTTAGCTACAAAGTTAGAACAACAGATCTATTGATTTAGATGAGGTGAGGATATCTGTCAAGTCTCTGCGATTAACTAAATATGAACTCATGTAAGGAAGCATACAGGCTGCTGTATGGATCGCCTCTCAGTCACTCGTGCACCTCAATCTGCGTCTACTGGTCCAATAAAACCATCAAGAAGTAAAGCATTGCTCCTCAATAGATCAAATTTAAGAAGGTGGTCTATGATTGTTTGCTAAACTGAACCTCCTCACAACACTGGGAGGCTGTGACCTCCTCTCCACAGGTCAAAGGGCAGCCAAGAAGGCAATAAGAGGTCTAACACGCACGTGCGGACAGAGAGGCTCTATGATACATCACCATGCCTTTGAATAGGGCCTGTATACATAACATAAACAAGGGGACACGATTATGACGTGAAACATGACTCATACCGCAGCTGTAAGATCTCAGCACCTTTGTCCTCCTTGAGTCAGCAGCAGTGAACTTACTTTCTGTGATCTTCTGCAAGCCCAGCACATCCTCCGGAGTGATGACCGCGCTCGCGAGCAGGTCCTCCTCCGTGGTCACCGGGACTCCCACGTCGGCCGAATTGCAGCCTTTCTTCACCTTCATCGCCGCCGTTTGCTTCGGGCTGCCGTTACTGGTGCTGTCTGCGCCTCCGGTCTCTCTGCCCGGAGTATTACCGGCAGACTTCTTAGCGCTCGGTGGGTCCTGGCTGCTGCCTCTGCTGGTACAAGAATAGCTCATTCTCCGCTCCTCCTCCCCCTCTCCTGACCCAGGGCTTCCAAGATACTAAACAGTTGCCTCCCTCTCCTCCCTCCCTCCCTTCCTCCCTCGCCGAAGGATGCACAGTTGCTGTCGGTTATCCGGTGCTTAATTCAAATCCGCTTCTTCTTTAAGAGCCTGCAGTCTGTCTCCGCAGACCAAGTAGCATGCATGCAAACAGCCCGGGCTACCGTTGGCTGAGCGCGAGATGCGCAGAGTGGGCTCGTTTTGGCTGCTTCAGTGCGCAGCTGCTTGCCCAGACGTAATTGCTGTTGTGTCAAGTGAAGCTAGAAGACTGAGGGAATTAATCTGCTGGGTTTGAAATTGAGAAAGAGGCGGCAGATGGTCGTTGCTGTCGAGGAGGGGGAGTGTCTCAACGGCAGGCACGCAGACCCCAGCAGCGCCCTGAAAGCGGCTGGTGGTGCCTCTGCTCATTATCAGAGACACAACCGACTAATGCCCGCACCAATCAAGATTAGACTACCTGGATTATTTCAAAACATCACTAATATCTTAAACATGTTAGTTGAAATTCTGCTGAGGGCGCAATTAAAAAAGCACCATAAGGTCTTTATGAATCAATTAGGTGTTATAATTTGAGATCAATAAACAGTCTCCTGTGCATCATCCAGCAGTATGCCAAATGATCCTGTTTCTCTGAGATTCAGGATAGAAAACTTCCCTTAGGGGGAAACAAAAGTGGACTGGAGCACGCTGATAGACTCTCATTGTGCCTACAGTTTAAACATTACCGCCTCCTCAGAGTCAAACTGGGTAAAACATTTGGAAACTCATATATAGTCTACAAAAAGTGGTTCAATTGTCACTGGATAATTTGTTGAACCGAATTTCAGATCTATTGGGTAGTGTATCCAGAGGTGGGAGTGTCACGCCCCCGATGTTGTGGAGGCTACGGAAGCCCTGAGAGGGCTGCTTCTCTATTTTTAAGGCTGATTTTAACTGTTTACTCTTTGGTATCTCTGGTGGCAGAAATGTATAGGTTTTGCAAGGATAATTTGTCTAGTTTCTAAATGTTTATCATCTGTGAGAACAGGTGTGTTTGTTGTTGTAATTCGCATTTTAGCCACAAGAGGCAGACATGTTCAACTATTAAAATGTCCAGTATATAAGAAGTGACGTTGCCCATGGTTTGAATAGACTGTTTTAAGACCAAGAGGAAAGAGTTTGGCATTTTGGTCCTTTCTGTCTTGTTTGTTTGATCCACAAGTGACATCATTTCGCAGTGATTATCCTTTATTTACTTAAAATGGGTGATTTACATAAAAAACTTTGTGATGAAAGAGCATTTCTGTTGTAAATTAGGTCATGTTAATTTTTTATTTTCAGCATTGGCCTAATTGTTTGGCCTACAAACAGGCAACATTTGATCATTGTGCACATTTTGGAGAAGCTGAGGAGAGAGCAGAACGGAGAAAAGCATCATTGTATTTCTATGTTAAGTCTCTGCATGAATCACTGAAGATCTCGGTCACACACCTGCAGTGGCACCAAACCAGCAACAAGAAATCACCCTTTGAGACAAAGCTGTTCCTAAATGTTACCTATGGAGATTTCAGGTCCATGTTTAGGATTCTTTCAAGGAAGGCTTTTTTTCCACAGACATTTAAGCTTTACACTTTGACCCCAGAGAGCTCTAGAGGTCATTTAGAGTGTGGCGATCATTACTCATCATAAGACCTGGGATCTCTGGGATTATGTGGAAATGATGCCCCCTAGAGGCAGAATGCATTTACTGCAAAAAGGTCTCCGATGATGGTTAGTTGGTTCATTGTGGGTTTTATTTTGGCAATTAGGAATAAATTAGACGGATTTGTGTTACTGTTTGTATCTTGATGGGTGCCCCTCTACTTCTATGGTAGTCAAAGTTACTCACCAAAATCACCTGTTGTTACAGGTTCCTCTGGTTTAGAAGAGGCACTAAAGTTTAAAAGAAAGAAAATATTCAAACCTAAAGTTCCTTTAAGTCCTGCATGAAAAAAAAACACATTTAAAAATGTCTTTTTCTAAACACACACACTTTATATTTGTGAATGTTAGTTTTTTGTGTGTGAGAGAGACTGTGTATGTGCTGTGAAACACGTATAGAGGTTCTGCTATGTGGATGAGTGAGACTCGGCTATATGCTCACGGTGGGCTCTTCACATCAGCCTGCTGAGTTTGCTCGTCCTTTTGTCACGTCTGAGCTGCTGCTGCTGCTGCTGCTATCATCAGCAGAAACACACACGCACACGCAAACCCACACACACACACGGGCACACATGCCTGCCCTGTCTCTCATAGCTGAACAAATGTACTTCGATCAGGAATGTGCTCACAAAAATAGTTTTATTGTGATGTTATTAGTATAATGTCCCTGTGTGTGTGTGTGTGTCCCTCTTCTCTGTTTTAGCCACAAACAGGGAATTACATGCACACACACTCACACGCACGCACGCACACACACACACACATACACACACACACATACACACACACAGTCTGGGCAGAGTGCTGACCTCAGTAAGCCATTCCTAAATGTTTATTGTTCAGTGCAGTCAGAGGAGAGAGGAGGGTGGATGCTCTCTGTTTTTTACTCTACACCTGCTTACTTTTCTGACATGATGAGGAGGCTTGTAAACTTTAAAACATCATTTAATCAATTTTTACTAGAATAAAAGAAAGAAGCAACAAAAACAGTTTGTTGCAGATCCATCAGAAGTATAAAAATACTTTGGCTCCTTTTTGTTACATAAAGTTACCACAATATTCTCCCTGTCTAATAATAATCTATTCACACCACTACCTGAAAGAGAAGCTGCCAATCACAGCTCATCATTCGATGCCAAATTAGAGTCAGTCCTGCCAACGAGGCCTTTCAATCTGTGCCATTGCCCCCTGCTAACTGTCATTGTTGATTTACTCACTTGGAAAGGTTTTCCCAAAATAGAAACAGGTACTTTCATTCACGGTTTTATACCACAAATGTAAACAGGACAAACGCAGCGCTGAATCCTCTGCTGGTGTTCACAAACCTGACTCACGCTCTGACTCTGTAGCCAAAAAACTTCTCCCTCTACACCTAACAGGGATCGCAGCACTTTCGATTGATCGCTGAAACAGCTGGAAAACGTTTCCAACACGGCCACCGTCTTCCCATTTCAGATCCGGTGTAAATGTCATGGATCCAGTTTGTTCAGTCGTCATGTAACTTGTTCTTCAAGTTTCAGGACAGGATGTTAGTGTTGAAAGGCCTTTTGAAAAGAGTCAACACGGTGCAGACTGACAATATTGAGTCTTGGCAATCAGAATGATGCTGTCTCATACACATGCTGCACAGGTGTAAAAGAGGAGGGACACTGGAAGAAAAACTTCATATAATGACGGAATGAATGAAATAAAACAAATAAAATATGTATTATTCCACTAATACCAGTGTGCTACATTGAGGAAAACATGTTTTTATTACACACTAATGAGGCAGGGCGTGCTGCTACGGTGGCCACCAAGGGCAATCGCACCGCAACGGCCCAAACTGTTTCCATTGAAAGAAACAGGCTGCAAATTCAGAAACGATGGCAATTCAAAAACAAATGCAAACATCCAAAACAAATGCAATGACGCAAAAGTGGCACGCCTACTTTTTGTGCTCATGTTGGTATCAAATATGTGACTGGCTGAATTCTTGTAATGACTGATTACTAAAAGAAGACTCTGGGGATATGAACCTGGAGGCCGAGGTCAAGAGTCGACCCTGCAGCCACTGTGTTTAGGACTGTTGTTTATGAGGCCCCTGCCCTACCAGCTGAGCCAAACCAGCGCCCCGAAAAGGGACAATATATGATTTTAATCTTGACAGGAAAAACTCAAGAAACGTTTACCCTGGCGTATTTCCCTTATCTGGATAATCGTGGAAATCTTTACATGAATAAGCAATAAGAAAATAGCGGCCTATATGTCCATTCAAATCCTCCTCATAATTTCCTCTCAGGTTGTAAACTAAAAAAAGATGTATTTCTTCTTTACCTTAGAAAATGTAAGTTGAGGTGATTCCAGTGTGCTTTAGGGGCCATTTTTTAAGAGCTATAAGCATATATTGATGATAATTGGGATAACGATTGCCTGAATTGAGCGTAAATTGCAATAACTTTGACGAGTGCAATTGTGACTTTACATTTTCATATTGTCCTATGTCTAATAGTGTGTATATGCAGATATTTAGCTAAAATTGTCATTCAAATTGTTCCAAGAGTTCCTGAAAGTTGTATTTACATTAACATTTACATGATGTAAAGACTATAAATAATGTCAGTTGTCATTTGACGATTCAGAATATTGCTTAAAATCATGATGTAAGTGATCACTCTAAAAAAGCTTCTGATAATCCTTGATGAGATTAAATCCTGTTTTATCCAACATGAAGAGTTTTACTACTGACCTGCAGTTTCACATACTGTAGGTGTATTTCATAATAGATCCACACACTGCTTTTCCCCAACATATAGATTTACCACAGAGGTCGACGTAACGCAGTATGCCCTCTTTGTGTTAGCATGAATCACTTCGTGTCTGTGTGTTAACCCCTCTGTGGCTCACACAACAAAACAATGGAGTCCAAAGCAAAGTGCTGACACGAGTCCAGGCGGTCCTGCCCCCCGGCCCCAGACACACACGGGTGTGTATATATACCCCCACACACACCGTCCCTGCAGACCGTTCAGTGGAACACTACGACACACCGCTCACCATTTAGGGTAGGTCAGACAAGTAAAGTTTCCCAAAGTATGGACATGATGCAATATAACAAGTAACAACAGGAAGTGTTGATTTTGTTTGCTTGTTTGTTACCTTTAAGGCAAAGTAAGGATAAATAAAACATGTGATTTAATGTGTGGCAGTGTGGACAAGCCTTAGAAAAGCTAAAATGCCGAAATAAAATGTTTTTTATACACCTGAAAGCTTTTGCTCTGATTGTCCGTGTATTTCCCCACAGGTACTGATAAAAAAAAGACAACAGAATGGCTCAGACAAACCCTATGCCCATGGGCCCTTGGAAGGTAAGAATAATCCACGCTTCACATCATTAAGCACGGGGAGCTACAAGAAGCTCCAATGCATTATTAGCTGCACTGTTGTTTAAATTGTACGCGTTTGTGTTTTGCAGATTACCGTGTACGATCAGGAGTTCTTCCAGGGAAGGCGTATGGAGTTCACCGCCTGCTGCCAGAACATCATGGAGTGTGGTATGGAGAACATCCGCTCCCTGAAGGTCGAGTGTGGCGCGTACGTATCCGCAGCTTTCTCTTGTCTTTCTCTGAAAAGGCTGGAGCTCAAATTTTAAATATGTTTTTCATATTGTGAAGGCTTTATAAACTGTGCTGATTTTATATGCTGGCTTGCATAAGTATTAATCCCCTTTGAAATGTCTATTAGAAGTCCAGGTTTTCTCAAATGTGGAAAAATCCAAAGGTGGTGAACATGTATGCCAGGCAGTGTATTTCCTTGTTTTCTGACTGTACTATATTCTCTTTTCTTCTTGCAGCTGGGTGGGCTACGAGCACTCCAGCTTCTGCGGCCAGCAGTTTGTCCTGGAGAAGGGAGACTACCCTCGCTTTGAGGCCTACAGTGGAAGCAACTCCTACCGCATTGAGAGGATGATCTCCTTCAGGCCCATCTGCTGTGCTGTAGGTTCCCCATACAACTCAGATACTTCTTACTTTAGGCTGAGCTCTGTCTCTAACATTCTTTCTCCTCTATTTTGCAGAACCACAAGGAGTCCCGCATGACCATCTTCGAGTCTGAGAACATGATGGGTCGTCAGTTCGAGCTGTGTGATGACTATCCCTCTCTGCAGGCCATGGGCTGGATGAACAACGAGGTTGGATCCATGCACATTCAGAGCGGAGCGTAAGTCCATCATCAGGATGTCTGAGAGATATTCAAAGAATTACTGTACAACAATCTGCTTTGGGCACCCACAGCTACTTAAATCACTGGTTCAATCTGGTTATTGAAGTGTGTTCTTGTTTATTTCTGCAGCTTTGTGTGCTACCAGTTCCCTGGCTACCGCGGCCATCAGTACATCATGGAGTGTGACTGCCGTGGAGGAGAGTTCAAGTGTTACCGTGAGTTTGGCTCCCACTCCCAGACTCCCCAGATTCAGTCCATCAGGAGGATCCAGCACTAAGAGGGGAGCACTTCCTTCACACTTCCTTATCTCCTCCTCCTCTCCCTCCTCCTGCACTCCCATCCCTCCTTCAATTCCTCCTCCTCCCCCAAAACCTCCATCTCCCGGCTCCACTGGTCCGGCTAGTCTTAGCAGGATCCCGGGCTGGACTTCAGGTGCTTTCTGGTGTCAGTTGTTCACAGCACTTTTTTTAAAGAAACATCACAAAAGAAAAGGAAAGATGTAAGAAAGACAGCAAACAGGAATGACAGAATTGTGAGAAAAAGCTGAATCAGAGTGAAAGAGAGGCCTCTTCTGCCCAGGTTGGCTGCAGAACGATGAAAACACCTCAAAGTTTTTGCTCCATCTTTGGTGGCATCATCATCGTCATTGTCTGCTGCATCAACACGATCACCAGTCTTGCTGTTACTGTGATATTCATGACTGCCTATGTTCAAGACGATGAATAAAGAGAATGAGCAAAGAGATTCACAACTTGAGTGACATGTACCTCAATCACATCCTTGTTTGTCTTACTCGACTGACACCTCGACACAGAGAGCAGCAAACCACTCAATCAACCTGTTGCAACTTAACCTATGTGAAATGGACACGCAGACAGTCAAGCTATAGATAAGAATTAACATCTTAAAGATTCTGAAATTACTAAAATGATCATGAATTTGGGAAAATGTGTATACAATTTTGCACAACTTCAACAATATGCGTGTTTGATTAAATGATGCAGCCATAAAATGAATAGGCTATAAAAATATTTGAATATTTAGACAAATTCCTAGTGCTTCAACAGTGATCTGAAATAAGTTGTTATAGAATAAAAAAGGTATTGTTAAAACAATGGAGAATTGGATGATTTTAACAATAATTTTTCTTTATGGGAAACCCTCATAGTATGGGGTTATATATGTGAACAGCCATTTGTGTTGTGTCACTAGTGAACTAAATTAACTACGACTTTAAATCAATAAACACAGAATTTAGTTTAAATGGGGCAATCAAAAGTTTAAAAATCCCCCAAAAATTACATATTAGTGGGAATAAACAAAGACTGGCAAGTAAAAATAAAGTAAACAAAAAAATTGTTTTAACAAAACTAAGCTAAACTAAAAATTAAAATCCATCCTTTTTCATTTAAAAGTATAATGGACAAATACTAAAGCTAATACCCTTTTGACAATAGGCCTAACAGTACTGGAAAATAAGAGTAACACATTAAAGCTTTGATTAAGAGAGTACATAATGTAGTTAAATGAGCTCCAACTCAACCAAATAAGCTACTCCTGACACACAAACGCACCATAACCCAATCACACCTTATAGTGTTATGAATCTATCGTGGGCCTAAGTGCTTCTACTTTAATACAGCACTTCTATTCCTCAAAGCCTTTGTAATTTGGATGCAGAACTTGTAATGGGGTATCACATTTTGGTATTTGTAGCTGATTCACGTACCTTTGTCCAACAATGAGTGCACTATGGTTCAGATTGTGGAACGCTTTCTGTCGGAAACCACTGAAGGCCGCTGTGGCTTCAACGTGACTTACGACAATTTTGTCCTCTTGACGGCTGATGATGACATGTCAACAACAAACATGGCAACCAGCAGCAACTACTGGGAAGGTAAATGATGTTTCAGCACGTACTTTAAAGCAACTGCCTGCTTTTACAGCGTCAATTAGTTCTTACCGAATCAGGTCAAAAAACATTCAGTATTTTCAGTGAAACGTTTCGTTAATAAACCTTATATAAGCAAGGAGGAGGTATCTTTATCTTCGTTCAAGCTAACCTGTTAGCTTCGTTGGCCTTTAACGTCGAACTTAAAGAAGTCGCTAACAGTTGCCAGTTAATAACGGTCATACTGCCAGCTTATGTGTTCTATTTACATTTTACTGAAGTGAGTTTACCTTAAATTTACTTTTTTAACACTCTGCTACCCGTTTGCAACAAAAACAGACAACGTAAACCAAAGGAACAGCATTCAAAGTTTTACACTAACGATTGTCTCACCGTTATTAAAGTAAATCGAATAGAATATTTTTTTTTATATTTTATTGTCTTATTCGTTTACTTAGATGTTTACAGTTATGGTCATTCATTGTGACCGCTCATAATGAACTGATACGAGCTTATTCTGTACAAAGCCATAACACAGCTTCTAAATATTGAGAGAAGTTCAACACTATTTCTCAAAAGTGAGAGAATCCATGAGGCCCAATTTAATGTCCGGGCCAAATACTCAACATCCTCCTCGGCTTATTTACCATCTTAACTTGGGTTGATGAAAATGATTTTTTTTACTGATAATGATTGCGAAATGAATAACCAATTATAGGAAGGATTATTTTTGCATCACATTTTTCTTCTTATCTAAAATGCTACAAAATCATGATAAAGTGAAGGTTTTTGGGTCTGGACCAAACACACATGTTTCTAACATCTGGTATTGCAGCACTACAATTATTTTCTAGTTTTCTCAGATTGTAGTTATCAGTTTCCAATATATCTTTTGGTCAGATACTCTAAGTAATGTCTACTTTTATTCTGAAAATAATTGTCCCGTTCTCTGTTTCTTCACTCAGATTTGCGTAAACAGGCCCGACAGCTGGAAAATGAGCTGGACCTCAAGCTGGTCTCCTTTAGTAAGCTGTGCACCAGCTACAGCAGCAGCAGCAACAGGGACCAGCGGACAAGAGACAGCAGGTCAGCCACAATGTGGATGTACAATTCTTTTTTAAAATCCTTTACTTCATCTGGCTCCATCTTTTAAATGGATTGTTTGATTCAGAATCTCTGGTTAATCTTTAAATTCAATAAGTTGTTTACTTTTGTATTCCATAATGTCTTTCTACTGTAGTTGACTGCCATAAACACATTGTTTTGTATGTGACAAGGCATACATGTTTATATGTAATATGATATTTTGGTATTTGATTTTCAACTATAATAACATTGTTGGAATGAGGAATTGTACTAATGCACCCTTTAATTTTTAATTCAGGTCTGATTCTCATGGCTCACCTCAAGACAATATGCTCGTGGCCATGACGACTGAGCTGGAGCAGCTTTTGGCAAATGTAAGACTGATCACACACAAATGGTCGCTTACAGTCCTGGTTGAAGGCTTGTTTTAGTTCCCTTCAGTAGCAGCTGTTTATAAGTATTGTTCTGACAGCAGCTAATTAAAAGCCACTGTTTATTCTACAGGTTGCAGAGTCTATTAGAAATGTGGGTTGTACCTATTATATATATATATTTTTATGTTTGCTTTAAATTCTGCTAAGTTTTTCTAAGATTCCTTACCCCCTAAAAACCATATATTGTTTGTATGGCTGCTTGTTATCACTCTTTTTATGCAGCTGACAGCAGTCAATGACAAAATGGCAGAATACACAAACACTCCGGGAGCTTCGTCACATAACGCAGCACTGATGCACACCTTACAGAGACACAGAGACATTTTACAGGTACAGTTATATTTTTCATTACTTTCTTGTGTGTAAAGTGTTTCAGCTCAATATGCAGGCTGTTTTTATATTTTCCATGTTTTGAATAAGAAACATTTGTAAAGTTTTAATACCATGGCTTTGTAAATTCCCATTCTCTCCCTCTGTCATTATAATCTTGCCCTGCTGGTTTTTATTTCATGTTTTATGCTGTAGGACTACACCCATGAGTTCCACAAAACCAAAACCAACTTCTGCAGCCTGCGAGAACGAGAGGACCTGCTCGGCTCAGTTCACAGAGACATTGAGTAAGTACCTTCATACACCTCTTGGAAATAAAAAAAACATAATCAGAATTAGAAGATGTAATGTAATCATCTTCTGAGTCCCCACAAGAAACACCTGTCCTCTTGTCTTTGCATTGATTTCACTTAAAGCAAGGGCGAGTTGCAAAGTCCTCTTCCTGACCTTTGGGGCCTTAAACAGACTGGTGGCTTCTTACATCTCATGTGTCATTACAGTGTGATCTCCATCATGTCCTTGACAGTGTCTTTATTCTGTTTATTTAACTGTGCCTCAATATAACAAAAAAATGTTTTCTTTAAGTTTTTGCCCATCCAGTTCCCCTTACTTGGAATAAACTACTGCTACATATTTGGGACGCAAGCTCTCTTGAAAACGAGACTCTAATTTAAAAATCCAACTTAAAAAATAATATAGAAAGGGTCAAATCCACAATCCATCCATCCATTATCTATATTCTACCGCTTATCCTGTTCAGGGTTGTGGAGGGCTGGAGCCTATCCCAGTCATCATTGGGCGAGAGGCGGGGTACACCTTGGACTAATCGCCTGTCAATCACAGGGCTGAAACATAAAGACAGACAACTGTTCACACTCACACTCACACCTACGGGCAATTTAGAGTCACTAATTAACCGAACCAGCGTGTGTTTGGACTGTGGGAGGAAGTCAGACTAACCGGCGGGAACCCAAACATGCACGAGGAGAACATGCAAACTCCACACTAAAAGGCCCTATTCATCCAAACCTGGATTCAGTCTAGGAACTTTCTAGCTGTGAGGCGACACCACTGTACCACTGTGTGGCACTCAAATCCAATAAAAAATGTGAACGAAGATGCAGTGTCCATAGGAATAATGCACTGATATTGCTGGTTGTCAAAGCAACAGATACAAGTCAAAGGAATTTAATTTGACATGGTAGAGGAAAGGGAAACCAGCATATATCCACTCTTGAGAATTTGGAGCCAGTGAATATTTTGGCATTTTTCCTTATCAACTCATAAACTGGTCATTTCAGCTCTAAATTCAATACAAAAGAATTTATTGTAAGTCTAAAACTTTGGCAAATATAAATCAGACATGTCTTGGACATAAATATTCCGGGAAAGGTTTGATAAAGTACTAAAATTATATTATTAATATCTTTGAAGGAGTACTGTCAATAATTGATAGGATTGATGTTATTGACCCTTTCTTTAGGGCTTCAACTAACGTTTATTTTCATTACATTACGCTGCTAATTACGTTCTAATTTTACAGTTTGGTCCTTGAGAAAGTCATAAAATAGTAAAGCTTCTTAAAGCTGCGAGTGATGCGTTTAAAGGTCTCATTTTGTCCGTCCAAAAGCTATTCTGTTTAATATGATACAGATTAGAGAAAGCAGGAAATCAATTGTTTAATAGATTACAATGAATTGATCAATCTACTCGTCTAAGCATCTCTGCATTCCTTTTTTTAACTTGTCTCTCTCCCCATTATAAAAGTGCATTGTTAAATCAATGGATTACTCTCTTAAAACTGCGCTATGTTGTGACAGCCAGTCTTCATTCCTTTATTCTTTTCAACTCTGCCCTTTCTCTATATCACTTCTGACATTTTCATCTTGTCTTCCCTTCTGCTCATTGGCCTTCTTGTCCTCCTCTGGACTTTTGCTATGTTATTCTAAACCAGGAGGAGGCAGCCATGTCCAGTTTGTTGCTGAACTCCCCCACCCTCTAATGGTCTCCCTTGCCTCTATCATGTTTCATCCTCTAATAAGAGGCACCTCCTCTTATTAGCTGATCTCCCTCTCTCTGTGTCTGTATCTCTCTCTCTCTCCCTCTTCGTGCTGGTATCTCTGTCTTTCTCTGGGGATATTTTTCCTAAGTGCCTTCTACAGTAAATCAAACCACAAGGCTTTCATTCAGCCAACACTGAGTGAGGGTGGTTACATCTGGGCGTCCTGATGCAGAGAATTGCTTTATCAGGGGAGAAGATGGAGAGCAGGACAGTCAGACGGAGCAAGTGAGAGAGGAAGAGACATTATCCTGATCTGATGTGACTGCTTACAAAAACGATGAGAGTGAATTCTTATAATTCCCATAGAGAAGAGGGGTGTGGAGGAGCAGAGAAGTAAGAGGAACAGCAGAGGAGATAATGGCTGATGAATTGATGATCAGTCCAAATAGGGAGGGGATGGTGTAAATAAGAGATGCAGGATAGAGTTGTGGGTTAAGCAGAGCTAATCACTTAAAAGCCTTAACGCAGGAAGTACATAATCAGCATCCAGGCATCAGTTAATAGGAGGGGGTGAAATACTGTTTTCTGCCTGAAGCAAAGACCGGGGAAAACTTGTTTTGTTACCTAACTCCACAGCAGCCTGGACACCGTGCACAACCTTAACCAAACACCAAGAAACTTCATTTAGTGTTTAGTGTTATTCGACAAATATATGAGCTCCAGTCCAAGTTCAACTTCTGAAATTGTCATGTACAACACAATGAACAACAAACAGCAACAATCTTGACAATGTTTGAGTGACCATTTTAAATTTGCAATGAATACAGCACCTGGTGTTTATAACAGACCAATATCTAGAATTACGTATTAAATTATTTGTTTTTTTTCTGTATGTATGACTTTCGGGGGAAATATGGTAAATGCATAAGTTAAACCAATGCAAAGTCCCATACTTTGTTAAAGTAATAATCTCGAAGGTTTTTATTAAATACATGTCTGTTAAGTCACTATCTATCACCGAATGAGGGAACACAATGGTTATTGAGCCTGTGGCCCACTGATGAAAGCCTTTGCATTTGCAGTATATAGTATTATTACAGACTGGGTGTCTGTAGCGACATTCGCGGAAAAAATCACAAGCAGCATCCAGTTAGTGACGCGTTTTCCAACACTCAGCAGTGGTTGGTCTGCCAGAGAGGGTAGGCGGAGCTAAGCGGCTGATTTTCCGGTCTCTGCAAGTGTTGCGAGTAAACAGTAATCTATTATGGCTAAACAAACAAAGAAAAGATGGATGACTACAGATACAACTTCAAAATAAGTGAAAATCCAAAGAAAAAGAAATAAATTCGACGCTCAGATGAAGGCAAACAGTCAGGAAAGCGATCGTCAGCGAGGAAAATCAAGAGTTATAACCGTAAAAAAGGGGAGCTAAGTGTGGACGTCTGGTTATCTGGGACATATGTGCCTGCAAATACCGTTTACGGAAACTGAGATCTTTGAGATTATATCTTTAATACCTGTTCATGAATGAGGAGTCGTGGTTCCCTTCTCTCTCTGAAACATTAATATAAGCCAGAAGGGTCTATGTGCCAAGACTGTGGAAAACCTAAGTATAGTGCTCCACAGTCTTTGTCACACTACAGAACATAAGTTAAATCTAGACAATGATAATATGTTTTACTTTCCAACAACACGTTGTTCTAGACTGAAACATCACAACAACTACTGCAGAAAATGGCATAAAAACAAGGAGTGGACCCTGACTTCTCATCTAATACCAACAGCAGGCTGAACGTTTCACTTCTCATGTGAAATATCTCAATATCAACGAGGTGTATTGGTACAAAATATTGTTCAGACACACAGGATTCCCTTGCAAGAGGTATTAGAGAAGTTGCCAAGCAACTGTTGACGAAACACCTCGAAATTTAGAATAACACTAGTGTTTTCCAAAATGTGTTGTTTGTGACCAAATATCAAAATAACTAGTGATGTTCCCATCAGCCTCAGCTGTTGTTTGTTTTTCATTCTTATTACCTTAATCTCGTGGTCAGGTGGTGCAGTGGTTATGACGTGTCCCTAGTTTGATTGTAGCCCGAGCCCCCTCACCTCATATCTCTGTCAAATATAGGCAAAAATGACCATTTTCTTAGTCCAAATTGCGCATCATTTAACATTTCCCTCTCTTTTGTTTTCTTACTCAGGTCCTACAAGAGCAGCTCAGGAGTGAATAACAGGCGGACTGAACTCTTCCTGAAGGAACATGAACATCTGAAAAAGTAAGAGAACATCTTTTCATTCAGAAACACTGTCACAGAACTGCAGGGAATTACTTTTCATGCCTAGCATGGAGGCATTATGTTTTTTCGGGTTGTCCGTCCGTATGTACATTCCATCGTCAGACCGCTTTGAAAGGGTGAATTATTCTTGGCCGCTCAGTTCAATCTTGATTTCAAAGGGGTGTAATTATTACTATAATGCCCATGGATGCAATCAGATAAAAATACAACGATTTACGGCTGGGGTCTCCAACAGGTAGCTCGGGACCTACCGTGAGCTTGCGGCATGGATTTAAGTAGCTCGCCAAGAGGTTCACAGACTCAGTAAATGCGCCTTGAAAGCCTCCTCACACTTCAAGTCAATCAAATTCACAGATGTCCCTCCCTCTCCAATACAAAAATCTAGGATAGGCCTATCAGCTGTCAATAACAAACGATAATGCTCCTGACAAGTTTGTAAACGTCTGAACCTAACCAATCACAGAAATGTTGCAGCAACCTCCATCGACAGTTCGGGTCAGTTATGCTGTACGCTAGTTGAGCTAAAATGAGGATTTCCGTGCTATTAGCCTGTTACCTGTTTAGGCAGATTTAGGCTGGACAATGAAGGTGGCCATGCCAAGAAAAAGCAGAAAACATACTATACTATAAGTTTTTATTCACGAATGTTAAGGACAGATGTGTGCGCCTCATCTGTGGTACCAGCGTTTCAGTCGACAAAAGAATCAACATGGGGCGCCACCAACAAACATCATAAGCTCACAAAATTCATCTGGTTCCCAGGCTAGAGTGATCGGACAGTGTGCTGCAAGGAGACCTGATGACCTCCAGCATACGTGGGAGTGTTTGTGTGTGGTTGTGTGTATATGCAAACATGCTTGTCTGTGGTTTTCTAGACATGTTGTTAATCACATGTGGTTGGTCATGTGGTTGTTAGTTTCTCATACATTTTCTCATGAAATGCATCAAAATGGAGAAATTTAACAAAGAAAAAGTTTCACATCAAAACATGTTTTGATGGAAAAAGGTTTGAGATGTGGTGATGAAGAAGGTTTGCTGCAGAAACGTGGAACCAATTTGGTCATTGAAACAAAAGGAAAGGAAAAAGACATATTTCATTTTGGGATGTCCCAGTTTTTGGCCTAGATCCTGATCAGTCTTTTATATTGGAAGTCAGCCAATACATACGTTGATCCAATACTTATAGATTAACTAAATGTTAATTGTGTGTCAGACAAACAAAAATAACAGCTGTAAAACCGACCTAATCTGACACACCTTACTATTTCACAGGCTACTGGATCCTGGATTGAGCGTAAATGATTGATCTGATGTGAATAGAAGTTTAGAGGCTTGACAGGAGAAGCAGCTGCCTGAATCTTATGCTCTTTTCTTTTGGTAATGATAGTGTCTGACACTCAGTGTCAAATTCAGAGTCACACTACACACTCTATAATTTTCACTGGGTTGTGGGAACTGTAGAAACCAGCTGTTCATTTTTGAGTGAAGTCAGAGGACAGACGGGCATCAACACCACTGGTTTGGCTTTAGCTGATACGTATTCATTAAGATATACCTGCATCGTTCGTCATGGGACATTTCTAGTCTTTAGGTTTTTTTAATGAAGTATTGGGGCTGTCAAGCCTCAAGTACAACATTAGTGCTCTGTGTTTGTAAACTCCACCATAACACACCATTCATCCAAAAAATATATCTGCAATTATATGATTCACATAAATGTATGCTCATCAAACCATTCAGTGTTTCCCCACTCATTTATTTTCTGCTTTAATTTACATCTCTTTATATCTCCGCATAGAATCACCACATTTAGCAAACTCACCTGACACTGAAAGTCCTTATTTTCTGTATTTAGTGATAGTTGTTATGCTTTGCTATTCCACATCATGTAACCTACTAATAATTAAATGCAAGCTGTCCAAGAATTTCAATAAAGACAATAAAAGAGGGATGTTTAAGTTTATTGTGAGACGATACAGAGCACACAACAGAGAACGCTGCAAGAACAAATCTTTATTAACACCTTGATTTATTTACTGATTTTATTTCATGAATGATCATTTGGTATTCTGTTGTTTTTTCTTTTATTGTATTTGTTAAACTGTTGGTGGTTGTGTTGCATTGTGTGTAATGTAGGCATCTGATTGTGATCTCTGTTAGTCACTGGTTCTAATACCAACTGTGAAAACTGACCCGAGAGCGACATCATCCGCAACAATGAGTGTGCCGAGGTGAAACTCACCGCTAATACTGATCATATTGTTAGCGTAGCTATTTGACCACCCAGCCCATTAAAAATAAAGAAGTCAGCTGTTTTTTTGAGACTTTTCAGTTTAGCTTCAGTGGCTGATATCAGCTAGAACCACATCCCGCTTCAAGCCATCATTGGAAATCAAATTTTTGGTTTTATATTTCAGCCCCTGAAACAGTCAGGCCTCAGACTGTCTTCACTTAATGCTCCCAGTGCTCAGCTTCAAATGAAGAGCAAACGGATTCATCTCAAAGTGCTATGAAAAGAAAAAAAGCCAACGACATGTCATGTGGTGTGTTTACTCTATTTTCATTTTTACTATTTTATATTTAGGCAGATGGATCTTTTTGAGCTTTGCTTATTTCATAGCATGAATGCTACATTTACTTTTAAGGATACCAGTTTTACACTCGTGGTTCATGAAATTTGGGAAAGTTTCCTAAGAGAGAAAAGGGGGTGGTCAAAGAAGGAAGAGCACATATGCACACATTCAATACTGCGTCCAGTGTGACCCGTAAACCTGTGATCCCCCTTCTTTCTTCAGCTGATGTTAATGCGGTTCCTTGAGCCGATGGACCCTGCGTTGTTACCAACGGTAACATTACTGACGTTGCCAATGTTGGACTTGTCTGCGATTGGTCCTGTTGAAATACAAGGCATGTGATGGGTTGATAGCAGTAAATTCTGCTCTTATGTGCACTGTGATAACCTTTGAACTAGAGATAGACCGATACGTTTTTTTCAGGGCCGATACCGATACCGATTCTTAGTAGTCAAGGGAGCTGATAACCGATATTTGGAGCCGATATTCATTTGCAGTAAAAGTTAAAATATTGGCGTCAAAATTTTGAATAATATAAACTCCAACACTTAACTTTATTTAAATGCCTTTAAGCATATGTTTATTAAACAAACAAACAAAAAGCGCAGGGAGTTCCCAGGGTCAGCAGCATCTCTGATAAAGTTCACTGAAAATGTAAATAAATAAATAAATAACTTCCTGAAGTTTTATAAAGTAAATAAAACAAAGTTAAATAAAATTTGCAAAGAAATGAACTCTTAGCGGCCATCAGATTAAAAAATTTTAAAAATTTTAAAAATTTTAAAAAAATAAAAAAGGCCGATGCCAATATGCGTCAAAATGCCGAAAATGCTCGGTCTATCCCTACTTTGAACATGAGCAATGAATCAGACATAAACCACCCACTGTTCCCAGCCACATGAGAGAGGAAACCCACCTGTCACAGTGTAGTTGTTCCTTCCTCTGATGCATCCGCAGTTTGTTCCAGAAACATGAATGTTTTCGATGTTACCAACAGAGACGTTTTCTCCGATATCATCTGTACAGCAGCGGACATCATAAAACTCCTCACAAATTCCTACAACATCAGTTAATTCAGACACTCAGACAAACGTACCTTTAATATTGTACTCAATCTCAGTACTCAGACCGTCACGAGCGATGGAAATGCTTTCGTTGTTGCCAGTGTTGTGAGAAGTTGGTCGTGCTGAAATGTAGACTGATGAGCTAAAAATAAGAAGAAATACGTTGAAAGAAACAACGTGGTGCCTTTAAATCCCATGCTGACAGAACACTTAGTCCTGTCCAGCTGTTATGTTTTATTGTTGGACTTTTGTGCATTATCACATGTGGGACTTCAGCTTAATGTTTAACATGTAAATGTAAACAACAGAAACACATGAGGGCGGAGGAGTTGACCCACACGTTAGGCAGAGTTAAAGACCTGCGCTGTGGTTTTCCTGAAGAAGCAGAGGCCTGTGCTTCGGCAGGTTTCTCATACGGGTGCGATCAGGGTCTGTGATGGATGAGGGGGACACTGTGTTCTTGGTTTCAGAGAGGATTTATTGACTCGGCTCATTTCCAAGGCATCTGAAGGGGGGAAAGTATTTGTTTAACCGAGTTAAATCAACAAACCATGCTTTGAGCGTCTCACAGACTCCTATAATGGTCTTTTAACAGGTATAAATCAGAAACCAGTAAATAGGCTTAAACTCACATTACACCTGTTTTAATGACCTTGAATGGCTGCCCATTTCTTTTAGGATTGATATTGATATTGAATATATATCCAAACTGCTGTCCCTCTACCAACCAGTGCGCAGGTCTTACCATAAAATACAGCTTCAGTGTTGTTGTTTTTTCACAGAAATTATGAGAAAAATAACAGATTCTTATGGTATTAGATTTGTATCCGTCTATGATGCGTATTATCTTGGGTTTTTATGACATCATATCGGGTTCAGGGAGGTTATGACATGCATTTTTCTCTGTTTTCAACAATTAATTAATCTAAACAATAATTTCAGATTGAATGATGATGGAGCACACAGTTATTTTCACTTTTAGAACTGTGTGTCAGTTATTCGTGTGTAATGACTTTTATATGATATGTATGGCTGTGTTGTGTTTGTGTAGTGGCACACACAGTGAACCATCGGCTCTTGGACTAGCTGTAAATCATCACTAACTCTCCGCCTCAACAAGCCAGAAGTGTTTTCTTTGAATGGGTCCTTCTGTGGCACAATGTCTTCAAGCTTTCTGACTGCCACCAAATGCAAGAACATTAAAGCATTTAATACCTGTTAAACCATGCTCGTCACTCCGGCTCCAGCCTGCTTCTGTTTTCCAATCCAGCCAAGCAGAAAAGTGCAAAATGTTGCAGTTACTTTTCAAAGGTTGATGTTTTTTAAAAGAGCGTTTGCTGTGAATGTACCATATCATTTAGAGTAAGATATTTGCCTCTGCTTTGTGAAGTCTTTTTATTATCCATGCTGGTTTTGTGAGACGTTACATATTGTTAGAGCTTCATACAGTAGCTACAAAAGAGAGACATAGTCATGTAAAAGAATCTAGCCTAATGAAGTCCTCAGACAGGTAGACATCTGTAGTTCAGGAAGCCTTTTAACTAGCTTTCACCTGTTATTATTACAAGCCAAGTCAGACCGTACAGACTTGTTTAGGTTGTAAAACTAAGAATTATATGTATTAATGTAGAAACTAAGTAAAGACAGAAAAAAGGACATAAACAAAAGAGAAGAAGCTGCTCCGCCTGTGGACTCTGCCAGCTAATGAAGAAAAGAGAGAAAAAGCAGAGGACAGCAGCGGATAGATGGTGGGAGAGGTTGACGAATAGATGGAGGAAGTATAAAGCGCAGTATTGATTTTTGGTCTCCAGTGGAGTCAGCCAGGATGCACGCTGCTGCCCTTTTATGCTCTGCAGCTCGGCTCCGGACTGAACGCCTCATTTTTCTGTGCGTCACTTATCTCAGCAGCTAATAGCAGCTGATGTAAACCCCGGCTCAGGCTCAGCGTCCTCAATCTGCACGTCTGTTTTGCTTATATGCAACTAAAACAATTAACACATGCACCGGGCTGCGTTTATGTTAATGGAGATTAAGTGGCTTCTTCGCATTTGACCAATCGCATCCAAATAATCCTCCATTAAGCAGCACTTTGTCCTCACAGGAAGTGCTGCTTTTATGATAATAGAGCCAAAGAGCCGTGTGGTTTCCCTCTCTCCTGTTGTATTATTTCATCCCTCTTTAACCAGAAGATTTGTGCTCAGTATGTTTTAGATTGCACCAGAAGTTTAAAGTGATGAGTGCTGAAATGACGGCACTTTGCAGAAGAATTTATGAATTAAGTTGTGACTTTCTCTTTTTTTTTCTGTTCACAGCTCAGATAGTCTTATCGACAATGCAATAAGGTAGGCCTCATCGCACCACTCGCTCTCCTCCTCTCTTCTTTTGCTTTCACACACATACACACACATCATAAACAAACACAGCTATATGCACCTTCTCCTGCCACTAATCCCTCGTGGTTTCTCATCCTCCAGTATCGCCATGGCTACCAAAGAGAACATCACATTTCAGCGTGGGATGTTGAAGTCCATTCAAACCAGAGTCACAACTTTGGCCAGTATCCTTTAATCATTTCAATTATTACTCACTATTTTCTCCTCACCTGACCTTCTATAACTCCTCTGTGTTAAAAGTTTAGCTGGTTTAATACATGTAAGTGGACATGGAGCCTGTTACAGTGAGAGCTGCTCTGACAGACAGCAGAATAAACCATTAAGGCTCCATTTATTCTTCTTCTTCCTGGTCGTGTTAGGAGCGCTGCTGATGCATTCGCCCGGCTGCTTTCTGTCTCTTACTCACTGCGAAGAAGGGAAACCATCTTTGGATCTTAATTATTTTCCTTCACCACACCCTCCCGCCCCTCAGATCGCTTCCCCGCCATCAACAGCCTCATCCAGAAAATCAATTTGCGCAAGAGGCGGGACTCTTTAATCCTAGGCGGGGTGATCGGCGTCTGCACCATACTGCTCTTGCTCTACACTTTCCACTGACTGACTTTGAACAAAACACAGTCATTGTAACTCAGTAACCCTTTTTTTTTATGTTCTTCCTCCTATCGTAAGTTTCTCTCCCTAAAACTAAAGTTTAAAGATTTTATTTTGAAAAGAAATATTAAATTATAAAAAAAAATGTCTTAATTGAAAGTGAAACGGTTTCAGATTGAAGAATTTATTTATTTTCTGAGCGATGAACATTCCCATCTTGGAATTTATACACTGCTGCTTCTATCCTGTCGTCATTGTAACTGTTTATAAGTGTTTGATATCGTACTGCGATTGTGTACTGATCATGTTCTTTATAAAGGACTGGAAGGTCCCTGATTAAATAAAGGTGAAGAGCTCACTTTCAAGTTGGTCATGCTCATTCAAGTTTATTTCCGACATGCAGAACTATGGCACAGTAAACCAGTCATACAGTATAAATATATAAACATTAACATCAGAGTGCCGAGAACAGTGCATACAGGAGGGGGAGGGGGTCGGTGGGGGGGAGGCAGCCCCATTCAAACCTTGCAATATATCGTAATGAGGTGTAGAGATCCAGGCAGTTCAGTCTGTTCGCTTTTATCATAATTAGCACGCAAAGCAAGATATCACACTATGACTGCAGCTCGGGCATTGATTTGATAAACGTACATGAGATTTAAACGTGATGTAAACAGAGTATGAAATCAGTTTATGCATCTGCACACGTCCCAACAGAAGATGCAGTCCGTACTGTGTTGCAAAGAGAAACAGGGCAGGCAGCGGCAGACTAAAGGTGCACTGATGCATTTTGCATTGTTTTGTATTATTTTCTGTGTTTTTTGATGATGGTGTTTCTCACCTTTCTTTTATCTAATGATACCACTTTATTTTTTTTAAACAGGCAAAATGTAGTGTCATCCAATGCTCTGTGTGTAAGACAGGTTTGTACTTCAGTGCACCGCTAGTTTGGTTTATTAGTATTTGAAACTTTCTCCACACAATGTGCCGTGTGATGGTACGACACCTTCCCATTACTTCCTGTGTTCCTGAGTTTGTGGGGTAACTGGGTGCGAGTGGTGCCAGAAAAAGAGAAACGGCCAGCGACTTCTTCCCTTTTTCTTTCTCGGGTCCATAGCAGAAAAAGCAACTAGTTGTAAGTCAGAGTCTCTTCAGCTTGTTTTCAACTCAGATTTTGTGCTTTTTCTTCTTCAAAACGACATTCTTCCTCTTCTCTCCTCTGTGCAAATTAGAGATCAGATGAAGTTAAAGGAGCCTGTTGTTCGACTCCTTCCACCGCTCAGCTCACTGCTGGGTCTCTGAGAGAGGAAAGACAAGTTAAGATACACAGCCTCACACTGAGCTTTGCAACTGTGTGTTTGTTTTGTGTCTCTGCATACCTATTGTTAACACTATGAAGATGATGACAGCCACACCCAGCAGCATTGCTAGACAGCTGAGAAGCATAGACAGACGCCCATACTTCCTGGCTCCTTCTATGTCTCCAGTATGGAGAACAGTCCTCGACTGATGGGAGAGAGGGGAAGGAGGTGGTCAAGGGGGAATGTTTGAAATGCAACATAGAAGTAAAACACCTGTAGTGTTTGAAACAAGCAACAACTGTACTTTATATCCCTAAGCATCGTAGTCGCAGATAACTATAATAGAGAGTGAAAGCTGAAGATAAATGTAACACTCACCACATGTGCATACCACAAGGCACAGATGTTGAGCGGCAGAGCGGGGCAGAAACAGGACAGCACGGCGAGCCAGAGGTAACTCCGGGGTACGGACCCGGGTGGCAACGGGGAGGGCAGCGGACCCAGGCTGAGCCGGGACGTGGACTTGGGTGGGGCCGCCAGCTGCCCGATGGAGCCCGACTTGAGCGGCGATCTGTGTCCGTTCTGGTCCGCATCCAGGGAGCGGACGCTCCCTCTGATGGTGAGGGAGAAGGAGTCGGACGGTTTGATGTTAGTCTGCCCGGTGGGCTCGCTGGTCGTGGTGCTCAGCAGCTTCTCCGTGTCCTGGAACTCGGTGGGATTGGAAACTTCCCTCTCGCCGAGGGCGCTTTTCCCAAAGGCAGTATCAGTGTTGATAGCCATCACTGAATATAAGAAATCTCCAAGTCTTACTGTGTCCGCGCGAGCCGCTTTCCTCTGGATGGGGATGCTGAAGAGTCTTCCTTCAGATGTTCTCCATTGGGGGTCATTAGATTAAATATTATGAATTCAGAGAGCCCAATACCTTCAAGGCAACCTATTTAATTAAGCAGTCTTAACTCCATCGAAATTTCTTATTGATGAGCGAGATGTTATTGATGTCTGAGTCCCTCTTGCGTTTAGTTGGCGTTGAGCGTCCGGACGCACGCCTTGCCTTTTACCCCCCACCCCTCCACCCTCTATTATGTAGTGAGGTATTAGCGCATCCCTTACATCTCCAAAGCACATCCCCAGTGTCTGAGGCCTACTTATGCACCAGGCGAGGCGTGTGACAATGCAAAAAAACTCCCCAACAACATTTAAACCTCTTCTGGAGTGAACACGCGCGGTGCGTAAAAGCTTTCCATTTACGCGCGAGGGGCATCAGCTGGATCAGCATGCAGGACGCCGCACGGGGTGTGAGGGAGGGAGAGAGAGAGGGTGTAAGGTTGGACGCTAAAAAGCACGAGCCTCCCAACAGATGCACGCCCTGCTGACTCCGGCTCTCTCTAAAGTCACAATGTGACAGATTAACAGGAAGCTCACTGTCCTCCACTTTCTCACCCCTGAAATCTCGATTTACATCTAATAATATTAAAAGCGATATTAATATGAAGTAGTTAAACTGAGGTCTACCTCAACCAGAATGAAGCCACATGAATCAGTAAACATGACTGATACTTTTGATCCTTACTTTTGCAGATAAAACCTTCAACGTGACAGTTTAAGACGTATTTTGAAGTGCTATAAACTACAACATAAATCTTACTCTGTATAATATATATTTGGTTATTTTGGTCAATTAAGTTTTTTCATAAAAACAGAATTATCAAATAACATTTCAAAGTAAAATAAAAGTGGACTGGAAACCTGTTTAAGAGTTTAATATCATCCTTTGCCGAATGTCTCCCCCTCTCCCCCAACTCCCCAGTCAGTTTAATCACAGGGGGCTTTTATGTGCGTGGAGATATAGCCTACCTTTACACTGCCCAAACAGAAGGAAAAAATGTAAATAAACAAAGTAAATTCTGATTAAATATGTATTACGACTTAATATTTAGGATACAACATGTAGGAATAAATTGCAATGAATAAAATATAGGTACAAAAATGTGAAAACGATTCTTAAAGACTACAACATTTTATTTTAAATTAATTAATTTTTTTTTCTATATGTATGTACAGTTTGTTTATGTGCATTATGAATGCAAATGATATACAGAACATGTTTAAAATAAAAATCTTTATACTTCCCACATTACGTAACGCCATATAAATCAGAATCATGTTTATTGACAAGTTTTCCGTGCAAAGAATTTGAGTTGGTGTTTAGGTGCAGAACAATAAACACAGGGGTAGAATGAAAAATTAAAAAAAGAAGGCAGCTAGGAGCAGCAGTATATAATAAACTATATACGAATAAGAATATGGAAACTATATATGTACAGTAAGTGAATGGAAGAGCTGTACAGATGTGCAGGTTTGTGCAAAATGATGAGTGAACAAATCTAAATGCATAAAATAGAATTAACTGAATAAACTTTCAACGTGAATAATTCAATGTTTCATTAATTCATGATGATTGAACCCAATCAGCTGAGATCCCGCCTCCCCATACTTTATACCGTGTTCATCTACATTAACAAGAACCCAGTCTGACTTGATTTACCCCAACAGGCTCTGTGACGCCCTCAGCCATGTTTTAACTTTTTACGCCATCTAGTGGTGGTTTGGGGAAACTGCACAAGAACTAGAAGTTGGAGGTTTAACAAGAGTCAAATCAAAACTCACAGATATGTCGTTTAATTTCCTAATGATTTGTGTAAAATAATTTATACAAATACGTACTCAGTTTTCTGATGTTTCTTCCTGTAAATGAAAATATCAGTGTTTTATCAGATCTGTGAAGAGAAGCGCTGAATGCTCCGTACATTGAACCATTAAGTCAGGTTCAAGTATTTACCTGAAATATAAGAAGCTTAAAATGTTCCCTTATTAAACGAATTGTTCTACTCTAAATATGATGCTGAATAAATGTTAATTATAAACATTAATTTAAATAAGTCACGTCTGTATTGCTCTGATGTTTGCAGTTTGTGAAGGAATCCCTCGAAGCAGTCGGCGATGCGTTCAGGCGCTGAAGACCAGACGTTGGGTTTCTCTTTGTTCTCCCTCTGGTTTCATCTTCTATGTAACAATAATCTTTGTACAGTCCTGACTGGTCGTCAGCTGGTTGACTTATTAATGTGGTTATTATCCTCTCAGAGAAGAAAGAGCATGAAGTTATTGCATATGTGAGACTTCAAAAGAGCATCTTCAGTTACTCTGATCTCTCTTGTTCGCTTTAAATGGATCACTAGAGACTTCAGACACAAAGGGATGAGTGTGACACATTTTTGCACGAGGAGAGCCTTCAAAGCTGGTATTTGTTTTATTGTCCATAGTGTGCACAACAATACACCATGAAGTTTGAGGAAATATTTAGTTCTTTATTATGAGACATGAAAAACACATAATTAAGCAGGCTTTTTTTTAGAGAACAAAACAACAAAATGAAAGTGAAATATACCTTACATGTGATATAAACAATGCTGGCTCAGGTCACTGTGGTCCAGTCTGACTACTGAGCGTGTGGAAAACTTCTTCTTCAGTCCTCTTCCCACCGACCCCCCCTCCCACATCCGCTTCCTCTTCTTGAGTCATCCGGGGCAGGGCAGACCAGAGCAGTTCTTCAGCTGGCAGCTTTAGCATGTGTATAGGAACATAAAGCTTGCCAGTGAAGAACTGCTGTGTGTCAGCCATTTTGGGCCGAGGGAGTGCTGGGAGTCAGCCAGGGAGCGTGAGAGTTTGAACCGGGCGGGCCAGGAAAGACAAACAACCCGATTCACGGCCCAACCTGCGACTTCTTCTCCTCCCTTTTGTCCGCTTTAGGTGCTCATATTCCTGCAGAGAGAGAGAGAGAGAAGAAGAAGAGATGGTTTGACTTCCCCTATAAACTCCCCTCTCCAGTAGCGTGGGTATGAGTTGGCTCGCAGCCAGTCACACACGTACAGTAAGTGGGTGCAGTCGAGTGTGTGTGTGCGCGCGATCAGCTGTGAGTAAGTGTGTGAAATGAGCTGATATGTAAGAATGACTGTGGAGAAGCACACAAGATCATGCGTCAGACTACCAGGAGGGAAACATGCATCAGCCTCTGCATGTTACACAGCGCCAGCAAGAAATTCTTAGATATCCTCTTCGTTATGATGCACAAAATGACAGACTGGCCTCTGGAAAAACACACACTGTTACTGTGGTTACAAAGCATGAGTGAGGGGCGATGAAGAGGACAGCCTCTACATGAAAGCATCTCAGGACCCTTCCATTCATTTTGATTTTATGACTGAAAAGTGCTCTATAAATAAAGAATTGTCATTATTTCAGAAGTCCAAAGAACTATTTATTTACTTTCAAGTCCAGATTAATAAAATGAATGGTCAGGTGTTTTCCAGAGACAAAAAAAAACTCTAGCTACAGGTGGTCTATGTCGTCTACATGTTGAACAGAAGTTTGTAGGTGAACAACAGAGGAGCTAGCTTACTTTAAATAGCATCTTAACCTGGTGTGTTCAGTAGTTCTGTCAATAAACACTGAAATTAAAGCTGACATGTTTACACAGATAAAATAGTTAAATATAGAAAAGGTTAATCCGTCTGAACTAAAGCCACTCTATCATTTTAAGCCATGCTATAGCAGCGTGGCTGTAGTGCTGGTTGTCGGTTGGTCCACCACCTTGATTACACACTGAAATAACTTGATTTATTACCACAACATTTCATGAAGACATGCATGCATATTCATGTCCATCTTAGTGTGAATTGTGTTGACTTGACTTTTCATCCAGCACGGCCACTGTAAGGTCCAATTCAATTCATCCAATTCCTTGAACTACCTGCAAAACAAATTACATTCTCACCACCATTAGCTGTACTGTGTGCTCTGCTAAACAGTCAATGTTAGCATGCTAACACGCTAAACTAAGATATTTATTATGGTAAACATTATACCTGCTTATTATCAGGATGTTAGCATAGCCATTCTGAGCATATTAGCATGCTAACCCCAATGTGCTTAAATATAGCCTCACAGAGCTGCTAGCATACGCTTGTTATATTTTTCCTTTGATACTTTCTGACTGTTACTCGTACTGATTGAGAAAACACACGATTGCTCCCTGAGATCAACTCTAATAGTGCGTTCAGACGGAAAGGAAAACCAATGTTTTTGTCCTGATGTTGAATTATAAATCAAGGAGAAAAATTTGCATTGGTTCAGAGCTCGGGGATTAAACATCTTTACTGCACAGAGGTCGGATAAAAGTGAAGATTGCTTGGAGAAAAGTAAGCAAGAAAGTTTCACTTTCTGGAAATATGCGTCTGTGACTTGATCATAGCTGTCTGTTGTACTTTAAACCAAATTGGCACTAGCTGTTGCTAGCTTTCCACGCATATTTGTCTGTCGCTTGCTAGCGAAGACTCAGCTCTTCGCTTGCCAACGCAGACTTCGAAGTAAGGGTACTGTTTGGAAAAGATGTAGGGTAACAAATAATTTCCTTATGACTAAGTAAAAATGAATACAACATTCACAGTGAGGTTAAACATACTGAGTTTGCAAACTGACTCACTTAGTAACTAAAACATGTAAAGCTAAAGCAGGTCTGTGCTGCTCTTGTCTTTGAAGAAAGTTGTGGTGATGTCGAGATATCAAGGACAAGCTCCACTTCTCCGGTTGACGATGAGGAACACATGCTGCACATTCCTGCAGTAAAAAGCACCAGAATAATCTCAGGTATTTCAGTGTCCTGTAGTTTGTTGACTTTGCTCAGCAGGGGAGGACGGGTCAAAATTACCAAGACTTAGAATTTCACACATTTAGCTCTGACTTTACTTTAGTAGCATGTTTTCCAATCAGACAAATAACAGTGATCAACATGGGCAATACACAGGACGTACATGGAAAAACACCAATAAGATTTCCTTCCTCCTTTCAACAGATTTATCTACATGAGAAATGTCTGACTCTTTTAGAAGTGGATGAGTCAGCATGCAGACGGCCTGTTCTGACTTGTGACTGATGTACACTGAAAGAAGTATCCACTATCAAATGTGCAGAAAAACCACTAAAAGAAATCTGGATTGAGATCCCATATGACATTATTGGAAGATATTTTGGCGCGTCACAATCGCAGTCAAAAATGCTCCGCCTGGTTTAAATTCAACGTTAAAAAAGAAAAGGAAGCACTGAAATGTGATATTTATTTCCGGTAACTCACAAAGGGCTTGTTCAAATTGCGGGAACAAAAGCCAGTCGAATTTCAGCGCACAATGCAAAAAAGTACACAGTGTACTACATGCCATTGTACGAACAGAGGAATCTGAATTGAAACACGTATTCACCATCTTTGTTTACTGTGTTAGCATGCTAACGTTTGCTTGATAAAACTTACACATAGTAATACTGAGGCTGATGGGAATGTCATTAGTTTAGAAGGTATTTAGTCATAAGATGAATTGTTTGGGGAAACAAATTGCCCTGATGACGGGGCTAAATTAAATATTAAGGGGTCAGGAAATTGTCCTGAGGGGGACATGAAGACCAGCAGCAAATTTCAATCCAACTAACAGGACCAAAGTGTTTGGGTCAACAACCATCAAACGGACAGAAAGATGTTAAGACATTTAGGAATAGCAGGGTCCTGTCATACTTAAGCTACGGAAGGCTGTTATTGGTCACACCAGTATCATAAAGTGAACCACCGCCCTCCTCCCCCACACAGGCCTGCACACGCAGTCCTGCCAGCGTTAGCCTGAAAAAAGTCAGACAGGAGGGCGTGCAGTACAAGTCCTCGGGCCACACACGGGACCACTGACAGTCATAACTGTTAACTGTGGCTGCCACAACCTCAAACTGAAACTGAATTAGTTATTTGTTCCATAGCGTGCCAGTCCCTCCACAAACAGTGACTCTGTATCTTCCTGTTCACAATGACGTGCAGTGTTGAGCCCCCCGACTCTAGTTTGCTGTGCCACTCTTTTCCGTGTCTCTACTTCTTCTTCTTCTTTTTTGTCTCTTTCCTGACTAGTCTGTCTTCTCCACCCTCTTTCTTGGTCAGATCAGACTGTCCTGCATTCCTGACATTCCAGCAGCGTATGTTAGAAATTCCATCCAGCTGCTGTGGGCTCGCACAGCCTCTTCCACTCCTTCTTTCACCATCCCTCTATCCTTCACCCTTCGCCTCTCCATCTACCCGTCTACATCTGGTCCACACCGGACGAGACAGACGCGGTCTCACTGTCCGGATCACGCTCTACCTTTTTCTTTTTTTTTACCTTTTTCCGCACCTCATACCTTCCCCCTCTCCCTCTGCTTCTTTCTGTCTGTACATCGAGGCCTTTGCCGAGCAAGGGAGTCAGACAGAGCCACATGACAGCCAGTGTGCAAGGCCTTGAGACAGGCTTTTGTACACTGGGGCAACAGTGTAAGGAGAGATAACACACAGTCTAACACACAAAAGACTGGGCTTATCTGTGGCTGTGGACGTGCTTTCTCTGTCACAGCATGGAGGATAAGAAAGAGGAAAGACACACTAGAGTCTAACCAGCAGGATGTGCGTGTCAGAGAGAAATAGGAACGTTGCTGTGTCAACAGGAGGGTGTGAATGAAGCACGCACAATGCAAAGACGAATCGTTGACACATTTTCTCTTTAGGCGTTTGTCTTATTGAGCCTTAGCTGACAGCAAGAGTGGAGTTTGAAATTATTAATATAAGAGTGCTTGGAGTTGTGCATTACAAAAAAATAATAGAGTTCACGATACCGATACCAGAATTAGAAATACCCCTGATACTGCCTAAAATATGGGGTATCAGGTATCAGCAAGTACGCCAGTCTATGCATCTCATCTATAAGTTATTAGCTCTGAAAAAAAATCAACATATTGCCACTGACACTTGGAATTACTGTTGAAGAGCAGCAAGAAAAAAGCACAAAAAAAACCGTGTGGTGCAAGCGCAGTATGCAACATTCACTGTTTCACCAAGCGTCCAGAAGGGCTGCTAGCCAAGATGTCGCTAACATCAGCTTAGCTTCTCTTTTTCTTTTTTTTTCTTGTTCATGAGGTTTTTAACAGGAGCTGAATTAATCTACAGAAGTCTCCTCCTCTCTAAAACAAACAGACCTGGTTATTCAAACAGGTAAAAACACTGAAAGAAGCAGTTGAATGTGTTCCTTTAATGCCTGTTGGTAAAAACAAGAGAGACAGGTATGTCAAAAAAAAATCTTCCACCTACTAAACTGTCATATTTTACAAACCAACTGGGAACCCCCTGGGTTGAAATATTAAGGTATCGCAGAAGTGCAAAAAACTGCAGTTCCTGGTGTGGCCACAACGCGAGTCACTTCCCATTAGGCCCCATGTTAAAATGACTACAGCAGAAATAGACGTGTTTACGGTGTGGGAACAAAAAATGTTTTAGTCTCACACTACAGCATAAATGTCATAAATTTATTTTTTTGTATCGGCTAGTGCATGGGAGTCAGGTTTGTTGTTAGATCTTCCTCAAAGAGAAGACCGTGTGCTGGAGTGATTAGGAGACTGTTCCTTTAACTTAACTGGCACATATCGTTCACCAGCCGCTATACAAGCTAGCAGTGAGTCTGCTACATTGCTCAATTCTTTTAGCTTCATTGGTCTAATGAATAAACAGGTATGGGCAGTTACCACCACAAATAGAAGTTAATTCTGTGGGAAACACAATTATGGTAATCAGCTAGTTAGCTTTCTAAATGAACCTAGCTAATGAGCTAGTTAGCTTTCTAAATGAACCTAGCTAATGAGCTAGTTAGCTTTCTAAATGAACCTAGCTAATCAGCTAGTTAGCCATTGTGTCCGTTAGCTAAATGAGATGTGAACAGGAAGAGGCAGCACACTTCTTTTTAGAATCTCAAATTTGACCTTTTCATGTTTAGGGTCTTGCTGTAGTGTGAGAATACCTCATGAGGGGATAAGATAAGATACCTCAAACATCAGTCTGACCTTCAGAACTAAAACTAGTCAGGAGTTTAAGGGAAGAATTGCAGAATTATCAAATGAAAAGAAAACTGAAGGCTTTCACGCTTGAGCTACAGCTCTGTGAGTGCAAACCCATGATAATTAGTGTGTTATACGTCTACATAAGTTCAGGTGCATTCCTCTGCTGTGGGTGTGGCCCCAGTTTACTGTCCCAGATTGTAGTCTGTAATACAGACTGATCATTTTAGACTGGGAATGGGGACAAAAGCAGGGAAAGGGCGGTGGCTTTGGCAACATGCTGATCATAGTGCGGAGAGAGTCTCTTCTTCTGCTCTGCTGCTCGCTGAACTTTAAAGGCTATCTGACTTTAACCCTGAGATCACTACACATGAAGGGGTGCAGGTTGTTTCACTTGCTAAGAGAAGTAGCTGAATGCCATTCTGGATTCATCCTGGGAGATTGCAATGTGCTGCATGAGGCCTGTAAGCCTGTCCTCAGGCAGTCTGTGCCATTTTGATTGAAAAAAGACGGTATTTTTTCCTTTCTAAATGAACCTACATAACACATCCTCCTTTTAAAAAGGCACGCAATAGGATTGAAGGGTGTTACCCAACTTAAGCAAGATGGCTGCACTTCTGCAAATATATGCATTAAAGCAGCACAGGGAGGTTGCTTTAATTGCCTGATGTAGGCAGAATGCAGGGCAAACAACAAGTAGACATGTTGCTTTTGGACTGACACCCTGTCATTGCCATGTGATCCTCATTGACAGGGTGGCTTATGTCACGCTCTGAGTTGCAATGGCACAAATGCAGCTCGTGACACAGCCTATTGCACATTCCTACCGGCGCATTGAACTCTGGCTGTACAATTATGTAAGACATGCTCCATCGATGTAACATACACTACAGTAAGCATTCCCCCTCTGACTATTTATCCCAGAGAAAGAAAACATATACATTATTGCTTTTTAAATGTTTACAGAAGTGTAAAGGACTGTAAAGAACATTCGAGAGCTCAAATCTGGACAGGGAGGCCTGAATACTTTGTTACGTCACCTGCATCAGGAATGTGTTACGTCTTCCTCAAACCTCTACACTAATATTTTTCTGTTTATAAACTCATCTTTCACTTGAGAGAAGATAAACCACATGACTGCTGGTGTCACTGCATGTCTGAGGAATGACTCGGCCCTAGTTATCGTCACCTATCCCCTACTTGAGCTCAGGCTTTTTCCTTGGCCTATTATGAACTCAGCACATTTTAAAGGGCCTATGAATGCTGACACTTTTCTAGTTTGGATTATATAAATACAGACCCCAACTTGCAACTGCATCAGCCTAGAAATCCAACATTTTACAATTAAGTGTTTTCAGTGACTAAACTAGTTCTCTCAAGTTTCCTGATTTTCTGGTAGTCAGGGCTCGAAATATGTTCATCTAACAAATCTGATCCTCTAGCACTGATATCATGCAGTCTGCTGGCTTTTCTGTCCCTTTCTGTATTAATTATTTCAACATAATTCAGACTTTTTTTTTTTTTGCATATTTCATGCAGCCCTTTGGCAGCAATCAGCCTTTTGTAAAATAACTGCATGAGTAAATACTCCATGCAGCACTTTTAGGAAAGCCTCAGCCCACAATTTCTCTGTCAATCATCCTGATGTTGATATTAAATGTTTGCAGGAGCTACGAGATTGTGATCAAATGTCTAGGGTGTCCATAATTCATATTACCTCCCCTGTGTCAGTGGGCCTGTACAATATGATCAAAATGACACACAGACAGGCCTTCAGCCAGAACTCCAAAAGATCTAATCTATATCCTCGACAATCTGACGACGTCAAAATTGTGCAGGAAGAAGAAATCAGACCTGCAGAGGTGAATTTTACTTGCAAAAAGTCGTGTTAAGGACGGTTTCCCAGTTGCCGTTTTAACGCAAACTGGGTCATCAAGCCGCCACAGGCTAAATCAGGCTGACAGGAACAAGCATTAAACCAGCAGAAACACACAGACAGCCTTACAGACAGTCACACGCCCCACCTTGCCCATCGGCCGGGTCGCTCCTGTGCGGACAAACCCCTCTGATCGGTCCGGCGGAGTTCAGGCTGCCTCGCCCACTGATCGGCGGAGTCCCGGACCTTCAGTAGGGTGTGTCGTTGTCTGTTTATTTGCTTCACATCCACGATGTAAAACGGTTTGCCAGCATTTCTAAATCTGGTAGTAAGGCTACTTTTCAGAGCAGCAGCGGTGGTGTAGGTGTAGGTGCTGCTGGTGGAGTACGCAACGCAGGACTTCAGCCCCTTTTACACAACTCCTGCTCCAGTCCTCTCTCTCTCTCTCTCTCTAACTGCCTCTCTCTCTGCCTCTCTCTCTTTTTCACACACACCCAAGTCAGACACACACCCGGCTTCCCACTCCGATCAGCTGGCAGCGTAATGACGTGTAAGACACGAGAAGCGGACGTCAGAATCTGCACGGATCTGACGTGGGCACGCAAGTCTACATGTCGAGCTTTTCACTAATGATACTGCATCGTTTTATTTCAAACACGTCTAAAATGAATAATTATAGATGTTTTTTCTTATGTAACAGTTGGAAACAGGAAATGACAATGCAGAAATGTTGTCTTTAACATGATGACACCTAGTGTGACAGAAGCACAAGCAGAGAATAGCAGAAAAGTCAAAAAAATATTCAAAAACATCAGCTACACTTTGCTACGTTAGCTTATTAGCACCGCTAGCTAGTGGTCATACTAGACCCAGTGAGCCTGTACTTGGCAACAAAATACATGAGTTGGTGTCCCTATGTTCATTAACATGGTAAGAAATCGTTAAGGCCAGTTAAATTGCAAAAGATCAGAGGTTTGAATGGTAAATATCCACTGAAATGATCTTGACTGCACGCCACATATTGTATTACACTGCAAATCGGCAGTGGGCAGCATAGTAGGCATACAGTTCTACGCTTGAGAAATGCTATGTCAAAGATGGGCAGTAAGTTAAAACTGAAAATGTTCTTAAAGTAGCGTACAATTGAACTGATATTGTTTTTTTAGGTGGGCTTTTGTTGGAGGCTTTAATATGATGTGCTCCTGACCCTATCCATAGCGGTACAGGGCTTAGCTTTGGCTAGCTTGAAATACAAGGCTGTGCTGACCGCCATCTAGTGTATGTAAAACACTAAATATTGAAAAGTAAATACAATAATACAATCCCACCTTAAGAAATCCTAACCATCACCTTCATGAGTCATACTGAGATTATAAGGAGCTGGGGAACATAGGACCCTGGGAACATAAGGACACTCTGTACTTCACTGAACATAGTGCATTACATAAACTGAACATCTAATTTGTAATAGATAAACTGTTAATTCTTCTTTAAATGGCACATAAATTCATTATACAGTAATGCTGATTCATTAGAGTGATCTTGAGGCCCTCTGTGTCCAATTTATATTGTCTGGCTTCATTCTGTAGTTTTGTGCTCTGATCATTCATCATTAAGTGTGTTAAAAGTATCAGGGAGAGTTAAAAAAAAAAAAGGTACTATAAATGCAAATAATGAAACAATGGCTAAGGTTTCAGTTAGCATATGAGTCTGCAAATGACCTTCAGAGATATCAGTCGGTCATGATGAACCTGTTCCTCTCTCAACACTGATGCACACAGACACTCACACACACAACAAGGATTGGAAGGTCAGTCCCCTGTTTGTCTTACTGTGTCTCTTTCTCCTGAGTACCCGGGTTTGTCACTCTGCAGCTTTTAGGCTGCTGCACTTTGAGGAGCGGCTTCCTCACTGTCACCTGACACACTGCGAGCACACTCAGCAAATCCTCACGAGGCTTCTCCTTCCTCTGTATGTTTTATGCCAACAGAATATGTAAGTTAAGGTAGATTTACTGTATCCTATGAGATCTTCAGACAAATTGGAGCATTGTAAACTCCTGAATACTTTGTGAATAAACACACTTTCCTTGAGACTTTTCTGACTAACCTAGTACAAACCCAATATAATTCTTTTTCTTTGTAAATGTACATCAGTCCAAAGTTGCCTATGCAAGCTCGTAACCTTTAATCCCCACTGCCTACTGATACAACAAAAGTGTCCTTTTTGTGTTTTTTGGAGGTCTTAATGAATCAGTGATCATCATTATAGCACAAATAGGGAACATTATTTCTCATGTTCACTTAGCCGCCATTTTCCTCTGGCACTATGCTCAGGGTGGGAAGCTCGTACGCTGCTATATCCTCGTACTGCTGTGTTCCGGATCGTAGGTCGGATAAAGTGAGGATATCTGACAAATTGTCATAAATTAACTAATTCAAGGTTGCATATTTCACATTAAAACTAAATGTTTGATAACCTGTTTGCTATGATCAGACAAAAATCTGTTTCCCAATCCAGGGGCTGCAGCGTATTTGAAGGCTGTGTCCCCTGAAATGGGACACAGCTAAAGGTTAACGTGAACATTAAGCTAACAACCTAACATTACCGTTAGCTAGGACATGTCTGACAGCTAATACTACCGTTTGGTAGTGTTACATGACATAGTAAGAGGGGCCTAAATTCCTAGATAATGTAAGTTTTTTTAAGATTTAATGTTCCTAGCAAATGAACTGTTAGCTAGGAAGTGGTTGACTAATGTTAGCTGCTGATCAACGGTAGCTAACAGCTTCTCAGATATCTTGTTTCGCTTTGAAATACAGCCCAAAGTCCCTCTAGATTTTCATGATTAATTGTCTTTTCAGTTGTTCATTAATCAGGAAGCGGTACAATGATAATGATTTGTCAGTTACCCTACATTTATATGGCTTTTAACCTGTAACATAGCAGTAGCCTACATCATTATAATAGCTTTTGAGCTTCCCACCCTGAGCGTGACGTCAGAGGAAAATGGCTCCTGTGTAAAAATGGTAAATTAAGGATCAGTGTTGAAAATAAGGGAAAGGCTGTTCAATATATTGCTAACATAGTTTGTTTCGAGTACCTTTTTGCTCTTAAAAAAGCTCATGTACCCTTAAGTTAAGCCTGCTGTGTACACATTTGGGAATTTTTTGATAGGAATTCTGATGTTCAAAAGTTAGAGGTTGTTTTTAAGGGTTAGAGTGCCTTAAAGTCTATCACTAAAGTTAAGCTCCATCTGTAAAACATTCACTGTCTTGGTTTAGATTTTAAGGCCTTTTATGTACAGGTCCCAAACAACAAATTCTAATCTGGCTTGTTTGCAAAGGCTGTTGACTTGTTTTTGAAAAGTGCCAGTGCTCTTACTGCATCTTTCTGTTTGTATAATGATGTCCGCACCAGATGTAGAGAGCGTGCGAGTCACATCTTACCCCATCTGCCGTCCGTGACTCGCAAGCTCATCAGAACAAGACGTGAGCTGGGACATGTTTCGCAACACATAAAAAAAAACATTTAGTCAATCATAGGACCAAGAAGAGTTTAAAAAAAGTGAGTTGTTTGTTGTGTGAAAATTAGATGTTTTTTTCTGTTAAGGCTTTTGCTTTGTGTAGGCCATAAATGATCCATTTTGCCCGTACAAACATGTGAATTGTGTTTTTGTTATATCATGAAAGCCAGGTCTCTATCACTTTTAGAACAGGGCCTTTAAAAACAACTGTATCATATGTGAACTTTGTCTCTCCTACGTCAATAAATGCATCGTGTCTTCTCTGACTCAGCAACATGATTTATCCTCCCTCTTCCTGGAGTTCTTACAGGAAGAGCTCAGATATGTGCGGGGAATGCAGAAGCAGGACAGACTTGTTTGAGGTCAGAGAGTGAGACTATTCTTAGCACCGGTGGGTGTTTGGTTTTAAAGCAGACAGAACTTAGCATCCAAGTTTAGTTACCTTGCTATTATTACAAATGTTACAGTTGGACAAAGGATTGTGCTCCAAAGTGCCACATTTATTAAGTTACATGTGAGGTATTTCGTGAGATACCAGTGTGGGACCGGATTCTGGATGGAAACTCCCCAGGAAATACCACTTGCTTGCTGTGTATGTTGTCATGGACGATTCATGAAATCCCCATAAAGCGATTAAACAGGACATGGTTTCATAAAAAGTTTCATTTCCATGAACGTCAGTAAAATCACATTAGCAAACAGCTTTTTCACCTCCTTGCTTTGCTTTAAATCATTAAAGCAATGTTTTTCCTTTTCCCACAACTTAACCTTTTCTGAGATTAAACAGCCCATCAGAAGATAAAGCTATAGATTCTAAAATAATTATTGTATATTTGTATTTAAATTGGCCACAAAGCTGTTATCATCAAAAATGTATCATATTATTTCTTGTATGTGGCTCACATGAAATGGCTAGCTGGTCTGCCTACCTGTGCACACTGTGGTCTTGCAACTATTGCACATGACCTGAGTCCTCTATAAGGCTCAGCAAACATTAGAGAGCTAGTCGGACAAGAAAGGCAGAGAGAGGTAGCTGAATACACTTAACGATGACAACAATGTGCTGCACTCCTCCCCTCAAAGCACACTGTTGTGGACCTGTGCTAAAGCAGGAAAACGGTGCACGTTCAAGTTTCAAGGGCCTTTGGAGTGAGGATTTTTTTCAAATTTCATACAGTCAAAATCCAGGCTTCTCTGGCTGGTTTCTCATAAACTCCTAACTTAATATTATATTATTATGCATACCAAGTGATGAATTCAAAAGCTTAATTGATTATAAATATAGCCTTATGATAGGACAATCATTTTCGATCAAGAAATCCACTTTTAAACTCGTGACTATCTCGTCTTAGATCTAACTGATCACATCTGCCTGGCCACTATGACGTCATATTGACGTATACTTCACCTAATAACAAGACCTCGTGGCGCAACGGTAGCGCGTCTGACTCCAGATCAGAAGGTTGCGTGTTCAAATCACGTCGGGGTCATATCTTTGCTTCGGCTTCTTCGTGTGGTTATTGACGTTACTGTACCCACCCAGAAGTATCTCCTCCACCTGCTATTACCATACCCTTTCCTGCTACTTACCAAAATTCATGCCGATACATACATATTACACAGGCTATTCATCTATTTATATAACCGTCCATACAGTATGTACAATAATTGTTATGTGTATTAATATTTATACTGGTGTCCATACTGTACACATCTGATACATAGTATACCGTACTGATGATACCATAAGCTTTTGTTGGTGACAGCATGTGAATAAAGTTTATAAAAAAAACGTGATGTACAATTAAAAAAAAAAAAAAGATGCGGAAGTTGTGACCTGTTGCCATGGAGATTCGTCACTGGGCAACGCGGCGGTGAAGCGTGGAAATGCTTGTCCCCGGAACAAATATCAGAGGCAGCAGTGTAGCACCCAACACTTTTTGCCCTTTTAGCCTATACAAAAGTGGTAAAAACACTACAGACAAAGAAGCTTGTCTCCGGACTGATGGCTACAACAACTGAAGACAGTCGCTGTACATCATTAATTATTGTGAGTAAACAAAGGTTTTTAGGGTCTTCGTGTTCAGGATTAGCTTAGCCTACAATTCTCTTTTTGCAGTCTCGAGCCGTGTTGTTGTAAATTGCAGTAGGTGAGAGGATTCGTCTGAGAAGCATTATCCTCAGACAAGGAAGGAAGAAAAGAAGGATAAACTTCCTCCACTATACCTCCAGAAAATACAGGTAAATACACCTTTTTCTCATTGAAGAAGCTGTGAGAACCCATAGGTAAAACTAGCAAACCACACTGTAAAAGCATTATCAGTTAAATGTACTAAAAGTTTCAAAATTAAAAATACTGTGACACTAGGCTAAATTGTAGTCTATTTATATATTTCTTATTTATAAATGTGTAAGCAGTTGTTTGTATTTAGTTGAGATTAACTCAGTTTGACTACTTTTATACATATTGGGTAGTTTCTTTAAAAATGCATCATATTTTCTCAACTCAGATTAGGTATTGTTTGAACAATTCAGTCACTAAAATAAGTGAATACAGCTGTCACATTTTACACTAAATTAGTGATGTATTGACTAGTTGATGGACAGAAAAAAAGTGTTTGTGTTTCTTTATTATTTTAAAAGGATACTTTAAAAGGAGAAGACTTTATACATAACTCAGATAGACATTAAAACGATTTTGTATCAGAGAAATTTCTCTTCAAGCTGATAGAGAGAGGAAAGACATGCACCTTAAACTTTACAAGGCTCATACATTTTCTTTAAATTATAAGTGCACTGAGTGGTGCATACTTTAAGTTGTAGAAACAAAACAAACTGTCTGATGTATGTCACAACTCAGCTTCCTAAAGAATTTTAACTCATTTTCTTTTTAGTTTTTGTTAAAGTATAGTAAATGAAATTATTGTGCTACATTTTTTTATTAATAGTACATCCTCCACAGTTCCCTGATGGAGGCAATTATGCCAACAAACACAGAAAGCATTCTTATATAAATATACAAAGTCAGGTGCCCTAAAACCTCTCTTACTGCATGCACATAATAGCCATGCTACAGAGTAAAAACAGTAATTTGGAGTGGTTCTAATGTGTCATCTTTGTTACCATTCAATTTAACTCTTCACAATGTAAAGACAAGTATAAGGATCATGTGGTGGTGGAGGATACCTGCAGGGTTCAATGGCTCATTAAAGAACAGGCCTCTAGAGTCACTTTACATTGCCGGCCTATTACAGCTCATTAATGTAAACAAGCCATTAGCCCTCCAACTCTGATCTACTCCCTCAGGTTTGTTTGCTCGTGTGCAGCACCAACGTGTTTATGTTGCATCCCTGCAGAGAAACTTCAGGTCTATCAATGCCTCCTGAGACCTTGTCAGAGTCGCTGCTGCCCCCTCAGAGTCTGCGTCAGCCTCGAGCCCAGCTGCCCAAGCTCAGAGCAACCGGTAAGAAGGATGGAAAACGGCTCAAGAGCCAGAGGAGCAAAAAGAAACACCCAAAGGATTCAACGGGCCTGCAGAAAAACAAATCCAGTGTGAGTAGACTGGAGGAGCGCAGCAACCAGGCCGGGGACAGCCTGAGGTGGGAAGGAGTGCTGGAGGACCCCCAAGCTGAGGAAAAGAGGCTGGAGCTGTACAGAGCCAACAGGCGGCAGCGTTACATCGCACACAGAGAGGCGCTGTTAAAAGACAACCAGGACGTCTTTTTTAAAGATAGAAAAGAGAGAAAGGCTTTGGCTGAATCAGACCAACAGGTGGATGCATCATTGCTCCATTTGAGACTGAATTAAAAAGCAAGTAAGAGCCAAACTGTCATCCAAGCAATACTGTTTGTCATCCAAGGCTTAGGCTCGAGTTTTTTGCTGGTTTAAGCTCCATCTCCGTCAGCCACCGAACTATGCTGTCACATTATTTACTAAATTGTCACGCTAATGGCTGACCTGATGTGCAGAGTTCTGAATCCAGCTGGGAACGTAACCTTATCTCTACTGATTTGTTGCTTCTCCATACTGATAGGAAAGTCAAACTGAAAGATATGGAGGAAACAGACAGACTTCCACTGCTGGACGATAGATGGCAGAAAAGTCACATGTTTGCTGAGTGAATAACAATCCAACACAAAAGCCAATGAAAGCAAAAAAGGCAGTCATTTTGTGCCTGAGATTTTCTTTATGCATGAACAAAGTGAAACAAATACAAACAAGTTGAAATGACAGTAGAGAAGTACATGCCAGTTTTTCCATCAGGGTTCACTTTGTATTGATAACAAAGCTGTTACTAACAAGAGTATGATATTCAGCGCTGTAGCTTTTCTGCTTTATCACATACAAGGCAAATACCATCTTTCATTTGAACTCATCAGGAGAACAAAACTGATGTTTCTCTTACCTCAAAAATAAATAAATATATTATCACCAGATTACAATTGAATTATTTTGTTAATTTGAGAAGACAAAAGGTCTATTTTTAAAATAACCAGATAATTTATCACAAGAAAATGTTTAAAGATTTTGTCTGTTATCCTTTAGTTATCAAGACACCATATATGATGGCATGGCACTCCTGATCCCTGATAAACATTGTTAAAAGAAACAACCTTTTGTTTTCTCATTAATGAATCGGTCATCTTGTTTTCTTTAGAATTTTTTTTCTCTCGAGATAACAAAGCACGGCCATTCTTGACTTCCATACGTAACAAGGTTTTTGGGTGCAAACTAAGGCTGAGAAATGTTCTTGGTAGATAAATACATTTAAATAAATTTAAAAAATCCAGCTGTTACTTGAAAATATAAGATATCAGGGCAGTCATTGTTGCCTTTTGGCAGTAACATGAGCAGAAAGGTGGAAATTATTTTACTTAATGGGTCCTAATGTGTTACATATAATCATTTTTGTTGAATAAGGTTGATTTGACAGGTATTTGATTTGCTCTCCTAGCCAAAAATATTAGTTTCCTGTCCGTTTTGCTTTTAAATTGCCTAACTGATCATTCAGAAAATGTGTTATATCATAATATAAACACTAACTGGCCACTTCATTAGGTACACCTGTATAATCTAATGCAGTTCAGCACAACAGCACTGCCGTGGATTCTGCTTTCATGAAGTTTAGTTTTTGTTGACTTTTATTTTGTTGAGAGTCAGAAGTGTGTAAATTCAATGATGTTTATTACTGAGGCCGTAGTTAAAGGTGGTGTTGTGCTGAACTAAATTATATTGAGATGTGTCTCTAATGTTTTGTCCTCCCTGTTTACATACATGAGGGGGCCAGAGTATTAGAAACACCTCTGAATACAAAGCAGCTCAGCACAGCCCAACCACCAATTATGATGTACACGCTGAAATATCATTGAATGAACACACCTCTATGACAGCTTAAAAAGAAGCCTGTACATTACAGGCAACATAAAAGCTTATGGCTGAGCTGGTCTATTGGATTACATTAGATTTTTCAGGTGTACCTAATGAAGTGGCCGGTGAGTGTATATCATTATTGTGATACAGAATTAAATATACCATATTAGACCATTTTATCCGTATCTCCCACATTTAATAAGATGAAGCTTTTTGAGTTTAGAGACTCATCGTGATCTAGATACTGTAAAGAAAACGTCTTGTCATGTTTAGCAAAAAAAAAAGTCTCAAATCTCTTACATAAAACATCTGTAAAAAATAAAATAAACCACTGGCACCTTCCATGTTAAAACATCATAGCTGCTACTGGCCTTGAAAAGTCTGAACCAGTTGAACCCTGGGTACAGCGAGACGAGGAAGGGCACTGAGGGTGAAGCGAAGAGTGAATGTGGAGGTAAGGTAAAGACAGGGATACAGCAGCAGAGAGACAGAAGGGGGAGAGAGAAAAACACAGCATTTCTTTTGTGAAGGTTTTTGTCCATCTGCCTTTGTGTGATGTTTTTTGAAGGCTTATTGTTCCCTGTTGGTGCGTTTTGTTATCATTGCCTGTTTCAGCATCTCTGCTTCAAAGAGCTGAACACTCCCCCTCTGTTCTCCTAATCCCCCCTCCGACTCACCGGCCGGACCACGTACAGGGCCGCAGTGGGCATTAAGGTCACTTGTGTTTTTCCAGCAGCCTCATTTAAGTTACAGGCAGCACACAAAGCCTTCAAATATAGCAGAGATTAGACTGAGGCATCTTTAATGTGATGTCTCTGGACTGTTACTGAAACACTCCTTGGAGACATGAAGCCATGAAAGTTTAATAAAATGTATTGAAATAATAAAAAATATCAATATTAAAAAAGAAGTCCCAAAAGCTGCATCCATCTGAGGTATCTGTTGTTTGCATGGTGGAGTCCCCCTCACATGAACACTGACTGTGTGACGTACACTTTGAATCCAGAACTTCAACACTGTAATATAAACTGTTTCTTTACTCCAGTTCTTCAGACTCTCTGTCCTTGGTGAGAGGGTCGATGACGAAGAGACGGATGATTGACATTCTGACTGCACGTCGACATTGTACAGATGATGCGTTGATCAGGACAACTGCAGCCAGCTCAGGTTATCTGATCTGTCCAGGAGAGGAAAAAGAGAGGACATGCTTTACACCATCGGATGCACTGGGTTTGGTTTGTGTTGAAGGAGGAATTTTATTCCTGAAGTTACAGACTTTCTTGGCAACTCAGGGGCAGAGTAAACTAAGGTTGGGCCTGTTGTTGATGGCTGAAAATCCACGACAAATTAGCCCCGTACCACTGTAACATCATGATCTTAAAGGGTGCTTTATATGTCATTTTATTAACATGTTTTTTATCAAAACTGGTCATATTAATGTTACCAGTTTTACCACATTGATATATGCTTTCCCCTATTCTATTCCTCCCCCTAATTCCAGATGAAAGAAAGGTGCAAATCTACCTTTTAATAAGCAGCCCTGAGTTGTCTGGTTTGTGGACCATACATGGCAGAGGAAACGCCACAACTCTTCTGCCTTCTGCTTTATTTTTGTATATAAAGACACCTTGTTCTGTGTTGTTACTTAAACATATAGAAGCTTTAAAGGGTCAATACGATAACTTTCTGTGTCATGACAAGGCTGCTGCAGGAGGAGGGCCGACTTTTGTTCACCCGTCAAACTAAGGCGCATGGACTGGAGTTAAAGATGCTGTAGATCATCTTGCATCCCCCTCCCCCCTTCATTTCATGTTAGCCCAATACTATCTTTTTTGTCATAAAGGCAAAAATGTTTAAAAATATACTTTATATTGATCATTAATTCAGTGTTATTATTTCTGTCAATTTTAAGTCAGACTGGAGGTTTGTTCCTATAATCACTTTTAGAGGTTCATAAACATCACAAGATACTTTTCTCCTTTGTTTGTTTACAGTAAATAAACTCTACATCTCTATGAACGTACGAAGTCATTGGCCATTCAGATAATATTTGATTTAAATTGTCCAAAGAAGAAAAAAAAGAAAAGATTCACATACTCAGCTTCTTTCTTGGTGATGACTTTTCCTGCTACCAGCCTCTCGGCGACTGCAGACACAGCGGGGTCGTAGTTTAGGCTCGCTGCTGCTATGACCTCATCATCTCTACAGGGATGCAAACATTAAAAACATGCACGTGTGGACTAAGAGTTTTAGAGTGATTGCAGATGTGCAGCTGTGAAACAGCAGCTGTTTAATCAACTTACTTGATGTACAACGCCAGAAACTTCCTGTCCTCAAACTTCCCTTTCATTACAATCTCAGTGTATCCCTCCCCATAGCCTGCACACAGACAGAACAAAAACATGCATTACACTGAATGGTGATCACAAATCTGTCATGGTTAGAGTCAGTGTTTTTAGTTTGTGCATACAGCAGCAGGACAAACTGTTTTATTGGGGTTTGCTCTTTAATTTAAGGGTCCAGAAAGTGAGTGATTTATTGATATAAATACCAAAATACAAGTGAAGTAACTTAATATAAAAAAAATAATACAAGAACTGGCCAATACATATAATATTTCTACATCTAACGTACTTCTGGTGCACATGTGGAGCTTTGACAACCTGAATCATTTGACTATAAAGGCCTGTTAATGTGGCCTCACTCCTTACTCACTGGCACTGTAAGGGTTGGGGCCAATTACAAATAATTACAAAAACATTTACATACAATTGTGTGTGTGTGTGTGTGTGTGTGTGTGTGTGTGTGTGTGTGCCCACCTGCATATCGGATGGTTGTACCAAGTAGGACGGTCCAGTAGAAAGGAACAGAGCTGAGTTCAGTTTGTGTACCCAGCATATTCAGAGCTGCTACTCTCCCTAAGTGACATTAAAAACATATTGCCTTTTAGAGTTAATAAAACTAGATGAGATATACAATTAATATATGACCAATAATGAGGGTTCAGTGTCGTAATTATTTTTAAACTGTATTTCCTAAGTTGTTAAAAGTCATTGAAATCGGCCTCAGACACTGTGTAACCATATATATACATTTGTAACTGCTTTACCATGTGCTTGTGCCATCTGCCAGTGTCCGATGTTGACCATCTGGTTTTTGGCCATCTTCAGGGGGAAGGTGGCCAGGTCGCCCCCACAGAACACACCAGGGACATTGGTGCGCATGAACTGCACGAGGGAAAATACCGAGAACTGATGATTTATGTTGCAGAATATAGTATTTAATGTGAGGAAGCACACGTTTTGTTATGGCCTCTGTAACATGCCTAAAGAAATACTCAGGTGAACATCAGATTATTAACTGACCTGATCCACTGTTACAAAGCTTTTTGAGTCCATCTGTATTTTGCTGCCATGCAGGAACTCTGAGTTAGGTTTGATGCCTGGTGGAAGAAGAGGAAAGAAAGGTGGTTCAGTGGGGTTTGTAGGAGTACTGCAACTGTTGGAGTTATATGAAGCTACAGCAAGTAGCCTGTTAGCTTAGCTTAACATTAAGCTGGAAACAGGAAGAAACAGCTAGCCTAAATCTGTCTAAAGGTCAAAATCTGCCAACTAGCATCTCCAAATGTAACTGATTTAAACATTCGATCACATTTTTCTAGTGTGCATGTAGGCTGAAGTATAAAGGAAATTTGCTGGTTTACCAGGGGGTTAGTTTTATTTGCTCTGATTAGCAGAGACTCCAGGAAGTCTCCATTCTCAGCCAAGATATATTCTGCATCAACAGTATGAAACACATAATGTGTTAGGGAGCTTTAGACGTCTGAGACGGCTCATTATGTTGCCTTTGGACGGAGCCGGGTTAGGGGTTTCCCTCTGCTCTAGTCATTGTGCTAAGCTAAGCCAACTGGCTGTCAGATGTCCCTCCATTTATATCACACAGACAAGCATATAAGTGGGTATAAGCGTTTTTCCCAAACAATTTAAATATTTCTGCAAGACACTCGAGCTTTTACAGCAAAATAACACATGAAGCTCCATTATTACAGTTTTTCTTGATTGCTTTGATGCAGCAGTCAACTCAAACCCCACATTTTCAAAACAGTTAACACACAGGCCGAAACAGTGGCACTCATGGTCGAAATGACACATGTTGTTTGCAGAAGGCTCTAACCGTGCCAAGACATTTCAAATATGCAACAAAAGCAAATTTTGCCTTCAAACAACACAAATTGCAAACAAGTGTATGAGCTCTTCCAATCAACCATTACACAGTGGACAACAAAATACAAAATACAGCATTCAGTGCGAATCAGTGCACCATTGCTTGTCATTGTCGCCTATTACTGTACGTAGCTGTCATGCCAGTGCCATTTGTTGTCAAATTTGCCTTCTTGCAAAGAATTGGATCCAGAATCAGAAATGCTTTGATGCAAATTTTATTGATTCCATTGATTCTTTTTTTCAAACTGTGGCTGAAAACTGAAACACTGTAAATATTACACAAAATACATGTAAACCTAAATAAAATCTATTAGAGTAAAGTATAAAAAAATATTACTGTAGAGTATAAGAAATAGCCACTATTGATACTCAGTCTCATCTGCCTTAGACCTCTTCCATCCATGTTGGCAAAGAACACAGACGCTGCACCTTTTAACGCCTGCAGACTGATTGCTATTTGAAGATTTGTGTCAAACAGGTGCTTCACTGATTTCATACTGATGTAGGTAGTTTCTAATAGTTAGGAACAGATGGTTTCTGTTTGGTTAGCATAGCTAAAACAATGGAGTTTGGACTGCTTGAATGACATCCGTGTTAACTGTTCTGCAAAAGGGTGGGGACAATGTGCCAATGAGAAAGGGTTAACACATTTGCAAGAGGTGTCTTGTGCTCTGCTGAGACAGTGATGATGAAAACCGAGTGGATCCCAGTTTCTTTAAGCAGGTCAAAGCAATCAAGACAAACTGTAAAGCTGCCTAGCATGCTCCAAATGTCATTATTAGAGTGTTCACTGTTGTTATATGAAGAGATTTAACAATGCACTTACCAATGCCAACAATTAAAACATCAGCCGGGATAACTTTTCCACTTTTGAGCACAACTTCCTTCACCTTCACGAGACAGAAGACAGGAAAAACTGTGTTTTTACTGATGTTCAAGTCCACGGGAGCCTGTTAAGTCCATTATTCCAACATAACTCGCTTTCTGGTGATAAAAGGCTAATCTATCCTGAGAAAAACAAACCGTGATTTCCTGAGATAATCAAAGAAAAAAAACTTCAGATATCTTGTTCTTGAGATATCAACATAATTACGGAGAACTCAGAAATAAGTGTCGTGTTCATTTGATCACACCTGATTCCAGGCTACAAGATGACTGCTGGGGATGATTCAGAACTTAGCAGTGACGTAAAGTCTGATGTGCTGATCAATATTACTACTTTTGACATTTAAGCCTCCAATCCATTGCTGCAGTTAGATGCCAAGTTTGTATGTTGGCATGGCACAACTGATTTCTGATAAACATGATGAGTAATCAGAGAAAGCAGACTTTTAGCATGGCCATGTGCTTCTGTACAAGTCTGGCTTTTGACCAATACTAAAGACAATGTGTATTTTCCTGTACCTTTCCATCAGCACCGATGACCTCTGTCACATTATCATTCATGTAGAATCTCACATTTTTCTCCGACAGCATCTGCCGGAAACAACAGAATATACATTACAAGACACTGAAGTGAAAGAAATTTAGCGCACAGATAAAATACAGGACTCTCTCTCTCCTTCTTACCATCATTGTGACTTTACCAATTTCCTTGCCCAGTGTGTTCTGGTACGGAAGCTCACTGCTGCCGATCACTGTGATACTGGAGGCTTTGTCTATCAAATAAGATGCGATTTCCATGCCTGAAGGAAAACATGTTAATGAAGCTGCGGTAGAGAATAACAGGAAGTGGATAATAGGCATAGAAAACCACAACAAATGAAAATAACCCATCTCTATATTTTACCAACTGATTATTTATCTATATTTAACTATAATTTGTTGATGTTGTCACTTCTATCCTCTTGTTTGTCTTATTTTTTGCTGCTTTCATAATCTTTTACTGCCTTTTGTAGCTTATTGGCCTCCACAAACCCGATGAAAGAAAAGCTATGAATTTTAAACATAACTCTGTTTTATTTACATTTTACAACTGCAGCAGATTTGATGCGATTATGTCTTGTTTTGTATATATATTTAACTTCCCACAGACTGACAGTCCAGGCAAATGTAGAAATAGGCTGCAAACACAGTACCGACAAAAGAGGTTCCCACGAGGACGACGTTGCAGCCCAGACAGGCTGCGTGGATTTGCCGGGCGTCCTCCGGTGTCTCCAACATCTTGACATTGTCCAGCTTCATCCCGGGCAGGTCCAGGCCTTTTGCTCTACAGAAGAAGAAGAAGAAGAATACAAAGAAAAAGAAGAAATACTTTATTAATCCTGGCAGGGGAAATTCAATTTTTTTCACTCTGTTATTAGAAACATGCTACACACACATAGGCCTGAAATATACATATGCAGAAACAGCACCCATCAATGAGGAGATAGGACAGGACCAGATTGACCTCTTAACTATAGACAATCTTAAGGTACAGAAATCACATATACTGTTGGTCTTAGTTGCTCAAATAAAATATTTAGGCCATAATTCGTGGAGTCAGGAGAGATTCTCTAGGTCCCATTTCCTGATAAAGATCAATCTCAGACATAAGGAGGGTTTTTTCAGAGGGTTTACTTTCATCTTGGTATATTCTAATTCAAACACTTTCACATATTTAATTATTACAATAATATCACATAAATAATATCACTCAAGAAAGATGATCAGTGAAAGTATAGACCTAAAATTAAACCAAACAGTAAAATGTAATTTAAATGTGGATTTTGTCTCTTGTAAAAGATCTGGACCTTCTCGGCTTCCTACGAGCTTATAAGAGCTTCTTTAGTTACAATGATACAAGGAAACAGCTCTTAAGCTTAGGAACATTTGTGAAATGGATTTCAAAATTCTCTTAGACTTCAGGTGCCTTTGGGAAATGAGGCCCTGGTCAGTAATCAATAAGTGCAACTGCTTGACACGGAGACGTCCCACTGACCAAAAGGCTTTGGCTGGCCCTGGTTATAAATGGGGTGCTTGCACAGATACATACAGATTTTGTTTGTGTATTTGTCTTTGTATTTGTTTGGGATCTTTTAAACTCAAACTGAACACATTTTGTAGAGGGCTCCTTTATGTGGTCTAGAATGATCTGATGCTTCTTCTTGTGGTGTTTTATTGTACAATTTGTATTTTATGTTGTCCTAACTGTACTTTCTTGTTAAGCTCTGTGTTTTGTGTTCTTCCATCCATCCATCCATCCACCTATTATCTTTACCGCTTATCCTGTTCAGGGTCAAAGGGGACTGGAGCCTATCCCAGCTGTCATTTGGTGAGAGGCGTTTAGACTGGTAACTTTCTAACTCTAGCTGTGAGCCAACAGCGCTAACCACCACCCCACCGTGCAGCCTGTTTTGTGTTTAATGTATTTATTTTTGACTTTGTTTTTTTACTGTTCCTTGTGTATTTGTTTATGTATTTTTATGAGGTTTAAAGGCCGATCTAGAGCGAGGAATTGCAAAATAGCTTAAACGCTTTGGCGTGTTGCAAATAGCTACCAACATACTTCCCATACAGAAATAAACAATGAATAAATAATTAGTATACCTGCATCCTGTTGAGATGAAGAGCTGGTCGTAGCTCTGGACTGACCCATCATCAAACGTGACCGTCATCTTGTCTGTGTCCACCAACAGCGCCTGTAACACAACCAGAGTCCCCTCAGTTTTATGAATCTGTCCAGATCAGCCATCACGTCCCAGGAAGAGATGAAACTGAAAAAGGAAAGAGAACAACTCACTTCTTTCCTGAGCCACACCTCGATGTCGTACTTATGGAAGAACTCCATCCTCCGCAGCAGAATACTGTCACTCTCCACGTTCATCACCTGTAAGACGGACACAGGGTTTGTGTGTTTGTTTAAGTTTTAGTGGTCAGTTTTAAAATACACACACAAATTCATCCCTTAAGTGTGGTTGCACCTTGCTGAGTCGGGTTTTGTCGTAAGGTAATAGTTCATCTTTGGTGGCCATGATGATTCTGCCACCAAACTCCTCCTGCCGCAGAGTCTCGGCGCAGATCAGTGACGCAGCTCCTGCGCTTACAGAGAGTTCACAAACCATCACACACACACACACAAAAAAACTCCTGACTTATTTTATTTAATTTATTTCTGTTCATCCACAATGCATCCTCAATTAACACTCCTGAGAGCATGGAGTAATGACATGTCATCAACCAACATCAAGTAACTGTATCAATGTTAATTTACAAGAGCCAGAGATGTAAGCCACTCATTAAAAGTCAAGATGATCATATATCCAAGTAGGTGATTATATCTGTTTGTTGACTAATCGATTAATCAACAACAGATTCAGCTTTAACACACACACATACAGACATACAGAGTGAGCCACTCTCACCTCCTCCCAGCAGCAGAACAGTGTGAGTGATTCCCGGCACTGAACCTCCCATATTCTTTATTCGTTTCTCCTGCCTGAGAGTCTGAACAATGAATAAAACATATCGTCATACAACCCAAGACAGGAAGGAAGATCATCAAAGTATAGGAAATATAATTAGATCAACTACATATATCCCAAAAACAGTAGTCCTATTAAAAGTATGTTTAATATACTATAGTATATTTATATTTTTCTTTCTTTTTGTACCATTAATTTGTTTTAATGCTCAAAACTTTGCAATTAAACAACTGATTAATAATATTTACTGGATAAATGATGGCCATAAAAGCCCCTACACAGCCACAGTACAACCACATAGCTGTTAGAGACTGTGTGATTCTGACAGGGATGGTTAATGACAGGGATAAATAAATATCTGAAAATCAATTCACTGAAAGTCTGTTATGTGTAATATTGAGTGAAAACTTAAGACTTATTTGGTACCCAGAATTCTCTACTTTGGGATTCAGAGAGGAGTTCTATCAGCAGGTGATGGAGGACTTTAACCACTATTTAATGTGAACACAAAACATTACAATTAAATAAAATGATATATTATCCCTTATAAACTTATTTACAACATGTCTTTGTTTCCATTTAACAATGATGTTAAGAGACAGGAAGCAGAGGAAGATCAACTGAAAAAAACCTTCTTACCTTCTTGTTTACAGACACATACACTTTGCTGTTTTGAATTTTAACCTTCGAAAGAGAAAAAGACAAAATTAAAATCATAGCTAATTTCTTCATAAGCTAAATGTCTATCCATCTGTCTGTCTGTCTCTCTGTGCCTCTGGTTTGTACCTTGTGGCAGGGTAAACAGTCCATGCCGGGGAACTCCTCCAGATCTCCTGTATGGACGTTGAAACAGGCGCCATGCCACGGGCAGCGCACGGTGTGGCCTGAAATAAACCCTAAAAACACACACACATGTTTCTTAACATTTAACACTTGGTGTTAATGTGAGCAAATAAATTAAAGATGTGTTCAACCTCAAACTCACACCTCATGGCTGTTTACCTTTGCTGAGTGGAGCTCCATAGTGTGTACACTGGTTACCAATGGCACTGTATTTGCCCTCGCTGCGTGTCAAAAGAACGCTATGATGTCCCACCTCAACCTCCATCATCCTGAGGTAACAAACACACACACACACACACACACACACACACACACAGAGGGTTATTGCAATAGGTTTACGCCAAAGCTTTGATTGACTGAGTTTTATACTGTTCAGAAAGGTGTGCTTGAAAATAGGCATCCTGTTTTCAAAAACTGTAATTGTAGGCACATGTTTAGCAATGTATGCATCATGTCTCTTTGGACAGTAAAGTCGGACACTTTGGTTCAGACAGAAACATCCTAAAAACTATCAGATGGATTGCCATGAATTATAAAACAGAAATTTGTGGTCCACAGAGGCTGAATCCTTCTGACTTCTTTTCCCCTTGGATCATTTTATGATTTCAAACAATGCAGTGATTAAAATTACTTGTAAAGAACAAATATTTAGAAATAAAATATACCCTTACTTGTGACCATTGGCTGGACATGACATGGGGTTGATATAGTATGAATATTAATATTCAGGTTGGCTAAACACAGTTGGATTCGGACTCTTCAGGTCTTGACTACAACAGAATGACTGGAGTTTTTTAATGGCTTCAAGGTAACATGACATACCAAGACTGCCAAACGCAAGCTCACTCCTATCATTGATGATGTTTTACTATTAACATTTTCATTTGTAGTACTGTGGGGTGGCTCTATCATTGTCACGTCATATCTATCGGTAGTGGAAAGTGGTAGATGAAAAACAAAAGCGGAGTTCAGTATAAGAATTGTAAAAAGAAAAAAAAAAACGCGACATACGTCACAAACATGCGTCGATAGCGTTTGTGTAATATTTCCCTCTGCCAGAGCGGGGAGACAAAAGTGCCACACAACAGGTTAAACTTTTCAGGAAGCTCCATCAACAGGTCAGAATTGTTAATATGTGCAACACTCTGATTCATGAACAAAATACCTGCAGAACTATTTACATTTGCATCTCTACTCTGTTTGGCGCTAATTAGCAAATGTTAGCATGCTAACGCACTAAAAAATGTAAAGATGATACAAATTATACCTGCTAGCGTTGTCACTGAGAGCATGGAAGCATGTCTATAAACTCCTGTGTGCTCAAGGGTTTATGCATTACTTAAAAGTTATGTTTTGTGATTTACTGATTTTAAGTTTGTCAGAGGAAGAGATGCTTGGTTACGTGTTTGTGGCTACCAAACCATATCGTTGTTAATTAACGGTTTAAAATAATTTAATATATCAGAAATAAGTCCTGAATTATACATAAAAAACACCCCTTTTTTTCTTACTGTCCTTCCTGCAGGTCCGACTCAAGACACACCACCGCTGTCAGTTCCTCTGATAAATCCTCTGGGTCAGACTCCGGAAGCTCCTGACGGGCTAAACACACGCACACGCGCAAATACACGCACAGGCACAGGCGAGCATGCGCACACATGTCACACGAATTTAAGAGAGTTAAATAATCTATTAACATTTTTTAAGATGTAGTTTAATTAAAAATATAGATAATTATCGTCATTTCAAACATTTAAACTGATGATCATTTAGAAACAAAATGCTAAAATATCCGGCCTCTGTTAACCAACAAACTGCTCTGTTATCCAGTAAAAATAAGTTTCTTACGTGGTTTGGTCCCAGACATGTCTCTGATTCAATAGTAACAACACAAAGAAACACAAAAATCCTCTTGAAACATTAAAAGTTAGTCAGATACACTGCTGAAGTTTTTTCCGTGTCCACAGCTTCTGCTCATCAGCTCAACGATGGGAGAAGAGTCCATTTCCACGGCAACCGGTCCATCCCCGACCGTCATCCCTTGATCCTGAGAGAGCGAGAAAAGCGGACGACTTTGGAGGTTTGATAAGACGAGCAGGAATCAACCCCAAAAAAGTTAGTTTTGGGACTCCGGTAAGTGATGTCACTGGTCACGTTCAGCCTCGTTATTGTCCCAGAGAAAAGCGGTCCCGGTCTTTTGTGTGTCACAGCGGCAGTGTGGAGAAAAGGGCTGACGAGGCAGCAGCCGGCGACACTGAATGGACCGGCGACAAAAGCACCTCTTACAAAACCAGAGGTAGTACTTTCATTCACACATCGTTTCAAGTTTCAAGTATCATCACTTCAAAAATCATGGATTTAAAACACAAGATAGACCTTCTTTCACTTATATTAAAAGTCATTACGTCAAAATGTTTGTATCTATATTCAAACACAGGCTAAGAGCAACACACGAAAAGTATAATTATTGTCCCATTAAGTGTATAAAAATATACCTGATTTTCATTACTTTACATATTGTTCGGTAGCTGGTATCAATAATGAACCCATCTTAATCTTAACCCTTAAATAAAACATGTCTAAAAATGTTGTTTTATTAATCTGAATCTGGCAAGTAACTGGTGACCAAGGTTGTCAAATAAATTAGGTGTAAGCACAAAATGGCTACACAACCAAAGTGCAAGTACCTGTAAATTGTACTTGAGTAAATGCACCTTAATTACTTTCTACAGCCAATAATTGGTTAGTTGTTCATTAAAGTTTAACTTCAGGTCCCATAGTTTATTTTTATTTTCTTTAAAGCAACTGAAATATACATTATATAGCCTTCAGTGTTGAGTTGGCACACTTTCAGGTAATTCATTCCAATTAAGTTTTCTCCCGGAGAAGGGCACCTGGAGCCACTTTATCAGGTTTAAGCTACCATAGTGGGATCCAAGAGGGCACCTGTGTGCAGAGAAAATTTAAGTTTGAGTCAAGTGAAATATATCAACAAGCAAGAATATAATGCATCAGGTTCCAATGGTGCATGCTGAACTGTTTACTTTTTCTACCTCTCTTTGAATCATATTTTCTTCACTTTCCACTTGATGTCACCCGTGGCTCGTATTTCATTGTCCTTGAGTGTGATAGTAGCCCTGGGTAGTCATATTTTTGAGATTTCATCTTTTTTATGTTGGTTGATGTGAAAATAAATGTAAAGATAAATACTGTGTAAGCAAGAAAACAGTATGCAGATTGACCTATTTTATTTCCAGGGAGGGAATCACACCACAATGTCTTAACGACAGCGAGTAAACGTGACTCCTTCACCTGTTATCACTTCATGTCAGGAGAGGAATGTGCGTAAGAGGGCAGAGGTAGTGTGTTAAACAGCCTCAGCGCTTTGTCTTCATTCTCCTTTATCCTCTGTTTCAGGCACATGGGATCTGAAGTAAAGCTTTATCATGGATTTAAGGTCAACACTTGTGGTCGTTGGAGGATCTGTTTGCTCTTTCAAACTGTTGAACACCATTGTCGGATTACTGCCGACGCCTGAGCCGGCACTCAAGAAAGCCTGGAGGTGGAGGAACACCATCACTTCTTTAGCTCACAGCTCGCTGACAGGAGCGTGGGCTGTTTTATGGTGCGTAAAGACACAATAATCAGGGTTAGAGATGTATTTTATTTTAATGTCCTGTGCTCTCTCTTTTTCTCTCTCTGAACATGCAGTTTGTACCGTCAACCTCAGATGATAGAGGATCTGATCTACTCTCACTCCTTGCTCACCCACAGCCTAGTAGCTGTGTCGACAGGTGACACCCTCACACAACAACAACAACTAAAATACACAAATAGATTACTTTCCCCAGCCTTTATAATTGAGATCAATTTTCAGTCTTGATAGTCTCTTTATTGTTTGCATGAATGAGGCTTTAACAGCGAGGACTAAAACAGGTTGTTCCTGGATTGAATGAAGTAAAATGTTAATTTAGCTCACCTCAAATTCCAGTTCTGTCCCTGCAGGTTTTTATACTTAGATTAATTTAAGCATGCAGTTTGTTATTTCTGCCCCTAGGGGTCTCTCAATCAAAACAGTAACAAAAGACGTACTCTGATGACATTGTGAAGTAGCGTTGCATCATGGGAGTTTTTCTCTTTATTAAACTTGTTAAACTTTTTGACGTGATTCAGGCAGACATCATGTAAGCAGAGGAGTTTATGTATTATAGTTTTATTCATATGTATTCACTTAATGTAATTTTCTTTTAAGAAAACAGGGTTTTAACATAGTTTGAAACTTCAAGGATAATGTAGAGACGCATCTAAACAAAGTATACAACACAGGTCTAGACTTTTAATGGAGAAATGTTTTACATATTTTACCTTTAGTAAAGGGTTTGAAAAAGCTTGATTTGATTCGATTGATTTATTTAGCACATATTAAAAAAACAACAATGTTATACAATTTAAGAAAATGAGACATGCAGGAGAAACCCAGAAAACCCTCAATGGGCTTGACAAGTAGGGCACATACATTCTCTTAACACTGATCAAAAACAAGTATAAAAATGTAGACGTTGTAAGCTCAAACCAAACAATAAATAAGGGGTTTTTTCTTCCTCTTGGACTCTGCTATTAAACGGCTAAAGGTCACTGTGTGTGTGTTTCATGCTTGCACACATCTTATGTAGGCCTATATTTCCTCCTGCAGGTTACTTTATCCACGACTTCTTGGACGTGGGCTTAAGTCAGTCACTGAAACAGTCCTGGGAGCTGCTCCTCCACCACTCCACGGTAATAAAACCCTGTGTGTGTGTAAGTGCTGTACTGTGACCGAGAGAGCTCAACACACCTTAACTTAAACAGCCTAACATGAATATACATAAAACACAAGCACTTACCTCACAGAAGCATTAACACATTTGGTAACACATATAAAGCATCAATAGTCTGACTGCATAACTACAACTTCTACTTCAGTTAAAAGTTTCTCACAAATCCTCTCTTAACTTGTCAAACACTTACTCCTCTGTGTGTTGTGATAATGACAAGGTCAGTGAATGAAAATGCACCGTCATCCTTCGCTCCCATTTGCCCTCCAGCCTTGATCTGTGTGACAGTTTTATCTCAGGCGGCAGAGGTCGTGACCCGATTCACCTCCAGCAGGGCAGCAGTCATGGCCCTCAGTGTGTGTGTGACTCCAGTGTCACGACATTGTAAAATATAAGACTGGTTTTAGTGTGTGCTTTATGTGTGTGTTTGCTTATACCTGATTTCACAGACTACACAACTATTATAACACAGTTTAAGGTCTGCTTGGTGCAAAAGTGCTGTGGGAGAGTTTTCGTTTTTTTATTTTTCATAAAATAACTCAGTATCCTCTTCAAAAAGTTTCTTTTCAGTCTGCTGTAAATCTTACTTCATCTAGAGGACTCCTTAAAGTGAGAGTTTGATCACTTATCTTGTAGAAAAGAACCTCACAACATGTGGACCAAAGTCTACTTGTGGGAGCTTATCAACATTTTGTACTTTCTGTTCAGTAAAAGAGATAAAGTGTGAACCACGTTGTGCTGCAGGATATTACACACCAGCCAAACCAACTACTTGCATCCTGGAAACCCCAAACTTGTCCTTCGAAATGCATAAATTTTAATTATATTATAATAAATAATGTTTAATTCATGAATTATTAACATATATCAATCAAACTTTTAGAAAGATGTACCACCGTAGGTTGCATAGTGTTCAAGATAATAATCTATTAGTAGAAGATCCTACTTTGCAGAAGAATAGGTAACTTAAAGTGTCTTTGGAAAGATGAAGATTTTGATAAGTATTATGTGAACATACTCCATGAATTTATAATCAGAATTCTTTTATTGATTATATTTTGTATTATCAAATTGATTCCAAACAAATTTGCAGAAGAAAAAGTTAAATATTGGAGTTGGAGTCTGAAATTTAGTGCAGTAGGACAAGAAGAAAAACATTTAAATTCTCAAATACAACTACCTAAATCAACCAACCAATCAGCCATGTTTTATTTCAACAGCACCAAATCAAAACAAAAGTTTCCTCATGGCACTTTAATTGTAGAGCAGGTCTAGAACAAACTTTTTCTTATATTATTTACAGAGAACACACATTAATTCACCATGAGCAAGTAAAAGTGGCAAGAAAAACTCCCTTGAAGAAACCTCGAGCCGAACCAGACCCATCTGTTGTGACTGGATGGGTTCAAAAAGTGAGATAGAGAGAGACACAGAGAGACCTCTAAATTGAACGTATTTACCGCGCTTGATTGAATGTGAACAATTAATTTATACAACTGGTGTTTACTTTTGATCACACTCTGTTCTCAGGTGATCTCCTGCTTCAGTTTGGCTGTGACGTCCCGTCTCTATCTGGGCCTGGCTGTGGTGTCTTTGCTCATTGAGATCAACTCTGTGTTCCTTCACGTCAGACAGCTCCTCCTCGTGTCAGGACGGAGGAACAGGTCGGGGACTGAAACCACAGCCCCTCGCCCCTCTGTGGCCTACAGGCTGACCAGCTGGCTCAACCTGGGAACGTAGGTAGCAACTCAGTACTTCTTTGTTGGAGGTTTCATAAACGTCACGTGACAATAAAGACTGTTCTCATATGTGAACATGTAATCGCTCCTACAATATCAGTTCTAATGTATTTGTGTTTTCGTATTAGTAAGCAGCTAGTTGTTTCAGAAGAAGGTTCTTGTCATGTCATTCAATTGTGATTTTTAAAGGAATAGTTTCACATTTTGCTTTCTTGCTGATATTTCTCATATCTATCTGGAGCTCGGAGGTTGACAGCTAACCTCGCTCGGTCCAACTAAATCTACCGTCCAGAAAGTCTAAAGATCGTGATTTAATGTTGTGTAGTAACTTCTTGTAGCCTCTTGTGAACTTGCCAGTCGTCCGATGGAGGCTCCAAGAAAAACCTGAATACCTCATTTCTATTTTACTACTTTTCTTAAAGCATTTCGTTAACAGAAATCTGCTTTTCTTAAAGTAAATTCTCATGTGATGACCTGATTTATTTGCAGACTGTCTGTTGTCACCACTTCTGACTGATTTTCTTGTCTATTCTGCAGGTTGCTCGTATTTCGCGTCGGTACAATGGGTTGGATGACCCGCTGGCTGGCAGCTCACAGTTCACGAATACCTGGTTACGTCTTCATGATTGGGACAATAGGCATGAGTCTCATTTCCACCATGAACATAGTGCTGTTTTACAGACTGTTAAGAGCAGACATCCTAAACAACAATCACAACACCAGTGGGAACCACTAGAGGGAGCCACTGCTGAGCCTGTGCTGCCAAAATGACTCCACTGGTTCAGTTTTCTACCTCATGACGTGAATGAACCGTGGATAAAGTTCCCCTGGGAGTTATAGTTTCTAACTTTTCATTTTCACTTGTCAGTTCAATGTCATAAATTCACTGTTTTGTTCCATAAATGCACTATTTATCAAATCATGATACACCTCTGCTCAAGTGTTTATTTATATTGTGTCACAATTAGTGACTGAATTTAACTAATGCACCGTATAAGTTACAAGAGGAGTTGTGTGTGCTGAAAAATGGCTCCTGATTTGCTCTCTAAAAAGTAAACAAAAATCTGTGTGACATTTTTCTTTTGAAATTGCCGAAGAAACATCTCCATTAAAACATCAGATATCTGCAGTCTCAAGTTTTCTTATTTTTAGTGGAATATTTCTTCTTTATTTTTTAAAACACAGCAACAGCAGAGACAAGGAAAAAAAGAACAACTAACTAACTAACTAAATGTTTTATAATTTTGATATAATAACATATTACAGCAGCATATAGTGGCCTTTCAGTGCTTTACACTACATCATGATGCTCTTCTGCTGGAACAAGCTCACCAGAGTGGGCCCTTTGCACCTGGTGTTGGTTTTGACTTCCTCTATTATCCGTGGCAGGTGAATCTTCTCTGTCCTGGACTCTTTCTCATAGTAGGGACACACCTTTAGATGCTCGGACACGGATGGCACGTCTTGAAAGCACCAAGTGTCCACCGGAGAGAACAAGGTGCTGAACTGCCACACCTGAAGTCACAGAGAGAGGTCGGAGAGAGAAAGATGAATATTCAGACCTGATTTCAAGGATGTCGTTTCCACTGAGGATGGAGAGATACTTGTCACTTTCCAAACCTAGTTTATAGTTTGATTGACCCACTTTATCTCTTCAATAATATTTAGTGTCCTTTGACTGTTGAGCTGCCAAAAAACAAAGATGCTCGAGGCTGCAGGGTTTGGGCACAGCGCCATGGTCTTCTTATGAAAGTATAGATTTATGGATGTAATGTGTAACGTGTTATTTGTTGTTGCGTTTTGTTAATTGTGTGCTTTATTTACATGTCGTTGTTGTTTCATTTTTGCTTCTACTGTTAGCTGTGTTTTGTTCCAGTGGGACAATAAAGTATGTAATATCTAATTGTATCGTCTCGTATTATATGGTATCAATAGTAGCGTGTCGTAACGGTTATGAATACAGTATACACTGGCTTTTACCCTCTGCTTCACCCTCCACTTGGCTCCTCCGTGTGAGTAGGTCTTCCTCTCCCAGTCGAGGGTGACCATCCCTCTCTCCTGCAGCAGAGAGGAGCACACCTGCCTCATGAGCTGGGACACCAGAGCCAGTTGGGACAGGGACAGACTGTCCAAGAAACTGGCCATGTGGCACAGCACCTCGTACGGCAGCGAGCTCAGGGAGTCCTCCCCTCTTCCTGCCCGGCCTCCTCTCCTCCTCTGAGTGGTGGAAGAGTCCACTGAGCTCCTGGACGGCTGGGAGGCGTCACTCAGAGAGGCAGGAATGGAGGGATGCAGGCTGAAGCAGCCAAGATCCTCGCTGAAAGCAAAGGGAAGACTTTAATTTATCTGCAGGGGTTTAATTTGCTTGTTGAACATTGTCAGGAAATCAATGATGATGCTACTTTGGCTGCTGCAGAGACTCTGCAGAAGGAAGGAAGTGGAGCATTTAGCAGCTAGAGAGCAAATATTTCAAGTAAGGCAAGAAGGAAGGTGATCAGGGACCTGACAACAATAAAGGAACTAACTATGTTTTTTCTCACTTGTAGGAGACGCTGGCTGCATATGTGGAGGGCTGTAATCTCTTCTGGCTGTAGGTGCATCCCAGGTAGGCCAGGGGGCACCTCTGCTCAAACCATCCATTCACACCCATCTGGATGTCACTGTGGACATTCCTGCATTTTTAAAGAATATTGATTGGTACAAATTAATGGGAATTAATGTGATGAAACGTGGGACAAAAAAAATGGATTCCAAGGTATTTGGATGTAAAAAATGCAAAAATAAAACCCACTTATAATGTTTGCCGTATTCTCTGCGCTGAAAGGTGTGTCCACAGAGGAAGGTGAAGGCGGAGCTGGCCTTGTGGTGTCGGCTGGTGACGCTCTCAACCTGCAGCTGCAGGTGCAGCTCCAGCGGTTTTGTAAGGGTCAAATCTGCCAGTGATGTGTTTCTCCGGAAAGGAGCAGACAGGAAGTTGTAGGTCTGCGTGCCTTCGTCTTGTAATAGACCATCTGTGCAAATGCTCTCTGCAATGAGGTGACCCCTTTGCTCCTTTTCCAGGGAGCACAGCAGAGAGGCCTGAGGAGCAAATCAAACATGTAATGAATATTCAGTATGCTAGAGGTCACATTTATGAGGAAATATTATGAGGGAAAGCAAAGTAATCGAGTTAACACATTGGTACGGAACTCAAATGAGCGATTTAATGAAAAAATGAATAAAAAATAAAGTTTTTTCTCTTTAAGATATGCAAATTGGGGGTCTCCTCCTAACATGGTTCAGCATTTAGCAGCTAAAGAGATTCATTTTTCCCTCTGGAGAAGGTGAAGACCAAAAGAGAGCTAAGAGGAGAGTGAATATTGCACTATATTTTTTTACATTTAGTTACAGGAGCTGTGCGCACTAGGACATATTCCCGTCAATATGCTGGTTTAGCCTTTTTGTCTAATTTTCAATTCAGGTCCCTGAGCAGATGTTATAACATTTACAAAGGACACAAAACTACATTAAACCTCCAAAAAGAAATACTAGATTAATAGCAGAGCACTTACAATACTTCAAAACAAGGACAGCAATATCAAACACAGACTTAGGCTGTATTCACCAGGTGGCCTGGAAGACACCAAATAAATGCTTCGTTGGCATGTCTGCTAGATGTGTTAGTAGGCGACTTTATAAGGTAAGGCGATGACCTAAATAATAAGGTATTTCCTTAAGTTGTGTTAACATTTTCTTGATTTAAGGCTTTTATTTTGAAGGCTGACGTCGGTAAGAGAAAACAAGAGGCACGGTAAAATGTCAGGTACGTCTTCCAGAAAGAAGGAAAATACGGTAATTTTGTCGGTTAAGAACCTGGCTGTTAGGGGCAAAAGGTTTGTAAATAGTTAGTTTCTCATGTGTATTAGTATGGAGTGACTTGATGACGTCTTTATCAAGTTTTGCTAACTTTGAGGACGAGTGTTTGTGTTAGCTAGCAAGGATGCTGCATTAGCTCTATGTAACTTAATTGAAGTTGTGTTAACTTGAAAATTTAAGGACTGTAGGCAGACTGTATGAATAGTAATGTTGTTTTATTTCCAATCTTATGTTCATTATACACAATCTTAAAGTTGGGGTTAAATAAAATTAGACTTTTATAGGCCTATAGAGATATATTTGTGTATTATAGGATGTTGATATTTTGGAATGGATATTTTTTAGGGCATTTTTATAAGGAGGATCATTTCTCTTTCTCACCTGAACTTCCTCCCACACTGGCATCTCCTCTGGTGCCACCCCAAGGTCGCTGGTGTCCACAGCTTGACTCTCCTTCTTGTAGAAACCCGGGTTGCGGATGCGACCCTGCTTTGCAGAGAAGCTGGTTGGGACTTTAAAGGTGCGCACAGTTATAATCTTCATTGCCTCAACGTGTCCGTACACAAATTCCTTCTTCAGCTTTTCAGCGCGACAGGAGGAGTTGGATGTGGAGGAATTATTGCATGCACTGCTCCCCTGGTTGCAAGTATTTGATGCAGCCATACAGGCTTCAGCTGTATCCTCCTCTGTCAGAGTGCCCAGGCCTGTTCCTCTCCCTTTCCCTTTAGCTGGTCCCCGCCCTCTACCTTCCCCTTTTGCCCCCTCAGTCTCCCTGCATCCGCCCATCTCCATACTGAACATGTGCTCCCAGGCACTGTAATTTTCTAACAGATTAGCATTCACTCCTGAGCCCCTGGCAATAGCCTCTCTCTCCTCTTGGGTTAGTATTGGCCCCTGCTCATATTCATCCTCATCTTCATCCTCATCTTCCTTTCCATTATGAGCATAGATGTCGAACTTGTTAAAAGTCTCCTGTGTGCCACCCCTTGCTTCCTTTGCAGCAGCCCTTTCTGCTGCCTCCTTCTCCAAGGCAGCCTTTTTCTGCTTTTGTTTCTCCTTCCTCCTCTCCTCTTCCCTCCTCTCTTCATCTTTCTCCTCCTCCTTCACACTCTGGATCAGCTCTGGAAACAGTTTCTTCATCTTCATGGAGTGAAACAGGCGGTCCTGGTCTTTCAGGGCCATGGCCAGGTCCAGACATCCGCCTAGCTGTCTTTCCTGGAGCAGGTTTTCATGCAGCTCTGTGTTTGGGTAAGAATGGGCGTCGTTTGCAGGCCAGCGGTTCCACTCCACGGAGCAGCACACCACACTGGCCGGACACACCTGGAGGTGAGCTGCCTGTGAGGAGCGAGGCAGGTGGAGCGGGCAGCCATACTCAACATTAAGGCAGGGCACTCTCACGTTAGGGCAGAGCAGCAGGTGATCTTCCTCTTTGCACAGGTGGAAGAGAGCTCCACAGAGCAGGCGGCAGGGGATGACTGCACAGCACACAGAGACCTCCACCCGAGCCCTGCAGCGCCGGCTGTAGCAGGAATCACAGTGGACATGCTGTCGCACCCTGGAGGCTCGAGATCGATTACTCTGAAATTAAGCCAAAGATTGATGTAAGAATCAAGAGGAGCTTCAGATGAAGTGAAATCATATTATATTAATAAAAAATGTCAATATTAGTTTTGCATTTAAAATACATTTGTGTTGTCAGATACGAGCTTTAATCTCTAAAGGTGCTTTGCAGCCAAACGTTCAAACAATCAAAAATAATATGATTTAAACAACCAGAAACAATAAATGGCAGTGGAAATAAAAGAGGGAAGCCAAATTCTTAAACTTCAAGTTGTAAAATAAAACCATACCATGCTTCAGATCATCTGGCAATGTTTATTTGAAGCTGTAGGTCAGACCTGCAAACAGAGAGGACGCTGTCAATGTCAAAGTCCCAATTTACAATCAGCTTGAAAAAAGAGGCAGGTTCTTAGATTAAATAAGAACAGTAAACTTCTGACTTTATCCTACGGCTGTACGAGTCGGAAAAGGAGAGAAACATGTCCTTGCAATCCGTCTTGAGCTTTAAAGACCAAAGTGTGTGTGCTGTGTGTGTGTGTGTGCGCGCGTTATAAATAGAGCTGAGCAGCGACTGAGAAATGTTACACAGGTGGTCAGAAACATGGTTTGGATTACAAGCCTCTGCCTCGGCCACTTACATCAGGAAACCTCTTTCTTATGTGCTCTGATTCATGTTGTGGTGCTGCGTACAATTGGTTTTAACCTGCAGAGAGCAAAATGAGGCCGAGTCTTATTCTCTATCCAAACAGTGTCCTCTAGTGGAGATTTTTAATCATAGTGTGTATTTTATTTCAGTTATACAGCCAATTTAAGGGGGGAGTTATTTCTCCTGCTGAACCTGCTTGGTGCTGCTTTGCTAATTTTAACCTGCCAAGAGCTCAAGGACAGAAAGCAATGTTATAAAACCAAAGAGAGGAACACGCCTGTCGTCGCACTTTGGTAAGACCTTCTTTTACATTAGAGAAACTGTACAAGTTAAATATTTTAGAAGCGTTATGACTGATTTACTGTTAAGATTATAAACTGTACACGCACACATTAATGTATTCCTGAGAAAGAGTGCGTCTGAGTTGATTTGTTTTGTGCTTTGTGCATGATAGCCAAATTCTGTTGCATCAGTGAAAAATGTTTCCATCACTCTCATTTTTGCTCAAGCATTTGTCTTTGAAGTATAAATATGAGGAGTCATGGGATAGGACATGATAGGAAGCCAAAAAAAGTAACTTTCATTTAACCGTATACTCCTGTGAATCACAAGCATGTCTTAAAATGTTGCTTTGTTTTCCAGATTTGTGCCCTATCTGTTGTGTTAATTTCTTGTATTCTTTTTGCAGGATCACAAAGACGCTTTTAAAGTCCCGCATGGTGAGTCAACAACTCAGAAGATATAACTTCTTGTTTTAAGCATTATACGGCCCAAATGTTCCATGTTTATTATTCTTTATCCCGTCATCTTTGTCCTCAACTATTCTTTCATCCTAGTCAGCTCTTTTTTCCTTTCATCCAATCAGAGTAATCGATCTCGAGCCTCCAGGGTGCGACAGCATGTCCACTGTGATTCCTGCTACAGCCGGCGCTGCAGGGCTCGGGTGGAGGACTCTGTGTGCTGTGCGGTCATCCCCTGCCGCCTGCACTGTGGAGCTCTCTTCCACCTGTGCAAAGAGGAAGATCACCTGCTGCTCTGCCCTAACGTGAGAGTGCCCTGCCTCAATGTTGAGTACGGCTGCCCGCTCCACCTGCCCCGCTCCTCGCGGGCAGCTCACCTCCAGGTGTGTCCGGCCAGTGTGGTGTGCTGCTCCATGGAGTGGCTCCGCTGGCCGATTGATGACACAAACCCAAACAGCAACATAGCCCTGCAGGAGAACGCAATGAAGGAAAATAAGGGGCAGGAGGAGGCTCTGGATCTAGCCATGGCCCTTGTGGATCAGTCAGACATTTACGACCGCCTGAAAATGAAGCCCCTTTATCCAGAGATGATGGAGGCAGAAGAGGAAGAGGAATTAAAAGATGAGAGGAAAGAGGAGACAGCAGAGGGAGTGTTTGTCAATGGTGTTGCAACCAACGACACCAATGAAGGTAAACAGTGCTTCTTTGGTGCAACATGGTTTTAAAAGATGAGTTAGGAGTCTCTTCAAAGGCCCTGAAAATCAGTCAACAATACATGTTTATTGAATTTAATCTTTGTTCTTTTGTTACATTTCTATTGGAGGGATTCCTACATCAGTTCCTGCAGAAAACAGCTTAGGTCAGAATAATGTGGAGGAGACTGTAGAGAACCATGTGGGACCAGTCGTTGGCCTCAGCAAAAAGAAATACGACATGTGCGAGATGATGTTCGGCATGGAGAGAGGTGGCTGTGCTGCCGCTCAGGCAAACCAAGACAATCCCAAACAAAACCAAAAACACGGTGAGAAGGTGCAGGATGGTGTGGTAAAGAAAACACGTGCAGACCACAAAGATACAGAGAAAGATGATGCAGCTGCAGACAAAAACTGCCCCCCACCAGACACAGGTAACACAGGGCACGCCCCTTGGAACGAGGGGGTGCTGGAGCGTCTGCAGCAGGACCTCACCCCGCGGGAGTACGACATGTATATGGTGCATCACGGGCGCATGCTGCTCAGCTTCGGACAAATCCATGCCTGTACACCCAGGGAGAAAGATTTTGTGTACGGCAGCCTGGAGCCTATTCCAGTTCAGACCCTGCGCTCCTTTAAGGTAAAGATTTTATGCTACTTTTATATTAATGGAAAAGTATTAACTTCTGTGATGCATTATATAGTATGAAATACAAATGATTGCAGCTCGCTACCACCTTATCCAGATAAAACTACATGTAACATTAAAGACCCTGAAATATAAACAGATTTTTTAAAGGTACTATGTTATGATACATGTAAATTGGTTCACATAATACTTTTATTTTGTATTGCTAAAGTGTGAAGGGATTGTAAACTTCCTCATTTCTTGGTAGTCTTTGACAGCCTGTGAATCCAATGGATGGGACTTTTGTGTGCACTTTCCTCCTGCATTAACGGAGCTAACAGTAGCTTCTAAATGGAGTCCAACCTGCACACACATCCACAAAGGGTCCAACAAAATCAAGTTTTACCGTCACCTAACAAAAACAGACACATGGGGCTGATCTTATTGGTAAATTGGCCAGCTTGCTGTTTGCAAATAACTTTATCCGCTAACATTTCCAAGCAACCCACGTCACACACATGGGTGTAACTAAGTTACAGCTAGCTGAATAACCTTAGCTTGTCTGCTAGAAAACATTGTCACCTGCAAAATACTATCTTAATGGATACATTGGCAAATAACTTCAACGGCTATCATGATCCCTGATGCTTACATATGTGTTTATTTTAGCCAGCAATAAATTATGTAGCTAATGGTGGAGAGCTAAGACGTATAACTTGCGTGATGCCAGTCAATTCAGTCTGTTTGAGTTTAATTTCAATTCAGTCTGGTCAGTCTGAGTTTAAGAACAAGCTGACTGTGGTTCAACCTTTTAATAAGAGTTTAATGTTTTAAAACTCACTCCAAAATGTCTTCCTGTAAGGTCCCTGACAGCTATCACTACAGACAACGGGTTCATCTGTACGACACGGCCGCGCGGGCACAGAGCGAACCTCGCTGCGTGGACACATCAGACCTCGGAAGCAGCGAGGAGGACTGGTTCACAGATGAAGCAGCAGCCACCCTGCTGGGCTACGCAGAGCAGGCGGTAATGGGTCACAAGGTGGGTCAAGTTTTTATGACTGTATAAAGAAAAATATCTAACCTGCAAACATGATCATGAGGAACATTAAAGTTGGATATGGTAATGCTACAAGAGACTTTCAGGCTCAACCATTTCCATTACAGAAAGACACCTTCTATCTGAGTATCAAAAGTATCTCTGTGGGTTTGTTATGAAAACCTGATTGATTGGTAAAGTAAGAAATAAGTTAAAAGTTTATAACAGAAATCTTTTGTAAAATGTCCTTAAACATGTACCTTTACCAAGAAATAATCAGGTAATACGTTTGATTGGTTTCCACACAGATCAGCGATTTAAAAGCAGCCGATGGGCTCTTTGTTGATGAGGGAACGCAGACGCACTCGTTCCGCTCGGCTCCGTTTAAAGGGAAGACGACCCTGGCGGAGGTGATGGTGGACAGACCACTGAAGCTTCATCTCCAGCTGCAGGCGGAGAGTGTGAACAGCAGACACAACAGAGCCAGCTGTGTCTTCACCTACCTCTGTGGTCACACCTTCCACCGCAGAGAGTTCGGCACACATTTTAGGTGACTGTGAAAACCAATGATGTGGTTGTGTTTGACTGAGTTTGTGGTCTAAATCTGTGGTTTTTTTAAAGCACTTTGTCTCTCTTATCTAAATGGATTCACACGTGTCACTGAGAATTCAAGAGCTTTGGATGACAGTCTGATACTATATTGTTTTCATGTCATTTTCCCTAGCTGTGGATGGACATGCCATGTGCGTTAAAAGACTTTATTAATCGTCTTCTCCTTCTCAGGAATGTCCACAGTGACATCCAGACAGGTCTGAGTGGATGGTTCGAGCAGAGATGCCCCCTGGCATATCTTGGGTGCACCTACAGCCAGAAGAGGTTTCATCCCTCCACTCATAAAGCCACCGTCTCCTACAAGTGAGCAACACTCGCAGTCACCACACAGGATTTAAATCTCTGGGTGAACCCTTTGTAACAATTATCAATAATAATCTTGGAATACTACAATTTAATGCAGTATGTAAAAATAGGGAATGAAACAAAGAAACTCACACTTTACAACACATTAAAGTGACGAAGCTATGAGGCTAATCTGTTAGACATCCCTCTCCATTTTACCCTCCCTGCAGTCAGCAGCTGAGGACTTTCAACCTGCGTCCGACACTTGAAGCTTCAGGAGGGGACGCCTCCAAGCCGTCCAGGAACACAGCTGACTCCTCCACCTCTCAGAGGAGGAGAGGAGGCCGGGCAGGAGTAGGGGAGGACTCCCTGTGTTGTCTGCCGTACGAGGTGCTGTGCCACATGGCCACTTTCCTGGACAGTCTGTCCCTGTCCCAGCTTGCTCTGGTGTCAAAGCTCATGAGGCAGGTGTGCTCCTCGCTGCTGCAGGAGAGAGGGATGGTCACCCTCCGCTGGGAGAGGAAGACCTACTCTCACGGAGGAGCCAAGTGGAGGGCCAAACCTGTGAGATATATATCTATCATTTAAGTGTTTTATAACGATGATTCCGATTATAACTATGCTCCATATTATTCTCCCCCGCTGACTCTATTCCTGTCTATCTCCAGGTGTGGGAGTTCAGCCACCTCTTCTCCCGTGTGGACTCGTGGCATATGGCAGACATCCCTCCTATATCTGCTCATCTAAAAGTCTGTCCTTATTACGAGACCTCGCTGCACAGTGAGCCCGTTGCCCTCCTGAGCATGAGTGAGAAACAGGAGAGCAGCCAGGAGAGGATTAGTCTTATCAACCACTTCGCAGGAAACCGATGTCAACAATGACAATAACACTTTAATTATTGTGTTTACCGACTTCACTGTAATGTAAGTAATGATGTCTTAAAACGAGTATTTCACAGGTACCACACAGAGCAAATAAAACTGCTGTTTTTTTCCCTCTTTGTGTTCCATCAATCGTCAGTGTAATTTTTTTTACACTTTAAAAAAAGTTATTTCTGGAGCATAAAAACTGCCTCGCTGATCCCTCCAGTATTGAATGTTACCTCTTGAGGAACATACATACAGCTATATGAGGGATGTTCGGTGTCACACAGAGTGAGGAGAGGCAGGAGATAACCTTAATGTTGCTTTTATTTGAAACATAATTAGAGCTGCAATGATTGGTTGATAAGTTGGTAGAAAAGTACTCATTCAGTATTTTGATAATCAGATTATCCCTTCAGGTAAGTTTCATGTTCTAGCTTCTTAATTGTGATGATTTGATGCTTTATTTGTCTTACATGGTTGTAGACAGATTAGAATATCCTTGGGTTTTAGGCCAATTACAAAATGTGTAGATGTTTTCTTGAGTTTTAAACATAAAGCTTGACAGTTTCACTGTTTTCTGACATTCTATGGACAATATGATTAACTGATAAATTAAAATGTTGCTTATACATTTTATTTAGCCTTTATATAGACAGGTAATCTCTATTTACAGAATCTACATAGTAGAATAGTCTACTCTTGTAGTCCGAGCAATATTGACCAATCACGTATCGTCAGGCAGTGGCGTATGCAAGAAAAACAGTCCGTGAGGAGAGCAAAAGCAGGCGGAATGTAATCCCGGCTCCCATCAGCATGATCTGACGACGATTTAGCTTCTTATTAATCTCTATAAAACAGACATCTGCATGTAAGTTCAGCTAACAATCCATTCTAGATCTAAAATTTAACTTGATGAATTCCCTTGATGCTGTTTCATGAAAGCGTTCAGCGTTCGGGTTTCCATATTTCCTTGAATGCATCAGATCGATCCGACCTCCGTTCAACAAACAAGCATTTTAAAAGTTTTCTTCTCCTCTCGAGGACGGACTTCTTGCAAATCTGCATCATGATTGAAATTTCAGCAAAGGTAAGACCTGTTAATTAAAGTAAATCACGAGAAAACGGTTTATTTTTCTGTAAACAATGCAGCACGTGGAAAAGGAAGTCTTGATGGGAAGTCTTTTATTTCTTACCGTCCGTCACGTTCACCGGTATGCCCAGAGGCTACATCGTCTCAGACTGGGATATTGTCAGGAGAACTTTAAGCTGAGAGTTGCATGCAAGTGACTATGTGCATGTATATGATTATGTCTTGCGTGTGCATGTAGTTATTTGCAGGTATTTTGTGTGCGTTTGTATTATCTGAGCCTATATTTAAGTTGCCTATTATATTCTATATTCTTATCTGTATAATTGTAAGCTTGTTGAAAAGGATAGGCTGCAAGATTTCATGTACCCCCCCACCCTTCCCCTCACAGTCATGTGTTGTTTATTGTTTTGTCTTTTCTCTGTGCTTAAAATGCAAAATATGAAATAAAAATTGTAATTTTCAAAAATAAGAGTCGAAATCAATTACAAACAAAACATTACAAAATAAAATGTAGTTTAACCTTAATAAACTGCCACTATTCATTAAGATCCTGTGTCCACTAACAGTGTTTTTTGCCCTGGTAAAGCCCACAACCTCAATTTCAGAGTGCATCTTACTGGTGATTACTGTTGCTAGGTTACGAAAGTTGTCTGGCGCCACTTCCGCTTCCCTGGTAGTGACCGCTAAATCTGTTTTAAATTGCTCTGTATGCTTAATATTTGCTTTTAGTCAAGGAAATTTTTACAAATAAAATGTAAAAACCGTGGAAAATAATTATGTCCTGCCAATGTCCAGCAGCTCTACACCTGGAAATTGTATCCTCGAAAAAAACGAAAGGATCAGCTGGGTGTTTTTGCGCTTAGCACACTGAGTGCAGAAAACATTGAACTACATTGGTTTTGTAGAAAATAGACGCTACCAGTGTGAAAGAAACGCCTTTAGTGGACACAGGCCCTAATGAAGGATGCATTATGCTTTCCAAAATAAAAATAATTTTAAATACACATTGTTGGCCACAGGTGGGATTAGATTTTAGTTGAACTTATGTTAGGTAATTAAAAATAGTGACTCTTACTCTACCTTGTTGGCAGCTACTGGTACCATCATTTCCATGTAGCTCCTCCTCCTCCTCCTGCATCGTGGCACTGATCACCCCTCATACAGGGCTGCTTTACTGTGAGTACAACAGCCGCACGTAGAAGGTTATGAGGAGGTTATTTCTCCTCCTGACTGCAGCAGGATTCACTCTAACGTCGGCCAGCTGCAACAGCTCACCTGAGAGCGGAAAAGGAAACGAGAATAAGAGCCGTTTTTGCACGGCGGACGTTTTGCACGGGTCTTTTGTTTTCTCCATTTCAGCTGCTGCTGCATCAAGGACAGAGATACCAGGGCGATACGGGGATCCATGAGAGACGCTTTGAATAAGAAACCGCTTCAGTATCACGGTAGGCCATGGTCAGAGAGAGGAGTGCACAGTTACAGGTAGATGCAGACACAGCAATAAAGGTGCAGAAATCAGAGAGATTTATGGGCGAGAAATAAAACGGAATGAGATTAAATAGGAGTGTTTACATTTCGCAAATTATAAGCTTACACAATAATATACATCATTCATGAAAGTATTAGTGGTGTTATAGCACATAAAATACTTAACTGACTTTGATTATCTCAATTTGATGCAGTTGTATTTCTGTGCAATGGAAAATGCTCTTAATTTCCTACCACTATTTAATGTCAGAGCTCAAAGTGGAAAACTGCTTTAATGTAAACATCTGTCCTGGGGAATCCCTCATCTTAAATCCCTCAGTTACCAGCATCTGTGTGCAGGTCGTGTGGGGGGTCAGCCATGGATGCTGGGAGGCTGGAGCAGCAGGTGGCCAGTGTGGACAGAGGCATCGCCTTCCTGAAGCAGGAGCACCTGACCATGCTGACTGGCCTGCAGCTGGAGATCACACACCTGAAGAGGCGCTGCCACGGTGAGTCTACCTGTTAGCTGCTGCTCTACACCTCTTAATGTGTCTCAAAACCACTCGACCACATGTCTGTTTTGTCACCTTGTCTCATCTTTTTCTGTTTGTCTACCTGTGTTGCTTTTGTTTCTTTCGGCTGCAGAACTGAGCTGTGAGCTGGACTCCAGATTTCCTGACAGAAACACAGAAGGTAAGATTTATTTATATTTTGGAGATACCAAAATTGTATGTCCAAATTCTTGTGAGGAAACAAAAAAAAGGCTGTGCAGAGGAAGAAAATAAACTCACAAGGAACCCATGATGGAGAGGGTAGAAAAATTTGGCATTATACAGTAAATGGAGATTAAAGTTTTGCACAACTATAAACTTATCAACTGTATATATTTAGATTTACCATATTTCATCATGCTTTTAAGTAACAGGGATATGCCAGGTACATATTGCAATGACACAGACTTTGTGTCACAGATCTTGCATCGGAAATGACCCAATCTATTAACAATAGATAGAACTTCTTTGTAAAATTCAGTGTTTCTTCCACTGACATAGTTTTTAGTGCCACACCATCCATGGCAATACTTAATTCATAAAACACAATTTCAACGCTGTGTAGAGAGCAGATTTTAAATTTGGGAAAAGAGAGAAATGATGGGCACTCAGTATTGGCAGAAAAAGATAAATCACTATTAAGGAAAGAAAAAGCTGAATCAGTGCATATGTAGTTAGTTACTGTATGCATGACTGCAAACAGCATGATAACAATGTGCTCTATGTTTCCTGCAACACTATGAAAGATTGAAGTAGTTGGAATTCAGAGCTCTGTTTCTTCCTTCAACATTACACAATTATTTGTATAATCTTTTTGGTTTTTTTGAAAGCAATATCATTTAGTCCATGTCCGGCAAGTGCTTTTGTAAGAACTGCTATAAAGGAGGCCGTTTTGTTCCTTTTGTCATCTCATTCTGCAATAAATATGCAAAACAAGCTCTATATGGTATAGAAGTAATATTAGCATATTTCCGTATCACTTTCATTCTGCGCCATTAACCAGTCAGGTTTCATTGAGTGATAAAGTTAGTAATGCATGAGAAGAAAAATATAAGAAATTTAATGGAAGAGAGGCTGCACGGTGCTGCAATTGTTAGCACTGTCACCTCACAGCTAGACGGTTCCTAGCTCAAATCCCGGTTCAAATGAATAGGGCCTTTCTGTGTGGAGTTTGCATGTTCTCCCCGTGCATGCGTGGGTTTCCTCTGACAATCTAAAGACTAATAAGGACTAATAGGGTTCATTGGTGACTCTAAAATTGTCCATAGGTGTGACTGTGAGAGTGAAAGGTTGTCTGTCTCTATGTGTCAGCCCTGTGATTGACTGACGATAAGTCCAGGGTGTACCCCGCCTCTTGTCCAATGACAGCTGGGATAGGCTCCAGCCCCCCTCAACCCTGAAGTGGATAAGTGGTATAGATAATTGATGAATGGATTTAATGAGAAGAATTGATTAAGGAAATTAAACTAAAAAGATATCTACCATAATGAAACAAAATGACATCCTGATAAATACAATAATGCCCTTAACATCTACAGTACTTTCTGTATGTGTAATTAGTACTATACTTCCATCCATTCTGTTTGTGTTTATGTTCGTCCCTCAGAGGAGGAAGCTGAGCTGGCAGCACGTTGTGAGGCTGCAGAGCGCCTCCTAGAGGACCAGCAGTGCATGATGGTCGCTGCGCGTGGGGAGCTGCGGGCCAGCCGAGCACGAGCATCAGCACTCGGAAGGAACCTCAGGGACGAAGAGCGGTGTTTCCTGGAGGAGCTGAAACGCCGTAGCCACAAGATCACGCTGCTGAGTCGTGAGCTGCAACGCCAAAATGTCATCACGACGAGCCTCTGCCACAAGCTCCACACCGCGCGATTAAAACTGTTCCAGCAACGGCAGAGCACTCAGCCTGCTGCGGAGGGAGAGGAGGAACCCAGAGGAAAGGAGGTGGAAGGAGGAGAGGAAGAGGAGGATGATGATGAAGAAGAGGATGAAGATGACGAAGGGGAGGGCTCAGACTGGCTTCTGTCTCCGGCTCCTCCAGCCTCTCCTGGCCAACCAGAAGCGAGACACAAGAGGCGTGTCACCCTGAGGGAGGAGATGGTCAGGGCTTGCATCCCACAAGAGAGAGTGACATCACCGCAGAGGCCACACCCTATGCCTGACCCCGCCCTCTTCCTTGTGCCGCTTAGATACCGCCTCCTTCGCATGAACCAGCCAGTCAGACCGCAGGAAGGAGAGGGGCTGGAGGATGAGTGGGAGGATATAGAGGACAGCAGGGTGCACAGGAGGGTGGACATGGGAGCAGGAGAGGGAGAAACTGCTCTGTGATTAAGCTAAAAAAGATAAAAGTGTCTTCCAGCAGGTCTCGGCCAAGATCAACAAACATCTAATGCATTTATTCCAGAAAAAGCTAGAGATGAGAGAAATGTAACCATGTGATTGTCTGTAGATTTCAGGAAGTGAGCTAGATATTTAGAGGTAGTTGCACACGAGTGTGAGATTAAACCTACACATAAACGTATTAACTGAATTTGTCACATTGAAGGTACAACATGTGCTTTGAAAATGTGAAGAAATGACCCGACTGAACTGTTTCATACGGATGCCTTTTTCATTTGAACACTGTTGATCACGGCTTTTGCCTGTAATGAGTAGCCTTGCCTCTGGGTCTGTGAAACTTACACCGTACTGTTCAAAGTGGCAACCTGCTTTTTCATTGCACTAGCCCTATTTCAGGTTAGGAGAGTCACTCTTTAAGGCTTAGGAATATTTTGTATGATTTGCACTTTATTAAATTCATGCATTGTGCCTAGTAACGGCAGAGAAGTATTTCTGGTTTCATGTTGTTTGTTTTAATTAGATCTTTGTCACTGCAGATATTTTGGCTTGTCATTGCATAACTTAAATGATGACAGTGCAAACTGAAGCAGCTAAATGGAATCTTGCCGATTATTGTAATTCCTACTGATTACTGCTATGTAAAAGGCCTATTTCTATTTGGAGGTGGCTATTATAAAGGTAAGACTGTTTAAATTAATATTTGAAACAATTCACTTGTCACTTAATAGAGTAGTTTATTAACAGCAACATACACCATTCTCTGATTTAACCCTTTCTATGGTAAGAGTATGCCTCTGTTTTCTGACTTCTTAGTTTCTCTGTAAGCCAATAATATTTGGGGTTTCAAATACGTATTTTAAAGCATCACTTTTGGCTTTAGAAAGCTCTTTAAATACACTTCTTGGATCAGTTAAGTCCTGCACTGGATGGCAGTACCACCATTCAGTAGTTATACACTGAGAATTTTTGGTGAAGCTACTAGTTCAGACATATTTTGTGCACTGAGGTTAACTGTAAAATGATAATTGCATTTTCATTTAGCACAAATACCTCTAATATTTCTATGTGACCACATGAAATATTACAAGAGAGGTTGGACATTTCAGAGGACTTTGAGAAGGTATGCAGGAACATTTTATGACTCACAGTCTAACAAAAACACTTATTTTTAAGTATTAACATTTATTTTATACAGGCCATAGCAGCCCTCTCAATGAAGCAGCTATTTATGGAGGTGAATGCAACACAAAAGGCAGAAAAAAGCATTCAATTTTATATAACTTTTCAGGTGATCAAATGTGGTAGCCAAAGCAAAATATTTTAAAAAACGCATTAACGCATAAACGCAAAATCAAATGTATTTGAATTAAGTAGTCACGTATTTTATGGTGTCAGTGACGAATTTAAGTATTAATTCTTAAAAAAAAAAAATCTAGAGTAGATATCGAGTTAAACTACCAACCACGACAAACTACTAAATATGCAGCTTGTACGGAATACTTGCAACTTGTTTCCCAGCAAACGTCCCATTCTAGAATATTCCCACAGTTGTCTGGGAGACTGTGCTCGGAATGCTAATATCTCGCTGCAGCGCTGCCATGGCAACCAGAGAACTGCGTTGCAGCTCGTGCCAGAAAGGGAGACGGAACACCGGGGGATTTGTTTCTAGAATTTTCTGTCTGGGGAGGGGTAAGCTGTGTCATGCCAAGTGTTGAGTTTTCACAGGGGTGGGGGCAAAATATAAAGATGTGCCAAACCTCTTGCTGCTGCTGCTATTTATACGCCGTCTTCACGTGCTCGTATTCAAGGTTGATAGAGAGCGCACGGACCGGTGTGAATACAGGAAGTTACGCCATGCCCGGCAGAGAGGTTGCCCTCTTCTGGACTGGGAGGGGTATTAAAGTGTGTCAATGTGCTTGTGTGTGTGAATAGAGGGCCCACAGGCTCTCTCACAGCTCCTCTCCACCCATGAAGGGCAGACACACACACACACACACATGCAGCGACACACGGTTTGTGTAACGTTTTCTCTCAGCACGGACAGGGGAGCCTCCTGATTTAGAGGGAAGCCTGGGAAGCTCAGCTCTCTGATTTCAGCAGGATGAAGAGCAGGGGAGTCTGGAGAGGATGACAGAGACTGGCAGCCTCTCAGTTTCTCTAAATTTCCTGGTAAGTTTCCATCAATTGGCTTCACTCATGTGATATTGATGCTACTGTTGTTTCAGATACATGTTTTCTCCTGCGATTTTATGTTCTTATGAGCTTGAAAAGGGTGTGTAACCAAATTTAAAACTCGTATTAGGACTCAAAGCATTAAAATTGTGTATTTTAAGAATAGATTTAATTTGTGCCAATCGTATGTAGCCAAACAACTGTAGCTTAGAGGAACTTTTTACCATAACATTTTACTTACTTCTCTTTTACTTCTCTCATCGGTGTTCCAGGATTCCCAGATTTTCAACATCATTCCAGAGTTCATCTGAAGAGATTTAGTCTGCAGTCGTTTCCAGTTTAAGGTGACACCACCGGAACACTCCATAATCTTCCTGTCATCAGCTGTTGTCTAAGGCTCTTAGCTGCTTGCATTCAAGTATGCCACACAAACAGAAACACATGTGACAATTGTGTAGCTATTCTTAGTTCATACTTAGCATCTTAATCAAATCATCTATTTGACGGTTCACACCAGGCGAGAAAGTTTCATTACCCTCTCTGGATTGAAGTTTTGAATCAGTCCACCTCCAACAACACAAAGAAATTTCCTGGATTGGTTGATGTCACAGTTTACAAACCACCTGCTGGAGTACAGTTTTACATCCCTGCAGCAAGCTGAGGGTCAGCATTAAACAAGATTTTGAGCTGCTGGAAATATCTTAGGTCTTACTTTTTGTACAGGTTTTATTTAACAAGTATATCTGCTGTCATAACATTGTACTTACAAAAAAATGGCTGAGATCTGGTATGAAAAAAAATGTTTTAAATCAGCTGTAGTTTTTCTTAATGGCTTATCATCACTGCACCTCCATAAACACTGTGCTCTTTCTTCCCTTCAGCCACCTGCACAGCTGTACTGCTGTTTTATGCACAGAGGCACCATGGGAAACATTGTTGAGTGCTGTCACACATTTTCAAACTACTTCAAGTGTAAGGATACACCAGCTCAAGGTGAGGCAGAAAGATCCCCTCTGCTTTCCAGCGAGGAGAGCGAATGTGAGTCACCAAGTCTGCAGGACGATTTGGAGGAGGACTTGTTAACCGTCTCAACCGGTGTGACAAACCCAGCCCTCGAACCAGAGCACTTCCTGTTTCCTGATATCATCCTAAGCAGCAACCTTGGTGGGGATGTGACTCTGGTGGAGCCGATGGTGTGTTTGCTGGTGTCCGAGGAGGAAGAGGGAGCAAGGGTGGATGAGCCTGGAGGTGAAGGTCAAGAGAGGAGCAACAGGGGGAGAAACAGGAGTTATTCGGAGGTTGAGACACAGACAGAAGTGGAGACGCAGATGGGTACGGGTGTGCAGACTCAGACGGAATCACAGGTGGAGGTTCAGGCGCAAACAGAAATACTTGTGCACCATAATGAGACTCTGGCAAGAGAAATAAATTTACTAACAAGTACTGGCACAAAAAAAGATCTGACTGTGGATGTGTGGAAAGAACGTGAAATTCTAATACAGGTGGATGTGCTTTCAGAGGCACAAACAGCACAAGAGAGGCAAAAGAAAGAGATAGACTCTGAAACGTGGACTGACAGAGAAGCTTTTGTTGAGTTGGACTTGCAAGAAAAGATGGATAAAAACAAACTGGCTTTCAGAGATATAAACAAGGATGCTGAACAGAAAGAACTGAATGAGAATCACACATATGAGGAACTGAGCAACACTTTAACAAGGCATACATTTCAAACAGAACAAAATACAGAGCAAATGAAGGAGTTTAATTTGCAACAGGATACCGAGGCGACTAGGACAAACACAGACTTGGCCTGGACAGAGCACCACACTTTGCCAACACAGGAGAACATTAAGGACAAAGAAGAAAACATGGAATCGGCCTCAGCGATGCTGACTGATAACAATGTAAACAACATGGATGAGAACATTGCTACAGTGGAGTTACAGAAGAACCAGCTGACAAAATCCAGCATCAACGACGCTGAAGTTGTGGAGAACTTCGATCCTGCTGACGGTCATGTAGATTTGACACAAACGAGTCAACAGGATAACGAAAAGATGGAACAAACCCACACAAACATAAATCTGCCTGAGTGCCACACAGGTGAGAAAGATGATCAGTTTATTGCAGATGCAGATCATATTCAGCGCCAGGAAAACTTCCAGCCTCCAAAGGGGGAAGAAGACAAAAACAGTGCTGGTCTTCGGCGTGTTTTGGAGCTGGAGAAAGCCCTGCAACAGTTGGAGGATGAGGAGGGGTTAGTGAGGAAAATGACCCTGTTTTCAGTTGACAGGCTGTTTCTGGCTGCAACACATGTTAAAGGTGTGCCATTTTTATTTGACTGTGTTTAACTTTGCTTGAATGTTTCTGTTTGTTTTGTCTATAAAGCTTGATATTCAAAAATTATTCCAAAAGCTTCTGCTTGCTGCTTTTACAGTAAATCATCAAGCTAAGGAGGATAAATTGACTTGTTACTTACAGAATTAAAAGAGAAAAATAGAGAAAATTGCTTACTTATTATAAACTGTTATTTTATTTGTACTAACATAGTAAGGCAATATTTAAAAGGTAAAAAGAAAAATAAACTAGAAAAGGCAATCTTATTTTGATAGGACAGACTGATGATGTAATTTCCTTTTCTTTTTTAAGATGTATTATCACATAGCTAGCTTTTACTGTTTTCCCTTTTAATATAAATTCAGGGGAAGGTTATCTTGCATGAGGAGCAACCAGTTTTGTCCCCACAGCCTTATTTTGTCTCTTCTGTCAGCAGCTACTCCAAGTCAAATCCCAGAAATCCCTGAGGAGGATCCAACAGAGAAGTCTGATGATGAAGAAAGAAAACAACTCAGCATCCGCGACATAGTTGATCTCCAAGAGACCGGCTTCACTGTCAAAATTCAACCTCCTGGAACAGAAAGTTTTGAGCTTCAGGTTCTGTCATTATTTTATTAGAGATATTTAACTTTATCTTCATCTCTTTCCGAATCACTCCAATAAAAACGCTTCCCTCTCAGGTGTCCGGTCAGATGTTGGTAGCAGAGCTGCATCAGGTGCTGATGGATCACGAGCTCACCTGCCACCGCACATGCTTCTCCCTCCAGCTGGGAGGCAGCGTGCTCGACAGTCTCACAGAGCTACGCGCCATCCAGGACATCCAGGAGGGGGCGCTCATCAAGGTGGTAGAGGGTAACTACATCCTCCTTTTCTTTCTTCTTTTTGAGCATTTTTTGTGGTAATTAAGTGTGTCGTTCCCTTCAGAGTGCAACAGTCCAATTTAATTAGTCCTTACATCCAGAACGGTACAAGGACCAGTAACAGGTTGGCACAGGAAGGCTGGATGTTGACCTCTCTTACTCTAAATGTTCAAGAGCAATCCAATACATGAACATTGTGTATTGCTTATTTTTCATGCCAAGAGGATATGGAATTATATATTGAAATTCATGTAAATCATTATACTGTATTTAAAGTCATAAGTGAAATCGAAAGAAAATTGTATTGCATTCCACACCCTTATGTTAACATCATGACTTCCTCTCAACAGTCATCGCCCCCTTGTGTAGAGTAAAATAAACATTTTATAAGCATCTTTTCGGATCTTTTTGCAGATTCTTACTCCGTGCGTGACGCTCGTCTCCATCTCAGACATGTTCGAGATCTCCTGAGGAGCCTCGACCCCGCAGATGCATACAATGGAGTGAACTGCAGCTCACTATCTTACCTTACCTTTTACACCAGACGAGACAAGGGTAACATTTTTATCTCATTAGCTCCTCACATCTGGATTTGTCTGAGCATTTCTCTCGGCAACTCTTTAACCCTTTCATTTTCTGTTTTCATTCATTCAGGTGATGAAAGTGTGGGGAACAGGCGAGCTTCTGAGAAGGAGTCTGTTGACTACAGGCCACCAGATTACATCCTCCCTGGATGTAAGGACCGGCCTCTGACTCCTCTGCAGCCACTCAGAGACGACTGGAAGGTAAAAGAAAGAGAATCATTAAATATCTACAATTCAAACAAAGATTCATTCAGTTAAAGTGAATCAACAGTTGAAATATCATTACAGCCATTACAGTGCCTGCGGGTCCTGACCATGAGCAGCTGGAACCCTCCTCCAGGAAACAGGAGGATGCACGGGGACTTAATGTACCTCAATGTTTTGACCATGGAAAACAAAGAACTCAATATTACATCCTCTACACGCGGATTCTACCTCAACCAGTGAGTGTACAACTGTTGAGCCTTGTGAACGTGTTTTAAGCATGGAGCAATCAAGTTCTTTTTTAGCTGTGCTAGCTGTGTGGCAGCAGATCGGACAACGTTTGATCGACTACCATTGAATTTCACACAGTGAAGTTTCAATTACACTGAGAAATATCTTAAAATGCCACAAATAATTGTCTACAGACATTCATGGTTCCCAGAGGATGCATCCCATCATAAGAACTACTGCATTAGGCATATCCATAAAATTTGGTAAAGATATAATGTCCTCTGCACTATAAATATTAATACCTTTGGGGATCCCTTCATTTGCATCAAGGATCATCTAAGCAAGCATTGTAGAAACACTGTCCCCAGAGAGCAGATAGCCATCATTATTAATGTATAATGCGAACAGTAGAAACACATCTGAATGTAACTTGTGCTGTGCTCGGACTGCTCCAGGTCAACTGCCTTCAACTTCAACCCTAAACCTGCACTCCCCAAAATCCTTTGCCACGCTCTAGTTGAGCTGCTGAGTCAACTGAGCCCTACTTTCAAAAAGAACTTCAGTGCCCTGCAGAAGAAGAGGTGAGAATTAAACTTGATACAGATACAACAACAATTTACATGCAACACTCCTCTTTAAACCATGAATACATGACAAAACAGTTATGTCTAGAGTTCTCATGAGGTTAGTATAAACATTTACACAAAGTACTTCAAAACTGATTTCCTGTTTTAACCTTACCAAAAGAAATCATGTGTTCTATCACTTGCTGTGTGAACCAGAGTCCAGCAACACCCATATGAGCGGATCGCAGCACCTTTCCAGGTGTTTACCTGGATTGCCCGTCAAGGAGACCACACCCTCGACTGTGTCAGAGCCGAGGAGACGCACACCAGTCGCATGGGCCAGGACGAGCACACAGCTGGGCAGGTTGCAGACATAAAACAGTGAAAACAGGCTTATTATGTAGAAAATATTACGAGGCAAAGCTAAGGTTTCATAGTGCATCTGAAGCGAGCTGATCATGATGATGCTGACATTTAGGTTTTGTGTTCTGACCACAGAGTCGAGACTGGAATGAGGAGCTGCAGGGATGCAGGGAGCTCACCAGGAATTCCCTCGAGCAGCACCTGCACAGAGAGAGGTGTATGTTTAAGGTAAGGCCACAGATTTTCAGAGAACATCTTTTTCCAAATATTTTGCAGATTAACTGTTAGAGGACAGGACATATAAATATAGAAGCTTAATGTCCCTGCTCTGGGACTAGATCGTGTTGCTCTTTAAAATCAAGTAAGAGAAACTGTGTTTTTTATGCCTCCATACAGACCAACTGTGACTTTGTTGCCGCTGCAACACGGGGTGCTGTAGCCGTTATCGACGGTAACGTCATGCCATTAAACCCAGGGGAGGCGCCTCATATGCAGATGTTCATCTGGAACAACCTCTTCTTCAGCCTGGGGTTCGACATATCTGACCACTACCGTCCACTAGGGGGCAACACTGCTGCTCATGCTGCTGCCATCTGTGACTTGAGAGGAGCACAGGTAAAGATCCTAACAGCGGTACCTGCTGAGGTGTTTTGGATGCATTAACTGTTTCGTCTGCCCCGTTTAACAGTATGTTTGTTACAGAAGGGACTGTATTATATTTAGTAGCTCTGTAAGGGTGTAAGGAAAAATGACAATATTAAACAACCTGCTTTTTAAACACACCTTATGTTTCCCTTCATGTTCATGCCTTAAAAACAAACATATTGCTGTTGCTTGGCTACAGGCATATGCATCTGTCGACATAGAGGGTCTACACACACTTGGGACAGCTGTGGTGGATTACCGTGGCATCCGTGTTATCGCTCAGACGATTGTTCCTGGGATACTGGAGAAGAATCAGGAGCAGAGTGTAGTCTATGGCTCTAATGACTATGGAAAAACTGTTTTTACACACTCCAGGTAACACATACAAAAACAAATAAGGCTAATATTTCAGGTATTCAGATCTTGAAGTCCAAAGATTTATTCCGATGTCATTAAACGTTCCCAACATTTTTTAGGTTCCTGGATCTTCTGGATAAAACCTGTAAACCTCTGAGAATCCAGCGTCATCAGGTGCTCGACCACAACAACAGCCCAGTGGAGCTTTGCTCTGGCATCGAGACCAAAGGCATCCTGGGTAATGATGGAAGAGCCTACATTTTGGACCTTCTCCGGACCTTCCCCCCTGATCTTAACTTCCAGTTCTCAGAGATAAAGGAAAGGAAGGAGGTGCCGAAGGAGTGTCAGAGCCTTGGTTACCCACGGGTCCATAATCACAGCCTTGCCAGCCTGAGACCAGAGCTGATAGAGGCCTTCGTCCAGCACAGGTGAGGAGGAGATGGGGAACAACTTTGGGCACCATCGCAGCCACCATGTAACATTTAAACAATCAGTATGAACTGAGCTTTGGGAATTAAGTTTTTTTTGCTGTTGCAGGTATGAAATGTATGTTAAGATGACGTCTCAGGGACTAGAAGGACAGGATAAAGCAACAGAGCAGAGTGAAGAGCTGGTCTGTGAGCCAAGAACTGAAGACACTGCCACTGCCACTGTGGACATGGGTAAATAAGACCAGCTGAATGAAGTGACTGTTGCTAAAGCACGACAAATTAGGCTAAGAAAAATAGAATGAGAAGGAACAAAAGTGGCCAAACAAAGGCTGAACAGTAGTAGGACCTGTGAGCATATGCAGATATCTGCATGACAAGAGCTCTGGCAGCTGCTCAAGATCAGATGATATAATTAAAAGCACATAAACAGCTTCTAAATGTATCTTTGCTCAATTCATCTGTAATTCTTCTGTAAATGCTATTAACAAATTTGCATCAGAGTTAACAGACCATTAAAATGTGCAATAGTCATTGATTGTGCCATATGTGAATAAATAATGCCTTCATAATATCTTTTTTAGAAATTCAAAGAAGAGATGTGATCATGAAAGCTTGTAAGGCTGTCGGATCAGTGAGTGACTCTGGCTTTGACATCCGCTTCAATCCTGATGTTTGTTCTCCAGGTATTAAACAGTTGCACACACATACATATACACAGTCATTTATATACAATCTGACTAATATTGAAATGTGTGTCTTTGCTGTAGGTGTTCTTTTCTCCTCAGAGTGCGCTGAGGAGGTTCAGAGGCAGACACAGTTGTTGTGGGACACTGCAGCTTTTCTGCTTTCTACTCAGATTCCAGCCGTGGTGAGTCGATTGTGGAGCAATAAGATTCAGATCTACTTCGTTAATGATGTTTAAGATGACATCAAAACTTCTTCTGCTGCTCCTGTGTGTGTGTGTGTGTGTGTGTGTGTCATAGCTGAGGGATTGCCTTGAGCATATAACTGTGCCAATGGACGGAGCGACCCTGACCTCAGCGCTACACCAGCGGGGTGTAAACATACGATACTTGGGCACCCTACTGGGGGAGCTTGACAGGGTGGAGGAGAGAGGGAGACTCAGCCACATAGAGGTATTTTCCACAGCTATTATTGACCATACCAAATGGATGTTATCTCATTATAGCTCCTGATCTCTTCCAATTATAATTAATACATTATACAATATATACACTAACTCTATCATTAGTATTCAAGACTTAGTGCTATTTTTATAGGTGCAATATAAAGATAGTTACAGTAATCTAGACAGGTTTAAAGTAATAATCTCGAAGAGTTTCATGTAAATAAATGTCTGTTAAGTCACTATCTATCGCCGAATGAGGTAACACAATGGTGACTGAGCCTATGGCCCACTGATGAAAGTCTTTGCATTTGCAGTATTACAGACTGCGTGTCTGTGGTGATATTTGTGGAAAAAATCACAAGCAGCGCCCAGTTAGTGATGCGTTTTCCATCAGCCAGCAGTGGTTGGTCTGCCAGAGAGGGTAGGCGGAGCTAAGCGGCTGCTTTTCCGGTCTCTTCAAGTGTTGCGAGTAAACAGTAATCTACTATGGCTGAACAAACAAAGAAAAGATCGATGACTACAGATACAACTTCAAAAATAAGTGAAAATCCAAAGAAAAAGAAACAGATTCAATGCTGAGATGAAGGCAAACAGTCTAAAAAGGAAAGCGACCGTCAGCGAGGAAAATCAAGAGTTACAACCGTAACAAAGGGAGCCAACCGTAGACGTCTGGATATCTGGGAAGTGTGCTCCCACAACTTCCGTTTATTGCCATAAGGTGCTGCCAAACAGAACAAAACTGAGATCTTCGAGAGTATTACTTTAAATAAAGGATAGAATAGCTTTCTCCAGGTAAACAACAGACAGATATGATTTGATTTTCAAAATGCTTCTTAACTGCTAAAAACATGACTATATAACCACTTTACTTGGCTTTTCGATGTTCAGATCTGCAAGAATGACGGCTCGGTATTGGTGTGCATGAAGTCAGATTTTCCTCTTTATATCCAATAAAGAGACACATCCTAAATCAATATAGCTCTCATGTAGGGCAACAAAACTATAAGAATCAGTTGGATTGACTGGAAGGTAAATTTGTGTGTCATCTGTATAAAAAACGTCTTGTATTAACAATAATGTGATCAAGGGAAAGCACATCGATGGGTCCATTAAGATGGCGCTGTGTCAGTGGCAGCCAGTTACCGCAGCTCCTACCTTCTGTCTGTGTTTTTGTCTATTTATGCATACTTTGTTTTCTTTCTGTGTTTTCCTGTGAGATTACTGGTATATCTTAAATGGGAAAAAATAGGGCCCAGAATTGAGCCTTGAGGTACTTACGCAAGAAAGTTACATATTTGAGGTAATGAGCTACCTAGTTAGACAGGAAATGACCTGTCAGAAAGATTGATCCACTCAAAAATAACATACATACAGACCAAATAGATATCATATTTCTATTATGTCCACTAAACACTAAACTGTGGGCTGGTTATTCCCCTTTCAACTCTTAGACGAAGCAAAGATAGATATTTCTATTGGTTGTTCATGGCTAAGGCTATCTCTAATCATCAGACCGGGAGTTACAGGATGAGAACTGTCTGTCAAAATGAGCCTTCCTGACCCAATAACTGATTACTTGTTCCCTCACAGAGGATTTCTATCAGTGAGGTCATCATCAGAAGTGCTAAACACATCTTCAGGACCTATCTACAGGTGAAGAGCTCAAATAACATTGCAAGTGAAAACATTTTATAATCTAGCATTACGTCTCTTATATCAACCTGTATCTTGTTTTCTCTCAGGATGTGGAACCTGCAGCTTTCTCTGCAGCTGTCAGTCACTTCCTTAACTGCCTCCTCAGTTCCTTCTCCTGTCTCCCTGACTCCTGCTCAGATGAGCTCCTCTCTCGTCGCAGGAGTCGACGTCGACGAAGCCACGGAAGTCGCGTTGCGTTGTTGACAGACAGTGTGTGGGCTAGACTGAGCCCCAGTGAGCTGTGGGGCAAGATCAAGACTGAGGCTGAAGATTATTACCACTACACAATAGACAGGTATGTGTATGTGTCAGTGTCTGTGGTTTGATTTGTGCAATAGGGTTTTACACTGTCGTCCTTCTCTGTTTTCAGTGAAAGTATAGATGAAGTAATTGAAAAGCACAGCCTTCAGAGGATCTCCATGCTGAGAGAGATTGCCATCAAGACGGGCATCCAGGTCAGACTTCTACCAGGTTTCCCTTCAGTAAACATTTAATCAAATTAAATGCATTCTGTTTATCTTAAAGGTGGCGTATTATGCTAATTTCAAGCTTCATATGTCACTCTGTGATACCTGTAGAGTAGATTAGCATGATTTACAGTTAAACAAACTCCTAATTTTTCTCACACTGGTCTCTGTGCAGGCCCTCATACAGCCTCTGCCTGAAATGACTCAGTCAGCTCTGTCCCTTTAAGAAACCCCGCCCCTACAAGCCAGCTTTCTTCTGATTGGTCAGCTCTCTGAAGCCTGCCCACTGTTTTTTCTACACGTTGCACTTTGTGACGTCACAAAGTGCAACGTGTAGAAAAAACAGTGTGAAACCTGGCGTTCACAGCAGCCTGCAGACTGAGCTGAGAAGCCTGGGGCTTACTCCAACATACTTTTACCTACAGATCTGAAACTTCACCCACGTTTAGTCTGGACATCCAACATTGTAACATTAGATATATGTCTTAAAATGTGAAACAGCATAATACCCCCTCTTTAAAGTTGCTATACCCGGCAGTTTGTTTGTTGAAGTCCAACAAGCCCTTTAAATACTGAAATAATCTCAAGCAATGACTTGCAGTTATCTAGCGCAGCTTTACAATTCAGCTGTTCACCTTGAGCCTCTTCTTCCTTTCTCTGTGTTTAGGTGCAGCTGAGGGAGTATGTGTTCGAGTCTCGACACAGGCCAGTGTTCAGTGAGGAAGACGTTGTCAACATGTTCCCTGTGGTCAAACATCTCAAACATACAGCAACAGATGCCACACGGATTGTGGAACAGGCACAGGTGGCAGTACAGCAGGGTGAGAGACACAGACACAATTACAAACACTTGCCCCCAGAATTGTCTGTGCACTTTCCTGGTGGTCTGCATGAGTAGGGAGAACAATTACACCAGTAACTCTTTCATTGAACTTATACATGTGAGAAAGTACTAAGATCAACTTAAACATGCGACCCTATCCTTCAACATGCTACAGTGCAAACTTGGACTTGCTTATAGGTTTAATTATCTAGTGTCTTTAGCGAGTTAAGGGAGATGTTATTTATTCTTATCAGTGTTTTATGTTGTGTTTCAGGCCTTCTCAAAGACGGCTATGAGTTGATTAGCCAGGCTCTGACTCTGTTTAGCAGTGTATGTGGGGTCCTGCATGAGGATGTGTGCGTGTGTCTGCGTCTCCTGGGACGGATCAGCTACATCTTGGGGGAGTATGCAGATGTAAATATGCATTTAAATTAATTTCTACCAGGAAATGTGACCTAGTCCTATTCCTAACTCCTGAACCTTCGCCCACATCTTAAGCTTTGTAAAGTAATATCAGAAATATGAATGTTTCTGAGCCTTTATAAAGTAATGTTTCCCTCCATGTGTCACAGGCCCTCAGCCACCAGGAAAAGGCTGTTATGAGCAGTGAGAGAGTACAAGGCATCGACCATCCGCAGACAATACAAGACTATGTGAGTTCCTTCACATGTTTATTGAGCCACAGATTGTTGAACTATAATATAATTCTAGTTATAACCTGGCTTGAATCTGTTAATGTCATATGTTGCTTGTGTTTTGTATTCTCCTATCTGTGATTCAGACTCATCTGGCCCTGTACTGCTTCGCTGGAAGTCGGCTCCAGACCTCCCTACAGCTGCTGTATCGTGCTCGGTACCTCACTCTGCTTGTGACCGGAGAAGACCATCCACATGTGGCCCTGCTGGATGTAAGTAGCACCTTTTTGTACTTGTCCAAAGAGGGAAAGGTACAAGGAAATAACAATTTGAAGCCCCATTAAATCAGTTAAAACACTGATGCAAACCAAAGAAAGTTACTTGAAAAGCCTTTCAAGTAACTTTTATCATTGTGTGAACAGGGAAGACTTCCACATATAGTCACTTTAAATAGTGCTAGAATGTGTTACTACATCTCACTGGTGATCTGAAAATCATCTGTTAATGTCCATGTTGTCTACATTAGACGATGCTGGGTCTGGTTCTTCACGGACTGATGGAGTATGAGCTTTCCCTGAAGTTCCTCCAAAATGCCTTAACTTCAACCTCAAAATACCACGGTGCCACGTCCCTGAAGCATGCACAGAGGTCAGGCAGTTTGACATCATGTTTCTCTGTTATCATCAGATGTAAAGATTACCTTTGAGGCTTTCTCAGCTCTTTGCTCTTCATGTCTGTCCTCTGTGCAGTCACCATCTGCTCGCCACTGTATATGAAAGCAAAGGGGAGTTTCGATCAGCTCTTCAACATGAGAAAGAGGCTTATTCGATATATAAGAGCCAGGTAAGTTTTAAGATGCTGGGACACCATGTGTCCTGTTGTTGTTTTTATGTTAAATGCTGGTTACTTCAAATGAGAGACTAATTTGTTGCGTGCATGAAGGTTGGCGAAGACCATGAGAGTACTAAGGAAAGCTCAGAGTACCTGAAGAGCCTCACTCAGCAGGCTGTGATCCTTCAGAAAGCCATGAACCACATCTACAGCAACACACCTAGTGCCTGTGTCCCCCCTCCAAAGGTTTGTAAATACATGAACTCACGCACGCAAACATTTTTTTAGTTGTGTGATATTCTATCTCATCTGTGTTACTTTCCAGTTTTCCACACCAAGCCTCCACGTGATCCTTCAGCAGCTCAACCTGACATGTGGAATCATTCTCATTCCCCTCAGGTGAACACAGAAACAGTCGTGTTAATCTCATCTGTTAATCATTCAAATAAATGGTTAATGTATATGAATTTTCCCCCTCACATGTGCTGTTACGTCTTTTATTTCTAGTGCAAAAGCAATTTCCGACCTGAAGGCCGAGTTGAAAGGAAATGTGGAAGTGGAAAACCTGGAAAAAAAGACTTAAGAGCTGCAGACAACAACAACGAAACATGGACAAAAAGGATGGTTAGAATAAACATCTGTTTTCAGTAATGCTTCTGAAAATGACCACAGACAATGAGCAACACTGGAAAATGAAAGCCTGGTGAAGAGCTGCCGTTAATAAGTAGGGTAGCCTACTTTGGACAAAAACCACATCCAAGTAACAGACATGTGCAACAGGACTGTTTCCCCCTGTTGCCTGTGTGAGACTGGACTTTAAAGAGAATTTTATCCAATGATGATGATATAACTCTTGAAATATATGGGATCCAGGAATGGACTTTAGTGTGAAATATGTCTCTCCTCCTTATGGTCAGTATAATGCATAAGTATTCTAAACAAAATAACTGGTTATACTTCTACATAATTGGACAAGCACAGTATGTTTAGGTCTACATCTACTGATTAAACAAATAAAACAATGCTGCTTCTTAAGTCTAAGTTTATTTCATCCCTAAATGACTGTTGCCTTGCAATCCCCTGTGTGTCCACTGGGTTTCACACTTGTGCCATGAACCCTTCTCAGAACATTATGAATTATTTTGTGTACTAGCAGTCCTCAATAATTTAATTAACGTTGTTGTCATTTATATCTAAGAGACAGTAGGGAGACACTAAGCAACAGAGCACCCTGCGTCTCAGTTTTATGAGTAAAGTGGCAATTTAAAGGGTTTCCTAATCTGGAAAAGAGAACATTCATTTGTGAACTGTCATTGTCATCCAATGTCATTTTGTGAAGTTTGTCCTCAGACATCCATTTACTGTGACCTTAGTGACTTTTATTTTAGACATTACCCAGAAAAACTGGTATTTCAACAAATAAAACTAGAACAGTAACAAAAGTGCCAGGCTATATCACATTAGACAAATATTAGAATGCACACAATTTAGAGTTTTGGTAGCCTTTGTGAATGTCACATTAGAAAGTAGTTTTTTTAACATCCTTTCAGGAAAATAAACAAAAAAAGTTTAGCCTATTTTATTGCTAAACTGACCAAATTTAAATATGAAAACTTTTGACAAAAACATCAAATCAATTATAGAGCAATATTTGTCTTAATTAATAGGTATCAGAAGAAACCAATCACTGTGTTTTTCCCAAAAATATCTTTCACGGTGAAAATATATATAAAAGACAAATCTGCAAAGGTCTTTTCAATAATTTTGTAAGAAAAAGGTGTAAGAACAATGCCAAATGTTTTGTGAAACTGTTTGGATATGAAGCATTTCGTGTTTAAAGTAGTGATGACGGGGCAAAATTAATTTGCTCATTTTGAGCTCAGCCCCTGCCCGCTTCGGTTTGGCATAATTTGTTTCAAGGTGATATCACTACAGTTAATGTTTTTGCTGCTCACCTCAATGAAAAACTTGTTTATAATTTTAATTATAAAGTGCATTAATGTAAGCTGTACATAAGACTAATAAAAACAAACTTTGTAATTCATATTTCTTGCTTGTTTCTCTTTAATTCAAAGAGCGAAAGATATGCATTCTGCGCGCCGCCGTTCACCTCGACGTGCGCGTGGCCGATCTCCAATCGCGACCGTTAGCTGGGGCCGGGCGAATGCGGTGGTACCAAAGAGGAGAAAAAATCTGACCGAGCGTGCCGGGTGATGTGAAAAGTCACAATACCACTTCAAAACCAGGGTTTCCTAATCCACCTTTGGGCCATTAAAAGGGATATTAGAATGAACATTTGTCAAAGGGTAAGTTAGTAGTTTCTATACGCGTTTAAATTTTTGTTTTGGCACTTAGAAAGACTTGTTATTTTGACGACGAATTGCCTGCAGTGTCTGCGCTCTCCCGTCCCGATCTCAAAATGGCGGAGAGGCCGAAAGCTAAGCTAAGTGGCAAAGTTACCATTCACAAGAGCATCGGTTCGGCGGCTGGGTGTTATAATAATCCAACGGTGATATTATTAAGCTATGCCGAATGTGATTGTTGTCATAAAACCAGTTCTGTGCTTCTCGGTCATGGCGTAATCCGTATCGAGACACTTGTTGTGAAAGCTAGCCCAACATTTGGCTAACGTGAGCTGCGTCTATTTATGGAAGTTCTGTGTGGATGAGCTAACGTGCTACGTTAGCCGGCTAAGCTAACGGAGGTGCTGTCAGCTTGCTGCCATATTTCCCACAGCCCGGTGAAAATATTCTGATGTTGCAGGAAGATTCCTATATTATATGCTATATTTTCAATTTTAAACGTTAAACTTATTTATAATTATGATGCTAAAAAAGCAGGGAAACCAGTGTTGTTTTGTGCTGTAGAATGTCAGCTAACAGCCTTATTATCAAACTTGGGATACATATCCCATTCCGCTATACATTTTGCCAGTTAACTGTTATTTTATCTTTTAACAAGTGGGTATGTTGTTTAGCTACTTATTGGTGTAGAACAACGCCCTTTGTGTGTTGTGGTATGGTGACCGTGTGGCAGTATATAAATCTAGTCTACTCTAACTGACAGCTCCAGTTCACGTCTACGTTTTCGTGCTAAGCTAACGTTAGCTGGAAAGGGCGTTGCTGAGCCATTGCTGCAACTTTGCCCTTGTGGCCATCGAAGCTTGGAAATACGTCACCCAAACAGATTTTGAAGTCAGACCTATGTTTCCATAAATGTAAAGCAATGTTTCTTATTTTTTTGTTTTCATGCACAGTGCAAGCTCCCATAAGCTTCTCTACGAAGGTTTGATGAATCACATTCAGGGTGGAGACCTCAACAGGACCAATACGACACGCTGATAATGAACAAGGCTATATAGAGCTTCGCTTAAGATGAACAAAATTCTGCCTTGAGCTGAATTTTTAATAGCTAATTAAATGACTAGAATTTGTCCATGAGCTATTGCAAGTCATCTAATGGGAATCTCAATGCCTTTAGAATTGCTATGAACCTTGCTCATGCTCCATTTTACTAAGTACTCAAACATCTATTTAATCTGTTTTACCCATTAAATGTTCACAAATATGATATAGTGATGTTTTTGAAAGTGCACTCAACCTTTAATTTAACTATGTTTATATCTGCATCCTTCTTTAATCTCTTTCTCCTAAGAAGACCTACCCTAAATTAAGTACCACACCTTTTATTTAAGGGTTAAGGTTTTAAAAGTCAAAGGTATAGGTATATTTTATGTTTTGGTACTCTAGTTTTAATAGTCTTACTGTGTTACTGTCTTGGCACATTTAAATCTTGACTGTTGGCATGATAACGTGCAGTATGTTTTAGATAAAGATTGAGTAACTTTTGAACTCAGTGTTTTTATTATAGTGCAATAGACTTATCACATAAATCTTTCTATTGGGGGCTGTCATTGATTAAAAAATGCTATTAAGTTCTGTAGGCTGCCAGTTAAAGGGGCAGAAAATGATCTGAGTTGATGTTTGATTTGTAATCAAACATTGTCTTGTGGTTTGGTGTGTGCCAGAAGGGACTTGTTTGACCTGAAGGTCACACATAAGGGTTTGCATGGTACGGGAGCTTGACACAAACAGAGCATGTTGACTGAAAGCCTGATATGCAGTAATGCCTGTGGCTGGTTTCATGCATTATTGTTTTATGTTGTTTTAAATTGATGTCTGTCCCAAATTCAGTGATACTCTTTTATATATCAATCCTGATTTTAAAAGCATCCTTGAAGTTGCAAAAAAATAATTTGTCAAATGAGAAATGATAATTTATGTAATTTTACATTTCTTTTATCCGTGAAAGCAGTTTTGACCTGAGACTTAATGATTCACTCATGAAAAGAGAGTCATGAGATGCATACTCTCTGGTTCTACCTGTAGTCAATTTGTTTTTTGTTTTTTTTTTCGCTTCATTTTCAATAGACAAAACAAAATACAAAGATAGAAAATAAAGCACCATCAAAATTCTTCGTAATAAACCGAAAGGGTGTAGGCAGAAGCTAAAGGTTATTAACACCTACCCCTCTTACCTTACAAAATCATAATTATCACAAAAACAAGGATATGGCAGCAGCAATGCAGATAAATTAGTATTATCATTTTGGCCATTACTGGTATTAACATACTTACATTAGCTTAAATTTAGTCAAGATGAAAAAATGGTATCCCCACAGGACTCAACAGTAACAGTTCCCAAGGTGCCATTGGCATCCTACTCTTGGCCTTCAGTGGCCATCAGTGAAAACTGCTTTTTAGTAGACAAAAAAATAGATACAGCTGACAGCAAAACATGAATCAAATAATAAATATCTAATGATTTAAATTTAAACTGCTAAAACTTGAGATTCAGGTATTAGATAAAACACAAACTATAAGATTTGGGATTTTGTTAGGTTCTTTAATAAAGCTTTTTAGCTTTACATTTATTTAACATATTTTTTATAATCAAGCCTAAATAGCTGCACATTGTATAAAATACTTAAAATATAAGGGAAGTGAAAAAATGGCAGCGAACAAGCTGATGCCTTGTTGCCAGCCTGGTAACCAGTATTACAAGTTAGTGTTTAGCCTTGCCCCACAAACAGGCTGAAACTCCTTAATAAAACATGTAAAATACAATGACAAGTGGTCATAGAAATATTAGTTGATTCATATTATTCGATCGTTCATATCAGTAAGCATAGACAAACACTCTGCTTCTCCAGTGTGAGGGTCTGCTGCTTTTACCTGTTTTATTTGGTCATTGACAATTGAATGTCTTTGGAACTTTGACTGTTACTGTGTCAAACCTGAACATTATAAGAGCTTCATCCCAGGCTTTAGGAAACAGAGATGAACAATAGTCATTCTTTTCTGATATTTTATTTTACTTAACTCAAAATCAAACAACACCTAAGTATTTACTTTATAATCGTATGTCCCCACAGTCCAAAACCATGATGAAATATCTTTTGGGGCGAGCCCTGTAGAAAGAGTTATAATGTAGCTAAATCATATAGGGATCACACCATTACATTCACAAATGGTTCTACATAATGTTGCATTTGTTTCAGGACTGATAATTGTCTGTCTGTTAAGTCTATCTGTGTGTGAGACTAATTTTCAGTGCTCGTAGAAAGACCGATGAGGGATGGGTGACGTAACAGTCTGATATTGTAACCTAATGGGAGCTTAGTCATGTCATCTATTCACCTTATTACATTTCTCGGTTTAAACCATGTCGATATAGTGTAAGAGAAGAATGTCAGTTCCTTCATCTTTGTTGTGATTATTAGTGGATGCTGAGAGATGGGAGGCTGCTCCATCTTCTCGTGATGTCACATTTTGTACTGGCAGGTGATTTAAATGTTGTTATGTAGGCTTGTCATGGGGGACAGTGTTACTTACTCAACTTCCCCACAGTTGCTTTTCTCTCCTGAGAGCGTGTGACCAATACTTTGTTGGAAGACGAACGCTAAAATTTTAACTGAAATTGTCTGCTCTGTACAGCACCATAGAGAAGCAGTAGTCAGGTTTCACTTATCATGTGATGAGAGTAAGGAAAGTTTACCCAGAGCCTGTCAGCTGACGGACGAGTAGATGGAACAGGATACGACTCAAAGATCAAAGTTATGCTGCATTCCAGGGTTCGGAGATGCCTACCAAATTTGCACATGATGATGTGAGTGACCATTGTTTTGGGGCCTAGGGTTGGATATTTGGTTTTGGAGCCAAATGTAGAGAAATATGGCAGCGACAGCTATCACCACAAATAGTGTCATTCTTTGGGAAAAATACTGGTTATGTAGGTAATCCGCCAGCTAGTGAATAAACCACAGACATAGACTGTGTAGTTTTCATGACTTGGTGTTTGCAACCCAACGCTTCTTTCCAGCATCACTCTGTCATCCAAACCAAGTTGGCGTTTGCAAAAGTGCCGAAATCCAGGCTTCAAAACGGGTGAAAAGTCGATGATAGTAACATTATGATTGAAAATATATCTGTCACATTTAAAAAATAGCTGGAGTTTAAGTGGGGCAAAGTGACTCCTGAAATTGATGTGCAGCAAATGACTGAAGAGAAGTGTGTTATCACTGTGAGAGAACCACAGAAACACCAAGTCCACTTGCAGTCGTACATTAGTTTTGCTGAGTGATACTTCTTTGTTCTTGTTTTTTTCCCCCACACAGATTTCAGAACCATGTAAACCTTCAATTTAGTCAAAGGATTTTTCACATTGACCCTAGAGCCTGACTAATACGGCTGTTTGAGGCCTGTATCTTTAATTTCGTCATCTTGGCTCTACAGTCATTACTAGCCTTCCAGAGGAGGTCACGTTTTTGGTTCTGTATATTTGTCTCGTTCTCTGGCTGTCAGAAGGAATACAGAAAAACCTGAGGCCAGATTTACATTAAACTAGGTGATAGGTTGAAGCTTGGGCCAAGGGAGAGCCCATTACATTTTGGACCTTATCCAACTCACAAACAAATAGTGGATGCATCTATCTCAAGAACGAAATAATTCATACTTGTGAATTAACCAACAGGTTTCTGCTGGCATTTCCATGAAATGAATCCATGTTGTACATCATGTGGAGGATCTTTAGCTTTAATTTAAGCTAGCTACATAATTTTGTTGTTGTTTATATGCATTTTTTGTTTGTTTTAAATTATGTAATGTATTACAGGAGGTAAATGAACTTCCCCAGCTTTATTTACAAGTTTAGCCTAGATACAGTGCCTTAGGTGCGGGAAGGAGTCAGTTCAGTATCCTGTTATCACACCAACACGGCAGAGATGAAACTGAGGCCCTTCAGTTGTGGGTTAATTTTCCCTGCCTATAGACCATATTGTTAAAGCTGGCCTATTTTGGATACACAGTATACAGTATATGTGCTTCCTAAATAATTTAGACATAGATTTTCTGATACCTTGTTTTCCTTCCTGATTGCAAAATCTGCTGATACAGAGTACCGATCCCATAGCAGCTATTGCACTGCTATATCTAACAACAAATAACAGCTAGCCTATATAATACTAACTTATTATACTACCAGTAAACACTTTGTAAAATATGAACAAAGACATACGGAGAATAAATGCCATAGAACTTTCTTTTATGATCTAGTTTGGCAATCATAATGATACATAGATAAATATTTCTAGGAATTAATAACAATTCAACATGGAGAAGATTTTTGTTTGCATGAAACTTCTTCATTCAAAGTATCTCTGACTATCATATCATTGTGTGCTGACTGCGCATGTATTGATTGCTGATAAATGACTTAAATGATAAATTACCTGGTATCAGTTTTACTGCGCCACTCTGAAACATTACTTGCTTATGGCAGCCACAATACATCCATGGTGACAGCAAAGATCAAACCATCTCTGGTGTCAGCACAGCACAACTTGCTGTGTAGGCTATGGTTTTTGAGTGGAGAAGATGATTGATTTTGGGGTGGCTAATTAATAACAGTATTGGATCAATACATAGACTGCTGTAGTGGCTGATACAAGATCCTGCATTTTAGGCTTTTTTTTAAGGTCTTTCCAATACTGATATCTAAACAACTCTCCCTAAAGGGTTATTAAGTTACCAAATAATTAGCAAGCTCTAATCTAAGCATGCCAAACCCTCCTTCTGTGAGGTTTTTCATGAGTGACAAAGAGGTGACTTTGTGATTTAATACTGAGATAATAATGCTTATCTAGATGTAGTATCTAGATGTCATTTCTTACTTTGAACTAAACACCAACACTGTCTGTCAACAGATGTATATTATAGGGTAACATTTCAAATGAATTTGGCCCTGCTTTTCCTTCAGTTGAATCTGTTTAATTTAGTAGAAGTGGACTAGTGGTCAGAAGATTGCACAGGCTGTAAACAAACCCCTCTCTACATTGTTTCCTTTTGATAAGCCTGATTCATAGGCAGGACCTTGAACCTTTCTTCATTTATGACTATGACTCTTTATGATTCCTATTGTTCGACACTGAGCCTAGATAACGGTACATTCGCCTTTCAATATGATAACTGAAGCACTCTCGTAGAACTTGAAAAAACTTTTTCTGACTGAAACCAGGCCTCATAATGTCACTTGTTTATTCTGCGCAAATGTTTATTACGCCGTTCTTCTAAAATAATTGTCTTAAAAACTGTGTGGGGATACTCAGGAACAATTGGTAGGTGCAAATCCTGCAGAGATTGTCTTAGTTACGTAATCATTTAGACGTTGGTCTGTTTGGTCAAATGGCTATTTTTGAACCATGCTGAGTGCTACTCAGCTAAAATCACTAGCTCTGTCCTGTCAGCTCAGAGCACTCATCATGTTTGCAGGCAGGAAAAGTGAAATCTTTCTAGGACACTTCAGGCACGTCCGTGGCTAAATATTTTGTTGTCTGCTGCGGCTGCCGTGCTTCAATTGAAAGGAAATGCTCGACTGCTCATTTGGAAGTAGAAATATATCCTGGAAAAGTCTGAATGTTATGATGAGCATCATTTAATTATTTATTTTCCTGAAGTAGTCTTTTGTGTTTAGAAAGCGGCAACTGATGGTGAAACTGACGACAATGATGCAGCAGACAATAACACCGGCAAGGACGTCTTGCTGTTAAGGTCCTCTCACTGTGTCTGGGGTTAATCCTGTTAGCTACCGTCCAGTCCCTTCTTTACATTGTCAGCTTTATGGAGGACTTGTGGTCTCTATCACTTAGAAACACGCACACACAGAGACTCTAGGTTGTCTGGTCTAGCTGCTAAGCAGCTTAGAGCTATTGTGGCCCCAGGTGCCAGCAGTGCTGAAGCTCAGGAAGTGAATTCTCTTATTAGCTTCACAATCCCTGAGGGGTGTGTTTTGATTTGACAGCTTGTTTTTGATCTGTGCCCTTATATTGTGACTGTCACATTGTCCAAAATGCAGATATAAACCTACAGTATTATCAGGAAACAAATGTTTTCCTTAAGCACACTTGATAATACATACAGGGAAGATATTTGATCAAGTAATTGGTAGACAGTCATTCAGGTAAAATCTGCAGGACCAGCTGCTGACTCAAAAATGACTTTTCCCCCCTCAAAACATTACAAATTGATTTAATATCATGCTATAACTCACTTTTTTTCACTGTTGAATAATTTCTTGTTGGATTATTTTTTTTAATTAATAGATAACTTTTTGACAATTGTGAAAAAATGTCTCAAAGTGTTTTCTAAATCTTTAAATGTCTTGTATTGTTCTCAACTACCTTTATATTACACACTGTTTAGTGTCAAAGAGGATTTGAGAAACCAGAAAACTTTCACATTTAAGAAGCTGGAATCAGATCATTATTGGATGAATCTATTATCAAAATTGAAGGACATTTAATAGTTGACAGCTAATCAATTAAACATTGCAGCCCTATAATGTAGGGACTTATGTGGCAGCAATGAAGGACCTCAGGATGTATGCATCAGTGCATCAATGTTTGGACAATGAGCCCCTAAAATGACTTTTACTTACTTCCCAGTACTGTTTTAACATTTTGTATGTCCTTACTAACTTGCATCTCTGCTTAACCCCAACACTGTTTTATTAAAACCTACACTGTACTGCAAGTTTTGATTGCTTCTTGAATAAAGTCGCTTAAAAGAGCAGAGACGCTATTTTTAAAGACTTGACTTGTTACCTGGTTTTACACATATGATTGTTTGATTGTCAGCTTTGTGTCTAACCATTTTTTATTCACTTCTCTCTCCTTTTCTTCAGGTGATGGGCACGTCTGATTAGCGACTGAGATTTGGGCCAGTGAATACTCGTGCAGCCTTGTCCCAACAGTTGATTGACAGCTGTGTGTCCAGTTCAACTCCCTCTGCGTGGCACACTCTTCACCACCGCCGAGATTCTGAAGGAACGACATCGCTGAGGGATTAGACACCTCTCCACCACACAACAGCCAGGCTCCCCCAGCACATCACCTCACCCTCACCTCCCCCAGAGGGAGAGAACAGCAGCCAGCATGGTGCTGTCACAGAGACAAAGAGATGAACTGTGAGTGCCTGGATGTAAATATGTGGGTGTGCCGGCTCATTACACATGCAAACAAGAGCAGACATGTAGACAAACACACATGTGCTCATGGAGCGGTGCAATTGTGCTGTATGTTGGCTTTTTAGCAATACTCTCGAGGTCTTTCTACGCACAAATGTAAATCACTTGTTTTCCTCTCGTGATAGAAAGCAGTCAACTACAAGAGGTTAATGCAGTTGTTGTGAGAAAGTGGATTTTTCTTAGAAGAATGTGTAATTATTGAGGTCATGTGAGGAGAGGGGAACTTTAAGGTGCTTCACTTGATAGCTACTTAGTGAATATTTCATAGTCCACATGACAGAAGTGAGGGGGATGGGGAAGGAGAAGGACCTTAACAAAATGATGGCTGGTTAATGTGAGCAGCTCTGTGCAGAAACATCTTCCTGGCTGATCTTATTGTATGCAGTCCAGACAGCACAAAACAGCAGATACTTCTTAACTTACAATTGTGGTGTGACTCTTGTTAGTCTATAATCTGGACTGTTTATGTTCTGATGAGTTAAAAGATCTGAGAATTTAGTGGAAATCCTGCTGCCAGTGATGGTCTTATGTTCTTAAGTGTATAACAGACAGTTGTATTAGGGTTACAATTAGCAGCCGTTCAAAGTATCCCTCAAGCTGTAGCCTAAATTTAGCAGTTACTCATGAAATATTCACCATTCAGTTCATAAAAGAGCTGTTCCACTCATTTATATGTGTGCGTGTCTATGTCTGTGTGTGTATTTGTGTGCCCGTCCATATGTGTGGTTAAGGTTCTGTTTCCTTGTGCTTGTGGTTGCCCTGTCCTTGCAGCGTCCATGATGTGTTCTGTCTTTGTGGCGAGGCTCTGGTTTCCATAGCAGCACAACACAGAGTTTCCCGGTGATTTGGTCCTTATGCTTTGTTTTCTTCGCTAAAGGATTGTAATTTCTGATGGGACGTGGTCAGATTAGCTGACAGTTAAGGTGGAACTGTGAAACATGAATCCCAGCGCTCCCATCTGTTAGACGGGGTGTGGTCTCTTCTCTTTTTAAGGAGGAACCAGCAATTCTGTTAAGGTGGAGCTTAAATGTGATAACTGAAAACCTCACATTGTATCGATTGAGTTCTAATTCATTAAGGCCTGTTTTGACCTCAAACCAAATGTATTCACTCGGGGTTTATGCTAGCATTTGTGAGGGACTAATAGGAAATTGGTGACACCCGAAGCCTTTTAATAAATTGATTATATCCCACTTTTTCTCAGAAACCGGGCTATAGCTGACTATCTCCGTTCCAATGGATATGAGGAGGCCTATTCCACCTTCAAGAAAGAGGCAGAGATAGATATGGTAAGGAGAAAGGTGCATTAAAAAATCAAAAGAAATGACGAGTACATTTATATTTACTAAGAGATACATGGATCCGTTTCTCTGTGTCTGTTCTCTATCCACAGAATGAAGAGGTAGATAAAAAGTATGCAGGGCTTTTGGAAAAGAAATGGACCTCAGTCATCAGATTACAGAAGAAGGTAAGGAATATTTGGGTGGTTGAAATGTGTTGGAGATGTTTGATATACCGTGTGTAAGGTAGACTTAACTTGTGGCTGTGCATTGTACTTGTCATGTCTTGACGTAGGCAATAATACACCAAATAATGTGATGCTCCGTGTGGCCATGCTCCCTCACTCATAAAGAAAAATGTAAACACAAGAAACACCTTATTTTAACTTTATGAAAATATAAATTTGGCTCTCATCAAATGAATAAATTGAAATTACACATTCGCTGATCACTGAGTTGTCTGACTCCTTAACTCGTGCTCTGTCTCAGGTGATGGAGTTGGAGTCGAAGTTGAATGAGGCGAAGGAGGAGATGACACACGGAGGACCTGTGGGTCAGAAGAGAGACCCCAAGGAGTGGATCCCCCGTCCCCCAGAGAGATACGCACTGAGCGGGCACCGTGCTCCAGTCACGCGTGTCATATTCCACCCTGTCTTTTCTGTTATGGTCACAGCTTCCGAGGATGCTACCATCAAGGTGAGTGAGTGCGTGTGTATGTTCCTTGGGCAAGACACTGAACCCCAAATTGCTCCCAGTGGCATAGCCAACGGGTATGAATGTGATATCTGATTGACAGTTGGGCACTTAACGTAGCAGCCTCTGCCATCAGTGTATGAATGTGTGTGTGAATGGGTGAATGTAGTGTAAAAGCAGCTTTGAGTGGTCGCAAAGAGTAGAAAAGCGCTATATAAGTACAGTCCATTTACCATTATTTACCATAAACAGGGATTACACACTGGCTTGCCATTTACTAGGTACAGCTAGCTATACCCGATGTAATCCAACACAGCAACCCTGCTTCAAATCTTTACTTCATGAATGTAATCATGTTCAGTTTTTGTCCAGACTGTCTCCTGTGTGTTCGTGGTGGATGACAGAATGTAAGAAACCCGGTTCAATCTGATGCAATACAATCCACATCACTACAACGTCCTCTCTGGAGTTACATCAGTACGTCTTAGACACAGTTTGAACAGACGCTGTTTTTTTGTGTGTATAAGATGTGTAAAAGTACTGTAAGAAAAGTGGGATTGATAAGTTGCATAATTATGTTCTGAAGCTGAAGTGCTTTTATTTGATGAGCATGTTTTCACAGTTGAAGAAATACATGGGGAGCCCACAATCTTGACCTACTTTGATAGCGCTCCAAAGTGCATTTTTTTTCTTTCATAAGAAATTAACCATTTTACAACATCTAAAGTTAGCACTGCTTCGAGTAAAAAATAATTAAAGCAGAGTGACGGCTGCGTACAGCAGCATTCATGAGTAAAATCACTGAGTGTTGAGCACACCACATCACAGCCTCTGCAGCTCTGACCCTTCAGATCAAAGCTGTGCTGCAGATCTGAGGCTGTTCTCCCTTTTTATCCTCAGCGCTTCTGCCTCACCCCCCGCCCCACCTCCTCCTCTTTCCCTTCTCTCTCACTCCCCCTCTCCCTGCTTCTCCTCCCTCCTCCCTCAGTTTCTTTTTTTCTGCTTTGTCACTGCTCATCTATGTGGAGATGGACTGATGCTTTTGTTGTCAGGGGCAACACTCCCAAAGCACTGCACCTTTGGAAACATTCAAATCTGTATCTCTTTCTACCAACCCCTTTTCCATCCTGTTCAGCCTTTTTATTGATTATTAGTGTCAGCCTATAGTCAAATTTGTATAACTCGCTTCACGCTGAAGGGATTTTCTTAACACGTTAAACTGTATTGAATTAGTTAAAGCTCCACAGTATGTCCACCTGCACACCTTTCAACATTCAAATGTGAGTTTCATGTCAAAACCCATCATCCTACCTGCATCCCATCTTTCCTGTTTAATGTGACGGAAAAAAACATATTTGTCATCTGATTTTACAGCTACAAAAACTTGTCCCATGCCCTTTTAAATCAGTTGGGTCATTAAAGAAATCTCTGCTGTTAGGCTCACGTTTGATTTTTAGAATATGTGTACAGCTCTGTTTGATTAACGGGGAGGGTGAAGTCCCTCGCTGACTGTCACTGTTTGTGATTTCAGGTGTGGGACTATGAGGCAGGGGACTTTGAGCGAACCCTGAAGGGCCACACAGACTCTGTGCAGGACATCTCCTTTGACCAGACGGGAAAGCTGCTGGCTTCATGTTCAGCTGACATGAGCATCAAACTTTGGGACTTTCAGGGGTTTGAGTGCATCCGAACAATGCATGGTAAGAGATATTCTGAGATTAACTATGTTAGAGTACAGGAGCAGCTGCAAAGTGGTAAAGCTAGTGTAACAATAATAGTACAAGTTCTTAACTGCTTCATTAATGATAAAAGATGTTTCTAAAGGGAAACATTACATTTCCATTATGAGTCACTTTCACTACAGTTCACTAGAAATTTTCCCATCAAGACAATGTTTCTGAAAGACATTTCTTTATCTTGGTTTTTGCTCTTGTTACGGTTTTTCTCGGTTTATTAAACCAAACACGGCCATGTCTATTTAATTAATTTTGAAATCTTGAAAATCCTGATCTGGGGCCCGTCGCTCTTTGTTGTTGAAGCTTTAAGAGGAACTCGGACCAGTAACAAAACTCAACACTTGACTTGATCTTGCAGGCCACGATCACAATGTGTCGTCTGTAGCCATCATGCCAAACGGTGACCACATAGTGTCTGCCTCCAGAGACAAAACCATCAAGATGTGGGAGGTGGCTACTGGGTAAGTTAGGGGGAGCCTATTTGTATCTTTAGCTACGACAAGCTCTCATAAAGGTGTGTGTGGATGTAATTTAACATTTTGAGCTACTATTTCCATCTGCAGGTACTGTGTGAAGACATTTACAGGCCACAGGGAGTGGGTGAGGATGGTGCGTCCCAACCAGGACGGCTCGTTGATCGCCAGCTGCTCCAACGACCAGACAGTGCGTGTCTGGGTGGTTGCCTCGAAGGAGTGCAAAGCTGAGTTGCGGGAGCATGAACATGTGGTAGAGTGTATCTCATGGGCCCCTGACAGTGCTCATCCCACCATCCTGGAGGCCACAGGCTCAGAGGTATGTATAGCTGCTGCAGGAGCTTACATGAATCTACAGAGGATGTTTGTGTGTTGTTGGTTCAGCTGCAGCATTTTACCAAAATTGTTAAAAGCAAATATGAAATCATTTACAACAAAATAATGATGGCCTCAAAAGAGAGTGCATTAAACAGAAGATGCCCCAATTCAGTGAGGTCAGAGAGCTTTTGTAAAGACGGTCACCGAGCTAGTCATAGTCATGTTTCCGAATCACATGTTCATAATAAGCCTGTCACAAACAGCTTGGGATGTGAAGAAGAATTTTAGACATTTTATTTAATTTTATTTTCAGGCTATTTATAACAAATAGATGTATACATTTTGATATATGTTTATAACTCAGTCTAAAGACATGGTAGGGGCTTTCTGAGGCTGGATTTGGGCACAGTGTAGCTAAGAGCTCCTCCCTACGCTTTAGGGAGGTGTAGTGTGTTAGCATGCTAACATTTGCTAATTAGCAGTAAACAATAGGTAAAGCTTAGTCTGATGGAAAGTTGTTTAGGTTTTATTCAAGGTTTTACACATATAATATATATAATAATATATAATATATAATAATACATATATGACATAGGGATGCACAATATTTTTCCCACGTTATCAGTATCTGCAGATAATGGCTTGAAAATGACATATTTAATTTTTCTGCTGATAAAACGACGCTGTAATTATGCCTAAATGCTCGATGATTCCCTAAAAAAGCTTGACGTAATACTACGACATTAACTCACGAGTGTGCGTGTGCACTGCCTGCGTAATATACAAATGAAGACTAAAACGTCACAGAAACTCGAGCCAATGAATAGAAGTTAAACAACTTTCACAACTTTTAATCTAACAGTTAGTTCACATTCTCATCATTTAACAACATCAAACACAGCGAAAATACACTCGCGGCCAAAGTCGACGCTAACAGAGTGTAACATAAACATCAGTGCAAAACGATAACGACAAAAAGAGTCAGCGATCACTGATGTCCCTGTAGTAGGTGCAGTAAACAAGTCCGGGTATGTCTCCCTCACTGCCGTGTTTCTGGGGGGTATGCTGCATTCAGGTGCGCTCAGAAATGTGAATGACCTCTTCTGTCAAGCGTGAAGAAGGGTGCAAAATGTCTGCGGTATGGCAGTTTTTGGCCACTACAATAAGAGTAGGCATGATATCAATTCCACTACAATGGAGACTTGATGTACTCTGCAATTAGGTGGAAAAAAACATGTGCCTAATATATCGGTATCGAAATCGGCAACAAGGGTTGGAAAATATTGGCATATCTGATATCGGCAAAAAATCCAATATCGTGCATGCCTACTATCATTGCTTCTTTCATATCCCTGTATTTCTGTTTTGCAGAGCAAGAAGAGTGGGAAACCTGGCCCCTTCCTTCTCTCTGGATCCAGAGATAAAACGATTAAGATGTGGGATGTCAGCATTGGCATCTGCCTTATGACTCTGGTAAGCAGTCCAAGTGATGGTCTCTATGGCTGTTTCAGCGTAACTTCTCGTATATGAGAGGATTGGTGGTGTAATCGGTCTTGTTTATTTAGGTGGGCCATGACAACTGGGTGCGTGGGGTATTGGTTCATCCTGGAGGAAGATTCATAGTGAGCTGTGCTGATGACAAAACCATTAGGATCTGGGACTACAAGAACAAACGCTGCATGAAGACCCTGTGTGCCCATGAACACTTTGTTACCTCTCTGGGTAAGACGCTGTTATTAATGGTGTTCGTTCTGCATCTCTTGTCTGTCGAAAGTCAAACCTACACCTGCATGAAACTGTACAAACACAGAACCTAACACAATTTCTATCAAACTATCAAACCCTTTGTTAATGCAGCGTACCTGATCAAATCCTTACATCTCTTGCAGATTTCCACAAGACTGCTCCCTACGTGGTGACGGGAAGTGTCGATCAGACAGTCAAAGTCTGGGAGTGCCGCTGAAACTGCCTCCATCTCTTGCCCTTTTCCTGCCCCAAACCCCAGCTCCAAACAAGCCCTAAAGCCCCCTCCCTACCCCGTCCTCCTCTGCACCTCCGCCCCCTTCCTCCTGTCCCGACACCCAGCCCCTCACCTCTCGCACTCCAAACCATAGTTGACCATGGCGCTTTACCTTCTCCCGTCCCCTCCTCTCTCTCCCTTCTCCTTTCTACTTCCCCTACATCGGTCCAGCCCTATTAAGATGACTATTGTCCTTTTATGTAAATTATTCTGGATGTAGGGTACGCTTAATAAATGTCACGCAATCTCTGACACATAAACACACTCAAAAGATAAGAAGTATTCCTTGCATGGTGAATCAAACAAAAAAATTGTATACTGTTAGATTTGCAGAATTTGCATACTGTTGTCATCACTTCCGGTCGGGTCAAAGGGTAAATATCCTTGTGTGCTGGCGCAGGTGGATTTCGCTTAGCTGACTGACTACCCCTTTGTTTAAGGGGTTTAGTTTTTCGTTATGCTTGGTTTTAGTCCATGCCTCCATTGTCGTGGTCTGTCACTGCGTGGATGGTGAAAGAGAAGGTGTGAGGGAAGTAAGCATAAAAGAAAAGAGTGGAAGCTGTCCAGGAGAAGATGATAACAAGTTGAAGAAAAAAATGAACCAGGATGCAGCTCCCTAGTTGAATCACACGAGGTTCTGTGGGCGAGTGCACATGTACATGTGTGTATACATTGTGTGAGAGTGTGTGTGTTTGTATATTATGACAGGAGAATCTCTCCGCCGCCTCTGCTCTGATGGTCAGAGGAGAGACAGGAGGCAAAGCTTCTCACCCACTGTGTTCATTCATACTACTTCATCTCTTTTAACAAATCTTGCTTTCTAGTAGACACTCACAGGACCTTAATGATCCCTAAGCTGCTGAGAGCACAGGCACACGCCCCAAAAGTGTGTTTTACAGAGGAAAAAGTCTGCTCACCTTTTCTGAGGTTTGTGTGTGTGTGTATGTCGGCCCAGAGAAAATCGCCCAGTGCCCTCTTGCTCGCTATCTCTGCCTTGTTAACCCATTGAGGGCTCCCTCACACGGGATTTTCATTCTGCTTTCTGTGGTCTCACTGCTCTCTTTACACACACATGCACATACACTCACAAATGCACATACACGCACAGTAAAAGTTGTGTATCAATATATCTGGATGTCATTGTTTGCAACATAATGAAATAAAATTCTGTAAATATAAGTTACCTATTTGTGTGCTTCCTTTCGAGGACATGAGATGGAGGACATCTTCAGGGAGTCAGACAGGATTTACCATCACAAAGTGTCATAGTGAGGTCCGATACTGCAGCAACACCCTCTAGCTCATCTCACATTAAATACATTAGATTTACTCATGCTTGCAAGAGCAGCTGTGAACACAGTGGCACGGCAATCAAGCCAACTGAGCTGTTGTGCTGTGTAATTATCTTTACGTTTATTAAGCATTTTTTCAACCATTTAATCTATGTCACTTAAAAACATTTTGGTTACGATGCTGTGATTGTTTATCGTACTTAATTTTGGGAGATAGAAAGTACAATCTGACTAATAGGTAGTGAAACAGCAAGTAGCCAACAAATTAAATGCTGATTTTTGTATAAAACAATCAGGTCTGATAAGTTTAAATCATCAGAGTAAAGGGTTGAGAAAGAAATGGGTCACAAGACAAGAACTGCAAACTACTGCTCTAGACAGGCAAGATTATTTATGTATAACTATCAGGCTCTGGTGCACGGATGGAGGTCTGGGGCTGCACTGTGGCCACTTAGCATCTTTAGTCACCTTCCATCTGAGCTAACTGATGCTAACTGTCAATGCTGTAGTTGAAGCAGATAAAGAAGGAACACATCAGCGTTTATTTTTCAATGAAAGATGTGTAAGGATATAAGGCATCAATAACAGACGGAAAAATAACTTTTGACGTGTATTCCTCGGGTACAGTCCAGTTACTTTCACTACAAGCTCAGACATCAGGAGGCAGCAGGGACAGTTCAGGCACTTTTATCAATTATGCACGGTACCACAGCCTACTTCTGTGCTCACACACACACCTGCTCACTCACCCACACAGCAATTACTCTCTCTCTGTGCTCTGCAGTATCCTGGCAACTGTTGCCAGGATGGCATGTGCGCAAGCACCACACCTTGCTCCGTCCTGCAGGTCTGTGAGGGTGGAGAAACAGGGAGTGGTGTTTAAAGCACAGGGACAAATGCAGATGCCAGAAAAGGAAAGTTATAACAGCTTAAGGTATATGTAGTAAAAAGACATTTAGAGTAAGGACAGCAAAGAGCACTAGTGAGCTAGACGTGTTCACAGAGAAGGGGCTGCATGGGACTTAATGAAAGGATAATAAACCTGTCTCAGTCTGAAACTCCTGTTTCTCCACAGAAGCACTGGAGTAGAAACATTGGCCTACATCCGCCCGCCACAACTCTCTCATGCCTTGCACACACATTTGCCCTCATGCAAGCTGAAGACTTAAAAACAGGGAAGAAGAACTCACTTTCTCATTTATTTTGCTTTTAGGTCACCCATTTCTCTCCACCAGACAAAACTGTAGATACACATTTTATTGCAAAAGTGAAAGGAGCTGCCAAGAGGTACATGCCAGCATTGACTGGACAAAGCTGGCATGATATGGAGGTGTTGAGAGGTTTCAAGGTCAGTGTATACACCAGACGTTGAGGTGCAGCCGTATTGATTCTGTCAGAGATAATTGAATAATTTCATACAGCAAGCTGCTTTTTCTTTATCAATATCAAATAAATTAAAGTAGTTTCAAGTGCAGACCAACTGCAGGGTCTCCGTTAATATATAGGTTTGTGTGTCATCTCTGTATAGCTTACATGAGCTCCATTATAGTTTACGTGACCAGAGTTCTAATCCATGTAAAGCCCAAGGAGGACGATGAGGAGGTTTAAAGCAGCTCTGGACTGAGTATGTGACAGGATGTGGTGCCCTCTAGCGGTAACAATATGGAGAGGTTGAATGTCCCTATGAGGAAAATAAACTGCAATTTCCCCTGCACTGTGAATAATTGAGCAGAAATCCCACATCGATGTCATGGAAAATATAATAAACCAGATCATTTTGTGTGTCACTGAAGGCAGCAGAGAAGAGTTTGTTTTTGTATTTATTACCATAACTTAATTATAACTTTATAATGACAGTAAGATGAACAAAAACCCTACAGAAAAAGTATTCATTTTTGTTTGATGTAGTCATGATTTCCAAGTCTTGGAGAAAGGTTGTATTCTGGGTGGTGGTTGGGGTAAAATGAGGTATTTTGAACTTCATTAAAGATCTGGTTGTTTGAAAAACTCCAACAACTTTACTTTTTCAATTTTTCCCTCTAGGAAATGATCCCCAATTTTTTTAGAGGGGGTAATTTTAGTTTATTGTTTGGGTTATAAATCTGGATTGGGGCTAGTGTTTTTTTTTCTTAACTACATTTTTGTCATTTTTCCTTTAAGAAAACTAAGAAACCACCACATAATCACATGCAATACAAAAAACAAATCCACAAGTTTTTAGCTTGATTACACCCAAATAATTAAAGAATGATTTTCACTTTTCCTCTGAATCTACGCTCTTTGATCACTCCACTTGCTCTTTAACTACTTTAAGTCTCCTGTATTGCGTTGCTTCCTCTTTGTCTCTACTCTTTAGATCCACTAGTGATGCAGCACTTCTAACTGGGTCAGCCCGTCCCTGCCTCACATCCCTCCCACCCTCCCTGTCTCTCCAAGCCACCCCCTCCTTCTCCTCCCATTTTTCCTCTGTATATGCTTACATCCCTACAGACCTTTTTTTCATGCAGCTCATGTGCTTACCATGTGCTGCAGCTCTCTTCAATGTTTTCTCCCTCCTCCCCCTTTTCTGCTTGATTCATTTTCTGTCATAGATGTTTTAATGATGTCTCAGCCTGTTGCAAAATGACCCCCACCCCCTTCCACTCACACACACACAGTCACTTACATTTGTCTTTTATGTTGAGTGTTTTATAAATCTTAATGGTGTTAGTAGGTTTGTATGTGTAGGCAGGACACAAAGCGTGGCGAAGGCAGCTCTTATGTACTTCTGAGCTGCTGTTTTGATTGGCTGAGACAGACAGACCCAGTGATGTGGTGGAGGTTATATATGACTGAGCGGTGCCCAATCAAAGACTGTTACCATGCGGCCATGCATACACTACATACATGCATCTGTACACAAGTATTTGGACAAACACACCACTGTAACATAAACCAGTAGTCATAACAGCAGTACTTAAACGCATCGTACCATATCATTCAAACCATATGGAAACAAGGCGTACAGAGAAAATCCATGTGAGGCAGTAAATCAAGTTTTTTTCATTGTGTGAAACAGAAAAAAAAATGAGGTTACAATTTAGTAGTATTAATACATAATTAATACTAAAATGTTACTTTTTATGTGTTTGTAGTCAGCCATTTGACCAACAATTACAAACCATACCAACAGATTTAGCCTTTTAAGTTTATAAATGAGTCCTTAGAGTGTTTTGACTGACACTTAATCTAATTTATTTTATTTGGGACAAGGAATTCTAGCAACTAATTGATTATTTCCTGTTTTTTCTCTAAACATTTCAATTGGAGGAAACATATATATTCTTATCTTATGTTTTGTAAATTATAGTCACCTATATTTAGAGTTATGAATATAAGTATTGAACTCAGTATGTGCTGCAGAGTATTCTGGGATTTCTATAAACAGTGTAATAAAACAAACTTTCTTTTCATTACCCCACACACCATCACCATTTAAATTAGATCCTTGTGAGTATTTAAATGGTAAAAGTGTTTAACAAAGTATTAACGTTCACGATTTAAGCATAAAAATTAATCTACTGAATAATTATAATTATAGTAATACATTTTGGTCAGCTGCTTCTCCCGTGTATTCACCCACGTAAACCCCGCCCCTCGTGTTTTGATTGACAGCTCTGATCCCGAGACAGCAGGGTGGCCAGTCACGCTCTCGCCATGCAAATGAGCAGCGCTCGGGCCGGGCGGGTGCCCATGTGGACCAGCACCATGCCTTGTTGTTCTGAGCGCTGATTGGCTCGCAGGCGCCCGATTGTTCTTCATGCGCTGCGGGCCAGCAGCTGGAGCGAAAACAAGGAAGACTGTCGACCCCCTCAGGACTCTTCTTTTTGAAGTCAGCTGAGATACACGAGTCCAACGGGAGCCTAGAAGCTTTAAGGCAGAGGTTATGATAGTTATAATGTCAATTTAGTGATTTAGGAAGTCTTTCAGCGGGTAAGACTGACAGCGTGGAGTAGGATGGGAGTGGTGCGGTCGCCGGGTTTTGTCGGAGGCCGTAGTAACAGGGCGGGGCAGGAATCCGGGAGGGGCGGGTCTTAACGAGAACACGACTCGCCTTGTTGTGTGTATTCCCGTGCTCGCATCGCCATCTTGTTGCAATCCTATTTTTTTTTTTTTTTTTTCACGTATGCGAGGATCTACTTTCCGTTCGGCAGGATTAAAAATTGCCCGTCTGCTTTCAGGAGAAACGCAGGGGAATAGCCGATCGGGCGTGCGGGTGTGAACCGTGCACACGGCGCTTCCTTCAGGGACACTACCTACCCCTCGGTCTTTTTCCTCCTTCCGTCCCGGGCCACCGGGTCGCTTTCCGTGAGGGTTTACGCGCAATGAGCATCGATACACTTTTGGAGGCGGCCAGATATCTGGAATGGCAAGCCCAGCAACAACAGATCACACGTGGTGAGTTGAACAGCAGACTGGTGCATCGTGCTGAACGTGCTTGACCCCAAATAACAGTGTGTGTTACATCATAAACTGCCTTTTTGGAGGGCTGTATCTCGTTACTATCAACGGCTCGGCTTGCATTTTTAACCAACCCGCTTGTGATGAACGGAAGCGTTTGTAGTTTGTGTTTGTCGCACTGTGTTCATGCCAGAAAAAGAAACTCAAGTCATTGCAAACTATCCACAGTTCACAAGTGGTTACTTATTGCACACATTTGGCTTCCCCTAATGCGGAAACGGCTAAAGTTGTTTTCTGAACTACTTTGCGCGCTCTCGGTGTGTGTGCGTGTATATGTGTGTGTGACAGTTTCAACACACAAGTGACTCACCGTACGCGCGTGAGTGTGTGTGTATGTGTTTGTGTGAGTGAGGGACATAGCAGAGGAGTTCCTGTCAGTTATCGTGCTGCATTTATGTATTGTATCTTTGTTAGGAACCAACTAGCTGTGGAGCCAGGCACTTTTTTGCAAAATTATCAGAAAGCTCAAATACTCACGATAAACCTGTTAAAATCATGTTTTAAAGTATTTTATATTCAACTTCACCTTCACATATCATAATTGTTATAAAATAGCCCCTTCACAATCGATTCGCCCCAGTTTTTTGTCCGTCGAGCACCGGCAGGGCGGTGGCGAGCAGAGGCTGCTCTTTACATAATACCATGACATTGCTCAGCTATCTTATGACACACACTGGGGCGGGCCCTCACGCGCTAACCCCGTCCTGTTTGTATATGTGCGCGAGGGTAGGCTATATAATAATTGTTTGTTGTATTCTTGTGAAACCAATGACTTGTCAAAAATAACACAATGATGACTGACTTGTAAGAAGCAGACAGGTCAGGAGGCTGCTTTTTGTGTTTCTCCCCTCTGATGACGTGTCAGACAAATCAGCCCCCCCCCAGCATACTTACCCTACCGCGTGCTAGGGTCCGCCCACAGTTACCACGTGCACATTGCCCCCCTCCTCTACACTCAGATACACACACACCTACGCGCGCACACACTCGTCGTCCCCGCCCTTCCCATTCAGTCTACTGACAGTGGCGGGTCAGAGAGAGAGAAAGGGGGGTAAGTAGGGCAGCGTCCCTGCTCACCCCCACCCTGCCCCAGCCTCTCAATGCAGAAGTTATGTAATTCACAATTGCGTGCGCTTGACAATCTAGAGCATGCTGTGTGCGTGTGCGTGTGTGTGTGTGTCTGAATGTAGTGTAGTACAAAATTCTAGGAAAAAGCATGTTGGTGTCAGTTATGTTGCTCTGAATCAATACTCTCTAAATTGGCATTAAACATATTTGGCTGATTGTACATTATTATTACTTTAGCTATAAATCTAGGGCTGTAATTTCATTCAAAATTACAATATCTACAGGATATCTAAGCTAGATCTATTAAAATATAAAACAGCAACTGGTGTTCGTCTGTAAAAGTAAATTAAACTAAAATATGCAGATTTATTGTATCAGTATCCCAAATCCCATAAATGTTCAGTTTGTTATCGCGTATGACAGAGATCATAGACAAATCCTTATTTTTAACAATACGTAATCACAAAATGATTAAATTGTTGCAGCTACATTGTTTTGACTATTAGTATAATTTCAACTCTAGACACTATGAAACAACCTCACCAGTGTCCCGCTTAAATCAAACATAGTGCACACAAAGAGGGGGATTTGGATGTCTGTATCCACCGCTCAGCAGGAGTTGAAAGAGACGTTAACACATGAATCATTAAACAGTGTTACTACAATGTAGCAGTATTCATAGCTTCTTAATGTTGTTGTTGGCAAAGCTGCACAAATTCAAGAAGAACATTTGATGTTTAAAGCGCAGAGTTTTGTTGTGCATATCATGGTGGTGTTGCAGGCCCTCTCTGAGCTGTTGTCATAGGTGAAGAGGAAGTTGCGTCATCAGGAGTTTTCAGTTTCATGTGGAGAAGAAATGAAAGTGTTAACACACAGACGTGCATGTTGGCGTGTGGTGTTTCTCTTTTTATACATAATGGAGGGGATGGCTGTGCTGTGTGTTGGCGTCGTGCAGGTTTGAGGAATCCCTGGGATCTTCTGTTTCTAATGTTGCTGTTTCCATGGTAACTGAGGGCTTTCCACATCCTTTTGAGTCTGCCTTCTACGGTGTGCAAGAGCTACTCATTCATGTCATTAAGTGTGTGAGTGTGTGTGTGTGCCTAGCGTGGGAACATCCCCACCCTATGATATTTGTCTTCATACATTTTCGGCCTGTTTTTTGCTTTTACTAGAACAACGAGACTTAATTTATATGTTGTCACGGTGCCCACTCTTGTTGACCCGGCAGTCCTTCCTCTGCTGTTGGTCAGATGGCACTGACGTAGCACAGAGGTGGAGGCACGCTCAGTGTTGGAGCAGTCCAATCACGGAGCAGACAGAGGGGGGATTCTCTCCAGCCAGCAATCAGACCAAGTCACAGTTTCAGTGGTTATGTCCTCCCTCCCCGCTATCTGAATCCTGGATGACATCATTCTTTGTGTGTGTGCACGTAGTGTTGAGATGTGTACTATACAAAGAAAGTGAGATCCACTCTGACAAAGTGATTAACTAATCTGTATCACAACAATGAAACGGCTAAGATTACCTGAAGGGAACACGCGTGTCATTTGTTGGATGTATTGTAAATAACATGTAACAGGTGCAGATGCATGTGTTAATGTCAGTGTTGTCTATTCCTGTTTGTTCCTGCATGAAAGGTAGCAGGAAGTAGTTATTAATTAAAACACCATTCAATGAAAATGTATAAGAGTTTTTCAAATGCTACAGGACAAATTTCAGAGGGGCATGGTTTCATGGTGTTAGCACTGCTGCCTCACAGCAAAAAGGTTCCTGGTTCGAATCTCCCTTTCAGACACAGGGGGCCTTTCTGTGTGGAGTGTGCATGTTCTCCCCCTGCATGTATGGGTTCCCTCCGGGTGACCGGCCTGCTCGCCCTATCCAAAGACATGCTCGTTAGGTTAATTGGTGACTCTAAAATTGTCTGTAGGTGTAAGTGTGAGCGTGAACGATCTTTTTGTATGTGTCAGCCCTGTGATTGACTGGGTGTACCCCGCCTCTCGCCCCAATGACAGCTGGGATAGGCTGTCATTGGGCGACCCCTAACAGGATGGGCGGCATAGATATTTGATGGATGGCTTTAAACATCACATATCTGAGGAACAAATCTCGTACACCTGGGGGGGGTGTTACAGCAAAATTGGGTATCAGATGGGAAGCCAGGTGTAGCTAAGGATTGTTTAGTTGCATGTTCAGTTTTACTTAAACTTGTCAGAGCTTATGAAGGTTTATACAACCTTAGCATTAAGTGTTTCTGAAGTTGTCTAACTTTTTTCCTTTGCCCATCCTCTCTTGTCTCTCCGACAGAGGAAGAGCAGCGCAAAGAGAAGGAGCGCATCCACAGGGAGGCGGAGTTGCAGCATGTGGAAATTGTGACCTCGTTGTCTCAGCCTGTCGGAGCCAACCACGTCACTTGGGGAGATGACTCTCACCGTCAACCGCCACATCACCCTCCTGCCCCTCCGCCCCCTCCGCCCCCTTCTCTCCCACCTCAACAAGTTCCCATCGCTGTCATCCCAATGGTCCCAGTTGTCACTGCGACACCCTCGGTCCCGCCCCTCTCGCTTGCGACGCCGATTGCTGCGGCGGTGACATCGCTCATTAGCTCCCCGCCAGTCAAGAACGCTTCCTCGCCTCCACAGCAGCATCAGCAGCCGCATCAGCAGCAGCAGCAGCCGCAGCCAGCCTCTCCTCACCTGTTGTGCGCCCCTCAGATGAAGTTAGACACAAGTCAGCAGCTGGTTGGTGCAAAGCCTAACCAATCCCAGCCTCAGGTTCAGATCCAGTACCCAACCTCCATCACCACTAACGGCCCTGGCTCTCAACATGCACTGGTTCCCCATCAAGCTCCGCCCACATCTCAGCCGCGGCCTAACGGAGTGACGATGGAGGACATGAGGGGGATGGAGGGGAAGAGGAGGCCTGGAGGGTCAGTTTGTGTGTCTGTGTGTGTGTTAAATTTAACATAAGAGTGTTAATAAGGTTTGTGTTTGATCATTTATTTTGTGTTTCAGAGCGGGGACCAGAGAGGTGCATAATAAACTGGAGAAGAACAGGTCAGTCATCGTGATGTGTGCTTCTCATTGTTGCCATTTGTGTTACAAGGAATGAAAGAAAACAGCCCTGACCAACAGCTTGACCATTACATACCCACAAAGCTTTGTGTTTCACAAGTGTGTTAAGAAAGAGCACAAAGGTCATGGCATTTTCTCAACTTATACAAAACCATAAAATATTTCCCAAGCAGTTCTCTTTTAATAAACAACCCCCGAAGCTAATGATTAACTTCCCAATAAATTGAGAATAATCTTCAAGACAGTAAGTTCATAACAAACATATCAAAAGTGTGACTCTTTCTCGTTTCTGACTCTGGGCCCTTCAGGCGAGCGCACCTCAAAGAGTGTTTTGAGACGCTGAAGAAGAACGTTCCAAATGTGGATGAGAAGAAAACCTCGAACCTCAGCGTCCTGCGCAGCGCTTTGCGTTACATACAGGTAGATTTTTGAACACATTTCAGCTCTCTTAGCACACTGCTGCTGTGCTTCATCACACACTGCTGCAGTCACACACAATATCTGGGTACGGCTCGCCTGTTGTTCTTCATCTTATTGTTTTTATCTTTCTCCCGTCTTGAATTGATTGGTTCAGCTCTGGGAACACTACAGGCTTTGGCCGAGTGTAACTGAAATACAATGCCTGTTTTGTTAGCCATTAAGCCCATTGTGTTACCAAGTCGCTTGTGACTATTATATGGCATCCACCAAATATTGGTGAGAAATTGGTGAATACATCCAATGTGTCCCAGACTATCCTATTCTTTATAACACACTTGGTCATCATCTTGCACTCATGAAGTGTCGTGCAGGATGATATCAAAAAGGAAGTGCTTTCCCAGGAATGAAATAACGGGAAAGGATGTAGGAGGAACTATTTTATGAGGAATGACTTACAGCATATTGTAGGCCGAGTAGAGAACTAATGTTGCATTGCTGGGGGTGGTGTGGGGGAGGCGACTGTACAGCCTGAAGAGGTGAGTTTTCAGTCTACAAAGGTATGAAAGAGGATTTTCTGCACTGTGGCAGAAATAAATAAGAGCCTGCAGCTAAATGCAGTGGTGTCTGTTATGTAGAGTTGAAGCTTCATGACTTCAATTGAATATGCTGTGAGGAGTCAGTGGAAGGAGACAAATTAGGACATGAGATGGAAGACTTGCTGCAAGATCTTCTTCAAGGAGCACAGCACAGAGGGATTTTTGAGGCTTTGACAAGAGATGATGAAGGTTTTGATTTGAGGCAGAGCTATGCTGCTTTGAAATATTCAAAGATACAGTCGCTCAAATGTTCTCAGTCTTACAGATTGTAAACTGGTTTGATTCTTGATGGGGCACGACATGGTCCTTTTGGCTCTGGGGATTAATGTAGGGCACTTTCTCTATTTAGACTGATTGATTAATCAGAGATGAAATCTGCAGTGTAATTATAAGTCATTAATTACAGCCCCATTAGCCACAAAGCTACCTGTGGGTACTTGTTGCTTTTTTGTGTTAAAGTAAAAATAACCTTGAAATGATGTTGAGAAAATAATTTGTAAAAGGGTGACACAGTTTGTTGATATCAGCACAAAAGTAACAAGGCAGCCTACCACAGATGCACTACTCCCTTAGAAATGTGTACACGTCTCCTCCTCTTCTGATCGATCATATAATCGTTAGATTTATTGCAGATGAGTGACTCACCCCCTCTCTATTTCCGCCTCCTCTCTTGGCTCCTCTCCTCATGTAAACCCGCAATCCTCCGTCCCCCTCCCTCTCCCTGAGCCATGTGAGATCTGAGCACATGGCTAGCGCAAGCCCGATGCATGACGTCACCGCGGCTCACCCGCTCCGATCTGCTCTGCAGAGAGACGGTGTGTGTCGGGTGCAGACGGTAACAACAGTGGAACAGACACAGATTCATCAGTTACAGTTTTATCAGATGTTCCTCTTCCTGTCTGAACCCTTTCTTCTTTACATCTCTGTCCTTTTTGTCCTGCATCTGCCCGCTGTCTCCCAGGACACTTGGTAACCATAGCAACTGGCGGCAGGTGGCTGGGGTGCTGTAGGCAGTCCCTTCCTCCCTGTGAGTGTGTGATGTAGAGACTAAACCAATCAAAGCGTGCTTATATCAACCTTTTCTCAATGGTTTTAGTCTGAATGGCTTGAAGATCGCACGTCTACACACATGCACATGTGATCGTAAGGTAAAGACATGGTTCTCTTCCCTTTCATATTAGAGAACATGTTGGAAAATGCATAATGAAGGAGGCAAGGATGAAGGAGGAGGAAAGGGGGGGAAGGGCGTTAAAGGAGTGATGGATGGGGGGTAGAAGGACGGGGGTAGGGGATGGATGTGATCAGGAGAAGGAGGAGGATGATGATTAGCAGGAACATGATGAAGAGGAGGATAAGGAGGAGGAGGAGGAGAAGGGTGATAAGGAAGATGAGTGTGATGAGGAGGAGGAGGAGGAGGATAAGAAGGAGGCTGGGAAGTGATCATAAATAACTGACTGGCAGACGTCCAGTCACATCACTCCTTATATGTAATGACTTCTTGGTGCTTCACCCAGTTAGAGAGCTCCTCGTGTGTGTTTTTTTTACAAACTGCTGCTCAAGCAGACAAATCCCCACTGAGGAGGTTGCCAAGGAAACAGCTATGGGTGACAGCTGTTTCCTTGGTGATTTGCGGCAGGCCTCATGGTGTCTGGGTTGGTATAGGAAGACCTTGAAATGATGTGAACATACACAAGCGGTCGTTGTTCTTCTATGATCAGTTACATGTAGCATGTAAACCTTATAGCTTTTATAGCCTAAGCTCATTAGCTATGCTTGTCCCTAGATGGGAAATACACAAGAGACAGCACAAACCACAAACTCAACAAGACATACATACATCAGGAAAACAAAACTCCAAACTCAATAAGACACACCATAAACAATAAGCACCAACACACCCATCACTACATGATTCTTGATTGAAATGTTCTTAAAACACTCCCTAATTTTATTGGTTTGTTTCTTATTTCTCCATTTTCATTGTTCTCCATTCTCCGTCTTATTTTAGCCTTTATTCACAAACAACCTTTAATCTGCTCACCTCGCTTCCCATTACATCTCTTCTCTCCACACGCCTACGCCGCTGCTCTGTGACTGCACACAGAGGCCTGCCCCGCCTCTTTCTGTTTTTCCCTCTTTGTTCGCGTCTGCTCTGTTGACCTCTTTATCAGCATTAAGTTTTATAAAGGCGCACAAAAAAACTTTTCATCAGCAATTCTGTTTTGACAACAGTAGGTGAGCAACTAATGGAGAAGTATTGTTAATGACGTAACGTATTAAAATGATCAAAAAAACATGGTATCGGTTGACATTGTTGCTACTTCCGAGCAAGTTCATTTATTTCATATGAGGAGGTTGCATCTCAATCAATGCATAAACAGGAGGCACCGACCAGAGGAGGTCTCTGATCTGAGTGTCTCTGCAGACCTGTAGAAGCTAATTCATTAATCAGAGATGTTGTATGTTTGTCTCTTGAATGGATCAAATATAGAAAGGAAAAAACTGGTCGCCATATACACTTGGGAGATCGTCTGTATACCTGGACAGCCCATCCAAGTGAAATCACTGTGTGAGAAATACCGGAGGATTTACATTAGTGTGGATTTAAAACCCACCTGCTTTGTAACCTTTGACCTCTATGAACTGCCCCTGCAAGAACCGCCTGCTAATGTAGAGGTGCTTGGAAGACAGGGCGTCTGACAAAAGATATAGAGCTGTTAAATGACTGCAAAGCTTACCAGGTCTGGACTTGGTAGCTGGAGCGCAGAGGCTTGTGTATTAGGCCTAGAGCAGTGAGGAAAGTGTGTGTGTGTGTGAGGCCATCACATGGCTGCAGAGTACACAGCTTTGCTCACTGAAGTCAGTGTCCTGTAGTATGATCATGTGTCCCCATATGCTTATTTTCTTTCCTCTCTCTTGTGTTTCCATCCTTGTTTCTGTTTTTGGTGGCAGCCGTGGAACAGGAAGCTGAGTTTCCTGCCAGAACTTATGTTCGACGAGTCCGCTGGATATTTAGTTTTCAGTCATATAAAGACTGAAACAAGCTGCACAGCTAAGACTCACCAGCATTTCACTTTTTAATGTTCAAACCTAACTCCTCAGCCCCGTCCTTTCCCACCTCTCCATCCTCTGCCCTCATTTCCCACCAGCTCACCTCCTGTACCTCCATCCTCCCCCCTCTCCCTCATTCCTCCCTCGTAATCTGCGTTAATGTCCTTAGCCTGTCGTACTGTTTGGTGTTCACGGGTCAGCTGACCAACAGTAACTGGGTCACAGAGACGGCGTGGTGTGGCTGCATAAGCTGCACTCTGCCTTTCTAAATCTTTCTTTCTCTTTGTGGACCCTGCTGCGTTTTTCTCCCTCGCTCCAATTGTGAATCTACAAACACATGCAGATACTGCTCAGTGCATGACAGTGCTGTGTGAGGAGTAAATACTTTCATTCAGTCGCATCTGACTTCAGTGTTGAGGCTGCAGTAATCCAGTGACATCACAATTGTCTGGCTTGATGCTGAACTTAAGTGATTGGTGGAAATAAAGCCCAGCAGGACGTTTAGTCCCCCTCTGACCCCGATCTCTCCGAAAAACAAGCATCCAGGAAATGGGAGGAGCTTAGGTAGATGAAGCTCAACACAAGCAGTGGGACATACTTGAATTTGCATGCACGCCTTCCTGCTGGTGTTTGAGACTTTGGATAGTTTGGAGAACAGAGTGTTTCAGGCAAACTGGGAGAGATGTGGGAGGGGTCCAAGTTTACACAGAAAAATAAAGTTGGTCCGAGGTCCTTTTTCTGTTGCAATACCAATACTTTAAACAACCGATATTTAAAACTAATTCTAGCTACCTAATATGTACATGAGGTATGTTCTTAAATAGTAGCTTGGGTCTCTATTTACAAGAAACAAAGCAAGTCTTTGTTTTGATGTTTCCATGGTTTAAAAGTTAGTTTTGTTACTTTATTAAAGGGCCAGTTTGCCGATTTTCAACCTCAGTCCTATCATGTTATTACGGGGAGCTAATGCCGTCATGGTAGGAAAAAAATGCAATTTGGCTCTGTGCCTTTGGAGGACGTTATCTGCTTCTCCAATGGGCCCTGGGAAACCTCTGCCAGACTACGGAGCTCGCTAAACTACACTTCCTCAATCTAGGACGCCCGCCTCCGATGTCATGTCTCGTTCAAAATCGTCAGGTTTGAAATGTAGACTGCAGACCTGAAGATTTTTTTAGACGATCCATCGGTATGTTCTCATCGTATTTCGGATTCTCTACCGCTCTGAGCCATTGCCTGCAGCGATCAATGTCCTTGACTGAAAAACAGTAGTATTTCGTCTCTCGCTGGGTCGTTCCTTTCAGACGGAGGGGCGCAATGCATGCTGGTTGTTGTATGAATGTAGAATGGACGAAACCCCAAGCTGTGAGAACACCAGCTTTGACTGACAGTGGCTTTTTCCAGGGACAAATTGCTCCTTTTAAGAAGAGAACTGTTAAACGGAACACTTCCTCCATCTGTTTCATACTCACACAGCTCCAGTATTCCAGGGAAAACTTTTATAGGCAGCTTTAAGCGCAGTAACAAAATACACAACAAAGCAGTGCTGATTGAATTGTGTGAGTGACTCAGAGTAATAGAGGTTGAGTTTGAAAGGACTGTTGTTGTACTGATGAAAATAATATTGTGGAAATCAATATCACACAGAATTTTGATTGTAATGTGAGTCAAGTAATAGATATTTTGTCTTGTTGGTTTATACAGGCTTGTATTTAAAGATCATCATTCATTCTGATCTACTTTTTCTTTCTCTCCTTAAAAGACTCTGAAGCGTAAGGAGAAGGAGTACGAGCACGAGATGGAGCGTCTGGCCAGAGAGAAGATCGCTACGCAGCAGCGACTGGCAGAGCTGAAGAACGAGCTCAGCCAGTGCATGGATGTCATCGAGATCGACAGAGTCCTCCGACAGACCATCCAGCCGGAGGACGACCAGGCCTCCACGTCCACCGCCTCAGGTACACGCAGACATATTCTACCATTTACCTGCAGACCTGATACTCATATTCAGAACAGATAAGTTAAAGTGTAACAGAATAGAAAGCTATTCGTAGTAGTGGAGACATGAGAGAGAAAAGAGTGATTTATTGCAAAGTATGTGCACACATGACCAACAGTCTGCTCTCTGGTCTACAGAAGGAGAGGACAACTTTGAGCAGGACATGGAGGAGGACGTCCCCGCTCCTGTTCCTGCTCCCACCTCCCTCCCCAAACCAACACCTCCCATCTTACAAGCCCAGCAGCTCCTCACCCCTCACCTCTCAATCCAGCACACCACCCTGCCTCTCTCTGGAGTCCTGACCACGCCCTCCCCCTCTGCTCCCCCTGCCCCTCAAGCCATCGCCCCTGCTCCGGTCCCCGGTCAGCTCCCTCCACCACCCGCTCATCCCATCCAGCCCCCGTCTGTGCAGGTGCAGCCCACCGTCATCGCTCACGCTGCTGTCTCCCACCCTTCAGTCATCCAGGCTGTCAATCACGGCCTGCCAGCCAATCACAAACACCTAACGCACATCGCCCCATCACCTGGCCCTACCTCCGCCACCCCTCAACCTATCGCAGCGGCTCCAGCTGCCACCGCCACTCACCAGCAGATAGCCGCCCAGCCTATCGGACACATCACCGTCCACCCGGTGGCTCACCTGGGGGGTCCCCTGCCATCACACCTCCCAACTCTCTACCCTCAGGGTGTGTCTGTGTCCCAGCCCACTATGGTGGGTCACATCACCCACACCTTCACCCATCACACCCTGCCACACGTCCAGGCTAACCCTCAAGCTAACACTAACGGAGCCCAGGTGAACAGCGCAGCAGTAATGACCCAGGGGAGCCCGTCGATAGGGAAACCTACAGCAGTGCTGGCCCCCCACGCTCAGCTGGTCGGACAGGCTGCTGTCCTCAACCCCGTCACCATGGTAACAGTCCCAACCTTCCCCGTCAGCACACTCAAACTGGCCTGAAAGAGACAAAAAAAAGATGTGATGGACAGGTGGTTGAAGATTCAGAACTTCAGGATAAGTTTTCACACTCCTATCAATAATCAGCAGCAGAAAATCTTTAAAAGACAGAAAAAAAAGACAAAAAAAATACCAACAACAACAAACAGTTTTTTGGACAAATTGTGAAGAGTATCTCCAGAGATATTTTGATCACAGCTCTGTTTGTTTGTGAACAATGACATTAAAGCAGAGACAGAAGGGTCAGGCCTTTGTTTGTGGAAAAAGAGATGACATAATGTGACATTTGTCTGCGCTGCAAAGACAGGAACTCTGTTAACCTCCTCTCCTCTCCTTCCTTCCTTCCTTCCTTCTCTCCTTCCCTTACAACCAGAAGCACTAACATAATAAGCTCAGTTCACACTCAGGCATCAAGGTTTTACCTTAACTAGTCATTTATTCTTCGAGGGAAAACGCATGAGAGAGGCTTGTTTGTTGTTTGGTGATACAATATGTGCCCGCCTTGTATTCATATAATCATGATGTCATGTGTGATGTCACTGATGTGTTTGATCTTTGTGGTCCCACTGATCTAAATTAATCACACAGAGGGCTTTGATCAAGTGCGAGGGAGACCACATAGCCTGATAGATAGAGCTAAAACACTGTCACTTTCTGATACAGTCCTTCACGTTTTGTCATCGTTTCCTGTTTTATTAACCCTTCGCTGTTGTCACTGATCGTAGTGTAAAGCTTTCAGTTTCATAAAGTAAACAGATAATCCCCCTCCATTTCCCCCTAAAAGAAGGCTCCTCACCTGTGCACTCGTTGCCAAACACCTTGCAAAGAGTTTAATAAAAAGATGAAGAGGACATTAATAAAACCAAATCCAATCTGCAGTTAAAAAAAGACAACACAAAGTGTCTCATTCAGCAGTTACCTTTCCACTCCTCTAATGGCTTGCTCTTTTGAGTGTCTCTCTAAATGCAACTCTAGAAATGAGGAGGTGGAGAACAAAGGGGAAGAATCGCAGCAATGATTGTTTGCTTAATGTGCAGAAACATCTGTTTTTACAGCCATTGTGGAGAAGTAACATCCAGAAAAGACATCATGTCTGACTGTTAGTTACTGCACAGACATCAGACTTCCTGTTGGAAAACAACCAGACTTCAGATTTAAAAATAGAGCCACAACGTTGAGCTGAGACGGACTGTAGTTAAAATGGAAGAAGGTGCAAGTCATAATGGGATTCCAGTCATTCAAACAGGCAGTGAAATGTATAAAGACTCTGGATTTGACATGATTACTTCTCCCAGAGTGAAGAGCCTGTTCAGAATGAAATGTCAGCCTTCCTCTGAGGGCTTTTGAAAGAACAGTGGTCATGCTGAACACTCTCTCACTGTCAGATTGATTTAATTCTTTTGACTTTCTGCACAAATGTACCGCAGTATGGACAAGACCTGACTAGAAGATTTAAGGCGAGGACGAAACCATAATAAAGGGCGTAAGATCATTTTTTCAAACCGATCAAGGCCCCGTTATAGACGGTGTGGACAGCAGGCTGAACAAGAATCTACATGGAGAGATGTCCGCTTATTATAAATGCCTTCAATTTGCGGTAGAATCTGATGTTAAAGACCCACGCTAACAATACAGTGACAGGTTTCCATCCTCTTCATTGTAATGCAACAGCTCCCTCTGCTGCCTCATACAAACGTTCCTCACACACAGCTTCTAAAACAACCAGAGACACAATGAGAGAAAAGATGCTGAAAAGTAACCCAAGAAAATAATCCTGACTGAACTATTGTACTGCATTATATGTGACCAACTTCAACGTCTGTAAAGGTAGTGAGACGTCAGCGAAAGCCTTAGAAATGCTGGTTAGTTGACCTTGAGCTATGATCGATGTCAGACGAGGGAAGACACACTTATCACAATGAACAGTCTTGAAAAGTTTGGAAAAAGCACAAGAGATAACTTTTACATTAATGTGTCATGTGTTTTGAGAATTAGTTGATGGGTTTGAGGAATTTTTGGGAGGAAAAGGGGTTAAAAATGATCTGATTCAACCCTTTAAATGTCACTGTTTTGTGGTTTCTAAACTCCTCTATGAGAGTTAACGGATTGTCTTGTGGTTGGGTAGAGAGGGACACAAATGAGGACGTCATCTCGGGCTTTGGGAACACTGATCGACATTTACACTATTCTTCTACTATTCTGACATTGATAGAACAACTAATTGATTAACTAAGAAAATAGTCTACGCAAAATAATTGTTAATTGCAGCCCTATAAAATAATAATGAAATATTTTATATATGAAGTATAATTTGGCAGCGATATGACCACAAACAATATCAAACATCAAGTTAAATCTTCTGCTCCAGTCTAGAAAATTTCAAAATGGTATAATGTGTTGTGACACCTGCATTCCTTTGTGTGTGTGTGTGTGTGTGTGTGTGAGTTTCTGCGTGTTTATGTGCACATACTCAAAACCTTCATGGCTCCACAGCCTTCTTGCCAGCCTATACATGCCACACCAAAAAATCTCCCATCAGCATCTGTGTATGTAGTCGATGTCGTGTGGATCTGCTCTCGCCTCTTCTGCTGTCTCTCTGTGTGTGTCTGTATACGTGACTGTATTCAATATGTTTTATATTCTGTACTATAATTAATCCTACTGTACCTGTAGCATGGCTCTGTTTCTTTGGTTTGCCCTGTGCATGATGGAGTGTGTGAGTGTGTGTAGCAAGCGAGCTATTTTTTTACACAGAGGTGATTTATGGTATGAGCCTGTTTGGGTGCTATCGTGTGTGCCTATACTCAGTTTTCCTGAACACTGTGACAACTCTGGCAAAACACGGACACAATGAGCGAATGGAAGAGACAAAGATTTACTGTCCTGATTGTTTTCTTTTCTATGTTTTTAAGTTTTTCCATTTTGTGAGCTGAGACATGGAGTGGAAAAAGTGAAAAAACAAAAAAAAGTCATTGCTCTTTTCTTGATAACACAATAATGTCTAATATTCAAGTTTTGTAAAATTTGTATGTACGTATGAAAGTTTTGTAAATTTGTGATATGCACGTTTTGGCATATGAGTGTATGTATCTTCAGATTTGAAATGCTTGTTTCTGGTTTCGTTCTGCATGTAGATTGCTGTTTTAGTTTCTTTTGTTCAAAGGTTTTGTTTTTCCGTTTCCTTTTGGGACCATGTACAATACTGTATAACGTGGACAGGATCTTGGACCTCATGCTACATTGATATTATATATGAATATAAAAACATGTTTTCCCTATGGAGAAAGTTTTAAGTTATATATCGCCTGTACACTTTGGGCTGCCTTTTAGATCTAACTGTCCACTGTTTAAGATAACAATGATGATAATGGATAAAACATATTAATGATGAAGAATTATGCTGATGAAATAATAAAGATTCTTAATAAATCTTATTACATTTACAACACATGTTGCTCCTGTGTTCAATGGTTTTGTGTTCAAATATAACCACTGACAAACTGCAGATAGAAATGTGTTTTATTCATGTTTGGAAAACACAAAATTAAAGATTAAAAATACAAAAAAGAATGATCACACAAGTAATAAAACATAAACAAAAATATAGTTCACATATTTAAACCAAACATGAAGGTCACTACAATGACCCCTAGGTGGCAGTGTTACATCAGTGTGATGGTTTCTACATTAGAACTGTGTTGTATACTAAAACACAAATGGAATTAAAGGATTTTTTATCCATCTGTGAGAAATGTCCTTTACACTTCCTCTGAGTTTGCGTGGGTCACAGAGCCCAGTTGCATCAAACCCCAAATGCTGCACTTACATTTTAATCTTAGGATGCCTTAGAAAAGATGCGACATGCATTCAAATCAGCATGACTTTCTTAGCATGTACTAAGGCAAAACGATATGATATCTAAGTTTTTGCCTTTATTGAGTAGGACAGTGGATAGAGAAACAAGGGAAGGGAAAGTGGGGGTGACCTGCAGCAAAGGGGCAGGGGTTGAAGTTGAGCCCAGGGCTGCTGCATAGAGGGCCATGCCTCTGTGAGCCAAACCAGCACCCCAATTATTCAGAAACTTTTAAGGTACCCAGACTAGTCTCTTTAAAATGAAATAATTTTGAAACATAAGACAACAGATGAAAGGAGGACATAACAAAGCTCAAAGCTCAGGAAAGACCCAGTGGAAACTATGAGTGATGCTCAGCTTGTGAGAAAAGATTTGACCCTTGACCTATCTTACTATCTTTACAAAACTTAAACAAGATCAATTTTTCACATTGATTTTTTTCAGTTACTTCCTCACATATCTTCGGCTTGTGCGTATTTGTTGAGTAAAATGTTCACTTATGTTTCACTCTGGATTACTCGCTTTTGCTTTTCATATTCTTGAAGGAGCAAACGTTCTTAACTTCTGTGAGTTTGGCTTTCTTTGTCTTCTAGTCTGTTCATTTTGGAGAAGCTAGCTAACACTGACAATAGTAATCTAGCAATGTTAAAGGATGATGATGTGAGTGAGGCTTAAACATGCGAACTGACGATCATACAGTACGTGCTGTATTATAACTTAGGAAACACTTAGGAAAGGACACAACTATGCATTGCTCATAAATAAAACCTGGAGCTTAGGAGAATATTCTGCATTGCAAACATAAATTGGAAACTTAAGTGAGTTTAGGCAGCCCGGCTAAAGTTTTTTCTTCTGTCGTTTAAAATTGGTCTGCAGACAGGATCAGCCAATCAGCTTGCTTGATGTTTAAGTGTGCAAGATGCATTGTTTCTTTGTAAGCCCATCTCTTTTTGATAAACAGACCTCATAAAACAGGGCCTCCTCTGTGCTCCTCATCCGTCTCCTCCAGCGGGGAGTAATGGGAGAGTCAGCAATCTTCACTCTGGCTGCGCTGCATCTGCTCCTGAATCCTCTGCAGCACCTCCTGCATCCTCCTCAGCTGCAGAAGGGTATAAATAAAGAAGCGGTGATTACACGTGTTACAGAGTGAATGAATGAGTGAGGCAGTTAAGGGAGACATACCTCTTCGTCTTTCTCAAAGATGAGCCTTTCCCTCTCTGTGTCGACGACAGCCAGCGGCAGAGGGAAATCTGCTTCGCTTGCATCTCGATACTTCTCACGCAAACTGAAACGCATATTAACACAAGCACACAAGAAGAAAAGACAACAGCATGCTTATATGCTTCATGGATGTATTGCTCTTTTTAAAAGACCCTGAAAACAAATCTAGAAGCAAGAACGGGATCAATCAAACAATCGAACCATGCACATCCCGACTCCTACCCACCTGCGTTTCCTCTCCTGCACCACCATGCGCGTCATGTTCTGGATGCACTGGGCCCTATAGTTCTCATAATGTGTCTCCCGGGTGACGTCTTTCAGGTCCTGCATGTGCGTCCTCACCAGCATGTTCCTCAGCAGCAGGAAGTCAGAGTGAGCTGGGTCCTCCACTGAAACATGTAAAGACATTGTGCGTTATTGGATCAGACTTGTATCATTGTTGTCTAAAGGTACAACAGCAGGAAAAAGATGTATAAAATGTCAATCCTTTTTCATATGCAAATACAACTCAAGTTAAAAATTGCCAAAGCCACAGTAGATTTTAAGCTGAAATCAAAATAAAACTGGAAAACATTTGAAGTTTTTAATGTGTGTTTGTGTGTTATACCTTCTACCGCCCCCCAGGGATAGATACGACCTCTGAACCTGCGACCTTTACTCTCCACCTGAACATTGCTCCCAATTACTGCAAACGGGATGCTGTCCTGCAGAGACACGCAAAAACTATCAAACACTCTTGACTGCAATGAGACGGCACATTTTAATCACCAGAAAAGTCTAAAACCTTGAGTATCTGGTCCTGATTTTTAAAGTCTTCATCCTCGTCTGAATCACACTCCGGAAACTGGTAGATGTTGATGCCAAACTGCTTGATCTCCTCTCTGATCTAGAGGGCACAGACACATTGAAACTATGATGAGAGAAATAGACAAAGAGAAAAATATTTTTTAAATCCATAAGACGTGAGGTGGCGTTAAAGAGTGAGATCTTTTAGTTAGGAGAAATCTTGCTTTGAAATCTTGCAAGAGTTGAGTTGATGGCAGGAAGATGAAGTTGGAAACTTAAGCAGAGTGGGAGAGAGAAGTTTGTTGTTTGGGAGTGTAGAAGGTGAGGCATAGCTTTTTAGCGACTTACAACATTTGAATGCACCATGAAAAGGACTTGAAATCAGCACACAACATAAAACACATCTTTGTGTGGTTGCAATAGCGATTCCCTTATTTCAATGAGGGTAACTCTGTTATTTTCAAACCTGGGCCATATATTTGATATATTTTATAACTGATCATAGTTAAGACAATATCAAGTTGCATTATTGGGGTTACATCTTGCGCACATCTCGGTCTCTCCTGCGTTTCTTATTATGTTTTTTCTTTTTTAGACACTGTTGTGTGTCTATGCTGATGTCAATTTTTCCGCGTTGGTCCACGACTTTAAACGACACCTCATAGATTTTTGAATTATTTTGATTTTTTTTAAATAGCTCTGAAACTTTTAAAGACCGGCTCCAGTCATGTTGTAAGACATATAAAATGCTATGCTTGCAATAATAAATTCGGTCTGATTTGTTTTTTCTGCAAAATCCATTTAATTACCTAAAAATCCTCCCAAGGCATCTCGTCCTTCATTAAAAATTCCTGAATCTGCATAGTCCCCGCCCACTATGCAAATTTCCAAACACCCCCACTGCACGAAAACAAAACACGTCTTTGCCATCGTTTAGTGGCAACTTGGTGAAACTTTACTAGCTTGAAATGTAGTAATTAGTAGTAGTAACGTTAACGTTAGCAGTAAGTTGTGAGGTTGCATATAATGATATGCACAGCGTCACCTCGTCCATTAACGGGATTGGCTCCTTAGGTTTGTGACGTCTCAAACCTGCCAATCTGAAAACGTGTTGTTCAGCCTGTCCTTGGTACACTGCAGTTTAAAAGGAAACAGGCCCAGCCACGGAGATTACTGCTTATGTTGTCCCTGATATGTCTTGTAGCACATGGAAAACACCACATGGAGATGTTTACAAGGTTAAACACTTTCACTGGAGGGGGGCTTTAAAGACATTCATGGTCCCAAGGTGATACATTATTAAGATTAATTCATCCCCCAAGTTATCCTGGTTATCCAGGTGACATTTGTGGTTTGCAGTGAAATAGCTCTACAACTATTAGAAGAATTGGGCTTCAGATACCTTTGAAACAATATACCAAAAAAGTGACTTCAGCCATGTGTCACTGTTTCAGGCAGTGGTGTCTTTGTGTGTGCTTCTGGATTTTGTACCTGCATCTTTTTTCTGAAGACCTCCTCTTGTGTCAGGCTGTCGGCTTTGGCCAAAACAGGAACAATGTTGACTTTTTCATGCAGGGCCTTCATACACTCCACATCCAGAGGTCGAAGACTGATGGAAGAAAAACAAACACGTAAGAGAGATATGCCCAACATATATAGATCAAATTTTCAGTTAGGCTGATGCAGTTATGTTTAGTTCAGGTGGAGAGGTAAAACTTGTTATCAGCGTACCCATGGCCAAAAGGAGAGATAAAGTACAGGCAGCAGTGGACTCTGTTGTCCTGGATGTTCCTTCTGTTCAACCCGCTCTCATCTCTAAAGTACTGTTCAAACTGCTGATCGATGTAGTCTTCTATTGGCTTCCAGCTGATGCAAACACAGAATATCTCTGAGTAAAACAACAAGGCTGAGGGAGAACTTACAAGGTGAGAATAAGTGTGTTTTGAGTTTGCAGGAACAAATATGCAGGTGCGTCTTGATGACTTCACCTTTCTGTGTTGTTGATGGCGTCTCCGAAACCAGGCGTGTCTATGATGGAGAGCCTCAATTTGATTCCTTTCTCCTCAATGCCAACTGTGTGTTTGACGATGTCGACTGTTTGATCAATGCGCTCTGCAGACGGGTAACAGGTTAAGAGTGTGCATAAAGGTCGGAAGAAATTAACACATTTTGCACCAGAAATATTATGGGTCTTTTTTTTTAATTTACAAAGAGATCATGCTTCTACATAGCCTTGCTACAGCTAATTTTCTACTCAATTTACATGCACCACATTCAAATTAATAACAGGATCAATATTACCTTGTGCATTAGGAACCTTCCTGTCTTTGTTGAGGTCCGTGAGGAACAAACTGTTGATTAGTGTGGATTTACCAAGGCCAGACTCCCCTACAAAGAGAAATCAGTCAGATTTGTTTATAATTAGGTTCACAAATGTAGAATATATGAACACAGTTTCAGTCTTCTTGATGTTTATTAAAAGAAAACCTGCTTGCAACACAAGTCCTCTTATAGAGAGACGCTACATTCAGTTATGTGAAACAAACCAATTAAAGTATTCCAGTAAGCAGATAAATGGGAGGACTCACCTACCACCATGAGCGTGAAAGTGAACCCTTTCTTTACTGTCTTTCTATGAACCTGGTTGGGCAATGTGGCAAAACCCACATATTCCTTGTCCTGATCCTGCAGAAAGAAAACAAAAACAGAACATTTTTGTATGCCAATATTGTTTTGAGGTAAGTTAGCTTTTTTTAAATCTCACAGTAATTCTTAGATATGACATTTTTCCCTTTAAAATAACTGTCTCTACTTTGGCCTTGAACAATAATGTTTAGGCTCTCTTGCTACTCTGTCACCATCTTCTAACACGTCATTTTTTATTGAACAAAGTTACTCGTTTATCATGCTTAGAAATGCTTGCTATGTATTTTAACTATAGCTGACATTTTATGATTATATTGTTTATTTTCTTTTATTTGCTTAATTTATCATTTTCCTTTTACTTAATTCAAAACTCTCTTAATTTCATTTTTATTAAATAATATTTTTGAAATAATAATCTTACACATATAAGATATGTGTAAGATTTTCTGTATCCAAAACAGAAAATTCTGTGCACACATACTCATCATATAATAACAAGAGAAAACAGAAAGACACCTCTGGAGAGTCGTAGGGATCAAAGCGTCCCCAGGGGCTGTGTGGACGCGAGGCCTGGCCGAGTGGAGAGTCCAGAGACACCTGAGTGACAACCTGCCTCCTCAGGGGTGGGGGGTGAAACTCTGCATTTACACCCATGCGATTTGGTCTGGGAGGGACTGTGGGAGAGCCAGCAGAGTGGCAGGGGATGGGATGGTGCATAGAGGGAGTCCCGGGAAGGCTGTGGAACCTCCCATTGATCCCTATCCCAGTTTCCTCTGCTTCACAGTTTACTGGCGTCTGGTGGCCTGCTGTTTGGTGTTCGCCAGGTCCTGAGACGGGTGGGAGATCCCTCATGGCATAAGGAAACTGAGTGTCCTCCTGGTCCTCAATGGACAGACTGGAAAACTAGAACAGGACAGTAACACATGGTTTTATACAGACACTAAGAAGGGTAAAAAATGTAACTGTTAATCAAAACTAAAAGGAAGCAATCTTGCTTTCCTATTTTCTGATGTACTTGGAAAACAATTTGAGGATTGATATTAAAGAGAATATACAAAAAGTGAATAGCACTATGAACACCCTACAAGTATGAAGAACAAATGGCCTCAGTCAGGGTCATGCTCTCTGAGTAGATGACCTGATGAGCGAATGTCTTCTGTAGTAGTGGCGGACTATACCCTTTCTTTACTGATTATCCCTGACCTGTGATCCCATTATACTATTACCAAGGCACTTCTCCATCTGTCCAAGCAGAGAAGGGAGAAGAACAACACACTGACGAGAGGTGAGGGTTAGTAAACACTAACTAGAGCAAAGCCAAAGTATTTTTTTGATAATTGCTAAGGCATATCTTTCAGAGAGGAGCTTTTGTACATATAGCCAGTGGCCTTGGTCCCCTCACAGGTCATTTTTCCCACTCTACCTGCTAACATGACCAGCTAAGACGGCCGCACCGCCATATCCGAAGATACACATTTGTCTGCAAACATCACCCTGTTGACCTGGTATAAAGACAGCAAAACAACAAAGCCTTTAGTGCTGCTGGCCTGATCAGTCTTCACCTAGCATCCTTCTACCTGTCAGCTCTCATTACCCACAAAGCTTTGCAGTAAGCTTAACTGAGCTTCTAATGCTCTGACAGGGTGGGGGGTTGGAGATTTAACACTTAAACACACACACACACACACACACACACTATATACACTATAATTTAATACTATTCTACAAACTTGTCCTACCTCCTTTTCTGAGAAAGCTGCAGCAGAGGAAAAATTGGGAATTTAGATACTTCATTAAAAGTGAAATACAATGCAGAAGACTTGTTATATAAGCTTTATAATGGAACAGAACACTTTGGCTACTGGTCATTGTGTAAATATAATAGGCTAAATGAATTTTAAAAAGTAGCTTTACTATAACCTCTTGTAAACAATTAACAATAACAAATACAGCACTAAAGGTTTAAACTAGTAGAAAAACTATCTATAAAAACATTTCTCCCTTAGTTTATGTCAAACACATGCGCAGGAAATGTAAAGCCTTTCATAGTGTATATTTTTTTTACCGCAATGACTTCAAAACGACTATTTCTGTGTAAACTATTTGTGTATACATGTAGGAGTTGACGAAACGTTACCTTTCTTATTGCTGCGGAACCTGACAGGAGAGGACATGTGCTCCATAATACTGCAGCAGCCGGCTTCTCAAGCTGTAGCCAGATCAGAGGCAGAAAATGGGTCGACAATAATGTAAGTGATGCCGTAAGACCAAACTATATATGAACTAATAAAATGCGACGAGGCATATGGCGTACGTGTGTATGTGGGTCCATGCATTAGACTGAGCTCCGGGATGAAGTCCGCTCAGTGTTGCCGCTCTGACGTGGATTTACGTAGTAAACAACTGAGTACAGGAGAGAGAAACCAGGCAGGTAGAACATTAATTCCCTGAAAAGCTACAGTAAGTAATAATACTTTAGTCCAGTATGATATCAACAACGCCTAACATACACCAATGTATACTATATTTGTACTCATAATTATAAAACTTTACTTAAAAAAACAAGTACAATGATCACATCATTCTCATGCCAAGATTAAGCTAGCTTGTGTGTCTCATGTAACGTTAGTGCAGTCTCGGCAACCCCAATAGAAAAAACAACGTTAAGGTAAGCTTGACGCACTTTCGCCAGTGTCATTTTTACGGTAAACTACTCTACTTTAGTATTGTTTTATTTTTTTAAACACGACAAAAATTCACCAAAATATGCAGAAATATTTCTGAAGTTACATACGATGTTTCCAGTTACCTTAGCTTAAGTTAGCCGTTGAACGCTGTTGAACGTTAACGTGCGTCCGAAAAACCCCCACAAAAAACTAATGGCTGAAACGGCTAAATGAAGATTTTTTGCCATATTTTGCCAAAAATATGAGTATTTGCTACATTCTGACCTCAAAGATGGATATTTGAGACCTGGAAGTGGAACTATATAAGTTTGATAAGTCGAGATATTTTTTCCATGATAGTTAGAATCCATTTTAACCCGTTTTCACTTAGCTAGCAACGCATAGAGACACAAGCTAGCTTCCATTTTATCTAAATATAATCCGACATAATGGGCTTAAACGCTAACACAAGTTAATGACAGCTGCCTTAAAGAAAATAAGTAAGTTGCAAATGTATATTTCAGAGCAACCTGTTAAAACCAATGACTATATAGATGGACAACGTGTCTCCATCTGCTCCCATTGTACGTAATTGATGCCAAAATAGCCCCTGTGATAGGCGCTGCCATCTTGCGATGGTGACGTCATATGGAGCCAGAGACTTCGCAGTAGAGATTGGCGAGTGAAGTGGCCGTAGCCACTTCCGTGAACCCAAACACACACTTTACTTTTGAAAAAACAGCAAGGATCCCGCACACCGGCATGTTTAACAGCAGAATAGCTTCTTTGTGTTGGTCTGAGGTTAATGTTGTAGTGATTGTTTTAGTTACGTTTCCACGCGCGGATCGTCCTCCACTCTGCTCACCCGGAACTGATCGGCTGCAGGAGCCGATTTTGTCAACAGAGCTGTCAATTATCATTTTGACAGCATCAAATAACTAATTAAAAATAAACTTGTCAAAAAAATGAACACTTGGACGTAAATCACCATGATAATAACTAGCTATAATGACAGAAACCATGTTTGAGAAAAATGTATCGGACGTGTATTTTGATTGTATAGTTTGACCCATGTCCCACCTGTTAACATGGAGGAGGCGGGCTTTAGGACCAATACTGCAGCCAGTCAGCAGGGGGTGCCCGAAATGTTTTGGCTTCACTTTTAGGGAGCTGTCATGTCGTCCATCTTTATATACAGTCTAGGTGAGTGTTTAAAACCTCGTTCACACAGGTTTTCTTTGACATATTCCTTTAAGGTTGTAATGTAACTCTAAGCTGTAGTGTAAGGTGAAATGTCACAAACAAAATCCTGTAGCTATTTCAGGAATACCTTCTATTAAACAACTGCTTTGATAAAGGACTGCATTGGCAATAGTTGAAGTACATTTTAAAAAGTTACACCAAGTAATGAGTCATTTAATACCAAATAATGTTTTAAAATGAGTCCCCTGAACTTATAATTTTCTTTTATTAAATGAACAACAGTCATAGCTTTAACATGATTTATTCACAGCTCAGTGTGTTGAATGTGGTGAGAAAAAATAAAACAGAAAATACATTAAAGCTTTGTGATAAATAATGAACTCATGCAATGTAACTTAATGTGTAAAGTGCCATGTGTTTCACAGCTTGTGGAAAAAGGTAACACTAGAGTCCAACCGAGAAATTTGCCAGCCACTTTTAGCTTATCAGAGATACTTGAATCATGATACATGTTGTTTGAATAGAAAAGAGAAATCCAAGTATGCAACAGAAAGTATCAAAGATTAGTTTGAGGTAATTTGGATAAAGATCATTAGAAAGTGCTATAAAATTTGGGGGAACTGAAGAACCGAATCCTCATCAAAATTGCATACTGGCAAATATACCTTTATTACATTAATTACTGAGTGCTTAAACGTTTAAATGGTCATTTACTAAATCCAGTATCAGTTGAACTCTAGTTGAAACCACACAAATACTTGTTAACAAAGCAATACGAGGCAAATGTAATGTGCCAGGCAATTGTTATCATGCTACATTTAAATATTTACTGCAGATGCAATAGTTCCTCAGATACAGCTTAATGGCTCTGAAACTTGTTTCTTGATTGTTGAGAAGGCACAAATGTCTTCACAAAGTGTTTTTGTCCCTTTGTAGATCGCCTGTTTTAGCCAACAGATTTAGCAGTCAGAGAAAAGAGTTGTCCTCTGAAGAGCTGTCCCACTGAGCTCTGCAGCTCCTCGGCCTGTTTGACCGATCCAGCTGCGAGTTGTTGACCTGGAGTGGTTTTGAGGGCTCATGCTTGGCATTTGGTTGTCCTGGGGGGTTATTGTGTTTACAGGAAAACTGAGTCTCGTCTTGTGAGTGGTCCTCATATTCTCTGCTCAAACAAGAGTGGTTTTGTTCAGTCCTTATGTCACGGTTGTCATGTGTGTGTTGCTTTTCATCCGATTGGCTTTGAGATGTGCTAATTTGGTCTCGGATCTGAGTGTGGTGATTCGACTCTATGTGATTAATGGCATTGTCCGAATGTTGATTGGTGTTGGGGCTCGGCCTTTGTGACAGTGAACAGTGGGTTTGTTCGGGAGAGTCAAGAGTCCTATCCTTGTTGTGAGAGTGGTTTTGGTGGTTGTGATTCTGCCAAAAGGCTCTGCGGAGCTGCTCCAACTCAGAAAGCAGAGGCAAACCGATGTCAAGGTGCATCAGCAGGTTCCCCAGCCACTCCTCCAGCTTGGAAAAAGATGGACTGAAAGAGTGAAAGACAAGGAGCTGTAGTGATGAGAGGTTGAAGCGCCTAACATGCTTCACTGCAGTAGTGCATTTGCTTTATTTAGTACACTATACACTGTTTGGACAGCACACAGTCCAGGAACCCAATAAAGGTACTTGGTCTCAGTCTAACTGAGCAAATTGCCACATAGTAAGTTATGTCTGCAGTTGCATATTTGTTTTCATTCATACCGTTTATCAGCATCCATGTCACAGCAGAGGACAGCCAGGGGCAGGAAGGCTGAGGGGCATTGTTGAGGGTGGTACTGCTGCAGGAAACTGGCTGCATTTAGGCCAAAGTCATTTGTCCTGGGAAGGTAGTCAGGGTCTGCACTCACTCTACCTATTATCTAATAGAGATGAAGATAGATCCATATTCAAGTGTTAAGATGCTTGATTACGAGTATGAATAATGTAGGTTTGTTTCTGTGAAATTTACACAAAATTTTAAATAATATTTACCTCGCAAACCATAATACCAAAGGAAAAGATGTCTACTCGTTCGTCATAGCTTTTCCCTGAGAGATGCAGAGGAGAGATGGGAAATGTGAACCATTTCTTAGTGTCCCATACTGACCTATGATGAAGATGTAGATATCCTATGTTCACTGTATTCATATAACAACAGCTATTAAACCTAAGAGACCTTTAGCTATGAGGTCCCACGTGAAACATCTTTTCTCATAATCAGAAATATTGTGCTTGTGCCATTTAAGTTTATCTTGGCAATCCCCTTCTATAACTGATAGCTTTGAACCTCATGCCCTTACCATGGATCATCTCAGGGGCCATCCAGTAGGGGTTTCCTACCACAGTGTAACGCTTCCTTCGGTCAGGCCTGCGGAGCTCTGACAGTGTCCCCTTCACAGGCCGTTCCAGAGAGGATGTTCGGCTCTGATTTCTCTCCTCCATCACCAGCCTCGCTAGTCCAAAATCTGCAACGACCACAGTCTGGTTCTAAACCCGGAGAGAGAGAAAGGAACGTTTAGCACATTTATTGAAGGTTTATTTTATTGTTTTTAAGTGTACTTAATGAAATAACAAATGCTCTGTAAGGTTTTATGTAGCTTGAAATTGGATCCAAAATGGAGCTGGCTACAAAATGTGACGCTCGTCTAGTTTGTTCATAGCAATTGCAAAAAGTAACAGGGAAACGAGGGAGTCAATATATTGATGTAACACTGCAAAACTGGGGAAATTTGGATGTGTTTGTGTTACAGTGAATATATCTGATGTTTACTGATGTGTGTGATTGCACCGTTTACCTCTCTGACCAGGCAGTTGTGTGAGTTCAGATCTCGATGGATAACGTTCATGGAGTGTAGATAGGCCTTAAAAGGAGAGATGTTTTATTTATTATGGTTATTACTGGACTTAGTAAGGATTTTGATTAACCTTTTACATTAGGAACAATAACCAGAAAGACTCACCATTCCAGCTGCAATATCTCTGGCATAACCCACCCTTGTTTTCCAGGAAAACTCCTTCTCCTACAACAACAGATTGTGACCAAAATGCTTTCTCTGTGTGCTTTGACATTACTCTCAGAGAAACATAAAAAATATTTTAACTTACCATTTTCATGATGGTCTCTCGGAGAGTTCCTCCCTTGATGTATTCAGAGACAAAGTTGATTCGCTTGTCTTTGTAAAACAGTCCAATAAACTTTAGAACATTTGGATGGTCCAGACAGCGCATCACCTTCACCTGTACAAATTGACCAGAAATGTTCTTAAACAAATGCTTCATTTAATTGTTGCGAAGTAAAAATAGTTCAAATGGGTGGGTTGGGTTTAAAACTGTGCTAGGGAACATTACTGACAGAATGAAACTTTGTTACTACCATCGAGGGCTCTGTATCGGTACTCAGTTCTTGTAGGGTATCGACTGAAAGTAGTATTGAAGTTGCTACATTTAATTTATTCGTGAATTCAATTCCTTTTGTACCCATATCTAGATAAACAACTATTTGTATGGGTTTGCTATTTGTGTGATTTAGCCAATCACACCAAGCACGGTCAGACTTAAAGCTGCAGTAGGTAAGATGGAGAAGAGAGCGGGCTTTGCTCCAAAATTGGAAAGATCATAACCTCCAGGTCCCTCCCCCTCTCTCTCTGCGGCGCTTAGTCCTGCCTCCAAAGCCCTCCCCGCAGAGGAGGCTATCATGCGTGCTCAGGCTAGTAACCACAGCAACTGAAGGAGCCAGATATACACTATGTAAAAGCGTGAAATGACAACAACCACAGCCGATGTATTACACCACCAACACTATATAAGCAGATATACATCAAACCAGCGGAAATCAGTGTTTTTGCTGTGAACGGTAATCTACAGCTAATTCTATTTAGCAAAACCACCAGCACTTAGTTTGCTAACAGAGACTGTGGAAAAAACAGCACCAACTCACTATCTCACTGATGTTGTGAACATTTAGCCGTGAGAGCACAGGCACACAGAACTATCAGGAGAAAGTCCGAAACAGTAACACTGCCCGGGCACTTCACAAAGATATTTTCAGCCACACCGCCATGAAACAACGCTGAACAGTAGCCACATTGAGAAGCTAACACCAACGTAACACAACGTCACAGTAACCGCAGACATCTTAGCAATGTGGAACATTAGTGCAGCAGCTAGTGTCACTTTAAGGCTACTGGTATAGGTTAATTGGGTCATATTTTTTAATGATATCCAGCCCTACCTTAAACCTAAAGGTATATGAAGAGAAACTATCGTCCTTAACTTGCATTATGGCTTTAGTACCAATTAGTATTATCTTGAATAATGTGACCACTAGTAAAGTTGGTAGATGTGAGTGTAATGGACTGCACTTATATAGTGCTACTTCTAGTCTTGCGACCACACAAAGCTGCTTTTACACTATATGTCACATTCCTACACACACATTCACACACTGATGGCAGAGACTGCTACGTAAAGTGCCCAACCGTCAATCAGTCATCCCGCTCACACACACCGATGGCTATACCACTGGGAGCAATTTGGGGTGCAGTGGCTTGCCCAAGGACACTTCGACATGTAGCCTGAGGGAGCTAGCGATCGAACCACAAACCGATCGTTCCCGATTGAAAGACGACCGACTCTACCACTGAGCCACAGCTGCCCCATGTGAGTGTGTAATGTTAACTTGCCTAATTCACGACATACATGGTTTCTTTCCTACTCTAATTAGAACTTACCTCCTTTAAGAAAGTCTTGTGTGTCTCTTCGTCAAACCTTATCAACTCTTTCATCACCATCACCTCCCCTGTCTCTTGGTGCGTTACCTTGACAGAAACAGGATAATCAAAATGCTGATTAAAATCAATGTCAAGAGCTGAAAATGTCAGCCATAACAATTAAAGGAACAAAGTGAAAGTTGTGAAAAATGTAAGTGCGCTACCTTGACAGCCTGTCCAAAGAAGCCCTTGCCAAGCACTTCTCCATGGATAAGGTCTGACGGTCTGAAGATGCGATGGGTCCGCTCTCCAGGGTCTACGCGAAGAGACTCGCAGCGAACCATGTCCCTCCTTTGAGATAGAAGCGGCAATGCTCCAGGGGCCAGAGGACACTTATCTATACTACAGCTGCGCCTGGAAAAGAAAAAATTTAAAAGAAAATGACTTGAATGAAAAGAAAGGAAAGTAATGAATCAAAGTGAACTGAGACTCAGCACTTACTGAATGTGTCTGGATCGCATTCCCGTCGTGCCTTGATGCTGAGGCGGCAAGAGGCTCAGTTTGATTTGTTCATCTGTCGCCTCCTCTGGACTTGGCTCTTCCTCCAGGCTCGGAAGTTTGTGTGTTGAAGAAAGTTCGTTATGGACACAGGGGTCCAGGCAGCTGATGTCTTCCATGGGATTGCTTGAGGGAAGGAGAGCGTCAGGAGACTGGGGGTTGTGTTCAATGGTCAGCTGCAGTGGTCTGCTTGTTTCCTGGATCACACAGTTTATCTAGAGGAGAAGATACTCTGTTGTCTTTTGGTGACATTTTATTCGTTTTCCTGGCTTAACTCTTGTTTTGTGGGTACCAGGTTAAAATTATTATCATATGGTCATAATATTATTGCTTAAACAGTTGGTAGTTTGAGACCTACTTCGTCAGGGGAAAGGCTGCAGACAGGGATGCCGTTGATCTCTAGTACTCGGTCACCAATGTGTATACAGGACAGCAGGTCAGGGCTGAGGACAGCTGAATTTAACCTGAGGAAAGTGACAAGGGTTAAATGAGTGTAGGAAACTTTCACCTTCCTGTTTTTTGAACCAAAAGTGGCTATATTTTGACAAAAGGGTGGATATGGGAGGGATGTTGCAACTTTTAGGCACACACTTAGGCATTAGTTTTCAGACCTGGAGGCTAAATCTACTTCTCTTCAGTCTATGTAAGACAGAAAATTGCCAGGCTGTAGCACCAATTGAATACTAAATTCACATTTGTTGACTTCTTCCATTGAGAGACTCACCCTGCCACAGTGACAAGAAGGCCATTCTCTTGGCTGAGGTCAGTAGCTACAGTCAGGCCTCGTTGGCCATCTGCATGGGGAGTGAAAGACACCAGCGCCACCATATGGGGACTCTTGCTGAGTGGAGAAGCTGACCTTGTAGTCGATACTACACCCTGACTGAAACAGTGGCCACTGCAGAATAGACACATCATGAGATAGAAGTCAGGACACTCATTAGAATAAATTACAATTTTTGCTCTACTCATTTTGTTCACCTCCAACATGCAGTTATAGAGACCACTAGTTTAATGCTTTACAAATACCAGAAGAGTTTCGTGCGTTCGACAAGCGTGTAGGTGTCTCCATCTCCAATTAACATTTCACAGCTCACACAAGTGAAACATTCAGGGTGGTACTTCTGCTCACCGGCTACCTGTTTGTACAGGGAGACAATGTGGTAAGACACAATACAGGGGCAAGAGAATAAAATCGTTTTTTACAAGAGGGCCAAATTTAGCTCCGATTTGTGCTTCTCTCTGCGCATTCCTGCATCAATGCCTTGTAGTGTCAGGATGTTTTCAGAGGATATCCTCTGAGAGTTGAAAGAAAAAGCCATTTACTCACACCAGGACAAAACACAGAGTCAGGAAGGCTTTCAATGTCTGAATTGTTGGTGTAGCATGCTGAAACTCTGTATTTCTTGTTTGATCCATCAGAGGATATTGGCATCAGCTCTCTGTGAATGTTTTGTCACATTTTCGATATCTGTATGGTCACTTGTAAGTAGGAACAAAATAGACTTCAATAGTTGGTAAAGCACTTGTTTTAAAATAGCTGCTTCGTTGATCAATTCAATCAATTTCTCACTGGCCAAGTTGTTTTGGTGCGAGTGAACACAAAAACAGAAAGGAGGATTGTCTGCTATGCTGACTTTGGCACTAGACTGCTTTTCTTTCACTTTTAACTGTGATGTTGTGGCTTATAAAAAAATGTTAGTCAGCATCACAGAATGAGACCAGAGGGGAAGAACCAGTCAGCAAATATTGTAGTTATCCTCTTATTTACAGCCCTAATTTTAGGTATCAAGGAAGGATTTTCTTCTTATTTACGCTGATAATGAAGTTACCATAATGAGTCCTGTTGTAATGCTCTCCTTGCAGCCGTGGCAGTGCTCTCCGTAACGGGCCCAGTAGTGCTTCTTACAGAAGAGCGTTCCCTCTCTTTCATAGTACCAGTGGGACAGGATACAGCTACACTCACAACACCTAAAGAAAGGAGGGAGCAGGGAAAAGAGAGTGTGACGGTGAAACAGTGAGATGTTGTTGAGAGGAAATGAGACGATGCATATTTAGGTTAAGGCTGTAAGACGATAGATACTTCACAGGTGCGTTTGAGCAAAGTAACGTGAGCCTCATCAGTGATGGAACAAAAGAGACGAGGCAAGTCGACCTGCCAGATCATCACACACGGGATCAGGTAGAACATTTCCAGGTCAAATGGACCATAACTGAATAGCCTTCAGTAAAGCCTATTTTCAATTCAATGACCAACAATTTAAGATGATCGATGCAAAGTGAAAGCAGTGATAAAAGTCATCATTTTTTACGATGGTTACATTTGTGTCACAGTTTCCGTCCAAGCACAACCCCTGGCTAGTCAGATACTTAAAGAGAATTACATAAGGTCTATTTTTACTTTTTATTTAAAAGACTGAAGTGTTTTTAATTTAAATGTTTGGAAGAGCTCAGAATTGTCGAATCATAATTTAGTTGCACTTTGTAAGTTGACTTACTGGTAGATGATTTTGTAAAGCGTGCACTGATAAAATCTCATATTGATTGCAAGCCCCTAAACTGATTCAACTTGAAATAGTTTGTGGCAGACTGTATATACATGATTTGTTGTTGTCTAAGGAATCGATATAATATCATACCACAAAGAAACTTGTGATTTACATCCCTGAAAAGTCACTGGTACAATGCCCAACTCCCCTTCTCTCTTTACAGGTTTAAACCATCCTAATGCTTTTGTTTGTCACAAAGTCAAAGTGATAATCTGGTAGGTTTTACTTTCGTTCTACTTGCCGGCACCTCATGGCGATAAACAATGAGCAATTATGGAAGTGAAATTCCCAGATAACCAGATGTCTACAGTTGGCTCCCTTTGTTACGGTTTAAACTCTTGATTTTCCTCGCTGACGGTCGCTTTCCTTTTTAGACTGTTTGCCTTCATCTGAGCGTCGAATTTGTTTCTTTTTTAAACATTTGTGCTTATTTTTGAAGTTGTATCTGTAGTCATGATCTTTTCTTTGTTTGTTCAGCCATAGCAGATTACTCACAACACTTGCAGAGACTGGAAAAGCAGCCACTTAACACAGGTGTGTTTGTTGCATTAGCTCCTCCTACCCTCTCTGGCAGACCAACCACTGCTGGGTGATGGAAAACGCGTCACTAACTGGGCGCCGCTTGTGATTTTTTTTCTGCGAATGTCGCCACAGACACCCAGTCCATAATACTGCTAATGCAAAGGCTTTCATCAGCGGGCCATCGGCTCAATCACCATTGTGTTACCTTATTTGGCGATAGTGACTTAACAGACATTTATTGTAATGAAATCTTCTAGATTATATCTCTAAGGCCGAGATATCAAGCTGCTGCTGCTTCTCCAGCACATGCCTGGAGGAAATACCGTTTTTTTCAGTAACAGTGTTGCAATGAGGCATTATAGATCTTGATCTGCTGAAGTCATCGTGACAGAGGGAACATTCAAACTCCTTTTTACAAAAGGGCTTCCCATGTAGGGTCACTGGTCAGTCACATGTCCTCACAAAAACACTCTAACTTAATGATAGTTTCCCACGGGTAGACCAACTCAAACATAGCAAAAGAGAACTTAACAAAGTGCACACATTACAACAGTTGCCACTTAACAACCACTTGTTCCTTAAATGTGTGTTTACTTTCAGTCATTTAAAATCTGTAAACAGAAACGAAAACAGAAAAGAAACCAGCAGCATCCTGGCTTCAACTGAATGTAGAATAATATCTATGTACAGTAAAAAGCTGCTTCCTTATCTGTACGACACTACAGCCAGAGTGGGAGGTGACTTCCTGGACAGAGTGCAGCTCCATGTTTCCTCTCTCCAAACCTCCACTGTAAATGTCATGCTGTTCTTACAATAGGGGATGTAAAGGTTGCCTTAAGGTTAAGAATAAGGTTTAGAAGGACTCAACTTCCCTGCGATGTTAGAGGCACTTCATGTCTTAACATTAGGAAAACAGTAAATTGTGTCATACATGCCCTAATACATTTTGTTACATAAAGGAAAGAATTAATAAGCATGACCCGTCTTTTGTTTTTTGCTTTGGTATTAATCAGTCAAATTGTGGTGGTTTTGGGAATGAGCTTGGTCAGTCAGTCACACTAGTGTGCCCACCACTACCATGTTGGTAATGTCAAAAATATCACTTAATGGTAGAAAATACTTTAATGAACTGGAAATAGCATCACATCTTTTGTCAGTTGTTAATTGAGAGTCACAGTATGGTCATCTACACACTATGGGAAGTACTGTTCCAGATCTGTTAAACTTGCCTGCAATCCATCGATGAGGAAATAATTAAGTAATAAAACCATCAGGCAGCTGCAATTTATTTTCGACCTCCTGTCTTTGTTTTTGTGCTGCTGGCGACGGATGTGGAACCTTCCAGCTTCACATCTGTGATTCTACCTTAACATCTGGTCGTGAAAAAAACCCTGGAATTGGCTGTGGCAAACACATTCAGAGAAATTACCCTCTCTCTTTTTCCTACTGCCACCCATTCCCTCATACTTCTACCTAGATCTGTTTCCCTCATCAGCCATGTCTTTACCCATGAACCTCCTCTCTGTTCTAAGATGTCTCCCTTTGCCACTAGTAGAGAGGCTGCAAACACACCAGCACCTGCTGTACATGAAACAAACATGATGTCGGGTCAAATGTTAAGAATCGGATGACGTATTCTCCTGCCGCGGTTTCCTCCTGTTCTGTCCATGTCGTCCTGCTGGGTTTCCTCTTAAAGAAAAAAAAGCTCTAAAACGGAAACATTTGTTTTTGATCTAATGGCATTGTGTTTGGTGTAAAAGGGATATTGTTTCAATTGTAATATGTATGTGCTGTGAATACACTCTGGGCAATCTTAACGATTTCTTTTATGTATGTTTTGATATAGACATGAGAAAAAGTTGGTAAGGTAAAACATGGGAAAACCACAAACACAAAAACACCTTAAGTTATGGATTGTAATGAAGCCTGCTTTGACACACAACAAGGCAGTGCGTTTGCCTGTTGTTGCTTTGGTTTCATAAACTTCTCACACACATACAAAAATGGATGTGAAAGTAAAAAGACTTGTTTTTCATTGCAGAGCTCTGTTTGAGGAAGTATCGCAGATGCTGAGCTACAGTTAGCTTCATTTGTCTGTCTTACTTTTAGTGACTCTCACTCACACAAACACAACTAACCCACTAATGACAGCGGCTCTTACCGTCCTTTCATTCCCCTCCGAAACCTCTGGTCCCGTCGTGACATTCTGCCCTGTCAGTCCACAGATAGTCAACTGAAACAATCCACAAAGTTAAGACAGGAGAAAGGACTCTCCTATACTTATTATTCTGTGTAGAAACAGGCGTTGTCTTTTCTTGTTTTTAATCCTCTCTCTCTCTCTCTTTCTCTCTCTCTCTCTCACTCACAGGCTTCCTGTCCACATGAGTTCCCCCTCTCATGTGCAGAGTAGCTGTGTGAGAACAACCTCTGAACCACAGGCACCAGCTGGCCAGTGTCCCTCTGCTGGCTGCTCAGAAATGGACCAATCCCAGTATAGAAGTTCTGCTCCAAGGACCCTCTCCTGTTACTTTCAGTATGTAGACCTCTTCAAGATACAGTTACACTCTTCTGCGGTGTCCACATAGCAGAGAGAGTTAAGCTCACAGTCTAAAATGTGAAGCTACATGGGTGTTTATACGATGCAGTATGTGTTTTTCCCATGAGTTGTGTGAGAGAGTCTGTTTTGAAATGAGCCCTGTTTCCATCAGCACATGCATAATCTCTTTATGAATGCCCCAATTACTGCACTCCCTGACCCCGCAGTGAAGTACTCTATTCATCGCACACAACAAACAGGCAGAATTTATTGAAAGCATAAGAAGAACAGCTCAGACTAAAACTGTAGATACTGTTCAGTATGGAGTTAAGAGAACCTCAGATTATGACCCTGCTGCTGTAGAGCGCTTGACAACAGAGTAATGACAAATCAGAAGGGAGCACTGTGGGTTCCTCATAATGTGTATGCTAGTTCAAAGTTCATTTCCAACACTACTATAGCGTCAAACTGTAGTAGTGGTGTGCCATGTATGCAGATGCATTTTCTTAAAGGGCCAGTTCGCCGATTTTTCAACCTCAGTTCTATCATGGTATTATAGGGAGCTAATGCCATTATGGTAGGAAAAAATGCAATTTGGCTCTGTGCCTTTGGAGGACGCGATCTGTTTCTCCAATGGGCCCTGGAAAACCTCCGCCAGATGACGTGTTTTACGTCGTCTGGGGCCAGGGAGCTTTCTAAACTACATCTCCTCAATCCAGGATGCCCGCCTCCGATGTCATGTGTAGTTCAAAATCATCAGGTTTGAAATATAGACTGCAGACCCGAAGATTTTATAAACGATCCAGGTATTTCGGATTCTGTACCGCTCTGAGCTGCTGCCTGCAGCGAAGCCGTAGTATTTCACTCCAGCGTCTCTCGCTGGGCCGTTCCTTTCAGAGGGAGGGGCGCAATGCACGCTGGGTGTTGTAGGAATGTAAAATGGGGGAAACCAAAGGCTATTTGTACAACTTTCTCCACAGCTATGGCGGCAATTTTAAATGTTATTATTCTATAGTATCGATTACAGAGAACACCAGCTTTGACTGACAGTGGCTTTTTTCAGTGGCGAATTACTCCTTTAATGCATGTTGCAAGTTCTGCAATCTAAAAACAAAGACAGGTATTTGTGTGAAGGGAGTAAGGGAGAAGCAGACTGACAGAGTGATAAAACTAAGTCACTTATCTGCTGTTTCACCTGCTATTATTTCACTGAATGTATGTTTCTGTCAGAGTGAGGATCAGCTATGTTATTTTATAAATGTTTAGTATGGTTTAGTGTCATCTTGCTCATTTTGCAGTTTGCCATTACAAGCACCTATGCAGTAGACTACTTACTACACCACGTATTGTTGTAAAGTATACAGGATTATATGTTGTAGTGTGGTTGAGGTTAGTATGTCATAGGTCTATATGAGTCACCAGGAAGACAAAGTTGACTGCGGCTCTAACTTTTCTAGTCTCCCCAGGCTGTACCAGGCTGTTGTTGTTTCCTTTTCTCATTTCAATGTGGTTATTAGAATACCACAATAGGTTAACATGCCCAACCAACATCTGCCTCTGAATGTGCTTCCTCCTCCTGACTTGTGACAAAAACCCTCCCTACCATTTCACATTTTGTGCATGTGCAACAATGCACAATTATTTCAGTTGCTTTCAAATCACAATAACCTGAAACAACTGTCATTGGTAATTTCTTTATTTCAGAAAGCATTGTCTGAAAGTGTACAAAAGTGCATCATTTTCTTCATAGGCCACGTCAAGAACACAGATGTTAAAAACACATGTTGAGGTACATGATAGAGACACAAGTGTAAGCTCATTGGGATTGAGCGCACATACAAGGACAATGTAGAAAACAAAGCACTTATCTTTTATCATTGCAATACATACGTTTAAAAACTCACACACACAAAATAACTCATATTTCATATTGTATTAATGCACTTGAAATTATAAAAATGAGACTAAATAGATAAAGCTCTCAGCTTGTTCTGCTTTTGTCAGCATAATTTAAAAAGACTAGCAAAAGTGAACAATTTTCCAACAGTGTTAAAGGAGGTACATCAAAAAACAGAAACACAGTAATCAGTACTCCTCAGATGTCATTTAAATGTATCCTTACATTCAGTTTGAATGTCTTCCTCAAGAGCTAAAAGCTGGATCCAACATCATAATGCAACAAATACACTATTCTAATAATGAAAACATATGCATGTTGTGTTACGTAGCTATAAAACAGTGCTTTTATAATCTCACAGAGTGTTAACAGCTGAGGACCTTCAGCCTCCATGTTTGTTGATACTGCTGAGGCCTGCGAGCAGCTAGATTGAACACAGACTGCTTTCAGAACACCACATCATAAAAACATCTCTTTTGGTCACATTTCCCCCATAACAGCAGCTGCCTGTTTCTTTGTCAATTGTTGCACATTGATGCAAAAGCTAAAAACAGTAAATTCATTTAAAAAATCATTACACTGCAGACCTTGAATCCAGGCAAACTGGATAAAAGTGTGGCCTTGGCTAGTTGAAAACATTGTGTCAGCATGCAGACAGGTCTGAAGGAGCTGCCCTGAGGGTGTCCTTGTAATCAGTCTTCACTCAGAGGATCCATGGTGATACTTGCACAGGAACACAAATGATGTTCAACATAAAAACAGTAAACAAAAACTGTATGAGGGTACAGCTTGGCTTCAAAATTAAGAAGAAATCTTAATGCTTTATTTTAATGGTTCTCAGCCTGATAGTCAGGATCCCTGGAGACTCACAAGATGATTCATGGAAACATTTTAACAAACGTATTCCCACGCAAACCTACTTTAACTTGTGCTTTTTCTTAGAAAATAGAGAATTCAAAGAATTCATTCCATTAAATTAATGAATTTGCCTCCTTCAGAGAGAATCACAGTATTTTAAGGAATCGACACTAACAGATTGAGAACCACTTCTCTTTTTAAAAGAGACACTTGTATAAAATCTGCGCAAATAAAAGTGAAACATGTGGAATGTGTCGAAGCTTTAGCTTCTATGGTAGGTAAGACATTTACAATCTGGGATCATGCAATAGCACCACTGTCGTTTTAATGAGGTCACTTCCTGTCTGTTGGCCTCTCACTTCCTCCTTCGGCCACAGTATTTACCCTGACAGCCAGCCCCTGAACATGAAAAAAAATTATTATTCTTCAATTCACACAAATGCACATAACGTAAAAAAACACACTGTTAAACATGCTCAGCTGCTTTAGGTTGATCCATAGTTCTGTAAAATTTAGCATACTTCTGAGATTACTGACATTATTTCAGTTGGAACAGTCAGTTTTTCATTTTATACACAGCCTAGTAGTTCCTGTATTTGTGGCTAGACAATGACTAAAGCTATGTAGCATTTCGTAAACATGCATGGTTCTGTGGACACCATTTTTAAACCAGCTTTAATCCAGAGGAATGGTAGTTAATTACAATAAAGTCTCCTTGAATTGACTAAAGTTAAGGTTTTCATAGTAGTGTTAGAGGAAGCAACACCAACGTACAAAATGTTTATTTTCTTTCCACTAGAAGACTAAAGGGAGAATTTGAAACACTTTGTAAACTTACTGGTAATCCAATTTTTAATGCAACGTTTAACAGAACCTTCAGTCACCTCATTAAACATTATAACACTTCAAGTTTGAGCCCAGTAATTGGTGTGAATGAGAAAATGAAAACAGATTTTTAGTTGACTAAACTTAAATTCCAGTGACAGTGTATAGAAACAGTAACACAATATAAAATGTGCGACCTTTACCTCTGGGGCCTCCAGCTCCCAGCAAGGCCTGCATGGCTGCGTATTTGGCTGCCTTCTGTGCCTTTGCTAAAGGACATGAAAGTTATACGTCAGTCTGCAGATAAAAACAGGCTCTGAATCTCTCTGCAGTAATACCAAGCACTAAAGATTCTCAAAACATACACAACTTTGTTTTCTTTTTTAAACAAATCATACTTTCTGATTTTGTTTTATTTCACTGATACATTTTTTGAAACACATCAGAAATGTCTTATCTCACATTAGTGCTTAAGATTGAAAACCCTTTACAATAGTATTAAGAAGCTACCTTAAGAAACAAGGAAGAAACATGTGATTGTCGTCTTATAGACCATTATGTGTCATATGTGTATGGTGTGTTTATGTGTATGTGTTTATTCCAGAGGACACAGTGAGTTTTCTTACATTTTTGCCCCGCCCCTGCATATCCTAGGGAACAATAACCGGAAAGACAGACATAATAAACAATTGTTAAACTTAACAATGGTCTCTTTTACTTTTATCTGTTATCTCTGCAACAATACTGGTGAAAATATGCTTAACAAATAGTAACTATGCAAGGCTTGACACCCAAGATCAAAGCATTTTGTGTTTCTTTGTGTGCAGTAAATGTGTGTAGATCTCTTCTCTAATGTTTAACATTTTTATCCATGTGTTGTTAATCATTTTAAATTGTCAGGGAAGACAAAATGTGATTTCGTGATTCTGTTTTACCTGGATAGCTTCCGCCAACCACTCCACCATAGCCAGGGACAACGCCCCCTGCTGGAACAATTGACACATTACAACATGAACCCACTTACTACACTTTACACTTCTCTGGTTAGATTGATCTCATCAGCAGGTAGGAAAAACATTAAGTGCAGTTCGCTGAATTTTTGTGAATGCATTAGTTTTTAAATCTCATAATGTAAATACACAAATGTTTACACTCTTTTGTTTTGGTTTTTATGTATCAGTGCTCCATTTAAGCTGACCTGGTAAGCCACCTGCTCCTCCGCCGCCTCCAACTCCTACTCCCTGTCCTGTTCTGGCAAGTCCTCCTGTTCCTCCTGTTCCCCCTGCTACACTACCTGGACAGGTATGTATAAATGTGTCGAAATCAGTCAAGAACTTAAAACGGGATAACCATTACACACAATGTTTACTCAGCAGAGAGAAGGCTCTAGTTCATATTTTTTTATATTTGACAAACTTGTCTTGTAGACATGATTTTCCTTTATAAACAATAAACTCACCTTGCCCTCCAGCAATACCTCCTGTACCTGCACCCGGAAGCGCACCACCTGATGAACATAGATGGGGTCGAAGTTAAGATTCTCAACATCCTTAAGCTCTTACATGGTTGTTAGAATTTTATGGATGAAATTCATTTTTATAACTGGAGACCTCCATATTATTACATCATTTGCATCACTGCATTTGTAAGGCTAGAAGCTACAATTACAATCTTTAGATTGTATGAAAGAGGACATAAATGCAGGTTTAAAGGCCCACCACTCTTGCTGACCTGACCTTGTGAGTCAGCAAGACATATAACTGTGAAATCATTTAATTGGGTATAAGTGTCGCCTATCATAATTCGCAATTAATTGGTGGTCTACTGGGCACACAGTAGAGCCATAGTGGAAACGTTGGCTTGAAAATATCACTGCATGGCCAGTATGCAGTGGCAATGAATTTATAGCAGTAATTATCAGAACATTTTTAATAAAATATTTATATGCATCTGGGGACTTTTACCTGGTCCATAGCCAGTTCCACCCAATGATGAGCCATAGCCTGACTTAGGGGGTTTCCTGCTTCCAAGGGCTTGGCCACCAGGTCCATATCCGCCAACGCCACCAGGTCCTAACCCCCCTGGCCCAGTTCCAGCACCTCCTGGGCCAAAACCACCAGTTCCAGCACCTCCTGGGCCAAAACCGCCAGTTCCAGCACCTCCTGGGCCATAGCCTCCAGCTCCAGCTCCACCAGGACCACCTCCTGTACCTCCTCCTAATACTCCTGCTGGGAGACAGATCTGAATCGGTAAGCATAACCATTTACCACATAAATGTATAAAAAGATGTTATGCGTCCTTGTCAGTGGAAAGTCTCACCTGATCCATATCCTGCTCCTCCATAACCTGAAATACCAGGAAGAGAAGCGTTACTGAAAAACTATGTTATGCTAATACTTATTCCAACTAAGAATATAGATAGTAAAATAAGTATATCCATTAGTAGAATGAGTATTTGGTTATCACCGTTCCATTTCTTTTACTTGATCATTACATACCAGATTTAGATGGTTTCCTTTTTCCTAATCCTTGGCCCCCTGGTCCGAAGCCACCTCCAATTCCTGTGCCAGCACCACCTGGTCCGAAGCCTCCTCCAGTTCCTGTACCGGCCCCACCTGGTCCAAAGCCGCCTCCTGTTCCTGTGCCAGCACCACCTGGTCCAAAGCCTCCTCTGATTCCTGTACCAGTACCACCTGGTCCAAAGCCGCCTCCAGTTCCTGTACCGGCCCCACCTGGTCCGAAGCCTCCTCCGGTTCCTGTACCGGCCCCACCTGGTCCGAAGCCTCCTCCTATTCCTGTGCCAGCACCACCTGGTCCAAAGCCGCCTCCTGTTCCTGTACCGGCACCACCTGGTCCAAAGCCGCCTCCTGTTCCTGTGCCAGCACCACCTGGTCCAAAGCCGCCTCCTGTTCCACCTGGTACAGCACCCCCGGGCCCATATCGGCCACTTCCAACTCCACCTAGAAAACAGACCTAGATTATTAAAAAACCCAACCTTGTTTTACACTGCAATAGCAAAGAAATTGGTATTTACTGTTCTTATAAACAATAAACAATAAAATCAAACCAGTGTCTCCATTAGTACAATGAATGTTTGCATATAAAGTGCCTTTTAAGTTCGTACAATCCATATTTACCAGATTTATACGGTTTTCTTTTTCCTAATCCTTGCCCCCCTGGTCCAAAGCCTCCGGTTCCTGTTCCGGCACCGCCTGGTCCAAAGCCTCCGGTTCCTCTTCCGGCACCGCCTGGTCCGAAGCCGCCTGTTCCTGTTCCAGCACCGCCTGGTCCGAAGCCGCCGGTTCCTGTTCCAGCACCGCCTGGTCCGAAGCCGCCTGTTCCTGTTCCAGCACCGCCTGGTCCGAAGCCGCCGGTTCCTGTTCCAGCACCACCTGGTCCGAAGCCACCAGTTCCTGTGCCGGCGCCGCCTGGTCCAACGCCTCCAGGTCCATATCTGCCAGCTCCAGTACCTGTTCCACTAGGTCCAACCCCTGCACCTTCAAAATATGAATCGGTTTTAAATAATCCCAACCTGGTTGTACTCTACTTTAAAGTTTTATTCTTTTCGTATATCTAATAAGCTAATCAAGACTTTTTTTGGCCAATCATTTTGTTGCTTTTGCTTAAAAGTTAAAGCAAGGAGGGTATGCTAGTTCGATGTTAAGGAGCTAGCTGTTCTGTTGCATGTCAAACCTAAAAATTGGGTCAATATGAAAGAGTAGTTTATATTACCGTTATTAGTTAGGTATGGCATGTCATCCTATTCAAAGACGTAAAAATAGTTAACAATACATACATTTTGGTTTTCAAGAGTTGGAATAAAGACATTTCTCACCTTGCCCATAACCAGTTCCACCCAGTGAGGATGATCCATATCCTGCCAAAAAGAGTTAACAGCATAAATAAATATACTATGTAGTACTTTATAGATTATTTTACGTTGTAACTGTTGTTGTTAGTCTTCAAATACACGACTGTTGCACCTGATTTTGGGGGCTTTCTTGAACCCAGTCCTTGACCTCCAGGAGTATAGACGCCAGGAATAACTCCTGATCCACCAGGTCCATAGCTGCCCGGCCCTGTGCCAACACCACCGGGTCCAAAACCACCTGGCCTTGTTCCAACTCCACCGAGTCCTGTCCCTGCAGCACCAGGCCCATATCCACCTGGACCTGTTCCACCAGGACCGCCAGTACCAAATCCTCCTGGAACAGAACCAACTCCACCTGTTCCAGTTCCAAAGCCTCCAGGGCCAACCCCAGTGCCGCCAGCTCCTCCTCCATAACCTAAAGAGAAATATTTATTCAGTTTATGATCCCTGTATTAATATTTGTATCTGTATTTTTACTTTGTATATGTCTCGATGCTTATCATACTTTTTGATGGTTTGCCAGTACCAGTACCAAGTCCTGGACCAGTGCCATATCTTATTCCTAGATGAAAGAGCATATTAATAAATTAACCTATATTTCAATTATATGGAACTTAATAGTGATGTATTCTTTTTACTTCAAAGTGGCATTTTTATAATCAAGTTTATTTCTATAGACATCAACTTACCACCAGGACCAACACCACCACCATATCCCCCTAGTCCACCACCAACTCCACCAGGGCCTGCTCCCACACCTCCACCTAAACCTCCAGTTCCAACTCCTCCAACTCCAAGAGTCCCAGCACCACCAGGACCACGACCAGTGCCTCCGTAGCCTCCAGGTCCGGCTCCGAATCCACCAGGCCCAGCACCGTAGCCACCTGGGCCAGCCCCGTAACCCCCAGGGCCTGCACCATAACCTCCTGGACCACCACCATAGCCACCAGGAACAGCTCCATAACCGCCAGACCCAACCCCAACCCGTCCTCCTACTCCAAGAGTCCCATATGCTAATTGAAACAAAAAACACGAAAAGTATCATTTAGCTTATTTCATTGCTGAAGACAAAATGAGTCCTTATTGAAGAGAGAATATTATTGAGAATTTTTAGAACCTTTGCCTGTTTTTCCAGTTCCCTGTCCTACTCCAGCTCCTGTCGGGTAACGTATGCCTGAGAGGGGAAAACAGAAATTGTCATTATAGGTACGTTTTAATGATCCATTGGCTGTAATAAAGATGATGTAAGGATAGGGTTTTTATAGCATACCTCCACCTGGTAAAATTCCAGCTCCACCAGCACCGTAGCCTATGATGGATAATGTTTGAAATAAATAAATAAGAAATCTCTGTAGAAGAGACATGTTGGTTTTAAAATATATACACAAACATTTCAGAGACCAAAACATGGTAGCAGCTCACTTTTTCCAGGTTTAAGGGCTCCTGTTCCCACTCCACCAGGCCCACCAGTGCCAGGTACCAAGCCTACTCCTCCTGGACCTCCTCCGACTCCTCCTGGACCCCCTCCAACTCCTCCTGGACCCCCTCCAACTCCTCCAGGACCTCCTCCAACTCCTCCTGCCACCCTACCTACTCCACCAGGTCCACCACTTATGCCTCCTGCTACAGTCCCATCAGGTCTGTATGCTATATTAAAAGAAAATCGATATAATAGTAACTTGTTCTTCAGTAAATACAGATTTTTGATCTTCTGTAAATACTACTTTGTCACACTGTATATCAGTTGCACCTAGTGGCTAAATATTAAATTGAGTATATATTCAGATGGAAAAAATGGCACCTATGGGCGGTTTTGGTGTTCCCCCTAGTCCACCGGTTGCACCTCCTTGTCCAATTCCTGTTCCAGTTGCAGGACTGTCTCCTCTCCCTGATCCCGTTCCACCACCGGAAACACCTCCTACTGCCCCTGCACTGGAAAGACTCCCTCCTCCCAGTCCTCCACCTGTGCCTCCTGTACTAACTCTTTCTCCATCAGGACCTCCCTCTCCATCTCCTTCACCTGGCGTGTCCCCTCTGGGGACACCTGCATACAGAAAAGTAACGATGAAAGGTAACTGTTTTGCTAAACGAGGTCCCATTGGTTTTTTTGCTGTAATCGGTAAGCACTTTAAAGTGAGTTGTAAATTGTTCAAGGTTAAAGTGGAATCTATTTTATTCACCTGGGGGTTTGAGAGGTTTGGCTCCAGGCAGCGTCCCACTTGAGAGATCACCATCAGAACCTGCAGAATTATACAGTGAAATTAAGAAAGTAGGGGAAATATTTTCTGTGTTTTAAGCCATAAGATCACTGCTGAGAGTATGTAAGAACTGAGGAAGCAATCAAGCATCTGAGAGGCGTCTGTACCACCTCAATTTTAGGAATAGAAAAAAAGTTAACTCAGTCCAAAGTAACCAAATGTTGTGTAACCAAATAACACAACAGCGAGAGCAGATATTACTAACATATATTTTAGAAGCATGTAAGCCACATAAGCCTAATAATCAACACCATTCAATACAGGGAAAAATATGCATTCTTAACCGAAAGGTTTATGGAGGTTTACATACCACTTGGTTGTACAGCCCCGCCCCCAACTGTAATAAGACATACAGTTTATATTAGGCAGTTAATCATCAAAGGTTTAGCGCTTGACTATATTGTGCTCAGTTGTTCGCTAGTGCCATTCTGCCATGCATTATTTTGTGGTGACAGTTTTTTGATAAGAAGTGCAGGAAAAAACTCACTGTCAGGAAAAGTTAAAGCAGGGACAGCTGTGAAGCACTCAAGCGAAAAAACGTTTTCATCAATTTAACTTGCATCAAATTTAAAAGCATTTGTTATAGCGTGATAGGCCACTGTCATATTATGCAGGCTTTATATTTACATTAGACCCCTTTCTATTTTAAAATCAAATTACTATAAATAAGCTCCAGAAACCTCTCAAAAGTAAGAATACTTTACGCTTACTTACCAGGGGCACTTCCTGATGGACCTGGTGGATGTGAGATCACAATTGTCAGTCTGGTTGATTTGTAATACAAATCAAAGTTAATGTGTTAATATCTTGTAGATGTAACATGCAGAGCTTGGGTCAGTCAGAAACTTGGTTATGTATTCCATAGACTGTCAGCAGAATTCAAGCATTGATTTTATGGTCTTTTAGGATTAAAAAAAAATAATAATTTAGTCCCCATCAGAACTTTAAAGGCTTTTAAGAACAATCTCTAAACATTGAAACCCTTAAAAAAATTTTTAGGGCCTCCAAAAACAATTAAATCTGTTCAAAATCATCAATATAAAAGTTTCAATTTCATTGGAGTGGTAAGGTAAATGCATTTCCAAAATTAAAGTCATCTTAAAGTAATAATCTTGAAGACTTTAATTTAAATACATTTGAGTCACTATCTATCGCCGAGTGAGGTAACACAATGGTGATTGTGCCTATGGCCCACTGTTGAAAGCCTTTGCATTTGCCGAGTTACGGACTAGGTGTCTGTGGCAACATTTGCGTAAAAAATCCCAAGCGACGCTCAGTTGGTGACGCATTTTCCGTCACCCAGCAGTGGTTGGTCTGCCAGAGAGGGTAGGAGGAGCTAAGCGGCTGCTTTTCCGGTCTCTGCAAGTGTTGCGAGTAAACAGTAATCTACTGTGGCTGAACAAACAAAGAAAAGATCGATGACTACAGATACAACTTCAAACATAAGTGAAAATCCAAAGAAAAAGACACTGATTTGACGCTCAGATGAAGGCAAACAGTCTAAAAGGAAAGCAACGTCAGCGAGGAAAATCAAGAGTTACAACTGTGACAGAGGGCGCCAACTGTAGACGTCTGGATATCTGGGACGTGTGCGCTTGTCATTGCCTATTATCGCCATTAGGTGCCACCAAATAGAACGAAACTGAGAACTTCGAGATTATATCTTTAATGAATGTACAAGAACTTAGCACCAATGAGGCGTCTAGAAGCTAATAAATACATTTTTACAAAGATATTAAAACCTCTTATTTACCTCAGTTAAGATTGGATTGAAAGAAAAAAATATATAGTGGCCTTATTGGCCTTTATCTGTCAGATCAATATAATGACAAAACCAAATATGCACACTTAAAAAAATGGATAAACATGCAATGAGGTCAAACAAACATAAACACTGAAATAAAAACTGACCTGGAACTGCTGTCCCATTGAGACCTGTTTTTTAAAGACAATTAAAACACATTAAAATAGAAAGATAACCCAACAGAGACAACAGACCAGATAGTCTTACACAGCAAAGCTTCATTCATAACACATTTAAGTTAATACTGCCTTCAATGTGTCATTAGAATGTGTGGCTTAAATGAAGAAAACTACCTGGTTTTGCTCCAATGATCGGGATTCCTGTTCCACCCAGGCCATCTCCATCACCTCCTGCACCCACTGGTCTGCCAGCTGAACCAGAAACACCTGTTATAGTGTAATAACGTCTTTTTACATGTCAGCCCTATTTTTAACATGATATACAGTGTAATTCATACGCATGAAGGGTAAATGAGTAAGATCTATGGGTTGTATATATTTCAGGTTAAACTTTTTAGTGTTTTTTAACCCCAATTTTCACCTGTGTTTGCCATGTGGGCCACCCTCTGTAACCATGAGATGTTACATCTTTAAATATTATATTTGCTGTCACCTTTGCACAAAGTCTACAAATGAATTTGAGGTGAGAAAAGGCAGATAAATCCATCAAGTTGAAACACACCTTCTCCTGCAGAACTTCCAGACCCCTCTATCACACTGCCAGCAGCACCATCACCTGGAATTAGGGCAAAATATTAAAAAGGAAGAGAATTGAAAATAGTGTTATATTTAAAGAGCGGGAATGATATGTATGATCAATAAGCAAGCTAAGGTGGTTACATAAATTCATAGGAGGCAATACTTTCTTAATAGAAGTACTGCTGGAAACACTATGAATTCATGTATTATTGTGGCAATTTGTGACTAATTTTGCGATGTAGTGGTAACGATTTAAAGACACCTTCTGACGCCGGCGCTAGTGTGCCTCCAGTGACCCCAAGTCCTCCTCCTGAACCAGCAAACAGAATATCCCGCATATTTAATGTCATTAAGAATTTTATGCAACTGATATGTGCATTTAAAATCCTTAAAAAATAGAAGCTTACCTGTTGGTCCAGCTGTTGTCCCTGCACCGCTACCAGTGCCGGTGCCATTCACTGAAACACCAGTGCCGGTCCCTGAACCTGCTCCTGTAGTGCCGGTTCCTGAACCTGCTCCTGTAGTGCCGGTCCCTGCCCCTGCTCCCTCTGTGGTCCCTCTGCCTGCTCCTGCTGTTCCGGTTCCTGCTCCTGCCCCTGGGGTGCTTGTCCCTGTCCCTGCCCCAGGTACAACTCCACCAGGTTGCCCTACAGTTTATGAAAGAGATAATTTATTAAATTCAAAAGAAGTGCTCATAAACAGTTATGTCCCTCACTTGATAAAGTTGCATCATACTGCGTATACACATAATAGTTTACTTGACACAGAGTCTTGTCAAACAACACCTTACCGTACTTGGCAGCTTTAGATCCAGCTGTGCCGTAGCCTGGGAATCACAACAAATAAGACGAGATTTAAGTGTTGACTATACACATGAAATATTTATATTGATGGTTTAACATTGTACAGGTGAGGTAGGCTATTATTGGGGACCAAAAGAGATAATGACTTGTGTTAGTACAAAATCACTTTCCCTGTTTGACAATCTATTCCATTATAACACCTTGTTGCTGTTGGTATTCAGCTTAATAGCAGATTACTAAATCCTAAACCGTCATCATCAGTAGAACAGTTATGTCCGTAATAATACCCATCCTGATCAGCATTTCAGAATAGAAGGCTATTGACTGTTTTCACAACCAAGTGAATGGGGCAGTTTTATTATTTTGCTATAGGGCAAGAATTTAAGATATCAGCTTTGTAACCACTCCTGTACTTCACCTGCTGGTGTTTACTTAAATTTACAGCTCCCTTAAAAAGCCTGAAGCTACTTTTATAAAATAAATTATAATAAATAATAATAAATAAACAAAAAACATTGTTGTCATTTATGTGTTACTACCTAACAGTGTTGTGACAAAGTCATCTGTGCTCAAGTCCCAAGTAAGTCCCAAGTCATATGGTCCAAGTCTCGAGTCATTTTTTCTTGGGCAAGTCGAGTCAAGTCAAGTCACAGGTTATGTCAAGTCAAGTCGAGTCCTTAGTTAAGTCAAGTCAGGTCAAGTCACAGGTTATGTCAAGTCGAGTCCTTAGTTAAGTCAAGTCAAGTCGAGTCCTTAGTTAAGTTAAGTTAAGTCGAGTCCAGTTACCGAGTCAAGTCACTTTTTTCCCAGCCAAGACACAGCACTCTTACCTGTAGTATTCGGTCTTTATAAAGAGAAAAGATAAGGTGTTAGTAGCTCGTCTAATAATGATATTATTGGCCAATTTATATAACCTGTTCAAGTATGACAGTGAATTGTATCTGTATTATCTTGGCACAGACGCAGCCATGATGATGGTCTGGTCTAAGCTGTACTGAGTAGTAACAAGTACGACTGATGAGGCTTTGGGGAAAAAACATCAGGTAGCGTCGGGCTCCTCCTCCAATCATCACAATCACATACCGGGGAGCTGTTTGAGTCTTCAAATCATGATTCCCAGTTTGCACTTCATACATACTTGATAGTTAGAAACTTGACAACAATGAATTTTATCATTTTATATTTAACAGCTAAAGTCAAGTCAAGTCTCAAGTCATTAACTTGCAATTCCAAGTCAAGTCTCAATCTTTATTTTTCAAGTCAAGTCGCAACTTATCAAAACAGAGACTCGAGTCCAAGTCACCAAGTCTCAAGTCCACATCTCTGCTAGCTAACTATTCTTATCTATTGCATTTTTGTTACCATGAGTGTAACCTGAACATTTGTTTCAGCTACAGGTCAGGTGCAGAGCAAGGCACCTGCAATTCTTAATATTGACCAATAGAGGTCAATAAAGGAGTACCTTATACAATACTTGAATGTGATTTAGACTTTTATTGCTTTTTAGTTCCAAACATTGACAAACTAAACCTGTTGCAATGCAAAAAATGAATCCAACCTAAAGTTCCAAACAGTCTCAATACATAACTAGCTTTAAATTTACACAGTATTTGTTGAGTGTTGGAAACTCCATCAAGCGGGTTAATGAGTGATCATTGAAAAAATGCAAAACAAAATCTTCTGTGTTGCCCTCAGCTTGTAAGACTCAATATCAGTAAACATAAACAACCTACCACCTCGTCCTGCTCCACCTCCAAGCACCCCACCAGCACCTGTCCCCCCTAGACCTGCACCAGAATCATAGGACAATCATTTCAACTTCAACTGGAATGTTTTTAAAACGTTTATCATCATATTTTTAAGAAACAGAATTACATTTTCATACCGTATTTCGCAGGTTTTGATCCAGCCCCATAGCCTAGAAAATGACAATATCAATTAGTACAGGGATTTCACAAGCTAGGATCTAGCTCAGTTTGAGTTTTGTAAAATTGATCTCGGGCACAAAATTTAAATTAGATTACTGAACCTGTTCCATATCCTCCACCTGGTCCATAACCAACTCCGGGCCCATATCCACCAGGTCCGTATCCTGTTCTCCCAGTCCCAAGCCCTAGGTAGGAGCAAATCGATGAGGCCTTTATCTCAAATAAGATATATTTAATCTTAAAGTATATGTCATTCAATAAATCGTTGATGCTTACGAGAAGATATTTTTTGAAACCATGACAGATTTTATGTGTGTGATGAAACTGCACCGTATTTAACATTTTTACATATGTACATATTCAGGACTAAAGATTCTGTCCTCTAATTTTGGCAATGCTGTTGCAGCTGCAGTGTGCAGTTGTTAAAACTCCACTATTCAAAATGTTATATAAACAATGACCAAATGAGCTAAGAAAAGGAGAAGCAAGGTGCATGATAAAATAAATTCATTACTAATTAGTTCCTGTTATAGAGTATTATATTTGTATGCATAATATGTTTATAATCTTTGTGTTTCTGTCAGTTCAATACAGTTTCTTCTCTGAGCTTCCTCTTTTTTTATATGTCCTGCTTTGCTTGCTCCAAACTCACCCAGTCCACCTCCTGTTCCAGCACCAAGGACCCCTCCAGCTCCTCCAGGTAGACCTACACAGAGTAGCATTTTTATCAGAAAAGTATAACATAAACTGAAAGCCCTTAGAGCCCATAATACTGAAGAAATTTCAACATTTATTTCAGAACAAAGTATAGGTTTAATATGTTTCATTAATAATGACATTTACATACATTTGTTTAAATGTACAAGCACAGACGTATTACCTGATTACCTGTATTGAATTATATTTACATATCATATTATAACAGAATAGTAAATGTTTTATATATTCAATTTTTTTTTACCATATTTGCGGGCTTTGGCACCAGCATAACCTGTAAAATGCAAACACATCAACATCATTAAGAAGAGAATGAGCCTATTTGCATTCAGACAAGCCTCCTTATTTAAATATATTTTAACCTTTACTCATATTTTTCATCCTACCTCCAGGCCCATAGCCAACTCCTCCTGGCCCATAGCCTGTACCAGCACCACCCGGTCCGACTCCTCCTGGTCCGTAGCCTGTACCAGCACCACCTGGTCCGACTCCACCTGGTCCGTAGCCTGTACCAGCGCCACCAGGTCCAACTCCACCTGGTCCGTAGCCTGTACCAGCACCACCCGGTCCAACTCCTCCTGGTCCGTAGCCTGTACCAGCACCACCGGGTCCAACTCCTCCTGGTCCATAGCCTGTGCCAGCACCACCCGGTCCAACTCCTCCAGGTCCGTAGCCTGTACCAGCACCACCGGGTCCAACTCCTCCTGGTCCGTAGCCTGTACCAGCACCACCCGGTCCAACTCCTCCTGGTCCGTAGCCTGTGCCTGCACCACCCGGTCCAACTCCTCCTGGTCCGTAGCCTTTGCCTGCACCACCGGGTCCAACTCCACCTGGTCTGTAGCCTGTACCAGCACCACCCGGTCCCACTCCTCCTGGTCCGTAGCCTGTGCCTGCACCACCCGGTCTAACTCCTCCTGGTCCGTAGCCTGTACCAGCTCCACCAGGTCCAACTCCACCTGGTCCGTAGCCTGTACCAGCACCACCTGGTCCAACTCCTCCTGGTCCGTAGCCTGTACCAGCACCACCCGGTCCAACTCCTCCTGGTCCGTAGCCTGTGCCTACACCACCTGGTCCAACTCCACCTGGTCCAACTCCTCCTGGTCCGTAGCCTGTACCAGCACCAGCACCACCTGGTCCGTAACCTGTACCTGCACCACCTGGCCCGTAGCCTGTACCAGCACCACCCGGCCCAACTCCACCAGGTCCAAAGCCTGTACCAGCACCACCTCCAAGTGCTCCACTTAGCATTCCTTTTGGGAAAAAAAATAGTTTTTTAATTACACCACAGTTTTACTGTTACATAAATGTTTTCAGTTTTCACAACAATACTTACCATATTTACGAGCTTTTGCACTGGCATCATACCCTGAAATACAAATATAAAGGTTATTCACGGTCTAACTGCTATAGACTGTATCTGAGGATAAATGTGTCAAAGTACTGTAGCATAACTACAAGTTACATTTTCCAAACTCTACTGATTACCTCCAGGTCTTGTTCCTGTTCCTCCTAATCCAGTTCCAGTTCCACCTGGCCCATAACCTGCTCCTCCGGGGCCAGTACCAGCACCACCTGGACCAAAACCAACTCCAGAGCCAGGTCCAACTCCTGTGCCTAGGCCAGCCCCTCCCCCCGGTCCTCTCCCTCCAAGTCCTCCAGTTGTACCAGTGGCAGCACCTCCTGGTCCGTAGCCTGTACCAGCACCACCCGGTCCAACTCCACCCGGTCCAACTCCACCTGGTCCGTAGCCTGTACCAGCACCACCCGGTCCAACTCCTCCTGGTCCGTAGCCTGTACCAGCACCACCCGGTCCAACTCCACCTGGTCCGTAGCCTATACCAGCACCACCCGGTCCAACTCCACCTGGTCCGTAGCCTGTACCAGCACCACCAGGTCCAATTCCTCCTGGTCCGTAGCCTGTACCAGCACCACCCGGTCCAACTCCTCCTGGTCCGTAGCCCGTACCAGCACCACCCGGTCCAACTCCACCTGGTCCGTAGCCTGTACCAGCACCACCAGGCCCAATTCCTCCTGGTCCGTAGCCTGTACCAGCACCACCGGGCCCAATTCCTCCTGGTCCATAGCCTGTCCCAATGCCAGAGCCAGGCCCCCCTCCTGTGCCAAGGCCAACTCCAGCCCTTCCACCTTGTCCTCCGGCTGTGACAGTGCCTGCACCGCCTGGCTGACCTGGGCAGTTTTAACACATATTGAGTGGTTTTCAGGAGTAGACTAAAATAGACGGTTCAATTTTAAGTTTAATTTTATGCATTTAAAAAAAAACCTTACCATATTTGCGTGCTTTGGCTGAGCCTGGACCATAACCTATGGTAAAAAAAAACATGTCCAGGTATACAGTTACTGAAACACAATATAATTACTAAAAAAATCATTCACAATATGTAAGAGGATATTCATTGTGGACACATTGAAAATATTATTGGAATGGGGAATCATCTTTGATTGGTGCATCCTGTACTTTGGTCTGCCTTGAAAGTCCTGAAAAGGGTACACCACTCCCAATTTACCTAAGCCAGATGTTCCAACTCCGCCTCCTAACCCAGATCCAGCTCCTGTTCCAACTCCACCTCCAAAACCAGGCACAGCTCCAGGTCCACCTCCTGTTCCAACTCCACCTCCTAATCCAGGTGCTACTCCTGCTCCTCCTCCAGGGAGTCTTCCAGCCCCAACACCCAAAGCACCTCCTTGACCAAGTGTGCCTCCTCCAACTCCAGCTCCAACTCCAGCTCCACCTGGTTGAGAAAACAAAGCAGGTAGATTATTCAACAAATAGATTATGCAAATCCCTTATCCCATGTTTGTTAACCTCAAGTAATATTTCATTACCATATTTAGCTGCAGCTTTGGCTGGATTCTTAGATTTTCCCGCCCCTGTCATCAAAAGAAGGAATGTTTTTTTGTTTTTTGGGATTTGTTCCTCCACATTTATTATTGACCTCATGTAACTCTCCATATAGCTGCAGAGTTGATAGAAATACTTGTTCACGTGTACCTGATTTTGGTGATATGAGAGGGTAACCACGAAAAACCCCAGGCAACTGCTGTCCACGGCCACCTAAGGTGAGAAATACACTACAGAGATGCTCATCTGAGATACCACAGTGAAGCCTGGGATAACATTTATTTCTGTTAATTGATCTTCTAACATTAAAAGACCAAATCATTGAGAAACTATCTTCTTGTAACATAACACAGTTCAACAGTTTAGGACTTTATAACACTTACTGCCTGCTCCTCCTGGTCCAACACCTCCCTGGCCGAGAACTCCGGCCCCTGTGAGGGATGAAGCAATGATTTTTATTCTTAGGCTTGTAGACCATGCCAAGATATGATGTTCCAAGATGAATTAACATATAGAGCATTAACACACCGGTCTGAGGTCCAAGTCCAGATCCTGTTGCAACTCCAGGGAGAACGCCACGGCCTCCAAAACCTAGCCAGGGAAGATTAGAAGACAGAGAAATCCCACAACTCAGATTACTTCTTCTGTTAACACACTGAATCCCTGACAAAAGCTATTACATTTTTTTTTTACCTTTGGTATATTTTGTTAGAACATACCTTGGCCTGGTACAAATCCACCTTGATAGAGTCCAGGAACCCCAACTCCTATGTGACAGCAAATGCAAATTGAGAACCTTTCCCAATTCATATTTAGTGTTTAATCAACTATAAACTAAACTGTTGTCGTACACACTTTAGCAACAAATCTCTTCTAGTGGAGGTTACCTGGGACTTGTTTTGATGCTTTACCACCGCTCTTTCCTCCAGGTCCTCCCCCAGTTGTTCCAGTTTGTGGCAGCATTGGTACTGAAACAGGAATGAAATAAAACGTCTCTTAAGAAGAAAATATATCCGTTTTATACAGAGCTGAAATGGCAAAACAGCATGTTTAATTTGTCTGGTAATTCTTTGAGTTAAAAGTAAACAGTAAAAAACCCTTTACAGAACACAGAGAAGTGTTTGTATGTGTTAAATACATTAAATAAGATTTCTCTAAAACACCTTATATCTCAGTGTATTAACCATTGTTCAAGTATATGCTTACAGTGGTCAAGTACAGTTAATCTGCTGTGCTTTTTATGTAAAACTCGTATGTAAGACACATGCAGTATAGCATAATGTAAATATTATTAACTACCTCCTCCTGGCCCAACGCCTGCACCCCCAGGTCCAACTCCCGCACCACCAGGCCCAACTCCCGCACCACCAGGCCCAACTCCTGCACCACCGGGTCCAAATCCAGTCCCACCAGGCCCAAATCCAGCACCACCAGGCCCAACTCCCACACCACCGGGTCCAAATCCAGTCCCACCAGGCCCAACTCCTGCACCACCGGGTCCAAATCCAGTCCCACCAGGCCCAACTCCTGCACCACCGGGTCCAAATCCAGTCCCACCAGGCCTAAATCCAGCACCACCAGGTCCAAATCCAGCACCACCTGGCCCAACTCCCACACCACCGGGTCCAAATCCAGTCCCACCAGGCCCAACTCCTGCACCACCGGGTCCAAATCCAGTCCCACCAGGCCCAACTCCTGCACCACCGGGTCCAAATCCAGTCCCACCAGGCCCAAATCCAGCACCACCGGGTCCAAATCCAGCACCACCAGGCCCAACTCCTGCACCACCGGGTCCAAATCCAGTACCAGCAGGCCCAACTCCCGCACCTCCCGGCCCAACTCCCACTCCTCCAGGTCCAAATCCAGTCCCACCAGGCCCATAACCTGTTCCTCCCCGTGATGTTCCAGCCCCGCCTAAGGTCAAAAATTGCGAAATTAATTCATATATCAGTACATTAAACCATGTAATGTCAATAGTAAAAAGCAAATACCCGTTTTAGGAGGTTTGGGACCACCAAATCCAGGGTATTGACCAGCACCACCTGGTCCAAAACCAACTCCATAACCACCTGGGTCATGAAAAAGGTTTGTTTAATACACAAATATCTTTTAAGGTAAGAAATATATAGAAAATTAAGTTATATAACATAATCATCATATTGGTAAGAATCAGCCATATTTTTGGGTGTTTCAGAGGAGCAACTCCTTTGACAAGTTAATTTGCGATGCTGTTTACAATACACATTATTCAGGAAACTGGAAGTAGCTTAATGTGTATGTTGACATTATGACTCTAAAAGACTAAGAGATGGACTGAAAACCACTAACCTCCAGCCCCAGGTACTCTGCCAGTGCCAAGGCCTCCTGCTCCAAGGGCTCCACCCACACCCCCTGCCCCAAGGCCTAATAATCAGAGAAAAGAGAAACAGCACTGAGTACTACCTAAACTTGCTTTAGTGAATACAATGCATTACATCATACATTAATGAATTCAGTGTGTCCCTCTGCTACTCCACCCTTTTGTAATATTATACATGTATGATGGCTGCCCGAGAGAAACCTCACAAGGATTAGCTTGTTCTCCGGAAAGGTTTTGAACATTTGTTTGAAGTGTACATGTATGACTTTATAAGAAAATCTCCTATAGGCGTTTGGTTGGAGAAAGGCCAGTAACGTTAACAAGCCTGCAGAGAGGGAACTGAAGCTTGTGTTGGGCTGAGAAAAAACACTGGCAGACCAAGATGACTCTTTCTACTAAAAACTATTGCCACATCATGCTTTAAATTAAATTCTCCCACTCCCTGTTAAAAGGGAGGTCTTGCACATAATGCCAAATACAATTTTACAATTAAAATACAACATTTGAAACTAGGTCAGTCTTACTTGTGGCTTTTTCATTTTGAATATTTTGTTGCAGATTTTTTTTCTTAACAGCATCACTGGGTCACTGTGTTCACTGTTTGTTAAACTTCGGTTTTGATGATTTTTTCTTAAAATTACAAGCCTCCCATTGCTTGTTCAGGTGAACCAGGATATTTGTGTCTTATTCTTGAGGGTGGGGCGTATTAAAACAAACACATTATGTGGACATTATTGTGCAGCGTAGATGAAAAAACATATCCGGCTAAGATGGCCCCGACTTTTTAGTAAACTGGAAAGTGTGACATAGGAGTCTGTTTCCTGTGCTTACACTGACCCACTTCCAACCCACCGGCATAATGGGTGGAATTCAAAAGGTTCCTCAAAACCAAGGCCTCTTGGGAAATTGTTCGGATATTATCACCAACATCATCCTGTAAAAGCAACTCGCAGGTTTGAGGGATAAAAAACATAGAGGCCTGAAATTCCAAAGCAAACCAGTCTTTCTGACTGACGTGATGACTTCCGTGCTTTATCAGGGACCTGCCATGCCTAATGCATTAGCCTTTATCTCTGTACAGTGTGTGTGTGCATGAGGGTGGGTGGCCCCTCAACAATAGCTTATAACCTTGAGGGAACGAGGAAATGAAATAATGGTACATGTATTCCACTCTTATCCTGCTCCATTGAATCAAAGAGAGGAACAATATTGACAGAACTTAGGCTGATCACTGATCCATGTGTGCAGGGGGGGAACTTCCCCTTATTGTGAAGGACATAAACATAGCAGGCAATCTATTTCTAGGTAATGAGCTTACTCGACTTTGAAACTAAATTTCAATATGACAACGATACAAAGGTTGTTGTGTTAATTACTCGTCCTATAGAATGTATAGAGCTAACCAGGCAGCAGAAGTTACCTGCAATTATGCTGTGGTGAAAACTCTTACTGGTGGTCTCGAGCAGTACCAGCAGTTTTAAATGATCCCCCTGTAACTGGAACTTTGAATTTTAAACCCAGTTATGCAATGTGCCAAAGGAAGTGTTTGTGCGAGGCTGATTTATTATTTTATGTTGTATTTGACTGTCTTTTCCTCCTGCTTCTGTGCACAAGTAAGGCAAAACTTCGCAACTTCACCCTTTAAGTAATGGAAAATCTTATATTTATCATAAAGTTCTTAAGGATCCAAAAAATCAAACTCCCTACCTGTGCCTTGGCCACCTGGTCCAAAACCTCCTGGACCAGCTCCTCCAGGCCCGGTTCCATAGCCTCCAGCACCAACACCGCCTGGTCCAAAACCACCTGCCCCGACTCCGCCCGGCCCCAGTCCTCCTCCTACCCCTCCAGGTCCTGCTCCGAACCCTCCAGCCACTCCTCCACGACCACCGTAGCCCCCTCCTCCAGGGAAATACAATAAAGACAAAATTAATTTCAAGATCCTAGAGGTCTGTAGGCTTGTTCCTACATATACAAAATATTTGATTGTGACATTTTCCATGAATAAGTTCATGACCTGTCAGCTTTACTGTCCTTCTAAAGCTTTGTCTTTGGGCTAAATTAAGGACCAAGATTTTTTTCTTGAGTATTCCATAAATCACAATCATAAATCCCTGCTCTAACAAGCGTCAGACCTTAAAGTCCTACCTGTTTTTGGAGGCTTTCCACCTGTAAGAAGACAGCAAATATAATATCAAAAGAAACATGGTGACATTTTTGCTCTGCAGATGCTGGAAATAGGTGTTGATGGTGTGAACAAGCACAGTCTTACCAGCACCAACACCTCCAGGTACAACTCCTTGCCCACCACTGCCCGGGCCAAAAGTGCTGGGCCTGAAACCTCCTGGTCCGACACCTCCAGGTCCAACCCCACCTGGTCCAACTCCTCCTGGTCCGAAACCTCCAGGTCCAACTCCTCCTGGTCCGAAACCTCCAGGTCCGACTCCTCCTGGTCCGAAACCTCCAGGTCCTACTCCTCCTGGTCCGACTCCCCCTGGTCCGAAACCTCCAGGTCCGACTCCTCCTGGTCCGACACCTCCAGGTCCAACTCCTCCTGGTCCGAAACCTCCAGGTCCGACTCCTCCTGGACCAACTCCCCCTGGTCCGAAACCTCCAGGTCCGACTCCCCCTGGACCAACTCCCCCTGGTCCGAAACCTCCAGGTCCGACTCCCCCTTGTCCGACACCTCCAGGTCCAACTCCTCCTGGTCCTTGACCGCCATAGCCCCCTGAGGAATAGTAATATGTGTTACTTTTGGTTGAAACAAAATGTATCCTGATAAACATAAAAAACAAACCTTGATTTAAATTTCTCTTACAGATGACATATTGTTAAATGCTTAGGCCTTTTATATAAACACAGCAGCTTCTAAAGGCTGATGCCAAAGTTAAACATGTCAGTCCTCATATTCATAACATTAAGCTAAAGTCATCATTATTGTAGATCTAAACACAAAACACAAATGGCATCAACCTCCAGCAGCTCCTGGTCCGAATCCTCCTAGACCAGCACCAGCTCCAAGTCCAGCTCCTCCACCAGGCTGGAATCCTGTCCCGGCTCCACCAGGACCAAATCCTGTCCCAGTCCCACCTGGCCCGAATCCAGTTCCAGCTCCTGTGCCGGCTCCAGCTCCTCCAGTCGCTCCACCAGCAGGTACATAGACACCTAATACACAGCACAAGTTTTGAGTCACATAATGGGCAACAGAAATGACTTTAGGACATTTTCTGCTCAAGTAAAATTTATGATGTAATATACAAAAAATGTGGGCGGTATGTTTTGTTTTTTTGTTTTCACAATGATCATCATCAGCAACATCAACAAGGTCAATATCGGATAATCCTAATCAACATAAACCACATCCTCAATGTTATCATCATCAATTGCTTTGATCTCATTAAATGCAAAGGTGTGTTCCTAAAGGCGCTGAGTCTTTAGCTTTTTCTTAAAGGTGGAAAGGGACTCTGCAGACCGAATTTAGTTTAACTCATTCCACCACCGGGGACTACAGAGGAGAAGAAAAATCAGATGGACACAATTCTTTATACAAGGGCTAAAAAGGGATCTGCTGTAAACAAACAGTTCAACATGTTTTCATTGTTTTTGACACCTAACAGATGACAGAACTTGTGGTATTTATGAGTCATTATTCCGAGCTAATTGGGTATAATTTTCTCTTCTCTGCCAGCTCCTCGTAAAACACATTTAAATTGTCCAGATAACACAAAGATGCCACACGTGCATAGAGGAACATGTGTGTATGTGTGCCCTTATGTTCAGTTTGTAGCAGCAGTTATCAACCCTGAGCTCTGTGGGAGTCAGAGTTACTCTGCAGCTGATAACAAACAGCCCCTTCATCCAAAAGGCATTCTTCTTCTTCTGTAATAATTCTCATCTTTTCTGCACCTTTAGTCTGTTTCACAAATCATGAAAGCCAAAAATAGAAACAAAGAGATTGAACAACTATAAAAGGAAAGACTTTTCTGGATCCCACAGTCCAGATGTGAAAAGAAGAGGTCTGCAGGGATTCCTAAAGAATGTGGGTTACTAATCTCACAGCAATGCCATGTACAGCACATTAACAACACGCAGTAAATAACTGAAGTGTTCAGTCATTCAGCAGGACTGAAACCTAAAGTTTGTGTTGTTTTGGGAGGAATCTTTAATGAAATTTATTGGACAGGTAAAACTATTATAACTATTATAAATCAGAGATGTTTGAAAGTAGAACCTGAAAAATGTTTAGTTCTTCATGAAAGATGTAGAGGTTATCAAAGGTTCACTGTTTGGTTAGGCTCATTTCTGCGATGAACTTTTTACTGAAAAACTAATGTGTGACTAATGTTGATTACTTTGTCCAAGATACATCTAACTATTATTATTTTAAGCCTCTCTGGCTATTTTACAATGTCACCAGGTCCACCACTATGGTGTACACTAACGTTTCTCAACTGTATTAGATGGATTGAAACAATAATGATCCGCAGAGAACTGACTGCTGACTTTGGTGATCCTCCAGACTCTTCTTCTAGCGACGCCTGTAGTCATTTTTTCTAATCTATCTAAACAATTACATCAACATCTTCCTGGTGGATAACCTCACCTTTGTACAGGCATTCATGGTTCCCGGGGGATTAGAGTAAAATGTCTCACTATTTTTTGTGTTGGCATTATTACCGTATAACTTTTCATGTACCACCACCAGCTTTGTTTGCTCGCTCTTATAGTCTACTTTTCATTACCATGATCTTATCAGCCTCACAGACCCTTAGGGGGGAATTCACTAAAGGATTGTGCGGCTTTTACACCCACAAAACCTGTGCAAAATGACGCAAGACTCCGCCTCATTCTCCAAGCACACGCAGAGAGTTGAATGCACCCCAAAGTGCGCTGCAGAGCAAATAGCGTCTCTGTGCTCCGGTGCCGCTTGCATGTATTTAAATGAGTCAAACATTCGGGGCAAATTTGGCCCCTTTGAAACCTGCGCTAAAAGCCCCACTCAGTAAGAGTGAAAATATTACTGGCTGCAGAGACCTGGTGGTAACTGCGATGCACCTTTTATAAAGGCTGTCACGCTCTGAGTTGCCAGTGATCATGACGACAATTCCAACTTTTGCGTGATCAAAAAATTTGTTTGTCTGTAAAAAAAAATCAGATAATATATTGTTATTATTATTATAATCAGGAGGCCAATCAGTCCGGGGCTGTGCAAGGCTCAACCCCGGCTCACAGGCACAGACACGGGCAGATGGTCTGGAATCATTACGCACGACAGGGATTATTACATGATATATATATGAAAAAAGAAGCTGTGTTACAGACAGTTCAACTTGTAAACACTGGTCGAGGACTTTACAATAAACGGTTAAAAGAGCTGCCCCCTCCTCTCCCTGCTCTTTATCGATCTGTGCATGGAGTTGAGATCCTTCAGTGTGCGCACAACTAATGCCTGAGAGTGGAGACGCAGACAGCTCCTCTTCACCATCAGACACAAAACAAGAGCAAACTGCACGGATCTGTGAAACTTAATGGGCGTGTTTGCGCTTGAATATCACCAGTGCAATTTTCTTTGTGAATTGGACCTCGAGACAGAGCAGATAGTGGGTGCAAATGATGCGCAATTTATGGATCTAGCAGCGGCTACAATTCATTCTTAGTCTTATTAAAGGGGCACTGGCCATGTTTTAAAGAGGGGTATTATGCTAATTTCAAGCTTCATATTTCACTCTTTGATACCTGTGGACTAGCTAAGCACAATTTACAGTTAAAAAAACTCATCTTTTCTCACACTGGTGCTCTGTGCAGGCCCTCATACAGCCTCTGCCTGAAATGACTCAGTCAGCTCTGTCCCTTTAAGAAACCATTGGCCAGCTCTCCGAAGCCTGCTGGGCTGCACTTTGTGACGTCACAAAGTGCAGTGTGTAGAAAAAACTGTGAAACCTGGCATTCACAGCAGCCTGCAGACTGAGCTGAGAAGCCTGGGGATTACTCCGACATACTTTCACCTACAGATTTGAAACTTCACCCACATTTAGTCTTGACATCCAACATTGCAACACTATATTTATATATATGTCTTGAAATGTGCAACAGCATTATACCCCCTCTTTAATGTTGATTCCAAATAGGTTTAAAATGAGCAAATGTAAATATGATGAAGAAACAGTCTGGCTACAATCTAATAAAAGCACTTTGCATCTAAATCTTAATAAACCTTATCACACAGTCTGTTATTTGAAGCATGGCTGTTACCGTTATTCTGCTCTGAGAGATTTTCAGTTTACTTGTGATTCAAGTGACTGAAACTTTAGAACAAATGCTTAATGAAATCAATACACAGAAACGAAACAACCAATGACGTGTCTCCTTACTCTCTCCCGAGGGTACAGTGGTTCAGCCTGACCTCGTATGTATTCAAGTTACACCACAGCCTGGAACAGCTTTTAACCCCCCGTGCTCTCCTCTAACAAGAGGAGGATGAGGGGAATCTCCCTGCATCAGCCAACCCGAGGCTCAAAAAGACAAGACAACAGACAGCACATGGTTATGCTTAGAGCTTCTAATAAGGTGTCACACCTTATTAAAAACATTTAATTGTTACCTTGTTGTCAAGACCCTGTGCCTCAAGAAGAACTGTGGCTAACGTTGTCATTTTTATGCACCACGTTAACATATTTAAGGGCTTTTATCTAGACAAACATCTGGGAGGTAAATAGGATGTAGCTTTTTGTACATCTGTTTTAAAGTGTGTGGAAAGCTACGCCAACAAGGAGTTTGAGTCATTCAACAAAAATGTCAACAAAGCCAAAATTAGTGTATTACCTCTCTCAGAGGAGCTGGCAGCCTTCTTGAAACATGTTTTGATACAGAAAAGGTCCAACACAAGCTCAGTCCATCAAACTCCACTATCAGATCCTTAATGTGACAACAAGACTGCACAAAAGTTTGACCTCTGGTTCAGAGATTACAAATCCATTCACATGTTCTTATTCTGCACATAACCTCGTCAAAGCCTTGGAGACTAGATGAAAACATACTGCAAGAATGATAAACATGCTTAAATCTTTGCAAATATCTTGCAGTGTGCATTGCAGGTAAAAATTCTGCAGTAGGTAATTTTTATCATCATAAATCTGAAGCTGCAAATTTCTACTAGAATCCCAGACAACCCCATCATCACTCTCATTGTCAGCTCACAGAATCTCTGAACACATGCCATATAAAATGCACTTAAATACAAGTAAAGACAAGATGCTCATGCATCTGCCTTCTGGTGCTACATAAACTCATTGTGACACCTGATCCACAGGTGCTGCACCACTGAGCGCTGCACACATGCAGTAAAAGGGGACCCACCTCCTTGCAGCGAGGGTTTCCACAGAGCCAGGAGAAGGACTCCATGTAGGTACGCGACCACCGTCCCTCTTGCCATCTCTCTGCAAAATGTCCCTCTCCTCTCCCAAGCTCCAGGTTTTATCCCCAGCAAGGCTCTCAGGGCTCAACAAGGCCTTAAGAAAGAAGGAGGGAAAATGAGTAAGAGCAGAAAAAAAAGGGGGAGACAGGATGCAGAACAGGACACTTTCTAATTGGCTAAGAGACACACAGAGAAAAGATAGACAAGGAGGGGGAGAGGGAGAGAAAACACACTGGATCACCTCATTAAACCAAAGGGGTTGTTTTAACCCCCCAATGACTGTTGAGCTTCAATTATTTGCTTTCTCTACTGCCAAGAAGAGTATGAAGGGGGGGTGAGAGGTATAAGAGAGAAAGAGAGGGAGAACATGTATGAGGGGCAGGAGAGCCTGTGAGTTAAAAAAAAAAAAAATGGGGTCCCTGCTTTTCAATCTCTTCAGGCACCTCAGAGAGAAAAGTAACTGTACCAGAGAGTCCTTAAGGATTTAAAATCATGTCATGTATATGTGGAGTGAAAACATGAATTGTAGGGACTCAGTGAGGGATGTATCATTTCTCTTTAGCATCTGTTTTTAAAAGACAGCTTGAAAAGATGTAAGCATCGTTGACAGAAATGCTCGGCTCAAGTTCAGTTTGATTTCTATTTCTGTGTCATGCCAACATTATAACTGCTATTTTTTTAAACAAACAAAAAAGTTTGTGCAAAAACGTTCAAATGTACTACCAACACTTGAAGATATACTCTCGATTTTCATGTAAGTAAATGTCTGTCAAGTCACTATCTACCACTGAATGAGGTAACACAATGCTGATTGCTATGGCCCACTGATGAAAGCCTTTGCATTTGCAGTATATAGTATTATTATGGACACGGTGTCTGTGGCAACATTCATGGAAAGAATCACCAGCGGCGCCCAGTTAGTGACGCGTTTTCCATCACCCAGCAGTGGTTGGTCTGCCAGAGAGGGTAGGCAGAGCTGAGTGGCTGCTTTTCCGGTCTCTGCAAGTGTTGCGAGTAAACAGTAATCTACTATGGCTGAACAAACAAAGAAAAGATCGATGACTACAGATACAACTTCAACAATAAGTGAAAATCCAAAGAAAAAGAAACAAATTCGACGCTCACATGAAGGCAAACCATCAGCGAGGAAAAACAAGAGTTACAACCTTAACAAAGGGAGCCAACTGTGGGCATCTGGTTATCTGGGACGTGTGCGCCCGCAATTTCCTATTATCGCCATAAGGTGCCGCCAAATAGAACGAAACTGAGAACTTTGAGATTATCACTTTAAACAAACAAAAAAGTTACTACCAATACTTAACTACCTAAATTAATGCTTCATATGTGAGCAGCCAACTTAGTCTCATAGTGATAACATAAGGACTGACATGTGAGGCAAATATGGAGGAGGGACAGAGACAAACATTATAGTTGTAGCCTATTGTCTGAATTGTGTGTGTGTCTGTGTGTTTGTGTGTGTGTGTGTGTGTGTGTGTGTGTGTGTGTTCGCGCATAGGGGGGTTAGAGGTAGTTTGGCAAGGCCCAAAGAAAGAATGAACTCTTGTCAATTGAGATAAAAACTGAAATATAAACCTGCCCTTCATAGAGAGGACAAACAAAAGAATACCCAAGTGACAAAAAGTGTGAGGTCTATTCAAAGCATCTTGTGGAAGAAGAGAAAACACTGAAGAAAGAAGAGAGTGTAGTAGAGACACCAAAGGGGAAGGAAGACATCTGCAGACGAAGAATAGGGGAGCAAAAAAGGAAAAGCAGAAATAATGCATTGCAGTGCCAGGCGCTATGTAAGAAAAGTGGCATCATCTTAAAATATATCATCAGAGATGTCACCTGTCAAGTGAGTCACCTCTGGACGAGAAAACTGTTCTACAGAAAGGTATTTTCTGTCCTGCAGGGTCCCAGCAGCCATGTAGACCACCGGTGTGAATACCTGGAAACAATCAGTGGTATCGCTGGGGTTTTTCTCCATGTTTGGGCTGGCTGGTCCTGTCCCAGCTCTCGAGGGTCGATGTCTGAATCTGGCAAGATTCTGAAACATTTTCTTTGTCTGGAGGTAATGGGTCTGGAAACACATGAGGTAAATGAGCTAATGGCAGCTTTACACTGGCAGTTGGGGTAACACTTGGACCCTCACAGAGAGTGTTGGCTCATCATTTGGCAGAAGAATAAAGCTTCACTGTTGTGGACATAAGACATAAGGTTTCCTTACCTCTGAGGGGAGGACATGAGTCTGTGTTCTTTATGTAAATACTGATCACCTGCAGGACTATAACCCTAGGCCCACCTGGGTAAGACAAAAAGGGTTTCTGGGCTATTGTCAAGCCCTGCCTCAATGTAGTTTTCAATGACTGGAAGCTCATCCGCGAGAGTCTAAATAATAAAACAATAATCACAAGGATTGAACGTGCAGCAGAGGCTGATATGAGTTACACCATTGTGGCAAATGTTTCTAAGATGTGATCATGTAGAAACCTTTGACTCTGAGTTCTGTCCAAAATGGCTCAATTAGAAAAAGGATTGTATATTTGCGTTGCTGCGTGAGTGTATGCGCTGCAATGCTTATTTGTGTATGTACTTTATTATGTGTGTGTGTGTGTGTGTGTGAGAGAGAGAGAGAGAGAGAGAGGGAGAGACGCAGTGCTACCTGAGCACCCATAATTGGTCTTAAAGTCTAGTTTTATTGCTTTTTTTCAGACCTGGTATGTTTGTGTTTAGCTTTGATTGAACTACATAGCTATGCAGTGAAATAATACTGGGGTAAGAAGAATGAGGGGGAAAATGAGAACTATATGTGTTCGGGCTGTATACATTTTTTAGTCCTTTGGTGACTAACACAGGTGTGCAGTGAAGACTGAGAATAAACATCATAAGAAATTTACAAGCTACAAAGTGATTTGTCAGACACTAGAGAGATGTAACTCTCTGAGATTTAAAAATATGACCGACCACAAGTTATTCCCTGCATCTGCACTGACGAGCTTCTATTCACCAACCTTTTGATTGTCTTTCTTTCTGCTTTCATAACAGTTTAAATGATCCATAAAACTGACTGTGATATTAAAATGTTTCAAAGAGCCTCAGATAGTGAGAGCTGTCAGAAGAGCCAGCATGTGGCATAGTCAGAAATAGGACCTTTGAATTCATTCTGAGTGCAACTTTGCACTACAGTTATATCCTCCAGGGTGACAAATGACACTTACATCTGCTTGTGTAAACACAGACAGAAACATAAATAAACATTTACATGTTTTACTGGTGTTGGTGAAGTAAGTAGTAGTATGCCTTTACTAGAGAGAGATGACAGTGGATAGTGTCAGAAACAGGGGAAGAGAGAGGGAGAATGACACGCAGCAAAGGTCCAAGGGTGGGGGTCAAATCCGGGGCCGCCGCATCAAGGACTCTAACCTCTGTATTTGGGATGCGCAGCTTAACCGCTGATCTGAGCTAAACTGGTGCCCCTTGCTGCAGGTTTTTGTCCTTGACTTGTCCTTGAGTTATGACTGTCAGCATATTAACAAATGTTGCTATTTTGAAAATGGTCTGACAGGTCTGTCATGACCAAAACAAAGCCATAAGAGTCTTTAACACTGTATATTACAGTACAATATTGGAAACGGGTGAAACATAAAAATATTCCAATGTTTTAATCTTCCTAAACGGAGCAGTTCGCCCCTGGAAAAAGCCACTGTTAGTCAAAGCTAGTGTTAATTGATAGAAGCAATAATATTTGAAATTGGCGACATAGTTGTGGAGAAAGTTGGTCAAACAGCTCGTGGTTTCGCCCATTCTACATTCCTACAACACCCAGCGTGCATTGGGGCCCTCCCTCTGAATGGAACGACCCAGCGAGAGACGCCGGAGTGAAATACTACCGTTTCGCTGCAGGCAGTGGCTCAGAGCGGTGCAGAATCTGAAATACGATCAGAATATACCGGTGGATCGTCTAAAAATCTTCAGGTCTGTAGTCTACATTTCAAACCTGACGATTTCGAACGAGACATGACATCGGAGGCGGGCGCCCTAGACTGAGGAAGTGTAGTTTAGCAAGCTCCCTGGCCTCCGCCAGATGGCGCGTTTTACGTAGTCTGGTGGAGGTTTTCCAGGGTCCATTGGAGAAGTGGATAGCTTTAAATTTTTTTGGCTGACCACCAGGGTCAGCCCTACACAGGGGTCTGTATGTGACTGACTGAGTAACTGACTGACTGACTGAGTGAGTGAGTGATGGTACTTATACAGCCCGTAGAGAGAGAGTTGCGACATCGCAATGGTGGATCATGGAGCATATTGAACTCTCTGACTATACGGCTCTGGATACTTTTTTGGGGGAGTAGGCGGGGCTGCTCCTCCGCTGCTTGTCCGCTGTCCTCACCTACGTCCACAGCGCACTCCTGCTGTCAAACACGTTGTCATCGGCCTCATAAGGACAGTCCTTGTAACACATTACCCACAAAAGCGCACATTGGCCTGATGCAGTCAGCCACATACTAGGTTTTGATCTTGTCTTGTTTCTACCATTATGGCATTAGTTCCCCATAATAGCATGACAGGACTGAGGTTGAAAATTGGCCCTTTAATTTTGTTTTTGATTCAACCTTTAAACTGGAAAAGGTTTACAAGAGATAAAATGAGCATACGGCATGATAAAATCTGTTTCTTCGTCTTTGTCTATGCTTCCATTTAGTTGTGGTTGACAATTTCAGGAGACAGAAATAGTGATCACACAGTGAGAACAACACAGCAAACATGTTTCCAGCTAACAAATATGAAACAACAAACATACATCTGAAGGGGAAGAATTGATTCCAGCTTCTTCTTCAGAAGATTTCTGCCTCCTCTGGTTTCACTTTGTACAATATCTGGAAGGAATGTTTCAATGTATTGTTAGTATTTTATCAAACTCAGTTGTAATGTAGCAACGAGGAAGCATGTAGACATGACATCATGTGGTCTGTATTTGGCTGGTTCACTACAGGATGAAAAAAACACTCAACAAAAAGTGGGCACAGGGCTGCAGGTTGTAATGCAAACACGTTTTTAATTTGTTATGCTTTTAATGAACAAGGTCATCACTGTGGTAATGTGTGTGCATACAGTCACCACTGCAAATACGCACTTAGTCTCTCCCATCCACCTGCTGTCCACTCTCCACATCAAACCACACAACCTGCAGTGCCATGTTTCCTCCTCTCTGCCAGCTCAGAGAAGCATATCGGCGTTACAAATAAAGTAGCTGACTGAGTAGTGCCTGTTCGGAGTTTACCTAACGTCTACCTAGCGTTTACCTAACGTCTGCTGCCTATATATGGCCGTGTGTGTTCTGCAGCACTGCTCACCCCCTCCCGCTACAAGGCTGGTAATTTACCCCTCTGGGTGACGGAGCGAGAGAAAGGGAGCAATAGAGAGGAAAGGGGGAGTAAAGGCTGAGGGGGAGACGAAGAAGGCGTGCCCGAGACAGACAGAAAAACACTCAGACATGCATTTGTTTGACCTGATAACACGGCCGGAGCTGGTGAATATCAGGGTAAAGGTCTGGGTAGGATCACTGCTGATCTGTGCCAAAGAATTACATCTGCAAATCTCTTTGCCCACCCAATCACGCGCTCATTATAAACAAACCATGGAAATAATCTCTCTTTTACTGCACAGTGGGATGTAGTCAGGTGCATAATGGGTCCAAAAGGGAATCATTTACTCTCACCAGGAGTTATTAGTTGTACTCAGCATTTGCTCCTATTGGCCAAAGTGTTGCATCACCAGAGAAGTTGTGAGTTTTAACAATGCAGGCCAGATTTATCAGGTGTATAATAAAAGTATATACGAGCACTTTTGTTCAACTGCTGCTGTTTGATTTATAACAACAAATATTGGTTAATTGATATTGAATCATTTTTATCTTACTTCAGGGTACAATCAATAATTCCAAGAAGCCCTTTAAAGCTCCTGTGAGGAGTTTTATGCTGGTTATGAAACAGACTGAAATTAATTCTGATTACTTTATATGAGCTACAAAAGCAAACCAGACCATCAGAGACTAGATTTTTTTTTTAATTAAATTTTTTAATTTTAAAATTACACAGGAAATTGAACAACACAATGCCCTTTACACAATTGGCAATAATATTAATAATGACAGACAAATTAAAAAACTGAATTTAAATTTAAAAAAAATAAAAAAATTAAACCACCATCTAAGCTAAGATAACCACAGATAGTACATAACCTCCACCTTACCCTCCATATAGTTATTTTTAATGCCTGAAACCGCTGGCGGGGGGTAGGTGTCAGACGAAGCGATTAACTACACGCTGCCTTTGTTTACATTTTCCAGGGCAAATATTTAAAGTGGGTGATACATGTGACTGTTAAAGAAAGCAGGATGAGATTTTTTGTTCAAATCCACCACTTAAGCATGTACAGGACAAAATCAGCAAAGAGAGAAGAGGTACGGCTTTGTCCACAGGGGGCGCCAAAATCAACACAAACCGAAAGTTCCTCACAGGAGCTTTAAATATACAATGAAATAGAAAAGACATTATTTAGTCTTTTTCCTGAAATTGAAACGGTTTGAGCTGATAGAGAACCGGCCTGCTTACCCGTCATACATTAACTGACCCAGAATCAGCCATGAAGAGAAAACATGTATAACCAAACCATACAAAAACCGCACCGTCTGATTTGGGCCTAAGGCTGCAGTTTTCACTGAAGACTACAACTAAAAAGAAAAAGGCACCAACCACTTACCTGTCTGACTGTGATTTTGCTGTGACCTAATCTTACAGATCTGAAACTTTTCATGCAACTGGACAAATTGAAAACACGCAAACAGCTGATGTCAGGTGCTTTTCTTCAACTTGAGGTGTTCAGAACGTTCCTGAAAAAACCCAAGGTGCTCTGGGCATCTTGAACACAAAGCGATCAGAGCGTATAAGCAGTATGTAACATGCTTACTGCTAATAGAAAAGAAATGTTAGTTCTCCAGTGTTCAAGGCATATAATCCTCCCTGTGGATTCCTGTGTTAAGTGTTAAAATCAAGCCAAAAGCTACAGTTGAAAGAGTTTGTTCTTCTTATAGTTTTCAGAATGCTTAGTCAGCATCTCATTCAGGTAACAATAACCTCTGCATGCATTACAATATCCTGGTGACGCTTTTGAAAGAAACCAGCAGCTTGCAGTGTGGTGCTTGAGGCCGTAGACTTCCACGTGCATCAGCGGGATAAGGACTGACAAAGATGTATGTGCAATGAGTACATTTAGGAGAAAACAGGGAGAACACAGAAAAAGAAATTGGGGGCCCGGTTAACAGTGATCCCACATGTGTCGGATCATTTCTATTGAAGAGAGTGAGTATCTGCTTAAGTGGCTTAATTAAGGCATTGAGGTAGAATTACATCATGATAGCATGGGGACACTTACAATCCCCATAGTGTTTTCTCCTTCTGCTTTCAAACAGAAACACGCAGACAAAGGAGAATATACAAATAGTGTACGCACACACAAATAGTCAAAGGAACATAATCACACACGTTTTATATATCAGAATGCAGCTGCAGAGTGTGACATCAGATGAGTTATGCAGTACGATGTCGCCCGGCCCCCTTCCCATGACTCACACAGCCCTCTTCCCTGGAGGGTTGAAACAACAGCGAATGAGCAGTGCCTTACATAAACACTGCAGCACTGTAACACACAGAGGGGACCATCCGTCAGTGTGCAGGGAGGAAAACAGACAGTGAAAGAGATGAGCGGTACAGGAAAAAGCTGGGTTAGGAGGTCATGCAGACATGAGTGAAAGGTTCGAGCACTTTGTCTGTGTGTGTGTGTGTGTGTGTGTGTGTGCGTGTGTAAGGGATCAGCAGTAATGCCATAGAGTAAAGCTAGTGATTGTGCAGGAATGTGAGAGTCACACATGTTCTGCAGCAGGCTGTTAAACCAGCATAAGTCTGAAGGTGGTTTCTCTGTGATGTCAGAGACAGGATTCAGATACTGGGACATGAAAACGAGATAATCAAATTTCTTGCCAACTTAGGTGAATGATGGATTGGTGTGTGTATGTGTGTGTTGCGTTGTGCATTCTGCATGCAGACTGATGTAAGTGGAATGATGAGGTCAATACTTAACTTCCCGTCAGACGCACCCCGACATGACACACATACACAGACACATACATAATGTAAACCCTCATTTATTCCTAAACACATCACACTAATGCAAACTAATGTGTTTGCACTTGCAAAGGCACCATTTGAGTTCTGGTTTTATAAATACTGTAATATTTGAATAGATTTTAGGGCCTTTTGAAGTATATCTAATGTCCTTCATGTCCAAAAAATTGGATAATGGATAAGCTCTAACAGACTACACATACAAGTAATAACTTATATCTGAAACACAATGTCCTCCAGAAAGAAAAGGTGCATTTATACACTGAAACTCTATTTCTATTAAGTTCTGCAGTTTAACAGCTCTTTCCCCCCCAATCCGATCTGTTCATCAAAAAACATACTATTAAGGGACTCTTCCTGATATGTATTACGTAAGTGTAAGCTCATGATAACTTATCTTTGCTAATGTCTACTTTGCCTAAAACTCTTTGAACTGCCTTCTTGCAAAAGAGAATTGCACCATAATAATCTTGAGTGACAATTTATGAAATTATATATAAAACCTACCAGGCCTGGAAAAATAAACATAGTTTAACAGAAAGAGTCAGATTGAGCTTTATCGGCCAAGTCTGTGAACATATACAAGAAGTGTGACTTCACTGCTTTCTATGTATTTAACTAGGGACTGGACTTCAGTGCATAAACCAGGATGTCAGCCAAGTCAGTTGATACAGTCTGAGTGTAAAGCTTGCACCGATGCTCTGCCATGCACACGCCCTCCTGTTTATGTCCCGGTAACTGTTTACAGAGTGGTTATATATCTCCGGGAACTCACATACATCAAGGATCAGTCTCTCATCCATTGTGATTTTTGTGGTTACTACCGCGAGTCGCGTAGAAAAAAACTTTCAACTCTGGCAGCGGGCGGGCGTTGAAAATTTCGCTGGATCGTGCCCGCTTGTTGCTCTGCCTGTCAGATTGCCTGCGCCTTCCTACCTGCCCGCTCGCCTCTCATTGAAAAAGAATGACTAGGCGCGTCAATCGCCTCCCGTCTGAAAATATCTCAAGAGCACAGAGGGTGTCTTTGCAGTTAGTGGCGCTGAGCGCTAAAAAGCTGAACTGCATTGTTTTTGTATAGAAAATAGTTGCTGCCAGCACAAAACAGGCCGTTAGTGGACACAGGCCCTAAAAGAGAGAGGTTTATCTGATAGGGAAGAAGGGCCTCTAATAAAGTAAAAGCTCTTGTCTTTGTCTGATAAAGCAAAAAGTCATGAATTGAATTCACTCCACTGCAGCCCAGAAGGATGTAATTTCAAACACTTCAAAGCCTTAAAAAAGGTGATACTTTTAAATTAAGTATTTAAGTTTGTTTTGTCGTTGTCCTACCTTCTAAATCTGTTTCATTCAGTGATCTATATTTCAAAAGTTAGAGTAAGTTAAACATTCTCATTATTTATCCTTGAAAATATATTTTACTTCGTGTTCATGCAGCTTCATTACATGTAATCAGAAACACCAGAATCATGTAGAACATAATACTTAACAAATTGTCACATATTGCCTCACTTTCTCCCCTCTTCCTTAACTTTCACTTATTAAACTCCTGCACTTTTTCCCTTTTCAACACATTCAGTGGCAGACGTTTATATAGCAGTGATACATCCAGCACAGGACTGTAAGTCATCTGGAGTCATGCATGGGTCAGACCTTTAGCACAGCATGAAACTCAACTGATTGAAATGTAACACTACATCTCTGCAACAGGATCCCCCATCATGCAAACTGAGGTCATTCATGTCTGTGTTTAGCGAGGATCACCCGACCGAGGACCCCGATGATGAGTCTGTCTCTGTCGTCGCCACAGAGTCAGGTCTGAAACAAACAGATGGAGGCCATTTGGATGCAGAAATCATCTCATTCCTCCTGCTGACATCATCAGAGGGGGCCGATTAGACAGCGGGCTCATCCATCTTCTTGCTTGATCAGATAGCGTTTTACATTCATGCATGTTCACGCTGAAACCCTGATGTGACTAATGGAGTTTTGGAGGCCTGTGATTGGTCACAGTTCAAGAAATGATGACGAATCTGGTGATGTGACAACGAGTTTGCTGATGTGATAATGACACAGTACAGTCAGCAAGTGTGTGAGTTTTGTGTGAGCATACAGCGTGTAGCACTTAGTTTCTCCCTTGGCTCTCTGAACTCGGTCAGGTGCTAAAAATGCCAATCAATCTGTATTCACAGCACCTGAAAACATAACTCTTGTTTCTTTTCCAAGTGAACTGTGGTGCACTTCACGAGCAGTGAGAACATAATTGTACCCGCTACAGGAAATTGCCCACAAATGCACCATTTTACAGCCATAAGGAGGCAGACGCTGACATCTGATAGCCAGTTATTACTCATGCTGGAAAGTTAAGTGTAAAAATGATTCATGATGCTCATGTTATTATTTTTTGCTACATATTTACAGGTAATGAGCTCAGAGGAAGGTGAACATCATGAGGAGGCCTCCATCATGCTGCAAGGTTAGCAACTAAAACCTATAAACTAAAAATGCAGACAGAAGAAGGCCTTTTATTCGCACACACAGTGAGTCGAAGTGGATATTTGTGCAAAAACAATTATGTAAAACCTTCAGCTTTTCGTTATCATCTCCTAAACTTTGCGCAGTGTGAACATGAATGCTTGGGTCAAGTTACTGTCCAGAGGCCTGCGTTACAGTTCATTCCCCTCTGACTGAAGCTGCTGACTCTGCTGTCTCATACATTAACCAAGTGGCCTCTAAGTGTCAGCTTCTTATCGCCGTGATTAATGTCACCGAAATACCACAGCTACAGTGGACAGGTGGCAGGGCCTGTGGGTCATGATGCTGCACAGTCTCTCACCGCATACATACAGTGAGCTGAGATTAACGCATTACTCACACACAGCACATGCATCATTTCATTTATATAAAACAATCCACTCGGACAAAGACGTTTTAGTTGGTACTGAAACATGTTTGAGTTCTGTTTTATTTGTTGTCTTTACTACTGTGTGAATAATATAATGACTTCACTTTTGATAGAGTCACATTAAAGAAGGAGTCTTTGGTAAATGAGGCAAATGTGACTGTAGTGAGAAACCTTCTGACACTAAATGAAGCTCACGTAGAAAGTAAGGAGCAGGACCCGTACAGCTTCAGTCGCTCTTGCCATCTTGGCAGACGGGCGGAGCTCAATATGTCGGCACTAAAGACGTACCTGTGTCACTCTCATGAGCTGTGGAAAACACTTTATACATTTTACATATTGTCAGGAGTAAATGGGTTTAGTTCCTGCTGCCCAAGTTATGTAGTAATGTGGAGATAAAACACTTTGGATCCCAAGTTTGACCTTCTCTGATCATCAGTCTGTTGGCTGTTACAGCTCATAACACCTCATTGCATTGTTTTAACAATGTGCTACATTTATTATAATTCACACATTTTTTTCTCTTTTCAAAAACTCAAAAGCACACAATCAAAACAAGACTGTTGTGATTGTATGGAGTGTGTCATTCCAATGATTTTACATTTCAATGAATTTGACAGAACTTTAAATGTGACTATGATGGAAGTATATGTGTAATCTGATTACTTTCACGGGAGTACTCTGATTACAAATGATCTGATTACAATTTTTAAAGTAATCGGTTTATAAGAAATCTGTTTACACTGACACGTTTATTGAATATAATGGTTAGCACCGTAGACTCGCAGGTAGAAGGTTCTGGGTTCAAGGCTGGTTAGGAGCTCGGTTGTTGGCGATGCACATCGATGGTTACTAGGTAGTTGGGTGTTTTGTGGTGTGCTTTTGGCTAACTATCATCCCTTTATCCTTTTTCATGTAACTCCTGCTGTTAAAAAAAGCCTATTTATACCCTTTGCAAACTATTTCACGTGTTTATCTATGACTTATAGTTTAGTTTAGAGGCATGAGCACTGTTACCATGTACTTTATCTTCCTCCTGAAATCCTTCTTTCCTTTTAACCTGTACACTTTGTGATGCAGCTTGTCTGTGTTTGATGTATTTTATCATGTCTCTTAAAACGGTTCCCTTGGGCATAAACAAAGCGTCTTTGCAGGATTTTTACATTTACAAAATACAGCTTAACATAAAGGCCTAATAGACTAATTGAATTACAATATAAGTGACTTAAAGGCAATTTAGAAAAAAAGAATTCTCGCTGCCAATCCCTGACTGTGCTCTGCACACGGCCCCTGAAACAGGCCTCATCACATCTGTGTTTGAGCAGCGTCTGGCTTTTAAAGTGAAAGGTTGTTTCTGTATTGAAGAGAACAACACAACTGACCTGTGTATACAATGACTACTCCGCTGCCCACACAGTAATTGCAGTCATTACTGTGACCGTGCAGAGCTGAGAGAAACGTGCACCATGTTTGTTTTTCTGTCAGCAACATGAGGGGAGACACTGAAAAATATTAGAGAAACAATCAAGTGAGCTGGTGACTCTGGCATAGATGAATGGTAATGGTAAAGATATAACATACAATAGTGTTGGAGTGTTGGAAAAGACAGAAATTACAGTTAAGGAAAGACTGCCCCAACACTTACGTCATATTTCTGTCATGTTGGCGTGGCAGGTAATGCATAGGCAGCACGTTTGATGGCCAATGGAAGAAGCAGGGCGCTACCCTGCCCGCATAGAGGTGGCTTAAGCGTCAGAACTTATTGCTGTAGCAAGCATGAAACACCACGAAACAGAGGTTTCTCGCACGTTGTTACATTTTTTAATATAATATAATAATAACGTTTATTTATATATCAAAAGCAACATTAAAAGTGCTTTTGTTTTACAAAGTAAGGAACATCAATGCTTAAACATTGATCCAAGTCTCCTCCACACAGAGACAGATCCGTACTCGTCCTCGACCCAAAGCTCTCATACTCTGTTGGTATCTTGACTGAAAAAGTCAGATTGGTGCATCTCTGATAACAAGTAGAATCTTCTGAAAAATCTCATCACCTCCCCTGAAAGTTTGTATTGAACAAATGTAGAGAAGTCTCGGCCATTATTAACCGGAGGGTGGCCGGTTCAAGTCCCGGTACTGTACGGACCAAGAATGGAAATTGGGACTGGTAGCTGGAGAGGTGCCGTGTCATTTCCTGAGCACTGTTGAGGTGCCCTTGAGCAAGGCACCGCGTACCTCGACTGCTCAGGGTGCATGTCTATGTGCAGCCCTCTCACTCTGACATCTCTCCATTAATGCATGTTCATAGAGTCCTGTTTGTGCATGTGTGTATTTCAGGTCTTTGTGGGTGAAGCATGTTTGTAACAATAAGAGTGAAAACATTGAACTTGGGGTTAATAAAGTATACCTTCTTCATGTCTGTAAAGGTTCTCGGTCATCCACGTCATGGTAATTCTAAGCTTAATCCAAAACCTCTTCAAGGTGAAATGTCTTCAAGGAAGTCCAGTTGCCTTTTGGATTCAGCTTAAAACATACCTTCTTCTTAATTCTTCTTCTTCTTATCAACAATTTAACCAAGTAAGGCAAGTCAGTACTCGCTCAACACAATAATTAAAGAATGTGAAAAAGTTCAATTTGATCGCTAAGCAACAAATCTTCCTTGTAGATATAAACAGACGATCAGGTGACGAATACGAAGAAAACTTTGGCTTATTGTGCTGTTATTTGTCAAGAGTTGAGAAGGTTTTTCTTTTACCCAGAGGGCCAATGACCAAAGGCGGTCATGTTACTGATGATGTCATTAAACAAACTGGGTTCAATTTGTGCTTACCGGACCACATTCATAGCTTGTCTGATGACTTAATGCAGCAATTACAATTATCTCCCTCCAGTCTGATAGTCAGGGTTTAGGACTGATGAGATTGAGAGCATAAACAAAACACTCGCTTGTCCTTTGTGCAGAACTGTGTGTGTTCAGTGTGTGTGTGTGTGTGCTGCCAGTGCATGCCACAGCTATGACTGAAGCATGCATGAAGCATCTGATGTTTGACTCACATCCAAGATGCAACAGGAGAATGAAATCACTTTGCAGAAAGAGAGAGAGATTGAAAGAAGTGGAGAGAAAGACATGAGAAGGTTGGACTGAGCTGCCACTCAAGCCTTTGGCAGCAGAATTTATGAGCTTTGCTTGTGGCACATACCTGCGATACGTCCTCTCCTCCTGACCATACATAGAATCAGGCACAGTCAGGCAGCCATGATGTAAATATTGAGTTGAGACATTCTGGCAGCTGAGACTGTGACCTAAATGCTGAAACTATGAGCAGCGCTGATGGGTGTTTTTTTTTTCGAGTCAAGAGAGAAAATAAAACTAATGAAGTTACTGTAATCTTTTTATAGACTATCTGAGCGGTCTGGTTGGCTGTGCCATTAATCATAGACGGTGACGGACGGCTTCCCTGGCTGGAAACCTTAGTTTGATTCACAGTGATACACGTATCCTCAGGCTAGTTGTTTTGGGGTGTTTCTGATGGGCAACAGTGGTCATGGAGATGCTATGCTATTATTGCTTTTATTGTTTGTTTCCCCGGAGACACTTCAGTATTCGTTGACTTGGATGGATGGATGGTTTAAAAAATGGGCTCTAATGATCTGTCCAGATTTTGGAGAGCAACAAGTGCATACACACTCAGTAGCCAGTTTATTAAAGGGCCAGTTCGCCGATTTTCAGCCTCAGTCCTCTCATTCTATTATGGGTAGCTTGGGCCATTACGGTAGGAAATAATGCAATTCCACTCTGTACCTTTGGAGGACGCTATCCGCATCTCCAATGGGCCCTGAAAAACCTCCACCAGACTACGTAAAACATGTCATCTGACGGAGGCCAGGGAGCTTGCTAAACTACACTTCCTCAATCTAGGACGCCCGCCTCCGATGTCATGTGTCATTCAAAATCGTCAGGTTTGAAATGTAGACTGCAGACCTGAAGATTTTTTAGACGATCTCCCGGCATATTCTTATTGTGTTTCGGATTCTTTTCGGAGCCATTGCCTGCAGCGATCAATGTCCTTGACTCAAAAACAGTAGTATTACACTCCAGCATCTCTCACTGGGCCGTTCCTTTCATAGGGAGGGGCCCAATGCATGCTGGGTGTTGTAGGAATGTAGAATGGGCGAAACCACGAGCTGTTTGTACAACTCTCTCCACAGCTATGGCACCAATTTCAAATATTATTGCTTCTATCGATTACAGAGAACACCAGCTTTGATTGACAGCGGCTTTTTCCAGGGGCGAACTGCTCCTTTGCAGTTTATCCTTCACGAAAGTTCAGCTTTTGTTGGAACTGTTTCAGAGAGATTTAATTTTATGCTCATTTTTGAGGTTGAAGATTGTGGTGCTGTTGAATCATTTCTTATTATATTGACAAATGCTTCTGATACTCTCACTGATATGAATAAGCTGTAGAAAATACTCAAAACTATACATAAAGAAATCTGCTAAAAAGTTTAAAAAAAACACAACCAAATAAGGGTATTGTTAGGATATATTTCTATCACTTATCTCATCTGAGTTTATGCAATCAAGTCAAACAGAGCTTATCTCCTTACTTGCACTTGGTGTGCCATAGAAATAAGATAAAATGTAAAACCAATGTCCTTCCAGATGTCTTAAAATTACTGATTTGGGTTCAGCAGGCTTCCTCTTGAGTTTAGAGAAGTGACTGTCCAGTAGAGACTTGAAGTTGTCTTTTCATAAAGCTCAATAATCTGTGTGTGTCCCAGCAGACCCAGGCCAAAACCATGACCTCACATCATGTTGGAGCTCTGTCACTGTTTAATCCAGTCATGTTTTGATTAACAACTTCTGCAGTGGATTCCTAAGGCAACTAAGAATGGCCCTTAAAACTTCTCAAACTCATTACTGCACATCTTATATGATCAAGATGAAGACATTTCTCTGTGTATTCTCCATTTTACCAGTTACAAAAGGTAAAAAGCCGATATTATGTCGATGGTTTGCTTACACTCTATTTCCCCGGCCCTTAAGTGGACAAAAAATCAGTTAATGAAAGTTTTTGATGAATTTTATTTTTCAGTCTGACTCACGTATGCAGACTGTGCATGTCAGCCTACCATTGGCTTCCTGTTTCTGACAGACTATCTGCTGCTATCTGCCTACATTTTCAAAATCCATGTTGCTGTGTATAACAATAATAATAATAACCCCAGATTAAGCTACAAACACGCCGAAAATGAAGGCAAAGATTTCAACAAAGATTTATACCAAGCAATAAAGAAGGCCGTGGGTGTTCTATCCTAACATCGTATACATCTCTTCATTTTTTATTTGGCCTTTTTGCCTCTAAAGTTTCGCCTCTAATAACAACTATTGGGTTCAAACCTAAAGCACTTTCCTGTCGACAGACTTTGTGCTGCATTACTCTAGAGCCATGGTTCTCACTGGTGGGTCGGGACCCAAAAGTGGGTCGCGGAGCTGTTTTCGGTGGGTTGCGGATATGTGCTTGAGAAAAAAAAGATTTGTCATAAAGTCTATGCCGCGCTTTTGTTTTGAAAGACATAGATTTCCTATGACGTGCGTGGAGTGGTGTAGTTTATTCACACTCCATGTATCCACTGATTGGGTAATCCCAGCTTCAGATACAGTCTTGAAACTTGATGAGCCCTACAGTTGTTGGAGGGAATATATTCCTCTTATGCACTGCCAGCTGCTGGTGTTTTGTGATGTTTGGAATGTTTCACTCCGTCTCAGATCCAAACTGCAACATTTTAATTCAAGCAAATTTGAGTGGTTGAAAATGTTCAGAAATTTCAGTTGAGGTTTGTCATTAAGGAGGTGGTGGTGGGTCCTGAGGGGAGACCAGGTGAGAACCATTACTCTGGAGATAGCAAAACCATCATTTCCTCAGCTAACATAATTGTAAAGGATGCACCCAGTGTAGATCCAAACTTTGCACGCATTGACCAAAGTGACAGCTGGACCCCTCCATCTCTGACAACACAGCAGAAATCTAGAGTTAAGCACAAGAGGAGGCAAAGCAAAGCTTTTTGTATAACCTCCATTTCAACATTTAACAAAGACTTGGGACTGATGAGGTACAATTTAACTTGAGCCTCTGTCACAGAACATTGTATCAGTAAAAGGTTGACTTTTCTGAACTATTTGTGCTTCATTGTTATTTTGTTCCCTCACTTTGGCTGTTACATCTTATTCTGTCCACAACCTGTACAATGTTTTGAGATTAAACTGTTTGTATTATTCGCTGATGTGCCCTATATGGCAGGAAAAAAAGACATCACCAATCAAATTTTTCACCCATGAGCCGGCACGCCATCTGATCCCAGAGGGATTTGCGATAACATGCCTGCTTCACACAGCCGGCATGTTCACTCAGCTCTGCCCTCAGCAGAAGTATGACACAGTTTCAGCCACAGGTATTGACAAGGATATCACCTACGTCAAACCACAGAGTCCCATTACCAATCCTGGAGCAAGCCAACTATTTGACACTCCATTTAGAGGGAGTATTCGCTTACAACACGCACTGTAAAAGGTCAGGGGGCTGGCAGCGGAGACAGGAAGAGATGATGTCACCTCCCGGGGAATATCTCTGAATCCCTCCCGACTTCGATGTTTAATTTACAGCACATTAACCAAAGTGATACCAGACTGTTGCCTCTGACCTTTTTCAATGTTCAATGTGTGATTGTTGTAGAACATGTGGTGCTGAACATGACTCTTGTGCCGCTACATGCAGGGTGACACAACTCAGCTGCCTCGGTGTCACACCTTCCATAAAACAAACTGTTTGCATTTTTGACACTTTTCATGCTAGAGCTGCTCAGACTTAAAGTTTGTAGACAGTCCTAAAAACTAGCCATCGTTTGCCTATTTCAGATGGGATTCTCCCCCCGTACCGCTTAGTTTTACGCAAAACAAGAACTACCTCCAAGATGATTTCAGCTTTAAGCCTTTTGATACCAGTGCTGCCTCCTCCCGTGCAAATGTTGCACCAAAACAACTTCCCTCCTGACAGCTCCGCCAGTGCATCTTGGGCTTAGTTAAGATGGCAGACAAGTGCAGTCACGCTGCAATGGCACAAACGATTTCCATTAGAAGAAACAGGCTGCGAATTCAGAAATAATGCACATTTAAAACGACAGAAACGCATTGCAAATGAATGTCTGCAAAAAAGCCAAAACAAATGCATTAACATCAACATCATGCTGCACTTGTCGGCAACGGTACTTATAACCAAGACACTCGTGATTGGTTCAGATGAATACATTACAGCCAGAATGTATGATGGGTTTAGTCGCAGTGTTTTTCCCTCATAGAGCTCTGCCTCTGTTCGTTGTGCTAATATATCTTCTATGCAAGAACCTTTAACTTTTATTTAGTGCAAAGGCCTTCATTGCATCTTAAACCAGTGGCGGCTGCAGCTAGTACAACTACATGAACATGCCCACTTTATCCACTGTATATTTTGTGCTCCACTGTCCAGGATCCTGTGTTTCTGAAGCTTAAAATAGACAGAGGGACAGATAGCATGGCTCATTCTCAGTTTAAGGTCCAGGAAAGCTTGATGTTCTTTTGTTAAATACTAGATGATTTATAGCCCTCTCCCTGAGGACTCACAACTGCATGTTGATGTAATACCTTCACGTCTGTCTGGGAACAGATGGAGGCCTGTGCACACCAGCATAAACAGAGCGCCGGGACACATTCGCTTCACATTCACACTCACATGCAAAATATGGAATAAAGTGTCGCTTTAAGTTATTATCATAAGTCATGACAACAAAATGTTGTTTGAGGCAGGAGAGTGAGAACATTCTACAACCGCACTTTGTAAGGCTCTGCATGAGGGACGTGCGGCTTTAAAGCCAAGAATAAGACAGGATGTCGTGTGTTGCTGTGACAGTGACACAACAGTGGAGCTTAGTGACAGTTTAAGTTCTTACTTAAAATACAAACTCATACATGTTTATTTATAAGTCACCTTTCAGCAGTCGTGCTTCACAATGTAAGACTTAACGGGAAATAAAGGATAGAGCAGACATGAAAGGCAGACATCAAGCTAAGAGCTTGCATAATGAAGATCTTTACTAAGGCCATTAGTCCGCTCTCCTTTGACAGGCAAATCTGCAGATGCAAGCACGATGTACGTTTGTCTGGATATTAGTTTGATTTGCTATTATTTACATACCTGTGTTACAATATTGTTGATATTTGAGTCTGTCAAGTTTCATGGTAATTGAGCATTCGTATGTCCATAATCCTGCAGACAAACAGACAAACATATCCTCCCTGGTGGAAATAAGATTAAATAGACAATAAAAGTAAACGAAAGCATGTCTTAACAAAAGATCATTTCTTTTCAGAGTCCACCCATTTCAAGTCCAAAGGGGGAGAGATGCAGAGTTGAGACGCTTCAACCTCAAAAGAAGTCCTTTTGTTATTCGGAGTACATTTGTCTTTAGCCTGGTCTAAGAAGCAACCATCAGACCCTGAAGAGAGCACCACCTGAAGTAGCTTTTACATTTCGGCCAGTTGCTGACTATTACAGGCTCTAAACATGATCCCAGTAACCCTTTTATGGATTCTGAATTTAATGGGAAGCCAGTGTGGAGAAATCAGATTTGGAGGTAAATGAGACCATTTGAGCGACTTGGTAGCATCATTTTGAGGTCCAGGGATGTCTTGCTCAGGCTGATAAAAACAGAAACGAGCCGAAAAAATAACATTTTTGGTCAAGAATCAAAGTCTGGACAAAAATATGTGCTACACATCGATGTTTTGGAACATATTTTGAGAAAAATAATCAATTCAGGGAAGACATACTCCTGGTTACAGCCCACGTGCTGCATGCTACAGAAAGTCGAAGAGTACAGAACTACAGTGTATAATAAAAGCAGAACAAGCTCAGCAAACAAGTTGTTGTGAACGTGTGGCTTTTTGAACTCCCTGGACACACAACATGACCGACCTGCCACGTGCCACCACTTGTTGTCAAAGACAAATTATCGGTGAGTGAGGTTAAATCAACGCTTCAACTGAAACAGGAACGAGGGAACAAAAGATGAGAGAGAGTTTACAGATAGTCCGAGATGGACAGGGCCTCTGGGATAACCATCCCTGCCTAATCATCACCAGCTCTGTCCAAGTTTTGGCTGCGGCCCAAAAGGAGAACACTTCCATTAACCCTCCAGTCGATCCACCGTGAAAACAAACACATTAGCCAGCCAGTCTGTGACTCACGGCCCTTTCACATCGACCACAAATGCTGGGGCTGCTATGTTTTTTTCCTGTCCGTCATGCCTCACCCTTCCTCAGTTCTTGCTGCCTCCACATTGCTATCAAACACCCGACTTCCCTCAGTGATGGAAACGAGGCAGAGACTCGCTGACCTCACCAGTTTCACAGACTGCGTCCAGACAGCAAAACTTTTAAACATGTTTTGTGCATACTGTTCAGGATGAGGAGGCCTCAGTCCAGCTGGTTGCTCATATCATACAAAAACACTTCTCCTGTATGCATTCATGTTATATGTATGCACGTACTGCATGTTACTAACTTCATATCTTCCTGGGAGTTTTTCAGCTCTCTCGACATGACTCCACCTGCTAGAATAGCCATTATTAGTTATTCTTCTATAATCATGATATTTGTTGTTGCTAATGTTGTAATTGTTTCTGCTATTGTAATTGACATTGTAACCACAAGTCTGTATTATTTATTTTTGATGCTGTCTATCTGTCTGCCTCTGTCCGTCTCTTTCTGTATGTTTCTCCCTCCATCCCACTTTCACTGGTCATCGGGTCGAGGCAGATGGCTGTCCACCAATGAGTCTGGTCCTGCATGGGGTTTCTTCCTGTTAAAAGGAAGTTCCTCCTCGCCACTGTCGCGAAATCCGTATTCATGGTGGATTATTGCTTCTATTGATTACAGAGAATGCCAGCTTGTGGCTTTTTCAGGGGCAAATTGCTCCTTTAAATTAGTAGGGCTTTGTTGCAGTTGTGAGCAGAAGTGCTGTTCGGAGATTCAGTTCAAGAAAGGAAATTCCAGGGGTGCTGTTTAGCTCAGTTGGTAGAGCAGGCACCCCATGTACAGAGGCTACAGTCCTCGTCGCACTGATCGCAAGCTCGACTCCCGGTCTGCTGATCATTTGGTGCATGTCATCCCCCACTCTCTACTCCCAACATTTCCTGTCTATCTTCAGCTGTCCTGTAAATAAAGCCAAAAGGCCAAGAAAAAAAAAAGGAAATTCCAGTATCCATGTCCCACCTTTACTTTTTGGTACATTTTGACCTATTTCTAAACTCTGATAACAACATAACATTCACACATAATAATGAACTCTCCCCAGCACTGACACAATACAATCCACTTTCCCACCTTTAATCGACCCCATGCACAGGTCCTAAGGGCTGGTTTTACTTCAGTGATAGGCTCAGGCATAGTCATACGCAAACACTAAAGCATAATAGTCTAATCTTTAGAAAAATGTAATATCTGGAGACTAATAACTCACACAATAGGAACTAGGCCAACATTATTCTAGCATGTTAATCTGAAAATATAAAATTCCCTGATTATAGGGTCACTGTGTTATCCTAGAAAACATACATATGTAATCACACAGTCTATGTGCTATCAGGTCTCTGTCTTATGTCGCGCTTGTGGTCTCTCATGATACAGAGCTGATAACTGACCATGTGAGCTCTCTCACGTATAAAAACATTGGCTGCATTTGCAATTATCTCTGGGTAAATATTGTAATATGGCCTTTGATACCATGTGATCTGCACTTGTAGGCTTACCCACAGGTTTGATACGGAGCTGTTCCTGTGCATTTTACGCAACAAGAGTGCAATAAAACAATGATGGCTGTAGTGCCAGACAGTGTTTGCAGCATCTCTATTCTGTCGAGCACGGTATAAAGTCAGTTTAGCCGGGCGTTATTAGTCATACAATACGTTTAGCGGGAAGAACAGCTGGTACAATCCGATTGTCTCAGAGTTTTTGTATGAAGGGGACTAAAGTTGGCTAATTCTGTAATTCTGGCAGAGGTATACCAATGCTGCACTGCCTTAAATGGGAAACAGAGACCCAGACTTGTGCTTTACTACAACATGGCTCTGATTAAGACCAGATCGGACTGCAGTTGGTTCTGAGCCACCGCCAATTCCTACTCAGGGACAAGACTGTGAACATTGTGGTATGAATGCATCTGTTAATCACCCTCCCTTTCAGCCACTTACATTTGCTTTAGTAGGGATCCAGAAGAACTCCTCTCAATGGGGCTAAAGAGAATTTGGGTAATTTTGGGTCTTCTCACAAGAGTCTGGCCTAATGAAGCCACTATGAAAGTAGACACAAGAGTTAATGGAGGACTGACATGATCCTAACAGGCCTCTAAAGGTGACTCTTTTCTAATTGTTACCTCAAGAGCAAGAGTTGAATTGCTGTAGACTTCTCATCTCATTTGCTCAAGAATATGTCAATAATATGTACCTATCTAATTATATGTGCATCTCTTGTAAATGATTGAGTAATGACGTTAACAATGGCAGCAGGATCACTGAAGGATGTTCCTATTTAGTTACAGCCTGATAAAGATGAAGGATGATTTTAGTATTCAATAGAGACACACAATTTATGCCTGTGTTTGTTAATCAACACCCCAAAGTAAAGATAAAAAAGGTCTTTGTGGGATAACAATATCTGTTATCTTAAAAAAGAAATCAATTTAATAAAAGATATAGAGAAACATTTTCATGATCTTGCAACCAGGACCACTCTCACCTTCCTCACAACTCATAATTGCTATCAGATAGATTTTTAAATTGCTTTTGCACATAATGAGTTCTGCTGTTGTTCTGTTGTTAATATCACCTCCTTAAATGATACATGACCTAAACTTTGTATCGTCCGGGTATCGTCAGGGCTGCAACGCAGCAACAATCCATCACACCTGCCCCGATGAGTTTAATTTGTCTTCAGGCTGACCGCTTACCTTGTATTGTTGCCATCTCTGCTACCATCTTATGGCCACAATGAACATTTCATTTTCTTAGGGGGTAAGCAACGTGGGGAAAGTACTTGTCAAAACAACTGTCATTGTTGAACTGATAAGAATAGCCAAGAAAAAAATGGCTTGCTTTGCTCAAAAATGTTAACAAGAAACAATTAACTTGGCCAAAAGTTAACTTGAATACTTTATTTTAGTCCAGTGAGACTTGGTTGATATCTCACTTCTGCTCTGCTCACATCTCTTCTTTATACAGTACAAAACATAATACAAACATCTGTATACTACAACCAAGGGTCTATTTTAATAACACAGAAAAAGCAGAAAACCACAATGAAAAAATAAACTCTTGCAAATTAAATAATTAAATAAACAAAAAACAGAGTCTATATTATATATATATATACATTAATATATGTATATATATCTTAATAGCGTTGTTAAAAAAAAAAAATATATATATATATATTTTTTTTAAACAACGCTATGATCTTATTTACAAGTGATATGATAGTTCTAAAATTAAAAAAAGACTATTAATTAGAAATATATATATATCAAATTCCAGAGCAGCTTTAGCGACGTTTTGCTCGATGAATAACCGACTTTGCTAGAAATATAATAAATCTTATTTTTGGCTTATATTTATATATATTTCATTAATTCTATGCCCCCCCAAAAAACTTGAGCACATTCCACAAAAATCATCTACGCGAGCGCTGTCCTTCGTTGGTAGCCGTAGTTTACGTCATCAAAACAAGCCGAGCGGCATGGAGGAGCCCTCTGTCTGAAAATTTTTTGACCTTCTTTGCTTATTTCGTTCAAGTTTCTTGAGTGAGTTGAATTTTTTACATCCTATATTTGGTGTTAATCTGTGTTCATGATTATTAAAGACAGCGTAACTTGTAATTCCTGCGTTTTAACTTATGCGCTTATAAAGGTAAAGCTAACGTTAACTGTAGCAATGCTAACTATGTCACATTAGCCTATGTCTATCCCCAGTTTATAAGGAATTTGCATTGTTATTAATGCTAATGTCTCATGATACCTTTATTGTGAATACCTATTATGCAGATACCGGAGCAACGCTAACCGGCTGGCTTTCCTTTTTACTACCGATTCACCGAAAAAGAAATAAATTAACATGTGATGGATGATAAGGGGACATTTGGTTTACAGAAGAGGAGCTAAGCCTTCCGCTGATTATAATGTGTCAGATAATGTACTAATTTTTCTTGGTTCTTCTTAACGTTACAGGGTTGGACCAAGTTTTCCAGAATGTCGGTAAAGCATGCATCAGTCCATGCCAAATGGATCATCGGTAGAGTAATAGGAACCAAGATGCTAAAAACTGCCAAAGTGAGGGTCACAAGGCTGGTGCTGGATCCTAACCTGCTCAAGGTGAACCTTTAACAGTGTTAGTTTACTGTTAATGCCTACAGCAGGGCAGGTGGCCTAGATGGCACAGAGCTTATCTAGAATAATGCACATCAGTCAGGTTTTTTCTCCTTCATGTCTGATATTTTACTGTCACGTGAAAACACATCATTTGAGTTAATGGCTTTTGTTTTGTTTGTTTTTTGCTTATGAACTTTTATAATACTTAGGGGCAGTGTGATGCCTGAGTTTTGGTTCTAATTCCAAAAATATGTTTTTATTAGTTTGAGAAATAGAGAAACTTTTTCTTCCAACAGTTTTTCATTCAGCAAAATATACCAAACTGCTGAACATCAGTTTATAATGTTGCTAGCAGATTTACCAAACTTTGCCTAGGAAATAAATACAATTATAAGTAATATTGGGAAACAGTTTGATACAAGGCAATTTTGCTAATAGATGGCCTTTTCGCAGGAGCAACTTAGGGTTTACATTTAACATTTATTGATACATATCAACTAGTCTCTCAAATCAGAGGTTAGAGTAAAAATGTGTAGTCTCAAGTTCTCAACAGTTATTACGAATTGATCGAATACTGATTTAAATTATTCAAAATCTTTTTTCTTCACCGCAGTACTACAACAAGAGGAAGACCTACTTTGCCCATGATGCTTTGCAACAGTGCACTGTAGGAGATATCGTCCTTCTCAAGGCTCTACCTGAGGCCAGGTCCAAACATGTGAAGCATGAACTGGCTGAAGTAGTATACAAGGTTGGCCGGGTGGTTGACCCACTTACTGGAACAAAGGTTGCAGGAACTGAGTTTGTGGAGCCTTTGGCTGATGCTACGTTGTCAGAAAAACTACACGCACTCAACATCTCTGCTGCCTCAAGTGGAGCTGACTCCTCACCAGCACAAAGTCCCACTTCATGATAGAAAAATGCATTTTTTATACTAAGTAATATTTGATTAAATGTCACTGCAATTCTGTTTCTGTTTCATGTAAATACACAGTATAAAGCTGTGATCAATGCATATGTCAACCCATGTGTAGAGCTGTAATACAGTACTACCTGCTCTGGGTGTCTTGATTTAAAGACACATATCTGAGGTGTTTACAATAAAATGACGGAGAATGAATGGTGTCATTTACTCATAACCTGTATGAATGGTGCACGTATCTGTTGTACTGTCAGGCCGAAGTGTTGTTAAAAATACTCATAGCCTACCTGCTAAGCGTGCATATGCAAACGCAATTTTTAAAATCAATGTCTGCCATTGGTGCATACCCTGGATTGCCTGGATTGTTGCGTTGGTTGGCTTTGATTTACTAACAATGCAAACGCAAGGCGTCTCTCAATATATTTGACGAGTCAATTTATTAATTTAATTGTATGTCCATGAAAATTTAAATGAAAATGTAACAATTTTGCAGTCAATGTTTTAATTTGAGGCCTATGTAAGTTCTATTTATGAGGAAATAAGTTATATACAAATATTTTGTCAACCTTCACGGTAAGTTTAGCAGGTGGGATATTAAAGTTATTGCCATGCTTAATCAACTGCTTTAATAATTAACTAGTGCGTGTGCATAATCATCGGGTTCCTCAAGTAGCAATTTATCAAAAGTTGTCAGCTGATGTCGGTACACAAAGTTAACTCGGGGTTACGTTATTGTAAGTAACGTCAGCACCCCGGGAACAGCACGGACTGCCGCAGCAGCCGAGTCAAACAACCTCCGACTGGCAAACAGCCTTCAGGGAAAAGATGGCGACCCGAGTCCTTCACCGAGTGGGCATAGGCCTGAAACAGACGAAAAACGGGCTTCAAATGAGCGGACATGTCACGGTTGTCGTAAGGTTAGAGTTTGGCGAGTTGAATTTGTAAACACAGGTGTAAAAATTGTACTTCAACGAGTGTTTAGCCTGTGTTATTAACTCCAGTGACAAAGTCCGGTATGCTACGTGGCTAAGCTAACGTTAGCGCTAACGTGAGGACGTCGGTACGTACTCTGGTCCGTGTAACGTTGTTAGCATTAGCCCTCTAACTCTAAACTAGCAAATAAAGTTGCTAAGTTTCTGTTAATGCTAATTATTATCCTCCTGTATTACAAAGTTGTGGTGCAGCATGTGATAGCGCTTATGCTTGCGTAATTCATGTTTTTGTGCGATGATGCGTCGTAATTTGCAGGAATAAAATACATATTTGAGAGTTCTGAACTGAAACAACTTCAAGGTCAAAATGCAGTGAATCATTGCGGAGCAGACCTTGTTTTGATTAGTGAGTGACACAGTTTCTTGCTGTGGCAGGTGTGTGGCCTACACCAAGCTTTTAAGTAAGATATTTACACTAAAGTGCTGCGATGTATATAACATTGAAATGAGTGTGACAGCTTTGAATGCACTTTGTGTTTGACTCACCTGGTGACCTGCAAGAGGAGCGTTTCCTGAGAAGCGACAGTAACAACTGCATACAGTGGAGTGCTTGTTGACACGTTTTAATGAAGTTTATTATAAGAAAGCAAAATACTACTCATGTGGGGGGCTGTCTAGGAGTCTAAGTAGACTAATCCGGTAAATCTGGTTGTGTGCAGTATGTACAGCAGCTTATAGGCTTCCATGTTGCTGGCTTCTGAGCTGAAGTTTCTTTTATTAAGGAGTTGTGTAGTCTGTAAAGATTTATACAAAGTTTTCGGTTTGCTGCTGCTGTCATTGTCTTTAGAAAAAGGCCTCCTGAATTTTAAAAGACCCCAGTTTTACAAAGAAGTATGAGCTAAAGTAGTTTGAATTACAGTATATTGCAAATGTCATGACAAGTAAGATCAGCACTACATGAAAAGCCAATAATATATTCAGGAGTACAGCTCACTGGTGGCTTTTGAGGCTGATATCAATAAGGACATCGGAGAGGCATAAAATCCTCAACAGTGTATTGACTGATGTAGGAGTTTTAACAAGATAGTGATACATTTGTAATTTTCATGCCCTTAAATAAGCTCACCTGTGCCTGCCTAATTGTAGATAAGCTGTGTATAGGAGACGAAATTATTAAATAACTCAAAACAGATGTTCAATAGTTATATAAATATATTTCTTGTCAGAGAGCAGCCATCATAAACACTGATAAAGTTAAGTTAATCCTTTATTCTGCCCACAACGGGGAAATTCACAATTTACAAATTTAGAATTTATAAACATCGATCTAAAACAAGCGCATAAATGCCAGAGATGTTCTAGTTATATATTGCAAGAAAAGAAAGAATACAAAAATACCTCCTTAACAAAAGCTGAGAAAGACCCCAGACAAAAAACACAGAAACATCTGTGTAGCACGTATAGTGTATTTGTAGAGCGACAGCTTGTTTCAGAAGAAGTTGCTTTTATCCAACGTGTGTTCTTTGTTTCACCACAGGAGCCTCTCAGCTTTCCGTGAAGACAGCTGGTTCAAGTCTCTGTTTGTTAGAAAGGTCGACCCACGAAAAGATGCTCACTCTCACCTGCTGGCCAAAAAGGAGGACAGCAATCTCTACAAGATACAGTGTATGTTTTAGTGACTTTTATTTGGGTTATGGTTGATCGACAAACAAAAAGCCGACATGTGCTTTTTATTGCTTTGAGAGATATTTAAATGTGTTTCTCTTAACACAATCATGTGTAATCTGTCAGGTATATGAAACACTCCTGTTTTGTTGTTTCCTTGCAGTTCACAATGTCAAGCCTGAGTGCCTTGATGATTACAATGAACTCTGGTAAGTAGTCCAAGTTTTGTAATTGACTGGTTTTGTAAAAATTGCATATTTAAAATTTACTTTACACATTTGTGTGTCTGTTGTGCGTGTGTGTGTTTGTGTGTGTGTGTGTGTGTGTGTGTGTGTGTGTGTGTGTGTGTGTGTGTGTGTGTGTGTGTGTGTGTGTGTGTGTGTGTGTGTGTTTATTTAGTGAGGACGTCTTGCCTTCTATTCACGCTGACCCTGAATACCCCTGTGAGCTTGTGGGTACCTGGAACACATGGTATGGAGAACAGGATCAGGCAGGTAAGACCACTCACTGCATGTGTCCTGGCTGTTTTGTCTTTGTTTAGACATGTTGACATGAATTTATTGATCACTGGATTCAGAATATGTTTTATCCTGTATTGTGGTGAGGTCTTTGGTACCGTTCACTTTCAGCTGAGCTGATCTCATGTGCAGTAGCAGCATATTTTAGTCAGAGAATATTACAAAAGTAATTATAGCAATAAAATGGTGGGATTTTGGAAAATTATTCCTGGTTGAAACACTAAATATCCTCAGATCACAGGTGGACTAGAGATATAAACCATTGAATTACATCCTGTTGTGAATTAAAGAAAACGAAAAACAGACACAACGAAATATATTTAAGAGGTGCCTTAATTTTGGCTCTTTTGATCCTTTTGTTCTAGTTCACCTGTGGAGATATCGGGGAGGATACCCGGCTCTCACAGAAGTCATGAACAAACTCAGGCAGAATAAGGTAACGGGTACTTGGATTGTTTCAGTTTACTGTCAGCTGGTGACCGCTGTTTCCAGCAGTACAGTCCCCTTTAATTACAACCACAGAGCATTTTCCACATGTTTTATCATCTTTACCTTTGACCTTTTGGTGATTTGATTGTAATTTTGGTGCAATTATCTTTTAAATTTTATGTACGGAAATGCAATTTCGCATCATAAAAAATGCTCGTCTATTTAATGGACCCAATCAGGCGTTATCTATAATGTGTTTTTTTATTTATTCCTCAGATGTTGGGTTTGTTTTGTTTGAAAACAAGGACAATATTTTTAAATCGGAAAACTCTGTAAACTTTTAAAAACCCAGATTACTCAAGATATTATAGAATTATTAACTATATGCAACTATACCAAGGGATGGGCACGGATATTCGAATATTCGATTATTCTTTATGACGTGGATATTCGACTTTAGCTGGAGCTTATGGATTTTTTTTATTTTTGCCTAAAGTTGCCCAAAGTTAATTAAATATTATTCATGAGCTATATCAATCACATATTGTTCATTAGACATGTATACCAATGTCATTTAAAATATGTAAAAAGTAGAAGTAAAAAAAAAAACATGCCTGGCACAGCAGCGTCACTAATTAATTATTTAAATTTCCATACGTGCCGTCAAAATACTGGACAGTGTATTCGTGTCTGTGGGCACGATTGTCGGTGGCACAGGCAGTTAATTTGAGGTTTATGATAAATTTACCTCTCAGATCTGTGTGTGTCTGTCTCTGCGTGTATTAGAGAGAGCGCGTATCAGAATGAGTGCGCATGATGGAGAGCTTGGTGTCGGTCTCTGGCTGTTTTTGGCCTGCGCAGGGCTCGAGCAGGAATCTCCCTGAGGTGAAGCAGGCATGTGTGTGGAGGCTTCCGGCATCACCGGATCAGCACCAAACCGAAAGCAGTATCATGATTGATAGATGGCAACATTTTGATTCCCTCGTCTTCTCACGTCCTCTGCTCTGTCCCATAAACAATTTAATTTCACTGTGCCAGCAAATACACTGATGTTTCCTTATGAGGAAGAGCGCTGCTGTGCGTCCCTGTGTGAGTAACAAACCGAGACAGAGACACGTTGTGAACTCGGCGATGTATGCCAATCTAAGAATGCGCCCTTTCACTAGCAAAGTACTGACGCCGTTGGTGAAAAACAGCGCTTTCCACTACACCTTTTTTTGGTACTGAGGTTAACAGGATATCAGATTTTTTTTTCATAGAATAGTCCTTGAAATGCCCATCCCTAATGGAAACCTCCCAGTATCATGACAGAGATCTTGTTCCACTTAACCAGTGTTCTCTATTCTGGTCTACATTCCCACATCATGGGAACAGGTTATTTGTTGCTCCTTTGACAGCAGTTTATAGATTTTGGAGATGTTTATAGAGTTGGTGGGTTTAGCTGCATTTACTGAGAAAAGCTTTGCTATTTGTTGTTCTTGTAGAAGTTTATGGACTACAGGAGCGAGAGGGGGAAGATGCTGCTGTCTCGTAGGAACCAGCTGCTGCTGGAGTTCAGTTTCTGGAATGAACCCATCCCTCGTCCAGGACCCAACATCTACGAGCTCCGATCCTACCAGCTCAGGGTAACACCTACATAGTAACTTAACAAGCCTCCACTCATTATGCATGTATATGTTGTGTCCTGTTGTTGTGCTCTCAATGCCCTCATCTCTTCCCTCTTCATATTCTGTTTCAGCCAGGGACGATGATCGAGTGGGGAAATTACTGGTAAATCCTAACTGTCTTTATCCTCCATCTTTTCTTTCCTTTATTTTCACATGTAGCATCAGACAGCCAGCTAATATGATTCATTTTTATAGTAATTCTGACGCGCTGATATATTTTAATAACCACAAAACCCTTTAAATATTCCTCATCGCTATTTTATTTTATTGGTTTTACAGACTGTAGCAGATGAATATGAGTCAACGGTACCTATGGCTACACAATCTTTGCATGCCTCCAAAGCATGACGAGATATATCACATGTAATTTATGAATCTAAAGCATAATTCTATTTACCCTCTATTTAATATACAATATGTACGAATGTGATTCAGTTGAAATTTGTCTGGTAATGGAATATACATATTTGATGGGGTGTTAGAACTATTTACATTCAAATGTGTTGCTTTAAATTGAAACCAATTATTGGGATGTTGGTGAATGCCACTTTAATTGGAACTGTAAAACCTACAATTTTGTGCTGGTGAATTAATCAGTACCTTCAATAACAAACTGTTGGGTTTTTTTTCATGTAACAAACTTTTTGGTGCACTGCAGGGCTCGTGCTATTGAGATTCGCCAGCAGAACCAGGAGGCGGTGGGAGGCTTTTTCTCCCAGATTGGAAGTCTGTACACAGTTCACCACTTATGGGGTGAGCAGTGTTTCCAGGTTTAATGAACCATACAGCATCAGGATATTAATGCTTTCAAGAAAAATACCAAGAAAAACTTAATTTAAGGATATTAACTTTGTAGTGACATTTACAAAAGCATCGTCTAGATAGTCATGAAAATACTTTGAGAATATACTTAATAGTTAAAAAATGCATCTTAAAAGTCACCTCATCTTTTTTTTCACCATTACATATTTTTTAGGTTATAAAATTGATCTACAAGATATACCTTTTTGCTAAAGATTTTATGCATTTTTCTAGTAGAGACATATATATCTGTATTTGAGTAAAAACTGTATGTGAACATTTAAACCAAGAAATATTTGTATATTTCTTTTTATCAGCTTACAAAGACCTCCAGTCCAGAGAGAACGTCAGAAACGCTGCCTGGCAGCGTGAAGGCTGGGACGAGGTTGTTTATTATACAGGTAAGTATCTCCCCTCTCTCTTTACAATTCTGATTGCTATGCACAATTTTATGGAGCATTTTTGGATCCCATCGGCTAAAGTCTGAGACGATTTACTTGTTATTAACAGGCCTTACCTTTGCCTAAATTTCAACATCATGATGCAGATTTGTAACAAGTAAAAATTCAAGCTTTGTCAGGTCTGTCCTCAAGAGGAGAAGAAAACTACTTTTAACGTTTGTTGAACGGAGGTCGGATCGATCTGATGCATTCAAGGAAGTTGGGAAATCTGAATGCTGAACGGCTTTCTGAATTCATCTCAATTTTAGATCTAGAACCGATTGTTAGCTGAACTTACTGCAGATGTCTGTTTATAGAGATTAGTAAGAAGCTAAACTGCGTCAGATCACGCTGATGGGAGCCGGGTTGGCATTACGGTGGATTACGTTCTGCCTGCTTTTGCTCTCTTCATGGACTGTTTTTCTTGCATAAGCTGCAGCCTGCTGATACGTTATTGGTCAATATTACTTAGACTACAAGTGTAGTTGAAACGGAAACCAAAACACTTGCCTTACCGGAAATCCACATCCCTGCCTACAGATTCTACTATGTAGACTATTCTATTATGTAGAATCTGTAAATAGAGATTACTTTGAGTGGAACTGTATCATGATGTTGATTTGATCGAAACATTTTTTAATAGCTCTGTGTAATCTCTCTCTCCTTTAATCAGATTATTGTTAAAACTTGTTGCACTACCATTACTTTGGGCATAGTTTAATAGATTCATAAAATACCGGCCAAATTTGATAAGATTATAGGGGTATAAACTTACATATTGTTTATCTGAGTTACTGCTGTACACGTTAATGGACTGTCTTTGCATTTTCTGGGGAATTAAATCCTCCCAGTAACCTGACTGTTGTTTCTTCCCTCTCCCACAGTCCCTCTAATTCAGCACATGGAATCTAGGGTAATGATTCCCATGAAGACTTCACCCTTGAAGTAACCACAAACAAACAGCAGGGGGAACCTCTCAGCCACCACTGCAACTGTCACACTGATCTGTAGACACTGCCAGGGATATCTGCGTTACATCATGTTGTTTCAGTTTTGTTTTGGTTTCTCTACTCCCGTTTTCTGTGTGGGCCTAGAATGTCTTAATTCAGCTGATAATCACCAAACTGTATCTGTTACAGCAGTTACTGTGTTACTGATTCATTAATGCACCTGGCGTAGACAAAATATAATTTGACACGCTCCTCCTCTTCAATGTCTCTATCATTCAAAGGGTGAGATTTAAATGGCTTGTCTTATTTTTTATAATCATAAAAACTGCCACCAGTGTTTGTTGAGATACAAGAAAGAGATACGATTTAAACATGAAACGGTTCTAGTGCTGGTCACGGGCTGAAAATGTGTTTTCATAGAAACGTGTAACAAAACAAAACTTAACATGAATCAAAAGCGCCTTTGCACTACTACTGATAACAAATCAAACAGAAGCATCTCCCTCCAGTATCTCACAACCAGTTCTCTATTAATTTAAGCTTGATGTTAACAGATGTCGGTCAATTTTACAAAGAGGAGCACGCTGTTTACAAATGGTTATTGTATTATAGACAATAAAGCTGGTTGTCAGAAGTCAGGGGGCCTGTGCTGCAGGGCCACAGTTCAGCTCCAGCTTTATATTCGTCAACACTTCACCAAGTATACACTCAAGAAAATGTGACTTTGTTTACATGGCTTTAATCCAGCAAATTGATTATGCTGTTTAATTTTTTTCAAAATCAGTTGGATGGATGAAACAATTCATAGCAACACTGTTGCTCAAACATTTAAGTTGACTAACACACCGTACGATTGGGAACAGCATTTTCATTATTGCAGGAGACATAAATATAGTGTCCAGTTCATGGGTTGAATTTGTGACAATTTTCCCTGTTTGTGTCTTTTGTTCACTACATCTCCAGATTCTTCTCTAAATGTAACACCCTGACATTTCTTTCTCTTCCTGATGTGGGGAGGGGGACAGGATGATGGTAATGATAAAAATCTAGTTTTGAACTAATCAGTATCTACAAACTGCTGTACAGGGACTGGTTTGGCCTATCCCTGTATCAAGCAACTAATGTAAACCGATGACTGTGTGCTGTAACTGAGATTAATGGGCTTTTTAATGGTCAGATTGTAGATTTAAATAGTAGGTTTATTGATCCAGCCAGGGATATGGTGGTCACTCCTGTTTCTGTAGATGAATGGACATTGGATGGATATTCTGAACTTGATAAACAAGTAAAGGATGGATGGAGAGGATGAATATCACAATGTGGTAAATGCAAATGTGAGTGCTTTAATAAGATTAGTTGTACATATTGAATTAAACTTCTGATGTAAATGTAAAAACGAGTCAGATTTCTTTTATCTTGTATCTTTTGAAATGAGTACACAGTTGGTCACTTCAAAACTGAAGTTCTTGGTGCTGCTTCTGCATTGTTTGTCTATACATCCAAGTAAAAAAATCCAATATGGCAATTTGCTTTGCAGCACTTAAGAAAAATTGGTTCACACAAGACTATTAATGAAGCTCCAGTCCACTCCCTTGCATCTGGATGTGTTGGGATAAATATAACACACACACTACACATCAAACAGTATGGTACCAACACACTACCGTAGGAATTTATTAATAAACCCATGATCTGCATATTCGAGGGGCTAAATTTCAAAATTAAGACACTCAAAGGTGACATACTAGCCCAATCAGCAAGTCGTCCAGGGTGTGACTGATGCTGCCTTCAGTGGGTGTCGGAGATCCTATAACCCATTGAGAATCGTCTTATGGCCAAGTATGTGTGCACATCCAATGAATTTCACTTCGGTTTTTCGTTGCTCTCAATTTTACAGTAACTTCTGAAATATACGGTACATTATGTATATAAAAGGCAGTAGGTGTCAATAACATGCAGTGTCATAATACGAGTCAATTTTCTATTAATTATCAACAATACAAATATGCAAAGAACTAAGCTATTAAAGCTATTTAATGCAGACAGATATTGGGTGGTTTTCTAGGTATAATTGAGGGTGTCATTGCTTATTCTCAGGACCAAGTGGAAGCCCCAGAAATCTTGGTTTGTTTTTCCTCTCTTGTATAACATTTCTTACAGCTTAGATGCTACATAGCATGATTTGTTAGTTTAGTTTAGTTTGTGCTATCGACTGAATGGGTTGGACTTATTTGTAAAACGAAAATAAATGAAGTGATTCCATTTGTCTGCCACGGTTTAAACATGAAATATAAGAAGAAGAAGCATTCTAACAAAAATGCAAAAAAAAAAAAATACAAACAGGGAAGCTAATTTGAAGAATTTAAAACGTACATTTTTCCGACTTTTATAAAACAGCCACTTTTGTGCATTAGTGGTAGGAGTATTGACTCAGTACTCAGATAAACAAAGTATTTCACTTTTGAACTTCGATATTTTAATAATGTTGAAGTTGTCTATACTAGATCGTCCGAGCCTAGACTGGTTACGTAAAAGCCGCACGAGAACACGTGTTAGAGCCTTCTGGAAGCCGACTCTCCTTTCGAGAGCTGCCCGAGCCCTCGCAGTGCGGTCTCCCTACCAGCGTTACTTTTTACTTTTACTTCGCTGGTTCTGCTGCTTCGCCATGGCTGCCGTGAAAGCTCTGAACCCGAAAGCAGAGGTGGCCAGGGCCCAGGCCGCCCTGGCGGTTAACATCAGTGCCGCCCGGGGGCTCCAGGATGTGTTGAAAAGTAACCTGGGACCGAAGGGGACCATGAAAATGTGAGTGCAACCGGAGCCCTTTGTGCAGCACGCGTGCTAAGCTAACTTGGCTAACAAGCTAACGTTAGCTGCAGTTCACATGGACATTGTGTGCGTAGTTTGCATTATAGTCACTCTGTCTCCACCTTAATGTTCACTTATTTCAAAATTTAAAAAACACCCATGTGTACCTTGTATATCCTCCTCCACAAAGTACTTAATGACAGTTTGGGCCTCCACTTGCTAAACGGATAACTGATTTTCCCGGCGCACGTTGCCCTGCCCAGTCATCGTCACGATCCGTTTTGACAACCATCAAGCTAATGTTAGCATGTGAGCAGATTAGGCTAATGGATTATGGATAGCACTAAGAAATGCAGATATTTTATGAACGGAGTTTTAAGTTCACAAGTCGGAATGATGTGCAAATTAATAACTCGATCATCAGTAACCTCGTGCTAATTATTTCCGTCGCAAGGAGGCTTATTTGAGGAAGTTAAGCTACATATTTAACAGATGCTGTATAATATCTCACGACAGTTAGCATGCAGACTCTAGACGTAGTTAACTATCGTTTAAGGACAAGGCATGGCTGATTGAAAACTTGTCTTGTATAACGTATAAGCCGGCATTTCCACAGTTAACATGAGCTCTTCCTGTTTGGGTCTGCAGGCTGGTGTCTGGTGCAGGAGACATAAAGCTGACCAAAGATGGCAACGTCTTGTTACATGAGATGGTAAGGATGTGCTCATAGTAGAAATCGTACTTTTATCGTCCAGTTGTCTTTAATCCATTGCTCACTGTATTGTTAAAAAGTGACCACACCCTCCTGTATGTAGATGCCATTTAAACCTGAGCAAATATGTTTAGCAGTATCCAACATCATAATAATGCTTACCTTAATGTTACACAAATGACACTATCTTGAACTATGTGTAAATAAATCACATTTCTTATATTCTGCTTGAATATAGAGAACACTGATTATTAGAGGAATTGGCTTTTAACTTGTCTCCCATATGACTGACAAACATTTAGACGTGTATGTATGCATACACCCACTGTAGTATGAACAGAGCTGTCAGTGTGTCAGCTTTCTGTGTCCATGTCTACATCTGATTTGGAGTACATTGAATCTTTGAGAGAATAATTTGCACCCACATACACACACTCGGAGTCTAGCTCTCAATTAGCATCTCTTTGTCAAATATAGTAAACTGAACACCTTCAGTAAGACAGAACAAGACATTTCTTCGACCACACTGTCAATGTATCTCAAGAGTAATTAGCAGATTAATTAATGCAGGCATCTTCTCCTTTTATTAGCTGTGACTTGGTTTTGCTTAATCACCATGATGAATCACTTTTCATGTTTAACTAAGATCTCTTCTGTTGGCTTTGTGCAGCAAATTCAGCACCCCACAGCATCACTTATTGCCAAGGTTGCCACAGCGCAGGATGACATCACAGGAGACGGGACCACCTCAAATGTCCTCATCATCGGTGAACTGCTGAAGCAGGCTGACCTCTACGTGTCAGAGGTAAAAGAGGATTGTCAAAGGCCTGTCCGGTTATCCCACCACATGTTTTAGTTTAGTTTGTTACCTAATGACCTGTGAATCTCTTCAGAATATGTCAATATTTGGGCGCTCTGCATATTTTCCTTCCATAACTCCCTTTGATTTTGTCCCTCAGGGTCTTCATCCAAGAATCATTGCTGAAGGCTTTGAGGCAGCAAAAGAGAAAGCCCTGGCTGCACTGGAGGAGGTGAAGGTGACTCAGGAAATGGACAGAGAGACCCTCATCAACGTAGCACGCACCTCCCTCAGGACCAAGGTCCACGCAGAGCTGGCAGACCTGCTCACTGAGGTGAGAAGTGAGAGGATGGAGCTCGCTGACTGCAGTGCTAAGGGTTCTTAGGCAGTTGACCTAAGGCACCATCAATGATGGTTTCATTTGTTATTGTCACTCTGAGTAGACGTGTTCATCCCTTTGTTGTAAGATTACAAATACTCATCAATCATAAGCTACCATAGCCTTAAGTAAAGTCAGTAAGTCAGTCAGGTAAATGTCAAAGTGCGTAAATGGTCAAAGGAGGACTTTTAGCAGTATGAATCTGGTAATGGATGTTAGCTGACCAGTGGTGGTGGCCTCAGGTAGTTTAGAATGGTAGAATTTCAGTTTTTTTAATCTCAAGTTTGTTTTTTCGTGTTAAACAATGATTTCCTTTTGTCAATGGTTGTGTGTGTTATATGTTGTCTGCAGGCGGTAGTAGATGCTGTGCTGGCCATCGCCAAACCCAATGAGCCCATCGACCTGTACATGGTGGAAATCATGGAGATGAAGCACAAGACCGACTGTGATACACAGTGAGTAAAAACTAAAAACTGGAGACTTGGAAGCATTTACAAATCATTTCTATACTGACAGTGGTGCAGGGGTCTAAAGTAGTCCCAAGACAAGTAATGTTTTTCTTTCTTTCTCAGACTGATCAGAGGTTTGGTGTTGGACCACGGTGCTCGACACCCAGACATGAAGAAGAGGGTGGAGGATGCCTACGTGCTGACCTGCAACGTCTCTTTGGAGTATGAAAAGACGGAGGTCAACTCTGGGTTCTTCTACAAGAGTGCCGAGGAGAGAGAAAAGCTTGTGGTTGCGGAAAGGAAGTTCATTGAGGATCGAGTGCAGAAGATCATCGCCCTGAAGAACCATGTCTGTCCCAACGGGGAGAAGGGTTTTGTCGTCATTAACCAGAAGGTACGCTTTGGCTAATGTGATGGTTGTAGAAATGTTGCAAAATACCTCTGCATCCCAAAATGTAGCGACGCCAGCATCCCAATGGATTACGGAGTATTTTCCCTGCTTATAGTTTACCTTAACTCTACTAATGTCAACAGTTCTGGCATCACTGTCACATTACAATTAATCTTTTGATTTTAAGATATCTAAGAAAACTGTTTGACGGCTTAATTAATTTTTTTTTACACACTGAATTAAAAATAAATGCAAATTATTGTCAATTGAATATTTTTCAATACAAAATAAGTATTATTGTTAGAGTGACTAGAAAATGTAAGGCTCTTCTTTGACAACATGTCATTATATAGTGATAAAATAAAGGCCTAAATGATCCTACAAAGAGCACAGTGAACACCCAAGGATGCTAACGTGGCTCTCCCTGGTCTCTTTTATCTGTGCTAAAGTAAATCTGATCTGTACCTCTGCATTTGGAGAGTCTCTTCCTCCCCTTTATGTATTCAACAGATCAGAATAAATCTTCCACCCATGAACCTGAAAAGTACCCAGAATTATTTCTTGAATTGATCATGATAAATAACTGTTTTGTATATCTTTTGTTTTGTGAAGGGTATTGACCCATTCTCTCTAGATGCCCTTGCCAAGGAGGGCATTGTGGCCCTGCGCAGGGCAAAGAGGAGGAACATGGAGAGGTGAGAAAGTAACATATTCCCTTTTTACAAATATAAGTGGCCTGTTCTGATGAATGGAATTTTGTCTTGTTTTTTTAAACAAGCGCCTGTGTAAAATATTAATATACAGCATTTTTAAGAATGAAAAATAATTAATCAGGCAAAAAGGCTTGAAATGTATAATCGTATTAAATTTAAAGGTACATAAAATGGAAAAAATTGAATAAAAATCAAGTGAAACTAGCTAAAAAAAACTAGGTGGTATTTTTAGCATCTTACTATTAAAATCAGGACTGCCATTTTTTTATGTATGCATCACAGCATGCCAGCCTTGTGAAGTATTTTAGTTTTCGTTGACCAAGACAGCCCACCAAACAGAAACAGCAGCAACAGCACGCCAATGAACCAGTGTGTCTGAATGTCAAAACCATATCTGTCAAGGGTCATTTTTATCCCACAAACTGTTCTTTTGGGAACTCCAGTCTTGTCTCTTTATTCTGAGTATCTTTATTTAAATTGTACAGTAAAACTATCTGTTTTCTCTTTAGTGGAATGGAGTTGTTTTTTGTTTTGCACAGCGAACACCCAGGGATGCTAACGTGGCTCTCCCTGGTCTCTCATGTCTGTGCTACAGTGACTCTGGTCTTTTCCTCTGCATTAGGAGAGTTTTAGTCTCTGCTACATGTATTCAGCTGATCAGAACAACAAAGAAATCTTAAGCATTGATTCACTTTTTAAAATACCTATTGTTCTTATTGGGTCAATGCAATTAAACACGTGTCTAAGAATGTGCTTTTTCCTCTTCAGGCACAGTCTAGTTCTATTAACCACACCCATGCTAACACGAGCTAGTTGACCTAATAAATGTTTAAAAAAAATTGTTACAACACGAAGCAAGAACCAGATCATTTTTTTGCAACTGACAATGACTAATGCTCTGCCTCACATTGGCTCATAGTGTTCTTTTCCCAGTGTTTTCTAAAGCTCTGTCTGGGAAAAGTTTAAATTCAGATTGACTAACAAGATCTTAATTTTGATCCATAATCAACAGAAAAAATAGATCATCAGAAATTAAAGTTGTAGTTTCAGACTCTTAATCTACAGACCAACACAAGCACACGCAACACTTCCTGTCCACAGCAGCAGTAGTTCTTGGAGCTGTGATGATTTTAATGTTGTGGATCACGTGAAAGGACTGCATCATACATACAATGTGTTATTCTCTCAACAGGCTCACCCTCGCTTGCGGTGGCATTGCCATGAATTCAGTTGATGACCTCACACCTGACTGCTTGGGAAATGCTGGGTTGGTTTATGAACACACGCTGGTGAGTAAAGTTCTCTGATGCATGGAATCTATGCATATTTTTGTTTAAAATGTTGGGGCAGAGTTTTAATTTTTTTCCACTGATTCTGTTTTCAGGGAGAGGAGAAGTACACGTTTATTGAGAAGTGTGGAAATCCTCGCTCAGTTACCCTGCTGGTGAAGGGACCCAACAAACACACCCTCACACAGATCAAAGATGCTGTAAGGGATGGTTTGCGGGCAGTCAAGAACGCCATTGAAGATGGTAAGGAACAGGAACCTGAAATGTCTTTGTGTCCATTGAATTTTGGAAATATCACTTATTTCAGCAAACTTGCAGCTAAAATAATTCAGTCAATTTTTTTTGTTTTGCCACCTGGGTGTAGTTCAACATGTTTTTTGTTTACATTTCTAATCTCTTCATTTCAGAGTTGGCAATAATCTTGGAATGATTATGATTTATGTGGATCAATCCACTTGCTGCAATATGTGCTGAAAGTGTGATAAACCATAAAATATTTATATTATGAAACCATAATTCAGTGCAATTTAGAAAATAATAGTTGGTGTCATTTGCACAGCGAACACCCAGGGATGCTAACGTGGCTCTCCCTGGTCACTCATGTCTGTGCTACAGTGAATCTGGTCTTTTCCTCTGCATTAGTAGAGTTTAAGTCTCTTCTACATGTATTCAGCTGATCAGAACAAACTTGTTTTGTTTTTTAATCTGTGATATTCTTAAAGAAACCTCGTTCTTGTCTTTTTTACTTGAGGCAAATATACTTGCAAGTTTACTGAGCATCTTTGTTTCCTCTCTGTCTCTTCAGGATGTGTCGTATCTGGGGCAGGTGCGTTTGAGGTGGCCGTGGCAGACGCCCTGGTAAAACACAAGCCCAACGTGAAAGGCAGAGCCCAGCTGGGAGTCCAAGCATTTGCAGATGCTCTCCTAGTCATCCCCAAGGTGAGAGATCTTTATTTTTGTTGTGCTACCAATATTATCAAGTGTATCATTACACATTAAATATATTATCTGTCAGCATCATATTGTATCGACATCTTATTTGATTATGCATCTTCCTTTGTAGGTTTTGGCCCAGAATTCTGGCTATGACCCACAGGAGACCCTGCTGAAGCTGCAGACGGAGTACAAAGAGTCCGGTCAGCTAGTTGGAGTGGACCTCAGCACAGGTCGGAACCACAGCACGCAGTTCATGGATAATTGTGTTTTGCAAGACATTACTTTTAAAGGCTTCCACAATACATTACAATATCTGCTCCTGTTTTTTAAAGCATCATGGTAATGATTGTTGGAGTGCTTACATTTTCAACTTAAACCCTTTTTGTTATTTAGGGGAACCCATGGTGGCAGGAGAGGCCGGTGTATGGGATAACTACAGCGTTAAGAAGCAGCTTCTCCATTCATGGTGAGATCATGCATTTCGGAATTGTATAAGTACACTTGAATATTAAAAATCATTCTGATGCATTGTACTTTCTTTAATCTCTTGTGTTTTTTCTTTATAGCACGGTCATTGCCAGCAACATCTTGTTGGTGGATGAGATCATGCGAGCTGGAATGTCTTCTCTCAGAGGTTAAATATATATTCCCGAAGAAGCTGCAGCTGTTCTCTTACTCAAAGCGGTAGTGACGATTCAGTCAATTCATTACTGCTCTTGGAACTTTGAAGCACCCCAGTCTGATGGACAACCTGCTGGAGACCCTACAGCATCCATCACAGTGTCTGTCAGAAAACCATTGTTTTGCTAGTCATGGGTTTTTTTTCATGGATTTGTCAATGTCTCCCTCTGATTGGTTTATTTATGAGATTTTGTTAAAAGCACTGACCTCAGCCACACTTTTGTTTCTACCCATTAAAGGTTTTTCAGCTCCTGAAGGATTTTGTGTGTTTTGTCTAAGAGAATTGGAACCTTTAAAAACACTTAACTCCTGAGAGAGAAACTGTCCACAACCTGAAATATACATCCTTACTGTAAGAAAGCATTAATATAATGAACCCATGTATGGACCAAGCTATTCAAGCATTAACACACAACCAATGATTCATTGTAAATTTAATACATTTACATATGCTTTTTTGTGACTTTATCTAAAGCATTTACATTTTGACAGCACTTTTTCTTTAACTTAAAAATAATCTGTCTTTACTTGACTGACAGGTTTTAAAAGCAATCAAAAGGCTTCTTAAGTGCATTGTCACAGATAAAACTGCCAAGCACTATATAAGGTTGTTAAACTCCTCCAGCTGCAACAATAAAATGCGTCTCATACATTCATGCATTGGTAATGAAAATGTAATGTATATGATTTAGAATTTTTTTAATACTTGTTGAGAAGAGTATTTATTCTACTACTGCTCTAATGATTACAGTGTCTTCTTGACTGCCTCATTGAGAGTATTCTCGAAAATACTCCCCAACAGTAAAAACTGTTGTAATTACATTTGTTGAAATATAATTTTTACAGTAGTGTGTACATGTTTAATTATAATTACAGGCTTCCAAAATAAAAGTAGAATTTCATTTAGTTCAAACGTATATAGTACCTTTTAAAATAACTATTATTTAGAAGTAAGTTGTAAGAGATACTGGTTGATTAAGTTTTTAGTTTAAGATTTTAAATTGGGATATTTAGTAATCTGCTTAAAGTATGACAACTTCACAATTAGGTGAATAATTTGTTTCTTAAAAACCACCTCTGTTTCTATCTAACCATTTCACCAAAACAAATCGTGCCATTTCATATTTTTCTGTATTGTCTAGTATAGAATATAATTTGCCATATATTTTGGTTCACCATCAAAATGTGTTAGTTTTTGTTAAATTCTATCTCATATGTTATGATATAGTTAAAATTAAGTTTACGTTACAGTGCAACTTCATACAGGAAAACTACTGCACGTAAGGAAATTTGCAATGCCGTTTTTTTTTAATTAAGCGGAACGTTTTGTTTATACGGAAACTGTTTGTGGTTGAACCAATTTCCGTTGCGACGGTAAAATCTGTCCGACCTCTGAAATTGTCCCAAGTTAATACAAGTATGGGAAGTTTAGTCGGAAGATAACTTCCAGTGGTATTTGTAGATTTAACGTAATATACGCAATATTAAAAATGACGACCGTTAGAATAGTGTTCTGGATATCTGCTACCTTTTTACTGGCAGTGACGGGTAAGAAAATATGCATTTTAATTTCAGAAAATACCAAAACATAGATCTTATTGTCCGACATTGAAAATGATCGCATTTGCTTACACATAGTAGCAGCAGATGAGATGGTGAATTTACAAGGAGGAAAGATGTTAATGGGAACCAGTGCAGCTGATGGAAAAGATGGAGAGTCCCCCACGAAGGAGGTTGAACTTCGGGATTTTAAAATAGACCAATACCCTGTCACAAATGCAGATTTCAGGTAATTAAACATGAAAACTAATAGAAGGGTGTTTGCTAATTAGTGAAAACAATAATGTATGGTAAAGCTACTTGCCTTTGTTCACCACAGAGACTTTGTGAGAGCGCAGAAGTACAAAACTGAAGCTGAGACGTTTGGTTGGAGTTTTGTGTTTCAAGACTTCGTGTCAGAAGAGCTCAAGAGCAAAGTCACACAGAGGATTGAGGTACTGGCATTTCATAAATCATGACAATTTATCATTGCTGCTTTACTGCAAGTAAATGATCTGAGTACTTTCCTCCCAAAACTAGTTTTAGGTTTAGATGTTTAATATTTTTTTCTTCTTTCCTTATAGATTTTTAATCCATTTATTTTTTTAAACTAAACTATATAATGTACAATTTTAATACATTTTACAGGTAGCGCTTTACTTGTAAGGCTGTCCTGTGAATAACTTTGGCACACATGTTTCCCCTACAGTCTGCTCCTTGGTGGTTGCCTATAGAACGGGTGTTTTGGAGACAGGTGAGGTCACGAGCTTTACCTGAAATCTTTTTGCTTATTTTTGTATATGTTCATGCATAACTTCATTGCCTGCCTTTCGCTCCTTTGACCCTCTGCTGCTCAGCCTGCAGGACCAGGTTCAGGCATTAAGGAGCGCCTGGACTTCCCGGTGGTCCAGGTGAGCTGGTCTGATGCTCAGGCTTTCTGCCAGTGGAGGGGAAAGAGACTTCCCACTGAGGAGGAGTGGGAGTGGGCTGCACGTGGTGGGCTGCAAGGTACACAATTTGTACACTAAAAGCATACTGTATAATACATATGTACACTGTATGCGGCACCATTATAATAGAGTTTTGTGCTCAAATCGACTCTTTACTGACATCCATTAAACAGAGCTTGAACTTTGTTTTAACTGTGTTTTATTTGCAGTTAGTCAACAAAAAAGGAGGGGGAAATAGTTTACATAACTATTTTGATCAATAATTGATTTATAATTTTATTGTTCGATCTCCTCTCAGCTCTTTTTTGTGTCTTGTGTTCCAGGTCGGGTTTATCCATGGGGTAACAAGTTTCAGGCCAACAGAACCAATCTATGGCAGGTTAGCCTCCTATTATGATGCATATACACTTGAAATGAGGAAACCATGCTTTGTAACAACTAACTTGTGTTTATATTTTAGGGATCATTTCCAGATAGGGACACTGCTGAGGACGGATACCATGGCATCTCTCCTGTCACAGCGTTTCCTCCTCAGAACAGTTATGGTAATTGTCCCTTAGTTTAAGAAACAAAAAACATTAAGCAGATGATTTTCTAAATGGTAACAGTGAACAGTCCTGTTGAAAGCAACAGACAAAGATTTACAGAGATATTAAAACAAAAGAGAGAATCTGAGGTAAGTGTGATATAATGTAAATGTTGATTCTCCCTGCAGGACTTTATGACATGATGGGAAACACATGGGAATGGACATCCACACCCTTTCGAGGAAAACAGCCAATGTATGTGCTGCGTGGTGCCTCCTGGATCGACACAGTGGATGGTTCAGCAAATCACAAGGCAAGAATCACAACCAGGTGAGTAATTAGAAAATAAAACATATATAAAAACACTATATTGAGACTGTGGGCCCACACAATAACTGTGATGCAGTCCTCACTGTCTGATTGTCTTGGCTCCTGCAGGATGGGCAACACTCCTGACTCTGCCTCTGACAACCTGGGATTCAGGTGTGCTGCCAGCGACAGACTGACAGAAGGGAAGAAGAAAGACAAAACAGAACTTTAGCAAATGTAAACTCTTAACTTGAGAGTTATATTCAATTGATCCAATGGTGATTCAGGTGTTCAGTCAAATGGATCTTTTGACTTTTAAGTCGACAAAGAAGAAGGACAAAGTACAAGGGACCAATTAAACGATGATGTCTAACAATGAAATGAACGAATTATGATGATGACACGACGAAGAGTGTAGACACAAACTGTATTTCTCCTGTGGAGAGCTAAGAATTTGTTTTTCATAAAACAGATAAAAAATACAGGGAAAAAAGTATAAACATTAACAAACTAATACCTAACATTCAAAAAATAAATAATTTAAAAAAGAATTATAAGTTCACTGTCACTGTTTTCCAAAACCACCATCACATGTTCGGATGTCTCATTGTTGTCTCATTGTTGTATCTGATTGAATGACAGAAATAGGACACTCTTTGACTGTCGGCATTGGTAGTCTTCCTTCTTCACAGAGGGATTTGTCTTTTATTCAGTGTTTTATGTGACTGGAGAGTAAATTGGTCCGCTGGTTTTGTCACGGCCTCCTCTAATCCTGTCTTTGTCTTTTTGTTTACTTTCTCATCGGCCGGCCGAGTGCTTATGTGGAACGAGCTGCTAAACACCACAGATGAGACAAAACTCTGGTTCCTTATCAGTGTTAAGTAACTACATAAAGCCAAGCCTTGTTTCTGTTCCTTAACAAATGATTCAGTACGTTTGACCTGACCACACAATCCAAAGATATGCAACTTCAGGAAATATGTTTTTTTTTTTCATTGCAAAATATTTACACAAGCTAAATCAGAGAAGCTTTGTTCATGAAACACAGTTTGGGGAAAGCGTTGCAGTTAATACATATTAGAATTTTAACATTAGGTTTGCATGTAGAGTTGATATCATTACATCTGATAATACCAACAGTAGTCACTTAGCCCCACCACTGTTTGAAACCTATGCAGTGTTTTCCCTCAAATAAAGGCTTTCAGATTAATTTAATGACATGAAACTGTTGTGTTATACTTCAACAAGATATGTTTGTATAAATACATACTGGTAAAAAAAAAGGCAACATTTTTACATATCTGTGTCTCAATTGTTTTTCAGTATACTGTGAAGTTTACTGTTGCTTAGCAAAAGGACTGGAAGGTCAAGGTAAACTAAAGCGTTTGTATCTCCATTGTTAAGTCCTTACAAAATCCGAGTATACAAATGTAATTGTGTTGTTTTACTGGGGCTTCTGTGCTGGACTGTTTCATGGCTCTGAGCAGTTGCCAGGTCAAGGACTCAAAGAAGTTGTTGCTTCCAGTCGAAAATCCAGCACATAAACTCCTATGAAACACAAATGTTATTCTTATACTTGTTTGTATCAAAAGAAAAAAGGTATCCTATTTTAGTTGGTGCTGGTATGTGGATTTCGTTTCCTTTGAACACAGCCAGGCTAGCTCTTTTCCCCCGTTTTCAGTCTTTATGCTAAGCTAAGCTAACCAGCTGCTTCACATTTAGCGTTCAGAAATGAGAGTGGTAAATAACTGTAATCACCAAATAACTTTAAGTGCTAAAACATTTTTTTCATAAATCATGCAACGTAAGACAAGTTTAGTTTTAATGCACTTCTCAGCAACAAGGTAATTCAAAGTGCTTGACAAATGATAAAAAATAAAAGTAATTGTAAATTATTTGTTTTGAATATTAATGTACCTGTTTTAAGAAATGCTTAGAATAAAATGTCTTCTGGGTACATTTTCTTGCAGAGATGTGCCATTTTTTTTTGTCTTGTTAAGGACTATTGTTCCCTAAAACAGCACTGCAACAATGGAAACATCACAGATTAAATGGGTTCTCCCACCACATTGGCAAACGTTTTCTGCTGTAAGAAAAAAAGTCTAGAAGGCCAAATATGAGGCTAAATGACTTGTTGAAGCACGTTTGTTGAATTGCAGGGTGATTTTAAAATAGCACCTGACCTATAGAAACTATCACAGATGAGATTTTCCATTCCATTAAAAAAACTTTCAACACTGGTTTCAATGACCATGAAGCAATGACCTAATTCTTGCAAAAAAGTTAAGCACACAGCTTTTAGAGGAAAACTGATAAGGAAACCACTAAGGCTGTAAATCCCACACAACACAAATGTGAACCACATCCTCATCCCGCTGCATCAGGACGTAAACCAGGTCTATAAATAAAGTTAGCTTAATTAGAACACATGACGTGTCCACAGCCATGTGAAACAGTTGACTTGACTTTCTCAAGCTAACAGGCCTTTTGAAAAATGCAAAGTAAGGGGGCAGAAAAACACGTTTAATTGCAGTATACTAATAACAGTGGTGTAAATCTGTTTTTTAAGTGTATTGGCTGCTTCCTTTAAATCATACACTGAGACTTAAAGCTTCCTTTTGAAGTGCCAACATGCCAACGATTATTCAGTTCTAAAAATGGACGTGTTGATTTGTCACTGACTCATCTCTACTCCTGTAGGTGGGAGTTTTGTCACCAAAATATTTCTCTTTTTCCATAACTGCAAGAAAAGACTTCATCTGGTGTTTTCCCCAAAGCAGTCAGACTCCAGAAATATATCAATGACTAGATAAATGTCTGGTTTTGACTCTGTAGGAGTTTTATTTATAAAATAATTTTTAAAAAGTAACAAAACAATATAAAGACAGAAGTTTTCTTCGTTGTATAACAAGCCTTCTCTTAATATTTGAGTTGCATGATAAAAGAAGAGTTTAAATCAGGTATCATACGTCAAGCCTGGTTAATCTGACCGTATTAAAGGATCAAAAAGCCCTCCCCCATTTGTTCCCCTGCAGCTGTGGTATGTTTGCACGTCATGTGTTTGTGTAGCAATTGCAAAGGAGGAAGAAAACCCAGACGCACCACATGAAGCCACAGCCTCCAGTGACATCACATCATGTCATGTCGTGTTTCTGTGAAGACGCATGCCGTTCAGGAAAAACCAGTTTGGAGACATTCTCAACCTCCCTCCGCCTTGTCTTTCTGCCTTCCTCTTTCTCTTATGTTTATTTGTATCCAGACACTATCTCCAGTTGGCTTGTCTGAGTCTACTTCTGCTTGTGACTTCTCCCAAGCTGATAATGGACTTCTCTCAATCTTTCTCAGCGCTCAATGAGCAGCTGAGACCTCGAGTCACTACAAGTGAACAGCTGCACTCCTCTCTGAACAGACTGGAAGACAAACAGTGGGGCTCACTCAGGAATCAATCTTCATCTTACCGACCTACAGTTGTGCCAACAGAACCAAAAGTGTCTGTGACTACGACAGAACCAGGGGATCCTGAAGAGAATGCAGAACAGGAGGATTTAGTCCCAGGAAGCCTCGAAGAAGGGGATCTGCTGCCCTTCAACAACTCATGCCTGATCACTGAGTTAAATTTAGAAGATATGGGTGAAGAGGAGCTGCTGAACAAGGACAGCAACACTTCACCGTCCGAGGAGAAGGACATTCCAGGTGAGCTGACCTCTAAGGGGACAGGCGAGTCCTCAGAGTCAGTAGCCAGTGATGGTGGGAGCAACCAGAGAAGCTACCTGGACGGGACTTTACCAGACCTGATCAGGAGCGGTAGGCCGCTCGGCAGACGCCGGACACTTGGACCTGTCTCAGACACGGTAGGACAAATTGTCTTTATAAGTATGTTTAAAATGAGAAGGAGGTTGTTAGTGTAGTGGATACTTTTAAAACTGTTACACAAGGCTTGTCAATCAACAAAACCTGTTATACTGGTAGGAGAGTGTCCCAACTGTCACTATGGAGTACATGTATAAAAAGCACAAACATGAAAGGGGTAAAGTTGTTATCAGAGCACAAGGTAATGAAGTGAGTTTGACGTCAGAGTGCAGTAAACCTCACTGTGCACTGAATATATATGGGGACATTTATCACTTAATGATGGCAGGCCTTAAACTGGGGATGTGAGTTTAAAAGTGGAAACAAATTTACAGGAAAATGTCAAACTTTAAGCAAGTAGATTCCATGAATCAGTTATCTTGTTGTATCTATGAGAGTGTTTTCCTAAATGCATCCAGATAAACATCTATTCTGCTTGTCTGTTGAAATACACCTCAGCCGGTACGACTGGATTTCCTGTCTGCAGTTTCACTCAGGAATTTAGATTAGCAGTTTCTATTTACAATCTGTTAAAATGTCATGAGGTTGTACTTTCTGTGTGCGGGCCTGCAATTATCTCGTGGTGACATGCCTTGTTAAACTGTACTGTATGATATTTATTGTCCGCAGCTGAAAGAAGTGCGCAGAGAAGTGGAGCTGTCTCGGAGACGAAGCATCAAGCTGAAAGCCCAGGTGGACAAACTGCAGGAGAGCAGAGATGGGCCGGGATGGAGCCAACACAGAGAGAGGGTAAAGGTCACACGCAGTACCAGGGTGAAGTTTACATCTCGAGGGTTTTACAGGGTTATTATAATTTCTTTCCTTTAATTTCCATCACAGGTCACAGAGGAGGTTCTGTCCGTTCTGCGGCTGCTGCACCCGCTGACAGAGCCAGGGTCTATCCTGACCGTATCAGCTAACGGTGAAAACCAGCTGGACCATGCCTTGGTACAGCTGCAGAATGTGTCCCGCAAACTGGCTATCAGCCACACCAACCAGGTAAAGCAAACACCTACATGTCCTTATCCTTATCTCTTACCTACAACCTCAGAATGAGTGGATTTTAGTGGGTATGTTAGCTAGAGGAATGTTTGCTTTGAACATGAAAGTGGGAAGAAAATAAGTGTGGAAGAATAAAGTTTTAATTTACAATTTCTGTCTGATTATTTTAACTGGATAGAAGTTATCTACCTTATTTATAGATGCATTCACCTGCATTCAAAAGACTAAATATCGTTTGATAATGCAGAAAGCAATTTGTATTGTCAAAAAGGTATTTGAGTTTAAGAATCCTTAGATTAGCCCTGAGGCTTTTACGTAGATATATTTGCTCCCGCTTGACGCACTTGTGCCCTCCTTCGCGTCCTTCCGATTGTTTCCATGAAGAGATCATTAATTCCTCTACCAGGAGTTAAAGATCAGCTATGTGCCCTGACAAGGTTCAGGTGACATTCTCAGTGATGTGCATCTTTCTGGTATTCAGTTCACGTTTGAGAAGTGTCACGATGTGTGACTGACAGTGGAAAAGGTCAGGACACACGTAAGTGACAGATAAGAGGGAGTGAAGTGAGGTCGGTTTACGGTGGAGAATAACAAGAGTTGAGACAAAAACTAACCCTCATCCATTCTTCTTCTTTTAAAGTACAACTCTGGAAAAGGAGCAGAAGACAGTGCTATTCTGCAGCAGGCTCTGCGGGACAGAGATGAGGCCATAGAGAAGTAAGTACACACACGATGAACACAATCATAACCCCCCTCCTATAAGTAATAAATGAGTCAAGATTTAAGGAAGAAAAAGGAAGCTGAAGGTCACTCATTTATTTTAAGCAATGTGTCATTCTTTCTTTTCTGCTGTGCAGGAAGAAGGCCATGGAGGAAGAGCTGCTGCGGAGTAAAACAGAGATGATGCTGCTGAACAACCAGGTGCTGGAGGCCGTACAGAAGCGTCTGGAGATGTCGCTGGAGCTCGAGGCCTGGAAGGTAACCCCGAGATGAGTTTAATGTTTAACACAGACGAACAAAAAGTGGGGGGAAAAAGTCAAAAGGAAAGGGTTATATCGCTCAACAATTAAATAAGGAACATAGAAATGAAAATGGGGTCATGGCAAGCAAAACAGAGACAGTGAGGAATGTGAAAAAGTGTGACAGAAAAGTAGGGCAGATACACACCCAGTATAAAACATAATTAGTGTTAAGTACTCACGTGTTCTATCAGAACTAAAAAACAATTACAATTCACACAGATTACATTCTTCACAATCCATGCTCACAGGCATCACTGCCAGCTGGTGTCCTGCCACAGTGGTTTGACCTCAGTAATCATCTGGTGAGCGCCGGGCTCCCAGCAGACTGAAACAGAAACTACAGGGCAGATTTTCTTTAGTGATTGACAAAGAATAATTACAGTTAAAGGATCAGAGTGTACAATTTAAATGTACACTATTCATAAGTGTGTTTTCTAAAGTCTAAAATCATCTTAAAATAAGAATTGCTGTGTTTTTATTACCCAAGGATGAGCACAGAGGGGCTGGGTCCTCTTTCAGGGAGTCTGTTAAGTTTTTTTTTGTTACAGAAGCCTAGAATGGACAAAATACTCACTGCCTCTAGAAAGGGCTTTTTTGGTCTTTCATTTTCCTTTTTTAAATGGGATTTGGTTACAACATGCAATTTAGATGCACTAATTCCTTCACACTGGTTCTTAAAAATATTGCACACTTGCAGAAAATACTTAGTATGATCATAATTTATATTAGGCAAAACATTCTTTGGATATAATCATCTTGTTAGCCACTGAGTACATGGTTGCTTGTTTGTCAAAGCACTTTGTAAACTGTTGTTTTTAAAGGTGCTATATAAATAAATAAATATTATTATTATTAATAATAAATCATTAAATGTTGTTTTAGCTGCAGATGGGATTTATATGGGCGATGAAAGGTGCAATTAGCTTTTTTTTTCACCTATATACCTCCTATACTAAACTGTGTTTTATTGATGTTCAGAGATCTGAGATCTGACAGGTTGAGCATTGGGACAGTATGGAAACTCTTTGGGTCATCTTAGAAACAATGACTGCAAAACCCATACAAGCCTGCAAAACACATAAAAAATACAGTTATAAGACACACAACTCTCATGCTGGGCTAAAAGCCATAAATGTAACTCTTTTGCACATTTCCTGTCACTCATCACTGTTTGCAGATTTGTCACGGTCAGTATCTCTGCTACTCTGACAGCCTGTTTGTTTTTCTTCATTCAGGAGGACGTTCAGCTGATGCTCCACCAGCAGCTGCAGATTCAGCAGCAGGCTGAGCAGGCCCAGAAAAAGCCCTCCCGCCTGGGTATCCTGAGGAGAAACAAACAACCGCCCATCCAGCGACCATCCAACTTCCAGGCCGCTACACCTGTGCCTCCTACAACCAACCCCAACCAAATCTTCGTCTCCAAATCTGCTGTTTCAACTCCCAGCACGCCTCCTTCACAACGCAACTGGAGGGACAGGCTGAGGAGGGGCAAGAACAATCGAGACCAGGATGCAGCAGGGCAAGATTCAGAGTATGGCAGGGGGGGCGACTTTGAGGTGGTATCGCTTGATTAAAACAGGGATGACTGCACTGAGTAACTTTATTATGATGCACAAATCTCATGTCTTACTATGTAAAGTCCCCCTCCACTTAAAAATGTGTATTGCTTATTGTCTTTGGTTGGAGTTTAAGATTAAGATGCACAGATTATGTGACATCACAACTTTGTAAGCCAATTGTTGTCCAAAGTGGACCGATGTATCCAATATTACTTAAAGCTGCAGTGCACACACAGAGAATGGACTTTTTATACATATATGTTCATACACTTTTTTTGTACAGCTGTTACACTGTTAAAATGAACAATATTCATTTTGTCATAGATTATGGATTTCTCTGTTAGGGAGATGTAATTTGTAATCAGACAATTGAAGTTTTCAGTGGAAAAATCAGACACAAATTATGATTCAATGCAGAGTTGTTATATCTCTTGAAGTAGTCAGGATGGGCTTTTCTAGTGCTGGGAAAACATTCTTTTAATCTTTGGCTATATCATTCACGTTATATATGTCACTGTGATTATGAGCCATGGATTTTTTTTAACACTGTAACACTTTAATGCTTACCTTTTGTTTCTTGACTATTATTTGTCATGCTGTAAATAAATTAAGTCCTCGTGCAAAAGCTCGGACTGCAGTTAATGTTGCAAGAAGTCTTCATTGTTTGAACTTGTTGTATTTTCAAGATTCAAATAGATAAAAAATAACTTACCAGATTTTTGAAATTTTATTGTATAATATTAGTTTATACATTTTCAATAATATATAGTCCACTCTTATATTCATCTTGCACACATGTAAAATTTATATATGGCATTATCTAGAATGAGTTCCACCATTGTGGCATCACGTTCAACAAACTGAGACATACATAGCACTGCAAATTTACATCCGATGACGAGAGAAGGCATGCTCATATTGAAACAATATACAATCCTGAACAGATGATTTCAGTCTTCAAAAAGCTTTTCAAGGTGAATAATTGATTAAATTCTCTTTTCCATATTGTGTAACTGATTTGGATATATTCTTGTCACACTGCAGCGCTACCTAAGCTGAAGCAGGGTCTGCATTCAAATGTCAGTGGTTCGTACTCCCCCGATTTACACTGTGCAACAAGTCCTGTGTCCTGTGAGGATAAGATGGTGCTTCTCCACTAACTGCAGCTTAAAATAACGAAAGAGATTTTCACTTAACTTAACTGGCAATTCAAAGTCTTTTAACTTCTGCATTCACATAAAATAAACATAAACACAGATTGTAGTAAACATCTAGCGCCATGAGGGGACACATCCTCATCTGTTGGACTTCCTCGTGAGAAAATTCACATAGAACTGGCAACCCAGCTGCCACTCTAAAGTCTGCTTGCTATCATTGTACAATAAAAGTTTTTATCAAGTTTTACAGAAATGGAAAAGGAGCTCTCGACAAAAGAGGCACATACAAATTTACAACACCCTGCTTCTTCATACAGATGGCAGTTTCACTACTGGACTGTACTCTTCAAACTCATGAAAACAGAAATGATATTAACACAGTTACAATAAGTTAACAACATACATTGTTGCAGCATATATTTGTGCAATACCCATATAGCTTTGCGCCTTAGTTGTAAATATAAGTTAGATACAGATAATACATCGGTAAAACAGGTTTGATCAAAACACTGATGGGACTACGAAGACACAACACCTTTACTAGGGCTTATTGCCAGACAGACAGGAGATACACATGTAGAATAATTAGCATAACCAGTTGTAACCTGAGATTTTCAGGGAACAGATTGTGACAATACTGAACTTGAGTGTTTCAGCTGGGATTTCATAGGTGATTATGTTGCCATAAAAATATTACCAGCGCGATGACTGACCTGTAAATCCTCATATCTGACATACAGCAGATACACAGAGGCGAGGATGTGAGGAACCAAGTTCCAGACCAAATTATTTTTATATATCACTACTGTCAACATCAAATTAGGTTTCTACAACACACCATCTGTACACATAGAGCCTGTATTCCTGCCTCTTTGCAGAGCTTGAACCTCCTGACGCATGATACCAAACCCCCATGTGCAAGAAACTATTTTTGCTTTGCACATTCCTTCTGTCTCTACAGAAAGAGCATTTCAGATGTACAGTATTTGTTTCATTCCAGTGCTGTCAAATCTTCAACATCCATATATTTTACGGGTGGTCCGCTTCAGCACTTGCAGATTTTACTCGGCCTTAAGCCACATTTCTATTATACTGGCATAAATGTTTAAAGAAAGCCCTGTGCAAATGAGAGTTTCTTTGGATTAGTATCATATATATCACCTCAAATATAGCGCTGTTATGCTAAACTGACAATAAGTTGCAAATGCTATTCTCTACCTACAGATCTAAAAATCAGTGAAAGCTAATCCAGCCATTCTAATAACACTATATGTCTGGCAGAGAGACTAAACAAGTAAAGTTCATTTCGCAAACTTCATTTCGCTACACCAAGTTTGTTTTAAGGTAAGCACTGACTGCTGTAAAAGGGAGAGTTTGGTCCAGTGTTGGCAACTATTAATGACTCCACTCGCGGTTGCTGAATCTGCTGAATTCTCCCTTTCAGTGAGAGGACGCTCAGAGTTGCTGAGCATAAAAAAAGTTCTGAGGCGTATGGCAGGATGCAGCTAGGACTGAAGGAAGGAGATGATGGAGCTGATGAAATCTAAGGGTTTATCTGCGTGGATCCAGTGGCTCGCGTCTGGGATGTACTGGATGTCAGCACTAGGGAACAGCCTCTCGATTTCTGGGTAATCCTCAGAGCTGGATCAGGATTGAAGACAAGGAGAAGGGGGAGTGAGAATACCAGGTGAAATATGGGTGGTTGATCAATGATTTTGGGGGGATTTTATCAAGTTAAATGATGTATTGCAATTTGTATTGTTTTCACAATTGCTTATGTATACAGTATGTATTTATACAGCAATTTATATCCATTAAAATCAGTCAAAATGGATTCCTATTCTTAATAAGGGCATCCTGGAGTATCACCTGTTATTTGTTTGTAAGTATCGTTTTTGTATTTTCATTTAATTTATTTACATTGCTTCCTCTTTGAATCAGTTTGTTTTTTAACCTTTTGGGGATTCTGTTCAGTTGTTGACTGACAGTTGTGATCAATGATGACATCATTGTTTTCTGAAGACCCACATACGGTTGCCTTGAGTAACAGCCATGCCAGTTCTGTCGCTGTACCTTGTATCTTATTTGGAGACACTGTATGTACATATATAAAGTCATGTTTGTTGGTGCTGTTTCTGCCTGAGGAAGTTCATGTAAAATGTTGTTGGCGCAAAGACCAGGGTGGGGATACTACATGATGGCACAGTGGAGGTCTCTCTCTTTCTGTCCTAGTAAAAAAGTAATGGCTTCTTTAAAAAAGCTATTGAGTATTTACTGTGGTGTTATTTTTACCTGATGTAAGCAGAGCTTGCTCCACCTAAAAACAGCGTAGGTCCCTGATAGGCATTGTTAAAGCTGGGGAAGCTCATGACGTTGTCAAGGTGTGCCGAGATGGCCTCCAAGTTAACCCTCCAGGCGTAGTGCCCGTTCTGCTCCACCAGGTTAGTCAGCAGGAACTGACGTACCGAGCGTTCCTGAGGAAGGGTAGGACAGTTAAAGACTAGGATAGTTTAAAAACAACCCTGATTTTCATTTCAAAAATTCATAAAACACACTGTTCACCACTTGCCAAATCACTTAACAGTAGACTGACACAGTAAGTGCTTAGATCGTGAACATAGTGAAGCTTACAGCCAAAGAGCCAGATATTTCACCATGGAGTTGGTAGAGACCAAAAACAGAGCTAAAAGAGAGTTAATACTGGACTAACATACACTAACCGGTTGTTAACAGTTTTCTATGTAAACATTGATAACAAACTGTATAAGTGTTGTCTACACAACTCGTTTCTGCTGCCACCAGGTGGTTAAAACAAGTCAGTGACTTCAGGTTTAAATACCAAGAAAGATATATTACACTCCTGAAAAAATAACATCCTAGTTTGAATGTATTTAAGAGCAGTAAACCTTGTTTAAATGAGTAGTTTGAAATCAAAAAGGAGTCCTGACCTTTACCAAACTGCGCAGCTGATCTTCAGCCATCCGCCTGGCGGTGGAGCGTGGGATGTCACTTGAGATCTTCACCTCCTGCATGGCCTGGATGTAATAGCGGAAGTTGGTGCGTGTGGAGGTCTGGGCTGGACTGATGTCAACTACCACCAACCGCTCCACTAAACCAGGCTTCAAACAGGCAGGAAAAGAGAGCGATTAAAAAACTATGGAAACAGGACAGCACGGTGTGGCAGAAGACCAGAGGAGGATCTTTAGGTTCAAAGAGTACAATAGTGTGCAGGGAGACAGGTGAGATAATATCCAGCGGGAGGACTGTACAATAAACTGACATTTTCTTGACTGCTTACCTGCGTCAAGGCTGTCATCATGGCCGTTTTCCCTCCCATGCTGTGGCCGATGAGGACACACTTCTCGATGCGAAGCTGGGCGAGGAGATGTTTCAAGTCATCAGCCATCGCTTCATAGGTAAGCTCTGGGCTGTGAGGGCTGTTACCATGGTTACGGGCATCTACAGTCAGCACCTAACTGGACAAAGGACAGTTAGGACACTTGGAATGGGGGTGGGGGGAAGGGAACAAAAAAACTTTTATGTAAGCTGCATCCTTTTTTTGGCCCCAGCTCAGGTGTATGACAGCTCAAACAAAGACTGTACTGTGCACGTGAGGTGCTCAATTTCTTATAGCAAGCTAAAGAGCAGATTAACCATCAGTATTTGTTACAACAGTACAGACTGCTGAGAAGTTGTATCAAATGATTGGCAGCACATTGGTTAATTGTACTGTCCATCCCTGCTTTTGTAAGAAGGCTGATATCAGGCTAAGATATCTGCTAAGAACAAACTCAAACACAAAGATGAACTGTTGTTGATGGAACAACAAAGGTGTGAAGTCTTCATCACTGCTTTACCTTTCGGCCTGTGCGCTGCACCAAGGACTTTGCTATTGAATGGAAGTTAGATTTGCTGCCAAAAAGGCCGTGGAGAAACACCAGGGGAGTGCTCTCTCCCTTCCCATCAAAGACATCATAGGTCAAGTTTACCGGGCTGGGGAAAAACAAACATGTACATTAGTTCAAATCTTCCTGGTTATGTCTGTGATGACAATTATGTCACTACTTAGGCAAGAAAAATGATCATGTAATGTAGTTTGTAAAACTCTGCATTGAATTGCTCCAACTTAAAGTGAAAATCAATTGTATTTACGTAGGCTGCATCCTAATCAAACAGGATATCAGGGGAAATGATTTAAAGTAAAGGCAGTGGCAGCATTATTCAATGTAGAAATAAATTAAGTCATCTGTTAAAACATGTTTGAGGTCAATATTTTTGTCTAATGACAGGGAGAAGACACAATTACATGACCACCTCTACTAAAAAATAACTTATAGAATAAGTTGAAAAATAGTTAGAATTATAACTTAACTCTGCTAGGGTTTTTAAATAAATAATATAGTAACTTAGCGTACATGTAGCATAGCATAGCAGACACAATGTATAGGACAACAATTATAGTTTTATTTAGCCACAAAACCAATTAAGATGCAGCCAGACAGATAGTCCATATATTACATAAATTCCCCACTGTGCTAATGCAAGTTGAACCTCTTGCTAACCAGACGGCTGAATGTCATTTATGTAAATTGAGTAAAAGGTTAATAAAGATACATGGACAAAACACGGAGACACATTGCAACGGTTGAGGTTTCAAGGAGAAACAGCTGGCTATCATTTCCACCCAGCATCACCGCACCACGCTATACAGCCCAGGCTGACAGAGGGCATCAGTTAGCCGGGTAGCTAGCATGGATACCTGGATGAACTGGCTGTACGGACCATGGGAGCCACCCCGCACACATCCAGGAGTCCGGGAATTAAACGACAGGACGCCCGGCCGCTCAGCAGTCCTCTCTGGATCAGGCGACACAAAGCACTCATGGCAGATATGCTTCGTTACCGAGCGTTCGACAAACAGCATGTGCGTTCAAAAACGGCCACAACGAGAGCACAGTCTCGGAGAGTGTACATGCACAGCGCTTCAAAGGAGGTCGAGATTAAAGCGAGCTTCATTCAGCCCGTCAACAGCTGATGGTGCGTCATGACGTGACACGCACATTCTTCTTCGTCTGCGGTTGAGTATTACGGCGACATCCATAATGGTTGCATTACCGTCATCTACTGGGTTGTAACAGTTTTACAGTGAAAAATATTCAAATTGATCCCTACTCAAGACATGTTCTATTCTATAACCCTGACACAAATGTCTGAGTTCGTGCAAGCCTGTTTTATACCAAGTTTATCTCCCGTGAATCCTCTCATCATCCAGCACCATTTTTTATCTTTCAACCTCCACTGTACTGGATATCAACTGCACCGTTTTACGAAGGTAATAAATGCCAAAACGTTTTCGGGTTTTTTTTGGTCCACAAAGATATTTTGAATGGTTCCATTTTCCGCCTGCTCCTCTTCCTTTTGCCTCACGTCTTCATTCAGTTCTCTCCATTCTTCTAAAAGCTTCAGCATACGACAGTCCCTTAGCGATGATCTTATTCACTTTCTCCTCTTTAAGTCTTTTCAGACACTGTAAAGACTCAGACCCAGTGTTGTGGTAACCCTGGTAGTGGTAACACATGCTCACATGTGTGATCTGTTATCATTTACGAGAGTTTGATCTCTAAGGCTCCGAAATGATCAGTAAACTGTCTAGGGTAGAGATGTATAGCCTACCATTTTAATGAAATGTCAGGTGTATTTAAGGAAAAAAGTATTTGTAAAAAAAAAAATATTACTAAATAAATATTATTAAGTTTCATTTAAAAAACATAAACCTTGATTTTAAAAAAATAGAATAACAATTACTTCATTTCACTAGAATAAAATTTCAAATGTTCTATTCAACAGGATTGTCTCAAACAGAATGTATGTCTAAAGTTGATACAGACACATTGTTTTGTTGAGCAACTTGGTGGCGTTACAGTGTCATAATGTTGGCCACACCTGCACACCAACACAATGATTTCCACTGCATGTTACTGGTGAGAACCATGGACTGTGAGAATGGGTAAAAGGTCAGGTCATTCGTTGTCTTTTTGCTCTGCCCCCTCAGAAGAAGCTAAACCACAACATGTTACATTCGGGCTCCTTCTGCTTTGTTAAACCCATTTTTCAATGTACAATAGGAGAGTTAACTAATGTTTTTTCAATTTCTTTAATAAGAAGTAAATATTCTCTCACAGTCATTCAGTGCCATTGTCCAACAGTGTTAGGCCTAGCGTAAAACAATGATGCTCGCTTAAAAGTACCTATTATTAGCATGGATTTCCAGTGATTTATTCCAATTTTCCCTGTCTCAGGGCACACTTTTTTTATAAGATATTATAATTATTACACAGGTTCATGAGTATGACTATTTGTTAGCTATAGGTGAAAGTTAACAGATCTACTAACCTGCACAAATACACAAATAGCTCAATATTTATAAGATGTCAATGAATATGAGGCACTCTTGAGCCTCTCTGACACAATTTTTACAAGTGCTCTTCATCTCTCACTGCACCAGTGCTGTGAACTGTTTGCTGTCTTATTTCCTCCTCTTTCTTTTCTCTCCACACTCTGGTTGACTTTGTGATCAGTGCAGTTGATTTGCGTCCTTACTTGGCTCTTGTCGGCACAAATATAAAAACGAACAATTACTTCATGAGCTTGAACGACCTGGCCTCCCTTGCTGTGACTCCAAACATTCATTGCTGTGGGAGACGTGTCTGCTGGGATAAGGCATGCTGTGAGCTGTCACCATAGTGATGGCATGAAACAAAGACCTGGGGGAGGACATGGGTCAAACCAAACTGAGAAAAGAAAGGAAATGGGTGGATGAGTAGGCTTTTTTATTCTGTTGAACCATGTGTCAGAGATTTTTTTAAAAACATATTGACAATATTATTCTTCTATTAACACTGTTGAAGTGGTTAAAATGTTTTGAAATACAGCAGTAATTTTAGAAAATGCACCACGTGAGCAGCTTTAGCGTTTATTTACACAATTCAGAAGAAAACAGAAGGGGGCAAATAGGTTTGTACAATAGGTTTGTACAAAAACCCTTCCAAATATGTATCTGACATTGGTCAAAAAAGAGGGAAAGAAGAAATAACAGTCTGTTTAAACACTGAACAGCTTTGAGGTTAAGGTCTTCATGTTCTGTTTTAGGATGGGAAAAAAAAGACAGAAATACAAGGATTTAACTTAAGCTTTTGCACAAATGGTAGAGTGACAAAATTGTTGTGACTGAAGACTTAACTTTCTCTACATGCACGAAAGAAGAATAAAGGCTTCCTGACTGCGACAAGGATGTGATTCAAACCCACGCGTGCAGAGCACAATGGATTAGCAGTCCATCGCCTTAACCACTCGGCCACCTCGTCAAGGATGATTTAATTGTTAAGATGACCTTCCAGGGTGTAATCAGAAAAAGCACACAAACTTGAACCTACCTCGTGTTTTCCTGCGGTGCCAGCAACAACTGCTCACAGGGGAATTAGCTCAAATGGTAGAGCGCTCGCTTAGCATGCGAGAGGTAGCGGGATCAATGCCCGCATTCTCCACAAGACTTTCCTTCCTTCTCTCTTCTGTTGAGGGGGTAATGACTGAGAATGAGACACACGTTGGACAGACGAAATACTGGGATAGAAGTCAGTAAGTCATATCACTGTCCAAAATGAAGCCAGGTGTGGAATCCAAGTTGAAGATCTTTTTAACCACGCAGAAAAGACATGCAGACAAGGGCGCTTGACGTCAGACTTTACACCCCAGAGGTGAATTCAGATGAAATGAAAGAAACTTGTTATGTTCACATGAGTTTTGCGAGGAGACTGAATTCTCAAACAAGTTTCAATTGGGAAGAGAACTCTCTTTGGTGGATAGAGGATTGTTGTGACTGTAGACTTAACTTTCTCTACATGCACGCATAAAAGAATAGGCTACTTGACTGCGACAAGGATGGGATTCAAACCCACGCGTGCAGAGCACAATGGATTAGCAGTCCATCACCTTAACCACTCGGCCACCTCGTCAACAATGATATAATTGTTAAGATGACCTTCCAGGGTGTTATCAGAAAAAGCACATAATGTTGAACCTAGCTCGTGTTTTCCCGCGGTGCCAGCAACAAATGCTCACAGGGGAATTAGCTCAAATGGTAGAGCGCTCGCTTAGCATGTGAGAGGTAGCGGGATTGATGCCTGCATTCTCCACAAGACTTTCTTTCCTTCTCTCTTCTGTTGAGGGGGTAATGACTGAGAATGAGAGACACGTTGGACAGACGAAATACTGGGATAGAAGTCAGTAAGTCATATCACTGTCCAAAATGAAGCCAGGTGTGGAATCCAAGTTGAAGATCTTTTTAACCACGCAGAAAAGACATGCAGACAAGGGCGCTTGACGTCAGACTTTACACCCCAGAGGTGAATTCAGATGAAATGAAAGGAACTTGTTATGTTCACATGAGTTTTGCGAGGAGACTGAATTCTCAATTGGGAAGAGAACTCTCTTTGGTGGATAAAGGATTGTTGTGACTGTAGACTTAACTTTCTCTACATGCACGCATTGAAGAATAAAGGTTACTTGACTGCGACGAGGATGGGATTCAAACCCACACGTGCAGAGCACAATGGATTAGCAGTCCATCGCCTTAACCACTCGGCCACCTCGTCACCGATGTTTTCTTCATTATGATGACCTTCCAGGGTGTAATCAGAAAAAGCACATAATGTTGAACCTAGCTCGTGTTTTCGCGCGGTGCCAACAACAAATGCTCACAGGGGAATTAGCTTAAATGGTACAGCGCTCACTTAGCATGCGAGAGGTAGCGGGATCGATGCCCGCATTCTCCACAAGACTTTCCTTCCTTCTCTCTTCTGTTGAGGGGGTAATGACTGAGAATGAGAGACACGTTGGACAGACGAAATACTAGGATAGAAGTCAGTAAGTCATATCACTGTCCAAAATGAAGCCAGGTGTGGAATCCAAGTTGACGATCTTTTTAACCACGCAGAAAAAACATGCAGACAAGGGCGCTTGACGTCAGACTTTATACCCCAGAGGTGAATTCAGATGAAATGAAAGGAACTTGTTATGTTCACATGAGTTTTGCGAGGAGACTGAATTCTCAATTGGGAAGAGAACTCTCTTTGGTGGATAGAGGATTGTTGTGACTGTAGACTTAACTTTCTCTACATGCACGCATAGAAGAATAAAGGTTACTTGAATGCGACGAGGATGGGATTCGAACCCACGCGTGCAGAGCACAATGGATTAGCAGTCCATCGCCTTAACCACTCGGCCACCTCGTCACCGATGTTTTCTTCATTATGATGACCTTCCAGGGTGTAATCAGAAAAAGCACATAATGTTGAACCTAACTCGTGTTTTCCCGCGGTGCCAACAAATGCTCACAGGGGAATTAGCTCAAATGGTAGAGTGCTCGCTTAGCATGCGAGAGGTAGCGGGATCGATGCCCGCATTCTCCAGAAGACTTTCCTTCCTCCTCTCTTCTGTTGACGGGGTAATGACTGAGAATGCGAGACACGTTGGACAGACGAAATACTGGGATAGAAGTCAGTAAGTCATATCACTGTCCAAAATGAAGCCAGGTGTGGAATCCAAGTTGAAGATCTTTTTAACCACGCAGAAAAAACATGCAGACAAGGGCGCTTGACGTCAGACTTTACACCCCAGAGGTGAATTCAGATGAAATGAAAGGAACTTGTTATGTTCACATGAGTTTTGTGAGGAGACTGAATTCTCAATCAAGTTTCAATTGGGAAGAGAACTCTCTCTGGTGGATAGAGGATTGTTGTGACTGTAGACTTAACTTTCTCTACATGCACGCATAGAAGAATAAAGGCTACTTGACTGCGACGAGGATGGGATTCGAACCCACGCGTGCAGAGCACAATGGATTAGCAGTCCATCGCCTTAACCACTCGGCCACCTCGTCAACGATGATTTAATTGTTAAGATGACCTTCCAGGATGTTATCAGAAAAAGCACATAATGTTGAACCTAACTCGTGTTTTCCAGCGGTGCCAGCAACAAATGCTCACAGGGGAATTAGCTCAAATGGTAGAGCGCTCGCTTAGCATGCGAGAGGTAGCGGGATTGATGCCCGCATTCTCCACAAGACTTTCCTCTCTTCTCTCCTCTGTTGAGAGGGTAATGACTGAGAATGAGAGACACGTTGGACAGACAAAATACTGGGATAGAAGTCAGGCGCTCTTGTCAGTAAGTCATATCACTGTCCAAAATGAAGCCAGGTGTGGAATCCAAGTTGACAATCTTTTTAACCACGCGGACAAGGGCGCTTGACGTCAGACTTTACACCAGAGAGGTGAATTCAGATGAAATGATAGGAACTTGTTATGTTCACATGAGTTTTGCGAGGAGACTGAATTCTCAATTGGGAAGAGAACTCTCTTTGGTGGATAGAGGATTGTTGTGACTGTAGACTTAACTTTCTCTACATGCACGCATAGAAGAATAAAGGCTACTTGACTGCAACAAGGATGGGATTCGAACCCACGCGTGCAGAGCACAATGGATTAGCAGTCCATCGCCTTAACCACTCGGCCACCTCGTCAAGGATGATTTAATTGTTAAGATGACCTTCCAGGGTGTTATCAGAAAAAGCACATAATGTTGAACCTAGCTCGTGTTTTCGCGCGGTGCCAGCAACAAATGCTCACAGGGGAATTAGCTCAAATGGTAGAGCGCTCGCTTAGCATGTGAGAGGTAGCGGGATCGATGCCCGCATTCTCCACAAGACTTTCCTTCCTTCTCTCTTCTGTTGAGGGGGTAATGACTGAGAATGAGAGACACGTTGGACAGATAAAATACTGGGATAGAAGTCAGGCGCTCTTGTCAGTAAGTCATATCACTGTCCAAAATGAAGCCAGGTGTGGAATCCAAGTTGAAGATCTTTTTAACCACGCAGAAAAGACATGCAGACAAGGGCGCTTGACGTCAGACTTTACACCCCAGAGGTGAATTCAGATGAAATGAAAGGAACTTGTTATGTTCACATGAGTTTTGCGAGGAGACTGAATTCTCAATTGGGAAGAGAACTCTCTTTGGTGGATAGAGGATAGTTGTGACTGTAGACTTAACTTTCTCTACATGCACGCATAGAAGAATAAAGGCTACTTGACTGCGACGAGGATGGGATTCGAACCCACGCGTGCAGAGCACAATGGATTAGCAGTCCATCACCTTAACCACTCGGCCACCTCGTCACCAATGTTTTCTTCATTATGATGACCTTCCAGGGTGTAATCAGAAAAAGCACATAATGTTGAACCTAGCTCGTGTTTTCGCGCGGTGCCAGCAACAAATGCTCACAGGGGAATTAGCTCAAATGGTAGAGCGCTCGCTTAGCATGTGAGAGGTAGCGGGATCGATGCCCGCATTCTCCACAAGACTTTCCTTCCTTCTCTCTTCTGTTGAGGGGGTAATGACTGAGAATGAGAGACACGTTGGACAGATGAAATACTGGGATAGAAGTCAGTAAGTCATATCACTGTCCAAAATGAAGCCAGGTGTGGAATCCAAGTTGACGATCTTTTTAACCACGCAGAAAAGACATGCAGACAAGGGCGCTTGATGTCAGACTTTACACCCCAGAGGTGAATTCAGATGAAATGAAAGGAACTTGTTATGTTCACATGAGTTTTGCGAGGAGACTGAATTCTCAATTGGGAAGAGAACTCTCTTTGGTGGATAGAGGATTGTTGTGACTGTAGACTTAACTTTCTCTACATGCACGCATAGAAGAATAAAGGCTACTTGACTGCGACGAGGATGGGATTCGAACCCACGCGTGCAGAGCACAATGGATTAGCAGTCCATCGCCTTAACCACTCGGCCACCTCGTCAACGATGATTAAATTGTTAAGATGACCTTCCAGGGTGTAATCAGAAAAAGCACATAATGTTGAACCTTGCTCGTGTTTTCCCGCGGTGCCAGCAACAAATGCTTAAAAGGGGATTAGCTCAAATGGTAGAGCGCTCGCTTAGCATGCGAGAGGTAGCGGGATCGATGCCCGCATTCTCCACAAGATTTTCCCTTTCTTCTCTCTTCCGTTGAGGGGGTAATGACTGAGAATGAGAGACATGTTGGACAGATGAAATACTGGGATAGAAGTCAGGCGCTCTTGTCAGTAAGTCATATCACTGTCCAAAATGAAGCCAGGTGTGGAATCCAAGTTGAAGATCTTTTTAACCACGCAGAAAAAACACGCGGACAAGGGCGCTTGACGTCAGACTTTACACCCCAGAGGTGAATTCAGATGAAATGAAAGAAACTTGTTATGTTCACATGAGTTTTGCGAGGAGACTGAATTCTCAATCAAGTTTCAATTGGGAAGAGAACTCTCTTTGGTGGATAGAGGATTGTTGTGACTGTAGACTTAACTTTCTCTACATGCACGCATAGAAGAATAAAGGCTACTTGACTGCGACGAGGATGGGATTCGAACCCACGCGTGCAGAGCACAATGGATTAGCAGTCCATCGCCTTAACCACTCGGCCACCTCGTCAACGATGATTTAATTGTTAAGATGACCTTCCAGGATGTTATCAGATAAAGCACATAATGTTGAACCTAACTCGTGTTTTCCAGCGGTGCCAGCAACAAATGCTCACAGGGGAATTAGCTCAAATGGTAGAGCGCTCGCTTAGCATGCGAGAGGTAGCGGGATCGATGCCCGCATTCTCCACAAGACTTTCCTCTCTTCTCTCTTCTGTTGAGAGGGTAATGACTGAGAATGAGAGACACGTTGGACAGACAAAATACTGGGATAGAAGTCAGTAAGTCATATCACTGTCCAAAATGAAGCCAGGTGTGGAATCCAAGTTGAAGATCCTTTTAACCACGCAGAAGGGCGCTTGACGTCAGACTTTACACCCCAGAGGTGAATTCAGATGAAATGAAAGAAACTTGTTATGTTCACATGAGTTTTGCGAGGAGACTGAATTCTCAATCAAGTTTCAATTGGGAAGAGAACTCTCTTTGGTGGATAGAGGATTGTTGTGACTGTAGACTTAACTTTCTCTACATGCACGCATAGAAGAATAAAGGCTACTTGACTGCGACGAGGATGGGATTCGAACCCACGCGTGCAGAGCACAATGGATTAGCAGTCCATCGCCTTAACCACTCGGCCACCTCGTCAACGATGATTTAATTGTTAAGATGACCTTCCAGGATGTTATCAGATAAAGCACATAATGTTGAACCTAACTCGTGTTTTCCAGCGGTGCCAGCAACAAATGCTCACAGGGGAATTAGCTCAAATGGTAGAGCGCTCGCTTAGCATGCGAGAGGTAGCGGGATCGATGCCCGCATTCTCCACAAGACTTTCCTCTCTTCTCTCTTCTGTTGAGAGGGTAATGACTGAGAATGAGAGACACGTTGGACAGACAAAATACTGGGATAGAAGTCAGTAAGTCATATCACTGTCCAAAATGAAGCCAGGTGTGGAATCCAAGTTGAAGATCCTTTTAACCACGCAGAAGGGCGCTTGACGTCAGACTTTACACCCCAGAGGTGAATTCAGATGAAATGAAAGGAACTTGTTATGTTCACATGAGTTTTGCGAGGAGACTGAATTCTCAATCAAGTTTCAATTGGGAAGAGAACTCTCTTTGGTGGATAGAGGATTGTTGTGACTGTAGACTAAACTTTCTTTACATGCACGCATAGAAGAATAAAGGCTACTTGACTGCAACAAGGATGGGATTCGAACCCACGCGTGCAGAGCACAATGGATTAGCAGTCCATCGCCTTAACCACTCGGCCACCTCGTCAAGGATGATTTAATTGTTAAGATGACCTTCCAGGGTGTTATCAGAAAAAGCACATAATGTTGAACCTAGCTCGTGTTTTCGCGCGGTGCCAGCAACAAATGCTCACAGGGGAATTAGCTCAAATGGTAGAGCGCTCGCTTAGCATGTGAGAGGTAGCGGGATCGATGCCCGCATTCTCCACAAGACTTTCCTTCCTTCTCTCTTCTGTTGAGGGGGTAATGACTGAGAATGAGAGACACGTTGGACAGATAAAATACTGGGATAGAAGTCAGGCGCTCTTGTCAGTAAGTCATATCACTGTCCAAAATGAAGCCAGGTGTGGAATCCAAGTTGAAGATCTTTTTAACCACGCAGAAAAGACATGCAGACAAGGGCGCTTGACGTCAGACTTTACACCCCAGAGGTGAATTCAGATGAAATGAAAGGAACTTGTTATGTTCACATGAGTTTTGCGAGGAGACTGAATTCTCAATTGGGAAGAGAACTCTCTTTGGTGGATAGAGGATAGTTGTGACTGTAGACTTAACTTTCTCTACATGCACGCATAGAAGAATAAAGGCTACTTGACTGCGACGAGGATGGGATTCGAACCCACGCGTGCAGAGCACAATGGATTAGCAGTCCATCACCTTAACCACTCGGCCACCTCGTCACCAATGTTTTCTTCATTATGATGACCTTCCAGGGTGTAATCAGAAAAAGCACATAATGTTGAACCTAGCTCGTGTTTTCGCGCGGTGCCAGCAACAAATGCTCACAGGGGAATTAGCTCAAATGGTAGAGCGCTCGCTTAGCATGTGAGAGGTAGCGGGATCGATGCCCGCATTCTCCACAAGACTTTCCTTCCTTCTCTCTTCTGTTGAGGGGGTAATGACTGAGAATGAGAGACACGTTGGACAGATGAAATACTGGGATAGAAGTCAGTAAGTCATATCACTGTCCAAAATGAAGCCAGGTGTGGAATCCAAGTTGACGATCTTTTTAACCACGCAGAAAAGACATGCAGACAAGGGCGCTTGATGTCAGACTTTACACCCCAGAGGTGAATTCAGATGAAATGAAAGGAACTTGTTATGTTCACATGAGTTTTGCGAGGAGACTGAATTCTCAATTGGGAAGAGAACTCTCTTTGGTGGATAGAGGATTGTTGTGACTGTAGACTTAACTTTCTCTACATGCACGCATAGAAGAATAAAGGCTACTTGACTGCGACGAGGATGGGATTCGAACCCACGCGTGCAGAGCACAATGGATTAGCAGTCCATCGCCTTAACCACTCGGCCACCTCGTCAACGATGATTAAATTGTTAAGATGACCTTCCAGGGTGTAATCAGAAAAAGCACATAATGTTGAACCTTGCTCGTGTTTTCCCGCGGTGCCAGCAACAAATGCTCACAGGGGAATTAGCTCAAATGGTAGAGCGCTCGCTTAGCATGCGAGAGGTAGCGGGATCGATGCCCGCATTCTCCACAAGATTTTCCCTTTCTTCTCTCTTCCGTTGAGGGGGTAATGACTGAGAATGAGAGACATGTTGGACAGATGAAATACTGGGATAGAAGTCAGGCGCTCTTGTCAGTAAGTCATATCACTGTCCAAAATGAAGCCAGGTGTGGAATCCAAGTTGAAGATCTTTTTAACCACGCAGAAAAAACACGCGGACAAGGGCGCTTGACGTCAGACTTTACACCCCAGAGGTGAATTCAGATGAAATGAAAGAAACTTGTTATGTTCACATGAGTTTTGCGAGGAGACTGAATTCTCAATCAAGTTTCAATTGGGAAGAGAACTCTCTTTGGTGGATAGAGGATTGTTGTGACTGTAGACTTAACTTTCTCTACATGCACGCATAGAAGAATAAAGGCTACTTGACTGCGACGAGGATGGGATTCGAACCCACGCGTGCAGAGCACAATGGATTAGCAGTCCATCGCCTTAACCACTCGGCCACCTCGTCAACGATGATTTAATTGTTAAGATGACCTTCCAGGATGTTATCAGATAAAGCACATAATGTTGAACCTAACTCGTGTTTTCCAGCGGTGCCAGCAACAAATGCTCACAGGGGAATTAGCTCAAATGGTAGAGCGCTCGCTTAGCATGCGAGAGGTAGCGGGATCGATGCCCGCATTCTCCACAAGACTTTCCTCTCTTCTCTCTTCTGTTGAGAGGGTAATGACTGAGAATGAGAGACACGTTGGACAGACAAAATACTGGGATAGAAGTCAGTAAGTCATATCACTGTCCAAAATGAAGCCAGGTGTGGAATCCAAGTTGAAGATCCTTTTAACCACGCAGAAGGGCGCTTGACGTCAGACTTTACACCCCAGAGGTGAATTCAGATGAAATGAAAGGAACTTGTTATGTTCACATGAGTTTTGCGAGGAGACTGAATTCTCAATCAAGTTTCAATTGGGAAGAGAACTCTCTTTGGTGGATAGAGGATTGTTGTGACTGTAGACTAAACTTTCTTTACATGCACGCATAGAAGAATAAAGGCTACTTGACTGCGACGAGGATGGGATTCGAAACCACGCGTGCAGAGCACAATGGATTAGCAGTCCATCGCCTTAACCACTCGGCCACCTCGTCACCGATGTTTTCTTCATTATGATGACCTTCCTGGGTGTAATCAGAAAAAGCACATAATGTTGAACCTAGCTCGTGTTTTTGCGCGGTGCCAGCAACAAATGCTCACAGGGGAATTAGCTCAAATGGTAGAGCGCTCGCTTAGCATGTGAGAGGTAGCGGGATCGATGCCCGCATTCTCCACAAGACTTTCCTTCCTTCTCTCTTCTGTTGAGGGGGTAATGACTGAGAATGAGAGACATGTTGGACAGATGAAATACTGGGATAGAAGTCAGGTGCTCTTGTCAGTAAGTCATATCACTGTCCAAAATGAAGCCAGGTGTGGAATCCAAGTTGAAGATCTTTTTACCCACGCAGAAAAAACACGCGGACAAGGGCGCTTGACGTCAGACTTTACACCCAAGAGGTGAATTCAGATGAAATGAAAGAAACTTGTTATGTTCACATGAGTTTTGCGAGGAGACTGAATTCTCAATCAAGTTTCAATTGGGAAGAGAACTCTCTTTGGTGGATAGAGGATTGTTGTGACTGTAGACTTAACTTTCCCTACATGCACGCATAGAAGAATAAAGGCTACTTGACTGCGACGAGGATGGGATTCGAACCCACGCGTGCAGAGCACAATGGATTAGCAGTCCATCACCTTAACCACTCCGCCACCTCGTCACCGATGTTTTCTTCATTATGATGACCTTCCAGGGTGTAATCAGAAAAAGCACATAATGTTGAACCTAGCTCGTGTTTTCGCGCGGTGCCAGCAACAAATGCTCACAGGGGAATTAGCTCAAATGGTAGAGCGCTCGCTTAGCATGCGAGAGGTAGCGGGATCGATGCCCGCATTCTCCACAAGACTTTCCTTCCTTCTCTCTTCTGTTGAGGGGGTAATGACTGAGAATGCGAGACACGTTGGACAGACGAAATACTGGGATAGAAGTCAGTAAGTCATATCACTGTCCAAAATGAAGCCAGGTGTGGAATCCAAGTTGAAGATCCTTTTAACCACGCAGAAGGGCGCTTGACGTCAGACTTTACACCCCAGAGGTGAATTCAGATGAAATGAAAGGAACTTGTTATGTTCACATGAGTTTTGCGAGGAGACTGAATTCTCAATCAAGTTTCAATTGGGAAGAGAACTCTCTCTGGTGGATAGAGGATTGTTGTGACTGTAGACTTAACTTTCTCTACATGCACGCATAGAAGAATAAAGGCTACTTGACTGCGACGAGGATGGGATTCGAACCCACGCGTGCAGAGCACAATGGATTAGCAGTCCATCGCCTTAACCACTCGGCCACCTCGTCACCGATGTTTTCTTCATTATGATGACCTTCCAGGGTGTAATCAGAAAAAGCACATAAAGTTGAACCTAGCTCGTGTTTTCGCGCGGTGCCAGCAACAAATGCTCACAGGGGAATTAGCTCAAATGGTAGAGCGCTCGCTTAGCATGCGAGAGGTAGCGGGATCGATGCCCGCATTCTCCACAAGACTTTCCTTCCTTCTCTCTTCTGTTGAGGGGGTAATGACTGAGAATGCGAGACACGTTGGACAGACGAAATACTGGGATAGAAGTCAGTAAGTCATATCACTGTCCAAAATGAAGCCAGGTGTGGAATCCAAGTTGAAGATCTTTTTAACCACGCAGAAAAAACATGCAGACAAGGGCGCTTGACGTCAGACTTTACACCCCAGAGGTGAATTCAGATGAAATGAAAGGAACTTGTTATGTTCACATGAGTTTTGCGAGGAGACTGAATTCTCAATTGGGAAGAGAACTCTCTTTGGTGGATAAAGGATTGTTGTGACTGTAGACTTAACTTTCTCTACATGCACGCATTGAAGAATAAAGGTTACTTGACTGCGACGAGGATGGGATTCAAACCCACACGTGCAGAGCACAATGGATTAGCAGTCCATCGCCTTAACCACTCGGCCACCTCGTCACCGATGTTTTCTTCATTATGATGACCTTCCAGGGTGTAATCAGAAAAAGCACATAATGTTGAACCTAGCTCGTGTTTTCGCGCGGTGCCAACAACAAATGCTCACAGGGGAATTAGCTTAAATGGTACAGCGCTCACTTAGCATGCGAGAGGTAGCGGGATCGATGCCCGCATTCTCCACAAGACTTTCCTTCCTTCTCTCTTCTGTTGAGGGGGTAATGACTGAGAATGAGAGACACGTTGGACAGACGAAATACTAGGATAGAAGTCAGTAAGTCATATCACTGTCCAAAATGAAGCCAGGTGTGGAATCCAAGTTGACGATCTTTTTAACCACGCAGAAAAAACATGCAGACAAGGGCGCTTGACGTCAGACTTTATACCCCAGAGGTGAATTCAGATGAAATGAAAGGAACTTGTTATGTTCACATGAGTTTTGCGAGGAGACTGAATTCTCAATTGGGAAGAGAACTCTCTTTGGTGGATAGAGGATTGTTGTGACTGTAGACTTAACTTTCTCTACATGCACGCATAGAAGAATAAAGGTTACTTGACTGCGACGAGGATGGGATTCGAACCCACGCGTGCAGAGCACAATGGATTAGCAGTCCATCGCCTTAACCACTCGGCCACCTCGTCACCGATGTTTTCTTCATTATGATGACCTTCCAGGGTGTAATCAGAAAAAGCACATAATGTTGAACCTAACTCGTGTTTTCCCGCGGTGCCAACAAATGCTCACAGGGGAATTAGCTCAAATGGTAGAGTGCTCGCTTAGCATGCGAGAGGTAGCGGGATCGATGCCCGCATTCTCCAGAAGACTTTCCTTCCTCCTCTCTTCTGTTGACGGGGTAATGACTGAGAATGAGAGACACGTTGGACAGACGAAATACTGGGATAGAAGTCAGTAAGTCATATCACTGTCCAAAATGAAGCCAGGTGTGGAATCCAAGTTGAAGATCTTTTTAACCACGCAGAAAAAACATGCAGACAAGGGCGCTTGACGTCAGACTTTACACCCCAGAGGTGAATTCAGATGAAATGAAAGGAACTTGTTATGTTCACATGAGTTTTGTGAGGAGACTGAATTCTCAATCAAGTTTCAATTGGGAAGAGAACTCTCTCTGGTGGATAGAGGATTGTTGTGACTGTAGACTTAACTTTCTCTACATGCACGCATAGAAGAATAAAGGCTACTTGACTGCGACGAGGATGGGATTCGAACCCACGCGTGCAGAGCACAATGGATTAGCAGTCCATCGCCTTAACCACTCGGCCACCTCGTCAACGATGATTTAATTGTTAAGATGACCTTCCAGGATGTTATCAGAAAAAGCACATAATGTTGAACCTAACTCGTGTTTTCCAGCGGTGCCAGCAACAAATGCTCACAGGGGAATTAGCTCAAATGGTAGAGCGCTCGCTTAGCATGCGAGAGGTAGCGGGATTGATGCCCGCATTCTCCACAAGACTTTCCTCTCTTCTCTCCTCTGTTGAGAGGGTAATGACTGAGAATGAGAGACACGTTGGACAGACAAAATACTGGGATAGAAGTCAGGCGCTCTTGTCAGTAAGTCATATCACTGTCCAAAATGAAGCCAGGTGTGGAATCCAAGTTGACAATCTTTTTAACCACGCGGACAAGGGCGCTTGACGTCAGACTTTACACCAGAGAGGTGAATTCAGATGAAATGATAGGAACTTGTTATGTTCACATGAGTTTTGCGAGGAGACTGAATTCTCAATTGGGAAGAGAACTCTCTTTGGTGGATAGAGGATTGTTGTGACTGTAGACTTAACTTTCTCTACATGCACGCATAGAAGAATAAAGGCTACTTGACTGCAACAAGGATGGGATTCGAACCCACGCGTGCAGAGCACAATGGATTAGCAGTCCATCGCCTTAACCACTCGGCCACCTCGTCAAGGATGATTTAATTGTTAAGATGACCTTCCAGGGTGTTATCAGAAAAAGCACATAATGTTGAACCTAGCTCGTGTTTTCGCGCGGTGCCAGCAACAAATGCTCAAATGGTAGAGCGCTCGCTTAGCATGTGAGAGGTAGCGGGATCGATGCCCGCATTCTCCACAAGACTTTCCTTCCTTCTCTCTTCTGTTGAGGGGGTAATGACTGAGAATGAGAGACACGTTGGACAGATGAAATACTGGGATAGAAGTCAGTAAGTCATATCACTGTCCAAAATGAAGCCAGGTGTGGAATCCAAGTTGACGATCTTTTTAACCACGCAGAAAAGACATGCAGACAAGGGCGCTTGATGTCAGACTTTACACCCCAGAGGTGAATTCAGATGAAATGAAAGGAACTTGTTATGTTCACATGAGTTTTGCGAGGAGACTGAATTCTCAATTGGGAAGAGAACTCTCTTTGGTGGATAGAGGATTGTTGTGACTGTAGACTTAACTTTCTCTACATGCACGCATAGAAGAATAAAGGCTACTTGACTGCGATGAGGATGGGATTCGAACCCACGCGTGCAGAGCACAATGGATTAGCAGTCCATCGCCTTAACCACTCGGCCACCTCGTCAACGATGATTAAATTGTTAAGATGACCTTCCAGGGTGTAATCAGAAAAAGCACATAATGTTGAACCTTGCTCGTGTTTTCCCGCGGTGCCAGCAACAAATGCTCACAGGGGAATTAGCTCAAATGGTAGAGCGCTCGCTTAGCATGCGAGAGGTAGCGGGATCGATGCCCGCATTCTCCACAAGATTTTCCCTTTCTTCTCTCTTCCGTTGAGGGGGTAATGACTGAGAATGAGAGACATGTTGGACAGATGAAATACTGGGATAGAAGTCAGGCGCTCTTGTCAGTAAGTCATATCACTGTCCAAAATGAAGCCAGGTGTGGAATCCAAGTTGAAGATCTTTTTAACCACGCAGAAAAAACACGCGGACAAGGGCGCTTGACGTCAGACTTTACACCCCAGAGGTGAATTCAGATGAAATGAAAGAAACTTGTTATGTTCACATGAGTTTTGCGAGGAGACTGAATTCTCAATCAAGTTTCAATTGGGAAGAGAACTCTCTTTGGTGGATAGAGGATTGTTGTGACTGTAGACTTAACTTTCTCTACATGCACGCATAGAAGAATAAAGGCTACTTGACTGCGACGAGGATGGGATTCGAACCCACGCGTGCAGAGCACAATGGATTAGCAGTCCATCGCCTTAACCACTCGGCCACCTCGTCAACGATGATTTAATTGTTAAGATGACCTTCCAGGATGTTATCAGATAAAGCACATAATGTTGAACCTAACTCGTGTTTTCCAGCGGTGCCAGCAACAAATGCTCACAGGGGAATTAGCTCAAATGGTAGAGCGCTCGCTTAGCATGCGAGAGGTAGCGGGATCGATGCCCGCATTCTCCACAAGACTTTCCTCTCTTCTCTCTTCTGTTGAGAGGGTAATGACTGAGAATGAGAGACACGTTGGACAGACAAAATACTGGGATAGAAGTCAGTAAGTCATATCACTGTCCAAAATGAAGCCAGGTGTGGAATCCAAGTTGAAGATCCTTTTAACCACGCAGAAGGGCGCTTGACGTCAGACTTTACACCCCAGAGGTGAATTCAGATGAAATGAAAGGAACTTGTTATGTTCACATGAGTTTTGCGAGGAGACTGAATTCTCAATCAAGTTTCAATTGGGAAGAGAACTCTCTTTGGTGGATAGAGGATTGTTGTGACTGTAGACTAAACTTTCTTTACATGCACGCATAGAAGAATAAAGGCTACTTGACTGCGACGAGGATGGGATTCGAAACCACGCGTGCAGAGCACAATGGATTAGCAGTCCATCGCCTTAACCACTCGGCCACCTCGTCACCGATGTTTTCTTCATTATGATGACCTTCCTGGGTGTAATCAGAAAAAGCACATAATGTTGAACCTAGCTCGTGTTTTTGCGCGGTGCCAGCAACAAATGCTCACAGGGGAATTAGCTCAAATGGTAGAGCGCTCGCTTAGCATGTGAGAGGTAGCGGGATCGATGCCCGCATTCTCCACAAGACTTTCCTTCCTTCTCTCTTCTGTTGAGGGGGTAATGACTGAGAATGAGAGACATGTTGGACAGATGAAATACTGGGATAGAAGTCAGGTGCTCTTGTCAGTAAGTCATATCACTGTCCAAAATGAAGCCAGGTGTGGAATCCAAGTTGAAGATCTTTTTACCCACGCAGACAAAACACGCGGACAAGGGCGCTTGACGTCAGACTTTACACCCAAGAGGTGAATTCAGATGAAATGAAAGAAACTTGTTATGTTCACATGAGTTTTGCGAGGAGACTGAATTCTCAATCAAGTTTCAATTGGGAAGAGAACTCTCTTTGGTGGATAGAGGATTGTTGTGACTGTAGACTTAACTTTCCCTACATGCACGCATAGAAGAATAAAGGCTACTTGACTGCGACGAGGATGGGATTCGAACCCACGCGTGCAGAGCACAATGGATTAGCAGTCCATCACCTTAACCACTCCGCCACCTCGTCACCGATGTTTTCTTCATTATGATGACCTTCCAGGGTGTAATCAGAAAAAGCACATAATGTTGAACCTAGCTCGTGTTTTCGCGCGGTGCCAGCAACAAATGCTCACAGGGGAATTAGCTCAAATGGTAGAGCGCTCGCTTAGCATGCGAGAGGTAGCGGGATCGATGCCCGCATTCTCCACAAGACTTTCCTTCCTTCTCTCTTCTGTTGAGGGGGTAATGACTGAGAATGCGAGACACGTTGGACAGACGAAATACTGGGATAGAAGTCAGTAAGTCATATCACTGTCCAAAATGAAGCCAGGTGTGGAATCCAAGTTGAAGATCCTTTTAACCACGCAGAAGGGCGCTTGACGTCAGACTTTACACCCCAGAGGTGAATTCAGATGAAATGAAAGGAACTTGTTATGTTCACATGAGTTTTGCGAGGAGACTGAATTCTCAATCAAGTTTCAATTGGGAAGAGAACTCTCTCTGGTGGATAGAGGATTGTTGTGACTGTAGACTTAACTTTCTCTACATGCACGCATAGAAGAATAAAGGCTACTTGACTGCGACGAGGATGGGATTCGAACCCACGCGTGCAGAGCACAATGGATTAGCAGTCCATCGCCTTAACCACTCGGCCACCTCGTCACCGATGTTTTCTTCATTATGATGACCTTCCAGGGTGTAATCAGAAAAAGCACATAAAGTTGAACCTAGCTCGTGTTTTCGCGCGGTGCCAGCAACAAATGCTCACAGGGGAATTAGCTCAAATGGTAGAGCGCTCGCTTAGCATGCGAGAGGTAGCGGGATCGATGCCCGCATTCTCCACAAGACTTTCCTTCCTTCTCTCTTCTGTTGAGAGGGTAATGACTGAGAATGAGAGACACATTGGACAGACGAAATACTAGGATAGAAGTCAGTAAGTCATATCACTGTTCAAAATGAAGCCAGGTGTGGAATCCAAGTCGAAGATCTTTTTAACCACGCAGAAAAAAAATGCAGACAAGGGCGCTTGACGTCAGACTTTACACCCCAGAGGTGAATTCAGATGAAATGAAAGGAATTTGTTATGTTCACATGAGTTTTGCGAGGAGACTGAATTCTCAATCAAGTTTCAATTGGGAAGAGAACTCTCTCTGGTGGATAGAGGATTGTTGTGACTGTAGACTTAACTTTCTCTACATGCACGCATAGAAGAATAAAGGCTACTTGACTGCGACGAGGATGGGATTCAAACCCACGCGTGCAGAGCACAATGGATTAGCAGTCCATCGCCTTAACCACTCGGCCACCTCGTCACCGATGTTTTCTTCATTATGATGACCTTCCAGGGTGTAATCAGAAAAAGCACATAATGTTGAACCTAGCTCGTGTTTTCGCGCGGTGCCAGCAACAAATGCTCACAGGGGAATTAGCTCAAATGGTAGAGCGCTCGCTTAGCATGCGAGAGGTAGCGGGATCGATGCCCGCATTCTCCACAAGACCTTCCTTCCTTCTCTCTTCTGTTGAGGGGGTAATGACTGAGAATGCGAGACACGTTGGACAGACGAAATACTGGGATAGAAGTCAGTAAGTCATATCACTGTCCAAAATGAAGCCAGGTGTGGAATCCAAGTTGAAGATCTTTTTAACCACGCAGAAAAAACATGCAGACAAGGGCGCTTGACGTCAGACTTTACACCCCAGAGGTGAATTCAGATGAAATGAAAGGAACTTGTTATGTTCACATGAGTTTTGCGAGGAGACTGAATTCTCAATCAAGTTTCAATTGGGAAGAGAACTCTCTTTGGTGGATAGAGGATTGTTGTGACTGTAGACTTAACTTTCTCTACATGCACGCATAGAAGAATAAAGGCTACTTGACTGCGACGAGGATGGGATTCGAACCCACGCGTGCAGAGCACAATGGATTAGCAGTCCATCGCCTTAACCACTCGGCCACCTCGTCACCGATGTTTTCTTTATTATGATGACCTTCCAGGGTGTAATCAGAAAAAGCACATAATGTTGAACCTAGCTCGTGTTTTCGCGCGGTGCCAGCAACAAATGCTCACAGGGGAATTAGCTCAAATGGTAGAGCGCTCGCTTAGCATGTGAGAGGTAGCGGGATTGATGCCTGCATTCTCCACAAGACTTTCCTTCCTTCTCTCTTCTGTTGAGGGGGTAATGACTGAGAATGAGAGACATGTTGGACAGATGAAATACTGGGATAGAAGTCAGGTGCTCTTGTCAGTAAGTCATATCACTGTCCAAAATGAAGCCAGGTGTGGAATCCAAGTTGAAGATCTTTTTAACCACGCAGAAAAAACACGCGGACAAGGGCGCTTGACGTCAGACTTTACACCCAAGAGGTGAATTCAGATGAAATGAAAGAAACTTGTTATGTTCACATGAGTTTTGCGAGGAGACTGAATTCTCAATCAAGTTTCAATTGGGAAGAGAACTCTCTTTGGTGGATAGAGGGTTGTTGTGACTGTAGACTTAACTTTCTCTACATGCACGCATAGAAGAATAAAGGCTACTTGACTGCGACGAGGATGGGATTCGAACCCACGCGTGCAGAGCACAATGGATTAGCAGTCCATCGCCTTAACCACTCGGCCACCTCGTCACCGATGTTTTCTTCATTATGATGACCTTCCAGGGTGTAATCAGAAAAAGCACATAATGTTGAACCTAGCTCGTGTTTTCGCGCGGTGCCAGCAACAAATGCTCACAGGGGAATTAGCTCAAATGGTAGAGCGCTCGCTTAGCATGCGAGAGGTAGCGGGATCGATGCCCGCATTCTCCACAAGACTTTCCTTCCTTCTCTCTTCTGTTGAGGGGGTAATGACTGAGAATGCGAGACACGTTGGACAGACGAAATACTGGGATAGAAGTCAGTAAGTCATATCACTGTCCAAAATGAAGCCAGGTGTGGAATCCAAGTTGAAGATCTTTTTAACCACGCAGAAGGGCGCTTGACGTCAGACTTTACACCCCAGAGGTGAATTCAGATGAAATGAAAGGAACTTGTTATGTTCACATGAGTTTTGCGAGGAGACTGAATTCTCAATCAAGTTTCAATTGGGAAGAGAACTCTCTTTGGTGGATAGAGGATTGTTGTGACTGTAGACTTAACTTTCTCTACATGCACGCATTGAAGAATAAAGGTTACTTGACTGCAACGAGGATGGGATTCGAACCCACGCGTGCAGAGCACAATGGATTAGCAGTCCATCGCCTTAACCACTCGGCCATCTCGTCACCGATGTTTTCTTCATTATGATGACCTTCCAGGGTGTAATCAGAAAAAGCACATAATGTTGAACCTAGCTCGTGTTTTCGCGCGGTGCCAGCAACAAAAGCTCACAGGGGAATTAGCTCAAATGGTAGAGCGCTCGCTTAGCATGCGAGAGGTAGTGGGATCGATGCCCGCATTCTCCACAAGACTTTCCTTCCTTCTCTCTTCTGTTGAGAGGGTAATGACTGAGAATGAGAGACACATTGGACAGACGAAATACTAGGATAGAAGTCAGTAAGTCATATCACTGTCCAAAATGAAGCCAGGTGTGGAATCCAAGTCGAAGATCTTTTTAACCACGCAGAAAAAACATGCAGACAAGGGCGCTTGACGTCAGACTTTACACCCCAGAGGTGAATTCAGATGAAATGAAAGGAATTTGTTATGTTCACATGAGTTTTGCGAGGAGACTGAATTCTCAATCAAGTTTCAATTGGGAAGAGAACTCTCTCTGGTGGATAGAGGATTGTTGTGACTGTAGACTTAACTTTCTCTACATGCACGCATAGAAGAATAAAGGCTACTTGACTGCGACGAGGATGGGATTCGAACCCACGCGTGCAGAGCACAATGGATTAGCAGTCCATCGCCTTAACCACTCGGCCACCTCGTCACCGATGTTTTCTTCATTATGATGACCTTCCAGGGTGTAATCAGAAAAAGCACATAATGTTGAACCTAGCTCGTGTTTTCGCGCGGTGCCAGCAACAAATGCTCACAGGGGAATTAGCTCAAATGGTAGAGCGCTCGCTTAGCATGCGAGAGGTAGCGGGATCGATGCCCGCATTCTCAACAAGACTTTCCTTCCTTCTCTCTTCTGTTGAGGGGGTAATGACTGAGAATGAGAGACACGTTGGACAGACGAAATACTGGGATAGAAGTCAGTAAGTCATATCACTGTCCAAAATGAAGCCAGGTGTGGAATCCAAGTTGAAGATCTTTTTAACCACGCAGAAAAAACATGCAGACAAGGGCGCTTGACGTCAGACTTTACACCCCAGAGGTGAATTCAGATGAAATGAAAGGAACTTGTTATGTTCACATGAGTTTTGCGAGGAGACTGAATTCTCAATTGGGAAGAGAACTCTCTTTGGTGGATAGAGGATTGTTGTGACTGTAGACTTAACTTTCTCTACATGCACGCATAGAAGAATAAAGGCTACTTGACTGCGACGAGGATGGGATTCGAACCCACGCGTGCAGAGCACAATGGATTAGCAGTCCATCACCTTAACCACTCGGCCACCTCGTCACCGATGTTTTCTTCATTATGATGACCTTCCAGGGTGTAATCAGAAAAAGCACATAATGTTGAACCTAGCTCATGTTTTCGCGCGGTGCCAGCAACAAATGCTCACAGGGGAATTAGCTCAAATGGTAGAGCGCTCGCTTAGCATGCGAGAGGTAGCGGGATCGATGCCCGCATTCTCCACAAGACTTTCCTTCCTTCTCTCTTCTGTTGAGAGGGTAATGACTGAGAATGAGAGACACATTGGACAGACGAAATACTAGGATAGAAGTCAGTAAGTCATATCACTGTTCAAAATGAAGCCAGGTGTGGAATCCAAGTCGAAGATCTTTTTAACCACGCAGAAAAAACATGCAGACAAGGGCGCTTGACGTCAGACTTTACACCCCAGAGGTGAATTCAGATGAAATGAAAGGAATTTGTTATGTTCACATGAGTTTTGCGAGGAGACTGAATTCTCAATCAAGTTTCAATTGGGAAGAGAACTCTCTCTGGTGGATAGAGGATTGTTGTGACTGTAGACTTAACTTTCTCTACATGCACGCATAGAAGAATAAAGGCTACTTGACTGCGACGAGGATGGGATTCAAACCCACGCGTGCAGAGCACAATGGATTAGCAGTCCATCGCCTTAACCACTCGGCCACCTCGTCACCGATGTTTTCTTCATTATGATGACCTTCCAGGGTGTAATCAGAAAAAGCACATAATGTTGAACCTAGCTCGTGTTTTCGCGCGGTGCCAGCAACAAATGCTCACAGGGGAATTAGCTCAAATGGTAGAGCGCTCGCTTAGCATGCGAGAGGTAGCGGGATCGATGCCCGCATTCTCCACAAGACTTTCCTTCCTTCTCTCTTCTGTTGAGGGGGTAATGACTGAGAATGCGAGACACGTTGGACAGACGAAATACTGGGATAGAAGTCAGTAAGTCATATCACTGTCCAAAATGAAGCCAGGTGTGGAATCCAAGTTGAAGATCTTTTTAACCACGCAGAAAAAACATGCAGACAAGGGCGCTTGACGTCAGACTTTACACCCCAGAGGTGAATTCAGATGAAATGAAAGGAACTTGTTATGTTCACATGAGTTTTGCGAGGAGACTGAATTCTCAATCAAGTTTCAATTGGGAAGAGAACTCTCTTTGGTGGATAGAGGATTGTTGTGACTGTAGACTTAACTTTCTCTACATGCACGCATAGAAGAATAAAGGCTACTTGACTGCGACGAGGATGGGATTCGAACCCACGCGTGCAGAGCACAATGGATTAGCAGTCCATCGCCTTAACCACTCGGACACCTCGTCAACGATGATTTAATTGTTAAGATGACCTTCCAGGGTGTAATCAGAAAAAGCACATAATGTTGAACCTAGCTCGTGTTTTCGCGCGGTGCCAGCAACAAATGCTCACAGGGGAATTAGCTCAAATGGTAGAGCGCTCGCTTAGCATGTGAGAGGTAGCGGGATCGATGCCCGCATTCTCCACAAGACTTTCCTTCCTTCTCTCTTCTGTTGAGGGGGTAATGACTGAGAATGAGAGACACGTTGGACAGACGAAATACTGGGATAGAAGTCAGGCGCTCTTGTCAGTAAGTCATATCACTGTCCAAAATGAAGCCAGGTGTGGAATCCAAGTTGAAGATCTTTTTAACCACGCAGAAAAAACACGCGGACAAGGGCGCTTGACGTCAGACTTTACACCCGAGAGGTGAATTCAGATGAAATGAAAGGAACTTGTTATGTTCACATGAGTTTTGCGAGGAGACTGAATTCTCAATTGGGAAGAGAACTCTCTTTGGTGGATAGAGGGTTGTTGTGACTGTAGACTTAACTTTCTCTACATGCACGCATAGAAGAATAAAGGCTACTTGACTGCGACGAGGATGGGATTCGAACCCACGCGTGCAGAGCACAATGGATTAGCAGTCCATCGCCTTAACCACTCCGCCACCTCGTCACCGATGTTTTCTTCATTATGATGACCTTCCAGGGTGTAATCAGAAAAAGCACATAATGTTGAACCTAGCTCGTGTTTTCGCGCGGTGCCAGCAACAAATGCTCACAGGGGAATTAGCTCAAATGGTAGAGCGCTCGCTTAGCATGCGAGAGGTAGCGGGATCGATGCCCGCATTCTCCACAAGACTTTCCTTCCTTCTCTCTTCTGTTGAGGGGGTAATGACTGAGAATGCGAGACACGTTGGACAGACGAAATACTGGGATAGAAGTCAGTAAGTCATATCACTGTCCAAAATGAAGCCAGGTGTGGAATCCAAGTTGAAGATCCTTTTAACCACGCAGAAGGGCGCTTGACGTCAGACTTTACACCCCAGAGGTGAATTCAGATGAAATGAAAGGAACTTGTTATGTTCACATGAGTTTTGCGAGGAGACTGAATTCTCAATCAAGTTTCAATTGGGAAGAGAACTCTCTTTGGTGGATAGAGGATTGTTGTGACTGTAGACTAAACTTTCTTTACATGCACGCATAGAAGAATAAAGGCTACTTGACTGCGACGAGGATGGGATTCGAACCCACGCGTGCAGAGCACAATGGATTAGCAGTCCATCGCCTTAACCACTCGGCCATCTCGTCACCGATGTTTTCTTCATTATGATGACCTTCCAGGGTGTAATCAGAAAAAGCACATAATGTTGAACCTAGCTCGTGTTTTCGCGCGGTGCCAGCAACAAAAGCTCACAGGGGAATTAGCTCAAATGGTAGAGCGCTCGCTTAGCATGCGAGAGGTAGCGGGATCGATGCCCGCATTCTCCACAAGACTTTCCTTCCTTCTCTCTTCTGTTGAGGGGGTAATGACTGAGAATGCAAGACACGTTGGACAGACGAAATACTGGGATAGAAGTCAGTAAGTCATATCACTGTCCAAAATGAAGCCAGGTGTGGAATCCAAGTTGAAGATCCTTTTAACCACGCAGAAGGGCGCTTGACGTCAGACTTTACACCCCAGAGGTGAATTCAGATGAAATGAAAGGAACTTGTTATGTTCACATGAGTTTTGCGAGGAGACTGAATTCTCAATCAAGTTTCAATTGGGAAGAGAACTCTCTTTGGTGGATAGAGGATTGTTGTGACTGTAGACTTAACTTTCTCTACATGCACGCATAGAAGAATAAAGGCTACTTGACTGCGACGAGGATGGGATTCGAACCCACGCGTGCAGAGCACAATGGATTAGCAGTCCATCGCCTTAACCACTCGGCCACCTCGTCAACGATGATTTAATTGTTAAGATGACCTTCCAGGGTGTAATCAGAAAAAGCACATAATGTTGAACCTAGCTCGTGTTTTCGCGCGGTGCCAGCAACAAATGCTCACAGGGGAATTAGCTCAAATGGTAGAGCGCTCGCTTAGCATGTGAGAGGTAGCGGGATCGATGCCCGCATTCTCCACAAGACTTTCCTTCCTTCTCTCTTCTGTTGAGGGGGTAATGACTGAGAATGAGAGACACGTTGGACAGACGAAATACTGGGATAGAAGTCAGGCGCTCTTGTCAGTAAGTCATATCACTGTCCAAAATGAAGCCAGGTGTGGAATCCAAGTTGAAGATCTTTTTAACCACGCAGAAAAGACATGCAGACAAGGGCGCTTGACGTCAGACTTTACACCCCAGAGGTGAATTCAGATGAAATGAAAGGAACTTGTTATGTTCACATGAGTTTTGCGAGGAGACTGAATTCTCAATCAAGTTTCAATTGGGAAGAGAACTCTCTTTGGTGGATAGAGGATTGTTGTGACTGTAGACTTAACTTTCTCTACATGCACGCATAGAAGAATAAAGGCTACTTGACTGCGACTCGAACCCACGCGTGCAGAGCACAATGGATTAGCAGTCCATCGCCTTAACCACTCAGCCACCTCGTCAACGATGATTTAATTGTTAAGATGACCTTCCAGGGTGTAATCAGAAAAAGCACATAATGTTGAACCTAGCTCGTGTTTTCGCGCGGTGCCAGCAACAAATGCTCACAGGGGAATTAGCTCAAATGGTAGAGCGCTCGCTTAGCATGTGAGAGGTAGCGGGATCGATGCCCGCATTCTCCACAAGACTTTCCTTCCTTCTCTCTTCTGTTGAGGGGGTAATGACTGAGAATGAGAGACACGTTGGACAGACGAAATACTGGGATAGAAGTCAGGCGCTCTTGTCAGTAAGTCATATCACTGTCCAAAATGAAGCCAGGTGTGGAATCCAAGTTGAAGATCTTTTTAACCACGCAGAAAAGACATGCAGACAAGGGCGCTTGATGTCAGACTTTACACCCCAGAGGTGAATTCAGATGAAATGAAAGGAACTTGTTATGTTCACATGAGTTTTGCGAGGAGACTGAATTCTCAATTGGGAAGAGAACTCTCTTTGGTGGATAGAGGATTGTTGTGACTGTAGACTTAACTTTCTCTACATGCACGCATAGAAGAATAAAGGCTACTTGACTGCGACGAGGATGGGATTCGAACCCACGCGTGCAGAGCACAATGGATTAGCAGTCCATCGCCTTAACCACTCGGCCACCTCGTCAACGATGATTAAATTGTTAAGATGACCTTCCAGGGTGTCATCAGAAAAAGCACATAATGTTGAACCTTGCTCGTGTTTTCCCGCGGTGCCAGCAACAAATGCTCACAGGGGAATTAGCTCAAATGGTAGAGCGCTCGCTTAGCATGCGAGAGGTAGCGGGATCCATGCCCGCATTCTCCACAAGACTTTCCTTCCTTCTCTCTTCTGTTGAGGGGGTAATGACTGAGAATGCGAGACACGTTGGACAGACAAAATACTGGGATAGAAGTCAGTAAGTCATATCACTGTCCAAAATGAAGCCAGGTGTGGAATCCAAGTTGAAGATCTTTTTTATGAAGGACAAAAAATGACATAAGCATAAATAAATAAATAAATAAGTAAATAGATAGATAAATGAATAAATGTAAAAATAATTAGATTAATACTTAAACCAAAGCCAAAATAAATACATTTTGGTCATGAAATAGGCTATTTATATATTTTTATATTTATTTATTTATTTATTTCTGCATTTATTTATTTATTTACTTCTACATTTATTTATTTATTTCTACATTTCCATATTTATTTATTTACTTATTTCTACATTTCCGCATTTATTTATGTATTTATTATTTCTACATTTATGAATTTCTATATTTCCACATCATTTATTTCTGTGTCCCTGTCCGACGAGGAAAAGGAAATATGTAAATTGAGTGGGTGGTCCTTAGTCACTCTGAATTGGGATTGGTTATATCGGTGTGATTGGATCTACTACTACTGCCTTGACTTGAACTTTGCCTTAATACCTTGAGCCCGCTGCGCCACAAGCCGCTTAGCTAACCAAAAGTTGTCGAGCTTGTTTCACGTAGTCATGGAAACCTTTACTCGAGCCATTGCCAATGATCTAAGATCTTTGGCGAATGATTTTGAGAACAACGCACCCAATGACTACCTTCAGTTTCGTCTGGAAAGATTATTGGAGGATTTAGTTCAGCTCAACGCTGACATGGATTATGAGGTTGACTTAGTAGTGCTAGATAGCCTTCAAGAAGTCGCCCACCAGCTTCACGTCCTGTCGGAGACGGAGGAAGCGACGATTGGACGTCCATCGTACCTTCTACCTCCAGATATAATTAAAGTTCACCTCCTTATGGGGCACACGGCTGGAGACATTGCGCGGTTGTTCGGAGTGTGCGAGAGAACAATTCGTCGGAGGATGGGGCAGTATGGGATAAGGTAATAATCATAATTCTGCCTAGTCCTTTAGTCTTAAGCAGGCTGCAGAAGTTTGAAGTCACCTTTAGAGATATGCATGTGGCGCAGGGATAGGGACAAAATTAAGACTATTGAGAGGCTGAGGGAGGCTATATCCTTGCCGAAGCCAGCTACTGATCTGTTCAATGATAAGCCAAGCGCTGGTAACTGAGAGCCCGGCGGTTGTAGATGAGCAGCCGCCTATTCATTCGACCAGGGTCATGCTTCTAACAGTACAACCCTTTGGATCGGCTGTCAAGGCTGGTTATTAGCTTCCGAGGCTGTCGACTAGCACGCCGAAGCTAGCTACATTAGCCATTGATTTCGATGGTCATTTTCTTCTGTTGTATTTTAGTGGCGTCCTCCACCAAATGGAGGGGTGCGGTGGGGGTGTTGTGGTAATTTTTGGACTTTTCGACCACAGTGTCTGCTGTCGCCTGCTGACTGTGACAGCAACAGAGATGGTAAAGATGTTAGACAGCTGCCTCCATTTATCAGGCAAAAATGTCAGCTATCTCTGGTTTCAATTTTAATTGCAGCTAAGCTAATGAAAAAACAACTGGCCTGTTGTGATCACTGTGTTTTGTTTGTACTGTTGTCGTATTTGTGTAATGTTAACCATATGGTTTTCTTTATGATCAGAGTCCACGATCTATTAACGCCATTGGAGGACAAGGATCTGGATGAAACTGTCACCCAAATTCTTCAGCACCATCCCAACTGTGGGTACAAAATGATGGCTGGGCACCTGCATGCAAAAGGCATTCGCATACAGAGTAAGTGATTGGAGTCATACCCATTCATCTGATTGGGAAGGTCAGAGAGAGAGAGTCAGAGAGAGTGAGAGAGAGAGAGAGAAACAGCTGACCCATGCATGTAGTTTAGACTCTAGTTGGAAGTACTACAGGAGAAAACTTTAGGATTATTGTGCATCAAAAATTACCTGTGTGCTTGATGAAAGGTTTCTGTACTGATTTCATTAACCTGACCATAGACCATAACCTATATGGATTTCATAGACTAAAACATACAAAAACTTTGTGGAATAAAACTAGACTACAACTAACGATAATTCAAATGAATAAAATGTGACTCACTAAACTAATATGCATTTTAGTCAAAAGACTAAGACATAAATTAAATTAAAATTGGTTGCCAAAATGAACACTGCTTAGAATGTGGGGAGAAAAGATGCTTCATTTACTGCCAGGCTACATTTTAGGAGAGGGTCAACTTGTTTTTGAGTAAACCTAATTTTGTGTCCCTTTTTGCATATTATAGGACAGCGTGTGCAGGAATCAATGCGTCGCATGGATCCCCATGGAGTTTTGATGCGCACCCTCCAGCTTAACCCTCGAAGGCGCAGGAGGTACTCTGTACCAGCGCCTAACAGTTTGTGGCACATTGATGGCAATCATAAATTGATAAGGTAGGCTATCTGAAGAATAGTAACAACTTCAACGAGTTTTACAAAATATCATAGAAACCTCAGCACAGTAAATAATATGTTGAAAACGAGATAGATAGCTAACTACTTTAATTCAAAACACTTTACAGAACCATACATTGAATCCAGTTTGAATCCTGGAAATGTCTTGATGGAAAAGGGGTAAGAGATCCATGGTACATGTAGTGGTTGCTCTTAATATATGTCCATACATAAATATTTCAGATGGCGTTTCGTTGTGCATGGTGGTGTTGACGGTTTTAGTCGTCTCATTGTGTACCTGCATGCCGCCACCAACAACCGTGCAGCAACAGTCTTGAGAAGCTTTCTAGAAGCTGTGGATGTCTACGGTGTGCCATCTCGTGTGAGGTCAGATAAAGGAGGGGAAAATGTTGCTGTTGCACGCTACATGGTGACTAACAGAGGACTTAACAGGAGTTCCCATATTGCTGGCAGGAGTGTCCATAATCAAAGGTAACATTTGTAACCCAGATGCCTCCTTTTCTTTTGTACTCAAAATGCATTTTTAAACAGATCTGTGGATTATGTCCATCATTGGTTACTGTTAGGTTGTTTTCACACCAGTAATTTGGAATGACGTAATGATAAACAGTCTTACTTTTTTCAATCAGAATAGAGAGACTCTGGAGAGACGTTTACGTGGGAGTGCTTGATCTGTTCTACACAATCTTCACAAACCTTGAGAGAGAGGGCTTTCTCAATCCTGACAGCGAAGTTCACCTGTATGCTCTACACTGGTGCTTTCTGCCTCACATCCAGAAACACCTTGAGGTTTTCCAGCATGGCTGGAACTGCCACCGGCTGAGCACTGAGGGAAATCGGTCCCCACTTCAACTGTGGACTCGCCATGAGCGTGAGGCACCGCAAGACCCCATGCAGGTTTGAATTTTTTTGTATGACTGTCCTACATAATAGTCAACATCCTAACCACCTTATCTAATATTATACAAGTGTTTCAATTGTTAATGCAGGGACAGACCACTCCAAAGTTCTGTTCTGCACGGCTGCATCTGTAGAATAATGTTTACATAAGTCTCATTTGTTAAATAATATTTCAAAGTGTTTTAATTCACTTTTTTACATTCTTTTAGTAAATGTCAGGTTGCACAACCAACTATATTTATTATTTCCTAGTATTTATTCGACCTAAAATCTTTAGTAAGTAACCCCGAGTTTCTACGGTGGCTAACACATTATTTTGTGGTTATGTTTTGTATTTACATTTCAAAATTAATTTTTAAAATAGGTTTATTTGAAATGTTTTGAACATAAGATGAAGTGTTTTGAAGTTATCGATAAAGTACCATTTTAAATAGTTTAAATAGAGGTTTGAGATTGCAAAACATAAAAGAAAACATATTATTTCAATACACTGAAAATATACTCAGAAAATAGGTTTTAGAGAATAAAGTGATGCATGTCATGAATCGAATATTGTAAGAGGAAATAAGGCACTCAGCCACACTTATGTCAATGACCAAACTACTAAAGTAGTTTGATATCCAGTAACTAAATGGAGCTTTAAAATTGTTGCTACAATGTTGAATTGAGAATTTGATACGTTCAACCAGTTATTTTAAAACTAGGTTTTATTAAGTTACCAGTTACACAGTTTGAGGACGGCTTTCATGTCTTTAGATAATGAATACAATCACTGATTCTGGTAGAACAGACCCTGTAACTGTATCTCCTGTAATTACAGGTTGACATAGAGTATGGAGTTGACTGGCCTGGACCATGTGGTCATCGACATCCAGATGTTGTTGTCCCTGAAGTTGAACTGCAGCGCTCGCTGACTGAGCAGGAAGTAGAAAGTCTACCAGAGCCTGACGGTCCTCTGTCCAATGTGTTGGATGTCTACATACAAACTGTGAGCCTGTTGTCAGAAATGCTCCAGTAAATTCCAAATTCACAAGGTTCAAGCTAAATGGAGAAGCAAGGGGTAGTGAGTTTGCTATACATTTAACGATTATAAATGAGATTTGTATTTTTTGTACTTGTATAACAAACATAATGAAATTTACATTTGACAAATGGTAAGGGCAGGACATCAAGTGTTTTTATGTATTTTATTATCAACAGTCTTCATATAAAATACCTTCTGTAATGTACAACATGCTCACGAACATCTAGAAGGTTAAAACATGTTTAATTCTTATGGTTATCTAACATTCATAAACCACAATAACTGTCCTGTTGTAAAGATTTCTTGTTCTAAAACATTTAGCTGAAATGTAAATAAAGAGACATTCTGCGAATCAGGCAGCACAACAATCTGCTTTTCTACCCTCTTTCAGAAGAAGATAAAAGAACAAGAACTCAGGGTGTCTCACTTTAAACAATGGACTCTTTTTCAATGGAGTTCTTTTGAATTCAAAGTCAATGCAGGAAAAGTACAGGTGTACATGATAATGCTGACATTGGCTGCATTTCATCAGTTGTCCCAATAAGAAATAACAGTGACCCAGCAGGCGCAGTACCCGAGTGCTGAACTATTGTCTAAATGGAATGCATCCATTATTAATGTTATTAATTACACTTGGGTTTTTCCTTTTTTGACAAGGGTTGCACACTGACAGAACTATGTGCTACTTTTGGTCTCACTCAAATGATTTTTAACTGAACTAGTTGCATTTTTTCCCCAGGAACGATAACAGTTTTTAAATAGCCAAAGGCAAAACATTTTCTACAGTTATGATATGCTGAACTGGGGGACAGTAACACATGCACACTCCTTAGACCAATCCAAAACCAGTATCAACACTCCACATAGCAGCAAGGATGTCTCTTTCGAAGATATTATAGTCTTTGCAATGTGCTGGGAGTTTAAGGAGATGAAAGCAGGTGGATGACCCAGGGAAGCTGCTCTCCACCACTTCAACATCCAACTGTCTGGGAAGTACATCCCAGCCCACCCAAAACCGCACAAGTTTCCCAAGTAGGTTTGGTGAGGCTACCACAGGAGAGAAGAAAGTACATGTTTATGTTATTAATTTGTAAAATCAGTACAATATAAAACAGACCTCCAGTTAAACAACCTGGGAGGACTCTTACATTAATTACACATCTACTTACCATTCTCAATGAACGTGCGAAGGTATCCTGTGATCCTACATGCATCTTCCAAAGATACATCACTCTCTTCCTCTTGGTCCTGTGAAGGCCAGTTTATCTTTTCCAAGACCATCTGACAAAATAATTTTTAATCATTTATCACCTGCTTTTTCAAACAGCCAAGAAAGTACAATAAAAATGCCATACAGATAAATATAAGACATAGTTGACACACTGATAAAAGCTTATAATAAATATAAATTATTATAAGGATTTTGGATTAATTTCCCTTCAGGTCTCTCCCAAGTATAGGGTTGCAACTAACAATAAGTTTCATTAAACAATAATCTAATAAATATTTTTAAAGCTCTAATCTTAATTTGTCTATGAAATGTCAGAAACAATTTTAAAAGTTACAGTTAAAGTATAGTCGAAATTGAAGTCTTTAAAAATCTTTTTTAGTTGAACTAACAATCTATCATATTTTTAAAAGCTGAGATATACTGCATTTTTTGTCTTTAAAAAAATTGAAGAATGATTTTATTTATTTATGAATGATTTTATGATCAGCAAAATAGTCATGATTATTTTTCAGTCAAGCAACTTATATAATTAACTGAAATGTACTGAAACCAGTGGCTTCCTGAAAGTAGAAAATAAGACCAACTTCCTGGGGCTAGTTGGAGTGTTTTTGACTTTGAGCATTTACCTGTGGTGTGCACTGCATATCAGATGTCCCTGGAAAGAGAAGGGGAATTGTGTCTTTCCTCTCTGTTAGCAAAGGCCAAATCAGTGTCTCCTTTAACCCCCGTCGTAACTGTTTGACTTGTCTGGAAGTCCTTCGAAGGACCTGTAAAACATATGCATCACAACAGAAAAGCCAAGCAGCCTTACTTCTGTTCAACTCGAAGCTCTTATGACAAACCCATCAATGTTTATTTGTGTATCTCACAGGGGGAAAAAAGCCAAATTGCCGAAATGTGGAAAATTCAGTCAAAACTCCATCTCTGTCCAGTGGGATTTCAATGATCTGTTTAGTACAGTATACTCACAGCATGGATGAGGAGTTTGTCCAGCAGCCATCTCCTGTTCTCAGATGTGACTAGAGGCAAATCCCAGGACATTGCCAGCTCATTGATGGTGTCCTTTACATCAGCTGATAATTCTGCTGTACCATCCAGCTTATAATGAAAATTAGAAATTATAATTGATATCTCAAGAACACTTTGTTTTCAAACATTAATATATGAAAAGGTTATTTTTATTTCTAAATTGAAGTTATTAATGAATTGAGTCAGAAAACATTTGTTTCAAATCACATGAAAAATGTAATTATCAGTTTTTGTATTACTCAAGCAAAAACAAAGCCATCTGTACAGAAGCGTAATGCATCCACTTGAGAAAAAAATATTTGTTACGTTTTTCTGATTAAGGAGATGTGTTATTTTCATGAAAATACTTAAATCTATAAAACAATCTCTTCAGAAATCTTGCGAATTTAGAAAAACTAATATTTTTTTCTCAAGTGAATGCATTATGCTTCAGTACAAATGGTTTCTCTTATAATAAGTAATTTGTTAAAATCATGTTTGCTCAAATAACATTTTACAAAATGGCATCTGTCACTATAACTGAGTGATTTATTCAAGCACTCCCAGGTGGTGCAAAGTAGAACATGATTTGATTGCAGAATTATCTATGTTGATCTGCTGAATAAATAGTATTGAAATAGTATTAGTCTAAAAATACTCAGTGACAATTTTGTTCCAATGTCATACTGTTTACTGTTTTACCCCTACTTATTCTTGGTAAAATGTTTTTGAAAAAAGTTATCATACCATCTTGATTGTCTCACGGATATCAAGGTCAGCACAGTCCTTTATATCTATGGTGGCTTCTTCTGGGGATCCACCAAAGAGCACATGCAGGATTGCTGGGCTCAGTCCCCCAAGGCTTGGCCCACCATGTAGAAATGAATGACCAATCATTCGGCCAGCAACAACAAAGAAGTCGCTCTCCAGAAGGAAATGGGAAGTGGAGGGAATCAAATGATCTTTCTCACCCTCAAACAGAAGTGTTCCCCCTGGCGCTTAAAATAAAAGAAAACAGTCAAACCATATATAAGGTAATGTAAAGGAAATAGATATTCTGCTGTCATACAGCATTTGTAAAGTTCATTCCATCAATTAGCAGATATAGAAACAGATATATTCACAAACATGCACATGCAGCAATCAGGCAGGATTATTGTACTTGTCTGGGGACAGATTTTTTTTCAGAGTGGGACTGGCAGAGACCAAACAAAGAACCCCATTGCTGATAAACAAGCTCAGTCACAATGCATCACAAAACATCAGTGAAATAAATAGAATTAAAAATAATATTTTTTACTTACTAAATTTGATGTCAAAACCATACTGAAGTTTGGACATGGTTGTTGCAAAGAAATGGCGAGTCACACCATCACCAGTTGCTGGATCTCCTAAAGAAGAAGACACACATTGCATAAATCAGTAGAAAAAAACATAGTAAGGAAAATATCGTTTGCTGTTTAGAAATCGTATGTGATAATTTGGGATGGCAACTACAGATCTAAATACCTCTACTGCTCCATAACTTACAGAAAATTCCAAATAATCATTCTCTACCCATTTATGACTGCTTTAACTGAGCCTGCACATTGCTATCTAATATCTGTCATTTAATGTGTTTGTCCACCTCTGTTACTTTCCTTGTGATTAGATGTAACATTACATTTCTATTCCCTGTAGAAGTATAGGTTAAATTAATAAACATAAATTGGTTAACATTTTTTATCTTTAGTTTTTTTTGTTTGTATTAGTGTGTAAGACATTTACCCTTCAGTGTGCATGCCAAAGGGGAAGCCCACTCAACATGAGCCATTTTATAAAAAGCAAGGATTGCCCTTTCCCTGTCTTCTGCACTGTCTCCAAGATCCATGACCAGACTTAGTGGTTTTCCAGTCGCATACTGATTTGAAATCTCTTCTTTGAACTTATTTGCTGCTTCGGCAGGATCTGGCTCAATTTTCCAATCTATAACAGTAAAAAAAAAAAAGGAAATACAAAAAAATATGATTTAATCTATATATTATATATATCCATATATAATATATACAGTAATGTGCAGATTTCATGTAACACACCAGAAAAGCCTCTCTCCTCAAAGGGATCTAAATCAATAATCTGAGCTGTAGGCATATTTCCTTGATGGGGCACTGAGTTGTCCATGTTGCTGGCCCTTGCTGTTTGACTCTCCTGCTGTCTTGTCAACGAGCTCACAAATCTACCTTCACGTTGGGGAGTGCGTGGACTTTCTGTGGCAACCTCCATTTGCCCCTCAACACTGCTCTGTAATTGTCTTAGATATAAAGAGGTGATTTTTGTTAGTGTTTTGATCACATTGCAAGATACAATTCCAAAAGAACAGCAATGTAGTAACAAGAGTTGAAAATAAATTTAAATTCAACAGTTAGTTACAGTTCTTAGAAAATATCCAGGACATGCAGAAATCCCCATTTTGCCTTTTACAAAGTGACTTTTTTTAAATAAAAAGAGGACTATTTGGGCCCATACTTTCAATCAAAAGATGCTGTATGTCACAATGTTTGCACTCTTTGTTTTTGAATACATTTCGCACTGCAAGGTACACATACACACAGTCACTATCAAGACACTCTACAACTGCTGGCTGGAGGTGCCCTGCTGTATGCCCCCTTTCTTGATATATGACTATACATGCTGACAAATATGATACATTAACTATGTAGAGCAATACCTCATGCAGTCATCACTATGAGCCTTAATACTTGAAAAAGGGAATTCTTCTCCACATCTGACACATTTCTGAGGTGGTCCAACCAGCTCCCTACTGCATCCTGGTTGACATATCTGTAGAGGAGATCAGAATAAAATTACACACAAAAAATAATCATGTAACTGACATTCATAATCTGCAAGAGCAGTTTTTAAATGAGAAACATACAGGCTCCACATTCAGATTTCTTTGAAGAGGTCGAATGAAAATGGTAGCATGACCAATCTGGGTTTGTGCATCTTTAAGATGTCGGACATGGTAGCCGTCATTGGGACAGGGGATGATGACCAGTTGGCGACTTCGTGTTGCTCCAGAAATTTTAAGCAGTTCAAATCCCCCTCCCTCTCTGAGTTTTGGAAATGCTGCTAAGAGGAAGTCACTGAACTCAGTTGAATTTGTCTGACTGCCTGAGAAGAGAAGACAGAGGATATGTATAACAAAGGCAATTACTAACATAAAAAGTACTTAATATTATAATAGTGTATTACAATAAAATAAAATTTTAATCATAAATTCACATACAGCAGACATCCTCCAAAAAAGGGTCTAAATTGTGATTATGATTCTATACAAACCTTGAAATGTAAGACGTTTATCCCCCAATCCTGCAGCAGCAAGCCTCTGTTTGGCAAATCGATTGGGGACTAGCTCCACATTTTTATCGTTAAGACAGCAGAAGTTATGAGTGTAAGAATAAAGTTGTGCGGGCACAGCAAGGGATCGCCGATCTGTCAACCTTCTCCCTCCCTGTCTGTACGGGCCAAACAGTCTTGAAACTTCGGCTAGGATAAAGTGAAGACAACAGGCATTTTAGGACATAATAATAACTGCACTTATAACTGCACAGCGCAACTGAAGAAACCCATCATCACCGATTGAATTACATATTAGTCTACACAACCAAACTGACACACATTCTTAATTTTTTCATCCGTACAGTCTCTTATTTCGTATCACAAAACGTTAATTGCGGAAACCCACCGTCAACTGGGTGTGCGGGTGTGTGTGATGGTGGAGGTGAATTTGACGGCTGACGTGAATTTGCCGCGTTTACAGCAGCCGGTGCTGCAGAAAAAAATAACAACATGGTCGGTGAATTCAGTTTAAGTTAGTACAGTAGCCTTTGTTTTTTTTGTTATATAACCACTTTTGTGGTCGCACTTGTTAAATGATCGATCTGCACAGGTGTAACTTACTGTTTTCAAGCTGGTTAGCTAAATCCCGCAGCAGATCTGGCAGCGGCCTCCCAGACGAAGCCATTGCGGGAGTAGCAATTATGTTACCAAGGTTAGAGTTGATAGTAATCGATTGCTACGGTCTGGTTTTCCCAGCTGACCAATCCTGCTTCAGAGTGACGTTAGGTCCACCCACTCAATTTGCATATTTACTTTTCCTCATACGACATGGACACAGAAATACATAAATAAATAAATGTGGGAATAAATAAATAAATAAATGTAGAAATGTAGAAATACATAAATAAATAGATGTGGAAATGTAGAAATAAATAAATAAATGTAGAAATACATTAATAAATAGATGTGGAAATGTAGAAATAAATGTAGAAATAAATAACTAAATAAATGTCGAAATGAATAAATAAATAAATAAATGTAGAAATAAATAAGTAAATTGATTAATTAATATATAATAGCCCTTTTATGTATTTATTTGGTATATATGCATTTATTTGATCATTTATTCATTTATTTATTTATTTATGCTTATGTCATTTTTTGTCCTTCATACTTTTTAACCACGCAGAAGGGCGCTTGACGTCAGACTTTACACCCCAGAGGTGAATTCAGATGAAATGAAAGGAACTTGTTATGTTCACATGAGTTTTGCGAGGAGACTGAATTCTCAATCAAGTTTCAATTGGGAAGAGAACTCTCTTTGGTGGATAGAGGATTGTTGTGACTGTAGACTTAACTTTCTCTACATGCACGCATTGAAGAATAAAGGTTACTTGACTGCGACGAGGATGGGATTCGAACCCACGCGTGCAGAGCACAATGGATTAGCAGTCCATCGCCTTAACCACTCGGCCACCTCGTCACCGATGTTTTCTTCATTATGATGACCTTCCAGGGTGTAATCAGAAAAAGCACATAATGTTGAACCTAGCTCGTGTTTTCGCGCGGTGCCAGCAACAAAAGCTCACAGGGGAATTAGCTCAAATGGTAGAGCGCTCGCTTAGCATGCGAGAGGTAGCGGGATCGATGCCCGCATTCTCCACAAGACTTTCCTTCCTTCTCTCTTCTGTTGAGGGGGTAATGACTGAGAATGCGAGACACGTTGGACAGACGAAATACTGGGATAGAAGTCAGGCGCTCTTGTCAGTAAGTCATATCACTGTCCGAAATGAAGCCAGGTGTGGAATCCAAGTTGAAGATCTTTTTAACCACGCAGAAGGGCGCTTGACGTCAGACTTTACACCCTAGAGGTGAATTCAGATGAAATGAAAGGAACTTGTTATGTTCACATGAGTTTTGCGAGGAGACTGAATTCTCAATCAAGTTTCAATTGGGAAGAGAACTCTCTTTGGTGGATAGAGGATTGTTGTGACTGTAGACTTAACTTTCTCTACATGCACGCATAGAAGAATAAAGGCTACTTGACTGCAACGAGGATGGGATTCGAACCCACGCGTGCAGAGCACAATGGATTAGCAGTCCATCGCCTTAACCACTCGGCCACCTCGTCACCGATGTTTTCTTCATTATGATGACCTTCCAGTGTGTAATCAGAAAAAGCACATAATGTTGAACCTAGCTCGTGTTTTCGCGCGGTGCCAGCAACAAATGCTCACAGGGGAATTAGCTCAAATGGTAGAGCGCTCGCTTAGCATGCGAGAGGTAGTGGGATCGATGCCCGCATTCTCCACAAGACTTTCCTTCCTTCTCTCTTCTGTTGAGGGGGTAATGACTGAGAATGCGAGACACGTTGGACAGACGAAATACTGGGATAGAAGTCAGTAAGTCATATCACTGTCCAAAATGAAGCCAGGTGTGGAATCCAAGTTGATGATCTTTTTAACCACGCAGAAGGGCGCTTGACGTCAGACTTTACACCCCAGAGGTGAATTCAGATGAAATGAAAGGAACTTGTTATGTTCACATGAGTTTTGCGAGGAGACTGAATTCTCAATTGGGAAGAGAACTCTCTTTGGTGGATAGAGGATAGTTGTGACTGTAGACTTAACTTTCTCTACATGCACGCATAGAAGAATAAAGGCTACTTGACTGCGACGAGGATGGGATTCGAACCCACGCGTGCAGAGCACAATGGATTAGCAGTCCATCACCTTAACCACTCGGCCACCTCGTCACCGATGTTTTCTTCATTATGATGACCTTCCAGGGTGTAATCAGAAAAAGCACATAATGTTGAACCTAGCTCGTGTTTTCGCGCGGTGCCAGCAACAAATGCTCACAGGGGAATTAGCTCAAATGGTAGAGCGCTCGCTTAGCATGTGAGAGGTAGCGGGATCGATGCCCGCATTCTCCACAAGACTTTCCTTCCTTCTCTCTTCTGTTGAGGGGGTAATGACTGAGAATGAGAGACACGTTGGACAGATGAAATACTGGGATAGAAGTCAGTAAGTCATATCACTGTCCAAAATGAAGCCAGGTGTGGAATCCAAGTTGAAGATCTTTTTAACCACGCAGAAGGGCGCTTGACGTCAGACTTTACACCCCAGAGGTGAATTCAGATGAAATGAAAGGAACTTGTTATGTTCACATGAGTTTTGCGAGGAGACTGAATTCTCAATCAAGTTTCAATTGGGAAGAGAACTCTCTTTGGTGGATAGAGGATTGTTGTGACTGTAGACTTAACTTTCTCTACATGCACGCATAGAAGAATAAAGGCTACTTGACTGCGACGAGGATGGGATTCGAACCCACGCGTGCAGAGCACGATGGATTAGCAGTCCATCACCTTAACCACTCGGCCACCTCGTCACCGATGTTTTCTTCATTATGATGACCTTCCAGGGTGTAATCAGAAAAAGCACATAATGTTGAACCTAGCTCGTGTTTTCACGCGGTGCCAGCAACAAATGCTCACAGGGGAATTAGCTCAAATGGTAGAGCGCTCGCTTAGCATGTGAGAGGTAGCGGGATCGATGCCCGCATTCTCCACAAGACTTTCCTTCCTTCTCTCTTCTGTTGAGGGGGTAATGACTGAGAATGAGAGACACGTTGGACAGATGAAATACTGGGATAGAAGTCAGTAAGTCATATCACTGTCCAAAATGAAGCCAGGTGTGGAATCCAAGTTGAAGATCTTTTTAACCACGCAGAAAAGACATGCAGACAAGGGCGCTTGATGTCAGACTTTACACCCCAGAGGTGAATTCAGATGAAATGAAAGGAACTTGTTATGTTCACATGAGTTTTGCGAGGAGACTGAATTCTCAATTGGGAAGAGAACTCTCTTTGGTGGATAGAGGATTGTTGTGACTGTAGACTTAACTTTCTCTACATGCACGCATAGAAGAATAAAGGCTACTTGACTGCGACAAGGATGGGATTTGAACCCACGCATGCAGAGCACAATGGATTAGCAGTCCATCGCCTTAACCACTCGGCCACCTCGTCACCGATGTTTTCTTCATTATGATGACCTTCCAGGGTGTAATCAGAAAAAGCACATAATGTTGAACCTAGCTCGTGTTTTCCCGCGGTGCCAGCAACAACTGCTCACAGGGGAATTAGCTCAAATGGTAGAGCGCTCGCTTAGCATGCGAGAGGTAGCGGGATCAATGCCCGCATTCTCCACAAGACTTTCCTTCCTTCTCTCTTCTGTTGAGGGGGTAATGACTGAGAATGAGAGACATGTTGGACAGACGAAATACTGGGATAGAAGTCAGGCGCTCTTGTCAGTAAGTCATATCACTGTCCAAAATGAAGCCAGGTGTGGAATCCAAGTTGAAGATCTTTTTAACCACGCAGAAAAGACATGCAGACAAGGGCGCTTGACGTCAGACTTTACACCCCAGAGGTGAATTCAGATGAAATGAAAGGAACTCGTTATGTTCACATGAGTTTTGCAAGGAGACTGAATTCTCAATCAAGTTTCAATTGGGAAGAGAACTCTCTTTGGTGGATAGAGGATTGTTGTGACTGTAGACTTAACTTTCTCTACATGCACGCATAGAAGAATAAAGGCTACTTGACTGCGACAAGGATGGGATTCGAACCCACGCGTGCAGAGCACAATGGATTAGCAGTCCATCGCCTTAACCACTCGGCCACCTCGTCACCGATGTTTTCTTCATTATGATGACCTTCCAGGGTGTAATCAGAAAAAGCACATAATGTTGAACCTAGCTCGTGTTTTCGCGCGGTGCCAGCAACAAATGCTCACAGGGGAATTAGCTCAAATGGTAGAGCGCTCGCTTAGCATGTGAGAGGTAGCGGGATCGATGCCCGCATTCTCCACAAGACTTTCCTTCCTTCTCTCTTCTGTTGAGGGGGTAATGACTGAGAATGAGAGACATGTTGGACAGACGAAATACTGGGATAGAAGTCAGGCGCTCTTGTCAGTAAGTCATATCACTGTCCAAAATGAAGCCAGGTGTGGAATCCAAGTTGAAGATCTTTTTAACCACGCAGAAAAGACATGCAGACAAGGGCGCTTGACGTCAGACTTTACACCCCAGAGGTGAATTCAGATGAAATGAAAGAAACTCGTTATGTTCACATGAGTTTTGCAAGGAGACTGAATTCTCAATCAAGTTTCAATTGGGAAGAGAACTCTCTTTGGTGGATAGAGGATTGTTGTGACTGTAGACTTAACTTTCTCTACATGCACGCATAGAAGAATAGGCTACTTGACTGCGACGAGGATGGGATTCGAACCCACGCGTGCAGAGCACAATGGATTAGCAGTCCATCGCCTTAACCACTCGGCCACCTCGTCAACGATGATTTCTTCATTATGATGACCTTCCAGGGTGTAATCAGAAAAAGCACATAATGTTGAACCTAGCTCGTGTTTTCCCGCGGTGCTAGCAACAAATGCTCACAGGGGAATTAGCTCAAATGGTAGAGCGCTCGCTTAGCATGCGAAAGGTAGCGGGATCGATGCCCGCATTCTCCACAAGACTTTCCTTCCTTCTCTCTTCTGTTGAGGGGGTAATGACTGAGAATGCGAGACACGTTGGACAGACGAAATACTGGGATAGAAGTCAGTAAGTCATATCACTGTCCAAAATGAAGCCAGGTGTGGAATCCAAGTTGACAATCTTTTTAACCACGCAGAAAAAACATGCGGACAAGGGCGCTTGACGTCAGACTTTACACCCCAGAGGTGAATTCAGATGAAATGAAAGGAACTTGTTATGTTCACATGAGTTTTGCGAGTAGACTGAATTCTCAATCAAGTTTCAATTGGGAAGAGAACTCTCTTTGGTGGATAGAGGATTGTTGTGACTGTAGACTTAACTTTCTCTACATGCACGCATAGAAGAATAAAGGCTACTTGACTGCGACGAGGATGGGATTCGAACCCACGCGTGCAGAGCACAATGGATTAGCAGTCCATCACCTTAACCACTCGGCCACCTCGTCAACGATGATTTAATTGTTAAGATGACCTTCCAGGGTGTAATCAGAAAAAGCACATAATGTTGAACCTAGCTCGTGTTTTCGCGCGGTGCCAGCAACAAATGCTCACAGGGGAATTAGCTCAAATGGTAGAGCGCTCGCTTAGCATGTGAGAGGTAGCGGGATCGATGCCCGCATTCTCCACAAGACTTTCCTTCCTTCTCTCTTCTGTTGAGGGGGTAATGACTGAGAATGAGAGACACGTTGGACAGACGAAATACTGGGATAGAAGTCAGTAAGTCATATCACTGTCCAAAATGAAGCCAGGTGTGGAATCCAAGTTGACAATCTTTTTAACCACGCAGAAAAAACACACGGACAAGGGCGCTTGACGTCAGACTTTACACCCCAGAGGTGAATTCAGATGAAATGAAAGGAACTTGTTATGTTCACATGAGTTTTGCGAGGAGACTGAATTCTCAATTGGGAAGAGAACTCTCTTTGGTGGATAGAGGATTGTTGTGACTGTAGACTTAACTTTCTCTACATGCACGCATAGAAGAATAAAGGCTACTTGACTGCGACGAGGATGGGATTCGAACCCACGCGTGCAGAGCACAATGGATTAGCAGTCCATCGCCTTAACCACTCGGCCACCTCGTCACCGATGTTTTCTTCATTATGATGACCTTCCAGGGTGTAATCAGAAAAAGCACATAATGTTGAACCTAGCTCGTGTTTTCGCGCGGTGCCAGCAACAAATGCTCACAGGGGAATTAGCTCAAATGGTAGAGCGCTCGCTTAGCATGTGAGAGGTAGCGGGATCGATGCCCGCACTCTCCACAAGACTTTCCTTCCTTCTCTCTTCTGTTGAGGGGGTAATGACTGAGAATGCGAGACACGTTGGACAGACGAAATACTGGGATAGAAGTCAGTAAGTCATATCACTGTCCAAAATGAAGCCAGGTGTGGAATCCAAGTTGAAGATCTTTTTAACCACGCAGAAAAGACATGCAGACAAGGGCGCTTGACGTCAGACTTTACACCCCAGAGGTGAATTCAGATGAAATGAAAGGAACTTGTTATGTTCACATGAGTTTTGCAAGGAGACTGAATTCTCAATTGGGAAGAGAACTCTCTTTGGTGGATAGAGGATTGTTGTGACTGTAGACTTAACTTTCTCTACATGCACGCATAGAAGAATAAAGGCTACTTGACTGCGACGAGGATGGGATTCGAACCCACGCGTGCAGAGCACAATGGATTAGCAGTCCATCGCCTTAACCACTCGGCCACCTCGTCAACGATGATTTAATTGTTAAGATGACCTTCCAGGGTGTCATCAGAAAAAGCACATAATGTTGAACCTAGCTCGTGTTTTCCCGCGGTGCCAGCAACAAATGCTCACAGGGGATTTAGCTCAAATGGTAGAGCGCTCGCTTAGCATGTGAGAGGTAGCGGGATCAATGCCCGCATTCTCCACAAGACTTTCCTTTCTTCTCTCTTCTGTTGAGGGGGTAATGACTGAGAATGAGAGACACGTTGGACAGATGAAATACTGGGATAGAAGTCAGGCGCTCTTGTCAGTAACTCATATCACTGTCCAAAATGAAGCCAGGTGTGGAATCCAAGTTGAAGATCTTTTTAACCACGCAGAAAAAACATGCGGACAAGGGCGCTTGACGTCAGACTTTACACCCCAGAGGTGAATTCAGATGAAATGAAAGAAACTTGTTATGTTCACATGAGTTTTGCGAGGAGACTGAATTCTCAATTGGGAAGAGAACTCTCTTTGGTGGATAGAGGATTGTTGTGACTGTAGACTTAACTTTCTCTACATGCACGCATAGAAGAATAAAGGCTACTTGACTGCGACGAGGATGGGATTCGAACCCACGCGTGCAGAGCACAATGGATTAGCAGTCCATCGCCTTAACCACTCGGCCACCTCGTCAACGATGGCTTAATTGTTAAGATGACCTTCCAGGGTGTCATCAGAAAAAGCACATAATGTTGAACCTAGCTCGTGTTTTCGCGCGGTGCCAGCAACAACTGCTCACAGGGGAATTAGCTCAAATGGTAGAGCGCTCGCTTAGCATGTGAGAGGTAGCGGGATCGATGCCCGCATTCTCTACAAGACTTTCCTTCCTTCTTTCTTCTGTTGAGGGGGTAATGACTGAGAATGAGAGACACGTTGGACAGACGAAATACTGGGATAGAAGTCAGTAAGTCATATCACTGTCCAAAATGAAGCCAGGTGTGGAATCCAAGTTGAAGATCTTTTTAACCACGCAGAAAAAACACGCGGACAAGGGCGCTTGACGTCAGACTTTACACCCCAGAGGTGAATTCAGATGAAATGAAAGGAACTTGTTATGTTCACATGAGTTTTGCGAGGAGACTGAATTCTCAATCAAGTTTCAATTGGGAAGAGAACTCTCTTTGGTGGATAGAGGATTGTTGTGACTGTAGACTTAACTTTCTCTACATGCACGCATAGAAGAATAAAGGCTACTTGACTGCGACGAGGATGGGATTCGAACCCACGCGTGCAGAGCACAATGGATTAGCAGTCCATCGCCTTAACCACTCGGCCACCTCGTCAACGATGATTTAATTGTTAAGATGACCTTCCAGGGTGTAATCAGAAAAAGCACATAATGTTGAACCTAACTCGTGTTTTCGCGCGGTGCCAGCAACAAATGCTCACAGGGGAATTAGCTCAAATGGTAGAGCGCTCGCTTAGCATGTGAGAGGTAGCGGGATCGATGCCCGCATTCTCCACAAGACTTTCCTTCCTTCTCTCTTCTGTTGAGGGGGTAATGACTGAGAATGAGAGACACGTTGGACAGATGAAATACTGGGATAGAAGTCAGGCGCTCTTGTCAGTAAGTCATATCACTGTCCAAAATGAAGCCAGGTGTGGAATCCAAGTTGAAGATCTTTTTAACCACGCAGAAAAGACATGCAGACAAGGGCGCTTGACGTCAGACTTTACACCCCAGAGGTGAATTCAGATGAAATGAAAGGAACTTGTTATGTTCACATGAGTTTTGCGAGGAGACTGAATTCTCAATTGGGAAGAGAACTCTCTTTGGTGGATAGAGGATAGTTGTGACTGTAGACTTAACTTTCTCTACATGCACGCATAGAAGAATAAAGGCTACTTGACTGCGACAAGGATGGGATTCGAACCCACGCGTGCAGAGCACAATGGATTAGCAGTCCATCACCTTAACCACTCGGCCACCTCGTCACCGATGTTTTCTTCATTATGATGACCTTCCAGGGTGTAATCAGAAAAAGCACATAATGTTGAACCTAGCTCGTGTTTTCCCGCGGTGCCAGCAACAAATGCTCACAGGGGAATTAGCTCAAATGGTAGAGCGCTCGCTTAGCATGCGAGAGGTAGCGGGATCGATGCCCGCATTCTCCACAAGACTTTCCTTTCTTCTCTCTTCTGTTGAGGGGGTAATGACTGAGAATGAGAGACACATTGGACAGACGAAATACTGGGATAGAAGTCAGTAAGTCATATCACTGTCCAAAATGAAGCCAGGTGTGGAATCCAAGTTGACAATCTTTTTAACCACGCAGAAAAAACATGCGGACAAGGGCGCTTGACGTCAGACTTTACACCCCAGAGGTGAATTCAGATGAAATGAAAGGAACTTGTTATGTTCACATGAGTTTTGCGAGTAGACTGAATTCTCAATCAAGTTTCAATTGGGAAGAGAACTCTCTTTGGTGGATAGAGGATTGTTGTGACTGTAGACTTAACTTTCTCTACATGCACGCATAGAAGAATAAAGGCTACTTGACTGCGACGAGGATGGGATTCGAACCCACGCGTGCAGAGCACAATGGATTAGCAGTCCATCACCTTAACCACTCGGCCACCTCGTCACCGATGTTTTCTTCATTATGATGACCTTCCAGGGTGTAATCAGAAAAAGCACATAATGTTGAACCTAGCTCGTGTTTTCCCGCGGTGCCAGCAACAAATGCTCACAGGGGAATTAGCTCAAATGGTAGAGCGCTCGCTTAGCATGCGAGAGGTAGCGGGATCGATGCCCGCATTCTCCACAAGACTTTCCTTTCTTCTCTCTTCTGTTGAGGGGGTAATGACTGAGAATGAGAGACACGTTGGACAGACGAAATACTGGGATAGAAGTCAGTAAGTCATATCACTGTCCAAAATGAAGCCAGGTGTGGAATCCAAGTTGACAATCTTTGTAACCACGCAGAAAAAACATGCGGACAAGGGCGCTTGACGTCAGACTTTACACCCCAGAGGTGAATTCAGATGAAATGAAAGGAACTTGTTATGTTCACATGAGTTTTGCAAGGAGACTGAATTCTCAATTGGGAAGAGAACTCTCTTTGGTGGATAGAGGATTGTTGTGACTGTAGACTTAACTTTCTCTACATGCACGCATAGAAGAATAAAGGCTACTTGTCTGCGACGAGGATGGGATTCGAACCCACGCGTGCAGAGCACAATGGATTAGCAGTCCATCGCCTTAACCACTCGGCCACCTCGTCAACGATGATTTAATTGTTAAGATGACCTTCCAGGGTGTTATCAGAAAAAGCACATAATGTTGAACCTAGCTCGTGTTTTCGCGCGGTGCCAGCAACAAATGCTCACAGGGGAATTAGCTCAAATGGTAGAGCGCTCGCTTAGCATGTGAGAGGTAGCGGGATCGATGCCCGCACTCTCCACAAGACTTTCCTTCCTTCTCTCTTCTGTTGAGGGGGTAATGACTGAGAATGAGAGACACGTTGGACAGATGAAATACTGGGATAGAAGTCAGTAAGTCATATCACTGTCCAAAATGAAGCCAGGTGTGGAATCCAAGTTGAAGATCTTTTTAACCACGCAGAAAAGACATGCAGACAAGGGCGCTTGACGTCAGACTTTACACCCCAGAGGTGAATTCAGATGAAATGAAAGGAACTTGTTATGTTCACATGAGTTTTGCAAGGAGACTGAATTCTCAATTGGGAAGAGAACTCTCTTTGGTGGATAGAGGATTGTTGTGACTGTAGACTTAACTTTCTCTACATGCACGCATAGAAGAATAAAGGCTACTTGACTGCGACGAGGATGGGATTCCAACCCACGCATGCAGAGCACAATGGATTAGCAGTCCATCGCCTTAACCACTCGGCCACCTCGTCAACGATGATTTAATTGTTAAGATGACCTTCCAGGGTGTTATCAGAAAAAGCACATAATGTTGAACCTAGCTCGTGTTTTCCCGCGGTGCCTGCAACAAATGCTCACAGGGGAATTAGCTCAAATGGTAGAGCGCTCGCTTAGCATGCGAGAGGTAGCGGGATCGATGCCCGCATTCTCCACAAGACTTTCCCTTTCTTCTCTCTTCCGTTGAGGGGGTAATGACTGAGAATGAGAGACACGTTGGACAGACGAAATACTGGGATAGAAGTCAGTAAGTCATATCACTGTCCAAAATGAAGCCAGGTGTGGAATCCAAGTTGACAATCTTTTTAACCACGCAGAAAAAACACACGGACAAGGGCGCTTGACGTCAGACTTTACACCCCAGAGGTGAATTCAGATGAAATGAAAGGAACTTGTTATGTTCACATGAGTTTTGCGAGGAGACTGAATTCTCAATTGGGAAGAGAACTCTCTTTGGTGGATAGAGGATTGTTGTGACTGTAGACTTAACTTTCTCTACATGCACGCATAGAAGAATAAAGGCTACTTGACTGCGACGAGGATGGGATTCAAACCCACGCGTGCAGAGCACAATGGATTAGCAGTCCATCGCCTTAACCACTCGGCCACCTCGTCACCGATGTTTTCTTCATTATGATGACCTTCCAGGGTGTCATCAGAAAAAGCACATAATGTTGAACCTAGCTCGTGTTTTCGCGCGGTGCCAGCAACAAATGCTCACAGGGGAATTAGCTCAAATGGTAGAGCGCTCGCTTAGCATGTGAGAGGTAGCGGGATCGATGCCCGCACTCTCCACAAGACTTTCCTTCCTTCTCTCTTCTGTTGAGGGGGTAATGACTGAGAATGAGAGACACGTTGGACAGATGAAATACTGGGATAGAAGTCAGTAAGTCATATCACTGTCCAAAATGAAGCCAGGTGTGGAATCCAAGTTGAAGATCTTTTTAACCACGCAGAAAAAACATGCAGACAAGGGCGCTTGACGTCAGACTTTACACCACAGAGGTGAATTCAGATGAAATGAAAGGAACTTGTTATGTTCACATGAGTTTTGCGAGGAGACTGAATTCTTAATTGGGAAGAGAACTCTCTTTGGTGGATAGAGGATTGTTGTGACTGTAGACTTAACTTTCTCTACATGCACGCATAGAAGAAGAAAGGCTACTTGACTGCGACGAGGATGGGATTCAAACCCACGCGTGCAGAGCACAATGGATTAGCAGTCCATCGCCTTAACCACTCGGCCACCTCGTCAACGATGATTTAATTGTTAAGATGACCTTCCAGGGTGTCATCAGAAAAAGCACATAATGTTGAACCTAGCTCGTGTTTTCCCGCGGTGCCAGCAACAAATGCTCACAGGGGATTTAGCTCAAATGGTAGAGCGCTCGCTTAGCATGTGAGAGGTAGCGGGATCGATGCCCGCATTCTCCACAAGACTTTCCTTTCTTCTCTCTTCTGTTGAGGGGGTAATGACTGAGAATGAGAGACACGTTGGACAGATGAAATACTGGGATAGAAGTCAGGCGCTCTTGTCAGTAACTCATATCACTGTCCAAAATGAAGCCAGGTGTGGAATCCAAGTTGAAGATCTTTTTAACCACGCAGAAAAAACACGCGGACAAGGGCGCTTGACGTCAGACTTTACACCCCAGAGGTGAATTCAGATGAAATGAAAGGAACTTGTTATGTTCACATGAGTTTTGCGAGGAGACTGAATTCTCAATCAAGTTTCAATTGGGAAGAGAACTCTCTTTGGTGGATAGAGGATTGTTGTGACTGTAGACTTAACTTTCTCTACATGCACGCATAGAAGAATAAAGGCTACTTGACTGCGACGAGGATGGGATTCCAACCCACACGTGCAGAGCACAATGGATTAGCAGTCCATCGCCTTAACCACTCGGCCACCTCGTCAACGATGGCTTAATTGTTAAGATGACCTTCCAGGGTGTCATCAGAAAAAGCACATAATGTTGAACCTAGCTCGTGTTTTCGCGCGGTGCCAGCAACAACTGCTCACAGGGGAATTAGCTCAAATGGTAGAGCGCTCGCTTAGCATGTGAGAGGTAGCGGGATCGATGCCCGCATTCTCTACAAGACTTTCCTTCCTTCTTTCTTCTGTTGAGGGGGTAATGACTGAGAATGAGAGACACGTTGGACAGACGAAATACTGGGATAGAAGTCAGTAAGTCATATCACTGTCCAAAATGAAGCCAGGTGTGGAATCCAAGTTGAAGATCTTTTTAACCACGCAGAAAAAACACGCGGACAAGGGCGCTTGACGTCAGACTTTACACCCCAGAGGTGAATTCAGATGAAATGAAAGGAACTTGTTATGTTCACATGAGTTTTGCGAGGAGACTGAATTCTCAATCAAGTTTCAATTGGGAAGAGAACTCTCTTTGGTGGATAGAGGATTGTTGTGACTGTAGACTTAACTTTCTCTACATGCACGCATAGAAGAATAAAGGCTACTTGACTGCGACGAGGATGCGATTTGAACCCACGCGTGCAGAGCACAATGGATTAGCAGTCCATCGCCTTAACCACTCGGCCACCTCGTCACCAATGATTTAATTGTTAAGATGACCTTCCAGGGTGTTATCAGAAAAAGCACATAATGTTGAACCTAGCTCGTGTTTTCCCGCGGTGCCAGCAACAAATGACAGACGAAATACTGGGATAGAAGTCAGTAAGTCATATCACTGTCCAAAATGAAGCCAGGTGTGGAATCCAAGTTGAAGATCTTTTTAACCACGCAGAAAAAACATGCAGACAAGGGCGCTTGATGTCAGACTTTACACCCCAGAGGTGAATTCAGATGAAATGAAAGGAACTTGTTATGTTCACATGAGTTTTGCGAGGAGACTGAATTCTCAATTGGGAAGAGAACTCTCTTTGGTGGATAGAGGATTGTTGTGACTGTAGACTTAACTTTCTCTACATGCACGCATAGAAGAATAAAGGCTACTTGACTGCGACGAGGATGGGATTCGAACCCACGCGTGCAGAGCACAATGGATTAGCAGTCCATCACCTTAACCACTCGGCCACCTCGTCACCGATGTTTTCTTCATTATGATGACCTTCCAGGGTGTAATCAGAAAAAGCACATAATGTTGAACCTAGCTCGTGTTTTGCCGCGGTGCCAGCAACAAATGCTCACAGGGGAATTAGCTCAAATGGTAGAGCGCTAGCTTAGCATGCGAGAGGTAGTGGGATCGATGCCCGCATTCTCCACAAGACTTTCCTTTCTTCTCTCTTCTGTTGAGGGGGTAATGACTGAGAATGAGAGACACGTTGGACAGACGAAATACTGGGATAGAAGTCAGTAAGTCATATCACTGTCCAAAATGAAGCCAGGTGTGGAATCCAAGTTGACAATCTTTTTAACCACGCAGAAAAAACACACGGACAAGGGCGCTTGACGTCAGACTTTACACCCCAGAGGTGAATTCAGATGAAATGAAAGGAACTTGTTATGTTCACATGAGTTTTGCGAGTAGACTGAATTCTCAATCAAGTTTCAATTGGGAAGAGAACTCTCTTTGGTGGATAGAGGATTGTTGTGACTGTAGACTTAACTTTCTCTACATGCACGCATAGAAGAATAAAGGCTACTTGTCTGCGACGAGGATGGGATTCGAACCCACGCGTGCAGAGCACAATGGATTAGCAGTCCATCGCCTTAACCACTCGGCCACCTCGTCAACGATGATTTAATTGTTAAGATGACCTTCCAGGGTGTAATCAGAAAAAGCACATAATGTTGAACCTAGCTCGTGTTTTCCCGCGGTGCCAGCAACAAATGCTCACAGGGGAATTAGCTCAAATGGTAGAGCGCTCGCTTAGCATGCGAGAGGTAGCGGGATCGATGCCCGCATTCTCCACAAGATTTTCCCTTTCTTCTCTCTTCCGTTGAGGGGGTAATGACTGAGAATGAGAGACACGTTGGACAGACGAAATACTGGGATAGAAGTCAGGCGCTCTTGTCAGTAAGTCATATCACTGTCCAAAATGAAGCCAGGTGTGGAATCCAAGTTGACAATCTTTTTAACCACGCAGAAAAAACACGCGGACAAGGGCGCTTGACGTCAGACTTTACACCCCAGAGGTGAATTCAGATGAAATGAAAGAAACTTGTTATGTTCACATGAGTTTTGCGAGGAGACTGAATTCTCAATCAAGTTTCAATTGGGAAGAGAACTCTCTTTGGTGGATAGAGGATTGTTGTGACTGTAGACTTAACTTTCTCTACATGCACGCATAGAAGAATAAAGGCTACTTGACTGCGACGAGGATGGGATTCGAACCCACGCGTGCAGAGCACAATGGATTAGCAGTCCATCGCCTTAACCACTCGGCCACCTCGTCACCGATGTTTTCTTCATTATGATGACCTTCCAGGGTGTAATCAGAAAAAGCACATAATGTTGAACCTAGCTCGTGTTTTCCCGCGGTGCCAGCAACAAATGCTCACAGGGGAATTAGCTCAAATGGTAGAGCGCTCGCTTAGCATGTGAGAGGTAGCGGGATCGATGCCCGCATTCTCCACAAGACTCTCCTTCCTTCTCTCTTCTGTTGAGGGGGTAATGACTGAGAATGAGAGACACGTTGGACAGACGAAATACTGGGATAGAAGTCAGTAAGTCATATCACTGTCCAAAATGAAGCCAGGTGTGGAATCCAAGTTGAAGATCTTTTTAACCACGCAGAAAAGACATGCAGACAAGGGCGCTTGATGTCAGACTTTACACCCCAGAGGTGAATTCAGATGAAATGAAAGGAACTTGTTATGTTCACATGAGTTTTGCGAGGAGACTGAATTCTCAATTGGGAAGAGAACTCTCTTTGGTGGATAGAGGATTGTTGTGACTGTAGACTTAACTTTCTCTACATGCACGAATAGAAGAATAAAGGCTACTTGTCTGCGACGAGGATGGGATTCAAACCCACGCGTGCAGAGCACAATGGATTAGCAGTCCATCGCCTTAACCACTCGGCCACCTCGTCACCAATGTTTTCTTCATTATGATGACCTTCCAGGGTGTAATCATAAAAAGCACATAATGTTGAACCTAGCTCGTGTTTTCCCGCGGTGCCAGCAACAAATGCTCACAGGGGAATTAGCTCAAATGGTAGAGCGCTCGCTTAGCATGCGAGAGGTAGCGGGATCGATGCCCGCATTCTCCACAAGACTTTCCCTTTCTTCTCTCTTCCGTTGAGGGGGTAATGACTGAGAATGAGAGACATGTTGGACAGACGAAATACTGGGATAGAAGTCAGTAAGTCATATCACTGTCCAAAATGAAGCCAGGTGTGGAATCCAAGTTGACAATCTTTTTAACCACGCAGAAAAAACACGCGGACAAGGGCGCTTGACGTCAGACTTTACACCCCAGAGGTGAATTCAGATGAAATGAAAGGAACTTGTTATGTTCACATGAGTTTTGCGAGGAGACTGAATTCTCAATTGGGAAGAGAACTCTCTTTGGTGGATAGAGGATAGTTGTGACTGTAGACTTAACTTTCTCTACATGCACGCATAGAAGAATAAAGGCTACTTGACTGCGACGAGGATGGGATTCGAACCCACGCGTGCAGAGCACAATGGATTAGCAGTCCATCACCTTAACCACTCGGCCACCTCGTCACCGATGTTTTCTTCATTATGATGACCTTCCAGGGTGTAATCAGAAAAAGCACATAATGTTGAACCTAGCTCGTGTTTTCCCGCGGTGCCAGCAACAAATGCTCACAGGGGAATTAGCTCAAATGGTAGAGCGCTCGCTTAGCATGCGAGAGGTAGCGGGATCGATGCCCGCATTCTCCACAAGACTTTCCTTTCTTCTCTCTTCTGTTGAGGGGGTAATGACTGAGAATGAGAGACACGTTGGACAGACGAAATACTGGGATAGAAGTCAGTAAGTCATATCACTGTCCAAAATGAAGCCAGGTGTGGAATCCAAGTTGACAATCTTTTTAACCACGCAGAAAAAACATGCGGACAAGGGCGCTTGATGTCAGACTTTACACCCCAGAGGTGAATTCAGATGAAATGAAAGGAACTTGTTATGTTCACATGAGTTTTGCGAGTAGACTGAATTCTCAATCAAGTTTCAATTGGGAAGAGAACTCTCTTTGGTGGATAGAGGATTGTTGTGACTGTAGACTTAACTTTCTCTACATGCACGCATAGAAGAATAAAGGCTACTTGTCTGCGACGAGGATGGGATTCGAACCCACGCGTGCAGAGCACAATGGATTAGCAGTCCATCGCCTTAACCACTCGGCCACCTCGTCAACGATGATTTAATTGTTAAGATGACCTTCCAGGGTGTAATCAGAAAAAGCACATAATGTTGAACCTAGCTTGTGTTTTCCCGCGGTGCCAGCAACAAATGCTCACAGGGGAATTAGCTCAAATGGTAGAGCGCTCGCTTAGCATGCGAGAGGTAGCGGGATCGATGCCCGCATTCTCCACAAGATTCTCCCTTTCTTCTCTCTTCTGTTGAGGGGGTAATGACTGAGAATGAGAGACACGTTGGACAGACGAAATACTGGGATAGAAGTCAGTAAGTCATATCACTGTCCAAAATGAAGCCAGGTGTGGAATCCAAGTTGAAGATCTTTTTAACCACGCAGAAAAGACATGCAGACAAGGGCGCTTGATGTCAGACTTTACACCCCAGAGGTGAATTCAGATGAAATGAAAGGAACTTGTTATGTTCACATGAGTTTTGCGAGGAGACTGAATTCTCAATTGGGAAGAGAACTCTCTTTGGTGGATAGAGGATTGTTGTGACTGTAGACTTAACTTTCTCTACATGCACGCATAGAAGAATAAAGGCTACTTGACTGCGACGAGGATGGGATTCGAACCCACGCGTGCAGAGCACAATGGATTAGCAGTCCATCGCCTTAACCACTCGGCCACCTCGTCACCGATGTTTTCTTCATTATGATGACCTTCCAGGGTGTAATCAGAAAAAGCACATAATGTTGAACCTAGCTCGTGTTTTCGCGCGGTGCCAGCAACAAATGCTCACAGGGGAATTAGCTCAAATGGTAGAGCGCTCGCTTAGCATGTGAGAGGTAGCGGGATCGATGCCCGCACTCTCCACAAGACTTTCCTTCCTTCTCTCTTCTGTTGAGGGGGTAATGACTGAGAATGCGAGACACGTTGGACAGACGAAATACTGGGATAGAAGTCAGTAAGTCATATCACTGTCCAAAATGAAGCCAGGTGTGGAATCCAAGTTGAAGATCTTTTTAACCACGCAGAAAAGACATGCAGACAAGGGCGCTTGACGTCAGACTTTACACCCCAGAGGTGAATTCAGATGAAATGAAAGGAACTTGTTATGTTCACATGAGTTTTGCAAGGAGACTGAATTCTCAATTGGGAAGAGAACTCTCTTTGGTGGATAGAGGATTGTTGTGACTGTAGACTTAACTTTCTCTACATGCACGCATAGAAGAATAAAGGCTACTTGACTGCGACGAGGATGGGATTCGAACCCACGCGTGCAGAGCACAATGGATTAGCAGTCCATCGCCTTAACCACTCGGCCACCTCGTCAACGATGATTTAATTGTTAAGATGACCTTCCAGGGTGTCATCAGAAAAAGCACATAATGTTGAACCTAGCTCGTGTTTTCCCGCGGTGCCAGCAACAAATGCTCACAGGGGATTTAGCTCAAATGGTAGAGCGCTCGCTTAGCATGTGAGAGGTAGCGGGATCAATGCCCGCATTCTCCACAAGACTTTCCTTTCTTCTCTCTTCTGTTGAGGGGGTAATGACTGAGAATGAGAGACACGTTGGACAGATGAAATACTGGGATAGAAGTCAGGCGCTCTTGTCAGTAACTCATATCACTGTCCAAAATGAAGCCAGGTGTGGAATCCAAGTTGAAGATCTTTTTAACCACGCAGAAAAAACATGCGGACAAGGGCGCTTGACGTCAGACTTTACACCCCAGAGGTGAATTCAGATGAAATGAAAGAAACTTGTTATGTTCACATGAGTTTTGCGAGGAGACTGAATTCTCAATTGGGAAGAGAACTCTCTTTGGTGGATAGAGGATTGTTGTGACTGTAGACTTAACTTTCTCTACATGCACGCATAGAAGAATAAAGGCTACTTGACTGCGACGAGGATGGGATTCGAACCCACGCGTGCAGAGCACAATGGATTAGCAGTCCATCGCCTTAACCACTCGGCCACCTCGTCAACGATGGCTTAATTGTTAAGATGACCTTCCAGGGTGTCATCAGAAAAAGCACATAATGTTGAACCTAGCTCGTGTTTTCGCGCGGTGCCAGCAACAACTGCTCACAGGGGAATTAGCTCAAATGGTAGAGCGCTCGCTTAGCATGTGAGAGGTAGCGGGATCGATGCCCGCATTCTCTACAAGACTTTCCTTCCTTCTTTCTTCTGTTGAGGGGGTAATGACTGAGAATGAGAGACACGTTGGACAGACGAAATACTGGGATAGAAGTCAGTAAGTCATATCACTGTCCAAAATGAAGCCAGGTGTGGAATCCAAGTTGAAGATCTTTTTAACCACGCAGAAAAAACACGCGGACAAGGGCGCTTGACGTCAGACTTTACACCCCAGAGGTGAATTCAGATGAAATGAAAGGAACTTGTTATGTTCACATGAGTTTTGCGAGGAGACTGAATTCTCAATCAAGTTTCAATTGGGAAGAGAACTCTCTTTGGTGGATAGAGGATTGTTGTGACTGTAGACTTAACTTTCTCTACATGCACGCATAGAAGAATAAAGGCTACTTGACTGCGACGAGGATGGGATTCGAACCCACGCGTGCAGAGCACAATGGATTAGCAGTCCATCGCCTTAACCACTCGGCCACCTCGTCAACGATGATTTAATTGTTAAGATGACCTTCCAGGGTGTAATCAGAAAAAGCACATAATGTTGAACCTAACTCGTGTTTTCGCGCGGTGCCAGCAACAAATGCTCACAGGGGAATTAGCTCAAATGGTAGAGCGCTCGCTTAGCATGTGAGAGGTAGCGGGATCGATGCCCGCATTCTCCACAAGACTTTCCTTCCTTCTCTCTTCTGTTGAGGGGGTAATGACTGAGAATGAGAGACACGTTGGACAGATGAAATACTGGGATAGAAGTCAGGCGCTCTTGTCAGTAAGTCATATCACTGTCCAAAATGAAGCCAGGTGTGGAATCCAAGTTGAAGATCTTTTTAACCACGCAGAAAAGACATGCAGACAAGGGCGCTTGACGTCAGACTTTACACCCCAGAGGTGAATTCAGATGAAATGAAAGGAACTTGTTATGTTCACATGAGTTTTGCGAGGAGACTGAATTCTCAATTGGGAAGAGAACTCTCTTTGGTGGATAGAGGATAGTTGTGACTGTAGACTTAACTTTCTCTACATGCACGCATAGAAGAATAAAGGCTACTTGACTGCGACAAGGATGGGATTCGAACCCACGCGTGCAGAGCACAATGGATTAGCAGTCCATCACCTTAACCACTCGGCCACCTCGTCACCGATGTTTTCTTCATTATGATGACCTTCCAGGGTGTAATCAGAAAAAGCACATAATGTTGAACCTAGCTCGTGTTTTCCCGCGGTGCCAGCAACAAATGCTCACAGGGGAATTAGCTCAAATGGTAGAGCGCTCGCTTAGCATGCGAGAGGTAGCGGGATCGATGCCCGCATTCTCCACAAGACTTTCCTTTCTTCTCTCTTCTGTTGAGGGGGTAATGACTGAGAATGAGAGACACATTGGACAGACGAAATACTGGGATAGAAGTCAGTAAGTCATATCACTGTCCAAAATGAAGCCAGGTGTGGAATCCAAGTTGACAATCTTTTTAACCACGCAGAAAAAACATGCGGACAAGGGCGCTTGACGTCAGACTTTACACCCCAGAGGTGAATTCAGATGAAATGAAAGGAACTTGTTATGTTCACATGAGTTTTGCGAGTAGACTGAATTCTCAATCAAGTTTCAATTGGGAAGAGAACTCTCTTTGGTGGATAGAGGATTGTTGTGACTGTAGACTTAACTTTCTCTACATGCACGCATAGAAGAATAAAGGCTACTTGACTGCGACGAGGATGGGATTCGAACCCACGCGTGCAGAGCACAATGGATTAGCAGTCCATCACCTTAACCACTCGGCCACCTCGTCACCGATGTTTTCTTCATTATGATGACCTTCCAGGGTGTAATCAGAAAAAGCACATAATGTTGAACCTAGCTCGTGTTTTCCCGCGGTGCCAGCAACAAATGCTCACAGGGGAATTAGCTCAAATGGTAGAGCGCTCGCTTAGCATGCGAGAGGTAGCGGGATCGATGCCCGCATTCTCCACAAGACTTTCCTTTCTTCTCTCTTCTGTTGAGGGGGTAATGACTGAGAATGAGAGACACGTTGGACAGACGAAATACTGGGATAGAAGTCAGTAAGTCATATCACTGTCCAAAATGAAGCCAGGTGTGGAATCCAAGTTGACAATCTTTGTAACCACGCAGAAAAAACATGCGGACAAGGGCGCTTGACGTCAGACTTTACACCCCAGAGGTGAATTCAGATGAAATGAAAGGAACTTGTTATGTTCACATGAGTTTTGCAAGGAGACTGAATTCTCAATTGGGAAGAGAACTCTCTTTGGTGGATAGAGGATTGTTGTGACTGTAGACTTAACTTTCTCTACATGCACGCATAGAAGAATAAAGGCTACTTGTCTGCGACGAGGATGGGATTCGAACCCACGCGTGCAGAGCACAATGGATTAGCAGTCCATCGCCTTAACCACTCGGCCACCTCGTCAACGATGATTTAATTGTTAAGATGACCTTCCAGGGTGTTATCAGAAAAAGCACATAATGTTGAACCTAGCTCGTGTTTTCGCGCGGTGCCAGCAACAAATGCTCACAGGGGAATTAGCTCAAATGGTAGAGCGCTCGCTTAGCATGTGAGAGGTAGCGGGATCGATGCCCGCACTCTCCACAAGACTTTCCTTCCTTCTCTCTTCTGTTGAGGGGGTAATGACTGAGAATGAGAGACACGTTGGACAGATGAAATACTGGGATAGAAGTCAGTAAGTCATATCACTGTCCAAAATGAAGCCAGGTGTGGAATCCAAGTTGAAGATCTTTTTAACCACGCAGAAAAGACATGCAGACAAGGGCGCTTGACGTCAGACTTTACACCCCAGAGGTGAATTCAGATGAAATGAAAGGAACTTGTTATGTTCACATGAGTTTTGCAAGGAGACTGAATTCTCAATTGGGAAGAGAACTCTCTTTGGTGGATAGAGGATTGTTGTGACTGTAGACTTAACTTTCTCTACATGCACGCATAGAAGAATAAAGGCTACTTGACTGCGACGAGGATGGGATTCCAACCCACGCATGCAGAGCACAATGGATTAGCAGTCCATCGCCTTAACCACTCGGCCACCTCGTCAACGATGATTTAATTGTTAAGATGACCTTCCAGGGTGTTATCAGAAAAAGCACATAATGTTGAACCTAGCTCGTGTTTTCCCGCGGTGCCTGCAACAAATGCTCACAGGGGAATTAGCTCAAATGGTAGAGCGCTCGCTTAGCATGCGAGAGGTAGCGGGATCGATGCCCGCATTCTCCACAAGACTTTCCCTTTCTTCTCTCTTCCGTTGAGGGGGTAATGACTGAGAATGAGAGACACGTTGGACAGACGAAATACTGGGATAGAAGTCAGTAAGTCATATCACTGTCCAAAATGAAGCCAGGTGTGGAATCCAAGTTGACAATCTTTTTAACCACGCAGAAAAAACACACGGACAAGGGCGCTTGACGTCAGACTTTACACCCCAGAGGTGAATTCAGATGAAATGAAAGGAACTTGTTATGTTCACATGAGTTTTGCGAGGAGACTGAATTCTCAATTGGGAAGAGAACTCTCTTTGGTGGATAGAGGATTGTTGTGACTGTAGACTTAACTTTCTCTACATGCACGCATAGAAGAATAAAGGCTACTTGACTGCGACGAGGATGGGATTCAAACCCACGCGTGCAGAGCACAATGGATTAGCAGTCCATCGCCTTAACCACTCGGCCACCTCGTCACCGATGTTTTCTTCATTATGATGACCTTCCAGGGTGTCATCAGAAAAAGCACATAATGTTGAACCTAGCTCGTGTTTTCGCGCGGTGCCAGCAACAAATGCTCACAGGGGAATTAGCTCAAATGGTAGAGCGCTCGCTTAGCATGTGAGAGGTAGCGGGATCGATGCCCGCACTCTCCACAAGACTTTCCTTCCTTCTCTCTTCTGTTGAGGGGGTAATGACTGAGAATGAGAGACACGTTGGACAGATGAAATACTGGGATAGAAGTCAGTAAGTCATATCACTGTCCAAAATGAAGCCAGGTGTGGAATCCAAGTTGAAGATCTTTTTAACCACGCAGAAAAAACATGCAGACAAGGGCGCTTGACGTCAGACTTTACACCACAGAGGTGAATTCAGATGAAATGAAAGGAACTTGTTATGTTCACATGAGTTTTGCGAGGAGACTGAATTCTTAATTGGGAAGAGAACTCTCTTTGGTGGATAGAGGATTGTTGTGACTGTAGACTTAACTTTCTCTACATGCACGCATAGAAGAAGAAAGGCTACTTGACTGCGACGAGGATGGGATTCAAACCCACGCGTGCAGAGCACAATGGATTAGCAGTCCATCGCCTTAACCACTCGGCCACCTCGTCAACGATGATTTAATTGTTAAGATGACCTTCCAGGGTGTAATCAGAAAAAGCACATAATGTTGAACCTAACTCGTGTTTTCGCGCGGTGCCAGCAACAAATGCTCACAGGGGAATTAGCTCAAATGGTAGAGCGCTCGCTTAGCATGTGAGAGGTAGCGGGATCGATGCCCGCATTCTCCACAAGACTTTCCTTCCTTCTCTCTTCTGTTGAGGGGGTAATGACTGAGAATGAGAGACACGTTGGACAGATGAAATACTGGGATAGAAGTCAGGCGCTCTTGTCAGTAAGTCATATCACTGTCCAAAATGAAGCCAGGTGTGGAATCCAAGTTGAAGATCTTTTTAACCACGCAGAAAAGACATGCAGACAAGGGCGCTTGACGTCAGACTTTACACCCCAGAGGTGAATTCAGATGAAATGAAAGGAACTTGTTATGTTCACATGAGTTTTGCGAGGAGACTGAATTCTCAATTGGGAAGAGAACTCTCTTTGGTGGATAGAGGATAGTTGTGACTGTAGACTTAACTTTCTCTACATGCACGCATAGAAGAATAAAGGCTACTTGACTGCGACAAGGATGGGATTCGAACCCACGCGTGCAGAGCACAATGGATTAGCAGTCCATCACCTTAACCACTCGGCCACCTCGTCACCGATGTTTTCTTCATTATGATGACCTTCCAGGGTGTAATCAGAAAAAGCACATAATGTTGAACCTAGCTCGTGTTTTCCCGCGGTGCCAGCAACAAATGCTCACAGGGGAATTAGCTCAAATGGTAGAGCGCTCGCTTAGCATGCGAGAGGTAGCGGGATCGATGCCCGCATTCTCCACAAGACTTTCCTTTCTTCTCTCTTCTGTTGAGGGGGTAATGACTGAGAATGAGAGACACATTGGACAGACGAAATACTGGGATAGAAGTCAGTAAGTCATATCACTGTCCAAAATGAAGCCAGGTGTGGAATCCAAGTTGACAATCTTTTTAACCACGCAGAAAAAACATGCGGACAAGGGCGCTTGACGTCAGACTTTACACCCCAGAGGTGAATTCAGATGAAATGAAAGGAACTTGTTATGTTCACATGAGTTTTGCGAGTAGACTGAATTCTCAATCAAGTTTCAATTGGGAAGAGAACTCTCTTTGGTGGATAGAGGATTGTTGTGACTGTAGACTTAACTTTCTCTACATGCACGCATAGAAGAATAAAGGCTACTTGACTGCGACGAGGATGGGATTCGAACCCACGCGTGCAGAGCACAATGGATTAGCAGTCCATCACCTTAACCACTCGGCCACCTCGTCACCGATGTTTTCTTCATTATGATGACCTTCCAGGGTGTAATCAGAAAAAGCACATAATGTTGAACCTAGCTCGTGTTTTCCCGCGGTGCCAGCAACAAATGCTCACAGGGGAATTAGCTCAAATGGTAGAGCGCTCGCTTAGCATGCGAGAGGTAGCGGGATCGATGCCCGCATTCTCCACAAGACTTTCCTTTCTTCTCTCTTCTGTTGAGGGGGTAATGACTGAGAATGAGAGACACGTTGGACAGACGAAATACTGGGATAGAAGTCAGTAAGTCATATCACTGTCCAAAATGAAGCCAGGTGTGGAATCCAAGTTGACAATCTTTGTAACCACGCAGAAAAAACATGCGGACAAGGGCGCTTGACGTCAGACTTTACACCCCAGAGGTGAATTCAGATGAAATGAAAGGAACTTGTTATGTTCACATGAGTTTTGCAAGGAGACTGAATTCTCAATTGGGAAGAGAACTCTCTTTGGTGGATAGAGGATTGTTGTGACTGTAGACTTAACTTTCTCTACATGCACGCATAGAAGAATAAAGGCTACTTGTCTGCGACGAGGATGGGATTCGAACCCACGCGTGCAGAGCACAATGGATTAGCAGTCCATCGCCTTAACCACTCGGCCACCTCGTCAACGATGATTTAATTGTTAAGATGACCTTCCAGGGTGTTATCAGAAAAAGCACATAATGTTGAACCTAGCTCGTGTTTTCGCGCGGTGCCAGCAACAAATGCTCACAGGGGAATTAGCTCAAATGGTAGAGCGCTCGCTTAGCATGTGAGAGGTAGCGGGATCGATGCCCGCACTCTCCACAAGACTTTCCTTCCTTCTCTCTTCTGTTGAGGGGGTAATGACTGAGAATGAGAGACACGTTGGACAGATGAAATACTGGGATAGAAGTCAGTAAGTCATATCACTGTCCAAAATGAAGCCAGGTGTGGAATCCAAGTTGAAGATCTTTTTAACCACGCAGAAAAGACATGCAGACAAGGGCGCTTGACGTCAGACTTTACACCCCAGAGGTGAATTCAGATGAAATGAAAGGAACTTGTTATGTTCACATGAGTTTTGCAAGGAGACTGAATTCTCAATTGGGAAGAGAACTCTCTTTGGTGGATAGAGGATTGTTGTGACTGTAGACTTAACTTTCTCTACATGCACGCATAGAAGAATAAAGGCTACTTGACTGCGACGAGGATGGGATTCCAACCCACGCATGCAGAGCACAATGGATTAGCAGTCCATCGCCTTAACCACTCGGCCACCTCGTCAACGATGATTTAATTGTTAAGATGACCTTCCAGGGTGTTATCAGAAAAAGCACATAATGTTGAACCTAGCTCGTGTTTTCCCGCGGTGCCTGCAACAAATGCTCACAGGGGAATTAGCTCAAATGGTAGAGCGCTCGCTTAGCATGCGAGAGGTAGCGGGATCGATGCCCGCATTCTCCACAAGACTTTCCCTTTCTTCTCTCTTCCGTTGAGGGGGTAATGACTGAGAATGAGAGACACGTTGGACAGACGAAATACTGGGATAGAAGTCAGTAAGTCATATCACTGTCCAAAATGAAGCCAGGTGTGGAATCCAAGTTGACAATCTTTTTAACCACGCAGAAAAAACACACGGACAAGGGCGCTTGACGTCAGACTTTACACCCCAGAGGTGAATTCAGATGAAATGAAAGGAACTTGTTATGTTCACATGAGTTTTGCGAGGAGACTGAATTCTCAATTGGGAAGAGAACTCTCTTTGGTGGATAGAGGATTGTTGTGACTGTAGACTTAACTTTCTCTACATGCACGCATAGAAGAATAAAGGCTACTTGACTGCGACGAGGATGGGATTCAAACCCACGCGTGCAGAGCACAATGGATTAGCAGTCCATCGCCTTAACCACTCGGCCACCTCGTCACCGATGTTTTCTTCATTATGATGACCTTCCAGGGTGTCATCAGAAAAAGCACATAATGTTGAACCTAGCTCGTGTTTTCGCGCGGTGCCAGCAACAAATGCTCACAGGGGAATTAGCTCAAATGGTAGAGCGCTCGCTTAGCATGTGAGAGGTAGCGGGATCGATGCCCGCACTCTCCACAAGACTTTCCTTCCTTCTCTCTTCTGTTGAGGGGGTAATGACTGAGAATGAGAGACACGTTGGACAGATGAAATACTGGGATAGAAGTCAGTAAGTCATATCACTGTCCAAAATGAAGCCAGGTGTGGAATCCAAGTTGAAGATCTTTTTAACCACGCAGAAAAAACATGCAGACAAGGGCGCTTGACGTCAGACTTTACACCACAGAGGTGAATTCAGATGAAATGAAAGGAACTTGTTATGTTCACATGAGTTTTGCGAGGAGACTGAATTCTTAATTGGGAAGAGAACTCTCTTTGGTGGATAGAGGATTGTTGTGACTGTAGACTTAACTTTCTCTACATGCACGCATAGAAGAAGAAAGGCTACTTGACTGCGACGAGGATGGGATTCAAACCCACGCGTGCAGAGCACAATGGATTAGCAGTCCATCGCCTTAACCACTCGGCCACCTCGTCAACGATGATTTAATTGTTAAGATGACCTTCCAGGGTGTCATCAGAAAAAGCACATAATGTTGAACCTAGCTCGTGTTTTCCCGCGGTGCCAGCAACAAATGCTCACAGGGGATTTAGCTCAAATGGTAGAGCGCTCGCTTAGCATGTGAGAGGTAGCGGGATCGATGCCCGCATTCTCCACAAGACTTTCCTTTCTTCTCTCTTCTGTTGAGGGGGTAATGACTGAGAATGAGAGACACGTTGGACAGATGAAATACTGGGATAGAAGTCAGGCGCTCTTGTCAGTAACTCATATCACTGTCCAAAATGAAGCCAGGTGTGGAATCCAATTTGAAAATCTTTTTAACCACGCAGAAAAAACACGCGGACAAGGGCGCTTGACGTCAGACTTTACACCCCAGAGGTGAATTCAGATGAAATGAAAGAAACTTGTTATGTTCACATGAGTTTTGCGAGGAGACTGAATTCTCAATCAAGTTTCAATTGGGAAGAGAACTCTCTTTGGTGGATAGAGGATTGTTGTGACTGTAGACTTAACTTTCTCTACATGCACGCATAGAAGAATAAAGGCTACTTGACTGCGACGAGGATGGGATTCCAACCCACACGTGCAGAGCACAATGGATTAGCAGTCCATCGCCTTAACCACTCGGCCACCTCGTCAACGATGGCTTAATTGTTAAGATGACCTTCCAGGGTGTCATCAGAAAAAGCACATAATGTTGAACCTAGCTCGTGTTTTCGCGCGGTGCCAGCAACAACTGCTCACAGGGGAATTAGCTCAAATGGTAGAGCGCTCGCTTAGCATGTGAGAGGTAGCGGGATCGATGCCCGCATTCTCTACAAGACTTTCCTTCCTTCTTTCTTCTGTTGAGGGGGTAATGACTGAGAATGAGAGACACGTTGGACAGACGAAATACTGGGATAGAAGTCAGTAAGTCATATCACTGTCCAAAATGAAGCCAGGTGTGGAATCCAAGTTGAAGATCTTTTTAACCACGCAGAAAAAACACGCGGACAAGGGCGCTTGACGTCAGACTTTACACCCCAGAGGTGAATTCAGATGAAATGAAAGGAACTTGTTATGTTCACATGAGTTTTGCGAGGAGACTGAATTCTCAATCAAGTTTCAATTGGGAAGAGAACTCTCTTTGGTGGATAGAGGATTGTTGTGACTGTAGACTTAACTTTCTCTACATGCACGCATAGAAGAATAAAGGCTACTTGACTGCGACGAGGATGCGATTTGAACCCACGCGTGCAGAGCACAATGGATTAGCAGTCCATCGCCTTAACCACTCGGCCACCTCGTCACCAATGATTTAATTGTTAAGATGACCTTCCAGGGTGTTATCAGAAAAAGCACATAATGTTGAACCTAGCTCGTGTTTTCCCGCGGTGCCAGCAACAAATGACAGACGAAATACTGGGATAGAAGTCAGTAAGTCATATCACTGTCCAAAATGAAGCCAGGTGTGGAATCCAAGTTGAAGATCTTTTTAACCACGCAGAAAAAACATGCAGACAAGGGCGCTTGATGTCAGACTTTACACCCCAGAGGTGAATTCAGATGAAATGAAAGGAACTTGTTATGTTCACATGAGTTTTGCGAGGAGACTGAATTCTCAATTGGGAAGAGAACTCTCTTTGGTGGATAGAGGATTGTTGTGACTGTAGACTTAACTTTCTCTACATGCACGCATAGAAGAATAAAGGCTACTTGACTGCGACGAGGATGGGATTCGAACCCACGCGTGCAGAGCACAATGGATTAGCAGTCCATCACCTTAACCACTCGGCCACCTCGTCACCGATGTTTTCTTCATTATGATGACCTTCCAGGGTGTAATCAGAAAAAGCACATAATGTTGAACCTAGCTCGTGTTTTGCCGCGGTGCCAGCAACAAATGCTCACAGGGGAATTAGCTCAAATGGTAGAGCGCTAGCTTAGCATGCGAGAGGTAGTGGGATCGATGCCCGCATTCTCCACAAGACTTTCCTTTCTTCTCTCTTCTGTTGAGGGGGTAATGACTGAGAATGAGAGACACGTTGGACAGACGAAATACTGGGATAGAAGTCAGTAAGTCATATCACTGTCCAAAATGAAGCCAGGTGTGGAATCCAAGTTGACAATCTTTTTAACCACGCAGAAAAAACACACGGACAAGGGCGCTTGACGTCAGACTTTACACCCCAGAGGTGAATTCAGATGAAATGAAAGGAACTTGTTATGTTCACATGAGTTTTGCGAGTAGACTGAATTCTCAATCAAGTTTCAATTGGGAAGAGAACTCTCTTTGGTGGATAGAGGATTGTTGTGACTGTAGACTTAACTTTCTCTACATGCACGCATAGAAGAATAAAGGCTACTTGTCTGCGACGAGGATGGGATTCGAACCCACGCGTGCAGAGCACAATGGATTAGCAGTCCATCGCCTTAACCACTCGGCCACCTCGTCAACGATGATTTAATTGTTAAGATGACCTTCCAGGGTGTAATCAGAAAAAGCACATAATGTTGAACCTAGCTCGTGTTTTCCCGCGGTGCCAGCAACAAATGCTCACAGGGGAATTAGCTCAAATGGTAGAGCGCTCGCTTAGCATGCGAGAGGTAGCGGGATCGATGCCCGCATTCTCCACAAGATTTTCCCTTTCTTCTCTCTTCCGTTGAGGGGGTAATGACTGAGAATGAGAGACACGTTGGACAGACGAAATACTGGGATAGAAGTCAGGCGCTCTTGTCAGTAAGTCATATCACTGTCCAAAATGAAGCCAGGTGTGGAATCCAAGTTGACAATCTTTTTAACCACGCAGAAAAAACACGCGGACAAGGGCGCTTGACGTCAGACTTTACACCCCAGAGGTGAATTCAGATGAAATGAAAGAAACTTGTTATGTTCACATGAGTTTTGCGAGGAGACTGAATTCTCAATCAAGTTTCAATTGGGAAGAGAACTCTCTTTGGTGGATAGAGGATTGTTGTGACTGTAGACTTAACTTTCTCTACATGCACGCATAGAAGAATAAAGGCTACTTGACTGCGACGAGGATGGGATTCGAACCCACGCGTGCAGAGCACAATGGATTAGCAGTCCATCGCCTTAACCACTCGGCCACCTCGTCACCGATGTTTTCTTCATTATGATGACCTTCCAGGGTGTAATCAGAAAAAGCACATAATGTTGAACCTAGCTCGTGTTTTCCCGCGGTGCCAGCAACAAATGCTCACAGGGGAATTAGCTCAAATGGTAGAGCGCTCGCTTAGCATGTGAGAGGTAGCGGGATCGATGCCCGCATTCTCCACAAGACTCTCCTTCCTTCTCTCTTCTGTTGAGGGGGTAATGACTGAGAATGAGAGACACGTTGGACAGACGAAATACTGGGATAGAAGTCAGTAAGTCATATCACTGTCCAAAATGAAGCCAGGTGTGGAATCCAAGTTGAAGATCTTTTTAACCACGCAGAAAAGACATGCAGACAAGGGCGCTTGATGTCAGACTTTACACCCCAGAGGTGAATTCAGATGAAATGAAAGGAACTTGTTATGTTCACATGAGTTTTGCGAGGAGACTGAATTCTCAATTGGGAAGAGAACTCTCTTTGGTGGATAGAGGATTGTTGTGACTGTAGACTTAACTTTCTCTACATGCACGAATAGAAGAATAAAGGCTACTTGTCTGCGACGAGGATGGGATTCAAACCCACGCGTGCAGAGCACAATGGATTAGCAGTCCATCGCCTTAACCACTCGGCCACCTCGTCACCAATGTTTTCTTCATTATGATGACCTTCCAGGGTGTAATCATAAAAAGCACATAATGTTGAACCTAGCTCGTGTTTTCCCGCGGTGCCAGCAACAAATGCTCACAGGGGAATTAGCTCAAATGGTAGAGCGCTCGCTTAGCATGCGAGAGGTAGCGGGATCGATGCCCGCATTCTCCACAAGACTTTCCCTTTCTTCTCTCTTCCGTTGAGGGGGTAATGACTGAGAATGAGAGACATGTTGGACAGACGAAATACTGGGATAGAAGTCAGTAAGTCATATCACTGTCCAAAATGAAGCCAGGTGTGGAATCCAAGTTGACAATCTTTTTAACCACGCAGAAAAAACACGCGGACAAGGGCGCTTGACGTCAGACTTTACACCCCAGAGGTGAATTCAGATGAAATGAAAGGAACTTGTTATGTTCACATGAGTTTTGCGAGGAGACTGAATTCTCAATTGGGAAGAGAACTCTCTTTGGTGGATAGAGGATAGTTGTGACTGTAGACTTAACTTTCTCTACATGCACGCATAGAAGAATAAAGGCTACTTGACTGCGACGAGGATGGGATTCGAACCCACGCGTGCAGAGCACAATGGATTAGCAGTCCATCACCTTAACCACTCGGCCACCTCGTCACCGATGTTTTCTTCATTATGATGACCTTCCAGGGTGTAATCAGAAAAAGCACATAATGTTGAACCTAGCTCGTGTTTTCCCGCGGTGCCAGCAACAAATGCTCACAGGGGAATTAGCTCAAATGGTAGAGCGCTCGCTTAGCATGCGAGAGGTAGCGGGATCGATGCCCGCATTCTCCACAAGACTTTCCTTTCTTCTCTCTTCTGTTGAGGGGGTAATGACTGAGAATGAGAGACACGTTGGACAGACGAAATACTGGGATAGAAGTCAGTAAGTCATATCACTGTCCAAAATGAAGCCAGGTGTGGAATCCAAGTTGACAATCTTTTTAACCACGCAGAAAAAACATGCGGACAAGGGCGCTTGATGTCAGACTTTACACCCCAGAGGTGAATTCAGATGAAATGAAAGGAACTTGTTATGTTCACATGAGTTTTGCGAGTAGACTGAATTCTCAATCAAGTTTCAATTGGGAAGAGAACTCTCTTTGGTGGATAGAGGATTGTTGTGACTGTAGACTTAACTTTCTCTACATGCACGCATAGAAGAATAAAGGCTACTTGTCTGCGACGAGGATGGGATTCGAACCCACGCGTGCAGAGCACAATGGATTAGCAGTCCATCGCCTTAACCACTCGGCCACCTCGTCAACGATGATTTAATTGTTAAGATGACCTTCCAGGGTGTAATCAGAAAAAGCACATAATGTTGAACCTAGCTTGTGTTTTCCCGCGGTGCCAGCAACAAATGCTCACAGGGGAATTAGCTCAAATGGTAGAGCGCTCGCTTAGCATGCGAGAGGTAGCGGGATCGATGCCCGCATTCTCCACAAGATTCTCCCTTTCTTCTCTCTTCTGTTGAGGGGGTAATGACTGAGAATGAGAGACACGTTGGACAGACGAAATACTGGGATAGAAGTCAGTAAGTCATATCACTGTCCAAAATGAAGCCAGGTGTGGAATCCAAGTTGAAGATCTTTTTAACCACGCAGAAAAGACATGCAGACAAGGGCGCTTGATGTCAGACTTTACACCCCAGAGGTGAATTCAGATGAAATGAAAGGAACTTGTTATGTTCACATGAGTTTTGCGAGGAGACTGAATTCTCAATTGGGAAGAGAACTCTCTTTGGTGGATAGAGGATTGTTGTGACTGTAGACTTAACTTTCTCTACATGCACGAATAGAAGAATAAAGGCTACTTGTCTGCGACGAGGATGGGATTCAAACCCACGCGTGCAGAGCACAATGGATTAGCAGTCCATCGCCTTAACCACTCGGCCACCTCGTCACCAATGTTTTCTTCATTATGATGACCTTCCAGGGTGTAATCATAAAAAGCACATAATGTTGAACCTAGCTCGTGTTTTCCCGCGGTGCCTGCAACAAATGCTCACAGGGGAATTAGCTCAAATGGTAGAGCGCTCGCTTAGCATGCGAGAGGTAGCGGGATCGATGCCCGCATTCTCCACAAGACTTTCCCTTTCTTCTCTCTTCCGTTGAGGGGGTAATGACTGAGAATGAGAGACATGTTGGACAGACGAAATACTGGGATAGAAGTCAGTAAGTCATATCACTGTCCAAAATGAAGCCAGGTGTGGAATCCAAGTTGACAATCTTTTTAACCACGCAGAAAAAACACGCGGACAAGGGCGCTTGACGTCAGACTTTACACCCCAGAGGTGAATTCAGATGAAATGAAAGGAACTTGTTATGTTCACATGAGTTTTGCGAGGAGACTGAATTCTCAATTGGGAAGAGAACTCTCTTTGGTGGATAGAGGATAGTTGTGACTGTAGACTTAACTTTCTCTACATGCACGCATAGAAGAATAAAGGCTACTTGACTGCGACGAGGATGGGATTCGAACCCACGCGTGCAGAGCACAATGGATTAGCAGTCCATCACCTTAACCACTCGGCCACCTCGTCACCGATGTTTTCTTCATTATGATGACCTTCCAGGGTGTAATCAGAAAAAGCACATAATGTTGAACCTAGCTCGTGTTTTCCCGCGGTGCCAGCAACAAATGCTCACAGGGGAATTAGCTCAAATGGTAGAGCGCTCGCTTAGCATGCGAGAGGTAGCGGGATCGATGCCCGCATTCTCCACAAGACTTTCCTTTCTTCTCTCTTCTGTTGAGGGGGTAATGACTGAGAATGAGAGACACGTTGGACAGACGAAATACTGGGATAGAAGTCAGTAAGTCATATCACTGTCCAAAATGAAGCCAGGTGTGGAATCCAAGTTGACAATCTTTTTAACCACGCAGAAAAAACATGCGGACAAGGGCGCTTGACGTCAGACTTTACACCCCAGAGGTGAATTCAGATGAAATGAAAGGAACTTGTTATGTTCACATGAGTTTTGCAAGGAGACTGAATTCTCAATTGGGAAGAGAACTCTCTTTGGTGGATAGAGGATTGTTGTGACTGTAGACTTAACTTTCTCTACATGCACGCATAGAAGAATAAAGGCTACTTGTCTGCAACGAGGATGGGATTCGAACCCACGCGTGCAGAGCACAATGGATTAGCAGTCCATCGCCTTAACCACTCGGCCACCTCGTCAACGATGATTTAATTGTTAAGATGACCTTCCAGGGTGTTATCAGAAAAAGCACATAATGTTGAACCTAGCTCGTGTTTTCGCGCGGTGCCAGCAACAAATGCTCACAGGGGAATTAGCTCAAATGGTAGAGCGCTCGCTTAGCATGTGAGAGGTAGCGGGATCGATGCCCGCACTCTCCACAAGACTTTCCTTCCTTCTCTCTTCTGTTGAGGGGGTAATGACTGAGAATGAGAGACACGTTGGACAGATGAAATACTGGGATAGAAGTCAGTAAGTCATATCACTGTCCAAAATGAAGCCAGGTGTGGAATCCAAGTTGAAGATCTTTTTAACCACGCAGAAAAGACATGCAGACAAGGGCGCTTGACGTCAGACTTTACACCCCAGAGGTGAATTCAGATGAAATGAAAGGAACTTGTTATGTTCACATGAGTTTTGCAAGGAGACTGAATTCTCAATTGGGAAGAGAACTCTCTTTGGTGGATAGAGGATTGTTGTGACTGTAGACTTAACTTTCTCTACATGCACGCATAGAAGAATAAAGGCTACTTGACTGCGACGAGGATGGGATTCCAACCCACGCATGCAGAGCACAATGGATTAGCAGTCCATCGCCTTAACCACTCGGCCACCTCGTCAACGATGATTTAATTGTTAAGATGACCTTCCAGGGTGTTATCAGAAAAAGCACATAATGTTGAACCTAGCTCGTGTTTTCCCGCGGTGCCTGCAACAAATGCTCACAGGGGAATTAGCTCAAATGGTAGAGCGCTCGCTTAGCATGTGAGAGGTAGCGGGATCGATGCCCGCATTCTCCACAAGACTTTCCCTTTCTTCTCTCTTCCGTTGAGGGGGTAATGACTGAGAATGAGAGACACGTTGGACAGACGAAATACTGGGATAGAAGTCAGTAAGTCATATCACTGTCCAAAATGAAGCCAGGTGTGGAATCCAAGTTGACAATCTTTTTAACCACGCAGAAAAAACACACGGACAAGGGCGCTTGACGTCAGACTTTACACCCCAGAGGTGAATTCAGATGAAATGAAAGGAACTTGTTATGTTCACATGAGTTTTGCGAGGAGACTGAATTCTCAATTGGGAAGAGAACTCTCTTTGGTGGATAGAGGATAGTTGTGACTGTAGACTTAACTTTCTCTACATGCACGCATAGAAGAATAAAGGCTACTTGACTGCGACGAGGATGGGATTCGAACCCACGCGTGCAGAGCACAATGGATTAGCAGTCCATCGCCTTAACCACTCGGCCACCTCGTCACCGATGTTTTCTTCATTATGATGACCTTCCAGGGTGTAATCAGAAAAAGCACATAATGTTGAACCTAGCTCGTGTTTTCCCGCGGTGCCAGCAACAAATGCTCACAGGGGAATTAGCTCAAATGGTAGAGCGCTCGCTTAGCATGTGAGAGGTAGCGGGATCGATGCCCGCACTCTCCACAAGACTTTCCTTCCTTCTCTCTTCTGTTGAGGGGGTAATGACTGAGAATGAGAGACACGTTGGACAGATGAAATACTGGGATAGAAGTCAGTAAGTCATATCACTGTCCAAAATGAAGCCAGGTGTGGAATCCAAGTTGAAGATCTTTTTAACCACGCAGAAAAAACATGCAGACAAGGGCGCTTGACGTCAGACTTTACACCACAGAGGTGAATTCAGATGAAATGAAAGGAACTTGTTATGTTCACATGAGTTTTGCGAGGAGACTGAATTCTTAATTGGGAAGAGAACTCTCTTTGGTGGATAGAGGATTGTTGTGACTGTAGACTTAACTTTCTCTACATGCACGCATAGAAGAAGAAAGGCTACTTGACTGCGACGAGGATGGGATTCGAACCCACGCGTGCAGAGCACAATGGATTAGCAGTCCATCGCCTTAACCACTCGGCCACCTCGTCAACGATGATTTAATTGTTAAGATGACCTTCCAGGGTGTCATCAGAAAAAGCACATAATGTTGAACCTAGCTCGTGTTTTCCCGCGGTGCCAGCAACAAATGCTCACAGGGGATTTAGCTCAAATGGTAGAGCGCTCGCTTAGCATGTGAGAGGTAGCGGGATCGATGCCCGCATTCTCCACAAGACTTTCCTTTCTTCTCTCTTCTGTTGAGGGGGTAATGACTGAGAATGAGAGACACGTTGGACAGATGAAATACTGGGATAGAAGTCAGGCGCTCTTGTCAGTAACTCATATCACTGTCCAAAATGAAGCCAGGTGTGGAATCCAAGTTGAAGATCTTTTTAACCACGCAGAAAAGACACGCGGACAAGGGCGCTTGACGTCAGACTTTACACCCCAGAGGTGAATTCAGATGAAATGAAAGGAACTTGTTATGTTCACATGAGTTTTGCGAGGAGACTGAATTCTCAATCAAGTTTCAATTGGGAAGAGAACTCTCTTTGGTGGATAGAGGATTGTTGTGACTGTAGACTTAACTTTCTCTACATGCACGCATAGAAGAATAAAGGCTACTTGACTGCGACGAGGATGGGATTCCAACCCACACGTGCAGAGCACAATGGATTAGCAGTCCATCGCCTTAACCACTCGGCCACCTCGTCAACGATGGCTTAATTGTTAAGATGACCTTCCAGGGTGTAATCAGAAAAAGCACATAATGTTGAACCTAGCTCGTGTTTTCGCGCGGTGCCAGCAACAACTGCTCACAGGGGAATTAGCTCAAATGGTAGAGCGCTCGCTTAGCATGTGAGAGGTAGCGGGATCGATGCCCGCATTCTCTACAAGACTTTCCTTCCTTCTTTCTTCTGTTGAGGGGGTAATGACTGAGAATGAGAGACACGTTGGACAGACGAAATACTGGGATAGAAGTCAGTAAGTCATATCACTGTCCAAAATGAAGCCAGGTGTGGAATCCAAGTTGAAGATCTTTTTAACCACGCAGAAAAAACACGCGGACAAGGGCGCTTGACGTCAGACTTTACACCCCAGAGGTGAATTCAGATGAAATGAAAGGAACTTGTTATGTTCACATGAGTTTTGCGAGGAGACTGAATTCTCAATCAAGTTTCAATTGGGAAGAGAACTCTCTTTGGTGGATAGAGGATTGTTGTGACTGTAGACTTAACTTTCTCTACATGCACGCATAGAAGAATAAAGGCTACTTGACTGCGACGAGGATGGGATTCGAACCCACGCGTGCAGAGCACAATGGATTAGCAGTCCATCGCCTTAACCACTCGGCCACCTCGTCAACGATGATTTAATTGTTAAGATGACCTTCCAGGGTGTCATCAGAAAAAGCACATAATGTTGAACCTAGCTCGTGTTTTCCCGCGGTGCCAGCAACAAATGCTCACAGGGGATTTAGCTCAAATGGTAGAGCGCTCGCTTAGCATGTGAGAGGTAGCGGGATCGATGCCCGCATTCTCCACAAGACTTTCCTTTCTTCTCTCTTCTGTTGAGGGGGTAATGACTGAGAATGAGAGACACGTTGGACAGATGAAATACTGGGATAGAAGTCAGGCGCTCTTGTCAGTAACTCATATCACTGTCCAAAATGAAGCCAGGTGTGGAATCCAAGTTGAAAATCTTTTTAACCACGCAGAAAAAACACGCGGACAAGGGCGCTTGACGTCAGACTTTACACCCCAGAGGTGAATTCAGATGAAATGAAAGAAACTTGTTATGTTCACATGAGTTTTGCGAGGAGACTGAATTCTCAATCAAGTTTCAATTGGGAAGAGAACTCTCTTTGGTGGATAGAGGATTGTTGTGACTGTAGACTTAACTTTCTCTACATGCACGCATAGAAGAATAAAGGCTACTTGACTGCGACGAGGATGGGATTCGAACCCACGCGTGCAGAGCACAATGGATTAGCAGTCCATCGCCTTAACCACTCGGCCACCTCGTCACCGATGTTTTCTTCATTATGATGACCTTCCAGGGAGTAATCAGAAAAAGCACATAATGTTGAACCTAGCTCGTGTTTTCCCGCGGTGCCAGCAACAAATGCTCACAGGGGAATTAGCTCAAATGGTAGAGCGCTCGCTTAGCATGTGAGAGGTAGCGGGATCGATGCCCGCATTCTCCACAAGACTTTCCTTCCTTCTCTCTTCTGTTGAGGGGGTAATGACTGAGAATGAGAGACACGTTGGACAGACGAAATACTGGGATAGAAGTCAGTAAGTCATATCACTGTCCAAAATGAAGCCAGGTGTGGAATCCAAGTTGAAGATCTTTTTAACCACGCAGAAAAGACATGCAGACAAGGGCGCTTGACGTCAGACTTTACACCCCAGAGGTGAATTCAGATGAAATGAAAGGAACTTGTTATGTTCACATGAGTTTTGCGAGGAGACTGAATTCTCAATTGGGAAGAGAACTCTCTTTGGTGGATAGAGGATTGTTGTGACTGTAGACTTAACTTTCTCTACATGCACGAATAGAAGAATAAAGGCTACTTGTCTGCGACGAGGATGGGATTCAAACCCACGCGTGCAGAGCACAATGGATTAGCAGTCCATCGCCTTAACCACTCGGCCACCTCGTCACCAATGTTTTCTTCATTATGATGACCTTCCAGGGTGTAATCATAAAAAGCACATAATGTTGAACCTAGCTCGTGTTTTCCCGCGGTGCCAGCAACAAATGCTCACAGGGGAATTAGCTCAAATGGTAGAGCGCTCGCTTAGCATGCGAGAGGTAGCGGGATCGATGCCCGCATTCTCCACAAGACTTTCCCTTTCTTCTCTCTTCCGTTGAGGGGGTAATGACTGAGAATGAGAGACATGTTGGACAGACGAAATACTGGGATAGAAGTCAGTAAGTCATATCACTGTCCAAAATGAAGCCAGGTGTGGAATCCAAGTTGACAATCTTTTTAACCACGCAGAAAAAACACGCGGACAAGGGCGCTTGACGTCAGACTTTACACCCCAGAGGTGAATTCAGATGAAATGAAAGGAACTTGTTATGTTCACATGAGTTTTGCGAGGAGACTGAATTCTCAATTGGGAAGAGAACTCTCTTTGGTGGATAGAGGATAGTTGTGACTGTAGACTTAACTTTCTCTACATGCACGCATAGAAGAATAAAGGCTACTTGACTGCGACGAGGATGGGATTCGAACCCACGCGTGCAGAGCACAATGGATTAGCAGTCCATCACCTTAACCACTCGGCCACCTCGTCACCGATGTTTTCTTCATTATGATGACCTTCCAGGGTGTAATCAGAAAAAGCACATAATGTTGAACCTAGCTCGTGTTTTCCCGCGGTGCCAGCAACAAATGCTCACAGGGGAATTAGCTCAAATGGTAGAGCGCTCGCTTAGCATGCGAGAGGTAGCGGGATCGATGCCCGCATTCTCCACAAGACTTTCCTTTCTTCTCTCTTCTGTTGAGGGGGTAATGACTGAGAATGAGAGACACGTTGGACAGACGAAATACTGGGATAGAAGTCAGTAAGTCATATCACTGTCCAAAATGAAGCCAGGTGTGGAATCCAAGTTGACAATCTTTTTAACCACGCAGAAAAAACATGCGGACAAGGGCGCTTGATGTCAGACTTTACACCCCAGAGGTGAATTCAGATGAAATGAAAGGAACTTGTTATGTTCACATGAGTTTTGCGAGTAGACTGAATTCTCAATCAAGTTTCAATTGGGAAGAGAACTCTCTTTGGTGGATAGAGGATTGTTGTGACTGTAGACTTAACTTTCTCTACATGCACGCATAGAAGAATAAAGGCTACTTGTCTGCGACGAGGATGGGATTCGAACCCACGCGTGCAGAGCACAATGGATTAGCAGTCCATCGCCTTAACCACTCGGCCACCTCGTCAACGATGATTTAATTGTTAAGATGACCTTCCAGGGTGTAATCAGAAAAAGCACATAATGTTGAACCTAGCTTGTGTTTTCCCGCGGTGCCAGCAACAAATGCTCACAGGGGAATTAGCTCAAATGGTAGAGCGCTCGCTTAGCATGCGAGAGGTAGCGGGATCGATGCCCGCATTCTCCACAAGATTTTCCCTTTCTTCTCTCTTCTGTTGAGGGGGTAATGACTGAGAATGAGAGACACGTTGGACAGACGAAATACTGGGATAGAAGTCAGTAAGTCATATCACTGTCCAAAATGAAGCCAGGTGTGGAATCCAAGTTGAAGATCTTTTTAACCACGCAGAAAAGACATGCAGACAAGGGCGCTTGATGTCAGACTTTACACCCCAGAGGTGAATTCAGATGAAATGAAAGGAACTTGTTATGTTCACATGAGTTTTGCGAGGAGACTGAATTCTCAATTGGGAAGAGAACTCTCTTTGGTGGATAGAGGATTGTTGTGACTGTAGACTTAACTTTCTCTACATGCACGAATAGAAGAATAAAGGCTACTTGTCTGCGACGAGGATGGGATTCAAACCCACGCGTGCAGAGCACAATGGATTAGCAGTCCATCGCCTTAACCACTCGGCCACCTCGTCACCAATGTTTTCTTCATTATGATGACCTTCCAGGGTGTAATCATAAAAAGCACATAATGTTGAACCTAGCTCGTGTTTTCCCGCGGTGCCTGCAACAAATGCTCACAGGGGAATTAGCTCAAATGGTAGAGCGCTCGCTTAGCATGCGAGAGGTAGCGGGATCGATGCCCGCATTCTCCACAAGACTTTCCCTTTCTTCTCTCTTCCGTTGAGGGGGTAATGACTGAGAATGAGAGACATGTTGGACAGACGAAATACTGGGATAGAAGTCAGTAAGTCATATCACTGTCCAAAATGAAGCCAGGTGTGGAATCCAAGTTGACAATCTTTTTAACCACGCAGAAAAAACACGCGGACAAGGGCGCTTGACGTCAGACTTTACACCCCAGAGGTGAATTCAGATGAAATGAAAGGAACTTGTTATGTTCACATGAGTTTTGCGAGGAGACTGAATTCTCAATTGGGAAGAGAACTCTCTTTGGTGGATAGAGGATAGTTGTGACTGTAGACTTAACTTTCTCTACATGCACGCATAGAAGAATAAAGGCTACTTGACTGCGACGAGGATGGGATTCGAACCCACGCGTGCAGAGCACAATGGATTAGCAGTCCATCACCTTAACCACTCGGCCACCTCGTCACCGATGTTTTCTTCATTATGATGACCTTCCAGGGTGTAATCAGAAAAAGCACATAATGTTGAACCTAGCTCGTGTTTTCCCGCGGTGCCAGCAACAAATGCTCACAGGGGAATTAGCTCAAATGGTAGAGCGCTCGCTTAGCATGTGAGAGGTAGCGGGATCGATGCCCGCATTCTCTACAAGACTTTCCTTCCTTCTTTCTTCTGTTGAGGGGGTAATGACTGAGAATGAGAGACACGTTGGACAGACGAAATACTGGGATAGAAGTCAGTAAGTCATATCACTGTCCAAAATGAAGCCAGGTGTGGAATCCAAGTTGAAGATCTTTTTAACCACGCAGAAAAAACACGCGGACAAGGGCGCTTGACGTCAGACTTTACACCCCAGAGGTGAATTCAGATGAAATGAAAGGAACTTGTTATGTTCACATGAGTTTTGCGAGGAGACTGAATTCTCAATCAAGTTTCAATTGGGAAGAGAACTCTCTTTGGTGGATAGAGGATTGTTGTGACTGTAGACTTAACTTTCTCTACATGCACGCATAGAAGAATAAAGGCTACTTGACTGCGACGAGGATGGGATTCGAACCCACGCGTGCAGAGCACAATGGATTAGCAGTCCATCGCCTTAACCACTCGGCCACCTCGTCAACGATGATTTAATTGTTAAGATGACCTTCCAGGGTGTAATCAGAAAAAGCACATAATGTTGAACCTAACTCGTGTTTTCGCGCGGTGCCAGCAACAAATGCTCACAGCGGAATTAGCTCAAATGGTAGAGCGCTCGCTTAGCATGTGAGAGGTAGCGGGATCGATGCCCGCATTCTCCACAAGACTTTCCTTCCTTCTCTCTTCTGTTGAGGGGGTAATGACTGAGAATGAGAGACACGTTGGACAGACGAAATACTGGGATAGAAGTCAGGCGCTCTTGTCAGTAAGTCATATCACTGTCCAAAATGAAGCCAGGTGTGGATTCCAAGTTGAAGATCTTTTTAACCACGCAGAAAAGACATGCAGACAAGGGCGCTTGACGTCAGACTTTACACCCCAGAGGTGAATTCAGATGAAATGAAAGGAACTTGTTATGTTCACATGAGTTTTGCGAGGAGACTGAATTCTCAATTGGGAAGAGAACTCTCTTTGGTGGATAGAGGATAGTTGTGACTGTAGACTTAACTTTCTCTACATGCACGCATAGAAGAATAGGCTACTTGACTGCGACGAGGATGGGATTCGAACCCACGCGTGCAGAGCACAATGGATTAGCAGTCCATCACCTTAACCACTCAGCCACCTCGTCACCGATGTTTTCTTCATTATGATGACCTTCCAGGGTGTAATCAGAAAAAGCACATAATGTTGAACCTAGCTCGTGTTTTCGCGCGGTGCCAGCAACAAATGCTCACAGGGGAATTAGCTCAAATGGTAGAGCGCTCGCTTAGCATGTGAGAGGTAGCGGGATCGATGCCCGCATTCTCCACAAGACTTTCCTTCCTTCTCTCTTCTGTTGAGGGGGTAATGACTGAGAATGAGAGACACGTTGGACAGATGAAATACTGGGATAGAAGTCAGTAAGTCATATCACTGTCCAAAATGAAGCCAGGTGTGGAATCCAAGTTGAAGATCTTTTTAACCACGCAGAAAAGACATGCAGACAAGGGCGCTTGATGTCAGACTTTACACCCCAGAGGTGAACTCAGATGAAATGAAAGGAACTTGTTATGTTCACATGAGTTTTGCAAGGAGACTGAATTCTCAATTGGGAAGAGAACTCTCTTTGGTGGATAGAGGATTGTTGTGACTGTAGACTTAACTTTCTCTACATGCACGCATAGAAGAATAGGCTACTTGACTGCGACGAGGATGGGATTCGAACCCACGCGTGCAGAGCACAATGGATTAGCAGTCCATCGCCTTAACCACTCGGCCACCTCGTCAACGATGATTAAATTGTTAAGATGACCTTCCAGGGTGTTATCAGAAAAAGCACATAATGTTGAACCTTGCTCGTGTTTTCCCGCGGTGCCAGCAACAAATGCTCACAGGGGAATTAGCTCAAATGGTAGAGCGCTCGCTTAGCATGCGAGAGGTAGCGGGATCGATGCCCGCATTCTCCACAAGATTTTCCCTTTCTTCTCTCTTCCGTTGAGGGGGTAATGACTGAGAATGAGAGACATGTTGGACAGATGAAATACTGGGATAGAAGTCAGGCGCTCTTGTCAGTAAGTCATATCACTGTCCAAAATGAAGCCAGGTGTGGAATCCAAGTTGAAGATCTTTTTAACCACGCAGAAGGGCGCTTGACGTCAGACTTTACACCCCAGAGGTGAATTCAGATGAAATGAAAGGAACTTGTTATGTTCACATGAGTTTTGCGAGGAGACTGAATTCTCAATCAAGTTTCAATTGGGAAGAGAACTCTCTTTGGTGGATAGAGGATTGTTGTGACTGTAGACTTAACTTTCTCTACATGCACGCATAGAAGAATAAAGGCTACTTGACTGCGACGAGGATGGGATTCGAACCCACACGTGCAGAGCACAATGGATTAGCAGTCCATCGCCTTAACCACTCGGCCACCTCGTCAACGATGGCTTAATTGTTAAGATGACCTTCCAGGGTGTCATCAGAAAAAGCACATAATGTTGAACCTAGCTCGTGTTTTCGCGCGGTGCCAGCAACAACTGCTCACAGGGGAATTAGCTCAAATGGTAGAGCGCTCGCTTAGCATGTGAGAGGTAGCGGGATCGATGCCCGCATTCTCTACAAGACTTTCCTTCCTTCTTTCTTCTGTTGAGGGGGTAATGACTGAGAATGAGAGACACGTTGGACAGACGAAATACTGGGATAGAAGTCAGGCGCTCTTGTCAGTAAGTCATATCACTGTCCAAAATGAAGCCAGGTGTGGATTCCAAGTTGAAGATCTTTTTAACCACGCAGAAAAGACATGCAGACAAGGGCGCTTGACGTCAGACTTTACACCCCAGAGGTGAATTCAGATGAAATGAAAGGAACTTGTTATGTTCACATGAGTTTTGCGAGGAGACTGAATTCTCAATTGGGAAGAGAACTCTCTTTGGTGGATAGAGGATAGTTGTGACTGTAGACTTAACTTTCTCTACATGCACGCATAGAAGAATAGGCTACTTGACTGCGACGAGGATGGGATTCGAACCCACGCGTGCAGAGCACAATGGATTAGCAGTCCATCACCTTAACCACTCAGCCACCTCGTCACCGATGTTTTCTTCATTATGATGACCTTCCAGGGTGTAATCAGAAAAAGCACATAATGTTGAACCTAGCTCGTGTTTTCGCGCGGTGCCAGCAACAAATGCTCACAGGGGAATTAGCTCAAATGGTAGAGCGCTCGCTTAGCATGTGAGAGGTAGCGGGATCGATGCCCGCATTCTCCACAAGACTTTCCTTCCTTCTCTCTTCTGTTGAGGGGGTAATGACTGAGAATGAGAGACACGTTGGACAGATGAAATACTGGGATAGAAGTCAGTAAGTCATATCACTGTCCAAAATGAAGCCAGGTGTGGAATCCAAGTTGAAGATCTTTTTAACCACGCAGAAAAGACATGCAGACAAGGGCGCTTGATGTCAGACTTTACACCCCAGAGGTGAATTCAGATGAAATGAAAGGAACTTGTTATGTTCACATGAGTTTTGCAAGGAGACTGAATTCTCAATTGGGAAGAGAACTCTCTTTGGTGGATAGAGGATTGTTGTGACTGTAGACTTAACTTTCTCTACATGCACGCATAGAAGAATAGGCTACTTGACTGCGACGAGGATGGGATTCGAACCCACGCGTGCAGAGCACAATGGATTAGCAGTCCATCGCCTTAACCACTCGGCCACCTTGTCACCAATGTTTTCTTCATTATGATGACCTTCCAGGGTGTAATCATAAAAAGCACATAATGTTGAACCTAGCTCGTGTTTTCCCGCGGTGCCTGCAACAAATGCTCACAGGGGAATTAGCTCAAATGGTAGAGTGCTCGCTTAGCATGCGAGAGGTAGCGGGATCGATGCCCGCATTCTCCACAAGACTTTCCCTTTCTTCTCTCTTCCGTTGAGGGGGTAATGACTGAGAATGAGAGACACGTTGGACAGACGAAATACTGGGATAGAAGTCAGTAAGTCATATCACTGTCCAAAATGAAGCCAGGTGTGGAATCCAAGTTGACAATCTTTTTAACCACGCAGAAAAAACACGCGGACAAGGGCGCTTGACGTCAGACTTTACACCCCAGAGGTGAATTCAGATGAAATGAAAGGAACTTGTTATGTTCACATGAGTTTTGCGAGGAGACTGAATTCTCAATTGGGAAGAGAACTCTCTTTGGTGGATAGAGGATAGTTGTGACTGTAGACTTAACTTTCTCTACATGCACGCATAGAAGAATAAAGGCTACTTGACTGCGACGAGGATGGGATTCGAACCCACGCGTGCAGAGCACAATGGATTAGCAGTCCATCACCTTAACCACTCGGCCACCTCGTCAACGATGATTTAATTGTTAAGATGACCTTCCAGGGTGTAATCAGAAAAAGCACATAATGTTGAACCTAGCTCGTGTTTTCCCGCGGTGCCAGCAACAAATGCTCACAGGGGAATTAGCTCAAATGGTAGAGCGCTCTCTTAGCATGCGAGAGGTAGCGGGATCGATGCCCGCATTCTCCACAAGATTTTCCCTTTCTTCTCTCTTCTGTTGAGGGGGTAATGACTGAGAATGAGAGACACGTTGGACAGACGAAATACTGGGATAGAAGTCAGTAAGTCATATCACTGTCCAAAATGAAGCCAGGTGTGGAATCCAAGTTGAAGATCTTTTTAACCACGCAGAAAAAACATGCAGACAAGGGCGCTTGACGTCAGACTTTACACCCCAGAGGTGAATTCAGATGAAATGAAAGGAACTTGTTATGTTCACATGAGTTTTGCGAGGAGTCTGAATTCTCAATTGGGAAGAGAACTCTCTTTGGTGGATAGAGGATAGTTGTGACTGTAGACTTAACTTTCTCTACATGCACGCATAGAAGAATAAAGGCTACTTGACTGCGACGAGGATGGGATTCGAACCCACGCGTGCAGAGCACAATGGATTAGCAGTCCATCGCCTTAACCACTCGGCCACCTCGTCACCGATGTTTTCTTCATTATGATGACCTTCCAGGGTGTAATCAGAAAAAGCACATAATGTTGAACCTAGCTCGTGTTTTCCCGCGGTGCCAGCAATAAATGCTCACAGGGGAATTAGCTCAAATGGTAGAGCGCTCGCTTAGCATGCGAGAGGTAGCGGGATCGATGCCCGCATTCTCCACAAGACTTTCCTTCCTTCTCTCTTCTGTTGAGGGGGTAATGACTGAGAATGCGAGACACGTTGGACAGACGAAATACTGGGATAGAAGTCAGTAAGTCATATCACTGTCCAAAATGAAGCCAGGTGTGGAATCCAAGTTGAAGATCTTTTTAACCACGCAGAAGGGCGCTTGACGTCAGACTTTACACCCCAGAGGTGAATTCAGATGAAATGAAAGGAACTTGTTATGTTCACATGAGTTTTGCGAGGAGACTGAATTCTCAATCAAGTTTCAATTGGGAAGAGAACTCTCTTTGGTGGATAGAGGATTGTTGTGACTGTAGACTTAACTTTCTCTACATGCACGCATAGAAGAATAAAGGCTACTTGACTGCGACGAGGATGGGATTCGAACCCACGCGTGCAGAGCACAATGGATTAGCAGTCCATCGCCTTAACCACTCGGCCACCTCGTCAACGATGATTTAATTGTTAAGATGACCTTCCAGGGTGTAATCAGAAAAAGCACATAATGTTGAACCTAGCTCGTGTTTTCGCGCGGTGCCAGCAACAAATGCTCACAGGGGAATTAGCTCAAATGGTAGAGCGCTCGCTTAGCATGTGAGAGGTAGCGGGATTGATGCCCGCATTCTCCACAAGACTTTCCTTCCTTCTCTCTTCTGTTGAGGGGGTAATGACTGAGAATGAGAGACACGTTGGACAGACGAAATACTGGGATAGAAGTCAGTAAGTCATATCACTGTCCAAAATGAAGCCAGGTGTGGAATCCAAGTTGAAGATCTTTTTAACCACGCAGAAAAGACATGCAGACAAGGGCGCTTGACGTCAGACTTTACACCCCAGAGGTGAATTCAGATGAAATGAAAGGAACTTGTTATGTTCACATGAGTTTTGCGAGGAGACTGAATTCTCAATTGGGAAGAGAACTCTCTTTGGTGGATAGAGGATTGTTGTGACTGTAGACTTAACTTTCTCTACATGCACGCATTGAAGAATAAAGGTTACTTGACTGCGACGAGGATGGGATTCGAACCCACGCGTGCAGAGCACAATGGATTAGCAGTCCATCGCCTTAACCACTCGGCCACCTCGTCACCGATGTTTTCTTCATTATGATGACCTTCCAGGGTGTAATCAGAAAAAGCACATAATGTTGAACCTAGCTCGTGTTTTCGCGCGGTGCCAGCAACAAATGCTCACAGGGGAATTAGCTCAAATGGTAGAGCGCTCGCTTAGCATGTGAGAGGTAGCGGGATCGATGCCCGCATTCTCCACAAGACTTTCCTTTCTTCTCTCTTCTGTTGAGAGGGTAATGACTGAGAATGAGAGACACGTTGGACAGACGAAATACTGGGATAGAAGTCAGTAAGTCATATCACTGTCCAAAATGAAGCCAGGTGTGGAATCCAAGTTGAAGATCTTTTTAACCACGCAGAAAAAACATGCAGACAAGGGCGCTTGACGTCAGACTTTACACCCCAGAGGTGAATTCAGATGAAATGAAAGGAACTTGTTATGTTCACATGAGTTTTGCGAGGAGACTGAATTCTCAATTGGGAAGAGAACTCTCTTTGGTGGATAGAGGATTGTTGTGACTGTAGACTTAACTTTCTCTACATGCACGCATTGAAGAATAAAGGTTACTTGACTGCGACGAGGATGGGATTCGAACCCACGCGTGCAGAGCACAATGGATTAGCAGTCCATCGCCTTAACCACTCGGCCACCTCGTCACCGATGTTTTCTTCATTATGATGACCTTCCAGGGTGTAATCAGAAAAAGCACATAATGTTGAACCTAGCTCGTGTTTTCGCGCGGTGCCAGCAACAAATGCTCACAGGGGAATTAGCTCAAATGGTAGAGCGCTCGCTTAGCATGTGAGAGGTAGCGGGATCGATGCCCGCATTCTCCACAAGACTTTCCTTTCTTCTCTCTTCTGTTGAGAGGGTAATGACTGAGAATGAGAGACACGTTGGACAGACGAAATACTGGGATAGAAGTCAGTAAGTCATATCACTGTCCAAAATGAAGCCAGGTGTGGAATCCAAGTTGAAGATCTTTTTAACCACGCAGAAAAAACATGCAGACAAGGGCGCTTGACGTCAGACTTTACACCCCAGAGGTGAATTCAGATGAAATGAAAGAAACTTGTTATGTTCACATGAGTTTTGCGAGGAGACTGAATTCTCAATCAAGTTTCAATTGGGAAGAGAACTCTCTTTGGTGGATAGAGGATTGTTGTGACTGTAGACTTAACTTTCTCTACATGCACGAATAGAAGAATAAAGGCTACTTGTCTGCGACAAGGAAGGGATTCGAACCCACGCGTGCAGAGCACAATGGATTAGCAGTCCATCGCCTTAACCACTCGGCCACCTCGTCACCGATGTTTTCTTCATTATGATGACCTTCCAGGGTGTAATCATAAAAAGCACATAATGTTGAACCTAGCTCGTGTTTTCCCGCGGTGCCTGCAACAAATGCTCACAGGGGAATTAGCTCAAATGGTAGAGCGCTCGCTTAGCATGCGAGAGGTAGCGGGATCGATGCCCGCATTCTCCACAAGATTTTCCCTTTCTTCTCTCTTCCGTTGAGGGGGTAATGACTGAGAATGAGAGACACGTTGGACAGACGAAATACTGGGATAGAAGTCAGTAAGTCATATCACTGTCCAAAATGAAGCCAGGTGTGGAATCCAAGTTGACAATCTTTTTAACCACGCAGAAAAAACACGCGGACAAGGGCGCTTGACGTCAGACTTTACACCCCAGAGGTGAATTCAGCCCCGTTTTTGGATGACATGAAAGGAACTTGTTATGAACACATGAGTCTGTTCCAAGTTTATTATTAAGTATAATTGAAAATAAAACAATTGTCTTGTTCTTAGGATGTTGCTGTACCTGCTCCAGCTGATTCATTCTGGCTACCAGTGGAGATGAAGAACACCATTCCTGTGCACGATCAGAGGTGGATTACCTACACTCTGTACCATGCTGTAAATCTCAGACCCAACTTTAAGCTCTGGTATGAGCCCCCAGCCCCTTCACTGATTTATCATCAGGCTCCAACAGCAGACTGCTTTTTCTGCCACTGGCTCATGGTGTGGATGCCATATCATTAGTGGAGGGTCAGGGTGCTCTGCCAAACCTGCGGGAAGCAGCTGACTGGTTATGGTGTGTACAAGAAGGTGCAGGAAGGAAAAGAAGGACAGTCCTTGACATCGACAGCTTCTATCTGCTGGTAACAGAGATTCTAAGGTGCACTGTGTGTCGCCTGACATATTTGTCAACCAGTCAGACTGTGCGTGATCAACTCAACCTGCCTCACCAGAAGCTGTTTCGCCCAATCCTGACTCAGAAGTAAGTGTATAGGCTTAAAATCAAATCTCTTGTGTTGCTTTAAATTATCTGCAAAATGTGAAATGTGAAGTTCTTTCTGAAGCGGTGGTTGTATTCAGGGACATACATTTTCCAGCTGAATGTGCAAGCACTAATCAGTTATTGAAACCTGTGTTTACAAAGATATGCATGTGACATTCAAGTCATCCATCTGCTGCGAGACTGGACCCTTTGAAACAGCTCTACATGCCTGGTAAAGCAGCTGAAAGAGAATCACGGGGAGGAGTGGTTGAACAGGTTAGCCCGTTACCTGGAGGAGTGTGCCAGCTTTGTTGACCGTCCCAGTGTGTTCCCTGTGGCCTGCCAGGAGCCTCCTGAGCCCACAGAAGTACCCAGCAGTCGCTGGGTGTTATCTGTATATGGCAGGGACATCATCAGTCGCCTGGACCACATCAAGGCTACCATCACCTCTGTTTTTGGGTCAATTTTGAAAATGGACTCAAGCAAAAAGGTAATAACAAAACTATTCAGATGTTTAATTAAGAAACTCAATACCACAGAAAAAACCCACAATAATGATATTATATAACTAAGTAATTACTGATTCATTAACGTGGAACCAACATTTTTATTTTGTGGTTGTTTTTTTAAAGTTTTGGATATGTTAATCTGTAAAAGTAGATCACAGTTAAACTAATCACATGTTTCTTAATTTTTTTAAACCTTAATCTGCCAAATAAATTAAATGTAGTAAGAAGAACAAGTTTTCCCCAAAATGACGTGACTCACAAGCATAAAGTAGCATAATGAATACACTTAAGTTAAGTATAAGATTGTGTGTTGATTTTACTTCTGCCACTGATAAGTAAACTAAATATGACAATAAAGATATAATTTTCTCAGTCAGTACTTTCTTTTGTGTCCCAAATGAGATCACAAAGAAGTTGGCTGGGATAGGGAAGGGCACTGCATTCTGGATGACCTCTGTAGGGAACGAGACTGGCCAGATACTCATGAGTGTCCTAACAGCTGAAGAGGGAACAGGTCTTGATCTGAAGGTGGCTGATCTGATGAAGCGGTACAAGAATGCCTGGGTTGCTCCCCCAAAGGTCCTCTATGTGGACTCCCACTGCTGCGTAGATGCAGGACAGAATAAATTGCAGCAAAGATTTGGAGAGTGGCCTGAACTGATAATCAGACTCGACATATGGCATTTCATGAGGAGGATGTCTGCTGGATGCACCACAGATGCCCACCCACTGTATGCCACATGTATGTCCTGCCTATCTGCCTGCATTTTTGAGTGTGTGTGTGTGTGTTAAGACAGAAGAGGTGTAGGTCAGCCCCTCCAGGATTTCGCCTAAAGTGCACGATTTAACAGCAGCTTTTGTAAAAGGTTTAGATGTTTTGAGAATTTTTTTCCCTGTGTAACACATTACACATCCACCATAACACATTACACATCCACTGTGAGGGACAAACACTCCAATAAAGCCGTATATTGGCCATATATTTGCTATAAAATTCTAATTTCTCACTGTGTGCGCGGCATGTACCCTTGGCATCATTTAAACAAGTTTCCACAGGTGAGTAGGCTAAACCCAACTCACAAGATGAGTTTTGTTATTACTGTTTTGACACATTTGCATGGACGGTGACGGGAACTGGAAATATGTTTATCTGTAGGTGACAACAACTAAATATTCGCAAATGATTTACAATGATGCTTTTAACAGTTTGTTAAAATATGTAAACACTGTAAGACGCAAATACGTGCTGGAGGTGGGCTTTTTTTCTTATTAGATTTAATGCCCGTCTGGTTTCCGGGCAACGTGATGCCATGATAATGTGTCCTGTTCCTCATTTTTATGCAGTTCTCAAACCCTCACAGACTCACGCACTGCACGCCTGACGCCATAAAAGTCCACAAGGGTTCAGTGTTTAGGCTTTAGGGTGGAGATTGGGATTGGGCCTAAGTGTCATGATGTTGAAACAGAGGCTGTATTTATTGTTTATCCTTTGTAATATATATACCTAGATATAAAAATATTTCCGTCGAAATTGGTCTCCAATTTAGTGTTCCACAACAGCTCAAATGTATCTTTATTTACAGATAATAGTGGTCTGATGACTCATTAGGTCATATAATGGAGCTCAAAGCTCCATGATAAGAGTTGCATTCTTTGAATTCTCTGAGAAAAGAGAGGAGCCATGTTCCCCCCTCAGTGAACACTGTGTCAGATAGCAATGCACAACAATCACCTCCAGGATCCATCCATAACTTAAGTTTATATTTCAATCCAGTCCATAGTCCTTGTTCTCAGCATCTGGGTTCACAGAGGGGACTCATTTAGTTAAATGTATATAAATAGAGTAAATAGAAAAAAGAGTTTCATGGTATTTTTGCATCCATTCTTTTTATATTGAGCAACTTTACAGTTGTACTGCCCAATCACAACTCTACTAAGTCATTGAAGCTTTATAATAAATAAACCATGACATGAAACTCAAAATGTGTGCAAGAGTGGTATGCTATTTATATGCCATTCAGTAATATCATGTAGGTCTAAAATACAGCATAACTGTCGACCCACGCTTGCGTAGTGTTTGCAACAGATACATTATCAGCTTTACACAACTTTACAGCCCAGCAGTCAACAAGGTTAAAAAAACCTGTGATAGCCTCTGCTAATACTTCCTATGGTCTCTATCTGTTGGACTTTGCTGTTCTGTCATCATCTTGTTTGTGTGAAATCTGCTACCTGTCAACTTCACGTGTTCCTGCTGGAAACAGAAGTTGACATTCAAATGTAAGATCAGTGACATTTCTGGTCTTTTCTAATCAGTGTTTTGTTCTGTTTTATTTTTTGCTTGCTACTGAAGTTCCGTTTTTTTCAGTTTAAAACAACAACAGCACACTGATGAGATTCATATTTTGATATTAAAAGGCAATGACAAAATGTTTTGAATCCCTGTTTTTTATATTCGCTTTAAATGTTTATTTAGCGTACATTCGGTATGGTACAGCACCTTAAAGGAACACTGGACTTTCTGACCATGCGTACCATGGTGAAGCAATGTTTTTACATGAAGGTGCTTGTTTTGTTTTGTGTGGTCGACATGCGGGCAACGGAATATGTGAATTTAGTTTAATTACTTTGTGAAAAATTTGGCATATTTGTTAGCACTAATCTGCTTCCATACAGTAAAAGCTGTAAAAATGTATGTGTCTGATCAAAGTCATGTGTCTGTCCATGCTCTTTTTTTTAACTTGCATTTTCCGTGCCTGATAATTACTGTGCATGTGAACTCTGTATGCCTACACGACGCATTCCCCCAACACGGCCATGAGTGAAACATACACAAACAGTTTTACCTCCCTGCGAAGGATGACAGTGATCTCCAATGGACTTTCTTCAATGTGTGTGTCCATGAACAGTGACGCCGGGAGCCATAATCCCGATGCACTGTTCGTTCATGCATTGAAAATAGGCCTTCAACCCACTCTGCATTAAAGCAAAAAGCTTTGATAGCATTACCAGGAGACAAGAGAATGAGAGCACTGACTGACTGGAGTAATGGAAAGAAAATAGTTGGAACTTTTACTTTGCAACACCAGCCCAGACACGTGCACAGCAGCGCACAGCTGAATTTCTTAAAGTTAACTTAGGAAAGACCTCGTCTATCTATTAAAAGTAAGATCGCTCACACCAGTGACAGAACGCAATTAACATGGATCGATCTGTTTGCAGACAGTAGCCCATTCCAGGCCACACACGAGTGTAGTGATTTTCAGGCACTTATGAAATATCGTGCTGCGGGAGATGGCTTGCTCAAAGCTGCAGTAGGTAAGATGGAGAAGAGAGCGGACTTTGCTTCAAAATTTGAAAGATCACAACCTCAACCTTTGTTCTCAAAGCTTTTTGCAAAATTATGAAATCAGTTACCTGCTTAATAGCGACTTTTACTGCACGTTAATTGTGATCCTGGTACATAATATTACACCAAATTGTTGCCCACTATTTAGCTGGCTGTTGTTTTTCAAGCCTGTTGGCTTCATGCATTTTTTTTTGTGCAGCATAAGTGCAAAAATCTCTCTCTCTCTCTCTCTTGCTAGCTCACTCACTGAGCAGACCGCGTGTGTTCGTGGAAACCTGTCCTACATGCCCGGGAATGGTCCTTGTGCGTTCTGTGAAGTGTAATCCTGCTGGCTCCACTGTCAAAGAACATGTGATGTTTATGTACATTCTTTTAGTGTTGGCATTTGCAACTGTTTTTTCTTCGGGATGTCAGATGGTTTTTTTTTCTGTTCCTTAACATGACGTGATTGTTATGGAGTCAAATTAAGGTCAAAAAGATTTTGAGCTCGCAAAATAATGTTCACAAATAATTGTACAGTGATTGTGATTTAAATGACCTGCCACTTAACACATGATTACCTAAAATTGTTTTCAGTTAATCACCTTATTGTTTCGGTTCCTTATACACCTCATCCTGGTACACCTTAGAACAGTTAAAACCATCTGATTTATTAAAAGACATACAAACAACCAAATCAATAACTAAAGACCAACTGAGGACAAAAGCAATAAAACACAACAACAATCGGAGAGGCAACAAGACAGCGGTCTCCACTCCAAAGGCCTCTGTCTTCTCATGTCAGCGCTTGATTTTAAAACACTGTTCCAAGGCCAGGTGTACCTTGTTGACAATTAGATTCACCTGCAGAGTTGAGACAATAGAAGGGGAAAATGGAAAACCAGACAGGGAAAAATTCAGCCGTACCAATATAAGATTGTAGCTGCAGCCTTTTCTTCATTCTTTGTTGTGGTAACAAGAACATATGTTGTTGTTGCTCTCTTTGCCTGTCTCTATCCTGCATCTCCTTCTATCCCATTTTCGGCCCATCCAGTCGAGGCAGATGGCTGTTCAACATGAGTCTGGTTCTGCTCGAGGTTTCTGCCTGTTAAAAGGAAGTTTTTCCTTGCCAATGTGCCGAATTGCTAAGTGCTATTCATGGTGGATTCATGTTGGGCCTCTCTTTAAATAACTTAACAAAGAGTCGGTCTACACCTGCTCTTTCTGTAAAGTGTCTCGAGATAACCCTGGTTATGATTTGGCACTATACAAATAAAATTTGATTGATTGATTGATTCATTCATTCATTGAACCGGTCAAATTCCACAAACTGACCCACTTGGATCACGGCTCTTTTAGATTACAGGGGTATTGTAAGGTGTGTTTGTGTGTGACTGGTAAAATCCAGTGGCTGAGTACTATTCAGTGAGCAGCGAGTGTTGCATGGGCGTTTCAAGGCTGATAAAGTACCTTTGGTTCCACTTCCTGCAGATAAGGCTGTAAAATGTGACTTGTTGGTTCAAAACCCTCATGTGACTGTAACATTTCCTGACTCGGCAATAACAATGACAATATTGATAAGTTATCTTAGTCTCATCTGTTGCTTTTTGTACTTTATCCAGAGACAACAACGATGTAATGCTTTAGTTGTGAATACTGATCACTTACATTTAAGTTACAATTTAACTCGCACATTAGTATTTTAACAAAGTGCTCCCCTTTTTTTTCATCTCTGATCTTTACATCCTGTGCAGTCTCCATTAGCAGCCTGTTACCATTTCTTAACCCAGAGTGAATTACTAGTTTGTCAACTTACTATTACTACTGTTTTTTAAATGTAGTTTAAAAGACTGACAAGTCTTCAGATCTCTCTTCAATCAATCAATGTCAATGTAAGGAACAAAGATACAAATCATTATTTATTATTTAGGCCTAAAACTAAGAAGGAGACTGACCTCAAAACACTGTTGTGTGCGATTATTGTTCACGGGTGTATATGAATGTGTGTGTGTGTGTGTGTGTGTGTGTGTGTGCAGGTAATTTAACCATGTATATAAAGAATGTTTATGTGGACTATTGGAGTACTGTCTTTAAGCTGTGTATAAGAGATCCAAATAAACCAAGTAGGTTTTTTTTTAAAGGGCGTGTCTGCCTTTGCTTGTGCTGTATTTTATCTATTTTTAACAAAGTAGTCCAGTCCAGCACCAATTAAACAAAGAAACAGCAGCGTTGTAAAATTAACGGATAAAGGAGGATAGAGACGTCAAAAAAGACAAAACTGAAACCAGCAAAAATAAGTAAAATACATTTTAGAACAAAATCTGCTTCCATTCTGATTCCCCTTCTACGTTCCTGTTGTCTCATTTATTCGTCATTGTTCTCACCAACCGGCAAATCACAACAAAGTCTACTATACCTGCCCCACCTGAGCATTTTATAGCTCTGTTTAAACTGATAAATGAATTTAAATCAACTGTACCACAAGGTAAACAAAGACACTCAACTCTCAAAGCCCAACCCAGCTCCCAGCTTTTTAACTATTTGTTTTAGACTGATCCTTGTTTGTTTTAGGTGACACATGCTTTGCGATGTGCCTCCTTACTTTTTCAATTTCCTTCGGGATTAATAAAGTTCTATGTTATCTTCTTGTTTTTAGTGCTCTTAAAAAATGGTTCAAAAGAAACATGGTTCTTTTTAAGACTTTTATTGAAATCGTCAATATATTTGAAATGCAAGCACTACTAAAAAACATTCATTGAAGCAATTTATTGTAAAAATGATTTCCATGACTAATGTTTGAGCAACACCAAAGTTACCATAATGTGTAACTTTAAACATACAGGCTTACTTTAAGAAAAGGGTGATAAATTAGGGTCTTAATTCATTTCTAAACACAAAACACACCCTGCTGTTCTGGAAACAAACATCCTACAACAGCTGTAGCCATGTTCCCTAAGGCTGTCACACACACACACACGCACACACACACACACACACACACACACACACACACACACACACACTCGCTGTTTGTTTGATATACAGAGGCTTATAAAGGCTGTTGCTTCTGATCGTTAAAAAAGGTACAAAAATGTTTGAAACTAATACATAATACAAGCTATATTAAACACAGACACACGGTGTTGTCAAAAAACATTGCAAATACATTTTAATTACAGAAATATAAAATAAACTCACACATATGGACACATAAAAAGTAAGATATTGTTTGCCGACTGAAACAGTCTCTTTATATCCTCATACTGGGAAACTGTGAGGAGGATAAAGCTGTTCCCGGGCCATATCATGGATCCATCTTTAGTTTCAGTCTCAGCAGAAACTCTCCTACGCAAATATAACATGCAAAGCACACACGCACACACACACACACACACACACACACACACTGAACAATCACACAACCAAATCCATGTAAAATGAGAGCTGCCTCTTCCTTGTATTGTCAGGGAAATGACACACAGCATTTTGACTGAAGGTTGCAGTGAAACACGACACCAGCTGGCAAACAGTTAATGATAGAGCCACACACACACAGAAGAAGCAGGTGTTTTCAAATCACACAATGCCACAGAAACTTTAAGGTTAAATACAACATGGACTCAGAGGGACGCAGTTCAACATTTGTACAGAGTTGTAACATGTTTTACTGAACAGATTTTAAAGACACACCTGCTGGATTATTACATTAGAGGAAAATGATGTAAAGACACGTGCCAGCCAAAGCGAAGAAAAATACACACATACACACAAATCTACACATATCTTCATCTCGGAGTCTTAAACTGGGGTTTACCCAGTTATTTTTAGACGGAAACACACACACACACACACACACACATACAAACCTCATGCACAACAAACATCATTATTGTATACAACCAAAGCTTTGTCCAATCAAACATAGTCTTTCCTGTCATACCCTCCACCTGCACTGGTGCTGCGCGGGGCGGAGTAGGCCATCCGTGGCGGCTTGTACTTCTGCTCTTTTGGTGGACAGCTGCTGCACAGCATCGCCCCCCCAATCAGGAGCAAGGCGGCGGCTCCCCAGCCGATGTAGAGAGAAGCCCCGAGCTCCCTTCTCTGCGCGTTGGTCAGGATAGGGTTGTAGAAATCCCGGATGATGACGCTGGCAGTCCAGGAGACGGGGATAAGGACCAAAAGTCCACCAAGGATGAAGAAGATTCCAGAGATGATCATCACTTTGGCTTTGGACGGCTCATCTTCGATGCAGTTGGTGCATTTTGCGCCAACAATGGAGATCAGGACCCCCAGCACGCCGAGTATGATGGCGATGATCATCATGGCTCTGGATGCCTGCAGCTCCTGAGGTAAGGCCAGCAACGAGTCGTAGACCTTGCACTGCATCTGGCCTGTGCTCTGGGTGACACAGTTCATCCACAAACCCTCCCAGATGGTCTGAGCAGTGATGATGTTGGCTCCGATGAAGGCCGTCACCTTCCACATCGGCAGGGCACATGTCACTATTGCAATGATAAATCCAATAGTTCCAAGGGCAATGCCCACAATCTCCAAGCCCATCGACATGCTGGCTTTTTGTCTGGTGACAAAACGGAACTTCAAAAACAGAGCCCGCTAAACCTAATTGTTCAACGAACCAACCCTGCAGAGCAAAGACTCTCCTGCTTTGCTGATCCTTGAAAACTGAGCACCTGTAAGAGGGTGTGATGTAGCTATGAGATGCTGCCACGGAAACAAGAGATCCTTTATACCTCAGGGGAGCAAGGAGGAGTCCCCTGGTGATGATGTCAACAGGAGGCTGTCTTCGAAAACAAAAAAAAATCCACAACCACCTGTGCACATACAGTGGAGGAGGGGAGCTGGAGGCAGGGCAGGTGAGGAGGGAAGGTGTGTGTGCGTGTGTGGTTGGTTGGTTGAATCACTGATCTTCTGAGTGGAAAGGGAAGGAGAAATTTTGTTTCAAACGATCACCGAACAAGTTTGCAGTTCCTTAAATATAAATCCTAACTAACAAACATGCGGCTGTTAACCACAGTGGAGAACAGGGAGGAAGTCTCTGCCTCTGGCTACTTAGAAAACTTGTTGTGAGTTAGCATTAAAACATAATCACACACACACACACACACACACACACACACACACACACACACTGGTGCAAACATACACGCTAAAAGTAGCCTGTGCCTTAGATACTGTTGATCTTTTGTTACTTCCTGGTTCCAGTCGTGTGGGTTTCTTAAACAGTCGAGATTCGGTCTCAGGATAACAGTCCCAAAAGCTCGACTGGAAACCGGAATAACTGCACCAAGAGCAAATATAAGCAGAGAGAAACATAATAGGCTGGTTCCCAGACACCTTAAGCATACAGACAGTGAGATCCTCTCAGTATCGGTTAAGCTCTTTACTGTGACCAAACATTTCCTGGAGCTATGTATGTGGTTGAGTTTACTGCGTGAAAGAGGGTTGATGGACATGACAAAGCATCATTTGAACCCTTGTTTCAGGTTACAAACAAACACATTTTAATTTTTCAATTAAGGAAAATTGGATTTGTCTTTTTGTTTTTTGTCAAATCTAAAAGCAAAATCTATGTTTGATTCATCAGTCGAGAAATTTCACTCTTTGCATGTGCAGTAATTAAAAAATTAAAGGAGGGAAACGCAATTTATTAAAGTCTTGCCCATATGAGCACTGAACCAGATTTCTCTTGTTGCAATCATTCATCCTGTTTAGACTGGCCATTTTAGAATTCTTTTCTGAAAGCGGTTGCAATTAAACCAATAGAGGACAAAAACCACAGTTCTACAATCCCCAGTGTATCTGACCATACACCCCTGTGTATGACGATTCAGCAGCAAAACATATGTCAAATCAAGAGGATAACTTACAAAGTGACAGTGGTTTTAGGAAAAAAAACTCTCTTAAAACAGACTTAAAATGACTTTAAAAAGACTGTAAAGGCTGGTATATTTTAAAGGGTTACACATGCTCATCAATGACTTCATGTTTTTCTCATAAACACAAACACTTGTTACTTTAAATGCCCTCTCCATTGTCCTCACGTTTGGAGCCCAAAACAGTTGTCAGAGAGATATAAAAACAACTACACACACAAACAAACCCAAAGGCCGAACAACATGGAGGCTATGTTTGTCGTTTCAACGCGAGCATCTTCATCAGTCACTTGTGTTTATGTAACAACATCAGTTAATGCATCGCTACTGAGATAACAGCCATGACCTGTAAGCTCACTGTATCAGTATACCTGTTTCAAGCTGCTGCTTGAGTGGACCAAAACAAGTGCAGAGGTGTTACAGATTGTAACTGTGTATGTCAGTAAGGGAAGTCATGGTTTCATGTTAAAACATCATATAATCATTATAAGAGTGGAAAAGCTGGTGCTGAACCTAATGTATCCATATGTATGTTTCAATCATTTTAGTACTGTAAGTCCTACAATACATTTATTCAAGTACTGCTACTTCAGTGGTTAGTGTTATAGAGAGAGGCAGAAATAGGTCATCTGTAGCAGTGTTCCTGTTGCAGAGTCAACAGGCTGCTCCTCTGCCCCTGAGCACACCTGCTGGAAGATAATGGGATAATTTGACTATTCAAAACAGGAAACAGAAGGTATCTGTGGTTCAGCTGCTGAGGCAGAAACAATAGAACAAAAACTCCCCTTACCGTCACATCAAATTTCTAACATAACATAAACATTAACATCTATTTCATGCAGTTTTTTGTAAAATGTTAGGGTCAAAGGTCAAAAACCTAGAAAGGTCATAACAAATCTCGAGGACATCGAACTCATTTGCTTCATCTTCTGATCTTATGTTATTTTAAGCTCTTTTTCCTCATGCAAAGCACTAAAACCTTTAATGATCGCTTAAAGATCATAAAGTGTAAGCAGGATAAAAGAGGCCCACGTAATGTTTCACAAAAAAAATCTTTATTACTTTAATTATTTTATCATTTAAGTAGATCCAGAATCATTTAAATTTATACATGTGTTAATGCAACAAAATACACTTTATATAAAAGCATCTACCTCTGTAGAAAATGTCAACTCAGTCACACAATGCACATAGAAATGTGAACAAAGATCCCTCAGATATCACTCCATCCAGAAACTACAGTCCATTCCGCCATGTTGACCTTGCTTTGGAGCACACAGTGAGCTCCTTTTTGCTTGGCCGTATGACATCTGTGAGTCTATGTCGGAAAGATAGTAAGAAAATATATTTCTCCCCAAAAAGGGGGCCATTTTGAGCTAATGACAGTCAGAAGAGTCACAGCATCTGATATGTACATGATCATTGAGAATCATCACAAAGTTAATGTCATAAGCACAAAAAATAAATATATATTGGATTTAGTCTCCTCGCTGAACTGACTTAGACCCTTGTTTTTTACTTTTATGACCATATTTGGACACACCTTGTTAAATTGGATCTTATCCTGCCTACTTAAGACCAGTAGTTATTGTAAACAGTACCATCAAACATCATAGAGCTTCTATTTTTCAGGAAAAAAAGCTTCATACTGACAAACATTTATGGTCCTAAGTATCCAGAAAATCTCCAAACCTCTGCTTTGTCCTTATTTTCTAGTGAACAGCTTGAACAGCCGCTTTTCAAACCAATGTGTTTATTATACAGCTACATTTCTGTACACAAGTTATGATACAGGATACAGGACCTGTCCTCTTCTCTTACACGTAGTCCCTCCTGTTGTAGGAGCTATGAGCAATTGATCTCGGTGCAGCGGAGTATGCCACCCGACTCTGCGGGTGCACGCTGTACCGCATTGGTTTCTCCTCCTGTGGAGGGCAACTGCAGCAGAGGATGGACCCACCGATCACTAGCAGGGCCGCAGCAGCCCAGCCCAGGTACAGCGCTGCCCCGATCTCCATCTTCTGACCATTGGGGATTATTGGACTGTAAAACTCAACTACGATGGTGTGTGCTGACCAGGAGACAGGCACCAACTGAGCCAGAGCTGCTGTAATGAATGCCCCGCCTGAGGCGGCCATCACTTTGGCTTTGACCCCATCATCATCGATACAGTTGGTGCACTTTGCTCCCACCATAGCGATGAGGACAGCCACAACCCCAATAATGATGGAGACGACGGTCAGCGCCCTTGCAGCCTGCAGGTCCGGGGGTAAAGCCAGCATGGAGTCATAGACCTTACACTGCATCTGTCCCGTGCTCTGGAACACGCAGCTCATCCACAGCCCCTCCCAGTACTCCTGAGCTGTGACAATGTTGGCGCCGATGTAGGCGGAGACCCTCCACATTGGCAAGGCGCAGCTGGTCACACTCAGAATCCAGCCAAGCACTGACAAAATGACGCCAACCAGTTCAAGTCCAAAAGAGACCATGGTGAACCTCAACAGGAGTTCCTCTTTGGACCGAAAGCCCTTGTATTTGTCCTTCCGCTTTTCTAGATCCTCTGTTAAATGTACTTCCGGTTTTCCTTGATTCCCACTCCGGTTTTTGTCCAGTAAAAAAAGCCTTGTTGATGATTGCTCCTCGTTATCAAGCCTTCTTTCCACCAGACGATCCTTCTCCTCGGGCTGTATCTTCTGCACCTGCTGCTGAGTCCAGAAGTTTTGATCCGTCACAGCGTTCTTCTTTAACAAAGTCTCGTCTACGTGTATGTGCAGGCTCAAATGCTGCTTTCCTGAGCTCTGCTTCTGTTAAGGAGTCGATGACCCTTATCTGTGCAATGTTTTATTACTAAATGGTCAGCCCTCCTGAGTGATGACATCACTCGCCACATCAAGCCAATCAGGGGAGTCCTCCTGGGCATTGGCCTCATTTACCACCTAGGTGTGTTGGTGCTCTTTTGTGTACTTTTTCGAATGAAGAGCATTTTTATGGTTAACCTTTCACCCATGGTAGCTCTGGGTGTGTTTGCTTTATTGCTGTCAGGAGGTAATGAGTGGCCAAGGCACAGCTTGTTATGTGGTTGATATGTGACCATGAGACGGTAACGGGTATACGAACATGTATTGTACTATGTGTGTGCATGTATCCAGTGTGATTGTGTTTGCACAGAGGGGGATTGTGTTTGAAGAAGACAGTGGAAGAGAAAAAGAACTTAAGCAGATATTAAATCTTCAGAGGCTTTTCTGTTTGTGTTCTGTTATATATTTTCTGTTTCCATTTTTTGTTGTGTTTTTATAGCCTGGACTATGACATGATGTTAGAGCTTTTATAGCAGATAGCTGTACCACCTCCACTGGGTCACACAGTTTATGTGTAATCCTGCAATAAAATGTCAGTTAATGACAAACTACAAACTCTATGAATATATTTTATAGACAGGAAACTATGGCTTCTGTGAACCTACTGTTCTCTTGTCAGCTACCAACAGGAAGTAAACATTTTGTTTTTGTTTTCATGTTTAAAACCATCAAATGGTCAATTGGTCTTTGTAAACCTTGGCCTTCCCGTCCTTGATAAAAAAGGCTGAGTATTCTTAAACCCAATGGCACTGTCGTTTTAAGAAAACATTACTCAAACTGAAGTAAAGGGGTGTTTGTTGAGGACTATTTTCAGCTGCGAATTAGTACAGATTTGGTGCAGTAAGTAGTAGTGAATATGTCACACGGTGTAACATTGTGTTTTATTATGTGTGTTTTTATAGGGCAACAATAGAGGGCACTGACACAGAGAAATGATTTATGCCAAGGTTTACGCATCCTTTGTAAACATCTTAACATGAGATTGTTTTTGATTAGCCAGTATCCGCAGAACAACATCCAGAAACCAAACTACATTGCTAAACAACATGTAAGAAAGGTCTGGCAGAAAAAAATAAATGTGTTTTGCTTCTAAGTCTGCAAGTTGATCTATCATCTGGAGCAGAATGAACCTTATATTTTGTGTGGTATAACGTTCAGTCCTGCCTCACATAAAGTCACAGCTCCTCTCAGTTGAGGATGACCCTTGAAAATAAGATAAAGAGACAAGGATTCTGGTTTATCTTTTAAAGATGTTCTAATTGCCTTAGTGCAGCACCACTATCGCACTCTGACACTGCTATCTTGTAAACGTGTTCACATTATCACCAAAACACGTTCACTAAAGAAAAACTAACCCAATAGCCATGATAAGATAAAGGCAATTAATTGGGTGTTTAGGAAGGAAAGACACAATCTACCAACAACTCAAATCGTTAAAGAGTGTCATTATCCTCAAATTATTTGCATACACTTAATAAAATATAAGATGGTAAAGTCGCTTCTCAAACAGCAGTTTCTTTTGTTCACAAAGAGATAGTTATCTTCTTGTAAAACAGCAAACTGTTTTGAGAAGCAAAGCAAAAGTTGGAGTCTTGTTACTTCACCACCTGACGCTCTTTTTCAGTTTTAACCAAATCTAGAGGGAAATATCTTTCTCATATCACTTTCCCTCAGGAAACCAGCGATTGTCTTATGTGTAAACCAACATTCAAATTCAACTTAACGTTCAGTAGCCAACTCAACTAGCATGATTTGCGTAAACTAACTTATGCACTAACTTAGCTTACATAGCCAGAGTACTGATCCTGACTCAAACCGCTGTCTCCTCCTGAACTTAACAAAGTAGTTTTTCTTTTGGCATTAGTCTAGCTAAAATGGGCCTGTTGACCAAGTTTCCCACTGATCCTCTGCAACAGTCATATATCTTTATTTTATTACACGGCTGTGTTAAAATCTTAATTCTGATTGGTTAATAACTGCATTCCGAGGTCTAACTGAGGTCTAATGGAGGACTAACTGTAATCATTATTACTCTGCCAGAAGAGGTGATAAAGGTTAAATGATGCAAAAACCGAAGGCTACAACAGAGAGCTCTACAAAACTGTCGACGGCACATGGAGTATTAAACGGAACACAGTACGGGATACAGTGACGTTTAAAGACGATGAATGGAAAAGTAAATGACAGTGACGAGACAGAAAACCTCAATGAGGTGCTGATTCCTGCGGTCCTGTTGACCTCGTCTTACTTCACCATCAGCAAAGATGTTTTCCATTTAATGTGAGCTAGCTTAGCTACTTTTAATGTGAGTAATATTAGCTGGAGGGCCAGTGTGTAAGATTTAGTGACATCTAGCGGTGAGAATGCAGACTGCAACGAACTTTATACCCACTCCCTCCCCCTCCCATTCCAAGCGCGTAGCAGAATCTACGGTGGCCTTCAGGTTCCACAAAGCTACGTTGTCCAATGATGTCGTCTAAAAGCGCGCCAAGGAGCCGTGTGTCAAATGATGAGGTCAGGGTTAGATTCAGACATTGTATTTAGTTATTTAGTCTGTGAAACTGCAGTTCATAGCTTACATGTAATATAGCGAATGTTATTATTACTTATTTCTTATTGTGGTATCGTTAGCGTTTATTGATAATGTTAGCTTATATTAGCATGCTAATTGTTGCCATGAACACAGCTCTCAGTGTCTCAACGGAAAATGAAAGATGATCATTTTAAAGTGAACAAAACCATTTCTAAACCAGTATTTTGTGTCAAATAATATATTGTTGTAATTGTATTCAAGTTTACAGAAAGAGAGGCAAAGTGGATAAATCCCAAAGTATGTTCTTGCTTTACTTTTTCTATCAACTGTATTTTTCACATATTGAAACTCTAATGCCAGTTCTATCTTACACTACCCTTGAACACTGTAAAGTGTTCTTCATAGCTAGTATCAAAACATGGCTCATGATGTGCAACCTGCAGGTTAGTTTGATTAGGATGGTTAATGCCCTGAATAATAAGTGTTGAAGTAACTTCCTACTGATTACATTTCAGATTATTTTCAATGTCGGCTGGTTGGATTAAGTTCTGAGATGTGAACTAAAAGAGAAATATTTGTACTCAGTCTGACCCACACGTAGTGCTGTTTTCATGACAAACTTTCTTTTGTCATCTTTAAGGTGAATTGCAGATAAACGCTGAGATTCAGTCTTGAAACATGCTGGATAATTATTTACTCTTTGTTGTGAAATATTTTCTTTCTCAAGAGTCCAGGGAGCGTAGAATACTGCTGAACAAGATACTTTTTCATGTTTAATCAGCTCTTTGTTCGTAAAAAAAGGAAGAGATTCTCTGCTGTTAGGGGAGTCTCAGTGAACGTTCCTATCTCTCACAAGAGCTGCTAAATGAGTTTCAGTTAGCAAAGGGATCAATCATTGCCCTGTTGTTTCCTTGTGTGCGTCGATGTGTTTGTGACAGTCTGAGCTCCTCGTCCTCACAGCTGCAGGGAGAACACACATACCCATGTTGGTGTGTGTGTGTATGGTATTTCAGAGGGCATACAGTACAGGTTTATCTGTTTGGCATGCTGCCAAGGAAAACTGAGATAGCGTACGTGCACTGATATGCCAACACATTGATTATAATGACCTAAATAAAAGAGGGAAATATGATAATATAATACTGATATGATGTGATACTCTACTGCTGGTAGAGGTGTTAAAATCTAGATTAAACATACGAAACATGTAAACATATAAAGATATTTTAATGTGACCATATACTGTATCTTTCATTGTTTTAAATGTAAACGACCGTAATTTAAACATTGATGTGTGATGTTTTCCTGGGTGCAGCAATCGGATCAAATAGGACAAAAGGCCACACTAACAAGTGATGGGAAATATAACACGTATGATGTATGATACAAAGCTGTTGTCCGTTACAATTTCAATCAGGAGAGACTTCATTAAGATTGAACAATTATTTATTTACAAGTTTGGAAAGAATGAAATGTGCAAAGTCTTTGGCGATTAGACTCCATCGTGATGTCTTCATGTACTTGAAGATGTCGAGAGGCCGAGAGCAGGATAGGATACACCCTGATGGAGTCTAGACACTGGTGGTGGTGATAATGGTGAAGACAGGACGAGCTGAGGAGCTGGACTTGGACACTGATGAGATGGACTGGAGGTGAACACCCCGGAGGAGGGTCGCAATGATCGAGCTGAAACTGTCTGCGGAAGAGAGGAGAACAGATTTAAAATTTGACAGCAGCGGGATGATTGGTCGACGGACATCCAAGCTGAATCTGGTTGGTTTAGTACTTAAATAGCATACGCCCATAATCAGCTGATCACCAGACAGGAAGGACAGAGCGGGAGAGAGAGAACGTGACGTGAATGAATGATGCTAATGAATGAATGAGTATGAACGGTCTTCCTGGTTGAACCTACGCTCCGCTACATGTTAATAATTCGATTATCATTTAAGGCCCGTGTCTACTAACAGCGTTTCTTTGTGCTGTTAGCGCCCACGACCTCAATTTCAGTGCGCTTCTCACAAGTTGTGCTGCACTTCCGCTTCCCTCGGTGATGACCGTTAAGTCTGTATGTTTAATATTTGCTTTTATTCAAGAAAATTTTACAAAGAAAACATAAAAACAATAGAATGGAATCGTGTCCTGGAGTTAGCAGCAGCTCTACAACTTGAAATTTTACCCTCAAAAAAACAAAGGGATAAGCTTCTCCTCCACCTTTGTTGTTGACAAAGTTGATATCTGAAGTCCCGCCCCTTCTTTATTTTGGTTGGTCGGGGAGGGAGAAGTGACATTGACGATTGCTTTGGTGTTCCAAAAGTTGAACTATTTTCAACTGAGAGCGCAGTGAGCACAGCGACAAAAAGCAGCTGATGCCGAGGACATTTTTGTTCTTAGGAGGCTGAGTGCTGAGAACATAGGAAATAGGCGCTGCCAGAGCAAAGAACGCAGTTAGTGGACTCAGGCACTTATCTATCTCGTTTGCTGTACTTTAATGTTTTTTTGCTGAGGTGAAAATGGCTGTTACCCACATACATATTGTCGTAGAAAATAAAAAACCCAACAAAAGATGGTGAAAAGATTCTGCTAATATCATCCTTTGAACAGTTTCAAGTTTCAGGTAACAAAGGCAACATCTGACATTGTAATAGCAATAATGACCGGCACCTGTGTGGCAGGTGTACACGTTTACTTTTATATTAACTCTATGTTTTGCTACTTCTATTTTGCTACATCTATAGAATATCTGTAGTATTGTTCTGTTTAACTGAGTATTGTCTGTTTGGTACTGAAATAGTAATATAAGCTAATGTAATAAAAAGCTTTGCTAACTTTGCGTCTGAGGAGTTGACTGATACATAACATTATGTGTCTAATTCAATCATGAAGTAGCCTAGCGCTGTTGTTCTTGGTCAAAACGATGATACAAAAGTTATCATATGTGTTTGATGTTGTTGTGACATTGTAACTTTAATTAGTCAACCTGCTAGCACAACATTACCTACTAAAAATTGTATTAATACATACATTTTAAGCACTTCAGCAACTTCCTATTAATGATTTTCAACTAAAAATACAATACATAAGTCCAAGTGTTACACTGAGTAAACAATCTGACACAAAATTTTACCTGGTCATACGATACTATGTTGTTCACTACTTCGCACTTAACTAAAGTGCTTTTAAAACTTGTCTATAACTCCCATAGAAACTGAAACGTGATCATATTAAAGATAGAAAGCTCTTAAACTGTCTATCAAGATGAGACAGTGGCAATATAATGTCATAGAAACTGCTGGCCTGAGAGGACCTCACAAACATGCTACACAACATATTTAAATAAAATATCCATCAACTCATGATCTAAACTACTTATCCGAAGAGGATCCCAGGAGTCTGGAGACAATCCTAAATAATGCAAATATATCTAAATTAAATACTCATAACTTTTTGTCAAAATGACCCAGTTACCACTATTTATATTTGAAATATCTCTGAACCAATCAGCAGCCTTTCCTTGCAAACTGCCTGTTTCAAATAAAGCCGGGGATTTCCACGGGCAGCCTTTATTAGGTGGCGATACTGCTCTGTGAGCCAACTCTGAGTTACTCAGTAATACGTCCTTAGAGGGAGGTAGAGCATGGATTTAATGGCTGCTTAGAGATTTGTAGTTAAAAGCTCTTTGAACAGTGGGGGATGCCACGCTCTTGCAACCACCCAGTTGTACTTCTTTGGCTTTGTGTACAGAGAGCACCAAAAGTAGACCAGTATTCATGTGTGACAGGCATCTAAGTTAAATGTAAAGTTCATACCAAATGTCATGAATCTCATCTCACAGCATTTTTTATAAAATGATACTGTTTTCAGTATCAGTCTCACCTCTACTTCCTCTACGTCAGTGTTGACTCTTTCAGGGAAATTCAGGCCAGATAATGGCACAAGTGTGTACTTCACAAAAACAAAACACCCTTACACACACGCACACCTACACACACACACACACACACACACACACACACACACACACACACACACACACAGACTCTCTGACTAATGATAGGACATTTGAAGGTGGAAGCTGCTGCCTCCCTTTGGGCAGTTAAAAGAACAGCAGGCAGAAGAGTCAAACTTCAGAGAGTTCAACATTTTCCTTTAATGTCTTCAGGGTTACAACACTTAGACGCTGCAAAATCTGGACCTGTCAGATGGTTGTATATCATCGTACGTGCACTGACATTGACCCTTCTTTGCTGCCCTTTCCCACACTGCCCACATCAGTGTGACATACATTTTCAGTACAAGCTCGTTTCCTGTGATCCTCAGAGAACAAAACTCTTATATGTTCCCACTTACAAGCAGCCTTTAGTCTGATTCACAGAACACACACAGACCGAACATAACAGAGCTCAAAGACGACCTCTGCCTTCATCTCATATGATCTCTTCATGGTTGTTCTTTTGAGAAATGTACCCCTATTTCTTATTACTGCACATTCAACAAAGGCATGTGTACCATTTCATACTTATGTTCTCTATATTTGCCTTTTCTTTGACATTGTTCATGACATCATGATCTGGTTTTTGTAGAAGGACCAACTGATGTTATATCAGAACAAAAAAAATGCTTTAATTAACTTGTGAGAATGTATAACTATTTAATAAATCTGTGATTATTTTCCAGGAACAAGCTGCCCTCTAAAGACCTCTTTAAAGCAAGACTTCGGGTGTGTAGGGACACAAGAATTATTAGTCACAATATGTTTATGTAAATGTTCCTGCTGATATCTAAAACATGTTTATTTTCCACTTTTACACATTAAAGTTCCTAATTCACAAAAGGTCAGTGAACTGTTCTTTTTAGCTTTAGAACCGATTCACGTCAAACTAATAAAGCAGCAAAATACAAATCAAATGTGATGATAGATCAGAGGTCTTAAACTCCCAGAGCCATTTAAAAGAAAATTTTGGATTTTCACATATTTAGGATTCATTATTTTATTCATATCTTTTCAGTATATTTTCCTTCCCAGTCTTTGACAGTCATCAATTAATGCTCTAAGCAGCCTTCAGAGAGCCTTTAAGGACAGTTTTCAAAACATAACCTTAGAGAACCTTAAAGGAGCATACCCTAAAGGTTTAACTTTAGAAAACATTCATGGAATGTCCCCTAAAGGTTTTTTTTTTTTTTACCTTTAGAGAACTATGAGGAAACCTTAAAAATACGTGTGTCTGTGGGTGGACAAATAGTAATGTTAGCATTCTCTTAGACTGTATAAAAAGATGGACGACCTGACAGCTCCCTAAAAGTGAAGCCAAAACATTTCTAGCGCCCCCTGCTGACTGGCTGCAGTATAGCTCATAAAGCCCGCCTCCTCCATGTTAACAGACGGGACATGAGTCAAACTATAAAATCAAAATACATGCCAAATAAATGTTTCTCAAACATGGTTTCTGTCATTATAGTTAGTTCTTATCATGCTGATTTACCTGTTCGTTTTTCTGACGTTTAGTTTTAATTAGTTATCTGATGCTGTAAAAATGATGATTGACAGCTCTGTTGACAAATATGGCTCCTGCAGCCGATCTGTTCTGGATTAGCAGAGTAGAGGAGGAACGGCGAGAGGAAACTAAAACAATCACAACAAGTCAACAAAGTATATATCTGTGAAAATTAACATCAGACCAACACAAGAAGCTGCTCTGCTGTTAAACACGCCGACGTGCGGGATCTTTCCTTTTTTTTTCCGGTGAGTTAAGTGTGTGTTTTGATTAGTGGAAGTGGCTATGGCGACTCCACCAGCCAGGGCCGGCCCAAGCCTTTTGGGGGCCCTAAGCAGAATTTGATTTGGGGGCCCCCCTCCCACCACCGCGGAGTCACCTGCGCTTGACAATTATTGACACAAATGTCACACTATAACTTTACATTATAAATTGTATTACTACAGTGACGGATTATGAACTACTGTCCCCCTGGGCACAGATGCATAAGGACCCCCCCACCGCCCCCATGTTTTGGGGCTCCTGGCCCCTCTAGACCTCTGGCCCCCTGGGCTTGGTAGACCCCTGTATTAATATAGTTGTTATTTACACCAAACCAGTCACCTTTTAACCTTAGAGGGTACTAAAATCACAAATTTATTTGAAACTTTCATATTCAAAGTGAAGTACTAAGTGTGGTTTACTGAACTCGAATTGAAAAATGACAAAATACAACAGCAGAGATTGCATTTGTTGTAAACAAGTAAACCAGTTTAATGACTTGTTTTTCAAATTAAAATGAATTAAATTAGCAATCTTCAAGTACAAAATAAAACCAAAACAGACAAACATTAATATAATCAAAAATAAAATGTTCCAAAAAGAATAGATACTTAAATAATAAAAGTGCCTCAGTATTCCACTTTTGCTTTTAAAACTTTTAACTTTGACTTTACTCTTTTATTAACTAAAGACAAACTGTCACAAAACATATCAAATAACTGAGAAATCTGAGAAATCAGAAACATAATAACATCAAGGGTTCAACAATGACAATTATTGTTGAAAACAGTTGAGAAATAATATTTTCACAGTCTCAATACAGTGTAACTGTCCTCAAAATCTTTCCTTCCTAGCTTTTCTGGAGGCAAAGTCACTGATGACATCATTGTATGGTATTGCTTGGCCAACTTTGTTATTAATGCTAATAACAGCAAGTCCACTTAGTCTTTCCTGGGCAATTGAGGATCTCAGGTATGTTTTGATCAATTTGAGCTTGGAAAAGCTCCTCTCTGCTGAGGCAACTGTCACAGGCAGAGTGCAGGCTATCCTGAGAGCTACCCAAAGATTTGGGTAAAGCTCACTCATTTATGTCACTTGTTTAATTTATTTAATATGTAAAAAAAAAAAATTCTATTTTTATAAGCAGCCGCTTAGTTTGCTTATGCCTCGGGCCGGCTCTGCCACCAGCCGATACTGCGCAGCTCTGGCTCCAAAAGGCGTCACCATCGCAAGATGGCAGTGCCTATCACTTTATGTACAGTCATTGGTTTAGCCCCATTAAAGCTCAGGTAGCTTTAAAGTTCAGTGGCCACAGCTTAAGGCAACACATAATATGATAATATGATTAACTTAAGACTTTTGGGTTTATTGATGAAATGAATTGTATTGATGGTTGGCCTACAAAATGTGTGTACAGTGAATTTTATGTGATACCTCTTAATAACACTTATGCTATAAGATATGAACGCTTTGTTAATTTCTTTATTATTAAATGACTATATTATGTCCAATATTTCAATAAATTCTTATCTTGTTAATATGTTTTACTTGATGCCTGTTACTCTGATTGATACTGATACAATAAAGATAACAAATGACCCACAAAGATGATTTAAACCTTTGTTTTATATGTATCCCACTGTCGGCTCTGACTGTTCAGGCAATAACATGATGAACAAACTGTGAAATAGTTTTTTTTATATATATTTTATATTATTTGGGGGCCTCCTCACCTCAGAGAGCCGTATAGTTACATGTAAGTCTTCAGCCTTTTATGAGAAAGGTCTAAATAAGTACTGAAAACATCGAAAGTAATTTAACAGACAAGAGGTGAGGTGGTTACTTTACTAACATTTAAATTAAGTTTGATTGAAGTGCTTTAGTTGCCTGATACACATTCACTTAGTGCCCCGACCAGTCTTGCAACAGAATTGAATAGCAGTTACGCTTTCCTAATGTTGTCTTCAACCAAGTTAATAAATAGTATACAGATGACTGGGGACATTCTAGGTGACTCCAGCAGCATGGTATCCATACCTTGTGAAGGTGTAATGGAACAAAAGCACTGAGCACAAGACCATATTTGGGCAGTCTGACATTTTGTCAGAGGTATTGTCATTCAAAACAGACTGAGTCACCTCGCACTGAGGATGTAACTCCACCCTCCTGCTATTTCAGGTGAAACTGGGGATGGGGGAGGGGAGATGGGGAGGGGAGATAACCAAAACCAAACTACAAACCATCAACTTATTTTTTTAATAAAATGATTATACTGGGTTTAAACTAATTTGTCATGTATGTGGTGCTCGTGCAAAGCAGTTGCACATGTTATTGTTCGTTAAACGAATGCTTGAGGGAGGTTAAACAGGTTATGTGTTTGGGAGGGGACCTGAAGAGCAAGTGCTGATGACGCTTAACTGTTTTGCATCATGGCCCCTCCTCCTTCAAGGAGGAGATCATATGTACCTGCTCCTCTGAAAACTACCATTCAGAAAACTCACCTGACAAACAGAGGACTTGCCCCCATCACAGCAGGAGACAAAAGAACTACAAGCTTACGTCACTGCAAGAGAGGACCTACAGAGACACAGAGAGACATTTCAAGTCACAACTGACAAGAGAGAGAAGTTTCATTTGGAGAACAAATTAATTTCATTCGGAGAACAAATCCAAAAATCCACGATGGTGTCGGCTGGGTTTCAAATGCTGGGTGCGGCTCTGGGCATCATCGGCTGGATCGGTGCCATCATTGTTTGTGCCCTTCCCATGTGGAAGGTCACGGCTTTCATCGGCAGCAACATCGTCACCTCGCAGACCTCATGGGAAGGTATCTGGATGAGCTGCGTGCACCAGAGCACAGGTCAGATGCAGTGTAAGGTGTACGACTCCATGCTGGCCCTCAGCTCCGACCTCCAGGCCGCCCGGGCCCTGACCATCGTCGCCATCGTGGTGGGTGTCCTGGCTATCCTGCTCTCCGTAGCCGGGGGTCAATGCACCAACTGTGTGGAGGATCTCACATCGAAGACTAAGGTGGGCATCGCAGCTGGAGTTATGTTCATCATTGCTGGGATCCTTGTCCTCGTCCCCGTCTGCTGGACGGCCCACACCATCATCCGTGACTTCTACAGCCCCCTGACGATCAGTGCCCAGAAGAGAGAGCTGGGTGCTGCACTCTACATCGGGTGGGGAGCAGGTGCTCTGATGCTGATCGGAGGAGGGATGCTCTGCGCCAACTGCCCTAAAGATGATGGCTCCTACACTGCAAGGTACAAAGCTGCCAGGTCTGAGGCCTCAGCACCAGCGTCCGGGAAAGACTACGTCTGAAACAGATCTAGAAATCAGTCAATCGCCTCCAACACACAATGTTTACTGGGACAGATGAACTGGTGCTACTGGGTTGTGACTGGGGGAATTTCAGGATGTTAATTCTTGTTTTACTCCTCATGAGAGCGTTTGAAAGAAATGATATCAAGGAGAGGAACCACACCCGAAGAAGAGAACTAATTTGATTTGTTAAGATTGTTACTTGTGTGTATCTTTGGTTGTTAATATGATTCTGATGTTTCTTTTCTTACTCGTTTAAACATTGTATAACCTCTTGTTTTGAAATGCCGTATGTGGGTTGTTTGTATGAGCCATGTGTATGAGCTTTATGATGTGCCAGCTATGCTGTAAATAAATATTTTGTTACAAATCTCTTGTGCTTGTTTTTTTCATTTCACATGCATCACACAGGAGCTGCGTCACAACAAGGATCCATTCATTGGTCTTAAGATTAAACAAATCAATAAAACATTCATATTCTTATGTAAGGCTTTATTGTTTTTACAGTTTTGGATTTTAATTCAACTTTTCACATGATTATGGATTCATACGTGTTCAGTAAACACCGCAGTACACGAAAACAAGGATCCTTTTTAAAAACATACCCTCAACGCCTTCGAGAATCATCTTTTGTCGGACTTTCCCGTCGATCAGGTTTAGGTGTGGCAGAAAAAAAACAGGTCTTTGTTCAAACTGTTCAAACTGTGAGCCTACAGGCACAGGTACTTTGACTCGTTACTCGGGAGCAGTCTTTCATTAAAACACAAGAAAGTCAACATTAAGAAAGCAGGAAATATTTAAATCCCTTTGCTTTGATATTTTACTATCATATTTGTACAATGCACAAGTGACTGTGACACAGTCTTCAAAGGGTAACATTAAAGTCTCTTAAATGGACGACCAAACCGGGGGTTAATTAAAAACTGTATGGCTACAGTAGGGTGATCCGTTTTGATTGTAATGCTGATATAAAAAGTGGAACAAGGATGAATGAAAGATTGGCTCAGAGAACTTTGAACTTTTTCCTTTAGAAAAGTGTAAAAAAAATAAAAAAAAGAGTTTGTGTTTGCTCAAGGCTTGACCTGAGTGCCTGGGTCTGTTTGTGTGTGTGTGTGTGTGTGTGTGTGAGAGAGAGAGAGAGAGAGAGAGAGAGAACACAGGTGGATCTGTAGCCATTGTTCCCAATCTGGAAGCCTTGCTTAAGGGAACAAACCTTGTATGTGTTGGAACAATAAAGACAGAGAGAAAACAAGGGTTGTGGGTATCAGGTCTCAGCTTCCCCCTTTTGTCTGGGAGCACAGAAACTCCACCCTGAAAGTTTGAATCCACAATGGGAGGCAGAAATCTTCTCACAGTGTGGACCTCGGACCATCAGAGCACAGCAAACACTTCCTCAAGGAGGTGTGAGAGGGGTGTATATTAACAAAGTGCTTCAGAATCCAATAATCTCCAAGGTGTGAACTTTTCTGTAAGAGGGACTTTTTCCTGTGTAGACGTTGAGTACCGCCTGCAGTGGCGTAATGGCTTCTCAGGGCCTCCAGATCATGGGTGTGCTGATGGCCTTCATCGGCTGGATGGGCACCATCATCACCTGCGCTATGCCCATGTGGAGAGTCACCGCTTTCGTCGGGGCAAACATCGTCACGGCTCAGGTGATCTGGGAAGGCTTGTGGATGAACTGCGTGGTTCAGAGCACAGGCCAGATGCAGTGTAAGGTCTACGACTCCATGCTGGCTCTACCTCAGGACCTGCAGGCCGCCAGAGCCATGGTGGTCATCTCCGTGATAGTCGGGGTGTTCGGCGTCCTCATGGCCGTGGTTGGAGGAAAGTGCACTAACTGCATGGAGGACGAAGTGGCCAAAGCCAAAGCATGCATCGTTGCAGGTGTGATTTTCATAATCGCAGCCTTGCTCATCTTGATCCCTGTGTCGTGGTCGGCTCACGCAGTGATCCGGGACTTTTACAACCCCCTGGTGATCGCGGCTCAGAGGAGGGAGCTCGGAGCTGCGCTTTACATCGGCTGGGGCTCAGCTGGGCTGCTGCTGCTGGGAGGAGGCCTGCTCTGCAACAACTGCCCCCCAAGAGACAGCAGACCCTACATACCTGCCAAGTTCGCCCCTGCAAGAACCGTAGCGTCAAACGTGGACTATGTGTGAGTGATTGGGCTACAACTGCAATATAAGATGTCCCAAGATTTTTAGCCCATTTACTTATGTGTATCAAAATGTTGCATGAAAAGATCTCTTTTTATGGCAGTTTAAAATGTTGTTGCAAAGGTTGACAAAAGCAAGAAATCTGTGCATTTGGTCAGTCCGAAAAAAAAATATCCTCAGAAGTAGATTTTTTTCAGTGCAGTAAAATATATTTTCCTGTTTGTTTTCTAGTGTTTAACTTGTTTTTTAGATTAAACTCGGCATATGATACACTGCCAACCATCTGTTCATCACATGGACATATTTTTCTGATTCTCTGAACACCTGTTCTTAGGTATTATTCATAAAGACTGAGTCTGCACGGAGCAGTTTGATGATCTGAAGATGGACTGCATAATGATTTAAAGATGACTGCTGTGTTTCAAATGTGACAATAAAGATTCTTTGCTCACGTCTGCGTCTGACGTCTTCCTTTCTCATGCTCACTCTGCACCTGCAGACACACTGTACTCAAACTGACGCTTAGCAACCACTCGTTTTACGCCATTAGGGAATTCAGGGGAAAGATTCCTGGGAATTTACTGTATCTAGTACAAACGTTTGCCATGCTGTCATCGACTGCCTTTGTATCAACAGGTTATTTACAGTTTCTGTCTTGAGTAAAATGGACGTCACTGCCAGCAACAATAGTTCTCTGTGTATGCTTGGATTCATGTTGCTAAGGAACTCTTTTATATCTCCAAAGAATGGATATTTACACTTTGCCCAGTAAGAGCGCATCTGCCAAGTCCTGTCAGGTTGATATATCTTAAAGCTCTTTAATGGTTTTGTCTTTGTTCAGAGACTTTTCAGTTAAAACCGGTCTGACAAGAAAAACAATACAGCCCTGTAATTTTTCACTTTTCCAGTTTGGCCAATCAGATGAGATCAGGCCAGTTGTGGAAGAAAAACTCAGATCATCTAGTTCAGTTAAAGCAGCAAAACCACAACGTAAAACACTTAAAATTAAGTAAAAGTCTTCCTGCATTAAAATGTTACTCACTTGAAGGTAAAAGCTCAGGATTGGGATCAGTATCATTAAAACTGTTTTCAAAGTTGGCCTGTGAAATGTGAAAGTATTTATTAAGCAGCTTGATCACAGTCAGTGTCGTGTGTTATACATAATATTGTAATATTAATAGTGATGCATCAGTGTATGAATCATTCAAATGTTTGAGCTGGTGGAGATCGATACATTTAACTAATAATAATATTGTCAGGTACAGAAGATTCTCTTCTTACATCACAACTAGTTTAAAGAACACCTCCCCCTCTATCCTTAGAGCCTACTTTTAGCTAGTTTAATCTGTAACAATGTCTAATTCATATGTGATAAAAGGATCTTTTTTTGTGTGTGTGTAAAATCTTATTTTTTTGTAACTAGTTGGTATCAACAAATTCATGAGTCATGAGTAACAGTGCAATATACACCTGAAACCTCTCCAGAGAAGTATTTCAGGGTTATACATAAGCACAGTGCTTCAGCAAATGTGCTTCATTATCTATCGCCAGGTAAAGGCATATTTAAAAGACACTGTTGACAAATAATACAGTTTATTGTTTTAATAAAAAAAACAAAATGCAATGAAAAAAATCTCACATCACAAATACACGAGTCTTTCTGAAGTGCTTATATTGCAAAAAAAAACATTCACAAGAATCATCAGTATAGTTTGAACCAGGCTGAACTGATACTGAAGTTATTACTGTGACAAAGAATGCTTTGCTTACGGCGTTGGGGGAATTCGACCCTTCAGCATAAGCTTAAGGGCAGATGTTGAGGTCAGATATCGGGGAGTAAAGATTGATTTGTGCCAATGTACAGGAACACACCCAAGAACTGATGTTAATGCAGACGTACAGCAAGTATTGGATCTGCCCTGGGTCGCTCTGACCTGGCAAAAATGTGTGTTGGCAACGAACAGGATACGAAGAAAAGAGAAAGACTGTCCTGCCGGCTGCAACCTTGCGTTCTGGGCGAGACTACATGAGGCCTCATATCAAATAAGGTAAGAGAAGTCTTACTATTATCATTCAAAGCAGTCTCGCCAAGGACCTGAGTGCAGAAAGTAGTGTCGAAATATTCTCCAACATTATCACATAAAACAACGCAAAGAGAAATGAATTAAACTGAATTTACTCCAAGTTGTAACATGTCTAATACATAAGAGTCTCTTGTATGTTTCAGAAACAAAAGGCTACAATGTGTTAGTTAAAAAAAAGTTAGTCACTATGCAAATCACTACTTGATAAGAAACAGGTTATGTAAGGTTAGGTTCTACTAAAAAATGTCCTTCCTCTCATGTAATGCAGCAACTCAGACGAATTCCTTCCCGGGTGTTGTGGATTTAGGAGGTGAGTACTTTGGTCCATTATAGCGGTCTCTTCCTGACGGGCACTGACAGCAGAGAAGAGCCCCACCGATCAGCAGTAGTCCTGATGCTCCCCAGCCCATGTACAAACACGCTCCCAGCTCCCTCCTCTGGGCGTCAGGGACCATTGGGTTGTAGAAGTCCTTTATGATGGTATTAGCAGGCAGAGAGACGGTCACCAGACACAAAGCCCCGCTCAGGATGAAGAAAACACCAGCGGAGATGGCCACTCGAGCTTTTGTTACTTTGTCCCCGATGCATGTGGTGCATTTCCCTCCAACCACGGATAGCAGCAGGCCGAACAGAGAGAACAGGATGGCGATGACCACCATGGCTCGAGCCGCCTGGAGGTCCGTAGGCAGGGCCAGCAGGGAGTCGTAGACCTTGCACTGCATCTGGCCCGTGCTCTGCACCACGCAGGTCATCCACAGGCCTTCCCAGATGGTCTGAGCCACCACAATGTTGTTCCCAATGAACGCAGACACCTTCCAAAGGGGCAACATACAGATCAGTATGTTTCCAATCCACCCAAGCACCGCCAGCCCAACTCCCAGAATTTGCAGACCTAAAGAAGCCATTTCTGTTTGCTCCTGCTCCTTCGCGCTTTGCCGGGCTGCCTACTAAAACGCCTCCGACTGTGGGCAAGTTTTATATGACCCGCAGATGCTCCCGAGTAGCCTCCTCCTTGGTGTGGGCTTTGGTTCCATTGCTCAGATATAAACATCCATCATGCTGCCTTTGAGTTCAGGGGTGGTTCTCTCACACAAAGAGGCCCTCTGGTGCCCCAACAGAGCTCTGAAGGAGAGAAAAGAAGCTGAAAGCAGTGCGGTTCAGTCAAAGGCCCGACAAAGTAAATGTCAGATGTTTAAAGTTTGAAAATCAGAATATAACTTTATGGAAATGACTTGAATATATAAAACTTTGCTACATTAAGTCTTTTGCAAACCAAATGTATATATAAAAAAAGGCTCAGTAAAACCTTTGATGGCAGACCTGTGATGGTGAAGCACAGCCAGTATAAACAAGCAGAGCAAAAGCCAAAAGCATTATAAGTAGGTTGGATCATATTCTCTCTCCTGAATTCAGATGATCTTTTATTCCTTCTGCTATCAGACTGCTAAATGCTGACAGCAGTAATTAAGGTTTCAAATGTTCCCGTGAACTTTTAAACTGTTGTTATGATCTGTGTGACCTGCGTGTCTGCAGCCGTGCTCTGGTTCACAATCATTGACCTGTTGTCACTGACATGTTGTAGTTTCTGTTGTTTGTCTCTGAGTGCTGCTGAGATTGTGTCTGTTTTGTTTTTCTGTGACTCAGTAGGCTGTAAAAACTGAATTGCCCTCTGGGATAAATAAAGTTGTCTCAATCTCATTCCTAGCATGCTGATGTCAAGCAACAAGTTTACCATACACACCTTACTAAACATTTTAGCGTGTTAACACAAAGCGCAACTGAGGATGATGTGAGTGTCAGTTTTACAGGACGATCAGACAAATTATTAGTTTGACTTGAATGTAGTTCTAGAGGAAAAGTCAGACGCCAGACCATCCAGGAGATGTTGATAGAAAATAAAACTGTTGAGTGTGCAAGAAACAAAAAGGAAGATTCATCTTCGACAGATGAGAGAGAGAATGACAGGTGAAAACCTTGAGCTTTTGCACCACCATGTGGCAAAAGTTGGATAATGAACAAACCGTACTGGAATAAAGGAGTTAAACCCTGAACATCAGCAAATGAAGGATCATTATGCCTTGTATAGAATAAAAATCTTTGTTAAAATGTCCAGTTTTTCATTTTTAACATTATTGAACAACTGTATTATTAGATAATAAAAGCATCGATGAGGGGTCACTATTGCGGCTACCGGAGCAAAAGGTTGGGAATCCACTTTGATAGAGGACAAGTTTAATATTTTGTCTCATAGAAACCAGTTTACTAAAGCTTAATTTGTTAAACTTAAAGAGCTATCTTTATTTGGTAAAATAAGATATAAAATAAGAATTCAAAATCATATCAACTGATATTTAGAGATACGTCTTTTATGTTCCTTTTTAACATGGATTTTTCCAGCTAAGGAGATTAAAACAAAGCGGCCCCACCAGGCCAGCTGAGGCTCGCTGGCTAATTAGCACAGCTGTAATCACTCAGCTTGATTGCTGCACTGGAAACAGAACATGAAACATGATGTAACAATGAGAAGGCTGCAACAAGTCGGTAAAAAGTGAAAATACATCCTTTCATGTCTTGCTGCTTCCAATGGTTCAACTTGCACATTTAACACACTTACAATAAGTCAAATGTGAAAATGTAGCTCAGACAAAACCTCATGTTTTGACATTTTAATACATCAAGAGAAAAAAAAATGTGAAAGAACATTTACATACTGAAAAAGGGAATGGCTTGATAATAATAACAACCGTTAAAATAATTTAAGATTCATGAATAAAACAATTTTGCATCGGAAAAAAAACTCTGATATGTAAACTTTGCCATCAATCCAACTCTATCTTCTACGAAAGTTCTTGTGTGTGGATGACACTGACTCACTTAACGACCACAGGTGTTTTCAATTTGAACAATTTGGAACAACCAATCAGAGGGCACCATGTGGGTATAAAGCTGCAGGCCAGAACCCAGTCAGTATTGCATTGCTGTTGTAGCTGACTCTAAACGTGAGACAACCATGGCTTCTGCGGGTCTCCAGATTTTCGGCATCTTCCTGGCGTCCATCGGCTTTCTTGGAGAGATCATCATCTGCGCCCTGCCCATGTGGAAGGTATCTGCTTTCATCGGGAACAACATTGTGACGGCGCAGATCTTCTGGGAGGGCCTGTGGATGAATTGTGTGAAGCAGAGCACTGGACAGATGCAGTGCAAGGTGTACGACTCTCTCCTTGCCCTGCCCCGTGACCTGCAGGCGGCCCGGGCCTTGGTGGTGATCTCCATCCTGATTGTCTTCATTGGAATGCTTTTTGCTGTGGCTGGGGGAAAGTGCACCAACTGCATTGAAGATGAGGTGGCCAAGAGCAGGGTTGCCATCGCTGCTGGGGTGATCTTCATCGTGGGTGGTGTCCTGTGCCTGATCCCTGTGTCCTGGTCTGCACATGCCGTCATCAGGGACTTCTACAACCCCATCATGAGTGACGCACAGAGGAGGGAGCTCGGAGCGTCGCTGTTCATCGGCTGGGGATCCGCAGGACTCCTGCTCATCGGAGGAGCACTTCTCTGCTGTTCATGTGAGCAGCGTAAGGACAGCAGATACTCTGTTAAATATTCTGCCCCTCGCTCAGCAGCCAGTGGAGGAGCCTATGTTTAAAATGCCTGCAAGTAGTCAAGTCTGCACTCTTGTCTTGCTCTGAGGAAGTAATGTTTTTTTATTGTCTTAAGTTTATGATGTGCGTTTTAATGACTTATTTTAATAAAACTCCTTTAAGACAACTACTCTTTCTTGCTCATGTTTGGGGATAAATGCTGTCTTCAGTGAAGACAATGGTTTCAAGATGGCCGTTCGGTGTTGACTCTGCCTTAAATGGCTGAATTCAATCTAGTTGCTACTGGACAAATGTGAAAATGGTAGCAGTAAACTACTTTGCTCCTTGTTTAGGCTGCTAGTGTCTCAGAGTTACTTCTTGGCCACAGTTCATGTTAAAGGTGGCGAGTGACCGCATGTCTTCAAAAAGCTTTGCTGACTATCTTGCAAATGCAGTGTTTGCAGCTACGTCCGTACAAAAAGCTCTTACCAACCACTAGAAAAGTTGCCCTGATTTGTGTCAAATATAATCCAAATGTATGCTTTTTAATTATGGATATTTCCTTTAAGAATTACATAAAATGTATACAAGTATTTCAGAATACCATAGAATCTGAAGCAGCTAAATAACATGCCATTTTATTTACCCCTTTCCTGCATGCCAAAAGGCCTCTCAAAAGCGTGTGTGTATATAACCAACCCAAAGCACATTAAACTGCAAAGTTTAACTCTCACGTGTCAGCTGTACTAGTGTGGCAGCTTGGTCAGTTGGAAAGGTGAGGCGTGTAAAAGTGCATTCTAATAAAACTTGTAAACCAATTTTAAAAAGCTGCTGAAACCCAATTTTTTTTTTTTAATATCAATTTTTGTTAGTTTCATTTGTTTGTCCTGTAATTTAACAGTCCTTATTTTTAAATGGCCCTTTCATTTTTATCTTGTCATCTTTATTTGGTTATTTTTTCCCAATTTGCAGCATTTTTTTTGTTGTAAATCAATGTCATTCATTTCCTTGCAATTGTCTTAAATTGCCCCCAATGAGCCGCCGTACAGTGAGTTTGAATTATCTGCCGTGCATATCCAAACCAGGGTGACACTTTGCAAACATTTTCTAATCCTACTTTGTTGTCTGTATCATAAATAACTATCAGAGTGTGTTTCTGCTTATACGGGTAGGAGATTGGTTCAAAACTTAAGTTTATATCTTTCCCTTGTTTATGATGAAAGTACTGCTTCAATCCATTTAAAATGTGTGATAGAGAGCCTGTTATCTGGGCCACAGAGCAGTTTCTGATACAGGACTGCTTTTGTTGGCAGCTTTCCCCTCCCACTTATTCATCGTGAGCAGGAATCAGGACAAGCAAGAAACCTGACCTGAAAACTAGCAGAGTCTCCTCCCCGGCGCTCTGCATTCCCACACCTGAAGAGAAAACCATGCAGCAAAACACAACCAGCAGCTTCTCCAGCCGTGTGAAAGCTTTGTGCCAAAAATGATCTTAACTGACGGTGGATTTTGTTTCCGTCTTTGACTTTGTGGCAAACTCTCCGACCTGTCTTGGATTTATTCTTTTGACAAAATGCAGACTCAGCTTGTTGGTGTGTGTTTGGCAATTGTCGGCTTTCTTGGCACCATCCTCGTCTGCGGCCTGCCTGCATGGAAGGTGACGGCCTTTATCGGGGCAAACATTGTCACCGCTCAGGTCTTCTGGGAAGGTTTATGGATGAACTGTGTAATCCAGAGTACCGGTCACTCGCAGTGTAAGGCCTATGACTCCGTTCTGGCTTTACCACAGGAACTGCAGGCCTCCCGGGCTCTGATCTGCGTCTCCATCGCTGTCAGCGTGGTGGCCATCGGGCTCACAGTGGTCGGGGCCCGCTGCACCAACTTTTTTCGTGACGACTGGCGGTACAAAGGGCACATTGGCCTGGCTGGAGGTGTGGTGTTTATAGTGGCGGGGGTGCTGTGTATAATTCCTGTCAGCTGGTCAGCTCACGGCATCATCACAGGTTTCTTCAACCCCGTGGTTGAGGGGAGGAGGGGGGAGCTCGGAGCTTCCATATATGTGGGCTGGGCGTCTGGAGCTCTGCTCGTGATAGGAGGAGGGGTTTTGTGTAGCACCTACAGATGCTGAGGAGAAGAGAGGAAGATGCCATGATGTGATCAACAGACTGTGGTTCAAAACATACAGAGAAGTGTTTACTGTGACGGACTTTGTTTTAGCTTTGATTACAGCTACTTTTTGAATGCACTTCTGACATTTTATAAAAATCAGTTCTAATCTGTGTAAATTATGAAAAAGTGTAGCCTGTTGAGTGTACAGTAAAGTGCACGACCAGGGCATCCAACGTTTATGATTGTTATTAAAGTGAAGGGATTTAAAAATGAAGTCTGGTTCAGCTAATTGTTGTACACTGTGAGAAATGTTTGCGTATTTGTTTAAGTGAGTTTACCAAAAGTGATGCTGCAAGAAAACTAAACTGTTTCTGAAGTCTTGGTGTCGTCTTTTTTTAAAGTATGCTGAGGAAATTATTTTTATTTTCAGCGAGAAATGTTTGTTTGTTTCTTGAGTTTCTGAGAGAACTCAAAGAGCATTTTGAAGTAAGAAATAAGCTGCATAAAAATGTGACATTACTCTTTGTCATGCAAGAGATGTGAAAGAAGTCAAATTGTAGGAAAAAAAATGTCTTTGTTCACTTTTATACTCTTTCCCGTCCAGTTGAGGAAATTAAATAATTGTATTTTTGTATCTAAACAAACCAATAAATTCACTTTGTATTTTTGTACACAAATTCTGCTTCACATATTTTGTCTCTAACACAATTATATATGTATTTTTATTTTTGGTCTTTTATACCGTGTTTACGTGAGAGGACAGTGGATAGTATCGGCAGAGAGTGTGGGCATGACACACAGCAAGGGGCCGAGGGTGGGAGTTGAATCAAAGACTGTGTCCTCTGTATGAACAAAAATATTTGTTATGTTTTTTGTCTCATTTTATTTGATAGAGACGATGCAATTTAACATAGTTCCAGTACATAATACAAAACTGATGTGTTGCACAGAGAGTTTATAGCTTTTGCTAATTTTCAACTCTTGTCCCTAGTTGGGCCTTTACATAAACAGTGTAATAAACAATAAAGCAGTCAGTATCATAAAACTACAGATTTGAAAGTCCAGTTAAAGATATATGTCATAATATAGCAACACACAAATACTATGCAATGAAACAAATCAGTAATCTATAGGACAATATGGGCCGTCAATTCAACCACTGAGCTAAAGCGGCACCCACACAATTATTATAAAATCTGCAATATTCTATATATTCCAAGTTAAAATGTGTGGATAATAAAACGACTTGAAACAGTGAGAGAACAAGTAATACTCTGAGACCCTCTGTGGTCCGTTTCAATGTGCAATAAAGCCTGAAAAACTAGATTTAGTTTTAGCTCCGAGGTGTTTGAATACCCTTTGTGTGTTTACAGAAAAGCTCACAAGCTGCCTATCTGGACCACGTTTGCATATCTCTATTGATTTTGTGTCATCTGACTAACGCAAGACAAAACAGGCTGACACAAGGGTCCGAGTCTCTATTTCAACAGAAACGAGACAAGAGACGTGACATATTGAGTCATAGTGGGTATATTTTGGTGAATTGGCTTGTTTTAGTTAACTGCTGTATATATTTTAAATGGGGGGTCAGGGGAAGCAGATCGGGGGCCTGGCGCTGGTTCTGATGGGTGTTTTAGGAGTAAGTTTGACATGTGGACTACCGATGTGGCGCGAGACAGCTTTTGTCGGGGCAAATATTGTGACTGCACAAGCGGTAAGTTGAACATCACATTCATTCACTCATTTCACAAATATGATCATCTATCATGCTTATCCATCTACAAGAACACTTTACAGACTACTGTACACAAAGTAATAGTCCTGTACAACTATTTACATTCACATGAAGTATCAATTAACGTCTTGTCCAGCTGAATATTCACTCTGTCTCTGTATAGGTGTGGGATGGTCTGTGGCTACACTGTATCATGCAGTCTACAGGTCAGTTACAATGCAAGAGACAGACTACATCCATCAATATGACCTCTGACCTCGAGGCGGGACGAGCCCTCACACTGATCTCCATCCTGGCCGGCTTCCTGGGCTTCATTGTGACCCTCCTCGGCGGAGGCGTAGCCAACTGCAGTGGCGCTCCACAGGACCCCTTAGAGGCTCAGAGCTCGTCCTCCTCCAGAAAGAAGGTGCTGAAGTTGTGTTTAAGATAAACTGCACTGTGTCCGTATTGCAGCAGATTTAAAGTGCAGCAGTGCTACAGCAGCTAGTAGGTGTGTTTGTGTGTGGGGGGAGGCAGATGGAGGCTATAGCTCGGGGAAAGAAGCTGTTCCTCAGTCTGTTAGTTTTGATGGTGCGATATCTTTCCAGGATAGAAGGGGGGCAGACAGACAGCTTTGTGTCTCTGTTGATGTTGCTGGCTTTCCTTTGGAGGCAGCCAGCATACACAGCATCCAGGTCTCCATAATCCTCTGTGCTTTTGTCCTTGGCTCTTCTTTCTTCTCCAGGCTAGTCTTCTTGGTGGAGTCCTGTGCATCCTGTCCGGCATCCTATGCCTGATTTCAGTGAGCTGGTCGGCTGCAGCGACCGCCTCTGTCTACAACGACCCCTTCGTGCCGCCGGCGATGAAGAGAGAGGTGGGCTCCTCCATTTACATCGGCTTTGCCTCGTCTGCCCTGCTCCTGCTGGGTGGTACTCTGATGTGCTGTGTCTGTGGGGAGAAGGAGAGATCCCCGCCTTCCTACTACTCCTACATGCCGTACAGCACCAACAGTGAATTCAGCTACGCTTCCTCCCGCAGGGCCATGCTGAATTCTGATGTCATGAGACCAAACGGCTCCAGGATGGGTGATCGTCCTGGGTCGAGGATGGTGGAGCATGTGGCCCAGGTGCACGACAATAACTCCTTCAGGAAAGCTCCGAGTCAGGCTGGGATGTACAATCCTTAAACAGACCTGAGACACCATAAAAGGGGAGGGGCTTATTTGTGGGAATGTAGCCAAATCTGGTGTGTGACATCCCCAGTAAAGCCACAGGGAATATTACCGCAGGGGGCCTGAAAGTGGATTTGCGAGTCCGTGTGGATCGTCGAAATTTGTATGTTACAGTTTAAACTTGATTAGATTATGTTATTTTATTTCTTTTTTAAGATTGTTTTTATGGCCTTTTAGTGTTGCAGCTGACAGCCGAAGAGAGACAGGAAGTATTGGGAGGAGAGAGAGGACATGACACGGAGCAAAGGGCAGAGAGCTGGAGACCAGCCTGTGGTCTCTGCACATGTCACACGCTCCACCAACTGATCTAAACCAGCACCCCAGTACCTCAGTGACTCTGGTAGAATATAATTTATTTCCTTTTTTTCCGGTGTTATAAATGTGATGACAAAATGCAGACTTAAAACTGTATATTTAGGGTTGCTGGTTTAGCTCAGTTGGCAGAGCAGGCGCCTCATGTTCAGAGGCCACAGCCCTGGATGCACTGATCGCAGGTTTGACTCCTGGTCTGCAGATCATTTGGTGCATGTATATATTTAGCATAGTTTTCTAATCTAAGTATCTAAAGGGATAGTTGAGACACCAAGTTGTATGAAAATACTTATACTAATACTAACTGCGTTTTCCAAACGTAGAATAAGTAGTTCTGGTGAGATGCCAGGGTCATGAAACAAAAAGGTTTTACCCTTCAAAAACAACACGCAGGCGATGGTGATCCATTTCCAACACAAAATCATCGTAATAGGATTTCATATACCGCGCCGTTTTCTTGGCACTATTTTCCCTCTTGAACAATCCAGTATCACTACGCCTGCAGCAGGCCGGTTTCTCAGGTGAGCCAACCCAGTAGAAAAAAAGAGTATAGCATAACTGTGAAAAAAACTTTTTTGGTGTTGAGAAACTCTTTGATGCAATGACTCAGCTGAACGGAGGTCAGCTACAGGTCTCCTAAGAAACAACGTTACCAAAGTGCTGATGTTTCATGAACTGGCCCATTCGTCAGACATATTCTGCAACACAGTGAACACATGCACATCACACAGGTGGTGCTGTGCAGATGCCAATCTCTCTGCTGGGAGGAGGACGAGAGGGAATTTCCTGAATGTGTCCGTGCGCTGCTGGTATCGACTGACAGCGTGATCTTCACCAAACAGAACAGTACCTCTGCTTTTACATTCACTGACAATGACTGTCATGCATTTTAATGATACTGGAACATCTCTACTTTGGGCATTGTAAGAATAAATTGAGGTATGTATTTAAAAAGTAACATGATATTAAATTACTTATGGCTGCAGCAAAAGTTCAGTGTTGTTTTCTTCATGTAATAAAATCAAAGTAAAAAGAAACTGACACTGAAACCGAGGTCACAGTGCAGCGACATTGTTTCAGTGTTAATCACACGGTAAGTCCCTCTGTAGTATCATCAAAACTAAATGTTCACTGGTGAATAATCTGAAATGTCTTTCATGAGTTACAGAAATCAAGGCATGTGTGTTTATTATGAGAAAACAATCTTTCTCTAAATGCTGCATCTCTGTGTTTTTCTTTTCGTTAGAAGCGCCTCTTTGTGCATGAAACTGTCCTTTTACTACGTTTGAGCAGCAAAGTGGTCAGGCAACATTTCATAGCAAACCAGTTTCAGCTCAGAAAAAAAACTCCCCCTCTGACATCAACTTCACCAACACAATCTGTAAGTGAGGAAACCGCTGTGAGCCTGTCCTCTGAGTGGGCAATAAAACACAAAACCTGCTCCTTTGTCTGTCTCACTGCTAAATTCCTCCAGCTCTCAGCGACACACAGTCCTCGCTCTCTGCCTCAGCATGGTGTCCACTGGAAGACAGATGCTGGGTTTGACCCTGGCCGTCATCGGCTTTCTGGGCAGCATCATCATCTGCGCTCTCCCCATGTGGAAAGTCACGGCCTTCATCGGCGCCAACATCGTCACTGCTCAGGTGATCTGGGAGGGTTTGTGGATGAACTGTGTGACCCAGAGCACAGGACAGATGCAGTGCAAAGTCTACGACTCCCTCCTGGCCTTACCACAAGATCTGCAGGCCGCCAGAGCGCTCACCGTCATCGCCATCATTGTCGGGGTCTTCGGGATCATCTTTGGTGTAGTCGGAGGCAAGTGCACCAACTTTGTGGAGGATGAAAGGCAGAAGTGCAAAGTGGCCATCGCTTCCGGAATCATCTTCATCATCGCAGGTCTGATGGTGCTGATCCCCGTCTGCTGGACAGCCAACACCGTCATTCGGGATTTCTACAACCCGGTCCTGACCAACGCTCAGAGGAGGGAGCTGGGGGCTTCGCTCTACATCGGCTGGGGCTCTGCAGGCCTGCTGTTCCTGGGCGGGGGGCTCCTCTGCAGCTCCTGTCCCCCCAGAGATGAGAACGACTACGGTGTGAAGTACTCCAAGGCTCGATCTGTGGATAGCAGCAAGGCGTACGTTTAGATGTTCGGCGGGAAAAAGACCTCGGACAGAATGAAGGAAAAAGACAAGACGGAGAGTTCGTCTTCTGTTTGTACCATGAAGATGAGTTTCATGTGTTTTAGTATTAAAAACGTGCTCGATTGTCATGCGTCTTGTAAAAAGTATATTCTGCTAGATTCAACACGTGTGATAAACGGCTACATATCAAACACTGAGTATTTATGTGAAATCTTCTGATTAGTTTCTGTTTTGTATCTAAGCCGGACACTGCGGCTTCTCTCAGTAATGTTGATTATTTGTACGATGATTATGACATTTGATTTATATTTCTCTCTGACCCATTTTTAATCTCCTTATGGCTCCTCAAACAGAAGAACAGTTACAGCACGGAGACGACACATGCCACAGATCTGGTTTTTCGTGTGCACCTGAGTGAATCCTTACAAACAGGTTGTGTGACAAAGTGTGTCCTTCCTGCCAAAAAAAAAAACTGTGCTTAATAAACAAACGACTGAGTGATAATAAATGACTGTGTTTGTGTTTGTGTTTCTGTTTCACTGTATATTAATCTTTTCACTTCTTATAAAACTGCTCAAACTTTTGCATGACGGAACGAGACGTCAGTATCTAAAATGATAAGAAATAAAGCCACACTCAAATGACTCAAAGATCATGTTTAAAACTGTAATAATTACTTTTATACAATAAATACAATGTGTTGCCCTTTAATAAACTATTTTGTGAATATGACATTTAGTTTAGTCGTGGGGATAAAAGGAATGACAACAAAACTATCCCTCTGAACTTTACAAGGACAGCGAGATTAAAGATTATTTTGAGCCTGATAAATGGGTTAGGTGTGTGTGTGTGTGTGTGTGTGTGTGTGTGTGTGTGTGCGTGTGTGGGAGGGGAGGAGTTTTGCATGTTTCAAACAGGTTTTGCGTCCGAAGCTGCTCCAAGAATGAAACTGGTTTTGGGAGATTGTGTTTCACGTCCTACCTTTGGTATATACGAACACATTCTGCATGCACACATCCGTGTTCGCATGCACGTATGCTCTGCCAGTGGATGCGTTTACACCAATACACTGTTAACTCACACATGAATTAACATCAGGATCAAATCAGACTCCGTTTTTTTGCAATCCAGTTGAACCATTCAGCGCCTAAACAAAGCTCATGCCCAGAGGCCGATCATTCTGTCTGCTTCACCCAAAGCTCATTGTTTCTAAAACAATCTCGTGTGATGAAGATAATGAGGGAGGGATTAGATGATGTCACCGTTTCACAGCAGCCTCTCTCTCTCTCTCTGTTTTTTTTCCTACTAACCTCCTCCCCTTTCTTTTCCCAATAGAGTAGGTGCGGTTGCAGCTACACCTGACCAGTAGCACACAGGCAGCCGCTCAGGTGACAGAGAGAAGAGAGCTTTCTCAGGTAAAGAAATAAAGAGAGAAGAGACAGAGAGAGGGGGAAGGGGGAGGAGAGGACAGCAGTTAGGCGTTCAGAGGAGGAGGGGGAGACAGAGGGAAAGCAGGCTGTAAACAAATGAACAGAGGATGAAGTGAGACACACCTGTGGCTTGACGGACGACTGAAATAGTCAGACAAGACTCAGAGTTCCTCGGGTAGATACTTGGCAACATTGTATCTGTGATAAGAAAAGAAGAAGCTGAAGATACGCGCAAAGATGGAGGCGTGTGTGAACGGCAGCCTCGCACGCTGAAAGACAAACAAGAGAGACACAAGAGAAGAGAGCAGGAGAGAAAGCTGTTCCACTGAAGAGAGAAGTTGACAAACTCTGTGAGGATTCCTCGAGCGGCATCAGAGATCTCCCTTCCACCTCTCCATCATGGCGTCTCTGGGGATGCAGATGCTGGCCAGCGCCCTGTGCCTCCTGGGTTGGGCCGGGGTCATCATCAGCTGCGTGCTGCCCATGTGGCGGGTCACAGCCTTTGTGGGAAGCACCATCGTCACCTCCCAGACCATCTGGGAGGGGATCTGGATGACGTGCGTGGTCCAGAGCACGGGGCAGATGCAGTGCAAACCTTACGAGTCTCTCCTCGCCCTCAGCGCAGACTTGCAGGCCGCCAGGGCTCTCACCGTCCTCGCCATCACTACGGGCGGCATAGGCCTCATTCTGGCCTTCATTGGAGGGAAATGCACTCGCTTTTTGGATGGTGAAGGAGGCGGAGTTAAGAGCAAGGTGGCCATTGCAGCAGGGGCCGTGCTGATTGCCACAGGGCTGCTCTGTTTGATTCCCACATCCTGGGCGGCCGGGGCCGTTGTGAGGAAGTTCTACAGCGCCTCCATAGACGCTCAGCGGAGAGAGATCGGAGCCAGTCTCTACATCGGCTGGGGAGCATCCATTCTGCTTATCCTTGGAGGGGGGTTGTTCATCAGCTCAACATGCCCTCTAAAAGCCCACGACGAAGACAAAAGCCCCTCCGTCCGCTACCTGGTGGTCCGCTCCTCCAATGGGTCAATCCCCACAGGTTCTCATCGCAGCAGAGTGCCTTCAGCAAAGTCCCAGCCTGTCGGAGCCGTGTTTCCGAGGTCTCAAAGCTACGAGGGAGCATCCACCAAGTCTCAGCTGTACACAAGGCCTCCCTGGGAAGACGGGCCTGATCAGGGCTCGAGGCAACAGTCAGAAAGATCGTGGGCACCGTCCACAAAGTCCCAGATGAAAAGACTCGAGTCGACTAAATCTGAAAACAGCGAAGCGCCATCGACAAAGTCACAGCTGAAACGAGCAGAAATGGACGTTAATGCATCAGATAAGAGTGAAAATGAGGACGCATCCTCTAATCCAGCCAGAACATACCTTTAATACTAACACACACGACATGCGCACTTACGCTGACACACACAACACAGATGTTTTACATGAGAGTGATTTAGAAGTAGAAGTTTACTTATTTTGAGAGTTCTTAGAGACAATTAGGTCATGAGGTTGATTTTCCATTTAGTTCTCTTTCTTCTCCAGCATGCATGAAACGGTGTGAACTGCAATCATCATCGAGCAGGAGAATAGCATCTTCAATCTATTATTTGCACTACAACTGAACAATGCAACAACATAATCCCGGTGCAAGTGAAGTACGCTTTTGTTTTCTTACGTATTCAGAAATGGACTTCTTAATGTTACGCTGTTACCAACCTTTTTCTCACTGTTTCTATGCACTGAATGAGGATGTATCCGTCCGCTTTACCTCAGACTTTTTAGCTTGTTTGCTTCTGCTGGACAAAAAGCAACTTTAATCCGAGTGCGTTTTTTAACAAGTGCTGCTTTGAAGAGCTCTGCAGCCGTGAAAAACCCCACTGGATGCAGATAAGAGCTGATGTTTCTGTGAAGATTGTAATTCAGCTTTTTGTTACAACTATAAAATGTGATTGGTTTATGATTGTTTGATTGTTTGGACAGATATTTGTACCTTTACTTTTCAATAAATTACTACGATTTGATTGAAGTAGTAGCCTTTTTTCCCCCCCTTCTAGAACTGCATTATACCTGCTAACATGTGACACGTGAGCTGAAAAGAACCTTTCCTGTTTACAGCATCCCCCTGGACGTTTAGAGTTCTCATCCTGGCTATTAAAATCCACAGGACTAACCGGTTTGACAGAGAGTGATGTTAAAGCGGAAGCATGCGGTGTTAGGGGAGGGATGATTGCAATGTTTGTAGAAGATTCAAGCTTAGTTTCAGTGAATCGTGTTTATTTAACATGTGCTCTAGTTTTGGCTTTGCTTATTCAAATGTGTAGTTGCATTATTATGAAGTCATAGTCTAATGATGACAGGTGTCTGCAACGCAAAATGAACAAGTACAATACAAGACAAGTTTTCCTTTATAGAAGACTATGTGCTATGCAGGATGCTATAACCTGACGATCTTACTTTATTTAAAATTAAGAGTTGTTCCTTAAATCAGCATCTCTCTTTATACGTCAAGGGCAGCCCAATCCAGATCTGACCCCTGTTGAAAACCTCCTGAATGTGATCAAGAGGGAGACAGATGGTCACAAGCCATCAAGCAAAGCCGAGCTGCAAGAACGGCCTAGCAACACAAACAGGAATGTGACAGAGCACGTTAAGATGTATGAAAGCTGTAATTAAAAACCAGGTGATTCCACCAAATATTGATTTGTGAACTCTTCCTAAATTAAAACATTAGTATTGAATGAACTTATTGTCTTTACATTATGCGAGGTCTGAAAAACATTTACGCATCTTCTTCAACCAGTCGTCATTTTCTGCAGATAAAAGACCTATAAGAGAATATTTTATGTGGAAGTATAGGGAGAAATGTTGTTAAATAGTAGAACCAGAGAAAATTTTTTCCAGAGCTGTATATGTACTGTGTTATCTGTGCATAGAGAAATATTCAAATGTAAGATTTTATTGCTGCGTCATGACATTCAGTGGACTTGTTCGTGATCTCTTGCCCATGTTTTCATCATGCTTTCACTAAAGTTCTGCCTGACATGTTTGCCATTGTCGGTGGATTGATCTGAAAATCAAGTTCTGTGCATTTTTTGCCCTTCAGCCTGGGTGACCGAGTCTGAGGCCAAAACAGTCGGCCTATGTGAGGACTGACGAGGACCGATGTCAAACTTCGTCTCATAACCTTGTGAAACAGTGCCACCTGGTGGTTAAAGGTGCAAATAAACACATCAGGCCCAGTCAAATCAAATTACATGAGTTTAAACATGATTGAATATTAAATTATAATGAATATTTAACTGACATTAAACAGCATTTATCAGGGTGCAGGTTTAGCTCAGCGGCCCATATACAGAGGCTCAGTCCTCTGTGCAGCGGCTCCTGGCTCATTTCCCCCCTCAGCCCCTTGCCGTATGTCGCCCCCATTCTCTTTTGGGGGAGACATATGGCAAGGGGCTAAGGGGGGGGGGGCTATTTCAGATTCAGTTTTTCAGTGCAATTATTCAAGCTTACAATATAAATTCAAGTCATGTAATTCGAATTGAAAATTTGAATTCAATTATTCAAGTTGAACATTGTAAAATCAAATATCTATATCTAATATATATATCATTCAAATTCAGTTTGTAATGACACAAATGTCTGCCATACTTAATCACATCCATGCCTTCACTGTATCAATCTGAAAATGAAAAAAGCCACACTTTTTGCAATTCTGTAACTGATGATGTAATTCTGAACTAAACACTGATGCATTCACCCCCCTCATCATAACACATGGCTCCTTCAACAATTACACCGATGTGTCATGTTTCTTTCAACTGAACCATTCATCTGCCACTGACACATTCAGCATCCCCAACTTCTGTTTGTAAAGCAGAGTAAAAAGGGAACTTACATCTTAAGAGTACTTTCTTTGGCTTTTTTACCTTTATTTGACTTGACAGCTGAAGATAGACAGGAAATGTGGGGAGAAGAGAGTGGGGGATGACACGCACCAAATGATCAGCAGACCGGGAGTCAAACCTGGGATCAGTGAGACGAGGACGATAGCCTCTGTACATGGGGCGCCTGCTCTGCTAACTGAGCTAAACCAGCGCCCCGGGGGAACTCAGATGTATTGGGAGTAATTTGAATATGTCATATTTACATTCTCCTGCAATATTTTATATTTTCTTATAGAGATACACAGCACCAGGTATGTAGCCCTCCTCTTTCTCTGACACCGCTTTCTCCCATTCCTCCACCTCAGTGACCTCAACACAAGACCACAGCCCTTCTTCCTCCATCTGCTTCAGCTCGCGCTCCAGGGCTGCTTTGTAGTCCAGATTGTCACAGTTACCTCTGGTCGTCATGCAAACATAGCCCCCTAGTGGACAAGAGTCGACAGTGCATTGATAGAGATACTGGTTGTCATAACTGCAGTTGAGCAGCATCAAACAGAAAAAAAACAACATAGTGTCACCTGGCTTTGTGGAGTTGCACAACTCTCTGACTACGCAGACTGGGACCTGACCAACACTGAGTGCTCCAATGATTACAACCACATCAAACAGACCTGCTGGGGGAGTGAGGAGAAGAGCAGTGGAAAAGTGAAGAAGAAAAGAGAGTTATATTTCTAAATTATGTAATAACTAGGGATGCACGATATTGGATTTTTTGCCACTATCTGATATGCCGATATTTTCCAACCCTTTTTGCCGATTGCTGATTTCGACACCGATATATTAGGAGCATGTTTTTTCCACCTTATTGCAGAGAACATCAAGTCTCCCCTGTAGTGGAATTGATATCATGCCTACTCTTATTGTAGTGGCCAACCGGCAGATTCAGAAATAACATAATACGGTGCTTTTTAAAATGGACACATTCACTGGGCAATATAAGAAAACTACTCAAACTAACATTTTCTTTTCTTTTTTTAGGAAATCATCAAGCATTTAGGCAAAATTACAGCGTTGTTTTATCAGCAAAAAAATATTGCCAGAAAAATGACATATCTGCTGATACCGATATGTCATTTTTAAGCCCTTATCTGCAGATACCGATAACGTGCCGATAATATTGTGTATCCCTAATAATAACAGTTCCAAAACTGTAGCTAACAATATTAATGACAATACTAAAAAAAGACAAAATGTAATAGCCATAATATTCAGTGAGATTTTTCAAAATAAAGTTCTATCACAGACAAGCAAACGGCATACAACTAATATATCACAAATTAATCAATCAGAACATGAAAATAGAATATATCACTCTGCATGTAGATCCCTTTTGAGTCAGTAATATCCATAACATAAAATAATAAAGCTTCAAATTACCCCACTGGACAGGGAGCGGCTCCTCTCCGAGCATGCACTGCTTCAGGTCCTGGTACAACCCGCTCTGTCTGGCCAACTCCATCATACCCTCGCTTCCGTCAACACCCACAAAATGGCTAAATCCATGTCTCTTCATCTGTAAAAAAAAGACACACTCAGTTATTAATCAGTCACATATATAGGTAAAAAGTAATAATAATAATAACAAGAATTGATGTTAATAGGGTTTAATGGAGTTAAAAATTGCAGGAGCAAGAAAGGAAAGATATTAATTGAGTTTTGATCCAAAAAAGTAAATACGCAAAGTCAGAAAATAAGACATTTACTGGAAATTCTTTATTTTTGTGACTGAAAAGACCTGACATCCACACAGAGTTCACATTCAGTAGGAAATATTTTTGCTCTTTTCACTCTCAGATAAATACATTATACTCTGTGAGTAAATTCTCTCCTTTAATTACATAATTGCAACTTTTAATTATGGAGTTTGTTCCCTGTCTTGTGAGTTCACCTGTTTGGCCATCAGTCCTGTACCGCAGGCCACATCCAACACAACAGCTGCTTCATGATCACCACTGAAATGGGAGGAGATCCTGTGCGCTGCTAGACCTGGTGCACGGTAGTCCAAAACAACCAGATCCTACTCATCAACACATTTAAGGAAAGAGCAGTGGCTTTTAGCATGGACAGAGAAGCACACACAGCCCCATGTTTTACATTCCTGGACTGCATTCACCTAAAACAATGATATGAGTTTAGGTACATTTCTTAAATATAACTGGACAGAATTAGGGCCAACATTTTGCTGATATCATCTTTTTGTGTGTAAGTTATTTCACCTGTTCATAGTTATCTGCCCAGGAGTTGTAAAAGTTGATCTTATCTTCTAACGTGGAGCCCTTGTGAGCTGATAAAATAAGCTCTCTGACATTTTCTAATGTCTTAGTGCCATCCGACATTGTAGACAAATCTGATCGAAGAAAGAAAGACAATATAGTCAAGGGATTATAATAACTGATATCTGAATTTTCATTATAGACTATGCGTTAAGTTTAACTTAAAGACAGCTAGGTATACATTGTATTTTATTTGCTGATCCCAGTTCACCATTCGTCTTTTAACCCATTTTGATTTTGATTTTACTTTATGCTACAATTTAATTTGACACAGAAAATTGCTTAGTTTTGGAGTCTAGGCTTATTTGACCTCCCTTATGGTTACAAGCTATAGGCTACAGACTGTAGCTAAACTAATTAACGTTAGATATAATCTCAACATACATGGTGCGACAGTTACCTATACCGTATATCCAGTTGATGCCCCCAGCTCAAATATAATGGCACAACTTTAAATCCTGCTGCAAACGCGGTGCTTTTACGGGGGTCATATGAAATGGACCAGGAAGAGCATAAGAATGCGAGGAGTCACTGTGCGCAATTCCCTCGGCACAGACTTCTAGGTAAAGAGACTATCACACTTTTTAGCTTAATTGTCTACCAGTACGTTTAATTACATGAATGCCATTTTTCTTAGGCAGTATTCGGACCGAAATTTAAGCCCCAACGGTTCAACTCTGAGTCCCTGCTGCTGCATTCATGGCTACCATACTGTCTTTACTAAAACACGCGTAAAATCAATATTTACAACCACCCCTGAAGGAGGCATTGGAGCTTCCAAATTCTTGCACATGCGCAGAATTGTAATCCCAGGCTGCTATTCGTGTTCCCACCTGTAGAGTATAGAGGAGTCAAAACAAAAAATCTTCTGGAAAGTCCTCCTGATATTAAAGAGCAAGCTAACCAGCTAATGCGCGTAGCTATCGGTGACGTTTGAAAAGTTGTTTCTAAGTGCTATTTAAAGCAACTTTAATAGTTACAAAGTCATTTCGTTTGATACATTTAATCATGGAGAACTCTCAAAAGTTCCGCTCTTTCTACAACTTGTTTTGGTCCGTTTTCGTGGCATAGCGTGAAAGCTAACGCTGTTAGCCAAGCATTGGTCTCCCTGACAAAAAGCCGAGCCTCCTCTGAGCCTTGTGGGACGGCAGAAGTTTGAAACTTTGACCGCTGGTAATGGGCCTCATCCGCATTTCAGCTGCATGTTGCATTTAACTAGGGAGACGCTGATATTTTTCCGGAAAACCGTGTAAAACATTAAGTTCTTATCGCCTGAAAGCTACGGCTAACTCCCAGATCCAATAACAGACAGAACGCATCAACATTTTCACTTGGAAAATGTCACGTTTTGTGCTGAAAGAAAGTTTTACCACTGGAATACTTAAGTTGTCCACTTTTCCACAGGTATCTTTGAACGCAACAGCCTCAAAATGTCCATTTTGGGATTAAAGAAGAAACAGCCCAAGACTTTCAAAGTCAAAGTAATCACCATGGATGCTGAGATGGAGTTCAGCTGTGAGGTATTTATTTATTCATTCAACTTTTGAGCGTGAAGAATGCTTTATCTTTCTCTGTATGAAAGAGTGTCTCATTTCCATGTCTCTGTCAATGTAAAGACATGAATTGCATGTGTATGTTTGATTATTTATTAGCCTACATGAAATTAGATCTCTTAGATTCATGGATAAGGCCACTGAAATGGCGTTGAAAATTAGATAGATGTTTATTTTACTCAGGTCATGTTATATTTTTAGATGCTCTATCTATCAGATTTGAAGTTCTGCCATCTGAGCACAATATTGTGAAAGAACGAGAAAAGAGTTGAGCATGTTTCTTTACAAATAACCATTTATTGTTGCCATGTGAGAGACATACCGACTGAAAGATATCTTACAACTTTCTTGGAAAAGCATGAGTTGGGCTTTCCCCCTGTAAATTATTTAATTAATATACATCGTAAGCTGCCTAGCACCTCATCTTGTGATCAATTTAGTAAGTAAATGACAGTCTGACAGACAATATTACCTCATATATACCACATATATTTATCTCATCAAATTGTATACTTTTTTTTCATAAGGTTATTGAAATTGGTCTTCATTTTAGTCAAGGTAGCCCACCTCCACCATAAACATCTGAAGAAACCCTGCCAGTAAATCAGTGACATCAATATTTTACCATTGCCTTCATCAGTTAAAATGTGGGCTGCTTTTAAAAGCTTCCAGAAATGGTTACAGAACAGCAGCTGCAAACCAACACATCTGTTTTCAGCAGGTTAACTAACTGGTCTTTTTACCACTCGTTAATTTTCTCAGGTGAAGTGGAAAGGCAAAGACCTGTTTGACCTGGTGTGTCGCACTGTTGGTCTGAGGGAGACCTGGTTCTTTGGACTCAGGTACACAGTGAAGGACACCTATGCTTGGCTGAAGCCAGAGAAACGGGTGAGTGAAGGACAGAACCTGCGACTGTCAACTGTTCAATGAGGATTAAAAAACAGCACATATTTTGCCTGATAAGTTACTTGTTTACAGTTAAATGATACATTAGGAGCTCATCAATGAGGCCTTCCATTGCCTACTTGTTCAGTGTGTTGCAGGCAGTTAATTACAGACACTGCTCATGACATTGTATTCCAGTTTTTAGTAAATGTCTGGTCAGATAAGAATATTATTGTGCCCTTTCCCTCTTACTGTATTTTTCTCCACTAAGGTCTTGGATCAGGAGGTTCCCAAGGACTCTCCCATAACATTTCATTTCCTGGCTAAATTCTTCCCAGAAAAAGTAGAAGAAGAGCTGGTCCAAGAAATAACTCAACACCTCTTCTTCTTACAGGTAGTCTAGACAATAACCCCTTTCTTAAACTACTCGTCATTTGTACTTTTTTCAGACTTTGGTAACAGATTTAAAGTATAGGTCAAATGTTGAAGAAAACTGAAAACTTACCTTGGTTCACTCAAACTCTTGTACAGGTGAAGAAACAGATATTAGATGAAGAGATATTCTGTTCCCCTGAAGCATCTGTTCTGTTGGCCTCGTATGCGGTCCAAGCCAAGGTGAGAAAGCCCGGTCCTTTTTGCTATTTCTAGCTACATATGTTGTGTTATTATTTCCAGTTAGACTGAACGATATGTTTTTGTTATCTGAAAAATTAACATCCACATACATTTGTTTTTTTTCCCCTTCTCATTTTCCACTGTCTGCCCTTCAATCTAAATCACAGTATGGGGACTATGACCCAAACTTTCACAAGCCGGGTTTTTTGGCACAAGATGAGCTTTTGCCAAAAAGAGTAAGTGTACTGTACTGTTGTGTACGCTCTGCACATTTGACTATATACTGAAGCCTAATAAAAACTTGTTGACTTGTTTGTCTTCACTTAATTGTCTGACTGGTTTACTTTGTCACAACATTTAGCTGACGTTTGTGTGCTTGTGTGTGTGCACACAGTGTGTAATCTTCTTCCTGTGATCCTGTGTTGTTTCCCAGGTTTTAATGCAATACCAAATGACAGCTGACATGTGGGAGGAGAAGATTACAGCTTGGTACGCAGAGCACAGAGGCATTGCCAGGTAGGACTAAGCCAGCGGGGCTTCTGAAATCCAGCATGTAAAGAAAAGTTAACACCTTCACAAAAGGTGTAATCCTGGATTATTATTAATTCACCTTCTCCTCCTTTTTTCCCACCATCCACTCAGGGATGAGGCTGAGATGGAATACCTAAAAATTGCTCAGGACCTCGAGATGTACGGTGTCAGCTACTTTGCCATCACTGTGAGTGTAAAAACAAATACTGCCTCATCCTGCCTGTCAAAATAGATCAACTTTACAAACAACCACAAGCATTACTGTCACTTTGGTTTACATTTCTGTTTAACACATCCCATTAACAGCAAAATAAGAGGGACACAGACCTGTTACTTGGAGTGGATGCCCAGGGCCTTCACATCTACAGCCCCAACAGCAAACTCAACCCTAACAAGTCCTTTCCTTGGAGCGGCATCCGCAACATCTCTTACAGTGAAAAGGAGGTAAAAACAAGTGGTGGATTGTCTGCCTTTGGTCAGGATATTCAGAGTTTCCTGTTATTTTGGAAGAACTAGATAAAGAGTGTGCCGCAACATCACATAAAGCTGTTCATGAACCTGCAACCTTTCAGTGAAGCGTTTTCCCTCAAACCAATTGGCTTTAAAGTCGTAAAGGCATCGTGGTTGTCTTGTCTGTTGAAACGATGCTTTAAAGGATAATGTCAGGAGTGCAGGAGAAATAAACTTTATAACTTTCCCATTTTTTCAGTTCACAATCAAACCTCTGGACAAGAAGAAGGATGTGTTCAAGTTCTACTCATCTCAACTGCGAGTCAACAAACTGGTTGGTTTAACTCTTTGTACAAGCAAATGTTAAACTACAACACAGCTATAGGAGAGAGATGCGAAATAATATATTGCTGGTTTGTATTGCCTGTATCTCTAGATCCTGCAGTTGTGCATCGGCAACCATGATCTGTTCATGAGGAGGAGGAAGGTGGACTCCATTGAAGTGCAGCAGATGAAGGCTCAAGCTAAAGAGGAGAAGGCTCGTAAGAAGGTCAGCGCTCTTTCAGCTCCACTGGAGCAATGAGACTAACAAACAAGACAGGAAAGACACTCTTCGTACATAATTAATTGAACGTGGTTGATTGTCTTAACCAAATCTGTGTTTCTTACTCGCTGTCTAGATGGAACGACAAATTCTGGCTCGGGAAAAACAGATGAGGGAGGAGGCAGAACGAGCAAAAGAAGAGATGGAGCGAAGACTCTTCCAGCTGCAGGATGAGGCAAGACTGGCCAACGAGGCACTGGTGAGCTCTTCATCCTCGAAATAGCATAATTGTTGAACATTATGATAAGCTCATGTAAAGGCAACAAGCTTCACACTCCACCTGTTCATTAAATGACAAAAATCATGACAGAAATTGTCCCATAAAAACAGTAAACCATGTGGTTATGAAACTATGTTGTTTTCATTATCGAGCCAGTTTCCTCCATCAGTCTAAGTCCTGGACTCTCTCACAATGTTTCTGTTTTTAGACTTAATAAGATTTTTAAATGTAACAATGTTTTTTCTCTAGCTGCGATCTGAGGAGACGGCAGACCTGCTGGCAGAGAAGGCTCAGATTGCCGAGGAGGAGGCCAAGCTGTTGGCCCACAAAGCTGCAGAAGCTGAGCAGGATAGGCAGAGGTTAGAGGTCACCGCCATGAAGACCAAGGAGGAGAAAAGGCTAATGGAGCAGAAGATGAGGGAGGCAGAGCAGCTTGCTGTCAAGCTGGTGGAGCAGTCTGAGAGGAGGTATGACACTATCTTGATGAGTGTTATTTATTACATCACTAACAGTTTTTCGACATGCAAAACATTTGTTGATTTTTATGCTGAAAGAGTTTCTCTTGACGTCGCCTTGATTTTCCCCTAATTCAGATAAAAGCATTTAATCTTCGTTTACAACAAACTCTTCTTTCTTGTCAAAACCTGTTGCCTGCATTACCCTCAACGCAATCTCGGATCCCATCAGCTATAGTCTGACGGCGATAAAGCCTCTGGGGACAACGATGAACATGCCAGGCATGTAGCCAGCGGTTTGCATAAAGGTCTTCCAGTCAATTCCGTTTTTCTCGTGATGTACTGTAGTTAACGAGTCTTTTGGGGCGGCTGTGGCACAGTGGTAGAGTTGGTCATCTTTCAATCGGAAGGTTGGAGGTTCGATCCCCAGCTCCGTCAGGCTACATGTCGAAGTGTCCTTGGGCAAGACACTGAACCCAAAATTGCTCCCGGTGGCATAGCCAACGTTGACAGTTGGGCAATTTACGTATCAGTGTGTGAAAGGGTGAATGTGATATGTAGTGTAAAAGTAGCTTTGAGTGGTCGCAAAGACTAGAAAAGCGCTATATAAGTACAGTCCATTTACCATTTTACCATTTACCATTTACCTTTGCTGAAATTTCAACATCATGATGCGTATTAGTAAAAAGTAAAATTGAAGCTTTGTCAGGTCTGTCCTCAAAAGGAGAAGAAAACTACTTTTAAAATGCTTGTTTGTTTGTTGAACGGTGGTCGGATCGAACTGATGCATCGGAGGAAGTTGGATCGGTTACTAGCTAGGCTAGTCATTAGCTTCCGAGGCTGGTGACTAGCACGCCGAAGCTAGCCACTTTAGCTATTGACTTGGCTGGTCATTTTCTTCTGTTGTGTTTTAGTGGCGGATTGGAGCCAAATGTGGCGCGTTACCGCCACCAGCTGTCGACACGTAGGATTTATCTAGATTCTTTAAATTAAAGTATTTCCTCTTTCCTTTGATGGCAATGTATGTACAGTTTTGCTGCTTAGAACGTGCATGTGCACAAACATATCCATCCATCCATATGTGTGTTTAATAGTTAATAAAGACCATTACCTATTACATTTAAATCTACGCCTGTTTGTTTACTCAGTCAATCCCAGCTGCCAAGTTGCCGTTTCTGTGACAACAATATGTTTTACTTACTACAGAGCTAACAACAAGCTTACAACGTGTAGCAAGAAAGCCAGTTCTGGGTCTGTTTTGATCCCAATCGAAGGTCTCTCCATGATTCGCATGCCCTGCCGATGTTGACGCTAGTTTTCCCCCATGTCGGTCACATTCCTGTTTGGCCAGACGGGCTTCACTAGATAAAACTTTTTTTTATTCTTGCTTGGGCTTTGTGTTGCTGTGTTGGTGTGTGGGTGCCGGTCGTTTGTTGGCATTATCCGTCTGCATTTAACAGCTAGCGTCGTCTCGTGTTGCACACGGTTGACTGTAGGGACGGAGAATGAGTGAGGAGAGGAGAGCGTGCATATACGTCACATCCTTTTCTTAGAAATGGAAAAACCGTCCAGTGTGCTTTACATAGGAATCAGCCCGCAGGCTGTTAGAGGCAATGGAATAAGTTGGGGAAGGTCTCAGTTGTTCAGTTCCTCTACTATCCCTTCAGACATTAGCAATAAAAAATGATTAACATATGTAAAATCTTACAAAGTGCACCTTTAACATATACAGTGTTCTACTTTCTCCTAAGTATTCACCGCATATTAAACCAGAAACACTTAGTGTCTTCCACCAGCTTTGAATTAAACCTCTGGTTCCAGGTTGAAGGAGGCAGATCACCTGAAACAAGACCTGACTGAGGCGAAGGACGCTGAGCGGAGAGCCAAACAGAAGCTGCTGGAGATCACAAAAACAACATACCCTGTACGGTGACGATCAAATCACTTCCTTTGTGCACTCTGTAATTCCTTCATCATTTCTTTTTGTGAATGAATGCAGACTGGATCTTTTTAGAAGGTCGTGACTGAATCTCTCTGAAATTTAACTCCAGGTTTGTGTGCAAGCAAGAGTGCAAGAAACGCAAATCTGTGATTTTTTTAAATGCAATTAATGAGCTGTTTTAGAGAGGGATGTTGTTATTCCATCGCTGGACTTTTTTATTTCTATTAGTGAGGGATTTCTTATGTTTTCCATAATTAATATAATTGCCAGAGAAAAATAAAATAAAGAATACAATGTGCAGTTTTCAAGAGATTTATTTATTGATTTATCGGAACGGTGGATAGGAAGAGTTAGCTTTCATTTCATGTTGTATCTCAGTAAAAGTTGCCAAACCCAAACAAGAAGACAGCAACCGATAGTAATGCATTACTGTAACATGTGCTTTACCTCTACGAATGTGCCATCTGTTTGCCTGTCGTCTAGCTCATAGCAGCCTACTCTACTCCTCCTGCTCCCCCTGCTCCTCCTGAAGCAATCGACTGTGCCTATGAATCGGCATCTACGCGCCTTGACTTCAAGGACTCTGACATGAAAAGACTGTCCATGGAGATTGAGAGAGAGAGGTGAGTTTGATGCACTGTGCAATAGTGTGGATAGACAGTTAAGCTCTGCTTGTTAATGATTTGTTGTCATGCAGGTTGGAGTACATGGAAAAGAGCAAACACCTTCAGGACCAGCTGAAGGAGCTGAAGACAGAGATCGAGTCTCTTAAGTTAGAGGAGCAGCAGCAGCAGGCTGGCCTCTACAACCTGCGCAGTGAGGCAAGGGGGTACGTCCAGGAGCCTCCTGTCTACTTACCTCAGAGCAACGTACGTATGATCACTTCACATGATCTTCTTCTTCAGTATTAAAACTTACATATAGCTCCTAGGACACATATAGATCCAATCCCATCCAAAATGATGGCATTTCTGAGTGGCGGTTTAACCTGAAAATAATAACATATAGGATGCTAGTTTCTGCCAGCTAAGACATGTCGTGACTTTAACAGCTGTGTAAGTGAAGGGAAAAATGGGGGAAAACAGTTTCAAGGGTTCCTTTTTCACATTTTCTGTTGGGAGGATGAAAAGCATTTGAAATGAGGTGTGCATGAAATACAGTAGTTATGTAAGATATAAATGACAACTGCAGTGATATTCACACACGCTGTAATTAGGGATGCACGATATTGGATTTTTTGCCGATATTCAATATGCCGATATTTTCCAACCCTTTTTGCTGAAGGGTTGTTTTTTTTCCCACCCAATTGCAAAGAACATCAAGTCTCCCCTGTAGTGGAACTGATATCATGCCTACTCTTATTGTAGTGGCCACAAACTGCAATAAAGCAGACATCTTACATCGTTCTTTACGGAAAAGGCGTTGTACAAAAGGTCACTTATCTGATCACTCACGTTTCTGAGTGCACCTGAATGCAGCATCCTAACGCGGCAGTGAGGGAGACATGCTCGGACTTGTTTACTGCACCTACTACGGAGACATTAGTGATCCACGACGGACTCTTTTTAAAAAAAATTATGTTATCGTCCGTGAATATGTAAGTTAATTTTGCACTGATGTTTATGTTCCCCTCTGTTAGCGTCGGCTTTGGCTGCGAGTGTGTTTTCGGTTTGATGTTGAGTCCGGTAAAATGACGAGAATGTGAGCTAACTGTAAGCTAGTTAAGAGTTGTGAAAGTTTAACTTCTGTTTATTGGCTCGAATGTCTTTGACTTTTTAGTCTTTATTTGTATATTGTTGATAACTTTGCGCAGGCGGTGCAGGCACACACTTTTTCGGGAATCATCAGGCATTTAGGCATAATTTAAGCGTTGTTTTATTGGCGGAAAATATCAGCAGAAAAATATATATATCATATCTGACATTTTCAAGCCATTATCTGCAGATACAGATAACGTGCCTATAGTATCGTGCATCCCTGGTTGTAATCACACCATGGACAAAAACTCTTTACAGTCATTTAAGCCTCCTCTGTTTTCACTCAGACCGCTGACACTTGTCTTGTTTTGCAGCGAAACTCTGCGTACATGTCTCAGATGGCCTACTTTGAGGAAGTTTGATTCTAGTCCTGCAAAATGAGGAAGGAGGGCTCGTTTTGCTTTCTCAAAATGTTTGGTTAAATAACCTGGCTGAAACTAATGGACAGACACTGACCTACACCCTGACGATGTGCTTTGGAAAGACTTTGAATTCATCCTAAACAACAAACAGCTACTACAGCTGGCTTCAATGCCTCCCTCTAGGCTGTACCACCTGCTTCACTACAGCACCTACAACACTACAGCACCACGTCTCTTTTATAGGATGAACACCTAAACGTGTGTAACACTGATTCAGGAAGTGGTGCTAAAGATGGATGAGTGAACTAGATTTGATTTGCTTGTTTTTCGTGTTTTTAAGGGATCTGTCAGATGGTCAGGTATAGAATCATGCCTTAATGACAAGTTAGACATGAACGCCTTAACAACATTTCTTTCAGGATTCATGCACAGGCTTTGAGTAAATTCCCTGCATTAGATGTAATTTGATTAATAACTTATTGGGAAATAAATATTTTGGTCACTTTCTTTCCAAACAGCAAAGGGATTCTCAGAGTTGGCTTTTGAAAATAGTACCTCAAAGAAAACCAAATGGCAGAATATCTAATCATACATTTACCAAGCTATTGTGGTAAGTAGATCCAAACTAAAAGAACACTCAAAATAACCCTCGATGGTGATTTGTAACGTGGAAATTAACATTGTAATTTATAAAAGACGTGCAGGGACAGTGTCCAGATGTGACACCATAAAAATGTTGAATGCAGTGTTGACCTTTGTTTTCATCTTTCATCTGTATTTGCTTGCTGTTGCTGTTACATGAACTTGCCTTTACTGACATCACACAGACGCCTTTATCGTTTCTAGTGCCTCATCATGATAGTTAATGTACACAAACCATTTCAAGTTTTTGTATTTTGTACTCGTGACTGTTGATGTGCCTTAAACTTTATTTTGTACTATTAAGATTTGAGTTTTATTTGGTTTTATGTTCTTTAGCATTAGAGTTACTTTCATTTGTCTTATCCAGACTGATTTAAAACACAGCAGAATGATCGCTTTCCTGTTTGCTTCTCATCCTCAGCTAATGTACTTCTCAGGGTTAGTGTTGGAGACAATCACTGCAGCTAGAATCTCCGTGTTTTTCCCCTGAGATATCAGCTGTGATATCCACTGATGTTTACCTTTAAACACACTTTTAACTTGCATTAAGTTCAGTAGTCATTCACATGGTAAAGACAGTGGCATGCACTTCATTTCACAAATGTAGAGACTGTTAAACTTTAACTCTACTACTCTCCTCATTACATCCTCATAAAGGGAGAGGCTGGATGCCATATGTCCAGCCAGAGATCCTGCATGTTTGTTTATTTGGACTGGTACATTAGACTGCCTTCATGATGCAAGTGATTGGCTCATTTTTGCCCCCATGATTGGGCTATAAATGAGGAAGGGGCTAACCTTGGTCTTGTGTAAATGTGTTATATTGCCAAGTGGAAATCTTTTTTTCATTAACACATTGCTTACATGCTTCAGTTTGCATCTTTAACCTTATTTATTTGTGCTATAAATCCTTAAATAACATCACCGAACACGTTTTCTTGAGCTCTGTCATTGTGAGGGATTTGTTTGTGATTCAGTGTTTGTTTTTATTTTTCTTAAATGGTATTTTCCTGCCAAACTTCAAGTCCAGTAATAAGAACGTGTTTAACATCAGAAACAATGTTGTACCTTAAGGGATTAGGTTTACTCTGAAGTGACATAAATTCACATGCTCAACAACGGTTCTTTATCATCGTTTTGTAACCTCAAGTTATTTTGTGTACGTACATTGATTACATACATGACGGTGTTTTTGTTTGTCAGCTTCTTTGATGTAGATAATGGAAACATTTGTGCTTTATTCTGTCAGTAAAGGCAGTCATCTAAACTGCAGAGGGTAAAAAATCCTCCCAGCAGGTTATTTATATTACAGAACTTCCTGCATTTGAATATTCATCAAATTTCATTGACTGAATTTGCAGACAATATGATGTCTGATTGGTGATGTTGGTTTTGCTTTGGCAGAATAACTTCATCATTGTCCAGATTACCAATATACTGGGCTGGATTAAGTGTGCTAAATGTATCATCAGTCAGACTCTTACCACTGAGGTATTAACATTTACATTGTTCATGTTGCTGTAGTTCAATCCGGGTGAATCTCCAATAATGTTTCAGGATTATTATTGTGTTCTCAAAGGACCTGCTTTAATCAGGACTGAAAACTTACATTTACTGTTGGTAACAAGTCTTCCAGGTGTTTGCAAATCAAGCAAATTCAGTCCAGTATTAAACCTGCTTGCTACAGAGCACACATTCAACGGTGTTCCTTCTTCCATCAACACAGTGGCATGTTTGCTTCAAACAGATGAAAGGAAGTGAAACATGAAGACAGATAGCATTTATCAAAAGGAGGGTTCATGTAATGTGAAGATATTTTCACTGTGTGTCTACAGCAGATGACAAACAGAGACAAAGACATCTGATATATATCTGAATGCATTCAGAAATACTACATCTGACACATTAAAGAGCATGCTTGTGTGTACTTGCAGAAAGAAATTAAGATTTAGTTGTATCATCATAGCCATGTTAGGGTATGATAAACTGCAGGTCTGCTTTTTGGCTAACATCTGTTAAAACCCAAAGCTTATCTCTGACATCTAGACTGAGCAAGAACTTTGAAATACAAATGAACTTTGTCTTTTAGGGAGCTTTGATGACATGAAATCTTCACTCAGAGATTTTACAGTATTATACCATGGTTAGGATGAATACATGATTTGATCCGCTGCAGGGTGTCACATTCTGATTATCCTTATTTCAGTGAACTGAAGGATCATGTGATGTAAACTTAGTTTCAGTGTTTGGTCACCACTAGAGGGCTCTAGAGAACAGATATTAACCTTCCTCGAGCCTCAGTGACTTACCAAATAATGTATGAGAGTAAATGTTTGTAAAAGACGATCACAATGTTCTAACAGAGCTTTTATATAACTTTATAATATGTCAGAGAGAATCAGAGAAGCAGTAAGACAGGAGAGAGAGGAAAGTTTTTACTCACCACTTTGAATTTAATCAGTTAACCCTCGGTCCTACTAAAAGATTGCAGCATTACATTTCAATAAGTGTGTTTCTGTGAATGTTTGTAGCAGCTGTCGCAGCTTGTGTTTTCTCACCAACACAGAGATCATATCAAACCTTATGAGGCCTTGAATCAACCTATCAAACAGAACACACTTGTTGTTTTTCCCATTCATTCAGACAGCTTTAGTTTGGAGACTTTATAAGACAGGCCAACTCTACAACTGTACAGCTTTTGAAACTTGCAGCTGGACGATGAGGGTTGTTCTTGGTCCTCTGTTGTTGCTGCTCGGCCTGTGTGGGTCAGGCGCTCGGGGGCAGGAAGGAGGTCTTGGTGAGGGAGGTGAGATCGAGCAGAAGCAAACAACCACTGACATCTGGGCGGAGGTGAAGGAGTTAAGAGACATGGTGGTGGAGCTGAGGAACATGGAGATTGCAAAGAATGCTGGTAAAGACTCTTTACTTTTCCTGCTAAATGTTGATGTTAATGGTTTTATTGTTGTCCTTGATATTTCTTGAAATGTGTCCGATCTGATTGCTGAACCGCACTTATTGAACAATACAACAGAGGTCAGTGTGTTATTTATACGGCTTTAGAAAATCCTTTAAGCGTTGCTTAAAAATCGAAATTGTCTTATTTTTTAAGTCCAAACCACAGAACTGAGATCTTTGAAAAGTCGACTGACTGCCACTGAGAGCAGAACAAGTGAACTGGAAACAGAAAATGAAGGTATTTCACTGACAAACCTGATGGTTAAATCATTTATATGACTTGTTGTTTTCTATAGTATTACTTTACTTGTGTTGGAAGTTGCATAGGTGCAACTGTCGTCATAGTTCCAGTCGTTGGTCCCATATCTCCCCTGTTCTTGCGTCCCTCCATTGGCTTCCTGTGAAATTCAGAATAAACTACAAGATCCTGTTACTTACATACAAAGCACTGCATGACCTCACACCCAGCTACATTTGTGATCTCCTCGTTCCATACTCCACTCCTCTTCCACTCTGATCATCTTATTTCGGCCTTCAGTCCATCCCTCGCTCTGAGTGGAAAACAAAAGGTGATCGCTCCTTTGCTGTTTTAGCCCCCACCCTATTGAATCAACTTCCACCAGTAGCGAACCGTGACTCTTAAACCCTTGGCTCTTAAACAGTGGCAACAGCGGCCAGAATAAAATGAATTGGCAGGGCGGCCTAATATATTTTAAATACCCTTTGATGTTCGCATTACTGGAAAACGAAGTCCATCCTACTGTCTTTTTGGTGAAGTGGTTAATGGCGGGGTCATGCAGCTGATCTTTTGCCTTTAAATTCATCAGCAGTTCCTTCCCGATGGATATTAAGGCCAAGTCTGACAGTCGGGCATGCCCAGTCGTGCTCCTCGAGTACGTTTTGATGCGCCACAGAGAGCCTGTGGAATGGTTTCCTTCACCTTCGCTTGCACCCCGTTCAAACCAGATGCCATCACAGCTGCTCCATCGTAGCACTGCGCGACCACTTTGTCAACACAGCCACAACTCCGCAAGAACTCCAGCAGCCGTGTGGCTATGGCCTCTGCTCGTCTGTCCTCTATCACGTCTTCATACTGGAAAAAACGCTCATTCACCCCACTCTGAAAACACAGCGAATCATATCTGTCATCTGGGCCCTGTTGCTAATGTCAGTTGATTCATCCAACAATGACAGCAACAAAAGGTCCCTCCCTTACCTCGTCCTTAATGCTGTCTGTTATGACGCTAGCAACAGCGCTGAAAATCCATCTCTCGCCAAGGACCCACTCTCCGCGACAAACAGCAAACAATCCCAGCAGAACAGCTTTTGCTCCTTGGTTGAACCTTTCATCCCCGGGTACCACTTATAATTACTGCAGTTCAAATGCCTCTCAAAAGCCTTGGATTTCTGCCCCAAATTAAGCTTGGGTGTCGGTCTTCCTTTGCTGATTAAATACAACTTTTCATTAAAAGTTAATCGTGAAAAGGATTTCACTAACACTTTTGTTAGTTAACCTTTTTCTTTTGTCAGCTCACTCCTTTATCATTTTGTAAACTGATAAAAATGAACAATTATTATTTATATTTTTGAAAGCATTCTTAGTTTACAGCATTTTTTTCCACACCTGCCTAAAACTTTTGCACAGTATGGTATATAGTTCTTTTAAATGCTTAGGCCTTCTCTGAGGGCCAACAGGGCCCTGACGGTTCCCCTGTCTATGAGATCTGCAGAATCCTTGGGTTGCTTTAAGAAGCAGCTGAAGTAGTTTCTTGTAGATTTTCTTGTATTTTGATGGCTGTTCTCTTATACTCTGTTATTTCATTAACTCCAGATCTGCAGAGTGAACTTGTCACTAGTAAGGCCAGGATCCGCCAGCTGGAGAAAGACAATGCAGGTGATGATTGTGCTAAACCAGGGGTCTCCAACCCTGCTCCTGGAGAGCTACCTTCCTGCATGTTATAGGTTTCTCCGGACTCTTATCACACCTGATTCGAATGTTTTGCACATTATCTATTCCCGGAGACGCTGCAGTTGGTTGATAACGAGCAAATCATTCAAATCAGGTGTGTTAGAGTCCGGAGAACCCTAAAACATGCAGGAAGGTAGCTCTCCAGGAGCAGGGTTGGAGACCCCTGTGCTAAACTGTACACGCACGCACACACACACATACACATAGAATTACATATCTAGTGCAGCCCAAATGTGATACTGTGCATTTCTTTTTTTGTGTTAACAGAGAAACCAAAGGTGGCCTTTTACACGGCTCTGACTGATTCAGGACATGTTGGACCATTCAACACCAATATAACACTTAAATTCAGCAAGGTCTTCACCAACATTGGCAATGCTTACAATCCAGCTACAGGTAAGACTGAACAATACACACATGCAGTCATATAAATCCAGATAAATCAATCGTTGCTGATTTTCATTTTCTACTCTTACTCTGTAGGTTTCTTCACTGCACCAGTCAAAGGGGTCTACTACTTACAGTTCACCATTTTTAGCTACAAAGCAGGTTATATGGGTGTATATATGTACAAGAATAACCAAAAGATTATGTATAATAGGGAGTATAAGGCAAACGTAGATTATGACTACTCCACTAACTCTGTTATCTTGGAGCTAATGGAAGGGGATGAAATGCACTTTGTTCTCCAGGCAAACAATAAAGTATATGATGATTCTAATAACCACAGCACCTTCAGTGGCTCCCTTCTCTTCCCGCTGTAAGGATGCTGTACAGGCTGCGGTGGGGTTGATTTCTCTTTAGTGATTTTACTGCAAGAAAGATTTCTATAAAGCCTGAGCGAGTATCGATGCACTACATACACACCATATTGACCAAAGCTGGTTTGTGGGCTGGTACATTAAAGACAAAAAAAAAAGAAGATTGTTGTTATTTTTTTGCTTATTTCACTTTTTTCTGTTTTATGTAACAAGTCTACACTTACAGGTGAGATTAAAGAAAGTGAAACGACGGATAGCACATATCAAAAGGAGGGTTCTTGTAATGTGAAGATATTTTGGTAACGCTTTATAATACAGCCCGCAACTTACCGTGTAAGTACCCGCAACTTACTGTGTAAGTATCCGCGACCCATAATGTAATATCGTCATATTTATTAGTACTTCAATGTAGGTTTGGTGGAATAAGGGAGTAACAATTAGGAATTATAAGGATAAATTACTATTACTATTATTATTAACCGTGACAAAGGGAGCCAACTGTGGACGTCAGGTAATGAAGAGGAAGACTTTTTCAGATTTTGAAGATCACATTTCTGTCAAATTCTGTCAAAATACATACGCAACACAAACACTTAGTAAAACTCTGCCAACCATGTGTTGTATAGGCCTGCATAAATAGACTATGTGTTCAATGGGGCTGATGTGTTGTGTAGAGTGTTGTGGATACTGTATCCTAAATTTACCTCAGCTCTATCCGGTATCTACCTGTCGATCGATTGATCGATCAGCTGTGGCTCAGTGGTAGGGGCGGTCATCTCTCAATCAGAAGGATGGGGGTTCGATCCCTGACTGCTACAGTCACATGTCGAAGTGTCCTTGGGCAAGACACTGAACCCCAAATTGCTGCTGGTGGCATAGCCATCGGGTATAAATGTGCATAGATATGATTGGAGATGGCCATTAGGCCTTTGCCATCAGTGTGTGAATGTTATATGTAGTGTAAAAGTGCTCTGAGTGGGTGGAAGACTACAAAAAGCTGCGTAGTCCACTTACTATTTTAGATAGATATTTTAGATCTGTCTGTCTGTCTGTCTGTCTGTACAGTGAGGCTGGTGTTTTTCAGACATAAATGTGTTCAATTTCTGAACTTTGTTTCAGTGGGATTTGTTCAAAATAAACATGTTTTTCTTGTTGATATAGATTTTTTTTTTTTTTTTTTACGTTTATCACAAAAAACGGATTGCATTATTATTTATAAATATGATCTAACACAGGTAAATGCTAAATATTAACCAGACATGCTGTCTTCATTGCTTGCAATTGGGATAAAGTTAACATCTGATAAGTATTTTATAAAAATTATAATCGCTGTATTGATTTAAAAACCCAATAATGTGGTGGGTCCACCAGACCCGCAAACATTGGCTGAGTAACCAAAACATGAACAGCACACAAGGGTTAAATTCTTGGTTATACTGAGAGACCAAGAGCTCCTCCAGTGTGACGATGGATATCCTGTTGGCATATATGGTCGAGCAACCTTTCTGACAGCAACCACTAATGCCCCTTAAAGGACCGTTGACGATCCCACCCCAATAGGGTCTTCACGGCATAAGGTCCATCACCTTGGCTATTGACCACTTCCCAGGGCTCCATGAGTTTTGGTGCATTTGTACCAATTAAAATGTCGACATCAGGGGCGCTGTTTAGCTCAGTTGGTAGAGCAGGCGCCCCATGTACAGAGGCTGCAGTCCTCGTCGCACTGATCGCAGGCTCGACTCCCGGTCTGCCGATCATTTGGTGCATGTCATCCCCCACTCTCTACTCCCAACATTTCCTGTCTATCTTCAACTGTCCTATAAATAAAGCCAAAAAAGGCCAAAAAATAATCTTTAAAAAAAAAATGTCGACGTCAGCATCCAATTCTGGGATCCTGATGTCTCTCAGATATTCCCATTTCTCGATATCGCGCTGAGTAGGAATGTTGCTCTTTGAGACAGTTACTGTTTCCTGCGTAAACATCTCTGGCAGCTCCATAAATTGAATACCATACAAATCAGCATTGATTGTAGCATTTTAAATCATAAAGCAAAATTTACTGAAGAACATTTTTTTGGCTTTTTGCCTTTATTTAAAGGGCAGCGGAAGAGAGACAGGAAATGTTGGGAGGAGAGAGAGTGGGGGATGACAAGCACCAAATGATCGGTAGACTGCTAGTCGAACCTGCGATTAGTGCATCGAAGACTGTAGTCTATGTATGTGGGGCGCCCGCTCTGCCAACTGAGCCAAACCATTCATCCATTATCTATACCGCTTATGCTGTTCACGGTCGCGGCGGAGTGAGAGTGGGTGAGAGGCGTAGTTACACCAGCACCGATCCCCAGTCAATCACAGGGCTGACACACAGAGACAGACAACCTTTCACACTCACATTCACACCTAAAGGCAATTTTCGAGTTACCAATTAATCTAGCGAGCATGTCTTTGGACTGCTGGAGGAAGCCGGAGTACTAGAGAATACCCACGCACCTTCAAACACAGAAAGGCCCACTTTGTCCGAACTAGGAAACTTTTAGCTGTGAGGCAACAGCGCTGACCACTGCACCACCGTGCCGCCCCTGAGCTAAACCAGCACCTCACAATTTACTAATTAATACTGTGTCACGTAGATCGTCACTTCACACAAATATACATCTGTTTATGCGTCTCTGAGGTGGTAACCAGGGTTAAAGGCAGAAGCGTGCAGAAAGTTGTGATGCATTTATTGTGAGATAGCCCCAATTTTAATTTAGAGTATTTATGTGTTAAAAAGACATAGTTGACATGGTGTTGCACAAAAAACGCATTTACTTTGGGGTAGACAACAGGGAAAATAACCCTACATTTAAGGAGATAACGCATTTATCATTTTCAGTTGTCACTGTAACGTTTAAAGAATCACAGCTCCATACGTTGGTCCGATCTACCTGAAGTTCCTGTGTGTTTATGTTCTGACCCCATGTTCTCTGTTCCGTCCTCACACACATACACATTATAGAGAATGTAAGTGACACACAGGAGTTTTCATACAAGAAACAGTAAAAACTAAAATTGTAACTCATCCATAAATCTGTTTACATTTGTATGTTGCCGGGTCACATGACCAGGCCAACACATTCTGGAATCTTGTCATCATCACAGCTCTTTGTGACACTCATAGAATGTTCGGTTGGATTGAAGCCTCACTGAGGAGCTCAGGTTAGTTTGCACTCGACCTCCGTGAGACACAGACACATCTCTCAGTGAAGCAGAGCCAAAACTACCGAACACACTCTCAAGTACAATTAAACCAACAACTAATACTGCCACCCCGATACTGCTCCAGTATCTCTTGAAAGCTGACATGGAGGAGAGAAACAACTCAAGAGACGAGGTGAGATTTTCTAAGCAGGATGCACTTTGAGGCAATTATTGTGATTATGGCGAATGAAGTCGTGGAGTTATTTTATAACTTTTTATTTCTACAATAGTTTACTTCCTGTAAATGTTTACTTCTGAGCCGGCAATAATTTACTTCTAGTACACAAGAAGAAAGAGATAGTTACTACATTAATTATTACTAATTAAGTGACTTTATTTAAGTGAGATGTAAGTAAACAGTTTAATTAATAAACCATCACTCATGAGTAAACTGTAAATATGGCTGTTTTGTAAGTGTGCTGGACCCTTTTACATCCGATGTAAATGCATCACTTCTTTCAAATGTGTGATAAGCTGTCAGTGTGAAAGACCCCCTCCCTTTCTGTGTGTATGTAAAGTATCTTTAAGTTTTGCTTGTGTTTTTGTGTCTGTCAGTGCTCCATGAGTCCTCCCGTGAAAGGCCCACAGGGCCTGCGACGAGCCTTTCGAGTCTCCAAAGCAGAAAACAAGAGGCTGGCTGCAGAAAATGCTGCTCTGAGGGAGCAAATCGCCAGCAAGGAGCTCATGTGGGAGCAAGAAAAGAAGACGCTGCTGGGTGAGAAGGACACTTTCGTGTCAACTCTGTACATGGCCAGAACTGACATGGAAAGAATGGTGACCCAGAAGGTGGAACAACTGCTGAAGGCGGCGCAGGAGCAGTCCGAGAATGTGAAACTCTCCTATGAGAAAACCCTCACAGACTTAAACACAGAGTGGGAAAGCAGGTGGACCGTTCAGCAGGAGGAGGTAGCTGCCGAGCTGACAACTCTGCAGCAGGACTGTGAGAGTAAAGTGAGCAGGGTCAGACAGGAAAAGGATGAAGCCATCGCCAGTGTCAGACAGGAAATGATGGCACAGGTGGAGGTAAATGTGTCCACGATGAGGGCCATAGAGACGGTGCTCCATCAGAGCAAGGCAGAGATGGAGGAGGTGTGGCTCACCAAAGAAAAGGAGTGGCTCTCCAATGAGGAGAAATGGTTTGACGCTGAGAAGAAGTGGCTTGCCAAGGTAGAGGAGAGGGCCAATCAGGAGAGCGAGATGGAGGAGCAGATGAAGCGCCTGATCCTGAAGAGTATTGAGCTGCAGGTACGTCACAGCAGCCGATCACTTTGATCTGAATTTTCAGGTTTGATTTTTGGAAGAGAAAATACTGAATCATACTCTGTTTGTGTCTTTGCAGGAACTTGCCTTAAAAACAGACAGAGAGAAGGCCAAGATGAAAAAGGAGGAGAAGAAAGCACAGAAGGAGGCGGAAAAGAGGCTAAAGAAGGAGATGAAAGAGAAGGAGGAGAGAGACAAGAAAGAGAAAGAAGAAAATGAAAAGAGGCAAAAAGAAAGATTGAAGAGAGAGAAGAGAGAAAAGAAGGAAAGAGAGAAGAGTGAGAAGGATTAACGTCCTTTTCTTCCTCCGTCACCCCTTTCTCACCCCCCCTCCCCCCACCTCCTTACCCCTTCCTCTCTCCCTCCCCCCCTTCCCCTCCCCCCTTACCACCTTACCTTCCTTCCCCTCCCCACTTACCCCCTTACCTTCCTTCCCCTTCCCCCCTCCCCCCTTACCCCCTTACCTTCCTCCCCCTTACCCCCCTTGCCCCCTTACCTTACTCCCCCTTACCCCCCCTTACCCCCCTTCCCCCCTTACCTTCCTCCCTCCCCCCTTACCTTCCTTCCCCTTCCCCTCCCCCTTACCCCCTTAACCCCCCTTCTGTGTCAGTTCTCACAAACTCATCTTGACCCTTAAGCTTGATGCTATAAAGTCATTTCATTCGTCAGTGCAATTTCCGGCTGCTTTTGTAGCGCAGCTGGGAAATAGCGCCCTCTACTGATCAAAGGTATGACTTGCATCAAAGTGTGTGAGAGGGTGCTTTACTGACTGTTTACATCTTTACAACGTTATACTTCTACTCCGTTACATTTAACAGAGGAATATTGGATTCATACTGCATTACACATTTTACAGATGGCTTAAAGAATGATGTAGCCTCTTTGAAGCAAATCTCGAGTGAGTTAAAATGTCAACTTTTCTTCCTGAAACTGAATGAAGAAACAGCTCTGTTTTTTCTAACAAAATACCGACAATGATGGACACTAAAGCATCACACACATCCACCACCCCTACACCATCCTCAGGTTTTGTGACCTTTACAACAGAAAGGAATTGAGCTTTTCTGAGTCTGTATCGGGAGCCACATCGGCACATTGTCACTCCGGTTATTCGAGTACACTCATGTGAAGTTCTTATGCTGGAAGGCTCCGTTTAAAAAGGATAAATATCAGTGTAGTGACTATCCTGACCTGTTTTAATCACTCTGCTGGGTGCAGGAGGGAGACCATGTTTTTGACGCGCTTCCATCAATGAACGCAGAAATAAAGAAGTTCCGAGCTGTCATCACTGTCGGGCGATGTTCCCATTTATTAAACAATTAATAAAATAGCAACTTAGTTTTCAATGATACTGGGGGTGACGATCAAGCGTGATGAGCGACCAGCGTGACAGGTGGTAAAAACCGTGTGTCTTCCCCTCACCCATGCGTCACTGTGAGCTGTTTCACCTGTGCCCTTTCAAGTGAATCTACCACCACCTACCTACACTGCCACCTGTGGCAAACTGGTATGACCAACAAATATACACATAAATACAAAAAGAATGGCTCCTACACACCGGTCCCTAATTGTGAGTAGGCTATGTGAACAATTACATTCAAAACACAAAGGAGTCATAAAAAGATGAAACCTCTCCTAGGCTTTGTCCACTTTTGTCTATCTTGGAGTATTGGCAAGTAATAGGTTTTCCTTTGAGCAAAAGGATTTGATTTGGAGTAAGAGCCTCCAATTCATTAACATCATCAGAAACCTTTGTTATGGGGCGGTCGTTGAGAATGGCCTCTACTTCGCACAGAATAGTATGAAGGCTTTCATCATCCAAAGATTGCTGTCGCAGGACAGAAAACAAAACCTTTCTGACCATTCTGATGAGTCGTTCCCAGACACCACCATGATGGGATGCAGCAGGGGGGTTGAAAGTCCAATCAATACCTTTTTGCAGGAGAGCCCTTTGAATCTTGCTGTGATCTATAGCAGCTAAAGCCTCTCTTAGCTCTCGCTCTGCTCCAACAAAATTGGTGCCATTGTCTGACCTCAAATGACACACCTAACCTCTGCGACACATGAACCTCCTTATGGCATTAATGCAGCAGTCAGTATTCAGAGAGTAAGCAATCTCCAAATGTACAGCTCTGCTAGCCATGCAGGTAAAAATTACTCCATACCTTTTGACCATAACACGCCCTCTCTTGACCTCAAAGGGCCCAAAGTAGTCCACTCCTACATTTGTGAAAGGAGGTATGTCTGGACTAATTCTTTCCTTCGGCATGTCGGCCATCTTTTGTTCACTTGGCTGTCCTCGATACCGTCAACAAACCACACAGTCGGATATTATTTTTCGACAGGCATAGTTGGCACTTGTGTTGAAAGTGTTTGATTTCTCCCAGCATGTCCAAGCTGTTTGTGAATGTATTACATGTTGAGCCTTGGAGAGGATAATTGGATGTTTCTGCTCCTCAGGTAAGGCTGCCCGACTGAGCCTTCCACCCACTCTCAGCAAATCGTCCTTTAATACAGGGTCCAACCTGTAAATGGCACTGGTTTTACGTACACCAGGTGTTCCATTTCCAATGAAGAGATTGCTTCTTTGAATGTTGTTTGCTGACTGAAACGGACAATGGCAGATTCTGCTCTGGAGAGGTCACTTACAGATAGTGCTAGACTACCAACTGCATCTCTGGCCTTTCTCATCTCCTCTTCTACCTTCTCTGGCTGTGTGGATAAGCTGGCAACTGCTTCCTTCCTCTTTCTCCTGAGCTCCAGAAGAACAGTTTTGAGCCTAAGGAACCAAGCGACTGATGTCTTTTAGAAAAGTAGTTGATGATTTTGCTTGTTGCACCTTCAGAATCTGTGATTGTAACATTTGCCACTACATCCCTTTTGACCTCTGGATCTTCTGAGGAAATGGGCTATGGATAGAAGGGTGTGAGCCAATCCTCCTCTGACCTTTGAAGAAAGTCTGGGCCTTCAATCCACCTCCTACATGCCAGGTATGTGGTTATGTTTCCACTGCTGGCTTGAATGTGAATGCGTCACTTTCAGCACACCAATTCAAACCGAGTGCCATCTCCACTTGCAGATTGTCTTGTTCCAAGTGCAGCTGTCTGGTTGTTTTGGATCCTCTGGAGTACAGCCCTACTGTTGCTTGTCCATTTTAACAGCTGAAATCCCAAGGACTTGAGCTGAATGAACTGGGTGCGGCCTGTGAGGTAGGAGCGGAACCAGTGAAGGGGGGTGTGAGTGATGCCAATGGAGGAGAGTCTACTGAGGAGGATGGGGTAGGAGATAGTGTCGAAGGCCGCACTCAGGTCAAGGACGATGAGGATGGAGAGTGAACCGGTGTCAGCTGCGGTGAGAAGACCGTTGGTGATTTGATGAGGGCGGTTTCGGTGCTGTGACGAGGACGGAAACTTGATTGAAAAGGCTCGTAGAGGCTGTTGTGGGTGAGATGGGCGTGAAGTTGAAAAGAGACTATTTTTTCAAGGATTTTGGAGATGAAAGTTAAGGTAAGGTACTTGGTGGAACATAGCCTGGATGTCAGTCATCAGCGCAATGTTCTCCTGTCGAAATCTTGTCAAGACACCAAAGAGGGTAATTGTGGTAATTAACAGCAGAGCATATATATCTACAAAATGCCGACTGATAAATTGGTCGGCTCTAAACCCAAAGCTTATCTCGGACATCTAGACTGAGCAAGAACTTTTAGGGAGCTTTGATGACATGAACTCTTCACTCAGAGATTTTACAGTATTATACCATGGTTAGGATGAATACTTGATTAGATCCGCTGCAGGGTGTCACATTCTGATTATCCTTATTTCAGTGAACTGAAGGATCATGTGATGTAAACTTAGTTTCAGTGTTTGGTCACCACTAGAGGGCTCTAGAGAACAGATATTAACTTTCCTCGAGCCTCAGTGACTTACCAAATAATGTATAAGAGTAAATGTTTGTAAAAGATGATCACAATGTTCTAACAGAGCTTTTATATAACTTTATAATATGTCAGAGAGAATCAGAGAAGCAGTGAGACAGGAGAGAGAGGAAAGTTTTTACTCACCACTTTGAATTTAATCAGTTAACTCTCGGTCCTACTAAAAGAATTGCAGCATTACATTTTCCATAAGTGTGTTTCTGTGAATGTTTGTAGCAGCTGTCGCAGCTTGTGTTTTCTCACCAACACAGAGATCATATCACACCTTATGAGGCCTTGAATCAACCTATCAAAGAGAACACACTTGTTGTTTTTCCCATTCGTTCAGACAGCTTTAGTTTGGAGACTTTATAAGACAGGCCAGCTCTACAACTGTATAGCTTTTGAAACTTGTAGCTGGACGATGAGGGTTGTTCTTGGTCCTCTGTTGTTGCTGCTCGGCCTGTGTGGGTCAGGGGCTCGGGGGCAGGATGGAGGTCTTGGGGAGGGAGGTGAGATCGAGCAGAAGCAAACAACCACTGACATCTGGGCAGAGGTGAAGGAGTTAAGAGACATGGTGGTGGAGCTCAAGGTGGAGTTGAGGACCATGGCGGCCATAGTGAAGGAAAGCCAGAGCCAGGTGGATGAACTGAGAGCTGAGCTGATCTTCACTAAGGTGCATGTGGAGCTGCTGCAGGCAGAGAATGCTGGTAAAGACTCTTTACTTTTCCTGCTAAATGTTGATGTTAATGGTTTTATTGTTGTCTTTGATGTTTCTTGAAATGTGTCAGATGCATTAGATAGCTGTACGGCACTTATTGAACAATACAACAGAGGTCAGTGTGTTATTTATACTGCTTTAGAAAAGTGTTACTTAAAAATCTAAATGGTCTTGTTTTTCAGTCCAAACCACAGAACTGAAATCTTTGGAAAGTAGACTGACTGCCACTGAGAGCAGAACAAGTGAACTGGAAACAGAAAATGAAGGTATTTCACTGACAAACCTGATGGTTAAATCATTTATATGACTTGTTGTTTTCTATAGTATTACTTTACTTGGGTTGAAAGTTGAATAGGTGCAGCCATCAGCCATCATCATAGTTACAGCCGATGGTCCCGTAACTCCCCTGTTCTTGCCTCCTTCCATTGGCTTCATGTGCAATGTATGTTTGTTATAAAGAAAACAATCAAATGTGTATGCATTTATAGATAGGCCTGTATGTGTATGAATTATTAGACCTAATTGCATTTTATTATAACTATTATTTTTTGTATATAGATTACTTTTCTTATTTTCATTTTCTTAATAAACCTCAATCGTCTTTTTTCTTTTTCCTTTTTCCTTTCAAAGTTATTATTTGTTTTGTTTTTGTTGTTGTTTTGACCTGTACTTGTATAGAGAATAATGACACTTTGAAAAACTGCAAAATGAAAAATAATTAAAAAAAAAACGTTTCTTAAATTTCTCTTGTTTTTCAGTCCAAATCACAGAACTGAAATCTTTGGAAAGTAGACTGACTGCCACTGAGAGCAGAACAAGTGAACTGGAAACAGTAAATGGAGGTATTTCACTGACAAACCTGATGGTTAAATCATTTATATGACATGTCGTTTTCTTTAGTATTACTTTACTTATGTTGAAAGTTCAGCCATCAGCCATCGTCATAGTTACAGCAGTTGATCCCATACATAGGCTGTGTTCGAAATGCCATACTATACTAGCAGTATGTACTGATTAGGCCAAAATGTAGTATGTAGTATGCAAACAAAAGCAAAATTTACAGTATGCCAGCTTGTGAAGATATAGTAGAGGAACTGATAAACTGAGACCTTCCCCATCTTCCTCCATTGGCCCTCACAGGCTGTGAGCTGATGTATATGTAAAGCACTCGGGACGGTGTTAAGAGGATGTGACGTATCTGCACGTTCGCGAGTACCTCTGCCGAGAGCTTATTGTTCACCACTACAGTCAACAGTGTGCAACGCGAGACAACGCTAGCTGTCAAATGGAGATGTGGATAATGCCAACATAAAATACACACAAGAATAAAAACAAAAATAAGTTTTATCTAGTGAAGCCTGTCTGGCCAAACAGGAATGTGACCAACGTCGGGGAAAACTAGAGTCAACATCGGCAGGGCATGTGAAACATGGAGACCTTCGATTGCTTTTGGGGATCAAAAGAGAACCACAACTTATTGTTGTCATAGAAACAAAACCCAAGTGCAGCATTTTTTCTCACCGGGTGCAGCATTTTTTCTCTTTCAGCAGAAGTGCTTCATCCCAGCTCTCTCCAGCCACCCTGCTCCGCCTGGCTAATGTTCGCTAATGTTTGTGATGATATGCTGGTTCGCCAGCGTAATTTGCCGCTTGTTGCCTTGCCTTATGTTTTGAAAAACTGCAAAATGAATAATAAAAAAAAAAAAAGTTTTTTAAATTTCTCGTTTTTCAGTCCAAACCACAGAACTGAAATCTTTGGAAAGTCGACTGAATTCCACTGAGAGCAGAACAAGTGAACTGGAAAGAGAAAATGAAGGTATTTCATTAACAAACCTGATGGTTAAATCATTTATATGACTTGTTGTTTTCTAAAGTATTACTTTACTTGTGTTGAAAGTTGCATAGGTACAGCCATCGTCATAGTTACAGCAGTTGATCACATACATAGGCTCTGTTCAAAATGCCATACTATACTAGCAGTATGTACTGATTAGGCCAAAATGTAGTATGTAGTATGCAAACAAAACGAGAGTTACGTATGTAACTGCGGTTCTATGGATTCTGGATGACCGCTAGAGGCAGTGCTTAACACTGGATGTTATCCATCTCGTGCTTGCGCAGGTCGCGTATTCAATATCAACAAAGTCACATGTGACGGAATCTTCTCGCCAAGATTCTGAGTGACAGAGAACTCTGGCGGTCATCCAGAATTCATAGAACCATAGTTACATACATTACTCTTGTTATATTTCATTCTTACTGAACGCCAGAGGCGGTGCTTAACACTGGATGACTATTACCAACATAGTCACATGGAATCAGTACCCACCTCACTGGGAACGGCCTGAGGGTTCCTGAAAAACAGCTGCCACCACTGCGTGGGGAGCAGCGACATTGACCCTGTAATAATGGGCAAAGGTGCACGGTGAAGCCCAGCTGGCCGCAGTACCAATCTCATTTAGAGGCACCCCCCGGAGTGCTGCCCAGGAAGTGGAGACACTCCTCGTTGAGTGGCCTCAGATATTGAGAGGCAGAGGCAGTCATTTTGACCTGTATGTCTCCATGGTTTCAACAGTCCACCTGGAAAGTCTCAGTTTGGACAGGGCGTGCCCTTTTCTAGGGCCCCCAAAGCAGACATACAGACCATCAGAGTGGCGAAAGCCAGCAGTTACCTGTGTATAATGTCTCAAGGCCCTCACCAGGCAGAGTAGTTCTGCTGAACCAGCTTCCTCATCCTGTAGGCAAGAGAGGTCATAAGCTGGTAGCTCAATGACCTGATTAAAGTGGGCCGGAGCCAGCCTCTTCGGGAAGAATGACTGGTTAGGCCAAAGTGCCACCCCCGTGCCATCCGAATTCCACACTTCGCTGACGCCATTGCCAGAAGAAAAACAGCCTTTGCTGAAAGCCACTTTAGCTCTGGCCAAAATCGCAGCCACATAGACCCTCAAGGTAGTAGCAGAGAGCCTTCTCTCTAGCAAAGACTTCAAAAACTGCAGTATCATTGGCACAGAGGAACTCTCAGGTACCTTTTTGTGAGCTCTACAACATTCCGAAAATATCTTCCACCTGTTGGCATAAAGTTCCCTGGTGGAGGGAGCTCTTGAGTCCATGATGGTTTGGACTACCTCCCGATCACATGCCATTAGGAGTGGGTCAGGCCTCTCAGGGGCCATACCCAAAGCTGCAGGTGTTCCGGGCCCGGATGCCAGATTTGGCCCCCGAGCTGTGAGAGCAGGTCTCTCCTCCTGGGCAGGCACCATGGATCCCTGTCCAGCAGCCTGTACATCACTTGAAACCAGGGTCTCCCTGGCCAGTTCGGGGCCACCAACAGGAGTCTGTTGTTGCCTTGCTGAACTCTGTGTAGCGTTACCGCTAAGAGTGGAAATGGTGGAAAAGAATAAAGGAGGTGATCTGGCCATGGGTGTGCCAGGGTATCCTGTCCCAATGGACTCGTTGTCTTCGTCATTGAGAACCAGTGGTCGAGGAGTGTCAAGGACTCCAAGGTGAACAAGTCCACCTCTGCTGTGCCATATTTGCCCCAGTGAACCAACTGTGCCGTGCCACAGCTTGGAGCACATCTGCTGTACTTAGCATGTGGAAGGGCAACACTTTTATAAATTCTTGTAGCCCTTGTAAGTCCAGTATAGGGCAAAACCCACCCTCTTTTGTGGGAATCAAAAAATAAACTGTGTAGAACCCACCTTGTTGTGTCTAAAAATCTACGCCTTTGATGGCATCCTTCTCCAGGAGGGTGGATATTTCCTGGCTGAGTGCCTGAGACTTTGTGGGATCGCTGACTGTGGTCAGTCGGATCCCACTGAAAACTGGGGGCCGATGTCGGAACTGGAGATTGTACAATTGAGAAAGCGTAGTCACCACCCAAGGGTCTGTAGTGAAGCTCTCCCAGAAGCTGAGGTGCTGCTGAGAGAAGCATCCGACAGCTGACCCCAAGCACTCGGGGCCTGCCCGCCTGGCCCTTTGGCCCCTGGAGGGGCGATGCCCAGACCCCCAACCCCTCTGTGTTTGAGGCGCCTGCCATGTGGGAGCCCAGCGGTGGTGATCAGGTCGCACGAAGGATTGTGAGGTCCTTGGGTAGCCACCTCGTTGAGCTGGTAGCTGAGGGAGATTGGTGCCAAAACCCTGTGGAGGCCCCTGTCTCGAAAGGGCTGTAGGTCCCCGAAGGCTAGCTAACTGCTGCAGTGTCTGGTTTGCCTGGATTCCCCGCTCCAAGGTCTGCTGTGCTGCTGGGCCAAACAGCTCCTCCGGTACTACAGAGAGAGTGCAGAGGGCCCTCCGGCATGGCTCTGAAAGCTGGAGGTTTGCAGGGACTGGGACAGGGCTAATATCAGGTGGGACAGGGAGTTCCCAACATGGCCCATGCGTGCTGCCGTATCGTAGCACTTTGTTAGAAGGTCATCTGTAATAAGACACTGTGGCCTGGAACAACGAACATCAGGTCTCAATACCTCCTCCGGTGACACAATCAGGGAGGCAATTGATGGCTCCACAGCTGGCATGCGGTCCAGTCCGTAACCGCTGGCATTTTGCATGGAAGCCAGTGCACTGCTGTCACTGGTGTGGTGAGAAAGGGATTTGGGGTCTGGCCAGCATTTCTGGATCTCCTCAATGAATGGCTGGGAGGGCAGCACAGAAAAAATTGCTTGTGGCGGGAACCGCCTCGCCTTCTCCCAGTCCAGGCCTGTCCTCACAAAACTGGCTGCAGGAAGCCCTTGTAAACAGGGCGTCCTCATCCCATCCTCGTGGTTTAGGAGCCTGAGGGCTGTGCACTGGGACTGAAGTCCCACTGCCAGGCTGAAGATTAAGGAGCAAATCCTTATACACTTCAAACTCAGAGGTTAGTGTGTTGACTTTGGCTGTCAAACAGTCGACTTTCTTGGCCTACTGAAGCCACACCAGATGGGGGCAGCTCGCCCTCAAGCTGCAGTTCAAGCTCTACCTCAGCCTGGCGGGCTACCTTTAGCCCAAGCGGCATATAACTGCAGTTCATGCATTGACTGTCAGACAGCCCCTCCCTCAGGTGGACAACACCGAGACATGTGGGCCATTCATCATGTCCATCTGCAGCTAGCAGTGGAGCCTGTGAGCATGTGAGCCTAACACGATAGGACTAGACTGTATATATTTTCCTTCCTTCACTTAGTTCACTGATTACTTGGGAGCGTACACACTCTTTAGTAACAGATTACTCTGGAGCAAAAGCACTCTTTAATAACACATACTCTTCATAATAGATTACTCAGAAGCTAAAGTAATCTTAAGTAATATAGCAGCAGAATATACTTACTATGGCGAGCGACAATCCGCCAATCACAAAATAGAGTAATTCTCACTAACAAAACTTAAATCACCACTAAGATAATGTTACACTACACACTGTAGGTAAATAACATGCTTTGACAAGCGGAAGCAATCGTCAGGGATCGATACTTTAAGTGCAACAAAGGAAGCCTTTACCCACTAGCAAACACAGGCTACTGGGGAGCATCTGCTCTAAAACACACAACTAAGGAGGCACACAACACGCTTTAACGAGTAAAAACAATCATCACTGAGCGATGACAAGACCACAGCAAAAGGACATTTTACCCACTAGCAAAACACATGCTACTAGGGAGCATCAGCTCTGAAATCACAATTGAGGAACATAATACACTCTTTAACGAGCGAAAACAATCGTCAGGGAGCGGTGAATTAACTACAGCAAATATGGTGTCTCTCAACAAAGCTTCTTCCTGGAAAAAGAAATCAATACACAAACCGGCACAGGCTAGTGTTATACTGATGCCAGCCTTTGCTGCTCACTGCAAGCGCAAACACTCAGTTCAGCGACTGTAAAGTTTAGAGGAAACCCGAAAACAGGCCCCTACAGAAAGAATATATCAATGTTACGTTACTTTAGAGCTAACAAAAGGAGAATACTTACACTTCCAGCCAAACTTCAGAGCCGGCGAAGACAGCTTCGTTTGCCTACCTGTGACGTTATGCTGCCCGGAACGGCAAAACCAGCGGTCTGTCTGCAAAGTTAAGTTTAGCCGTAATATTCTCAATGCAGCCCTTGGAGGACGAACTCGTAGCTCCAACCATGTGGTTACAGGGTAACCAGCGAAGAGTTCCCGGCTATCTGCTTTTATTTCAACCCGCATTCATGGATTACCTGCGAGAAGATACAAGGGATATCTTTGATGATGACGTAGGCTTATGTAGGCAGGGCTGCCCTACGTCATCCCAGGTCACGTGTGACTTTGTTGATTTTAAATACTCGACCTGCGCATGAGCGAGATGAATAACATCCAGTGTTAAGCACTGCCTCTGGCGGTCAGTAAGAATGAAAGAGAAGCAAAATTTACACTATGCCAAAAATACTCGGATGTCGTACTAATTCAGAAAAAATCTCCAGTATGTCAAATTCTCCTTATCCTTTCAGTTATTCTTTGTTTTGTTTCTGTTGTTCTTTTGACCTGTACTTGTATAGAGAATAATGACACTTATGTTTTGACAAACTGTGAAATAAATAATATTTCTAAATAAATCTAAATTGTCTTGTTTTTCAGTCCAAACCACAGAACTGAAATCTTTGGAAAGTCAACTGACTGCTACTGAGAACAGAACAAGTGAACTGGAAACAGAAAATGAAGGTATTTCACTGACAAACCTGATGGTTAAATCATTTATATGACTTGTTGTTTTCTATAGTATTACTTTACTTGTGTTGAAAGTTGCATAGGTGCAGCCATCAGCCATCATCAGAGGATTAGTATTACTTTACTTGTGTTGAAAGTTGCATAGTTACAGCAGTTGATCCCATACATAGGCTGTGTTCGAAATGCCATACTAAACTAGCAGTATGTACTGATTAGGCCAAAATGTAGTATGTAGTATGCAATCAAAAGCAAAATTTACACTATGCCAAAAATACTCAGATGTCGAACTTATTCAGAAAAAATCTCCAGTATGTCAAATTCTCTTTTTTCTTTCAGTTATTCTTTGTTTTGTTTCTGTTGTTCTTTTATCCTGTACTTGTATAGAGAATAATGACACTTGTGTTTTGAAAAACTGAAAAATGAATAATAAAAAAAAAAAGTTTTTTAAATTTCTCTTGTTTTTCAGTCCAAACCACAGAACTGAGATCTTTGGAAAGTCTACTGAATGCCACTGAGAGCAGAACAAGTGAACTGGAAACAGAAAATGAAGGTATTTTACTGACAAACCTGATGGTTAAATCATTTATATGACTTGTTGTTTTCTATAGTATTACTTTACTTGTGTTGAAAGTTGCATAGGTGCAGCCATCAGCCATCATCATAGTTACAGCCGTTGGTCCCGTAACTCCCCTGTTCTTGCCTCCTTTCATTGACTTCATGTGCAATGTATGTTTGTTATAAAGTAAACAATGAAATGTGTATGCATTTATAGATAGGCCTGTTTGTGTATGAATTATTAGACCTACATGCATTTTATTATAACTATTATTTTTTTTATATAGATTACTTTTCTTATTTTAAGTTTCTTAATAAACCTCAATCGTCTTTTTTCTTTTTCCTTTCACAGTTATTCTTTGTTTTGTTTTTGTTGTTGTTTTGACCCGTACTTGTATAGAGAATAATGACACTTGTGTTTTGAATAACTGAAAAATGAATAATAATAAAAAAAAAGTTTTTTAAATTTCTCTTGTTTTTCAGTCCAAACCACAGAACTGAGATCTTTGGAAAGTCTACTGAATGCCACTGAGAGCAGAACAAGTGAACTGGAAACAGAAAATGAAGGTATTTTACTGACAAACCTGATGGTTAAATCATTTATATGACTTGTTGTTTTCTATAGTAATACTTTACTTGTGTTGAAAGTTGCATAGTTACAGCAGTTGATCCCATACATAGGCTGTGTTCGAAATGCCATACTAAACTAGCAGTATGTACTGATTAGGCCAAAATGTAGTATGTAGTATGCAATCAAAAGCAAAATTTACACTATGCCAAAAATACTCGGATGTCGAACTAATTCAGAAAAAATCTCCAGTATGTCACATTCTCTTTTTCCTTTCAGTTATTCTTTGTTTTGTTTCTGTTGTTCTTTTGACCTGTACTTGAATAGAGAATAATGACACTTATGTTTTGACAGACTGTGAAATAAGTAATATTTCTAAATAAATCTAAATTGTCTTGTTTTTCAGTCCAAACCACAGAACTGAAATCTTTGGAAAGTCTACTGAATGCCACTGAGAGCAGAACAAGTGACCTGGAAACAGAAAATGAAGGTATTTTACTGACAAACCTGATGGTTAAATCATTTATATGACTTGTTGTTTTCTTTAGTATTACTTAACTTGTGTTGAAAGTTGCATAGTTACAGCAGTTGATCCCATACATAGGCTGTGTTCGAAATGCCATACTAAACTAGCAGTATGTATGCAAACAAAAGCAAAATTTACAGTATGCCAAAAATACCCAGATGTCGTACTAATTCAGAAAAAATCTCCAGTATGTCAAATTCTCTTTTTCCTCTCAGTTATTCTTTTTTTTGTTTCTTTTCTTGTTTTGACCTGTACTTGTATAGAGAATAATGACACTTGTGTTTTGACAAACTGTGAAATAAGTAATATTAAAAAAAAAAAAGATCTAAATTGTCTTGTTTTTCAGTCCAAACCACAGAACTGAGATCTTTGGAAAGTCTACTGAATGCCACTGAGAGCAGAACAAGTGAACTGGAAACAGAAAATGAAGGTATTTTACTGACAAACCTGATGGTTAAATCATTTATATGACATTTCGTTTTCTTTAGTAATACTTTACTTGTGTTGAAAGTTGCATAGTTACAGCAGTTGATCCCATACATAGGCTGTGTTCGAAATGCCATACTTTACTAGCAGTATGTACTGATTAGGCCAAAATGTAGTATGTAGTATGCAAACAAAAGCAAAATTTACACTATGCCAAAAATACTCGGATGTTGTACTAATTCAGAAAAAATCTCGAGTATGTCATATTCTCTTTTTCCTTTCAGTTATTCTTTGTTTTGTTTCTGTTGTTCTTTTGACCTGTACTTGTAAAGAGAATAATGACACTTATGTTTTGACAAACTGTGAAATAAATAATATTTCTAAATGAATCTAAATGGTCTTGTTTTTCAGTCCAAACCACAGAACTGAAATCTTTGGAAAGTCGACTGACTGCTACTGAGAGCAGAACAAGTGAACTGGAAACAGAAAATGAAGGTATTTCATTAACAAACCTGATGGTTAAATCATTTATATGACATGTCGTTTTCTGTAGTATTACTTTACTTGTGTTGAAAGTTGCATAGTTACAGCAGTTGATCCCATACATAGGCTGTGTTCGAAATGCCATACTAAACTAGCAGTATGTACTGATTAGGCCAAAATGTAGTATGTAGTATGCAATCAAAAGCAAAATTTACACTATGCCAAAAATACTCGGATGTCGTACTAATTCAGAAAAAATCTCCAGTATGTCAAATTCTCTTTTGCCTTTCAGTTATTCTTTGTTTTGTTTCTGTTGTTCTTTTATCCTGTACTTGTATAGAGAATAATGACACTTGTGTTTTGAAAAACTGAAAAATGAATAATAAAAAAAAAAAAGTTTTTTAAATTTCTCTTTGTTTTTCAGTCCAAACCACAGAACTGAGATCTTTGGAAAGTCTACTGAATGCCATTGAGAGCAGAACAAGTGAACTGGAAACAGAAAATGAAGGTATTTCACTGACAAACCTGATGGTTAAATCATTTATATGACTTGTTGTTTTCTATAGTATTACTTTACTTGTGTTGAAAGTTGCATAGGTACAGCCATCAGCCATCATCATAGTTGCAGCTGTTGGTCCCGTAACTCCCCTGTTCGTGCCGCCTTCCACTGGCTTCATGTGAAATTGTGTTTGTTATAAAGTAAACAATGAAATGTGTATGCATTTATAGATAGGCCTGTTTGTGTTTGAATTATTAGATCTACATAAACTTTATTATAACTATTATTTTTTTTATATAGATTACTTTTCTTATTATTATTTTCTTAATAAACCTCAATCGTCTTTTTTCTTTTTCCTTTCAATGTTATTCTTTGTTTTGTTTTTGTTGTTGTTTTGACCTGTACTTGTATAGAGAATAATGACACTTTGAAAAACTGAAAAATGAATAATAAAAAAAAAAAAGTCTTTTAAATTTCTCTTGTTTTTCAGTCCAAACCACAGAACTGAGATCTTTGGAAAGTCTACTGAATGCCACTGAGAGCAGAACAAGTGAACTGGAAACAGAAAATGAAGGTATTTTACTGACAAACCTGATGGTTAAATCATTTATATGACTTGTTGTTTTCTATAGTAATACTTTACTTGTGTTGAAAGTTGCATAGTTACAGCAGTTGATCCCATACATAGGCTGTGTTCGAAATGCCATTCTAAACTAGCAGTATGTACTGATTAGGCCAAAATGTAGTATGTAGTATGCAAACAAAAGCAAAATTTACACTATGCCAAAAATACCCAGATGTCGTACTAATTCAGAAAAAATCTCCAGTATGTCACATTCTCTTTTTCCTTTCAGTTATTCTTTGTTTTGTTTCTGTTGTTCTTTTGACCTGTACTTGAATAAAGAATAATGACACTTATGTTTTGACAAACTGTGAAATAAATAATATTTCTAAATAAATCTAAATTGTCTTGTTTTTCAGTCCAAACCACAGAACTGAAATCTTTGGAAAGTCTACTGAATGCCACTGAGAGCAGAACAAGTGATCTGGAAACAGAAAATGAAGGTATTTTACTGACAAACCTGATGGTTAAATCATTTATATGACTTGTTGTTTTCTATAGTATTACTTTACTTGTGTTGAAAGTTGCATAGTTACAGCAGTTGATCCCATACATAGGCTGTGTTCGAAATGCCATACTAAACTAGCAGAATGTATGCGAACAAAAGCAAAATTTACAGTATGCCAAAAATACCCAGATGTCGTACTAATTCAAAAAAAATCTCCAGTATGTCAAATTCTCTTTTTCCTCTCAGTTATTCCTTTTTTTGTTTCTGTTCTTGTTTTGACCTGTACTTGTATAGAGAATAATGACACTTGTGTTTTGACAAACTGTGAAATAAGTAATATTAAAAAAAAAAGAAGATCTAAATTGTCTTGTTTTTCAGTCCAAACCACAGAACTGAGATCTTTGGAAAGTCGACTGACTGCTACTGAGAGCAGAACAAGTGAACTGGAAACAGAAAATGAAGGTATTTCAATGACAAACCTGATGGTCAAATCATTTATATGACATGTCGTTTTCTTTAGTAATACTTTACTTGTGTTGAAAGTTGCATAGTTACAGCAGTTGATCCCATACATAGGCTGTGTTCGAAATGCCATACTTTACTAGCAGTATGTACTGATTAGGCCAAAATGTAGTATGTAGTATGCAAACAAAAGCAAAATTTACACTATGCCAAAAATACTCGGATGTCGTACTAATTCAGAAAAAATCTCCAGTACGTCACATTCTCTTTTTCCTTTCAGTTATTCTTTGTTTTGTTTCTGTTGTTCTTTTGACCTGTACTTGTAAAGAGAATAATGACACTTATGTTTTGACAAACTGTGAAATAAGTAATATTTCTAAATAAATCTAAATGGTCTTGTTTTTCAGTCCAAACCACAGAACTGAAATCTTTGGAAAGTCAACTGACTGCTACTGAGAGCAGAACAAGTGAACTGGAAACAGAAAATGAAGGTATTTCACTGACAAACCTGATGGTCAAATCATTTACATGACTTGTTGTTTTCTAAACCTATTCTATTACTTTACTTGTGTTGAAAGTTGCATAGGTACAGCCATCAGTCATCGTCATAGTTACAGCCGTTGGTCCCATAACTCCCCTGTTCTTGCCTCCTTCCATTGGCTTCATGTGAAATTTTGTTTGTTATAAAGTAAACAATGAAATGCAAGCGCAAACACTCAGTTCAGGGACTGTAAAGTTTAGAGGAAACCCGAAAACAGGCCCCTACAGAAAGAATATATCAATGTTACGTTACTTTAAAGCTAACAAAAGGAGAATACTTACACTTCCAGGCAAACTTCAGACCTACCTGTGACGTTATGCTGCCCGGAACGGCAAAAACAGCAGTCTGTCTGCAAAGTTAAGTTTAGCCGTAATATTCTCAATGCAGCCCTTGGAGGACGAACTCGTAGCTCCAACCATGTGGTTACAGGGCTACCAGCGAAGAGTTCCCGGCTATCTGCTTTTATTTCAACCTGCATTCGTGGATTACCTGCGAGAAGATACAAGGGACATCTTTGATGATGACGTAGGCTTATATAGGCAGGGCTGCCCTACGTCATCCCAGGTCACGTGTGGCTTTGTTGATATTAAATCCTCGACCTGCGCATGAGCGAGATGGATAACATCCAGTGTTAAGCACTGCCTCTGGCGGTCAGTAAGAATGAAATAGAAGCAAAATTTACGGTATGCCAAAAATACCCAGATGTCGTGCTAATTCAGAAAAAAAATCTCCAGTATGTCAAATTCTCTTTTTCCTTTCAGTTATTCTTTGTTTTGTTTCTGTTGTTCTTTTGACCTGTACTTGTAAAGAGAATAATGACACTTTTTTTTTGACAAACTCTGAAATAAGTAATATTTCTAAATAAATCTAAATCGTCTTGTTTCTCAGTCCAAACCACAGAACTGAAATCTTTGGAAAGTCGACTGACTGCTACTGAGAGCAGAACAAGTGAACTGGAAACAGAAAATGAAGGTATTTCACTGACACACCTGATGTTTTAACCATTTATATGACTAGTCGTTTTCTATAGTATGCCTTTACTTGTGTTGAAAGTTGCATAGTTACAGCAGTTGATCCCATACATAGGCTGTGTTCGAAATGCCATACTAAACTAGCAGTATGTACTGATTAGGCCAAAATGTAGTATGTAGTATGCAAACAAAAGCAAAATTCACAGTCTTCCAAAAATACTCGGATGTCATACTAATTCAGAAAAAATCTCCGGTATGCTTCGGACAAGTCTATCTCGCCTACTGTAGCCCACAATGCAAAGGGCTGAAATGTCACAACAGCAGTCGAAATGGTGGACAGCAGCAGAAGAGCAGAGGGGGCGCTATAGCTAAAGAAGCAGCTTTTTGCTATTGGCGGGCAATTGTTTACTTCTGCTTTCCAAAACTGGAAACTGGCGGCTGGCGTTGTATACTGCAAAATTAATTTGAAAAGCTCCATACTACACACTACTGCCAAACGCAGTGCGCAGTATATAGCATATAGTATGTAGTATGTAGTATCCCATTTTTAACACAGCAAGAAACTGTATAAAAAGATGGACGACATGACAGCTCCCTAAAAGTGAAGCCAAAACATCTCTAGCGCCCCCTGCTGAGTGGCTGCAGTATAGGTCATAAAGCCCGCCTCCTCCATGTTATCAGATGGGAAATGTGTCAAACTGTAAAATCAAAATGAACGCCAAATGATTTTTTCTCAGACATTGTTTCTGTCATTATAGTTAGTTCTTATCATGCTGATTTACGTCCAAGTGTTCATTTTTTTGACAAGTTTAGTTTTAATTCGTTATTTAATGCTGTAAAAAGGATGATTGACAGCTCTGTTGACAAATATGGCTCTCGTCTCCATCTTACCTACTGCAGCTTTAAATACGCTAACGTGGGGGATCTTTGCTGTTTGTTTTTTTTCAGTACATTAAGTGTGTGTTTTGGTTAGCTGAAGTGGCTACGGTGGCTCCACTCGCCGATCTCTACTGTGCAGCTCTGGCTCCAAATGATGTCACCATCGCAAGATGGCAGCGCCTATCACGGGGGCTATTTTGGCATCAATTTCGTACAATGAGAGCAGATGGAGACGCGTCGTCCATCTTTATATACAGTCATTGGTCCCATATCTTCCTTGTTCTTGCTCCAGCTACATTTCTGATCTCCTCGTTCCATACTCCACTCCTCTTCCACTCTGATCATCTTACTTCGGCCTTCTATCCATCCCTCACTCTGAGTGCAAAACGAAAGGTGATCGCTCCTTTGCTGTTTTAGCCCCCACCCTCTGGAATCAACTTCCACAATCTATCAGATCTGCACAATCTTTGGATTCAATCCCTTCTTGTGTTTAAGTGTGTTCTCGTTTTTTGCCTGTTTCACTTTGTTACCAAGTATGAATTATTTACATGGTCTGATATAATTTTGTTTCAATTTAAAATTGAAAAACAGGAAAAGAAGTTGACAATATTGATTCCAACAAAGATGTCTCTTGATGTATCAGTGTTTACAACAGCAGTTTATTATCGTGTAGTTTTAGATGGATGTGTTATGGCTTTAATCTGAATCAGAATTATACAAAAGTTTAAGTTTCTCACACTAAACCTTTACCACACAAGTGTCAGACAACAAATGACTTGTAGGAAACGATGGAGCATGTTTATGTCTACAGTAGTTTCTTGTAGATTTTCTTGTATTTTGATGGCTGTTCTCTTTTACTCTGTTATTTCATTAACTCCAGATCTGCAGAGTGAACTTGTCATTAGTAAGGCCAGGATCGACCAGCTGGAGAAAGACAATGCAGGTGATGATTGTGCTACACACACACACACACACACACACACACACTAAGAATAACATATCTAGTGCAGCCCAAATGTGATACTGTACATTTCTTTTTGTGTGTTAACAGAGAAACCAAAGGTGGCCTTTTACACGGCTCTGACTAATTCAGGACATGTTGGACCACGCAACACAGATATAACACTTAAATTCAGCAAGGTCTTCACCAACATTGGCAATGCTTACAATCCAGCTACAGGTAAGACTGAACAATACACACATGCAGTCATATAAATCCAGATAAATCAATTGTTGCTGATTTTCGTTTTCTTCTCTTACTCTGTAGGTTTCTTCACTGCACCAGTCAAAGGGGTCTACTACTTACAGTTCACTATGTCTAACAACAATGTAGGTCGTATGGGTGTACAAATGTACATGAATAAACAAAGGATTCTTTATAACGATGAGTATAAAGAAGAGGCAGGTTTGGAATACCTCACTAAATCTGTTATCTTGGAGCTGATGGCAGGAGATGAAATTCACCTGGTTCTTCCATCAAGCTATTCTCTGTATGATGATTCTAATAACCACAGCACCTTCAGTGGCTCCCTTCTCTTCCCGCTGTAAGGATGCTGTACAGGCTGCTGTGGGGTTGATTTCTCTTCAGTGATTTTACTGCAAGAAAGATTTCTGTAAAGCCTGAGCGAGTATTGATGCACTACATACACACCATATTGACCAAAGCTGGTTTGTGGGCTGGTACATTAAAGACAAAAAACAAAGAAGATTGTTGTTGTTTTTTTGCTTATTTCACTTTTTTCTGTTTTATGTAACAAGTCTACACTTACAGGTGAGATTAAAGAAAGTGAAACGACGGATAGCACATATCAAAGGGAGGGTTCTTGTAATGTGAAGATATTTTGGTAACGCTTTATAATACAGCCCGCAACTTACCGTGTAAGTACCCGCGACCCATTATGTAATATCGTCATATTTATTAGGTATGGTGGAATAAGGGAGTAACAATTAGGAACTAGACAATTCCCCGTTGGGAAATCGCGAGAGTGGGCTGTGCTGCGCTGCATGTCTGTGTGCGCGCGTGTGAACCCCACGTACATTGAACATATGATTTTTGAAAAAGAAAGTTTCATTTTTTTTGTCAATGAGGATTGCCAATGCTATGATACTATACTACAATGCAATGCTACAATGTATTCATTTCACCACCTACCATTCATTCTCAGCGTCTTCATCTATGGTATTTGTTACAAACTAAAACTAAACTTGGAACATAAATAAACAGGCATACACCTTCATTTTGTAACAGATAACATTTAGCTAACAGTCTAGACAGACACATTCTGTACTTATGGATAGCCTATAGCTTTGCTAACCCCTGTTGGCCCGGAGCTACTGGGCTCCGACTAGCCAAGCTAACTGCTAACGCTCCGTTAGCGTTAGCTCGGCTACTCGCTAATCCGGACCCAAGTACCTCCGGATTAATGTTGCTGAAACAGACCGACCATAAACAAGTACATTCATTTTTCCGAAATCATGAGTAATCGTGATCATGGGAGAGATAGTAATGTCTAGCTTCAATAAAATCCACTTTGATTAACGATTTCAGTATGCTAATGTCGAACATGACCGGTACTTACCTACGAGTAGGTCAAAGGGGATCGATCAGCGCGGAGCAGAAGGTTATATCATGGCAGAAAAAACCACACACACACAACTGTCCAATCAGAGTCCTCCTGTGTTGTCTGTCATCTGTATCCGAGGTGACTTGTCAAATGAGATGGCTGATATCTGTGCACTTGACACAGACGCCGGACGATCATACTCTGCTGCAGTCAGTCTGTCTGTGTGATTTACATTGGAGTGAATGGAGCAGTTGAGCGCTACTCTTGTCGGTTACAGGCAGATAAATCAAAAACCATAAGTCCTACTGATAAAGTAGACAGATTTGGAGAAAGAAGACAAGTGTGGCTACAACTTTGTGAAAAATCACTGTTCTACTGTGTAATTTGTGGCTGGGGTGAGTCACAGAAAGAGAGAATTTCTGAGAGTTTTTTTGAGTCTGAATAATGAATTGGCCCAGCTGAGCTCGGTTGCCGCGGTGATGGTTGTCGGAAAGCCCTAGAAACGGCTTATGTGACCACAGCTGGTGTCTGTGACAGCTGATCTGAGCGTGATTTCTGGCTCACATTTAGGACGTCAAACTACTGCCATTTCTTCAAAACCAAACATGATATCGGCAAAATTTCTTCACCATCAAGCAAGAAAGGCCTTAAAGAACACAGACATACGTTTTTGTGGTCCTAGCTTCTAAAATGTGGTAATAGGAGCGAGTTAAAAACAGGTGCACTTTCGAAAATCCTGGAAAATCCTCCTCCCGATTAACATTGGAGTAAATGGAGCAGTTGAGAGCTACTCTTGTCGGTTAGGGGCAGATAAATCAAAAACCGTAAATCCTACTGATAAAGTAGACACATTGGGAGAAAGGATTGTCATTGTGGCTACAACTCTGTGAAAAAATCACAGTTCTACTGTGTAATTTGTGGCTGGGGTCGTGAGAGAGAGAGAGAATTTCTGAGAGGTTTTTTTGAGTCTCCGCACTCTGTCAATTAGCTCTGCACGAACATTCCGCAATACACACCCATTATAAATCCTGAATTTTTCCAAAATAACTCACCATCTTTAAAGGGTCACCGTTCAAAAACGAAACATCGTAGGAAAAAAGTTCAAATACAACTTAAATAGACAAGACCCGTGCCTACATTTTAAAGTATGAATGGTGTTTCTAGGTGAACGTAGGCCAGAGCAGGAGATGTTTGAAAAACGGCGCAGATTTGCGAGTTTTTTGTACCTCGTCCCATTCATTCCAGATGGGAAATTTGTGGCAGTTTTTCGCGTCTTACGACGCGAAAAATTAATATTCTGGAGATAAAAATAATAGCACACCAAGTCCGACCGAGCCGCACCATAGCTTTGCTATAGAGGTGTCCATTGTGGGCTATGCGTGCACAGCCCACTAATTACAAGGAGAGATTACTATTACTATTATTATCAACCGTGACAAAGGGAGCCAACTGTAAACGTCTGGTTAAATTGGGAAGTGTACTCCTGTAATTACTGTGTACTGCCAAAGGTGCCGCCAAAGACAGTGAGAGTGAAATCCTCAAGACTAGATATTTAAAGTCGAGGTGAAATGAAAAATGTCATTTTAATCCTTTTAGATCACATCCTTGTTAATATTGTGCATCTATTTGACAATAGAAATACAGAAAATCAATTTCTTCGTATTCTTATATCAAAATCCGATCATTTTTTCTTCAACCAATCAATCTGCAACATTTAGCCGCAGAGCACCAAGAACGCTCGGTCAGTTAGCTAGCTACTGCGCTATGGAGAACGTCTGTCTACGCCCACTTCTCAACGATCAAATCAAATCCCTCTAATGATATATCCCACCTACACGTCCAGTTTCACTCGGAAATACGTCACGATACGGAAGCTAGATACTCTCGAAATGCCGTTTCAGCTCGACTTTAAGGGTACTTGTGTAGGTACAGGGAAACAGTGGAAAGATGATAATACAGCCCACACCCCTCATCTTACTGAGTACTTATAGGGTAAGTACAGTGTAGGTACAGGGAAACAGTGGAGATACTTACATTAACTAATTTCTCCTTTCCGCTAAAGTAACCTGTGAGTACCTAGTACTGATAGAATAATGAGTATTCATCATTTCTCATTTCTGTAAATTACACTGTAGGGACCCAGTACTGACAAAATACTTACAGTATAACGTTTTTCTCCTTGCCTCTAAAATTCAGAATTGGTCCTCCCTTATTCCACCATCCCTACAGTAAAGTACTGATACATGTGACGATATTACATTATAAGTTGCTATACTTATACGATAAGTTGCGGGTACTAACATGGTAAGTTGCGGACTGTATTATAAAGAGTTACCGATATTTTCACTGTTTGTCTACAGCAGATGACAATCAGAGATAACGACATTTGATATATATCTGAATGCATTCAGAAATACTACATTTGGCACATTAAAGAGCATGCTCGTGTGTAATAAAATCACTTCCATTTTTATGGAAGAAATTAAGATTTTGTTGTATCATCATAGCCATGTCAGGGTATGATTAACTGCAGGTCTGCTTTTTTGTGACCGATACTGGATTTTTGGGGCCGATGCCAATTCCGATATTAGTGAGTAATTGGCTGAAGCTGTCTGGATGTGCTATTGCTGTTTGATTTTGGTCTCATCCATCTTAAAATGTAGTAGTATATCTGACATGACTCATTAATCAGCTGATCTCAATCTTGCACGGTGCTTAACCCTTGTATGGTGTTCGGGTCTGTGGGACCAGTTTTCAATGTTTACCAAAAGAAAAATGATATGATTCATTATTATTTCAACCTCAGACTCCGTGGCTTTGGCTCATTTTCTGTGAAGAACATATAAATGAACACATTTTTAATGACTTCACACTGTACACCCCCCCTACACATTTATATTACTCATGTGGTGTCCGGGTCCACTGGACCCGAGGGTAGTGCGTGTGTGCGTGTGTGTGTGTTTGTTTTCTGCTCCTACTATTCACATACAAGGTTGTAACATTGTTACATTTCATGCACTGAAACCTGTCTGCTCCAGCATTCCTGCACATTCTATCCCACCTGCAAATTGGGGGCAGAACACAACAAATGAATAGCGTTGCCTGCGTGCCTCTGCCTCACAGTCGATCAAGATGGCGAAAAGACTCTCTGCTCAGAGGGCCTTAGAAATTATTTTCAAAGAGAGAGAAGCTGGGGAAGGTAATGAAGAGGAAGACTTTTCAGATTTTGAAGATCCCATTCCTGTCAAATTCTCTCAAAATACATATGCAACACACACACTTAGTAAAACTCTGCCAACCATGTGTTGTATAGGCCTGCATAAATAGACAGTGTTCAATGGGGCTGATGTGTTGTGGATACTGTATCCTAAATTTACCTCGGCTCTATCCTGTATCTACCTGTCGATCGATTGATCGATCAGCTGTGGCTCAGTGGTAGAGGCGGTCATCTCTCAATCAGAAGAATGGGGGTTCGATCCCTGACTGCTACAGTCACATGTCGAAGTGTCCTTGGGCAAGACACATCAACCCCATTCATACCCGGTGGCATAGCCATCAGGTATGAATGTGCATAGATCTGATTGGAGATGGCCCTTAGGCCTTTGCCATCAGTGTGTGAATGTTATATGTAGTGTAAAAGCGCTATGAGTGGGTGGAAGACTACAAAAAGCTGTGTAGTCCACTTACTATTTTAGATAGATATTTTAGATCTGTCTGTCTATCTGTCTGTCTGTACAGTGAGGCTGGTGTTTTTCAGACATAAATGTGTTCAATTTCTGAACTTTGTTTCAGTGGGATTTGTTCAAAATAAACATGTTTTTCTTGTTGATATTGATTTTTCCTTTTTTTTTTTATGTTTATCACAAAAAACGGATTGCATTATTATTTATAAATATGATCTAACACAGGTAAATGCTAAATATTAACCAGATATGCTGTCTTCATTGCTTGCAATTGGGATAAAGTTAACATCTGATAAGTATTTTATAAAAATTATAATCGCAGTATTGATTTAAAAACCCAATAATGTGGTGGGTCCACCAGACCCGCAAACATTGGCTGAGTAACCAAAACATGAACAGCACACAAGGGTTAAATTCTTGGTTATACTGAGAGACCAAGAGCTCCTCCAGTGTGACGATGGATATCCTGTTGGCATATATGGTCGAGCAACCTTTCTGACAGCAACCACTAATGCCCCTTAAAGGACCGTTGACGATCCCACCCCAATAGGGTCTTCACGGCATAAGGTCCATCACCTTGGCTATTGACCACTTCCCAGGGCTCCATGAGTTTTGGTGCATTTGTACCAATTAAAATGTCGACGTCAGCATCCAATTCTGGGATCCTGATGTCCCTCAGATATCTCCATTTCTCGATATCGCGCTGAGTAGGAATGTTGCTCTTTGAGACAGTTATTGTTTCCTGCGTAAACATCTCTGGGAGCTCCATAAATTGAATACCATACAAATCAGCATTGATTGTAGCATTTTAAATCATAAAGCAAAATTTACTGAAGAACATTTTTTGGGCTTTTTGCCTTTATTTAAAGGGCAGCGGAAGAGAGACAGGAAATGTTGGGAGGAGAGAGAGTGGGGGATGACAAGCACCAAATGATCGGTAGACTGCTAGTCGAACCTGCGATTAGTGCATCAAAGACTGTAGTCTATGTATGTGGGGCGCCCGCTCTGCCAACTGAGCCAAACCATCCATCCATTTTCTACACCGCGGCGGAGCTGGAGTCTACCCCAGCTGTCATTGGGTGAGAGGCGTGGTTACACCTGCACTGATCCCCAGTCAATCACAGGCTTGACACACAGAGACAGACAACCTTTCACACTCACATTCACACCTACGGGCAATTTTCGAGTTACCAATTAATCTAGCGAGCATGTCTTTGGACTGTGGGAGGAAGCCGGAGTACTAGAGAATACCCACGCACGCTCGAACACAGAAAGGCCCACCTTGTCCGAACTAGGAAACCTTTTAGCTGTGAGGCGACAGCGCTGACCACTGCACCACCGTGCCGCCCCCGAGCTAAACCAGCACCTCACAATTTACTAATTAATACTGTGTCAAGTAGAACGTCACTTCACACAAATATACATCTGTTTATGCGTCTCTGAGGCGGTAACCAGGGTTAAAGGCAGAAGCGCGCAGAAAGTTGTGATGCATTTATTGTGAGATAGCCCCAATTTTAAATAAGAGTATTTATGTGTTAAAAAGACATAGTTGACATGGTGTTGCACAAAAACAACATTTACTTTGGGGTAGACAACAGGGGAAATAACCCTACATTTAAGGAGATAACGCATTTATCATTTTCAGTTGTCACTGTAACGTTAAAAGAATCACAGCTCCATACGTTGGTCCGATCTACCTGAAGTTCCTGTGTGTTTATGTTCTGACCCCATGTTCTCTGTTCCGTCTTCACACACATACACATTATAGAGAATGTAAGTGACACACAGGAGTTTTCATACAAGAAACAGTAAAAACAAAAATTGTAACTCATCCATAAATCTGTTTACATTTGTATGTTGCCGGGTCACATGACCAGGCCAACACATTCCGGAATCTTGTCATCATCACAGCTCTTTGTGACACTCATAGAATGTTCGGTTGGATTGAAGCCTCAGTGAGGAGCTCAGGTTAGTTTGCACTCGACCTCCGTGAGACACAGACACATCTCTCAGTGAAGCAGAGCCAAAACTACCGAACGCACTCTCAAGTACAATTAAACCAACAACTAATACTGCCACCCCGATACTGCTCCAGTATCTCTTGAAAGCTGACATGGAGGAGAGAAACAACTCAAGAGACGAGGTGAGATTTTCTAAGCAGGATGCACTTTGAGGAAAACTTATTTTTGTGCCACATTTTTGTAAGACAGCAAAGTTTTTCTTTTTTTTTCTGCTCCAAAGCTTCAAGAAATGCAATTATTGTGATTATGGCAAATGAAGTCGTGGAGTTATTTTATAACTTTTTATTTCTACAATAGTTTACTTCCTGTAAATGTTTACTTCTGAGCCGGCAATAATTTACTTCTAGTACACAAGAAGAAAGAGATAGTTACTACATTAATTATTACTAATTACGTGACTTTATTTAAGTGAGATGTAAGTAAACAGTTTAATTAATAAACCATCACTCATGAGTAAACTGTAAATATGGCTGTTTTGTAAGTGTGCTGGACCCTTTTACATCCGATGTAAATGCATCACTTCTTTCAAATGTGTGATAAGCTGTCAGTGTGACAGACCCCCTCCCTTTCTGTGTGTATGTAAAGTATCTTCAAGTTTTGCTTGTGTTTTTGTGTCTGTCAGTGCTCCATGAGTCCTCCCGTGAAAGGCCCACAGGGCCTGCGACGAGCCTTTCGAGTCTCCAAAGCAGACAACAAGAGGCTGGCTGCAGAAAATGCTGCTCTGAGAGAGCAAATCGCCAGCAAGGAGCTCATGTGGGAGCAAGAAAAGAAGACGCTGCTGGGTGAGAAGGACACTCTCGTGTCAACTCTGTACATGGCCAGAACAGACATGGAAAGAATGGTGACCCAGAAGGTGGAACAACTGCTGAAGGCGGCGCAGGAGCAGGCCGAGAAGGTGAAACTCTCCTATGACAAAACCCTCACAGACTTCAACACAGAGTGGGAAAGCAGGTGGATCGTTCAGCAGGAGGAGGTAGCCGCCGAGCTGACAACTCTGCAGCAGGACTGTGAGAGTAAAGTGAGCAGGGTCAGACAGGAAAAGGATGAAGCCATCGCCAGTGTCAGACAGGAACTGATGGCACAGGTGGAGGTAAATGTGTCCACGATGAGGGCCATAGAGACGGTGCTCCATCAGAGCGAGGCAGAGTGGCAAACTAAGCTCAGAGCTCTGGAGGAGCGTGTCAGCTGTGAGCGGGCAGCACGGGAGGAGAGTGTGAGGAAGACGGAGGAGCTGCAGAGACAGAATGCAGAGATGGAGGAGGTGTGGCTCACCAAAGAAAAGGAGTGGCTCTCCAATGAGGAGAAATGGTTTGACGCGGAGAAGAAGTGCTTTGCCAAGGAAGAGGAGAGGGCCAATCAGGCGAGCGAGAAGGAGGAGCAGATGAAGCGCATGATCCTGAAGAGTATTGAACTGCAGGTACGTCACAGCAGCCGATCACTTTGATCTGAATTTTCAGGTTTGATCTTTGGAAGAGAAAATACTGATTCATACTCTGTTTGTGTCTTTGCAGGAACTTGCCTTAAAAACAGACAGAGAGAAGGCCAAGATGAAAAAGGAGGAGAAGAAAGCACAGAAGGAGGCGGAAAAGAGGCTAAAGAAGGAGATGAAAGAGATGGAGGAGAGAGACAAGAAAGAGAAAGAAGAAAATGAAAAGAGGCAAAAAGAAAGATTGAAGAGAGAGAAGAGAGAAAAGAAGGAAAGAGAGAAGAGTGAGAAGGATTAACGTCCTTTTCTTCCTCTGTCACCCCTTTCTCACCCCCACCTCCTTACCCCTTCCCCTTCCCCTCCCCCTTACCTTCCTTCCCCTTCCCCTTCCCCTCCCCCTTACCCCCTTAACCCCTTACCTTCCTCCCCTTACCGCCCTTACCCCCTTACCTTCCTCCCCTTACCCCCTTACCCCTTTACCTTCCTCCCCTTACCCCCCTTACCCCCTTACCTTCCTCCCTCCCCCCTTATCCCCTTACCTTCCTTCCCCTTCCCCTCCCCCCTTACCTTCCCCTTCCCCCTTACCTTCCTTCCCCTTCCCGTCCCCCCTTACCCCCTTACCTTCCTTCCCCTTCCCCTCCCCCCTTACCCCCTAAACCCCTTACCTTCCTCCCCTTACCCCCCTTACCTTCCTCCCCCTTACCCCCCTTACCTTCCTCCCCCTTCGCCTCTTACCTTCCTCCCCCTTACCCCCCTTACCTTCCTCCCTCCCCCCTTACCCTATTCCTCCCCTTACCCCTTTCCCCCTTTCACCCTTTACCTCTTATTGTAAATAAACTCTATTAAATGCAAAATAAATATGAGCTCTCACTGTTCTGACATCTTAACCTCAGCAAAGGTTTCAGGCATTTACCTACGTTACACCTGACGTTCTGTGTCAGTTCTCACAAACTCATCTTGACCCTTAAGCTTGATGCTATAAAGTCATTTCATTCGTCAGTGCAATTTCCGGCTGCTTTTGTAGAGCAGCTGGGAAATAGCGCCCTCTACTGATCAAAGGTATGACTTGCATCAAAGTGTGTGAGAGGGTGCTTTACTGACTGTTTACATCTACGTTATACTTCTACTCCGTTACATTTAACAGAGGAATATTGGATTCATACTGCATTACACATTTTACAGATGGCTTAAAGAATGATGTAGCCTCTTTGAAGCAAATCTCGAGTGAGTTAAAATTTCAACTTTTCTTCCTGAAACTGAATGAAGAAACAGCTCTGTTTTTTCCAACAAAATACCAACAATGATGGAGACTAAGGCATCACACACATCCACAACCACTACACCATCCTCAGGTTTTGTGACCTTTACAACAGAAAGGAATTGAGCTTTTCTGAGTCTGTATCGGGAGCCACATCGGCAAATTGTCACTCCGGTTATTCAAGTACAATCATGTGAAGTTCTTATGCTGGAAGGCTCCATTTAGAAAGGATAAATATCAGTGTAGTGACTATCCTGACCTGTTTTAATCACTCTGCTGGGTGCAGGAGGGAGACCATGTTTTTGACGCGCTTCCATCAATGAACGCAGAAATAAAGAAGTTCCGAGCTGTCATCACTGTCGGGCGATGTTCCCATTTATTAAACAATTAATAGAATAACAACTTACTTTTCAATGATACTGGGGGTGACGATCAAGCGTGATGAGCAACCAGCGTGACGAGTGGTAAAAACCGTGTGTCTTCCCCTCACCCATGCGTCACTGTGAGCTGTTTCACCTGTGCCCTTTCAAGTGAATCTACCACCACCTACCTACACTGCCACCTGTGGCAAACTGGAATGACCAACAAATATACACAAAAATACAAAAAGAATGGCTCCTACACACCGGCCCCTAATTGTGAGTAGGCTATATGAACAATTACATTCAAAAGACAAAGGAGTCATAAAAAGATGAAACCTCTCCTAGGCTTTGTCCACTTTTGTCTATCTTGGAGTATTGGCAAGTAATAGGTTTTCCTTTGAGCAAAAGGATTTGATTTGGAGTAAGAGCCTCCAAGTCATTAACATCATCAGAAACCTTTGTTATGGGGCGGTCGTTGAGAATGGCCTCTACTTCGCACAGAATAGTATGAAGGCTTTCATCATCCAAAGATTGCTGTCACAGGACAGAAAACAAAACCTTCTGACCATTCTGATGAGTCGTTCCCAGACACCACCATAATGGGATGCAGCAGGGGGGTTGAAAGTCCAATCAATGCCTTTTTGCAGGAGAGCCCTTTGAATCTTGCTGTGATCTATAGCAGCTAAAGCCTCTCTTAGCTCTCGCTCTGCTCCTACAAAATTGGTGCCATTTTCGGACCTCAAATGACACACCTGACCTCTGCGACACATGAACCTCCTTATGGCATTAATGCAGCAGTCAGTATTCAGAGAGTAAGCAATCTCCAAATGTACAGCTCTGCTAGCCATGCAGGTAAAAATTACTCCATACCTTTTGACCATAACACGCCCTCTCTTGACCTCAAAGGGCCCAAAGTAGTCCACTCCTACATTTGTGAAAGGAGGTATGTCTGGACTAATTCTTTCCTTCGGGATATCGGCCATCTTTTGTTCACTTGGCTGTCCTCGATACCGTCGACAAACCACACAGTCGGATATTATTTTTCGAACAGTTGGCACTTGTGTTGAAAGCATATGATTTCTCCCAGCATGTCCAAGCTGTTTGTGAATGTATTACATGTTGAGCCTTGGAGAGGATAACTGGATGTTTCTGCTCCTCAGGTAAGGCTGCCCGACTGAGCCTTCCACCCACTCTCAGCAAATCGTCCTTTAATACAGGGTCCAACCTGTAAATGGCACTGGTTTTACGTACACCAGGTGTTCCATTTTCCAATGAAGAGATTGCTTCTTTGAATGTTGTTTGCTGACTGAAACGGACAATGGCAGATTCTGCTCTAGAGAGGTCACTTACAGATAGTGCTAGACTACCAATTGCATCTCTGGCCTTTCTCATCTCCTCTTCTACCTTCTCTGGCTGTGTGGATAAGCTGGCAACTGCTTCCTTCCTCTTTCTCCTGAGCTCCAGAAGAACAGTTTTGAGCCTAAGGAACCAAACGACTGATGTCTTGAGTTTAGCCCATTTAGAAAAGTAGTTGATGAGTTTGCTTGTTGCACCTTCAGAATCTGTGATTGTAACATTTGCCAGTACATCCTTTTTGACCTCTGGATCTCCTGAGGAAATGGGCTGTGGATAGAAGGGTGTGAGCCAATCCTCCTCTGACCTTTGAAGAAAGTCCGGGCCTTCAATCCACCTCCTACATGCCAGTAAATGATCTGCAGTCAGACCTCTGGAGGCTTCGTCAGCAGGATTGTTTTTTGAGCTGATGTACCGCCACTGAACAACATCTGTAGCTTCCCTCATAGAAGCCACTCTATTTGCCACAAAGGTGTGAAATCGTTTGGTCTCATTCTTGATGTACTTCAGCACCGTCTGACTGTCAGTCCAGAAACACGATTCCAACTGAAGTGGTAGTTCCTTACTCAGCATTTTGTCGACTTTAACGGCCAGCACGGCAGCAGTAAGTTCAAGGCGAGGAATTGTTGTCTGTTTTAATGGCCCCACTCTTGCTTTTGCCAACATAAAAGCAAGATGCACGTTCTTATCCTCGTTCACCAACCTCAAGTAAGACACTGTTGAAAAATGATGCAGTTGAGCATGAACGGGTTCTCTGAAGTCCTTCGGCTTACCACCTTAAGTTCCGCCACCCTCTCTAGGTCCTGCAGCCATCCTGTCCATTGTTGTGAGAATGTCAGGGGTATGGGTTCGTCCCAAGACATGTTCTTGCGGCACATTTCTTGCAACAGCAGTTTTGGTAGCAAGGTAAATGGTGACAAGAATCCTAATGGGTCGTATATGGAACTGATCATTGAAAGGATCCCATGTCTGGTATGTCATTGTGTTTCCACTGCCGGCTTGAATGTGAATACGTCACTTTCAGCACAGCAATTCAAACCGAGTGCCATCTCCACTGGCAGATTGTCTTGTTCCAAGTACAGCTGTCTGATTGTTTTGGATCGCTTTTCCTCTGGAATGGACAGTACAGCCCTACTGTTGCTTGTCCATTTTAACAGCTGAAATCCCCCCTTTGAGCAAATGTCAATAAGGTCCACTACCAACTGCACTGCTTCCTCCTCTGTGGGCAAAGATTTTAGACAATCATAGACGTAAAAGTTGTTGAAGATGGCATCAGTCACTTCCACTTTGTAGTCATCCCCATTGTCCACTGCAGTCCTTCTCAAAGCATAGTTTGCACAACTCGGTGAAGAAAGTGCTCCAAAGATATGCACTTTCATTCGGTGCTCCACCGGACTCTGTGACGTGCCTCCCATGGGCCACCACAGAAAGCGGAGGAAACCACATGACTTTCTGATACCCTTACTTGGTGGAACATAGCCTGGATGTCAGTCGTCAGCGCGATGTTCTCCTGTCGAAATCTTGTCAAGACACCAAAGAGGGAGTTAGTGAGGTCAGGACCTTGCAAAAGTTGACAGTTTAAGGATGTTCCTTCAAACCCTGCTCCACAGTCGAAGACCACTCTCAAGGTTTTCTTCTTTGGGTGGTACACCCCGTGACGAGGAAGATACCACACCCTGCCATCTTTGCTGTCCACTTGGTCTTGAGGCACCACTTCTGCATATCCACTGTCGATCACATCAGTTAGAAATGCTGTATATTCCTCCTTGTATGTTTTATTTCTTTCAAACTTTCTTTTGAGAGATTGAATGTGTTGTTCAACTATGCACCGGTTGTTTGGCATGGTGATGTCATCCACTTTAAAGGGCTAGTCCATGCAGTAATGACCTTCTTGCATACAAGTAGACTTTTCCAAGATTTCCATAAACCTCAGATCCTCCCTTAACATCTCCTGCCTTTCCTCCAGTGACTTCTCATTAAAGAGCATCCGATGTGCTCTTGCTGAATCAGAACAACAACCTCTAGCCACTCTGGTCCGTTTGATAAGACAACCCACTCCTGCTAAGGCTGAAAGTTTCTATAAGGGTTTATATTGCTGTAAACCATAGACTGTATACAAAAACTGTGAACTCAATTCTGCTTTATCTTTCAGTTGCCAACCATTCCTCTGCTTTTCAGCTAAGGTTAGCTTACGGTAGCATCCACCGGTAAAAGCCAAATGTTGTTTCGCCTTGTAGTTTCTATAATTTATCACCTGTGAAAACAAACAAAAACATTTTACAAAGACACAGAGATCAATACAAAGACAACTGAAGTTCAGACTTAACATTTAAAACAGCACTGCAGCATATTGTAAATAGGAGATACTGTTGTGGCTAAGATGTGATGTCACGCCTTAACAACAACCGGATAGGTCAAACTAAACAGCTAATCAAGGGTCATAATCCAAACAAATGAGCGGAAGCATCAGCCACTGTCCGTTCAATCCGCTCCCCCAAAGTGTCAAAAGTTTTGTTGAGCAAGCGTAGATTCTGCAACCGAGCGCGCATGTTGAGCACTCACGAGCACATAGAGATGGTTGAGCGAGCACTCGTCACATCCCCATGCTCTCGAGATTGCCCTTGTGTGCGCTGAGCGGAAATGCTCCCTCGCAGTGACTTTTTCTGCTTGCGGATGCTGTCCTGTGCGCTCGCCGATCAGTTTTCCACTCGCGGATGCTGTCCTGTGTGCTCGTATCTTGTGTGTGCAAGCTTTGACACTCATTTACCGCCACAATCTCGTCTGTGCCGTTTAGATGCGCAGAGGGTAGAGACAGCGGTGCTCTGAAAGCAAGCTTTCTTTGGCTGATTACTGTGATTTTAACATGAGTTTGTTGTTCACAATGTTTCGATCTCTATGGGAAAGATAGCGCTTTCCTTCGCACCTGTGTCTGTTGCTCTGCTCAGCTGTGACGCGAACTCTGGCAGCAAACAATTATTTTTGTTACGTTTTTAATGTGTCCAGAACATATGTTCTGCATATGTTGGTAATTGTCATTTTTTTGCTGGTTTATTGTTGTAACCACGAGTGAGGTGGCTGTTTCATTTCTTGACTCCAGCTGTATTTTGATGGAAAACTTGTGAGTCAGATTCTCATGTAGTTAAAAGGATCATTGTGGCCTCTACTTGTCAGGAGGTCTAATGATTTTCTCTCACAGCACTGCGATAATAACAGTAATTAACAGCAGAGCATATATATCTACAAAATGCCGACTGATAAATTGGTCGGCTCTAAACCCAAAGCTTATCTCGGACATCTAGACTGAGCAAGAACTTTGAAATACAAATGAACTTTTTCTTTTAGGGAGCTTTGATGACATGAACTCTTCACTCAGAGATTTTACAGTATTATACCATGGTTAGGATGAATACTTGATTTGATCCGCTGCAGGGTGTCACATTCTGATTATCCTTATTTCAGTGAACTGAAGGATCATTGTGATGTAAACTTAGTTTCAGTGTTTGGTCACCACTAGAGGGCTCTAGAGAACAGATATTAACCTTCCTCGAGCCTCAGTGACTTACCAAATAATGTATAAGAGTAAATGTTTGTAAAAGACGATCACAATGTTCTAACAGAGCTTTTATATAACTTAATAATATGTCAGAGAGAATCAGAGAAGCAGTGAGACAGGAGAGAGAGGAAAGTTTTTACTCACCACTTTGAATTTAATCAGTTAACCCTCGGTCCTACTAAAATATCGCAGCATTACATTTCAATAAGTGTGTTTCTGTGAATGTTTGTAGCAGCTGTCGCAGCTTGTGTTTTCTCACCAACACAGAGATCATATCACACCTTATGAGGCCTTGAATCAACCTATCAAACAGAACACACTTGTTGTTTTTCCCATTCATTCAGACAGCTTTAGTTTGGAGACTTTATAAGACAGGCCAACTCTACAACTGTACAGCTTTTGAAACTTGTAGCTGGACGATGAGGGTTGTTCTTGGTCCTCTGTTGTTGCTGCTCGGCCTGTGTGGGTCAGGGGCTCGGGGGCAGGATGGAGGTCTTGGGGAGGGAGGTGAGATCGAGCAGAAGCAAACAACCACTGACATCTGGGCGGAGGTGAAGGAGTTAAGAGACATGGTGGTGGAGCTCAAGGTGGAGTTGAGGACCATGGCGGCCATAGTGAAGGAAAGCCAGAGCCAGGTGGATGAACTGAGAGCTGAGCTGATCTTCACTAAGGTGCACGTGGAGCTGCTGCAGGCAGAGAATGCTGGTAAAGACTCTTTATTTTTCCTGCTAAATGTCGATGTTAATGGTTTTATTGTTGTCCTTGATGTTTCTTGAAATGTGTCAGATGCATTAGATAGCTGTACGGCACTTATTGAACAATACAACAGAGGTCAGTGTGTTATTTATACTGCTTTAGAAAAGTGTAAAAATCTAAATGGTCTTGTTTTTCAGTCCAAACCACAGAACTGAAATCTTTGGAAAGTAGACTGACTGCCACTGAGAGCAGAACAAGTGAACTGGAAACAGAAAATGAAGGTATTTCACTGACAAACCTGATGGTTAAATCATTTATATGACTTGTTGTTTTCTATAGTATTACTTTACTTGTGTTGAAAGTTGAATAGGTGCAGCCATCAGCCATCGTCATAGTTACAGCTGTTGGTCCCGTAACTCCCCTGTTCTTGCCTCCTTCCATTGGCTTCATGTGCAATGTATGTTTGTTATAAAGAAAACAATCAAATGTGTATACATTTATACATAGGCCTGTATGTGTATGAATCATTAGACCTACATGCATTTTATTATAACTATTATTTTTTGTATATAGATTACTTTTCTTATTTTTATTTTCTTAATAAACCTAAATCCTCTTTTTTCTTTTTCCTTTCAAAAGTTATTCTTTGTTTTGTTTTTGTTGTTGTTTTGACCTGTACTTGTATAGAGAATAATGACACTTTGAAAAACTGCAAAATGAAAAATAATTAAAAAAAAAACGTTTCTTAAATTTCTCTTGTTTTTCAGTCCAAATCACAGAACTGAAATCTTTGGAAAGTAGACTGACTGCCACTGAGAGCAGAACAAGTGAACTGGAAACAGTAAATGGAGGTATTTCACTGACAAACCTGATGGTTAAATCATTTATATGACATGTCGTTTTCTTTAGTATTACTTTACTTGTGTTGAAAGTTCAGCCGTCAGCCATCGTCATAGTTACAGCCGTTGATCCCATACATAGGCTGTGTTCGAAATGCCATACTATTCTAGCAGTATGTACTGATTAGGCCAAAATGTAGTATGTAGTATGCAAACAAAAGCAAAATTTACAGTATGCCAGCGTGTGAAGGTATAGTAGAGTAACTGATAAACTGAGACCTTCCCCATCTTCCTCCATTGGCCCTCACAGGCTGTGAGCTGATGTATATGTAAAGCACTCGGGACGGTGTTAAGAGGATGTGACGTATCTGCACGTTCGCGAGTACCTCTGCCGAGAGCTTATTGTTCCCCACTACAGTCAACAGTGTGCAACACGAGACAACGCTAGCTGTCAAATGGAGATGTGGATAATGCCAACATAAAGTACACACAAGAATAAAAACAAAAATAAGTTTTATCTAGTGAAGCCTGTCTGGCCAAACAGGAATGTGACCAACGTCGGGGAAAACTAGAGTCAACATCGGCAGGGCATGTGAATCATGGAGACCTTCGACTGCTTTTGGGGATCAAAAGAGAACCACAACTTATTGTTGTCATAGAAACAAAACCCCAGTGCAGCATTTTTTCTCTCACTGTGTGCAGCATTTTTTCTCTCGCAGCAGAAGTGCTTCATCCCAGCTCTCTCCAGCCACCCTGCCCCGCCTGGCTAATGTTCGCTAATGTTTGTGATGATATGCTGGTTCGCTGGCGTAATTTGCCGCTTGTTGCCTTGCCTTATGTTTTGAAAAACTGCAAAATGAATAATAACAAAAAAAAAAGTTTTTTAAATTTCTCGTTTTTCAGTCCAAACCACAGAACTGAAATCTTTGGAAAGTCGACTGAATGCCACTGAGAGCAGAACAAGTGAACTGGAAAGAGAAAATGAAGGTATTTCACTGACAAACCTGATGGTTAAATCATTTATATGACTTGTTGTTTTCTATAGTATTACTTTACTTGTGTTGAAAGTTGCATAGGTACAGCCATCAGCCATCGTCATAGTTACAGCCATTGGTCCCATAACTCCCCTGTTCTTGCCTCCTTCCATTGGCTTCATGTGAAATTTTGTTTGTTATAAAGTAAACAATGAAATGTGTATGCATTTATAGATAGGCCTGTTTGTGTTTGAATTATTAGATCTACATGCATTTTATTATAACTATTATTTTTTTGATATAGATTACTTTTCTTATTTTTATTTTCTTAATAAACCTCAATCCTCTTTTTTCTTTTGCCTTTCAAAGTTATTCTTTGTTTTGTTTTTGTTGTTTTTTTGACCTGTACTTGTATAGAGAATAATGACATTTGTGTTTTGAAAAACTGAAAAATTAATGATTAAAAATCTCTTGTTTTTCAGTCCAAACCACAGAACTGAAATCTTTGGAAAGTAGACTGACTGCCACTGAGAACAGAACAAGTGACCTGGAAACAGAAAATGAAGGTATTTCACTGACAAACCTGATGGTTAAATCATTTATATGACATGTCGTTTTCTTTAGTATTACTTTACTTGTGTTGAAAGTTGCATAGTTACAGCAGTTGATCCCATACATAGGCTGTGTTTGAAATGCCATACTAAACTAGCAGTATGTACTGATTAGGCCAAAATGTAGTATGAAGTATGCAAACAAAAGCAAAATTCACAGTCTTCCAAAAATACCTGGATGTCGTACTAATTCAGAAAAAATCTCCGGTATGCTTGGGACAAGTCTACCTCGCCTACTGTAACCCACAATGCAAAGGGCTGAAACGTCACAACAGCAGTCGAAAAGGTGGACAGCAGCAGAAGAGCAGAGGGGGCGCTATAGCTAAAGAAGCAGCTTTTTGCTATTGGCGGGCTATTGTTTACTTCTGCTTTCCAAAACCGGAAACTGGCGGCTGGCATTGTATACTGCAAAATTAATTTGAAAAGCTCCATACTACATGCTACTGCCAAACATAGTACGCAGTATATAGCATATAGTATGTAGTATGTAGTATCCCATTTTTAACACAGCAAGAGACTGTATAAAAAGATGGACGACATGACAGCTCTTTGAAACTGAAGCCAAAACATCTCTAGCGCCCCCTGCTGACTGGCTGCAGTATAGGTCATAAAGCCCGCCTCCTCCATGTTATCAGATGGGAAATGTGTCTAACTGTAAAATCAAAATACACGCCAAATGATTTTTTCTCAAACATGGTCTCTGTCATTATAGTTAGTTCTTATCATGCTGATTTACGTCCAAGTGTTCATTTTTCTGACAAGTTTAGTTTTAATTCGTTATTTAATGCTGTAAAAAGGATGATTGACAGCTCTGTTGACAAATATGGCTCCTGCAGCCGATCTGTTCCGAACTAGCAGAGTTGAGGAGGAACGGCGAGAGGAGACGTAACTAAAACAATCACTACAGTCATTGAAGTTTCCATATCTGTGAATGTCTGCTCCAGACCAACACAAGAAGCTGTTCTGCGCTTAAAGCTGTAGTAGGTAACATTATTAAAACAAACTTTTTGTTAGATTTGCTTCACTTTAAACATGCAGTAGTACATGAGAGAGATAATCTGCAATACAAATCATGTTCCTCTGGCTCCTCCTACTGCTCCTAATGACATTTGTAAGAATCCAACGCTCCCGAAACACACAACCAATCAGAGCCGAGAAAGTCTTTAGGGCTGCTGTCAATCACACGCTGCGCAGCACCACTACTCCGGGCATGCTCACATGGTCAAGCTCAATTTCTTCAGTGTGCCCAGCGTCAGCCGGTTTGTGTCCACAAGGGCTGAAAAGCAACCACAGGGAATGAAAAAACTGCCCATCCCTCTATTTGCAACTCGGCTTACACTACAAAGACTGTTAAACCGAAGAAGAGAAATTAGGAAAGAAAGCTAAAAAGAAAGAGTTGGACTGAGACACAAATGAAATGAGAGTAAACATTGAAGCGACATTTCCAAGATGGAGAGCGCTACAGGAGCTGAAAGGATTAAAAAGCGATGCTGAGTTAGACAGTTCTGCTTGACAGGTAATTACCCCAGCTTCATTTCTGCTGTATTTGTTTCACATTGCTAAGATGTCTGCGGTTACTGTGACGCTGTGTTATGTTGGTGTTGCAGTCGGGCTAACGTTAGCTTGTTCTCATGTGGCTGCTGTTCACTGTTTCATGGCGGGGTGGCTGAAAATATCTCTGTGAAGTGCCCAGGCAGTGTGAGCGTTTCAGACTTTCTCCTGATAGTTCTGTGTGCCTGTGCTCTCATGGCTAAATGTTGACAACATCAGTGAGATACAGAGTTGGCTCTGTTTTTTCCACAGTCTCTGTTAGCAAACTAAATGCTGGTGGTTTTGCCGCCTGTTTGATGTGTATCTGCTTCGATAGTGTTGGTGGTGTAATACAACGGCTGCCGTTGTTGTCATTTCAGAGAGAGAGGGGGAGGGACCTGGAGGTTGTAATCTTTCAAAGTTTAAAGCAAAGTCCGCTCTCTTCTCCATCTTACCTACTGCAGCTTTAAATACGCCAACGTGCGGGATCTTTGCTGTTAGTTTTTTTTCAGTACATTAAGTGTGTGTTTTGGTTAGCTGATGTGGCTACGGTGGCTCCACTCGCCGATCTCTACTGTGCAGCTCTGGCTCCAAATGACGTCACCATCGCAAGATGGCAGCGCCTATCACGGGGGCTATTTTGGCATCAATTTCGTACAATGAGAGCAGATGGAGACACGTCGTCCATCTTTATATACATTCATTGGTCCCATATCTTCCTTGCTCCAGCTACATTTCTGATCTCCTCGTTCCATACTCCACTCCTCTTCCACTCTGATCATCTTACTTCGGCCTTCTATCCATCCCTCACTCTGAGTACAAAACGAAAGTGATCGCTCCTTTGCTGTTTTAGCCCCCACCCTCTGGAATCAACTTCCACAATCTATCAGATCTGCACAATCTTTGGATTCAATCCCTTCTTGTGTTTAAGTGTGTTCTCGTTTTTTGCCTGTTTCACTTTGTTACCAAGTATGAATTATTTACATGGTCTGATATAATTTTGTTTCAATTTAAAATTGAAAAACAGGAAAAGAAGTTGACAATATTGATTCCAACAAAGATGTCTCTTGATGTATCAGTGTTTACAACAGCAGTTTATTATCGTGTAGTTTTAGACGGATGTGTTATGGCTTTAATCTGAATCAGAATTATACAAAAGTTTAAGTTTCTCACACTAAACCTTTACCACACAAGTGTCAGACAACAAATGACTCGTAGTAAACGATGGAGCATGTTTACGTCTACAGTAGTTTCTTGTAGATTTTCTTGTATTTTGATGGCTGTTCTCTTATACTCTGTTATTTCATTAACTCCAGATCTGCAGAGTGAACTTGTCATTAGTAAGGCCAGGATCGACCAGCTGGAGAAAGACAATGCAGGTGATGATTGTGCTACACACACACACACACACACACGCACACACACACACACACACAAAGAATTACATATCTAGTGCAGCCCAAATGTGATACTGTACATTTCTTTTTGTGTGTTAACAGAGAAACCAAAGGTGGCCTTTTACACGGCTCTGACTGATTCAGGACTTGTTGGACCATACAGCTCAGATATAACACTTAAATTCAGCAAGGTCTTCACCAACATTGGCAATGCTTACAATCCAGCTACAGGTAAGACTGAACAATACTCACATGCAGTCATATAAATCCAGATAAATCAATTGTTGCTGATTTTTGTTTTCTACTCTTACTCTGTAGGTTTCTTCACTGCACCAGTCAAAGGGGTCTACTACTTACAGTTCACTTTGTGTAACAACAGAATAGGTCTTATGGGTGTACAAATGTACATGAATAACCAAAGGATTATGTATAACGATGAGACTAAAGAAGAGGAAGGTTTGGAATTCCTCACTAAATCTGCTATCTTGGAGCTGATGGCAGGAGATGAAATTCACCTGGTTCTTCCATCAAGCTATTCTCTATTTGATGATTTGAATAATCACAGCACCTTCAGTGGCTCTCTTCTCTTCCCGCTGTAAGGATGCTGTACAGGCTGCTGTGGGGTTGATTTCTCTTCAGTGATTTTACTGCAAGAAAGATTTGTGTGAATTGACTCTGAGATAAAATAATGTGACTCTGAATCTCTTTATGTAAACATCATTTTAATAAAACAACAATCAGAGTTTTTTGGATTCTGTTTGTTGTCATTGAGTGGAGGTCTTCACAGAGAATCTGCACTGATGTTCACATCATGTGACTATTTAGATTTAAATCAACTTCAAACTCTGATGGAAACCCAGAGTGAGTATTGATGCACTACATACACATCATATTGACCAAAGCTGGTTTGTGGGCTGGTACATTAAAGACGATAAACAGAGGAGATAGTTGTTGTTTTTTTTGCTTATTTCAAACATCACTTTTTATTGTTTTAGGTAACAAGTCTACACTTCCAGGTGCAAATTCAGTCCAGTATTAAACCTGCTTGCTACAGAGCACACATTTAACAGTGTTCCTTCTTCCATCAACACAGTGGCATGTTTGCTTGAAACAGATGAAAGGAAGTGAAACATAAAGACAGATAGCATTTATCAAAAGGAGGGTTCTTGTAATGTGAAGATATTTTCACTGTGTGTCTACAGCAGATGACAAACAGAGACAGAGACATTTGATATATATCTGAATGCATTCAGAAATACTACATCTGACACATTAAAGAGCATGCTTGTGTGTACTTACAGAAAGAAATTAAGATTTAGTTGTATCATCATAGCCATGTTAGGGTATGATAAACTGCAGGTCTGCTTTTTGGCTAACATCTGTTAAAACCCAAAGCTTATCTCTGACATCTAGACTGAGCAAGAACTTTGAAATACAAATTAACTTTGTCTTTTAGGGAGCTTTAATGACATGAACTCTTCACTCAGAGATTTAACAGTATTATACCATGGTTAGGATGAATACTTGATTAGATCCGCTGCAGGGTGTCACATTCTGATTATCTTTATTTCACTGAACTGAAGGATCATGTGATGTAAACTTAGTTTCAGTGTTTGGTCACCACTAGAGGGCTCTAGAGAACAGATATTAAAACCCCTGGAAACTCAGCTTGAACTAGCAAAAATGCATATATGATATCAGTTGTGAGTGTGTCATAAAGCATCCACAAAAATCTGAGGGAAAATAAACGTTCAGAACCACTAGAAAACCTTGAAAAACAGCTCGTTTGGCTGTGCAGACAATTTCTCAGGACTGTGTAGGCGTGGCAGCTCCCGTGTTGACTGACACCTGCCGGGGTCCGCCTGTCCGAGTTCTCATGGCAACTGTCAACACAACAATGGCGCATGGGAAAGCAGTGTTTCCTCTAGGATTTTTTCCAGCAGCAGGGTAGAGGGTTTGTTGTACCACCCAGGTATGTGCGCATGTGAACATCATATCAAAACTATTGCTGTCAGGTGATTAAAAAAAAATCAATCTAATTAATTACAGGCTTTGTAATTAATTGATTTCAATTAATCTCATATATCAATGATTTCTGTGAGAAGCACATAACATGTAGACTTACCCTCTTTCTAGATGGTTATTTATTACATCCACACTTTAATTGTACTTTCTTCTTCACCTCATTAAGTTTTAATTCACAAACTACTTTAATCTGATCACTTTGCTTCAGTCCCCCAACACACCTGCACCTCTGCTCCCTGCACCACTACTGGCCCCGCTCAACCCCCCCGCCCCCACTTCTGTCTGTCTCTCTGTCTGCTGTGTTGACTGTCTTCATCTGTCTGTTTAATTAAGTCACAGAAGTTACATATTTTCTCTTTCGCAATTCAGTCCTCACGTGAGTCGCGTGTGCATGAGGGACGTTATTAATGACGTAGCGATCTAAACGATCGATCGTTACCAAATGACATCTCCTTATATAAGCTTTATAAAGCGCGACAATCAATGTATTTACAGTAGGGACGTACGGAGTTAGACAGACAATATCTCCTCATTTCAGTATGATATTGTGCAGCTTGCTGGAGGGAGATCGTCAGGGAGCTGAAAGTTTGATACTGAGCGCACAGCTGATATGGGCACGTAGATTGTTTACACTGCGTATTAGAACTGCGTATGTATGCCAACGTCAGCGATGCGGGGCGGACCCTCTTTTGCCCTTAGAAGTAAACTGGTTCCGCTGTTGTTTGCGTGGTTGCCAAGACTTCACGAGTTCACTGTTTCAGTGGTCTTCCTCAATGAGGAGAGGATGGACGATCGTTGATTTGCAGTGGAAATCTTCAAAGAGTCGTTCAATTACAACTTCTGAAGCAGCGGCTGCAACAATTCATTAAATGTATGTGGCGGAAACACTGCTACTTCTCCAAGTCCGCCGCATTTACAAAATAAAAGAATGACACGTTGTCATCTTAGATGGTGGATGTGCACCCGGGGACAACACACACAGGCATGATGGGGAAAAAAGGCGAGAGTTAGGTAGGTAACTGCAACAGGTATGTGCAGAGATGTTCAAGGTGTGTGGACACGAGTTAGCGCAGACTCAGAGAGAGGGATTGATCGCCAGCCCAGAAGTGTTATTGCACCTGTGAGGGCGGGGCAATTGCTGTTGATTATTTCAGGATTGGTTCGAGAAAATTTGACGACATAAATATCTTCACTGACCACGCCCAATTTAACCCCAGCGTCAGGGAAGTTAACAAAGTAAGAATGGCAATAACTCCAGTTTGGATTAAAAGTCATTTCTAAAACTTTTAACATGCTTACAAGTATGTACATAAGATTTTAAATTGCATAGTGAGAAGGATTTTGTGGATTTGGGTTTCCAGGGGCTTTAACTTTCCTTGCGCCTCAGTGACTTACCAAATAATGTATAAGAGTAAATGTTTGTAAAAGACGATCACAATGTTCTAACAGAGCTTTTATATAACTTTATAATATGTCAGAGAGAATCAGAGAAGCAGTGAGACAGGAGAGAGAGGAACGTTTTTACTCACCACTTTGAATTTAATCAGTTAACCCTCGGTCCTACTAAAAGATTGCAGCATTACATTTCAATAAGTGTGTTTCTGTGAATGTTTGTAGCAGCTGTCGTAGCTTGTGTTTTCTCACCAACACAGAGATCATATCAAACCTTATGAGGCCTTGAATCAACCTATCAAACAGAACACACTTGTTGTTTTTCCCATTCATTCAGACAGCTTTAGTTTGGAGACTTTATAAGACAGGCCAACTCTACAACTGTACAGCTTTTGAAACTTGCAGCTGGACGATGAGGGTTGTTCTTGGTCCTCTGTTGTTGCTGCTCGGCCTGTGTGGGTCAGGGGCTCGGGGGCAGGAAGGAGGTCTTGGTGAGGGAGGTGAGATCGAGCAGAAGCAAACAACCACTGACATCTGGGCGGAGGTGAAGGAGTTAAGAGACATGGTGGTGGAGCTGAGGAACATGGAGATTGCAAAGAATGCTGGTAAAGACTCTTTACTTTTCCTGCTAAATGTTGATGTTAATGGTTTTATTGTTGTCCTTGATGTTTCTTGAAATGTGTCTGATGCGTCTGATTGCTGAACCGCACTTATTGAACAATACAACAGAGGTCAGTGTGTTATTTATACGGCTTTAGAAAATCCTTTAAGTGTTACTTAAAAATCGAAATTGTCTTATTTTTTAAGTCCAAACCACAGAACTGAAATCTTTGGAAAGTCGACTGACTGCCACTGAGAGCAGAACAAGTGAACTGGAAACAGAAAATGAAGGTATTTCACTGACAAACCTGATGGTTAAATCATTTATATGACTTGTTGTTTTCTATAGTATTACTTTACTTGTGTTGAAAGTTGCATAGGTGCAGCCATCGTCATAGTTCCAGTCGTTGGTCCCATATTTCCCCTGTTCTTGCGTCCCTCCATTGGCTTCATGTGAAATTCAGAATAAACTACAAGATCCTGTTACTTACATACAAAGCACTGCATGACCTCACCCCCAGCTACATTTGTGATCTCCTCGTTCCATACTCCACTCCTCTTCCACTCTGATCATCTTATTTCGGCCTTCAGTCCATCCCTCGCTCTGAGTGGAAAACAAAAGGTGATCGCTCCTTTGCTGTTTTAGCCCCCACCCTATTGAATCAACTTCCACCAGTAGCGAACCGTGACTCTTAAACCCTTGGCTCTTAAACAGTGGCAACAGCGGCCAGAATAAAATGAATTGGCAGGGCGGCCTAATATATTTTAAATACCCTTTGATGTTCGCATTACTGGAAAACGAAGTCCATCCTCCTGTCTTTTTGGTGAAGTGGTTAATGGCGGGGTCATGCAGCTGATCTTTTGCCTTTAAATTCATCAGCAGTTCCTTCCCGATGGATATTAAGGCCAAGTCTGACAGTCGGGCATGCCCAGTCGTGCTCCTCGAGTACGTTTTGATGCGCCACAGAGAGCCTGTGGAATGGTTTCCTTCACCTTCGCTTGCACCCCGTTCAAACCAGATGCCATCACAGCTGCTCCATCGTAGCACTGCGCGACCACTTTGTCAACACAGCCACAACTCCGCAAGAACTCCAGCAGCCGTGTGGCTATGGCCTCTGCTCGTCTGTCCGCTATCACGTCTTCATACTGGAAAAAACGCTCATTCACCCCACTCCGAAAACATAGCGAATCATATCTGTCATCTGGGCCCTGTTGCTAATGTCAGTTGATTCATCCAACAATGACAGCAACAAAAGGTCCCTCCCTTACCTCGTCCTTAATGCTGGCTGTTATGACGCTAGCAACAGTGCTGAAAATCCATCTCTCGCCCAGGACCCACTCTCCGCGACAAACAGCAAACAATCCCAGCAGAACAGCTTTTGCTCCTTGGTTGAACCTCTCATCCCCGGGTACCACTTATAATTACTGCAGTTAAAATGCCTCTCAAAAGCCTTGGTTTTCTGCCCCAAATTAAGCTTGGGTGTCGGTCTTCCTTTGCTGATTAAATACAACTTTTCATTAAAAGTTAATCGTGAAAAGGATTTCACTAACACTTTTGTTAGTTAACCTTTTTCTTTTGTCAGCTCACTCCTTTATCATTTTGTAAACTGATAAAAATGAACAATTATTATTTATATTTTTGAAAGCATTCTTAGTTTACAGCATTTTTTTCCACACCTGCCTAAAACTTTTGCACAGTATGGTATATAGTTCTTTTAAATGCTTAGGCCTTCTCTGAGGGCCAACAGGGCCCTGACGGTTCCCCTGTCTATGAGATCTGCAGAATCCTTGGGTTGCTTTAAGAAGCAGCTGAAGTAGTTTCTTGTAGATTTTCTTGTATTTTGATGGCTGTTCTCTTATACTCTGTTATTTCATTAACTCCAGATCTGCAGAGTGAACTTGTCACTAGTAAGGCCAGGATCCGCCAGCTGGAGAAAGACAATGCAGGTGATGATTGTGCTAAACCAGGGGTCTCCAACCCTGCTCCTGGAGAGCTACCTTCCTGCATGTTATAGGTTTCTCCGGACTCTTATCACACCTGATTCGAATGTTTTGGACATTATCTATTCCCGGAGACGCTGCAGTTGGTTGATAACGAGCAAATCATTCAAATCAGGTGTGTTAGAGTCCGGAGAACCCTAAAACATGCAGGAAGGTAGCTCTCCAGGAGCAGGGTTGGAGACCCCTGTGCTAAACTGTACACGCACGCACACACACACATACACATAGAATTACATATCTAGTGCAGCCCAAATGTGATACTGTGCATTTCTTTTTTTGTGTTAACAGAGAAACCAAAGGTGGCCTTTTACACGGCTCTGACTGATTCAGGACATGTTGGACCATTCAACACCAATATAACACTTAAATTCAGCAAGGTCTTCACCAACATTGGCAATGCTTACAATCCAGCTACAGGTAAGACTGAACAATACACACATGCAGTCATATAAATCCAGATAAATCAATCGTTGCTGATTTTCATTTTCTACTCTTACTCTGTAGGTTTCTTCACTGCACCAGTCAAAGGGGTCTACTACTTACAGTTCACCATTTTTAGCTACAAAGCAGGTTATATGGGTGTATATATGTACAAGAATAACCAAAAGATTATGTATAATAGGGAGTATAAGGCAAACGTAGATTATGACTACTCCACTAACTCTGTTATCTTGGAGCTAATGGAAGGGGATGAAATGCACTTTGTTCTCCAGGCAAACAATAAAGTATATGATGATTCTAATAACCACAGCACCTTCAGTGGCTCCCTTCTCTTCCCGCTGTAAGGATGCTGTACAGGCTGCGGTGGGGTTGATTTCTCTTTAGTGATTTTACTGCAAGAAAGATTTCTGTAAAGCCTGAGCGAGTATCGATGCACTACATACACACCATATTGACCAAAGCTGGTTTGTGGGCTGGTACATTAAAGACAAAAAAAAAAGAAGATTGTTGTTGTTATTTTTTTGCTTATTTCACTTTTTTCTGTTTTATGTAACAAGTCTACACTTACAGGTGAGATTAAAGAAAGTGAAACGACGGATAGCACATATCAAAAGGAGGGTTCTTGTAATGTGAAGATATTTTGGTAACGCTTTATAATACAGCCCGCAACTTAGCGTGTAAGTACCCGCAACTTACTGTGTAAGTATCCGCGACCCATAATGTAATATCGTCATATTTATTAGTACTTCAATGTAGGTTTGGTGGAATAAGGGAGTAACAATTAGGAATTATAAGGATAAATTACTATTACTATTATTATTAACCGTGACAAAGGGAGCCAACTGTGGACGTCAGGTAATGAAGAGGAAGACTTTTTCAGATTTTGAAGATCACATTTCTGTCAAATTCTGTCAAAATACATACGCAACACACACACTTAGTAAAACTCTGCCAACCATGTGTTGTATAGGCCTGCATAAATAGACAGTGTTCAATGGGGCTGATGTGTTGTGGATACTGTATCCTAAATTTACCTCAGCTCTATGCTGTATCTACCTGTCGATCGATTGATCGATCAGCTGTGGCTCAGTGGTAGAGGCGGTCATCTCTAAATCAGAAGGATGGGGGTTCGATCCCTGACTGCTACAGTCACATGTCGAAGTGTCCTTGGGCAAGACACTGAACCCCAAATTGCTGCTGGTGGCATAGCCATCGGGTATAAATGTGCATAGATATGATTGGAGATGGCCATTAGGCCTTTGCCATCAGTGTGTGAATGTTATATGTAGTGTAAAAGTGCTCTGAGTGGGTGGAAGACTACAAAAAGCTGCGTAGTCCACTTACTATTTTAGATAGATATTTTAGATCTGTCTGTCTGTCTGTCTGTACAGTGAGGCTGGTGTTTTTCAGACATAAATGTGTTCAATTTCTGAACTTTGTTTCAGTGGGATTTGTTCAAAATAAACATGTTTTTCTTGTTGATATAGATTTTTCCTCTTTTCTTTTTTACGTTTATCACGAAAAACGGATTGCATTATTATTTATAAATATGATCTAACACAGGTAAATGCTAAATATTAACAAGACATGCTGTATTGATTTAAAAACCCAATAATGTGGTGGGTCCACCAGACCCGCAAACATTGGCTGAGTAACCAAAACATGAACAGCACACAAGGGTTACATTTTTTGGTTATACTGAGAGACCAAGAGCTCCTCCAGTGTGACGATGGATATCCTGTTGGCATATATGGTCGAGCAACCTTTCTGACAGCAACCACTAATGCCCCTTAAAGGACAGTTGACGATCCCACCCCAATAGGGTCTTCACGGCATAAGGTCCATCACCTTGGATATTGACCACTTCCCAGGGCTCCATGAGTTTTGGTGCATTTGTACCAATTAAAATGTCGACGTCAGCATCCAATTCTGGGATCCTGATGTCTCTCAGATATTCCCATTTCTCGATATCGCGCTGAGTAGGAATGTTGCTCTTTGAGACAGTTACTGTTTCTTGCGTAAACATCTCTGGGAGCTCCATAAATTGAATACCATACAAATCAGCATTGATTGTAGCATTTTAAATCATAAAGCAAAATTTACTGAAGAACATTTTTTTGGCTTTTTGCCTTTATTTAAAGGGCAGCGGAAGAGAGACAGGAAATGTTGGGAGGAGAGAGAGTGGGGGATGACAAGCACCAAATGATCGGTAGACTGCTAGTCGAAACCTGCGATTAGTGCATCGAAGACTGCAGTCTATGTATGTGGGGCGCCCGCTCTGCCAACTGAGCCAAACCATTCATCCATTATCTATACCGCTTATGCTGTTCACGGTCGCGGCGGAGTGAGAGTGGGTGAGAGGCGTAGTTACACCAGCACCGATCCCCAGTCAATCACAGGGCTGACACACAGAGACAGACAACCTTTCACACTCACATTCACACCTAAAGGCAATTTTCGAGTTACCAATTAATCTAGCGAGCATGTCTTTGGACTGCTGGAGGAAGCCGGAGTACTAGAGAATACCCACGCACCTTCGAACACAGAAAGGCCCACTTTGTCCGAACTAGGAAACTTTTAGCTGTGAGGCGACAGCGCTGACCACTGCACCACCGTGCCGCCCCTGAGCTAAACCAGCACCTCACAATTTACTAATTAATACTGTGTCATGTAGATCGTCACTTCACACAAATATACATCTGTTTATGCGTCTCTGAGGTGGTAACCAGGGTTAAAGGCAGAAGCGTGCAGAAAGTTGTGATGCATTTATTGTGAGATAGCCCCAATTTTAATTTAGAGTATTTATGTGTTAAAAAGACATAGTTGACATGGTGTTGCACAAAAAACGCATTTACTTTGGGGTAGACAACAGGGAAAATAACCCTACATTTAAGGAGATAACGCATTTATCATTTTCAGTTGTCACTGTAACGTTTAAAGAATCACAGCTCCATACGTTGGTCCGATCTACCTGAAGTTCCTGTGTGTTTATGTTCTGACCCCATGTTCTCTGTTCCGTCCTCACACACATACACATTATAGAGAATGTAAGTGACACACAGGAGTTTTCATACAAGAAACAGTAAAAACTAAAATTGTAACTCATCCATAAATCTGTTTACATTTGTATGTTGCCGGGTCACATGACCAGGCCAACACATTCTGGAATCTTGTCATCATCACAGCTCTTTGTGACACTCATAGAATGTTCTGTTGGATTGAAGCCTCACTGAGGAGCTCAGGTTAGTTTGCACTCGACCTCCGTGAGACACAGACACATCTCTCAGTGAAGCAGAGCCAAAACTACCGAACACACTCTCAAGTACAATTAAACCAACAACTAATACTGCCACCCCGATACTGCTCCAGTATCTCTTGAAAGCTGACATGGAGGAGAGAAACAACTCAAGAGACGAGGTGAGATTTTCTAAGCAGGATGCACTTTGAGGCAATTATTGTGATTATGGCGAATGAAGTCGTGGAGTTATTTTATAACTTTTTATTTCTACAATAGTTTACTTCCTGTAAATGTTTACTTCTGAGCCGGCAATAATTTACTTCTAGTACACAAGAAGAAAGAGATAGTTACTACATTAATTATTACTAATTAAGTGACTTTATTTAAGTGAGATGTAAGTAAACAGTTTAATTAATAAACCATCACTCATGAGTAAACTGTAAATATGGCTGTTTTGTAAGTGTGCTGGACCCTTTTACATCCGATGTAAATGCATCACTTCTTTCAAATGTGTGATAAGCTGTCAGTGTGAAAGACCCCCTCCCTTTCCGTGTGTATGTAAAGTATCTTTAAGTTTTGCTTGTGTTTTTGTGTCTGTCAGTGCTCCATGAATCCTCCCATGAAAGGCCCACAGGGCCTGCTACGAGCCTTTCGAGTCTCCAAAGCAGAAAACAAGAGGCTGGCTGCAGAAAATGCTGCTCTGAGGGAGCAAATCGCCAGCAAGGAGCTCATGTGGGAGCAAGAAAAGAAGACGCTGCTGGGTGAGAAGGACACTTTCGTGTCAACTCTGTACATGGCCAGAACTGACATGGAAAGAATGGTGACCCAGAAGGTGGAACAACTGCTGAAGGCGGCGCAGGAGCAGGCCGAGAAGGTGAAACTCTCCTATGACAAAACCCTCACAGACTTCAACACAGAGTGGGAAAGCAGGTGGATCGTTCAGCAGGAGGAGGTAGCCGCCGAGCTGACAACTCTGCAGCAGGACTGTGAGAGTAAAGTGAGCAGGGTCAGACAGGAAAAGGATGAAGCCATTGCCAGTGTCAGACAGGAACCGATGGCACAGGTGGAGGTAAATGTGTCCACGATGAGGGCCATAGAGACGGTGCTCCATCAGAGCGAGGCAGAGTGGCAAACTAAGCTCAGAGCTCTGGAGGAGCGTGTCAGCTGTGAGCGGGCAGCACAGGAGGAGAGTGTGAGGAAGACGGAGGAGCTGCAGAGACAGAATGCAGAGATGGAGGAGGTGTGGCTCACCAAAGAAAAGGAGTGGCTCTCCAATGAGGAGAAATGGTTTGACGCGGAGAAGAAGTGCTTTGCCAAGGAAGAGGAGAGGGCCAATCAGGCGAGCGAGATGGAGGAGCAGATGAAGCGCATGATCCTGAAGAGTATTGAACTGCAGGTACGTCACAGCAGCCGATCACTTTGATCTGAATTTTCAGGTTTGATCTTTGGAAGAGAAAATACTGAATCATACTCTGTTTGTGTCTTTGCAGGAACTTGCCTTAAAAACAGACAGAGAGAAGGCCAAGATGAAAAAGGAGGAGAAGAAAGCACAGAAGGAGGCGGAAAAGAGGCTAAAGAAGGAGATGAAAGAGAAGGAGGAGAGAGACAAGAAAGAGAAAGAAGAAAATGAAAAGAGGCAAAAAGAAAGATTGAAGAGAGAGAAGAGAGAAAAGAAGGAAAGAGAGAAGAGTGAGAAGGATTAACGTCCTTTTCTTCCTCTGTCACCCCTTTCTCACCCCCACCTCTTTACCCCTTCCCCTTCCCCTCCCCCCTTACCCCCTTCCCCTCCCCCTTACCTTCCTTCCCCTTCCCCTCCCCCTTACCCCCTTAACCCCCCTTCTGTGTCAGTTCTCACAAACTCATCTTGACCCTTAAGCTTGATGCTATAAAGTCATTTCATTCGTCAGTGCAATTTCCGGCTGCTTTTGTAGAGCAGCTGGGAAATAGCGCCCTCTACTGATAAAAGGTATGACTTGCATCAAAGTGTGTGACAGGGTGCTTTACTGACTGTTTACATCTTTACAACGTTATACTTCTACTCCGTTACATTTAACAGAGGAATATTGGATTCATACTGCATTACACATTTTACAGATGGCTTAAAGAATGATGTAGCCTCTTTGAAGCAAATCTCGAGTGAGTTAAAATTTCAACTTTTCTTCCTGAAACTGAATGAAGAAACAGCTCTGTTTTTTCCAACAAAATACCAACAATGATGGACACTAAGGCATCACACACATCCACAACCACTACACCATCCTCAGGTTTTGTGACCTTTACAACAGAAAGGAATTGAGCTTTTCTGAGTCTGTATCGGGAGCCACATCGGCAAATTGTCACTCCGGTTATTCAAGTACAATCATGTGAAGTTCTTATGCTGGAAGGCTCCATTTAGAAAGGATAAATATCAGTGTAGTGACTATCCTGACCTGTTTTAATCACTCTGCTGGGTGCAGGAGGGAGACCATGTTTTTGACGCGCTTCCATCAATGAACGCAGAAATAAAGAAGTTCCGAGCTGTCATCACTGTCGGGCGATGTTCCCATTTATTAAAAAATTAATAGAATAACAACTTACTTTTCAATGATACTGGGGGTGACGATCAAGCGTGATGAGCAACCAGCGTGACGAGTGGTAAAAACCGTGTGTCTTCCCCTCACCCATGCGTCACTGTGAGCTGTTTCACCTGTGCCCTTTCAAGTGAATCTACCACCACCTACCTACACTGCCACCTGTGGCAAACTGGAATGACCAACAAATATACACAAAAATACAAAAAGAATGGCTCCTACACACCGGCCCCTAATTGTGAGTAGGCTATGTGAACAATTACATTCAAAACACAAAGGAGTCATAAAAAGATGAAACCTCTCCTAGGCTTTGTCCACTTTTGTCTATCTTGGAGTATTGGCAAGTAATAGGTTTTCCTTTGAGCAAAAGGATTTGATTTGGAGTAAGAGCCTCCAAGTCATTAACATCATCAGAAACCTTTGTTATGGGGCGGTCGTTGAGAATGGCCTCTACTTCGCACAGAATATTATGAAGGCTTTCATCATCCAAAGATTGCTGTCGCAGGACAGAAAACAAAACCTTCTGACCATTCTGATGAGTCGTTCCCAGACACCACCATGATGGGATGCAGCAGGGGGGTTGAAAGTCCAATCAATGCCTTTTTGCAGGAGAGCCCTTTGAATCTTGCTGTGATCTATAGCAGCTAAAGCCTCTCTTAGCTCTCGCTCTGCTCCTACAAAATTGGTGCCATTTTCGGACCTCAAATGACACACCTGACCTCTGCGACACATGAACCTCCTTATGGCATTAATGCAGCAGTCAGTATTCAGAGAGTAAGCAATCTCCAAATGTACAGCTCTGCTAGCCATGCAGGTAAAAATTACTCCATACCTTTTGACCATAACACGCCCTCTCTTGACCTCAAAGGGCCCAAAGTAGTCCACTCCTACATTTGTGAAAGGAGGTATGTCTGGACTAATTCTTTCCTTCGGGATATCGGCCATCTTTTGTTCACTTGGCTGTCCTCGATACCGTCGACAAACCACACAGTCGGATATTATTTTTCGAACAGTTGGCACTTGTGTTGAAAGCATATGATTTCTCCCAGCATGTCCAAGCTGTTTGTGAATGTATTACATGTTGAGCCTTGGAGAGGATAACTGGATGTTTCTGCTCCTCAGGTAAGGCTGCCCGACTGAGCCTTCCACCCACTCTCAGCAAATCGTCCTTTAATACAGGGTCCAACCTGTAAATGGCACTGGTTTTACGTACACCAGGTGTTCCATTTTCCAATGAAGAGATTGCTTCTTTGAATGTTGTTTGCTGACTGAAACGGACAATGGCAGATTCTGCTCTAGAGAGGTCACTTACAGATAGTGCTAGACTACCAATTGCATCTCTGGCCTTTCTCATCTCCTCTTCTACCTTCTCTGGCTGTGTGGATAAGCTGGCAACTGCTTCCTTCCTCTTTCTCCTGAGCTCCAGAAGAACAGTTTTGAGCCTAAGGAACCAAACGACTGATGTCTTGAGTTTAGCCCATTTAGAAAAGTAGTTGATGAGTTTGCTTGTTGCACCTTCAGAATCTGTGATTGTAACATTTGCCAGTACATCCTTTTTGACCTCTGGATCTCCTGAGGAAATGGGCTGTGGATAGAAGGGTGTGAGCCAATCCTCCTCTGACCTTTGAAGAAAGTCCGGGCCTTCAATCCACCTCCTACATGCCAGTAAATGATCTGCAGTCAGACCTCTGGAGGCTTCGTCAGCAGGATTGTTTTTTGAGCTGATGTACCGCCACTGAACAACATCTGTAGCTTCCCTCATAGAAGCCACTCTATTTGCCACAAAGGTGTGAAATCGTTTGGTCTCATTCTTGATGTACTTCAGCACCGTCTGACTGTCAGTCCAGAAACACGATTCCAACTGAAGTGGTAGTTCCTTACTCAGCATTTTGTCGACTTTAACGGCCAGCACGGCAGCAGTAAGTTCAAGGCGAGGAATTGTTGTCTGTTTTAATGGCCCCACTCTTGCTTTTCCCAACATAAAAGCAAGATGCACGTTCTTATCCTCGTTCACCAACCTCAAGTAAGACACTGTTGAAAAATGATGCAGTTGAGCATGAACGGGTTCTCTGAAGTCCTTCGGCTTACCACCTTAAGTTCCGCCACCCTCTCTAGGTCCTGCAGCCATCCTGTCCATTGTTGTGAGAATGTCAGGGGTATGGGTTCGTCCCAAGACATGTTCTTGCGGCACATTTCTTGCAACAGCAGTTTTGGTAGCAAGGTAAATGGTGACAAGAATCCTAATGGGTCGTATATGGAACTGATCATTGAAAGGATCCCATGTCTGGTATGTCATTGTGTTTCCACTGCCGGCTTGAATGTGAATACGTCACTTTCAGCACAGCAATTCAAACCGAGTGCCATCTCCACTGGCAGATTGTCTTGTTCCAAGTGCAGCTGTCTGATTGTTTTGGATCGCTTTTCCTCTGGAATGGACAGTACAGCCCTACTGTTGTTGATTTCAGCTGTTAAAATGGACATTTTAACAGCTGAAATCCCCCCTTTGAGCAAATGTCAATAAGGTCCACTACCAACTGCACTGCTTCCTCCTCTGTGGGCAAAGATTTTAGACAATCATCCACGTAAAAGTTGTTGAAGATGGCATCAGTCACTTCCACTTTGTAGTCATCCCCATTGTCCACTGCAGTCCTTCTCAAAGCATAGTTTGCACAACTCGGTGAAGAAAGTGCTCCAAAGATATGCACTTTCATTCGGTGCTCCACCGGACTCTGTGACGTGCCTCCCATGGGCCACCACAGAAAGCGGAGGAAACCACATGACTTTCTGATACCCTTACTTGGTGGAACATAGCCTGGATGTCAGTCGTCAGCGCGATGTTCTCCTGTCGAAATCTTGTCAAGACACCAAAGAGGGAGTTAGTGAGGTCAGGACCTTGCAAAAGTTGACAGTTTAAGGATGTTCCTTCAAACCCTGCTCCACAGTCGAAGACCACTCTCAAGGTTTTCTTCTTTGGGTGGTACACCCCGTGACGAGGAAGATACCACACCCTGCCATCTTTGCTGTCCACTTGGTCTTGAGGCACCACTTCTGCATATCCACTGTCGATCACATCAGTTAGAAATGCTGTATATTCCTCCTTGTATGTTTTATTTCTTTCAAACTTTCTTTTGAGAGATTGAATGTGTTGTTCAACTATGCACCGGTTGTTTGGCATGGTGATGTCATCCACTTTAAAGGGCTAGTCCATACAGTAATGACCTTCTTGCATACAAGTAGACTTTTCCAAGATTTCCATAAACCTCAGATCCTCCCTTAACATCTCCTGCCTTTCCTCCAGTGACTTCTCATTAAAGAGCATCCGATGTGCTCTTGCTGAATCAGAACAACAACCTCTAGCCACTCTGGTCCGTTTGATAAGACAACCCACTCCTGCTAAGGCTGAAAGTTTCTATAAGGGTTTATATTGCTGTAAACCATAGACTGTATACAAAAACTGTGAACTCACTTCTGCTTTATCTTTCAGTTGCCAACCATTCCTCTGCTTTTCAGCTAAGGTTAGCTTACGGTAGCATCCACCGGTAAAAGCCAAATGTTGTTTCACCTTGTAGTTTCTATAATTTATCACCTGTGAAAACAAACAAAAACATTTTACAAAGACACAGAGATCAATACAAAGACAACTGAAGTTCAGACTTAACATTTAAAACAGCACTGCAGCATATTGTAAATAGGAGATACTGTTGTGGCTAAGATGTGATGTCACGCCTTAACAACAACCGGATAGGTCAAACTAAACAGCTAATCAAGGGTCATAATCCAAACAAATGAGCGGAAGCATCAGCCACTGTCCGTTCAATCCGCTCCCCCAAAGTGTCAAAAGTTTTGTTGAGCAAGCGTAGATTCTGCAACCGAGCGCGCATGTTGAGCACTCACGAGCACATAGAGATGGTTGAGCGAGCACTCGTCACATCCCCATGCTCTCGAGATTGCCCTTGTGTGCGCTGAGCGGAAATGCTCCCTCGCAGTGACTTTTTCTGCTTGCGGATGCTGTCCTGTGCGCTCGCCGATCAGTTTTCCCCTCGCGGATGCTGTCCTGTGTGCTCGTATCTTGTGTGCGCAAGCTTTGACACTCATTTACCGCCACAATCTCGTCTGTGCCGTTTAGATGCGCAGAGGGTAGAGACAGCGGTGCTCTGAAAGCAAGCTTTCTTTGGCTGATTACTGTGATTTTAACATGAGTTTGTTGTTCACAATGTTTCGATCTCTATGGGAAAGATAGCGCTTTCCTTCGCACCTGTGTCTGTTGCTCTGCTCAGCTGTGACGCGAACTCTGGCAGCAAACAATTATTTTTGTTACGTTTTTAATGTGTCCAGAACATATGTTCTGCATATGTTGGTAATTGTCATTTTTGTGCTGGTTTATTGTTGTAACCACGAGTGAGGTGGCTGTTTCATTTCTTGACTCCAGCTGTATTTTGATGGAAAACTTGTGAGTCAGATTCTCATGTAGTTAAAAGGATCATTGTGGCCTCTACTTGTCAGGAGGTCTAATGATTTTCTCTCACAGCACTGCGAAAATAACAGTAATTAACAGCAGAGCATATATATCTACAAAATGCCGACTGATAAATTGGTCGGCTCTAAACCCAAAGCTTATCTCGGACATCTAGACTGAGCAAGAACTTTGAAATACAAATGAACTTTTTCTTTTAGGGAGCTTTGATGACATGAACTCTTCACTCAGAGATTTTACAGTATTATACCATGGTTAGGATGAATACTTGATTTGATCCGCTGCAGGGTGTCACATTCTGATTATCCTTATTTCAGTGAACTGAAGGATCATTGTGATGTAAACTTAGTTTCAGTGTTTGGTCACCACTAGAGGGCTCTAGAGAACAGATATTAACCTTCCTCGAGCCTCAGTGACTTACCAAATAATGTATAAGAGTAAATGTTTGTAAAAGACGATCACAATGTTCTAACAGAGCTTTTATAAAACTTTATAATATGTCAGAGAGAATCAGAGAAGCAGTGAGACAGGAGAGAGAGGAAAGTTTTTACTCACCACTTTGAATTTAATCAGTTAACCCTCGGTCCTACTAAAAGATTGCAGCATTACATTTCAATAAGTGTGTTTCTGTGAATGTTTGTAGCAGCTGTCGCAGCTTGTGTTTTCTCACCAACACAGAGATCATATCACACCTTATGAGGCCTTGAATCAACCTATCAAACAGAACACACTTGTTGTTTTTCCCATTCATTCAGACAGCTTTAGTTTGGAGACTTTATAACACAGGCCAACTCTACAACTGTACAGCTTTTGAAACTTGTAGCTGGACGATGAGGGTTGTTCTTGGTCCTCTGTTGTTGCTGCTCGGCCTGTGTGGGTCAGGGGCTCGAGGGCAGGAAGGAGGTCTTGGGGAGGGAGGTGAGATCGAGCAGAAGCAAACAACCACTGACATCTGGGCGGAGGTGAAGGAGTTAAGAGACATGGTGGTGGACCTCATGGTGGGGCTGAGGACGATTGGGGCCATCGTGAAGGAAAGCCAGAGCCAGGTGGATGAACTGAGAGCTGAACTGATCTTCACTAAGGTGCACGTGGAGCTGCTGCAGGCAGAGAATGCTGGTAGAGACTCTTTACTTTCCTGCTAAATGTTGATGTTAATGGTTTTATTGTTGTCCTTGATGTTTCTTGAAATGTGTCAGATGCATTAGATAGCTGTACCGCACTTATTGACCAATACAACAGAGGTCAGTGTGTTATTTATACTGCTTTAGAAAAGTGTTACTTAAAAATCTAAACTGTCTTGTTTTTCAGTCCAAACCACAGAACTGAAATCTTTGGAAAGTAGACTGACTGCCACTGAGAGCAGAACAAGTGAACTGGAAACAGAAAATGAAGGTATTTCACTGACAAACCTGATGGTTAAATCATTTATATGACTTGTTGTTTTCTATAGTATTACTTTACTTGTGTTGAAAGTTGCATAGTTACAGCAGTTGATCCCATACATAGGCTGTGTTCGAAATGCCATACTAAACTAGCAGTATGTACTGATTAGGCCAAAATGTAGTATGTAGTATGCAAACAAAAGCAAAATTTACAGTATGCCAAAAATACTCGGATGTCGTACTAATTCAGAAAAAATCTCCAGTATGTCAAATTCTCTTTTTCCTTTCAGTTATTCTTTGTTTTGTTTCTGTTCTTGTTTTGACCTGTACTTGTATAGAGAATAATGACACTTGTGTTATGACAAACTGTGAAATAAGTAATATTCCTAAATAAATCTAAATGGTCTTGTTTTTCAGTCCAAACCACAGAACTGAAATCTTTGGAAAGTAGACTGAATGCCACTGAGAGCAGAACAAGTGAACTGGAAACAGAAAATGAAGGTATTTTACTGACAAACCTGATGGTTAAATCATTTATATGACTTGTTGTTTTCTAAAGTATTACTTTACTTGTGTTGAAAGTTTCATAGGTACAGCCATCAGCCATCGTCATAGTTACAGCTGTTGGTCCCGTAACTCCCCTGTTCTTGCCTCCTTCCATTGGCTTCATGTGAAATTTTGTTTGCTATAAAGTAAACAATGAAATGTGTATGCATTTATAGATAGGCCTGTATGTATATGAATTATTAGACCTACATGCATTTTATTATAACTATTATTTTTTGTATATAGATTACTTTTCTTATTTTTGTTTTCTTAATAAACCTCAATCCTCTTTTTTCTTTTTCCTTTCACAGTTATTCTTTGTTTTGTTTTTGTTGTTGTTTGGACCTGTACTTGTATAGAGAATAATGACACTTATGTTTTGAAAAACTGCAAAATGAATAATAAAAATAAATAAAAAGTTTTTTAAATTTCTCTTGTTTTTCAGTCCAAACCACAGAACTGAGATCTTTGGAAAGTCTACTGAATGCCACTGAGAGCAGAACAAGTGAACTGGAAACAGTAAATGAAGGTATTTTACTGACAAACCTGATGGTTAAATCATTTATATGACTTGTTGTTTTCTATAGTATTACTTTACTTGTGTTGAAAGTTGCATAGTTACAGCAGTTGATCCCATACATAGGCTGTGTTCGAAATGCCATACTATACTAACAGTATGTACTGATTAGGCCAAAATGTAGTATGTAGTATGCAAACGAAAGCAAAATTTACAGTATGCCAAAAATACTCGGATATCGTATCAATTCAGAAAAAATCAAGTGTGTCAAATTCTCTTTTTCCTTTCAGTTATTCTTTGTTTTGTTTCTGTTCTTGTTTTGACCTGTACTTGTATAGAGAATAATGACACTTATATTTTGACAAACTTTGAAATAAGTAATATTTTAAAAAATAATAATCTAAATGGTCTTGTTTTTCAGTCCAAACCACAGAACTGAAATCTTTGGAAAGTAGACTGACTGCCACTGAGAGCAGAACAAGTGAACTGGAAACAGAAAATGAAGGTATTTCACTGACACACCTGATGGTTAAAGGGACTATATGTAAGATTTTACATATATTCATCAATCAAATATCATTCTTTGCCAGCGTGCAAAGGAATAGTAGAGGAACTGATAAACTGAGACCTTCCCCATCTTCCCCCATTGGCCCTCACAGGCTGTGAGCTGATGTATATGTAAAGCACTCGGGACGGTGTCAAGAGGATGTGACGTATCTGCACGTTCGCGAGTACCTCTGCCGAGAGCTTATTGTTCGCCACTACAGTCAACAGTGTGCAACGCGAGCCAATGCTAGCTGTCAAATGGAGATGTGGATAATGCCAACATAAAGTACACACAAGAATAAAAACAAAAATACGTTTTATCTAGTGAAGCCCGTCTGGCCAAACAGGAAGGTGACCAACGTCGGGGAAAACTAGAGTCAACATCGGCAGGGCATGTGAATCATGGAGACCTTCGACTGCTTTTGGGGATCAAAAGAGACCCACAACTTATTGTTGTCATAGAAACAAAACCCCAGTGCAGCATTTTTTCTCTCACCGGGTGCAGCGTTTTTTCTCTCGCAGCACAAGTGCTTCCTCCCAGCTCTCTCCAGCCACCCTGCCCCGCCTGGCTAATGTTCGCTAATGTTTGTGATGATTTGCTGGTTCGCCAGTGTAATTTGCCGCTTGGTTACAAAGCACAATGCCGGAGTCATGCAGTGTATTTATTTTTCGAGCTAGTTGGCAAACCTTAGCATGCTCGTTAACGTTATGATTACCAAAATACTATCTGAGTGTGTATGTCAGTTATCTAGCTTGACAAATAACTTCGACAGCTAACATGACAAACGGTGTTGATTTTGGCCAACAGTAAATTATGTAGCAGAAGAAAGCAAATGTGTGTAACTACCGATTGTTTTCTATTAGCCCATATCATTGCATTATCTGCCCTAGGCTAAGGTTAGCCAGCCAGCTGTAAGCTGGCAACAAGTTCCTCTTAGCTTGTCTGCTTTTGCAGACGATTTGCCAGTTAGGCAACGTAGCAAAACACCGTCGAGTAGATAACATCAGCGAACGCACTCAGACACCCGGGGCTGATCTGGTAATTGAGTAATTTGCCGTTTGGTTACGAAGCACAATGCCAGATTCATGCAGTGTAGTTAAGTTAGAGCTAGTTGGTTGACCTTAGCATGTTCGCTAACGTTATAACTTCACCAGCTAACATGATATTAACTTAGGTATTATGACAAACAGTGTTGATTTTGAACAACGTGATGCCGGTCAACATGATGCCGGTCAACATGATACCGGTCAATGAACACGACTCGTCAGTGAAACGTAAACAGAGCCGATGAGTTCAGAGAATGAGCATGCTCAGTTTCGTGTCTCTCAAAAACCCCGGATGCTCGTTCATGCGTATGAGTGTCTGCGCGAGCGCGTACAACAAGGTTGACTGCAGTTCCCACAATGGCCGACCGTGTCGCCAGGAATGAGGATTTTCTGAAAGTTACATATAGCACCTTTAAATCATTTATATGACTTGTTGTTTTCTATAGTATTACTTTACTTTTGTTGAAAGTTGCATAGGTACAGCCATCAGCCATCGTCATAGTTACAACTGTTGGTCCCGTTCTTATTTTTATTTTCTTAATAACCCTCAATCCAATTTTTTCTTTTTCCTTTCACAGTTATTCTTTGTTTTGTTTTTGTTGTTATTTTGACCTGTACTTGTATAGAGAATAATGACACTTATGTTTTGAAAAACTGCAAAATGAATCATTTAAAAAAAAAAAGTTTCTTAAATTTCTCTTGTTTTTCAGTCCAAACCACAGAACTGAAATCTTTGGAAAGTCGACTGAATGCCACTGAGAGCAGAACAAGTGAACTGGAAACAGTAAATGGAGGTATTTCACTGACAAACCTGATGGTTAAATCATTTATATGACTTGTTGTTTTCTATAGTATTACTTTACTTGTGTTGAAAGTTCAGCCGTCAGCCATCGTCATAGTTACAGCAGTCGATCCCATACATAGGCTGTGTTCGAAATGCCATACTATACTAGCAGTATGTACTGATTAGGCCAAAATGTAGTATGTAGTATACAAACAGAAGCAAAATTTACAGTATGCCAAAAATACCCGGATGTCGTACTAATTCAGAAAAAATCTCCAGTACGTCACATTCTCTTTTTCCTTTCAGTTATTCTTTGTTTTGTTTCTGTTCTTGTTTTGACCTGTACTTGTATAGAGAATAATGACACTTGTGTTATGACAAACTGTGAAATAAGTAATATTTCTAAATAAATCTAAATGGTCTTATTTTTCAGTCCAAACCACAGACCTGAAATCTTTGGAAAGTAGACTGACTGCCACTGAGAGCAGAACAAGTGAACTGGAAACAGAAAATGAAGGTATTTCACTGACACACCTGATGGTTAAAGGGACTATATGTAAGATTTTACATATATTCATCAATCAAATATCATTCTTTGCCAGCGTGTGAAGGAATAGTAGAGGAACAGATAAACTGTGACCTTCCCCATCTTCCTCCATTGGCCCTCACAGGCTGTGAGCTGATGTATATGTAAAGCACTCGGGACGGTGTCAAGAGGATGCAACGTATCTGCAAGTTTGCCAGTACCTCTGCCGAGAGGTTATTGTTTGCCACTACAGTCAACGGTGTGCAACGCGAGACAACGCTAGCTGTCAAATGGAGATGTGGATAATGCCAACATAAAGTACACACAAGAATAAAAACAAAAATACGTTTTATCTAGTGAAGCCCGTCTGGCCAAAAAGGAATGTGACCAACGTCGGGGAAAACTAGAGTCAACATCAGCAGGGCATGTGAATTCAGTTCCCTCAGTGGCCGACCGTGTCGCTAGGAATGAGGATTTTCTGAAAGTTACATATAGAACCTTTAAATCATTTATACGACTTGTTGTTTTCTAAAGTATTACTTTACTTGTGTTGAAAGTTGCATAGGTACAGCCATCAGCCATCGTCATAGTTACAGCTGTTGGTCCCGTAACTCCCCTGTTCTTGCCTCCTTTCATTGGCTTCATGTGCAATGTATGTTTGTTATAAAGAAAACAATGAAATGTGTATGCATTTATAGATAGGCCTGTTTGTGTATGAATTATTAGACCTACATGCATTTTATTAAAACTATTATTTTTTGTATATAGATTACTTTTCTTATTTTTATTTTCTTAATAAACCTCAATCCTCTTTTTTCTTTTTCCTTTCAATGTTATTCTTTGTTTTGTTTTTGTTGTTTTTTTGACCTGTACTTGTTGTTGTTGTGATGATGTTGATGTTTCGAAAAACTGCAAAATGAATAATAAATATAATTTTTTAATTTCTCTTGTTTTTCAGTCCAAACCACAGAACTGAAATCTTTGGAAAGTCGACTGAATGCCACTGAGAGCAGAACAAGTGAACTGGAAACAGAAAATGAAGGTATTTTACTGACAAACCTGATGGTTAAATCATTTATATGACTTGTTGTTTTCTATAGTATTACTTACTTATGTTGAAAGTTGCATAGGTACAGCCATCGTCATAGTTACAGCAGTTGATCCCATACATAGGCTGTGTTCGAAATGCCATACTATACTAGCAGTATGTACTGATTAGTTCCAAATGTAGTATGTAGTATGCAACCAAAACGAGAGTTACGTATGTAACTATGGCTCTATGGATTCTGGATGACCGCTAGAGGCAGTGCTTAACACTGGATGGTATCCATCTCGTGCTTGCGCAGGTCGTGTATTCAATATCAATAAAGCCAAGATTCTGAGTGACAGAGAACTCTGGCGGTCATCCAGAATTCATAGAACCATAGTTACATACATAACTCTTGTTCTATTTCATTCTTACTGACCGCCAGAGGCTGGATGACTATTACCAACATAGTCACATGGAATCAGTACCCACCTTACCGGGAACGGCCTGAGGGTTCCTGAAAAACAGCTGCCACCACTGCGCGGGGAGAAGCGACACTGACCCTGTAATAATGGGCAAAGGTGCACGGTGAAGCCCAGCTGGCCGCGGCACAAATCTCATTTAGATGCACCCCCCGTAGTGCTGCCCAGGAAGTGGAGACACTCCTGGTTGAGTGGCCTCTGATATTGAGAGGCAGAGGCAGTCATTTTGACCTGTCTGTCTCCACGGTTTCAACAATCCACCTGGAAAGTCTCAGTTTGGACAGGGCGTGCCCTTTTCTAGGGCCCCCATAGCAGACATACAGACCATCAGAGTGGCGAAAGCCAGAAGTTGCCTGTATATAATGTCTCTTGAGTCCACGATGGTTGGACTACCTCCCGATCACATGCCATTAGGAGTGGGTCAGGCCTCTCAGGGGCCATACCCAAAGCTGCAGGTGTCCGGGCCCCGGATGCCAGATTTGGCCCCCCAGCTGTGAGAGCAGGTCTCTCCTCCTGGGCAGGCACCATGGATCCCTGTCCAGAAGCCTGTACATCACTTGAAACCAGGGTCTCCCTGGCCAGTTCGGGACACCAACAGGAGTCTGTGGTTGCCTTGCTGAACTCCGTGTAGCGTTACCGCTATGAGTGGAAATGGTGGAAAAGCATAAAGGAGGTGATCTGGCCATGGGTGTGCCAGGGTATCCTGTCCCAATGGACTTGTTGTCTCTGTCATTGAGAACCAGAGGTCGAGGAGTGTCGAGGACTCCGAGGTAAACAAGTCCACCTCTGCTGTGCCATATTTGCCCCAGTGAACCAACTGTGCCGTGCCACAGCTTGGAGCACATCTGCTGTACTTAGCATGTGGAAGGGCAACACTTTTATAAATTCGTTCAGCCCTCGTAAGTCCAGTATAGGGCAAAACCCACCCTCTTTCGTGGGAATCAAAAAATAAACTGTGTAGAACCCACCTTGCTGTGTCGAAAAATCTACGCCTTTGATGGCCTCCTTCTCCAGGAGGGTGGATATTTCCTGGCTGAGTGCCTGAGACTTTGTTGGATCGCTGACTATGGTCAGTTGGATCCCACTGAAAACTGGGGGCCGATGTCGGAACTGGAGATTGTACAATTGAGAAAGCGTAGTCACTACCCAAGGGTCTGTAGTGCAGCTCTCCCAGAAGCTGAGGTGCTGCTGGGAGAAGCGTCCGGCAGCTGACCCCAAGCACTCGGGGCCTGCCTGCCTGGCCCTTTGGCCCCTGGAGGGGCGATGCCCAGCCCCGCAACCCCTCACGCTGGAGGTTTGCAGGGACTGGGACAGGGCTAATATCAGGTGGGACAGGGAGTTCCCAACATGGCCCATGCGTGCTGCCGTATCGTAGCACTTTGTTAGAAGGTCATCAGTAATAAGACACTGTGGCCTGGAACAACGAACATCAGGTCTCAATACCTCCTCGGATGACACAATCAGGGATGCAATTGATGGCTCCACAGCTGGCATGCGGTCCAGTCCGTAACCGCTGGCATTTTGCATGGAAGCCAGGACACTGCTGTCACTGGTATGGTGAGAAAGGGATTTGGGGTCTGGCCAGCATTTGTGGACCTCCTCAATGAATGGCTGGGAGGGCGGCACAGAAAAAATAGCCTGCGGCGGTAACCGCCTCAAGAATGCACTAACTGGAGTGCCTGCTGCTGGAGCCTCATCCAACCCTAAGCGTGCCAGTGCCATGCAGAAAACTGGCTTAACTGTGGTTTGGGCAGTTTCCAAGCCCGCCCTAGACCCACTTCCAGACCACCGGGAACAGGTGTCGGAAGCATATGTGGAAGCCTCCCCTTCTCCCAGTCCAGGCCTTTCCTCACAAAACTGGCTGCAGGAAGCCCTTGTAAACAGGGCGTCCTCAACCCATCCTCGTGGGTTAGGAGCCTGAGGGCTGTGCACTGGGACTGAAGTCCCACTGCCAGGCTGAAGATTAAGGAGCAAATCCTTAAACACTGCAAACTCGGAGGTTAGTGTGTCGACTTTGGCTGTCAAAAAGTCGACTTTCTTGGCCTTCTTTTTTGGTGGAGCACTCCTAGGTGGAGAGCCTCCTCGCACTGAAGCCACACCAGATGGAGGCAGCTCGCCCTCAAGCTGCAGTTCAAGCTCTACCTCAGCCAGGCGGGCTACCTTTAGCCCAAGCGGCATATAACTGCAGTTCATGCATTGACTGTCAGACAGCCCCTCCCTCAGGTGGACAACACCGAGACATGTGGGGCATTCATCATGTCCATCTGCAGCTAGCAGTGGAGCCATGCAGGTGCAGCAAGCATGTGAGCCTGACATGATAGGACCAGACTGCGTATAATTTCCTTCCTTCACTTAGTTCACTGATTACTTGGGAGCGTACACACTCTTTAGTAACAGATTACTCTGGAGCGAAAGCACTCTTTAATAACACATACTCTTCATAATAGATTACTCAGAAGCTAAAGTACTCTTAAGTAATATAGCAGCAGAATATACTTACTATGGCGAGCGACAATCCGCCAATCACAAAATAGAGTAATTCTCACTAATAAAACTTAAATCACCACTAAGATAATGTTACACTACACACTGTAGGTAAATAACATGCTTTGACAAGCGAAAGCAATCATCAGGGTGCTATACTTTAAGTGCAACAAAGGAAGCCTTTGTCCACTAGCAAAACACATGCTACTGGGGAGCATCCGCTCTGAAATCACAATTGAGGAACATAATACATGCTTTAACGAGCGAAAACAATCGTCAGGGAGCTGTGTATTAACTACAACAAATATGTTGTCTCTCAACAAAGCTTCTTCCTGGAAAAAGAAATCAATAAAGCAACCCGCACAGGCTAGTGTTATACTGATGCCAGCCTTTGCTGCTCACTGCAAGCGCAAACACTCAGTTCAGCGACTGTAAAGTTTAGAGGAAACCCGAAAACAGGCCCCTACAGAAAGAATATATCAACGTTATGTTACTTTAGAGCTAACAAAAGGAGAATACTTGCACTTCCAGCCAAACTTCAGAGCCGGCGAAGACACCCTCGTTTGCCTACATGAAAAAATCTAAATGGTCTTGTTTTTCAGTCCAAACCACAGAACTGAAATCTTTGGAAAGTAGACTGAATGCCACTGAGAGCAGAACAAGTGAACTGGAAACAGAAAATGAAGGTATTTCACTGACAAACCTGATGGTTAAATCATTTATATGACTTGTTGTATTACTTTACTTATGTTGAAAGTTGCATATGTACAGCAGTTGATCCCACCAGCAGGGATCAACAGCAGTCGAAAAGGTGGACAGCAGCAGAAGAGCAGAGGGGGCGCTATAGCTAAAGAAGCAGCTTTTTGCTATTGGCGGGTTATCGTTTACTTCTGCTTTCCAAAACCGGAAACTGGCGGCTGGCGTTGTATACTGCAAAATTAATTTGAAAAGCTCCATACTACACACTACTGCCAAACGCAGTACGCAGTATATAGTATATATTATGTAGTATCTTATTTTTAACACAGCAAGAGACTGTATAAAAAGATGGACGACATGACGGCTCTTTGAAACTGAAGCCAAAACATTTCTAGCGCCCCCTGCTGACTGGCTGCAGTATAGGTCATAAAGCCCGCCTCCTCCATGTTATCAGATGGGAAATGTGTCAAACTGTAAAATCAAAATGCACGCCAAATAATTTTTTCTCAAACATGGTCTCTGTCATTATAGTTAGTTCCGTCACGCTGATTTAAGTCCAAGTGTTCATTTTTCTGACAAAATAAGTTTTAATTCGTTATTTAATGCTGTAAAAAGGATGATTGACAGCTCTGTTGACAAATATGGCTCCTGCAGCCGATCTGTTCCGGACTAGCAGAGTTGAGGAGGAACGGCGAGAGGAGACGTAACTAAAACAATCACTACAGTCATTGAAGTTTCCATATCTGTGAATGTCTGCTTCAGACCAACACAAGAAGCTGTTCTGCTGTTGAAGCTGTAGTAGGTAACATTATTAAAACAAACTTTTTGTCATATTTGCTCAAACTGTCACTTTAAACATGCTGTAGTGCATGAGAGAGATAATCTCTAATAAAAATCATGTTCCTCTGGCTCCTCCTACTGCTCCTAATGACATTTGTAAGAATCCAACGCTTTGAAACACACAACCAATCAGAGCCGAGAAAGTCTTTAGGGCTGCTGTCAATTACACGTTGCGCAGCACCACTACTCCGGGCATGCTCACATGGTCAAGCTCAATTTCTTCAGTGTGCGCAGCGTCAGCCGGTTTGTGTCCACAAGGGCTGAAAAGCAACCACCAGGAATGAAAAAACTGCCCATCCCTCTATTGGCAACAAGGCTTAAACTACAAAGACCGTTAAACCGAAGAAGAGAAATTAGGAAAGCAAGCAAAAAGAAAGAGTTGGACTGAGACACAAATGAAATGAGAGTAAACATTGAAACATTGGACAGTTCTGCTTGACAGGTAATTACCCCAGCTTCATTTCTGCTGTATTTGTTTCACATTGCTAAGATGTCTGCGGTTACTGTGACGCTGTGTTATGTTGGTGTTGCAGTCGGACTAACGTTAGCTTGTTCTCAATGTGGCTGCTGTTCATTGTTTCATGGCGGGGTGGCTGAAAATATCTCTGTGAAGTGCCCAGGCAGTGTGAGCGTTTCAGACTTTCTCCCGATAGTTCTGTGTGCCTGTGCTCTCACAGCTAAATGTTCACAACATCAGTGAGATAGTGAGTTGACGCTGTTTTTTCCACAGTCTCTGTTAGCAAACTAAGTGCTGATGGTTTTGCCGCCTGTTTGATGTGTATCTGCTTCGATAGTGTTGGTGGTATAATACAACGGCTGCGGTTGTTGTCATTTCACGTTTTTACATAGAGTATATCTGGCTGCTTCAATTGCTGTGGGTACTAGCCTGCATGCGCATGACAGCCTCCTCTGAGGGGAGGGCTTTTAAAGCAGGACTGAGCGCCACGGAGAGAGAGGGGGAGGGACCTGGAGGTTGTAATCTTTCAAAGTTTAAAGCAAAGTCCGCTCTCTTCTCCATCTTACCTACTGCAGCTTTAAATACGCCAACGTGTGGGATCTTTGCTGTTTGTTTTTTTTCAGTAAATTAAATGTGTGTGTTTTGGTTAGCTGAAGTGGCTAAGGTGGCTCCACCCGCCGATCTCTACTGTGCAGCTCTGGCTCCAAATGACGTCACCATCGCAAGATGGCAGCTCCTATCACGGGGGCTATTTTGGCATCAATTTCGTACAATGAGAGCAGATGGAGACGCGTTGTCCATCTTTATATACAGTCATTGGTCCCATATCTTTCTTGTTCTTGCTCCAGCTACATTTCTCATCTCCTCGTTCCATACTCCACTCCTCTTCCACTCTGATCATCGCACTTCGGCCTTCTATCCATCCCTCGCTCTGAGTGCAAAATGAAAGGTGATCGCTCCTTTGCTGTTTTAGCCCCCACCCTCTGGAATCAACTTCAATTTGGATTCAATCCCTTCTTGTGTTTAAGTGTGTTCTCGTTTTTTGCCTGTTTCTTAATATGTTGTTTTTTGTTTTCCATTCCTGTTTATGTGAAGCACTTTGTTACCAAGTGTTTTCAAAGTGCTTTATAAATAAAGTTTGAATTACTTACATGGTCTGATATAATTTTTGTTTCAATTTAAAATTGAAAAACAGGAAAAGAAGTTGACAATATTGATACCAACAATGATGTCTGTTGATGTATCAGTGTTTACAACAGCAGTTTATTATCGGGTAGTTTTAGACGGATGTGTTATGGCTTTAATCTGAATCAGAATTATACTAAAGTTTAAGTTTCTCACACTAAACCTTTACCACACAAGTGTCAGACAACAAATGACTTGTAGTAAACGATGGAGCATGTTTACGTCTACAGTAGTTTCTTGTAGATTTTCTTGTATTTTGATGGCTGTTCTCTTATACTCTGTTATTTCATTAACTCCAGATCTGCAGAGTGAACTTGTCATTAGTAAGGCCAGGATCGACCAGCTGGAGAAAGACAATGCAGGTGATGATTGTGCTACACACACACACACACACACACACACACACATAGAATTACATATCTAGTGCAGCCCAAATGTGATACTGTACATTTCTTTTTTTGTGTTAACAGAGAAACCAAAGGTGGCCTTTTACACGACTCTGACTGACTCAAAAGATGTTGGACCATTCAACACAGATATAACACTTAAATTCAGCAAGGTCTTCACCAACATTGGCAATGCTTACAATCCAGCTACAGGTAAGACTGAACAATACATACATGCAGTCATATAAATCCAGATAAATCAATTGTTGCTGATTTTCATTTTCTACTCTTACTCTGTAGGTTTCTTCACTGCACCAGTCAAAGGGGTCTACTACTTACAGTTCACTTTGTCTGGCTACCAAACAGGTTATATGGGTGTACAAATGTACAAGAATAACCAAAGGATTCTTTTTAATGGGGAGTATAAAGTAGACAAAGATTTGGAATACTTCACTAACTCTGTTATCTTGGAGCTGATGGCAGGAGATGAAATTCACCTGGTTCTCCCATTTGGCTATTCTCTATATGACAATGGGAATAACCAGAGCTCCTTCAGTGGCTCCCTTCTCTTCCAGCTGTAAGGGTGCTGTACAGGCTGCTGTGGGGTTGATCTCTCTTGATTGGTTTTACTGCAAGAAAGATTTGTGTGAATTGACTCTGAGATAAAATAATGTGACTCTGAATCTCTTTGCTTTTGTGTCATCACATTTTTTGGATTCAGTTTGTTATCACTGAGTGTAGGTCTTCACAGAGAATCTGCAGTGATGTTCACATTATGTAACAATTTCAAGGGGCTATATGTATCAAATATCATTTTTTATTGCCAATGTGTGAAGGGATAGTAGAGGAACTGATAAATTGAGATCTTCCCCAACTTCCTCCATTGGCCCTAACAACCTGTGGGCTGATTTTTATGTAAAGCACTCGGAGCGTTTTTTCCGGGAAACAAGAGGATGTGACGTACAAGAGGATGTGACATATCGTGCAACACGAGAAAACGCAAGCTGTGAAATGGAGATGGATAATGCCAACAAACGACCGGCACCCACAACAACACCAACACAAACTACACACAAGAATAAAAACAAAAAAAAGTTTTATCTAGTGAAGCCCAACATCTAGTGAAGTCAACATCGGCAGGGCATGTGAATCATGGAGACCTTCGCTTGCTTTTGGGGATCAAAACAGACCCACAACTAGTTGTTGTCATAGAAACAAAACCCGCTTGCAGCGTTCTCTCACGGGGTGCAGTGTTTTTTCTCTCACCGCACAAGTGCTTCATCCCAGCTCTCTCCAGCTGCCCTGCCTGGCTAATGTTTGATGATGTTTGTGATGATTTGCTGGTTCACTGGTGTAATTTGCCGTTTGGTTACGAAGCACAATGCCGAAGTCATGCAGTGTATTTATGTTCAAGCTAGTTGGCTAACCTTAGCATGCTTGCTAACGTTATGATTACCAAAATACTATCCAAGTGCATATGTCAGTGTTGTCATTCTAGCTTGACAAATAACTTCGCCAGCTAACATCATATTAACTTTGGTATTTTGACAAACAAACGACTCGTCAGTGAAAAGTAAACAGAGCTGGTGAGTTCCAAGATTGAGCATGCTCAGTTTCGTGTGTCTTCGGCAAAATCCCCGGATGCTCGTTCATGCGTGCGAGTGCATACGAGAAGGTTGACTGCAGTTCCCTCAACGGCCGACCGTGTCGCTAGGAATGAGGATTTCCTGAAAGTTACAAATAGCACCTTTAAAATCAGCATCAAACTCTCTTTGAAACCAGTCAGCTATCAAAACTAGAAGCATGCCTCAAGGATATAAAGATCTGGATGACTAGAAACTTTCTGCTACTTAATTCTGACAAAACTGAAGTGATTGTGCCCGGCCCCAAACACCTTTGAGATTCTTTCTCTAATGATATAGCTGCCCTAGATGGCATCAGCCTGGCATCCAGCACTGTAGGAATCTGGGAGTTCTATTTGATCAGGATATGTCCTTCATCTCCGTCATAAAACAAATTACAAGGACAGCCTTTTTTCTCCTTCGCAAAAAAAATCTGACACATCTTGGGCCCTATCGTCCACCCGGCGCAAAGTGTGCAGCGCAAGTGTCATTGCTATCTTCCACCCGGTGCAGTTGTCATTTTCCCAGCCAGCACCCACATTGCGTAGATAGCAAGTGATCTTGCGCCACCGTTAACACATGGGTGTGTTGGTTTTGAAATGAAGGTCAGACAAACTGGTGGCGCTTTGTTATCTTGAGGATGCAGAAAGTGACTGCGCCTTAGACCAACAAAAACCTGGTCTAAAGTCTGTGGTGCAATCTGTGTTTGCTATTCAAAGGGCGCATCATGGGCGTACATTGGAGAGTTCACAACACGAGTCTGTGCTTGACACTCACACGGGGACGCACAGCAGCGCTTCTACTCATGAGGAAAAAGCAGTGTGTTTGCAGATACAGCGAAAAAACGATGTTTAAGGGACAGACTGCAAGCCTTTGTGTCCCTCCTCAGAGCCTGGATGTAACCGTGTTTTAAAGACCCATTGGATGGTAGCATAATAAGGGACCTTTAAATCATGATACTGCTTTCGGTGAAGGAAGACGTGGATAAGCTCAACGCTGCCTCCACACACACCTGCTTCACCTCAGGGAGATTCCTGCTCGAGCCACGCACGGGCCAAAAACTACAGAGACAGACACAAAGCTCTCCATAATGCGCGCTCATTCTGACGCCAGTCTCTCTCATACACGCAGAAACAGACTCACACTCATACACACACACACACACACACGCAACTAAAAGGTACATTTATTACAATCCTCAAACGTAACTCCCTGTGGCACCAACAATTGTGCCCACAGATATTAAAACACTGTCCAGTGTCAATTACCCAGTTACGCACACAGGAGACAATACAGCCATGTGATCCAGCAGCAACATTAAGTAAATAAACACTTACAACTACCTTTCTTTGATGGTCAGCACACAGAACTTTAATAAACATAAGATCCTGTCCGTCTGGAGATTTAAATCATTAATGCTGTGCCTCGTGCGTAAATGTAGGAGCATGCCTCTTCATTTTTGTTTCTGTTGGGCAGTGGCATTGCTTCACTGGCTTTAACATCAATACATGCTTCGACATGGATCATACAGTGACCTGTGTTTTTTCTGTGTGTTCAAGGACACAGTGGAAAGAAATAAGTTGAATATGCAGGTCGGGGTCCGGTTTATATGAGAATGACTGAAATCCGCTGTGTAAATAGCAATACACCTGCCTGCAGGCCCCAGGCTCTTAAAGGGAATGAGCGCTGACACTCTGATTGGTTTGACTCATGTTATGCCTAAAACATGCCTATGAGTAATCCAGGGACTTAAGCCAACCTCTTTGCGCCTTGCACCTCAGTTTGCGGCCAGAGTGTGCACCGTGTAACTAGCAAAAGTGCGTCAGAGACGCCCTAAGTCACTCTCGCCTTCAGTCGTCTAAATTGGGCCCCTTGTCTCAAAACGATGCAGAAAAACTAGCCCATGCATCCGTTACTTCTCGGTTGGATTATTGTAATTCGTTATTATCAGGCTGCTCCAATATGTCTCTAAAGACTCTTCAGCTGGTACAAAATGCTGCAGCACGTGTACTTACAAGAACTATGAAAAGAGATCACATCTCTCCTGTGTTAGCCTCTCTGCTCTGGCTTCCTGTGAAATCTAGAGTAGAATTTAAAATCCTTCTTCTCAAAGCTCTTAATGGTCAGGCATCATCATATCTTAAAGAACTCATAGGGCCATATTACCCCTCTAGAACATTGCGCTCCCAGGATGCAGGCCTGCTTGTGGTACCTAAAGTCTCCAAGGCCCAATCCCAATCTCCACCCTAAAGCCTCAGCACTGAACACTCACAGACTTTAATGGCGTCAGGCGTGCAGTGCATGAGGACAACCTAATGCAGATCAGCATTTAACCACATGCATTAGTTTTAAACTTTTTTTAAACTTTGAAATACAAAAATACCAGTGAATTTAGTCTTTAAGGGAGCTTTGATGACATGAACTCTTCACTCAGAGATTTTACAGTATTATACCATGGTTAGGATGAATACTTGATTTGATCCGCTGCAGGGTGTCACATTCTGATTATCTTTATTTCAGTGAACTGAAGGATCATGTGATGTAAACTTAGTTTCAGTGTTTGGTCACCACTAGAGGGCTCTAGAGAACAGATATTAACTTTCCTCGAGCCTCAGTGACTTACCAAATAATGTATGAGAGTAAATGTTTGTAAAAGACGATCACAATGTTCTAACAGAGCTTTTATATAACTTTATAATATGTCAGAGAGAATCAGAGAAGCAGTGAGACAGGAGAGAGAGGAAAGTTTTTACTCACCACTTTGAATTTAATCAGTTAACCCTCGGTCCTACTAAAAGATTGCAGCATTACATTTTCCATAAGTGTGTTTCTGTGAATGTTTGTAGCAGCTGTTGCAGCTTGTGTTTTCTCACCAACACAGAGATCATATCACACCTTATGAGGCCTTGAATCAACCTATCATAGAGAACACACTTGTTGTTTTTCCCATTCGTTCAGACAGCTTTAGTTTGGAGACTTTATAAGACAGGCCAACTCTACAACTGTACAGTTTTTGAAAGTTGCAGCTGGACGATGAGGGTTGTTCTTGGTCCTCTGTTGTTGCTGCTCGGCCTGTGTGGGTCAGGGGCTCGGGGGCAGGATGGAGGTCTTGGTGAGGGAGGTGAGATCGAGCAGAAGCGAACAACCACTGACATCTGGGCGGAGGTGAAGGAGTTAAGAGACATGGTGGTGGAGCTCAAGGTGGAGCTGAGGACCATGGCGGCCATAGTGAAGGAAAGCCAGAGCCAGGTGGATGAACTGAGAGCTGAGCTGATCTTCACTAAGGTGCATGTGGAGCTGCTGCAGGCAGAGAATGCTGGTAAAGACTCTTTACTTTTCCTGCTAAATGTTGATGTTAATGGTTTTATTGTTGTCCTTGATGTTTCTTGAAATGTGTCAGATGCATTAGATAGCTGAACCGCACTTATTGACCAATACAACAGAGGTCAGTGTGTTATTTATACTGCTTTAGAAAAGTGTTACTTAAAAATCTAAACTGTCTTGTTTTTCAGTCCAAACCACAGAACTGAAATCTTTGGAAAGTCGACTGACTGCCACTGAGAGCAGAACAAGTGAACTGGAAACAGAAAATGAAGGTATTTCACTGACAAACCTGATGGTTAAATCATTTATATGACTTGTCGTTTTCTATAGTATTACTTTACTTGTGTTGAAAGTTGCATAGGTGCAGCCGTCAGCCGTCGTCATAGTTACAATCTCCCCTGTTCTTGCGTCCCTCTTCCTGTGAAATTCAGAATAAACTACAAGATCCTGTTACTTACATACAAAGCACTGCATGACCTCACTCCCAGCTACATTTCTCATCTCCTCGTTCTTCCACAACTTGAACTTCCACAATCTATCAGATCTGCAGAATCTTTGGATTGCTTTAAGAAGCAGCTAAAAACTCCTGTTGTTGTATGGACAAGCCTTCTTATTACTCTCAATTCTTGTCTCATGTTGGAGATTTTTTGTTCTTCTCAAATGGGATATTTTCTTGAAACATTTTATTTGGGGAGGGAGAAAAGCCTGCATTAAACTCAAGACATTAAATATATATATACAGTATATTGATGTATTGATAAATATATATATGTATATACAATATATATATCTTGGGGACTAGCAGTCCCACACTTAACTATTACATAGCTGGTCAAATAAAAGCAATCCTAGTCTGGATAAACAGTAACAGGAGGAAAATGGAAATTGTACAAATGGAGAAATCATTGAATTAACTCATATTTACCAAAATAACAAACATAATTGCTGTCAAATAATATTATCTGTATAAGTAACACAAACAGAGCCTGGGTTAAACTAACAAGAGCATATGTAATATGTGTAACACCACATGGAAGACCACAAGCTCCTTATTTTGGAGGGAGTTTTCCTGCAAACTTTGACTAAGATTTTTCAAAGCACCTATCATACAATCAAAATATTATAAAGAAACCACAACCAGCTGCTAGCGTACTTGTGGAGAAGACAAAGCCAATCACACTCATACATTATATTCATGTCCAGTCTTAAACAGTTTTTGTCCAACAGAATGGGGGGAAATCGATAACATATTTGAAGGCGCTCTCTCCCTGGGTCCAGACAACCTCTTTGAGTCAAGATGGGAGACGATCACCAAAACTGCAAAATCGAATTATGTGTATGTGTGTGAGTGTGTGTCTTAAGTGGTAGGGGGTGTGCTTAAGGGTATTCTATATGTGTAAGATTGAAATATACTTGATTATATGGAGGTATGTTTGGAAGGATGTGTGTTTCTGTGTAAGGATTTTTAGATACGTTGCTAAGGTATTAGATTCAGGTCAGGAACAAATAGTGAAGAACAAGAACACGACACAATGAACCCACTTCCAAATGAAAATGTGTTTTTGTTTGTTATAAAGTAACCAATCGAATGTGTATGACCGTTTTTATAGATAGGCCTGTATGTGTATGAAATATTAGACTTACATGCATTATTATTATAACTATTATTTTTCTTATATTATAGTATATGTATAATATACGTGTATTTTATATACATACATTATTTTTCTTATTTTTATTTTCTTTTAACCGCTCATCGTCATTTTTCTTTTTCCTTTCAGTTATTCTTTGTTTTGTGTTTGTTGTTCTTTTGACCTATAGCCTGCTATAGAGAATAATGACACTTATGTTTTGACAAACTGTGAAATCAGTAATATTAAAGAAAACTACAGAACTGAAATCTTTGGAAAGTAGACTGACTGCCACTGAGAGCAGAACAAGTGAACTGGAAACAGAAAATGAAGGTATTTCACTGACAAACCTGATGGTTAAATCATTTATATGACTTGTTGTTTTCTATAGTATTACTTTACTTGTGTTGAAAGTTGCATAGGTACATGGTCTGATATAATTTTTGTTTCAATTTAAAATTGAAAAACAGGAAAAGAAGTTGACAATATTGATACCAACAATGATGTCTGTTGATGTATCAGTGTTTACAACAGCAGTTTATTATCGTGTAGTTTTAGACGGATGTGTTATGGCTTTAATCTGAATCAGAATTATACTAAAGTTTAAGTTTCTCACACTAAACCTTTACCACACAAGTGTCAGACAACAAATGACTCGTAGGAAACGATGGAGCATGTTTACGTCTACAGTAGTTTCTTGTAGATTTTCTTGTATTTTGATGGCTGTTCTCTTTTACTCTGTTATTTCATTAACTCCAGATCTGCAGAGTGAACTTGTCATTAGTAAGGCCAGGATCGACCAGCTGGAGAAAGACAATGCAGGTGATGATTGTGCTCCACACACACACACAAACACACAAAGAATAACATATCTAGTGCAGCCCAAATGTGATACTGTACATCTCTTTTTTTTGTGTTAACAGAGAAACCAAAGGTGGCCTTTTACACGGCTCTGACTGATTCAGGACTTGTTGGACCATACAGCTCAGATATAACACTTAAATTCAGCAAGGTCTTCACCAACATTGGCAATGCTTACAATCCAGCTACAGGTAAGACTGAACAATACACACATGCAGTCATATAAATCCAGATAAATCAATCGTTGCTGATTTTCATTTTCTACTCTTTCTCTGTAGGTTTCTTCACTGCACCAGTCAAAGGGGTCTACTACTTACAGTTCACTTTGTCTGGCCACAGTGCAGGTCTTATGGGTGTATATATGTACAAGAATATCCAAAGGGTTATTTATAATGATGAGACTAAAGAAGAGGCAGGTTTGGAATACTTCACTAACTCTGTTATCTTGGAGCTGAAGGCAGGAGATGAAATTCACCTGGTTCTCCCATCAGGCAATTCTCTATTTGACAACTGGAATAACCACAGCACCTTCAGTGGCTCCCTTCTTTTCCTGCTGTAAGGATGCTGTACAGGCTGCTGTGGGGTTGATCTCTCTTCAGTGATTTTACTGCAAGAAAGATTTGTGTGAGTTGACTCTGAGATAAAATAATGTGACTCTGAATCTCTTTGCTTTTGTGTCATCACATGTAAACATCATTTTAATAAAACAGTTTTTTGGATTCTGTTTGTTGTCATTGAGTGGAGGTCTTCACAGAGAATCTGCACTGATGTTTTTAATATATTTAATAATCAAATTCAATCAATCAAATATTATTTGTATTGCGCCAAATCATAACCAAAGTTATCTCAAGACACTTATATACGTCTATACTGTACTCTTTTTTTATTTAGAGAGAGAGCCAACATGAATCAACCACGAGTAGCACTTAGCAACATTCGGCACACTGGCAAGGAACAACTTCCTTTTATTGGGTAAAAACCTCGAGCAGAACCAGACTCATGTTGAACAGCCGTCTGCCTCGACTGGATGGGTCGAAAAATGGGACAGAGGGAGATGCAGGAAAGAGACAGGCAGAGAGAGCAACAACAACATATGTTCTTGCTACAACAACAACATATGTCCTTGCTACATCAACATAAACAACAACAACAGATATTAACACTTAATAAAACAACAATTAAGTTTTTTTAATTCTGTTTGCTATCACTGAGTGTCACTATAAAGGAATGCACAGGAAGAAATAAACAGTGAATTAATGGTATTGATTGTTAGAAGGGATGCAACTGTCCATCCATCCATTATCTATACCGCTTGTCCTGTTCAGGGTCACAGGGCGACTGGAGCCGATTCCAGCAGTCATTGGGTGAGAGGCGGGGTACACCCTGGACTGATCGCCAGTTAATCTGGATGTTACTTTTATATAATAGAAACAAAACGTCACGTTTTGTGTGTCCTTGCCTTAGTGCTTCACCACATTTCTTTGTTTTTAATATATGTATTTTTAAAAAGGGTGAATAGATTCTAGAGTGAGTTAGATTCTCTAAGAATTCTCTATAAGTTCTCCTTCCCTCCTTAAACTGTCTAAATGGCAATGACGGATCCGCTCAGACCACACTGTGATTACACTCTAAAAAGAATTTAAGTAAGTGGATGAAGGAGAGAGTTTCCCCTCACAGGGACTCATCACAACACGATGTCCAACAGCCACAGGAATATCAGATTTGGATAAAAGAGTATTCAGAGAGTTCATTTCAACCTGAGATAGGTTCACAACCTGTTAAACTACAGAAACCCTGAGACTGTCTCTCACATCTGTTTCAGCTCAGAACAGTCTGATGGCGTTGGGCACGCAGATTAGAGTGATAGAAAGGAAGGGGCACGGGTACATTTAGAGACTCGATTGCGTTCTATGCAGCGCTGACTGCTGAAATCACGTCCTACACAGAGAGAAGGAGAGAAAAGGCCTTTGAAAGGGTTTCGCTGTGAAGGCATTTAAAGGAGTGAAGTAATTGGATGCTGAAGGCCTCGTCTCAGCAAAAGCAAGAATGCAATCCCTGATCTTTCCATAAGTGTGAGGCATGTGTTGAGGGTGAAGTCAGGTGACAGTATCTTTGTATCTTTCTTTCACTCTACATGGTACATCCAACAGGAACAGTATAAGGGGCATTTTTTCTGAAGAATTGTATCTTTGGAAGGAGTCAAGTTACACACAGGTACCAGGGGACCTGCACACTGCTTCTTCAGAGGTATTGATCCTTAATGGCTACTCTGCTCCACTGCAGATGAAAGCGTGCTGCTTCCCTGCTCTGGATCACCCTGGTGAGGAATGAATGAAGGCCTGAGAAAGAAATAAAGGCTCAACAGAAGAATGTAATCCAGACTTTTACTCCAAAGCAATTGGCTCTGCGGTTTAAAGCACAGGAGACAAGACCTGGGCAGGATGCTCCTCACATATGCTCATTCAGTTTAATTGACTGCAGCTGAGTTAAGATTATCTGAACATTTCATTCAAACATGTCACAGTTAATCTAGTATGTTTTAACACTTGTTCAAATGAATGTGGGCACCCCCTTTCCACTTTGCAGTCTCCTCTTCCTATCCCCTTTCTCTCCCTCTCTCAAAAAAAAATATAGACACATGTAAAATGATGAGGGTTAAAAAACCACAATGATGTAAACTGTGAACTTTTGTTTGTGTAGTACTTTTGGACCGTAATCAGATTTACAATCAGTCATATTATAATTTGGTTTAGCTCAGGGCACAAAGTCCTGTTGATTTAGAGAAATAGTTGTACATCATGGGAGATATTTTACACACCTTCTTTATAAGAGTTAGATGAGAAGATCAAAACCACTATCATGGCTGTGCGTCAGGTGTATAGAGCTGCAGGAATGATTGTTAAACATGGAATCAGTTAGATTTAGTCACTTCTGCTTTTCTAGTATAAACTTTTCAGAACCCATCACAGCACAGAGACTGCCCTTCTCAAAGTCACTAACGACCTCCTCCTCTCCTCTGACACCCACTCCCTAATTATCCTCTTCCTTCTCGACCTTAGTTCAGCCTTCGACACCATCAATCACTCCATTCGTCTCACCCGCCTTGAATCCTCCCTCAGCATCACCGGAACTGCCCTCTCCTGGTTCAAATCCTACCTCTCCAACCGCAACCAGTTCATCAGCATCAACAAATCCACCTCTAAAACAGCCTCTCTCTCTCAAGGCATCCCCCAAGGCTCAGTGCTCGGTCCCCTTCTCTTTATCCTCTACATGCTTCCCCTTCGTCACATCATACACCGCCATGGCCTCCATTTTCACTGTTATGCCTGCGACACCCAGCTCTACATCTCCACCAAATCCATCACTGCTGGCACTGACTCCACCATCACAAACTGCCTTATGGACATCAAAACCTGGATGCAAGCAAACTTTCTCAAACTCAACAGCAACAAATCAGAAATCCTCATCATCAGCCCCAAATCACTCATCACATCCTGCCCCGACTTCACCCTTTGTATTGATGGCTCCACTGTTCCTGCTTCCACCCACATCCGCAACCTTGGTGTCATCTTTGATCAGTCTCTCTCCTTTGAACATCACGTCAACTACCACCAAAACTGCCTTCTTCCATCTGAAAAACATTGCCCGTCTTCGCCCCTCCCTCACCTTCTCAGCCTCTGAAACACTCATTCACGCCTTCATCACCTCACGACTGGACTAGCATCCTCTACGGCACATCCTCCAAAATCCTCAACAAACTGCAATACATCCAAAACTCTGCCGCCCGTCTGCTCACCCACTCTCATACCAGAGACCACATCACCCCTGTCATACAACACCTCCACTGGCTTCCCATCCAATTCAGAATCCAATTCAAAATCCTTCTAATCACCAACAAGGTGCTTCGCAATCTTGTCCTGACTGACCTCCTTCTCCAATACACTCCCACCAGCAACCTAAGATCTACTGATCCCAACCTCCTCACCCCTCTCACTCGAACCAAACACTGGACCTGGGGGGACAGAGCCTTTTCCATGCTGCCCCCGCCCTCTGGAACTCTCTCATTCAGCACCTCAGAAACTGTCCCTCACTCTGGACCTTTAAAACCGCACTCAAAACCCACCTATTTAAATCTGCTTTTAATCTATGATCTCTTTTTAACTTTATCTTACCTTTGTATACATATTTTATTTAACTTGTGCTTTGATTGTTTTTTTATTCATTGTATATGTTCTTAATGTATTTGCGATTGTTGCTTCGTTCTTTCATGTAAAGTGCCTTTGAGTACCTTTTAAAGCGCTATACAAATAAAATGTATTATTATTATTATTATTATTATTATTATTAAAGGGGATGGGATTTTTTAATAGGTTTTGGTTTGATATCTTGAATTATTATTCTGGTCAACACAACATTAAACATCATCACAGTGAAGCCTAATTGGTGATGATGTGATGATGAAGAAATAGTGGTGTATCACAAAATGTTTGCTGAAGTGCTGAGGCCTTTGGGTGGAGATTAGATTCAACCTCTGTCTCTGTTTTAAGATGATGTCATCAGATGTGAATGGCCCATGGATTATTCTCTATCTGTCCCGTCAATGCAGGTGGTGTTTCTGACGTTCCTTCATTGTCTGGGATCCCGCTCGCCACACGAGGGAGTCAAATTGGGAGGCTTCTGGTAATCCCTCATGAGTTAGCACTTATTCTGCTTTGGTCCTATTTTCAAGGTCAGGGGGGAACTTTCACACATGATGCTCATTCAGATTGTTAGAGAGTGGCGTGTGAAAAGCACACGCCATGATGTGTGAGAAGAGGGAGAAGAGGGTGACTTTACTTTAACCTTCACTTGTGTTACAATTACATGTTGGAGTTTACATTTAGTTATGAATGAAGACATTAAATATACAAACAAAGTAGTTACTGTACAAACCAGCCTCTATTTGTGATGCACGGCAGATTGATTGTGCAGTTCGATGTTTCTACTGACCCTAAAACCCATGTCCTACCCCAGTCCTATCAGTGACAAACAGAATTTCATAGACAATGCACACATTTTCACAAAGCTACATCATACATACAGACACACACACACCTTTTTGTTCACACGGCAAAAAATATTTATTTAAAATTATTGTTATTTAAACTAATAATCTCAAAGATTGTCATTTAAATAAATGTCTGTCCCCGAATGAGGTAACATAATGGTGACTGAGCCTATGGCCCGCTGATTAAAGCCTTTGCATTTGCAGTATATATTATTATTACAGACTGGGTGTCTGTGGCGACATTTGCAGAAAAGAATAACAAGCGTCGCCCAGTTAGTGACGCGTTTTCCATCAGCCAGCAGTGGTTGGTCTGCCAGAGAGGGTAGGCGGAGCTAAGCGGCTGCTTTTCTGGTCTCTGCAAGTGTTGCGAGTAAACAGTAATCTACTATGGCTGAACAAACAAATAAAAGATCGATGACTACAGATACAACTTCAAACATAAGTGAAAATCCAAAGAACAAGAAACAAACTCGACGCTCAGATGAAGGCAAACAGTCTAAAAAGGAAAGCGACCGTCAGCGAGGAAAATCAAGAGTTACAACCGGAAGTGCTGCCAAAGAGAACAAAACTGAAATCTTCGAGATTACCACTTTAATTATTCAAGGTTAAAATATAAAAGAGCCACCAGCACATTAAAGTAAGTCATTAATAGTGTTTTGTATCAAAATGCCACAAAAAAGTGTATGTAAGCTTGTTTTGTAAAAACCAAACACCAACAAGTATCTCTCTGTATTCCTAGTACGCATCTCTAACCAGCTGCTACATGTTGAACATTCTTAAAAAAAACATTTAGCTTAAGAAGAAAAGTAGGAGCATTATTAGAAGCAGACTTCATTATCAATATGAGAAATATCCATGCTCAGCAAATTAAGAGATATGTTTTTACTGGACATGAAGGGTGGTAAAATTACATTACATCACTTTCAGTTTCCTTCTTGTGTCTGGGTGTTTTTTTATGCTCATAATGTATGTGCACGTGTATTTGCGTGCGTGCCATTTTTCTTCTCCTGACAAGGTCAATGTCGCTCATCAGTCATCCAGGCCGATGGGATTTCTGTAATGTGTCAAAACCTGATAACAGTTTACTGCAAGTAGTAAAAGATAGATGCAAGCTGCCTGTTTTGTATCTACAGGGCTTGCTTCAGGGCGATTTATGGGTATGACTGTGTAATCTGTGTGGTACTGTCTTTGTCGTGACAGACCTGTATATGACTGCTTCTTGTGTGTAACTGTTAGCACTGGTTTGGTTCAAACAGGCTGTTATTGATGTTTTTTGGTGCACATCAAAGTGGATTCTTTCGCTGATAAACTTTGTCAATGAGATGCAAATCCATGCAGCACTGAGAGGGAAAAAGCCAACAGTGCTGGGCTACTGCACACACACAAACACACAAACACAAGCACACATATACATAACATTAAAGCCTAACTTTCTTCTTCAAACACTTTAAACATGCATGCATTCACTGAGACAATGCACGGTCAAAATGTCTCTCTTCTTGTTCAGTCACTTTCACACACAGTCGGTGTCAGCTGCAGCACACACACACACACGCGCACACACACGCGCACACACACACACACACACACACGCACACACACACACACACAGACACACACACACACACACACACACACACACACACACACACACACACACACACACAGACACACACACACACACACACACACACACACACACACACACACACAGCCGTCTGGGCGATCCTGTGCACAAATTGAATCAAGCCAATCATCCTCATAAAATCCAATCAGTCTGCAATACAGGTATCCCACGTGGGCCTTTATTCAATAACAGGAGAATTGCATTCCAACATTTGATGTATCCGTTTCAGCTTCAAAATATTTCATAACTAAAACTTTTCCGTTGACTCAGCGGGACTGAAGTAAGACTTCATTTGTTAATTTTATTTTCCTTATTAACAGTAATTGATACACATAGCAACTATTTTATACTGATGAGGAGAATAAAAGTCACAGAAAGAAGAAATACTTGTTAATGACCTCAAATATTTTGAATGGGAAACATTATTAAACGTGTGGCATCCGTGAACTTTGACCACTTTGTCTTCAACGTACAAAAACCTCAGTTTAGATGCCTTCGAAATAAATGAACAATAATGACGATGAGTGTTAAAACATTCTCCTTTACTTTCTCTGCTACTGTAAACAGAGATGTGGACTTGAGACTTGGTGACTTGGACTCGAGCCGACTCGAGTCACTGTTTTGATGACGTGTGACTTGACAAAAAATAAATGACTTGGACTTGCAAGTTAATGACTTGAGACTCGACTTGACTTGAGGCATGATGACTCGGATGACTTGAGGCAAAGCACAGAATCAGCAAATCACAAGAACAAGCAAAGCACAGAACCCAACAATAGGAGAACCCACACAACATGGCCAGGCCTGAGACCAAGGGGACAAAGCAAGACAAAGTAGATACAATAAATAGAAATAAAATACCTAAACCAAATAAAAGAGAGGAAATGAAGCAAAAGAGAAATAAGAGCTGTGAAAGTAACAAAATAATGATAAAACATAAAAGAACTAAAAGCAAATAAAAAGATGGTAAAGAGAGAATAAAGTGAAATAAAATTTTTTGAAAAGATAGATAAAAGCCAATAAGAAGAAGACATCACATAAAAGCAAATCTATAAAAGTGAGTTTTAAGAAGAGATTTAAAAGATGTCACTGATTTTGCAAGCCTTATCTCCTCAGGCAGGTTGTTCCAAAGCCGAGGGGCCCTGACGGCAAAGGCACTATTGCTCATTAGGTTCATTGGTGACTCTAAGTTGACTGTGAGAGTGAAAGGTTGTCTGTCTCTATGTGTCAGCCCTGTGACTGACAGGCGATCAGTCCAATGACAGCTGGGATGGACTCCAGGCCCCCCCTGAGACCCTGAACAGGATAAGGGGAACAGATAATGGATGGATGGATGTTTGTGTTTCATGTATTAATTTGACAAATTTGAAAGTTACAGTCTCCTCATGATCCGCACATATCTGAAGTTATCGTATCTTCCTAACATATCATCCTCATGCCCAACTTTTATTTCCATTCCCGTCTTATTTAATATCAGGTGGGGGATTGTCTAGTCTGATGAAGGCTTTAGTCTTCTATCCCTTTCGGGAAACACCTTACGCATGCATCATGTCTGCCATCAAACCTGCTGTCATGCTATAGTAACATATAACAACATCATAAACTCTGGATGCACAGACATATACGTTCAGCATCAGCGCTCTGTGATTGGAGGCGGAGGTCAGTCTGCGTTGCGCTTTGCTGCGCAGATCTGGTGAAGGTGACGGCTGTGTCAGATTACATATTGATTGAAGTGCATGCCTGAGCTTATTTGTGGCTGCTGTTTTTCCTCCTTCCTATAATTGATTTATCTAAAGGCTTTAGAGCATCAGTGAACTGCGTGTCATTCTTCAAGTTCTTCAGGGAACGTGAGCAATTAGCCAGCAGCTTGTTGAATATTTGATGGTTTCTACCGTCTTTAAATGTGCGTGCGCGTGCGTGTGTGTGTCATGCATTTAACAAATATTAGTAGATCGATTTTCATTTGCGTGGAGCGACCATGAATGTGAAGGTTGACACTTCCTGTCCGGCATGCAGCTCAGTGACATGAGGTGACACTGTTGGTATGAGGATGGATCAATAAGACAGGAAGCTGTCAAACAGGAGAAAATGACACTCACAGCATCATGTGTTCTAAAGCCATTTTGAGTGCATTGTGTTTGGTGTGCTCTGACTTTTTTTAAAAGAAAAATGAGGATCGTTTTATAACTTGTGTTTGTGCGACACAGTTTTAACTACTTTGCAAATAAAAGTTTGGTAGAGCTCATTAGATTTAACAATTTCAGGCTTCATTTCATTTATAATGAGAACATCCTGTGATGTGGAGTCATGAGACAATCGATTGTTTTTACTGACTCGCGAGTCACGAGTCCTCCTCTCCACTAACTCGTTCACTGACTCACCCGCTACTAGCCACTGCAAACTGCAAATTTGAAGCGAGACCACCGTATAAGCCTCGCCCTGTAAGAGAAACAACCACTTTGTCGGCTTGTTTCAACTCAGTACTCGCTCCCCGGAGCTCGCTCCCTGCCCTGAGCTGAAGGTCTGACTCGAGTTACGTGAATCACTCACTGGATCACTCGCTCGGTGCCCGCTCTCCCAACACGGCAGGGCACAAAAAGCCCTTTTTCCATAAACAATCTTAGGAAAACGAGCGACACAAACCCCACGAAGTGACTCGCTTTACTATCAGAAATTGATCAATTAGGTCCAAAAACAATCAGAAGGTCTAGAAGAGCTGCAGATTTAATATAATCTCCATTAATGTTAGCGGAGTGCTAAACTGGAAGTTAGCCCGATCAGGCGACGATAGTCTCTTGTGTGCATGCTCTCTTAAGCTCAGATAACTGACTCAAGTGACTCGAGTGACTTAAAAACCCGACTCTCTTTAGTGAGTCATACATACTCGAGGTAGTAAAAAGAGTCGAACCCCCCGTCTATATTATTTTCCTCTCTATGTCTTTTGCAAATCACTAAAGATGTAAATGACTTCCTCCTGTCACCTTTTATCTTGTATTTTTGGCTGACCACCGGGGTCAGGGCCATAGAGACAGAGAGAGTTGCGACATCCCAATGGCGGATCATGGAGCATATTGGACCTCCACTAGCGTGGCACTCTGTCTATACAGCTCTGGATACTTTTTCAGGGAGTAGGCGGGGCTGCTCCTCCGCTGCCCTCACCTACGGCCGCACACGCACCTGCTTTCAAACACATTGTCATCGGCCTCATAAGGACAGTCCTTGTAACATTTTGCCCACAAAAGCGCACATTGACCTGATGCAGCCACATACTCGGTTTTGACTTGTCTTGTTAAGAATGTGTTTAGTATAATCAATTGTCCACTTTTAAAGTCTATTCTCCCGCCCCAATTTTCGCCAGTTTAATAGATGCATACAGCTTTTTGTTTCCTCAGGTGCAGTGGTGCAGGGTATTTTATTTATGACCATTCAGGCATTAGAAGCTTCCTTACTTCCTTACTGAGCCTTCCACGCTGCAGTATGCACTGAGACAAATACAAACGTAGAATTAATAAGCGTCTGCAACAAAATAGATAGTGCTTGATGTGTCTTATTTTGTTAAAATCATAGCTGATGGGGTGCTGGTTTAGCTTAAATCGCGCGTCCCGTGTACAGAGGCTCAGTCGTTCTTGCGGCAACCCCGGGTTTGACTCCCACCCTCGGCCCTTTGCCACGTGCAGTCCCCACTCTCTTCCCGTTTCTCTCTCTTAACAAAGGGCCACAAAATAATCATTGCTGATGAACATAGTGTAACATATAGCAGCTAAGTATTTGAATTCATAGAGACCAAGAAACAGAGCTAAAGGAGACTCCCCAGATAGCCTGAAACACGACTCCAGACGAATGCTAATGTTGTTGGCTGGATGTGCATTAGAAATGTGGTTATACACAATGTTGTGTTTGCACAGCCTTTCAGAAATCAATCACCAAAAAAAAAAAGAAAAATCCATTATAGTTACTTTAATTACAAAGTCTTTAGAAGCCTCTTGTCTTTAACTGGTATTAACAAACACTAAGCCCCACATACTCTAAGCTAATTACATTACCGGTGTCATCTGGAGGAGCCAATCTGAGCCACTCCATTAGCTCCAACTCTGCCACCAGAGTGTCAAACCTTCAAGTGTTCCGCTTTATAACATGAACTGGCATGAACAAAACCAATTTGAAGGAGATGACTCAGCAGAGGAAACTGCACCGAGAGGAATGATAGATGTCTGCACAGAACAACAAGCTGCAGCTCCTTCCTCTGTTGTCTGAAGGCTGACGTGTGTGACGGATTTTTTCCATGTTTGTTGAATCTATTTGAAGTGTGCGTTTGTGCCGTTAGAGGATGCCTCCTTAAACAGACTTATTTTTGATGGGAGAACTTAGGGAGACGAGTTCTACAAGTGTTTGCTGAATCAACGTGACACATTTTTCAGAGACATATGCAAATAAAAGCACGACGTGGAGGGTTTAATACATTCTAGGTTGCAGCTTTTATGTTTTATTAGATTTCAATGGATTCAGCTGAGAGAGGGAGCAAGAAAGGGTGCGTGTATGTATGTGTGTGTATGTGTGTGTTTGTGTTTTGGCTCAACCTCTTAAATCCTCAGGCTGTTCATCTTATCATCTGAGATTTGGCATCTTCTCCTTCTTTGTGCATGTATATTTAGATATTAAAATGTGTGTGTGCTGGAAGTCGAACTATGCTAATGAGGTCTCTGACTCTTTCCTTCTCTCTTCTTATACTCTGCCAGTCTCCCCTGCTCCTCTGTTATGGCCTACTTCCTCCCTGATCATGTGACCAGCTGGCAGCGACGGTGATTAAGTGGAAGAACCGCAGGTCCAACCATGCTTGCGGGCACTACAGGTCCCAGGATGCCGAGGTGCACCTCTCTGTTTTTCTTGCCCCCTTGAGAATCCTCATGTCGGTAATTAGCGAACACCGCCTCTGGTGTGTGTGTGTGTGTGTGTGTGTGAGGATGCTATATTTTGGGTGTTTTGTTTGCACATGTAAGAGAGTAAGAGCTGTTCGCCGTTTTCAGACTAAACCTCCAGTTGCTGCTTATTTGTTTGTTAAATTCTTTAAGTGTGATTACAGATCTATGTAATCGCAGTAGATCCCATATTACTGACTACATCTGTTCTTTCCTTTTGTGGCATTTTGCAGACGATCTCGTCCAATTTGAAAAGAGAGTTCAGCCTCTTGCTAAGGCGCTCTTTGGCAGAAGTCATGACTTTGAAGGAAATTAGCGCCTCTGTCTTCTGTGCAAGGCTTGGGATGGTGACCTTTGACACACAGAATGATCCCTGTCCGTCTGAAGCCTCCTCACTGCAAATGTAACATCCTTCCTCACAACCTCTTAACTACACACATCCAAAGTAGGTCTGTCACTAAGAGCGCTCTTTCCAAACAGGAAGTTGTAACCGCTCCGTTCCACAACCTTACTGAACTGAAATCACTGTAATGATGCTCTGTTTAGAAGTCCTTTGTAGGACTTACTGCTTACTTTGATTTGCTTTAATTTACACTCTGTGACTTTCAATAGTCAGTATCATAAGATTAATAGAAGGGCTCCACCTACAGTACGGTAGGAGGTGGACAGAATGCATTAGAGAGAGAAGGAGGCTGGCTCCCGTTCGGCTCAGCAGCTCGAGACAGCTCCACCATCAAACCCCCCAGCTGTTTAATTCCCTCCTCATTCAGAAGACAGGGAGGTGCAGGTGAAGAATCTGGTGGAGAACTGAGAGCAGTTGCAGTTCAATAACACCTCAGATTTTTTTTTCTTTAGGACAAAATGATATATATAAAAATATAGCATTTGTCCCATTCTTTACTGGAAAGAAAAAATAGCTCCCCACTGCACCAGAAGGCAACCCCCCGGGGGTGAATTATGAAGCAAAGCGGAGCCAAAAACAGCAGCTCCTCAGATAGCTGCCTCCAAAAGTGAATCAATACCTATAGACCCCAATTTTATAGGTAAAAGAACTCGTCTACTGCCTGGTAAAATACAATAAAAAGTTAACTTCTCTATCGATTATTTCCCTATTCATGTCAACTGTCGGGTGGTGACACTTTATATATCAAACCCATTTGAATTACATTAACCCAGCTCAGTCTGTAGGGACTTGGCTTGGGAATCAGAGGGTGGCTGGTTCAAATCCCGGTGCGGACCAAGTATGTAATTGGGGCTGTAAGCTGGAGAGGTGCCAGCTCCGTCGAGGTGTCCTTGAGCAAGGCACCGAATCCCCCGTTGCTCGGGCCGCATGGCCATGTGCAGCTCCCTCACTCTGACATCTCCCCACTAGTGCATGTCCATGGGATCCGGTTTGTTCATGTGTGTATTACGGGCCTTTGTGTGTGTAGCATGTTTGTAAAAAACAGAGTGAAGAGATTGAATTTCCCCTTGGCCAGTCATAAAGTATACCTTCTTCTTCTTCTTTTGTCTTCAGTGAGCACCAACCGGGATTTCAACATTGATATTTGGTTGAAAACAGGGTGAAATCAGGTGCAAATATCTAAAACCTAATTTCAACCTTTTTTCAACCGGCTAAAATACGGTTCCGAATGTGTCGGAAAGACATTTTTGTTTTATAACAAAATGATAATTTCTTCATTTTAGCAATGAAAGGGTGACAAAAGTGATGATTGTGGTGGCATTATTCCAAAATCATTTTGCAGCGGTGGGTGAAATCTGGTCTAAGATGTAATTTCAATGCATTTTATTTTTCACACAAAAATAATTTTGTAACATCGAAGGCTTAAAGTTGTACATAGTTGAAAGCATGATGGCTTTGAATAACAGGTGGGTGATGCTAGCTGTCTGCTAGGTGTCCCCTCAGCTAATTTACGTCACTTAAACGACCAGTTTGCTGATTTTCAACCTCAGTGCTCAGACATTCCACATTTATAACTGAGTCATGTCTCGTTCAAAATCATCAGGATTAAAATGTAGACTGGAGTCCAGAAGATTTTTTAAAGGCGATCCACCGGTATATTCTTGTCGTATTTCGGATTCTGTAAACTGTTGCCTGCAGCGAAACGGTAGTAATTCACTCCAGCGTCTCTCGCTGGGCCGTTCCTTTTAGAGGGAGGGGCACAATGCATGCTGGGTGTTGTAGGAATGTAGAATGGGTGAAACCACGAGCTGTTTGTACAACTTTCACCACAGCTATGGCGCCAATTTTAAATATTATTGCTTCTATTGATTACAGAAAACACCAGCTTTGACTGACAGTGGATTTTTCCATGGCGAATGGCTACTTTAACTTGACTTCTCTGCCATGTTTGAGTTGAAGATGCCTTTAGGAGAGTTTATTATGCAAATATCAAACATATAATGTGGCTTGTTGTGCAGTTAATTGTACTTACATAGAGCCATATAAGTCTGTGCTCCAGTTTTTTCCGTGAGTTTTGTTTGTTTGTTTGTTAGAAACAACAGCAGGTAACTGTGACTTTGCTAACCACATCTAGCTTGTTAGCTTCATTAACTAGCTTAAAGCCAGCTAATTAGTTAGATGCCATTGACTCTTTAAGTATAAAAGTTTGGAGGTTTAGTGCTTGCTAACCCCTTGCATCACTCCAGCTCCACCTTCTTCTATAAATCTGATAATTCCTGGCTCCATAAAAAATCAACAACCATGATGCAACACCCATTAGGGATGTCATAAAGGCTACCAGGCTTTTTATAAAGACTATGATCACTACTAGACATGTTCATGATTTCAAAAATACCTTAACATTAATGGAAAAGCAGTTATGGAGCAGTAAGCTGATATTCTTCACAACACTGTCACACAATCTGGAGTAACTTATCAAAATAAAAGTCCTCTGCTCATATTGCCTTCTCACACAAGCAGTTACATTTCATGGAGGTCTGTTTAGAGGTGTTGTTGTCACCTACCAATTAGTCGATTTATACTAATATAATCTCTGGAAACAGTTTGTTACTGCATCAACAGCGGGTGAGTTGTAACAGTTAGCTAACGTAAGCTAGCAAAAGAAACTTTGGTAAATGTAAGATTTATGTGATGTTCGGTTACTTTATTTGTATAATAATAATGAGTGTGACTTTAATGCACTGAAACTATTCATACTGAGACGCATTGTAAACACAATATCACTACAGTGACAAGGGGAAGTGAGAGTAGGCTGTCGACGATAGCAGCTGACAAAATGCCTTTGACCTCAGCTTCACCAGGTACTTGGCAGCTGCTCGCATTAACAATCTGGATAATCTCAGCTGGGATTTTACAAGAAAGGAACAAAGGAAAAGAAATGCAAATTGTTTTACTTATTTATTGTGAGAAGAAATGTTTAAGCAGACAGGAAGAGTGCACTTTCAGGAGCAGGCGAGTTAAAGCGAGAGATGTTCAGGTCCTTTTATTTTGTTACTCTGCAGTCAGCTGTCATGTTATTGGGAAGCACCTCTCCATATTAAGTACGTCCTTGATCCCTCTGTCCTTTTACTGATGTGGTCCTGAATCCCATTACACGTGCACATGCAGGCAAACACACAGAGCCCCGCACATGCACTACAGCTAAACAACAACGCACACGCTTTGTTTTACATTTTCCAAAGTCCAAACACCTCGTTCACTCAAACTCAATCTTTTCCACACACTTATCATTTCCCAATTCTCACCCCATTATGACTCTGCAGCACGCTCTCGCTTTCATGACCAAGCTAATAAGCAGACAAAGACAGAGGAAATGAAAAAAATTAGTTTAGACACAGCCCTCATTATTTCCATTCATAACACCCGCGACACTGTAATTGCATAAAAACCTCCCCGTCTTCTCTTCCACACATACTCAGTGCGAGTCTAAGCCCCTGCAAAGAAGCGATTGATGTCTCTCTCTCTCTCTTCCTCCTCAACGTCTCATTCATCCTACCCGTCTTTCATGTTCTCCATGCGTCTGGCCTTACATGAAAAGAGCGTTTGCATATTACAGAAAAAGAGACAACATTCAACAAGAGGGTTAAAGCTGCGAGACACACACTAACCTTTAATTGTTTGCTAGAAATCTTTCTTCCCGCGGCTCTTTGATCCTCTGCAGAATCAATACTGTGTGAAGAGACGCACATGAATGCGAGCTGACATGCACGTGCGGACGCTCACAAGTCACAAACAAGGGCACACACACGCACGCAGAAACACACACTGATATCCGCGGGAAATCGATTGGGAGATTCAATCTTCTAAAACCAATGTTTTATAGCTGCTGCAAAGAGATACTCAGTGTTTTATTTGACTCTCACATAGATTTAGCGTAGAAAAAAACAGTTTGAGTTGCAGCTAATTCTTTATTCGGACCTGTCATACATGCACTTAAGCTGTATATGTGCGTGTGTGTATTTCCTGGTCCACTCTCCAAAGCAGCTGGAGGACTTTTCTTTTTATACAGCTGCTAAACATGAGATGGATGGACGGCCTGGCCTCTGATTGGCTGTCCCAGATCAAGGTGAGCTCGTCCCTGAAGTTTGCCCGGCCCCCACACCGTTCAAGCATGTGGTGTGTAAATGAGTGGGATGGTTTGACATTCGGCGCCTAAGCAGCATCAATTTCATGTCGAAATACCTTCGACATAGTATCACTGATTGAGATAAAACCTGATTTCTTCACACATTTTGATCGCAAGATCTTTGAATGTGTTGCTAGAAGAAAAGTGTTTGTGTGCATCTGTGTGTGTTTACATGCAGGAGCATAGGCAAGCTAATTATTAAATAAATGTGTGTTTTTTCTTGGTTTTGTTATGCCTACAAACATCTATCATAATCATACTTCCTGCTCAGACATTATTGTAGCTGAGGTCAGACACTCTGGCGATTGCAGAGTGTCTTGTTTGGTAGGACGGAGGCCAATAAAAAGGCGTTATGGTGGCATTATTGACAGACAGAGTGGTGAGTTTATTATGGGGCATTATAGCGCAACAGATGGAGACCTTTGGCCATTGTTGTAGTTCAAATGAGGGCAAATGTCATGATTTGACTTTGTTATTGTCACTGACTTGGCCCTATTATTCCCCTCTGAATGTGTGCAAGTGTGCGTGTGAGCTCAAGCCTGCCTGATGCTTCTGATCCACACTTAACTTATTATTAATAATGAATCACACACCAACTAAATCCCACTGATGATCCAGGTCTCCTTCATTTCACCTCAGTTCAAAGAGACATTGTTAGTCGGAGACCAAATATGAAATAAAACAGATAACAGAGAGCACAAACACACAACTCATATTGGGTAAGTTGTGTTGTGTGTGTTACTTCGAAGGAAGAAAAGGAAGGAAAATATGGACGAGGTTTCTTTCACAAGTGTATGTGAAATCTGAGTTTGGGAGTTCTGTGCGACTGTGGCTCAGTGGTAGAGATGGTCGTCTCTCAATCCGAAGTTTGGGAGTTCGATTCCTGACTGCTACAGTCACATGTCGAAGTGCCCTTGGGCAAGACACTGAACCCAAAATTGCTCCCACTGGCAGAGCCATCAGGTATGAATGAGCATAGATCTATTTGGCCTTTGACATCAGTGTGCGAATGAGTGCCGAAATTTCAACATCATGATGCAGATTTGTAAGAAGTAAAAATAGTCTGTCCTCAAGAGGAGAAGAAAAATGCTCGTTTGTTGAACGGAGGTCGGATCGTTCTGATGCATTCGAGGAAGTCGGGAAATCTGAATGCCGAACAGCTTTCGTGACACAGCATCAAGGGAATTCATCTCAAGTCAAATTTTAGATCTAGAACAGATTGTTAGCTGAACTTACATGCAGATGTCTGTTTATAGAGATTAGTAAGAAGCTAAATCGTCGTCAGATGACGCTGATGGGAGCCGGGATGTCATTACAGCACATTACGTTCCGCCTGCTGTTGCTCTCCTCATGGACTGTTTTTCCTGCATACACCGCAGCCTGCTGATACGTGATTGGTCGATATTACTCGGACTGCAAGCGTAGTTGAAACGGAAACAGAACACTTGCCTTCCCAGAAATCCACGTCCCTGCCGACAGATTATGCAGACTATTCTACTATGTATCTGTAAATAGAGATTATGGAGTTATTAAAATGGAGTTCTCCCAGGAGTTGGTAAAGAACAAAAACAGAGCTAAAAGAGGAAGCATTTTGACTGACTTTGAGCTAGCTTACAGAGACATGACTCCACATAAATGCTACTGTTGCTATGCTGTTAATTAATGTTTGCTAACACGTTAGCAGTAACGACTTTAAGTGTTGTAATGTAAGTGTTGTGTTTACTGCTTGTTCTGCTGCCCTTATAAAAGTAAGTATAATGGATTAAGATGAATTACCCCGCTTCTTTTACAACTTCATTTCAGACATGACTGAGAAATCTCCATTATATTCATTTTTACAAGGATTTGTTCTCTTCATTGTCTCCAAAAATAGATCCAGTGGCTCCCAATTGTTCCTCTTTCCCTGTCGTTGTAGCTAAATTTCACATACAGGATATTTTCTTTTGCTCCTTCTGTGCTTTCTAACCAGCTATCTTTGGCTTTCTTTCTATTCATTCCAGGGAAGAGCCTGTCTCCTCCGTAGAGCTACTCCCTGGGCCAGCAGAAAACCCCCAAACCATCAATCCTGCATCCTGGCAGCCTCGATGCTGAAATGCGAACCTCTGTTGTGACGAAGCTGACCTCCTTTTTCGTGTCTCTGGGGATCGTGCCAGCAGGAGGTGAGAAGAGGGGATGGGGGGAAGAATCGAGGGAACGAGACATGGGTGATGGGAAAAAGCAACCGTCAACGAGGAAATGAGAAAATTGGGTTGGTGGAGGGAGAGGTGGGGTAAAGGAGTTAAATGAAATCTAAGGTGGAAGCAGTGGAACGGGATAAGGGGGTGTGTTTGTGTGAGAGAAAAAAGGCTGGGAGGCAGGAAGGGGGAGGAAAAAGGGGAAAGAAAGGTCGACGGGTTGGGGTGAGTGGAACAGGTAACAGCCGATGGGGGGGGGTGTTTTGGGTGGTGCAAGTGGAGCTCCATCACTCTCTCTGGTTTCAGCCTCCTTGTGCCCTGTAGCAGGAGTTGATTTACTGCCCACCACCGAATGAAGATCCCCTCCACGCACGTCTGCCTCCGTCTCCAGTTTAGTGCTCCTCCCCAGGGGGGATATTAAACCTGAGGAAACACGGCTCTTCTATTCACCTGCTGCAGCCGCGTCTTTATGGGACACTCCTCCGCAAGAGAGGCGGAGCATTACTCACAAAAAAGAGTGGAGCGTTTTATTGTGGTGGCAAAATATTCTCCGCTTTGCATCAGTGCTGCCATGGCCCTTCACTAGAACTTAAATGGAACCAAGCCAGGCCTTTTGTTGTTACGCTGCGTTCACTATAAACGCTCGTGTGACTGGTACATTTACTGTAAATTGTTTGATGATGTTGTCATGGAAATAAGCACAGCTCCAGGTTTAGTCCAATAAGCATATGACTCAGAAAGCTAATATGTTGCCATGGCAGCTGAGTACGAAGCTGAATATTCCTGTTGCTTGAGTCTGACGAGCTGGCCACACGTGAAACAACACGCATTTCCAACACATTATTTTCCTTTCAGATAAGGTTTGCAAAATGTGATGTGAGGTAATACAGATTAGGACACACACACACACACACACACGCAAACACACACACACACAGACACGCACACACACACACACACACACACACACACACACACACACACACACACACACACAGCCCTCCTGGCTCCTCATCAAGTCTTTGTTTACTTCTCTCTGCTCGTCCCCCCTCTATACACTTCTCCATCACTCACTTTTTCTCCTTAACTTCACCTTCCCCTCTTCGCTCCTCTCCCTCGCCTCTTCCTCTCTCCCCAACCTCTCTTTAACCTTAAATCTACATAAACTCCTTTTTCACCTCTCCCTGCACTCCTTCCCCTTCCTATCCTTGAACAACCCTCTCCTTCCTCCTGTCCTCCTGCTCCTCAGCGATGTTTCATTTACTTTAATCTAATTTGATGTTATTTAATTTAGAGAGCCGTGACTTGTGATGGCTCAGCAGGGATTCAAGAGTGTAGCAGCACTGTCGCATATGTGTGTGTGTGTGTGTGTGTGTACAGTTACGTGCATTCAGCGGCCTGCAGTGTGCACACATGCACAGATGTGCCCTTCGGCGGAGCAGTAATGTTTGATTTTTGCAGCCTGGGTTTTTCTCTGAGAAAACAAAATAACTTACAATCATGCCAAGATGGTCATCACTTATTTACACGGTTGAGTAAGAGTCGGGAGTTGGTAGGAAGAGCTGGATTGAGAGGAAGATGAGGGGGTAATGTTCATAGTGGGGAAGAAATGAGGGCTGGCGGCAGGAGGAGAAATAGATGAGAGGAGGAGGAAGGAGAGAAAGAGGAGGAATAACCTTGGGGAGGCCAGATAAACAGACGTATTGTGATTTATATGACTTCATGTATTATTGACAAGGGAATTATTAACTGCAGGGAATTGTCTCCAGTTGCAATAATCTCCAGACTGTTTTGACACGCTGCAATAGACGCTGGCTAAGGAGACAAAAGTGTATTGGCCATTTAAATTCAACCCAAAGGACCTACCCGAGGCTTCAGAGGACAGATCAGAAAGTCTGAGATAAAGTAGAATCTTGTCCGTGCAGTATTATCTCTGATATGTATCTGCTGAAATAAGATACCTCAGGGCCCAGCGCGGCTCTATTCTTTTTGTTGAACCTGAAGCTCCAGTTTATGAGAATATAGCTGCAGTAATAATAAAACAGAAAAGGTTTAAATTGATTGTAGCGACAAATGTCTCTGTTTATATCTGTAATTAAAATACACTTCTAAATGTCTAATGGATGTAGTATACACACAGTATGCCTTGTAATGAAGGTAATTAAATATTAATATAGGCCTCTGCAGTGCTGTGTGGGAATTTGTGGGGCTGACAGTAGTGTGAAGCTAAATGGTGTATATAAATGGAGACTGCACCCTATGTTTTAATTTTGATATGATTTGTATTTTAAAAATTTCAGTTCATTTTATACATGTTCATGTACAAGAGCACATTTTATATTTTGACAGCTTCATTTGTGGTGAAAGAAATTAATAAAAAAATAAAAAATGAGTGAGGCTCACACAGGCACTTTGGGGCAGCTTAGGGGTCTTAAGGACGCCAGGGTGCACGCGCGTCATTGGCAGATGTAGCAACGTTATGCTGATGTGCTTGTGTTTCTGTATCTCCAGGTGAGCAATAGTGGTGAAATAATGTATAGACGTAGCAACGCGGATGCAAAATGCGTGTGTGACTGAAATGGACTCCGGTTATTTCAAACAGGTGATTTATACCGGAGTTTTGCGAGTTAATTGATACTCTATGAAGCGCCGCACCTAGCGTGTTGCTAATTAGTCGGTAGTGTAACCACCTGTAGCCTGCTGGAGTGTTAGCTGTGTGAGTTCATGCTAGAGTGAGTGAGTGAGTGAGTGAGTGTGTTTATGACGCGTCATTCAGTGGATCAAGATGCTCTGCAGTATGTAGCTACACTAAGCTGATATGCTTGTGTTTCTGTAATTGTAGAAATGGAGTAAAAGTTGTTTATAGAACTCATACACGCACGTAGCTCTCTTTTGTGTCCCAGTGTGCAACAATATGCTCAATATGATTCAAGATATTTTCCTGTACATTTATTTCATTGTTAAGTTGCTTTGTACGGAGCCCCTGAAGTCCCAAAAAGTGAAATATTTTAAAGGTGCGCACGAGATAATAACATGTCAAGATAATTAACTTTTATTATTTTTTTTTTTACAACTTTTGGGACTTCAGGGGTTCCATAGCTTTGCAATATAATGAATGCATTTACCTATTTATTTAACCAATATAAATACATTAAATAATTAAGGATTTTAATGTCGATCTTAAAGGGCCAGTTCGCTTATTTTAAACCTTACTCCTTTCATGCTATTATGGGGTGCTAATGCCATTATGGTAGGAGAAAAATGCAATTTCGCTCTGTGCATTTGGAGGACACTATCCGCTTCTCCATGGGCCCTGGAAAACCTCCGCCAGATGATGCGTTTTAAGTAGTCTGGCGGAGGCCAGGGAGCTTGCAAAGCTACACTTCCCCCATTTAGGACGCCCGCCTCCGATGTCTGCAGCGTTAAGTTGGAAAACATATACCATAAAATGTAGTCATTTGTTCCGTGAGGTGCCTTAAAACGCTGCTTGCTCTCCTGTTTCCCTCTCAGACATTCCACATTTATAACTGAGTCATGTCTCGTTCAAACCCGTCAGGTTTGAAATGTAGACTGAACTCCCAAAGTGTTTTTAAGACGATCCACCTGTATATTCTCGTCGTATTTCGAATTCTGTTAACTGTTGCCTGCAGAGAAAACGTATTTCACTCTGGTGTCTCTCGCTGGGCCGTTCCTCTCAAAGGGAGAGGTGCAATGCACGCTGGGTGTTGTATGAATGTAGAATGGGAGAAACCACAAGCTGTTTGTACAACTTTCTCCACAGCTATGGTGCCAATTTATAACATTATTGCTTCTATCGATTACAGAGAACACCAGCTTTGACTGACAGTGGCGTTTTCCAGGGGCGGATTTCTCCTTTAATGTTTTTTTGTAGTTCTCAGAAGCACTCGATGCTGTTTTCAGTTGTGATGGGCAGTGTGTTTATTTAGTTTGGAGGCAGATAATAAATCTCAGAATTGTTTTGTTTACTTTGTAATTCATGGAGTTTGGAGCTCAGACTTGTAATCCTGTTAATTTTATCCCCAAGACTAAGTAATGCCGGCAACATTAGCATATCATGAATTAATAGTAATATAATTGTGTTTTAATTAAACCTCATTTGGGTCTGTTACCAGCATGTGGTAGTGTGGGTGCGTGAAAGTGGATGATGGGGTTTTTGTGTGTGCGCGCCTCCGGCTTTATTCTTCAAGGAACTCCTCTCAAACACGTGCTCAAAATGCTGCTTGGGCCACCGTGCTGCACGCTAATTTTATCTCATATTATTGATTCAGTTACTTGACTCATTTTTCTGTTTGTTGCTTGTCTCTGACTGTGGGTTTGTATTTACCTTTCTAAGGCCTGAATCAAATCTTATTCGGATGTGCGCCTTTACTGTTGCTTTTCATACCGTTTTACACAAAGATACACAGATATTCAGAGACGCTCGCACAGAATATATCCTCTGAAATGTTTGTATCTGTTTGTGACTCCCTCCACGTACTGGACATAAATTCAGGCTGATTCAAACTCAAACCGTTTGGAACCAGACAGGAGAAAAAGGGAAGCCGCTGCTTGTGAATCCTGCTGTCTGGAGGAATGATGGACTGGCAGCTGCCTGGCTCAGAAGAGAAAACGGACTGAAACAGCTTAAACCTACCAAGGTGTGAGATTTATTCATGCTGTGTGTGTGCGGGAGTGTGTATGTGTGTGTATGTCCTTTGGGTTCAGCTGATATGGGATTTTTGAACACAGATTCTGATGTTACTGCAAACAATGTCAAGATCTCTACGATTCCCCTCGTTTTCTTTTAGTTCTGGGATGTAAAAAGCCTCTAAAATAGCATTTGGACAGTGTGTCGCTCTTAAATTTCCCTTGAAACCCATTAAAAATTAAATTGTTCCATGGTTTAGTAGTTCCCATTGAGGACTAGGGGAAACTCTGGGATAAACTGAGCTTTTAATTTACTAAAACATCACATTATATTCAAATGAGGGAATAAAATGTGCATAAAACATAAAGAATAGTCAATGAATGACAGTGACAGACAAGCAGCGGGATGATAAAGTGTTCATGTGTGTGTTTGTGTGTCAGTGCTGTTTATGTGCATGTGTCCTGAGTGTATTCATCTATTTAAGGGAGAGGATGAGTCACTGAGTAATCTCCAAATGGAAGCAGTGTTACATTTTAAGGGTGCATCCATCATGTCTCCAACAGGTGCATGCAGGAGATCAGGGTGGGTCTCAGTGCACAGCTAACTCGTTAGCACTTCTACCAATTGCTCACTCTTCCTGTCACCACTCTGGGCTTGGCAGTAATTCCTAATTTTATAGTCTGTGGACAGCACGGGCGAGAAACTCTGTTAAAGTTACCGTAGCTAATGTCATTACAGGCTGTCAAACGCACTATTTTAGTTATTTAGCTGGCGGCTTACAAACATGAGCAGGTGAAGCTTCGTTGACCGTCTCAAAGGCACTCTCTGTGTCTGTGTACTAACTCAGACAGTGTTTTCATTATCTAAATGCAGCACACTCCTAGTGGAAATAATGCTTGGATCAAAAATGCTTACTAATGTGAACTTACTAAAATTGCTGTATTTTTCAGTTTGGTGTTGATGGACAACATTTTGCTATAACTGGAACTGCAAGGGAAATGTTGGAGCCACTTGCAGCTGGAAAAAAAATCAAGGGGAAAATGTGAGTAATTGATGGTTCCTATAGAATACATGTTATTTTCTGTAAATGATCATTTGGCGTACATTGACCGGTCAAATAAGCTCTGGACATGCCTTATTTTCAGGGGAAATCTGTTCCTTTTTACCTCAGATATTTAAGCAATATCACCTGAGAGGGATGATGCTGTACTGAATATCTGCCGTGATGATATTCAGTACAACATCACAACCTCCAGTGCTTTTATACAACAGTTGTACAAGTGGCAAATTAGTAGTAGAAAGTAACAATCAACATTTTATTATTTGCTCCACCAACTCAACTAGTTACACAACTTAACTGAAACTTGACTTTTGTTGCCAAGCAACCCAAACATTCTCCTGCACTCTGTAGCTGTGTCCCAGTCCAGGGGCTGCAGCCTGAAAAGGCCGTAATTGAAGGCCGATTGCGCCACGAAAGGCTGTCCCATTTCGAAGGCTCGTTCAGATGCGGCCGACAAATGCGTCCTCCGTTTCCCGGGCCACGAAGGATCCACCGTGTGAATCCTTCGCGGCCCAATGTATCCCGAGATTCATTACGCGCCAATTCAAACAAAATGTTGACTTTTATGCGCCAGTGGAATACGCTTTAAAATGTTTTTGGTTTCAGCTCAATCGAATAGCTAGTGATACAAATGAATATAAAAACAAATTGGCCCTTGAAACAAATTATCTTTAAAATAACAGGTAAAACAAATTTGTCCTTGTCTATAAAATCATCTGCACTCCTTTTTTGGATGGTCATTTTCACCGTATGTAGTGCAAGTTTGCTTTACTACACTTTAATATACAACAACTACTTTTTTTTTTCTCTATATCCAACTCAGATAGAGACGGAACAGGTGGGAAATCACCACACCAGGTAGCAGTAACAACTCATGTATGTGTTTGGAATATGTAGAGCTTAAACCCCACACAACCCTGGACACTGCCTCTGGCCTTGTCCGTAGTGCTTTGGGCAAATCCAAGGAAAAGGTACATTTGTATTTCCTACTAAACACAAACTTTCCAAAGTCCCATTTGTTTTTTTTTTAGCTTAATGTCTCGTAATGTTCATTATCTTCACACATCTGAGAGCAGCCAGCCACCACCCATCTCTCTCACACGCATGCACGTGTCAGCTCACACACGGGCTGAATGTAAAAAGCAGTCAGTGTTGTATTATTCATGTCGCGGTGTAACCTTCCCGGTGGGAACTTTAAGTTTTACCCCCGTGTCCTGAGGGTATTGTATATGTTACAGGTCACGTACGTCTTCATCTCTGTGTGAGGAACAGTTTGAGACAGGGTTTTGTATACAAACTCATTGTTTTGCTGGCTGACCTTTAACTGTAATGTTGCTGTTGAATTGTTTATTTCTGTCGGGTCTTGTTCCAGCGTTCACCTGTTTATCACAGATTTCTCTTGATCTTTTCCTCTCGCTTAGACACTCCCACTTTGTCTCTTTTTAAATTAAAAAATCATTTATTTATTCATGTGTGTGGGCACATATGCGTACAAATGCACTTCATCACGCTTATCCGCTGATTATTTAAACATCTGGGTACACAGGTGAATGTCATTTACGCTGCTTAGGGATTTTAAATGAAATTTTCAGTGATGCCTACGGTGCAAAACTGCCGCCGACAGGATCCTGTTTTTTCCCCACGGAAGGTCATCTATCCTGCAGGACTTGGAATAAGCGCGGCAGGCATGTGGAGTGGAATGGATGATGACAATATCTAAATGCTAATGAATATGAGGTTGGATTTGGAGAGATGTTGAATGTATTATAAAGCATGGAGGGCTGTGATCTGAAACCGTTATCTGCTTTCTCATGTTCCTGTAGCTGCCAGGTTTCCACTTCATGAGGGAGCAGGAAACAAGATCAAGGTGTCGCTCGTCTGCCATAATTTCTATAAGACGTATTTAAAGTGCTGCAGACATATGTTACAGTAGAGGACTGCGTCTGCTCCATCTTTAAACTGCTGTATAACAGTTAATTTCCTGTTATCTCCTGTTTGACTTTTATCACATAAAACACAACTGAAATCACAAACGGCGGCGGCCTGAGAGATAATCTTTTCATTTTGATAAATACACGTCTCTAAAGGAGGCTATTAAAGCAGCACATTATCGTCACCTCTCACTAGCAGGAGGAAATAAAGTTGCCGTATCTGAACATGAACTTTGAAATGCAAATGTTCTTGTTCAAAAGACAGCTGTAGTGTGACCTCTCAGAGACTCTTTCAAACTATAAATTCACTCTGGCCCATTCCACCGTCTGATCAGATACTGCAGGGTTCTTTCTTTTTTATGTGGACCGTTTAAGTTATTTCTACTTATTTATCGAATGAATTTGACCGGGTTTGAGCCTCGGAATGCCCCGGTGGCCATCCGACTATCAGAACAGCTCCAAAATTCAAACTCAATTCAGCTCTTTTTAAGAGCTTTTATCTCGTGTCATTCCCTGATATTTCTTGGCGCTCTGCACTGTCAACAGTCTAATTTAGAAAAGCCAGAGTGTTAAGTCTGCCACTTCAGGCTATGTTTTCGTCATGGTCTCATTTATGTAGCGATCAAAGCTCAGGAGGCAGGATAAAAGCACATCTCTATTAGTGAGCAGTAAGCGGTCTGGCAGAGCAAACATTACAGAGAAAAATAGGGCAGCCACTTGTGATTTCAGACATGACTCCCTGTATTGATTTGTGGTGAGGTCAGAGTCCATGTTGGAGCGACTCTGTGGTTTTATTGGAGGGCTCAGACTTCCTCACACGACTCCTCTCTCTGTGTTTGTGAAGCGTGAGGTTTTGCCAATCGTCGAGTCTCTCAGGTCACTTGGTAGGATCCAGCTGTGAATGTACGATCCATGTTATACTGCGGGTGAAGTCTATCTCTCTCAGTCAGCCAGCAGGGAACTGCACACAGTGAATCAGGTGATTTAAGTAGAGAGGTTTTTATTGACGGAAAACAAAGAGGAGCTGTTGATATTTTATAGTTATGTAATTGTATTTTTCTTGTGAATGACTGCAAATATGTTTTTCTATATATAATGAACAGTGTATGACCAACCTACCTCCCCCCAAAAAAGCAATAAATTGGATTTCTCAGCACCTGTGAAAATTGTGCTAAACTCACCATGAGATTTTAGATTATCACCTCACCAGATACCCACCGCACAGCTGAGTCCATTTAGGACAGCAGATGGACTGCGGTAATATGATAAGGAAGTGGATTGGACCCAGAAGTGGATTGAACTTAATGGTTTTCGGTTTAACATTCCAATATTCACCGTCACCGTCAGTGGGTGCAAAGCCAAAGTCTACCCTTTAGAGCCACAGAGGGATGACAAACTAAACGACAAACTGTACACAAGCTGATGAGAGTGAAAGTGATGTAAATTATGAGCTATGGCCTTCACACTCGCCAAATGTCAACCCGACCAATGCGTTTTCCAATCACATCATCAAAAAAAACAAATGTATGAATTTCTTTTTTTTCAAAGAATGCTGTTCATCTATCCAGTAAAGATACTTAAACATGACAAGTAACACTGATGCTGTTTTGGAGGCTTCAGCTATTATGGTCCCATTTCATTTATCTATTTGTCCCTCATGTTTTAGTCATGAAACCAGGTTAAATCAGAGATCAAGATCTCTCTGACCTGACCATCATTACATTTTGTTACAAGACAAACAGGCAAAGACATTACTGTCGCATGTTACAGAAGTATTGAAATACTAATTTTTGGAAGTTTGAACTATTTTCTTTACTGTGTATGGTTACATAAAGATAGTTTGGACATTTCAAGAGAAGTAACTCAATAAACTTTGAGTGTTTCTATTGAATGTGACAAATTAAATGTGTTGCTTTGTTGGTATGATGTCATAGTCACCTACATTCCTGAATCTTTGTGTCTTTACGTCAAGAACAATAGAGGAAAATATGTGCGTCACCCCCGTTTGTGATTTGATATCCTCCATCTTTTATATTAAAGCTCCTGTGAGGAACCTAAGGTTTGTGTTGATTTTGGCGCCCCCTGTGGACAAAGCTGTACCTCTTGTCTCTTTGCTGATTTTGTCCTGTGCAAGCTTAAGTGGTGTTTTTTAACACAAAATCTCACCCTGCTTTCTTTAACAGTCATATGTGTCACTCACTTTATTTTTTTGCCCTGGAAAATGTAAACAAAGGCAGCGTGCAGTTAATCGCTTCCTCTGACACCTACCCGCCCACCAGCAGTTTCAGGCATTAAAAATAACTATATAGAAATAATCAATCTTGTTGCTGATTGTCTGGTTTGCTTTTTTAGCTCATATACAGACATCAGAATTGATTTCAGTCTGTTTCATAACCAGCGAAAAACTCCACAGGAGCTTTAAACAGCTATCGCACTTTGTGGTGTATTTTCCTTTAATTGGTCATGCTGCATATATTCCTTATATGACTATAGAGATTTGGGCTTTTTAAAAGTCAAGAAGTGGTCATGGAGGTTTTTTGGATCATATAAGGGCTATTCAATCTTCAACGGATTTAATTTCCCAAGATTGATTGTCTTTGTATTTAATGAATGACATTTATGGATTTATTATGGAATGAGAGGTGAGGTATGAAAAGGAAATATCCTCTAACTCTCTCTGAGGACGATCCTCGTGCCTTTGAACAAACTTAAATCTAATTTAAAGCTGCAGTGCTGCAGGTGAGTGTGTTTGGAAATGCTGACATGAAGCGCATCACTTCACCTTCACTTGTCCTGCCTCTGCTCAAGAAAGCCCTTCAGCACCATGGACAGTGCCAACAAATCTGCACCACAGACTAGCATGTGTTCAGAAGACTTCCAGGTCTTCAGCATGATTTCTATGAGAGAATTAAAGGGAAGCTTTAATGACTTCGTATTTCAGATTGGCCTCATTTTCCCATAAACCCAGAGAAAAATCTGTTCCAACCCTTTGTCAGGCTCATTAGATATGCCCAACATGCTGTTAGAGCACCAGGGTGAAACATCCATGACTCACTGGTGTTTTATTTACTTTTCACTGATGCCTCAAGGTGAAAACAGCAGTCGGAGGCACACTTGATGCATTAACCCATTGCAATCAGCAGGAGGGGGTAGATTTGGGTGGTTAAACAAGTTGCTGCAACCACTTTTAATTTGAAGAGCGCAGCAGCGCAGGAGACACAGTTTTCCAGCTCCAGGCTGCAATTGAGCTGCTGCTGCTGTGGGGGGAAACAGAAACTTCACACAGGCTATTATATAATTGGGGATGTAAATGGGGTAGTGAGGGGAGGAGGGGGGTTCTAATCAGAGGCAGAGAGCGAAAACACCCAAAATAGGATGGAAGAGGACGTCTAATGACAGAGGTTTGGGTGAAGGAAGGTGCCTTGAATCCTTACCCGCGAAGAGGAGGATGAAGATTTCGGTTGGGTCGTGGGGAAGAAGAAGCCGAGAGGGGAGGATAGACACACTGCATCATTTAAGTACTGCGGCTGATGTCATTTCCTAAGCACCATAATTGGTCATCAATGACTCTTAAAGCAGTGAAGAATGGCTAAATGAAAACACACACACATTCAGACACACACTCTTCCTCAGGGGAGAGCTTCACTGATCTATTGAAACCGTAATTGCTCGGACCTCACACCCTCCCTCCCTCTCTCTCTCTCTCTCCCTCTCTCGATACGCTCTCTCTCTCTCACACACACACACCTTTGAAGTAGGCAGCTCTCGTCTGTTGAGCGCCAAGGCGTCGCATCTTGCCCGCTCACCTTTACCAGCACTCGCACCTCTGCCGCCGTGGCCCCCATGTGGCCCCTCCCTTACCGGACTGGACCGATAAATGGGTTAACTCTGTCACCGGGAGAAGCTGAGATAAATGCAGCGGGAGCGTCGGGAGATCCCCTCCGCTGTTTTACTACCGATCTGCACCCTAAGGCACCGTCCTCTCCTCACCGACGTGTTGATTCGACAGAGAAGATTGAATTTAAATCGTGATTTATGATTTTATGAGCAGGAAACAACAGCAGCGGCTCTTCAGACCTAGACCCGTGGGCGGCTGGGTGCGTCCGTCTGGGCGAGCTGATAGGACGAAGACTTGGCACTCTACCTACCAACTGCTTCATCCCAAATTTCCAAGATATGACGATGAGAAGTGAGATGTAGAAATCGGATGGGAGGCCATAAATGTGGGTTTGTGCTTCAGCCGACGCGGACAGAATTTCTCTTCATCCTCCTCCTCATCTAACCAGTTGATATTTTTACAATAACTGTCTGAAAAGTCAGGAGCACATGACAGACTGGTGAATCCCCGAGGCTGGTCCCACACACAGACTGAATGAGTCCATCTCTGGCTGTCGGACGGACTCCTCCAGAGAACAGGACGGATGCAAACAGACTAAACACATCTTGGCACATCAGAACACCGTCAGCGTCTCCGCCGACGGTTTTGTAACCGAGCGGGGGGAATCTGTCACCGGGGGACCCTTCGTTACACAGGCAGGTAAGGCTGTCAGCGTGTCACCTCTGGGTGGGTGTGTTAAAGGTGATTACCTTGATCTGATCGACCGCCCATGCGTCGCTACCGCTGATGGCCGCAGAGCCGCGCGGGCGACTGCACCTGTTGTAAGCTGTGAAAATGTGTGGCGCGTGCGCGTGTGTAAATAGACCTCAGTGCGTGTTTTGACAGCCTAAATGATCTGTGTGTTTGATTCCTGAAAACACAATGATGTCTGTGTCTATTTGCATGTAGACTCTTTGATCTGCTCCTGAAAACCTCTTTCCAGCTGTTTGTGCGCGTCGCGCGCGTCACTGCGCGCTGCGTGGGTTTGATCAGTGTGATTGGGTGATTATAGGTCCATCACACGCACGCTATAAGTGTAATTACAGTATAATTGTCTCAACACGCAGCGGGATGTAAAGCATTCTATCAAACACACTATACATCATGCGTTGTGGCTTCATCAGCCGCTCTCGTGCTCACCGTGCTGTAGCAGTTCACGCACAGGTTTCTGATAAATGAGAGCGGCTGCAGTCTAAAACCCACTTATATTCATTCTCATCGCCTGATGCTCTAAACCTCCAGAGTCATAAAGCATGATTGCCAGATCTTTCACCTGTCTCGCACACATCCATCATCTGACTCCCTGAGGGAGACCTGCCAGGAGGGTGCTGTAAGAGTATGCGTGCCTGTCATGAGGAGGTGTGGGTGTAGAGTAGTTTGGCTCCATGATTGCATGAATGTTTATGTTTTTCTGTTTAATTTTAGACACCTTAGTATAAGTGAAATGAGGGTGACATGCAGCAGCGTCTTCTAAGCGTGGGAACCCTCCTCTGCAGATGTGCGCAGTGTGGCACACCATCATGGGTGTCTAACTCTTCTTCCTGGCTGCTATGACTCTTTAACATCCATGGAGCGTCGTGCCAGACCACCTGATAGAAGATCAAGGGCGCATGTCCACATCTCCTCTTCCTGGGCTGGTGGTGAAGCACTACAGCTTTAACCTGGTGCAGCAGCTGCTGATGTGATCAGAAAGGTCTGACCCAGGCTGACCTCTGTGAGAGAAAGCTGTAGGCGACAACACGAGAAGCTCCTCTGTTGCAGAAACGTTTCTCTAGTGCAGAATCGTGGATGGGAGAGAGACAGCAGAGATCACAGCTGTGTGGAAGCTGCCTCTCTTTGCCCAAGGTGACTCCAGCAGGACACTGATAATGTGACATTGATAAAGCAAAGAGAGCAAGTTCTTTGGATGTAATCAGTTTATTATTGGTTTAGCTGTAAATCTAATCAGAAGCCTTTTTATTGTTGGCTGCCTGTTGAAGCGGCACGTCCTTCTTCTTTTGTTTGGTCTATTTGATGAATCACAGAGTTGCCGTTTACCTTCATCCAGCTCTGATGCTTCAGCTGATCAGCTGTGATCTCTCATTATGTTTGGCAGGCGGCGGGGGCCAAAACTAGAGAAGTCATAGAGAGCTGACTGACGTCTCAGTGGCTTAAAGTAAAAAGGGAATAATTTGTTGATTCATCTTGAAGTGTGTCTGGCCGGCGTACAGCTCTCACAGTCACAGCAGAGTCCATAGATGAAGTTGAATCACACATTTTCAGATGTTTTTATGGTTAATTGGTGGCTGCTGCAGTACAACCTGCTTCCTTTGATGTAGCGGATAAAGCTTGAGTCTGTTGTCTTTTTGCTTCTGTCTGCTTGTGATGGCACTGTTGTACATGCTTTTCTGCCTCTCTGCTAATGCATTTCTCTCCATCGGGGACAGAGGGAGGTGAGGGGGGGGGGAGGCGGGGAACACACTTCTCCTTTCTCCTCTTTCCCAGCGTTTGGCTCATCTGGGTTGCTCCCCTCCCTTGATCTCAGCCTCTTCACTCTCCTCTGAGCTTAAATCCGTTCTGATCACCGCGCTGCAGACTTGAAACTGTGCTCCCCGGGGTGCAGGTGACCCCTCAGTTCAAACACCGTCCGTCAGCCACGCTTTCATTTGCTCCTTTCATCCCCTCCTCCTCCTCCTCCTCTCTCTCTTTTTTACCTGTCTATCTGTCTGTCCGTCTGTCTGGCTGGCGCTCCTCTTCCAGCTCTCAGCCAGGCAATGAGGCTCATCAGATGGAGGTTTTCTGCTAAAGCTTGTCCTTGTCAGCTCTCATGTCCGTCTCTGTGACAACAGGCTGTGTTTTCACGAGTAGAAAAACCACAATCCAAAAATATATGGGCGAAAAAAAAGGAGCGAGTGAGAGAGGGGAGAATGAGTGTGTGACTGAGTTTGATGTATGTGTTTGCGTGTCTGCTGGTTTTTCTGCCATGAGTGAGTGGGTGTTTCAGTCAGGGGAACAATCGTGTGAGCAGATGGACTGTTAAAATACATTCTCATATTAATTTCATATCATATGTCTTATTCATTTGTCTTCTGATTTTATAATTTCCTGTTTTATTGACGAGATGACTAATTTAAGGATTTATGACTTTTTGAAAAGCCACTCACAAAGGCATCTTCATCCCACCATCATCTGCAGGTACACTAATAAAGTCAGCTTAGGAATGTAACCATGCACATGGACTGTTTAGTTCACAACTTCTGCATTTGTACACTCAAAAATAAACCTTTTAAATTTGTACATTTGTGCACAAAATGAACAACAAACACGCTTAAATTCAGCTGCACACATGCAAACAGGCAAATTATGGCACGCCCAAAAAGCTATAAAAGTATATTCCCAGCATGTTTTATCAAGTGTGCAAATGTACTGGCATACCTAAAGGCCTCATCAGTCACAGACAGCAAAACATTATTGTCAAGTGGTGCAGTCGGTAGAGGGTTGAGTCACTTAGTCTCTCTAACTGATTAGCAGCCATACATTTGTATTCAAACCTGTTGCTTCCTGACAACATCATGCCCCATGTCCCATTTGTTATGTTGTTAGAATGATCATGTTTGATGTTTCGTATTCCAGTTAACCTCTGCTTGATTCATATGAAGAAAAAGCTGAAGAAAATGCATCACAGCGTAGTAGAGGGGTTGCCGAGCCTTGCACTGATTCTTATTTATCATGTGGCGGCTGTGGCTCAGTGGTACAGTCAGTCGTCTTTCAGTCGGAAGGTTGGTGGTTCGATCTCTACATGTCGAAGTTGTCTTGGGCAAGACCAATGACTGTATAAAAAGATGGACGACGTGTTTCTCCTCTACTCTGCTAATCCAGAACAGATCGGCTGCAGGAACCGTATTTGTCAACAGAGCTGTCAATCATCCTTTTTACAGCCTCAAATAACTAATTAAAACTAAACTTGTCAGATGAACACTTTGACATAAATCAGCATGATAAGAACTAACTATAATGACAGAAACCATGTTTGAGAAACATTTATTTGATGTGTATTTTGATTTTATCGTTTGACTCATGTCCCATCTGTTAACATGGAGGAGGCGGGCTTTATGACCTGTACTGCTGCCAGTCAGCAGGGGGCGCTCCACGTGTTGGCTTCACTTTTAGGGAGCTGTCATGTCCTCCATCTTTTTATACAGTCTACGGGCAAGACACTGAACCCCAAATTGCCATTGGCATAGCCGTCGGTGTGTGAATGGGTGAATGTGACATGTAGTGTAAAAGCAGCTTTGAGTGGTTGCAAGACTAGAAAAACCTGCAGTCAATTTAGCATTGATTTCATTCACATTTATTAACTACATATTTCTTTAAACTGAACACGGATTGGCTCAAGGGCAGGCCAGCCAATTAGCAACAGCTAGCGTTCTGCACTGCACTCGGCCTCTAACACGGCCTTACCCACAAGGAACGGAGCTACACCGTCACAGCAACAACTGCTTCCTCCTTTGAGCCTCACTTATTCTCAGGCAGCAGATGTTGGAATTTTAGAGACCTTTCCTCGCAACTGCGTGCATGAATTTAGGGCGTGGAGCTTTTGGAAAAAGCACATAAGGGCTTTAATGCCGCAAAAACGTTATTGCTAACATACCTCATCAAGCGAGACTGTGGCATTTTTGAGACATGGTTTAAGGCTGTAACAGCAAAGTGTGTTACATTTTAAAGAGTGGATTCTGGTATTTGCTCTCTGAGAATACCGGTGAGTAATTGGACAATGATCTAACAATTAGACCTTTGTTTGTGTGTGTGTGTGTGTGTGTGTGTGTGTGAGCGTTTGCGTCTTGTTGGCTGAAACTCAGGTCTGCAGAACAAATACACGCTGAGTAGCTTTAATGTGCGAGTGAGACAAAAGAAGAACCAGGAGCAGATGGACTGAAGACTAAATTTCCTCAGAGCTCACAAACTATGCACACACACACACACACACACACACACACCGACACACTCCGACACACACCTCTCTGCACACACACTATCTCTTGCTCATGCACACATATACACAGCCATTTCTCTCCTGCTGTCCTTTACAGATCACCAGAGCAGACTTGCACCTGTCCCATGGCTCTTAACCTTTTACACCATCTTTGTCTTAAAGTCACAGCCAGTGTCCTTTTCCCCTTCCGACGCACTGATTCCAAAATCCACGGAGGATTAAAGTCTGGGAGAGGAGAGGAGAGGAGAGGAGAGGAGAGGAGAGGAGAGGAGAGGAGAGGAGGATGTTTATACTTTGACAATGTCTCCTGTGACAAAGACATCTCCTCGTCTGTCTCAATCTCTCCTGTCTGGCAGCAGCCCGCTCACGAAACACTCCTGGGATATCTCTTCCTCCCTCCATGTTTCTCTCTCTCTCTCCCCTCACCCGGCTCGCTTCAGTGCACCGTGTACTATTGGCAGGAATATTACATGAAGCATATTGCCAAAAGTGTCAAAATATTACACTGGGAAAGCCCTCAGGGGGGCGACTCACATGAATCAAAGCAGAGTCGCTCTGATCGTACGACAGCAGGGGCCGCGGCTGATTGATGCCCCGTCAAGCCCTGAGGTCTCTTGGTGAGGAGTTGGGTGGCAGTGGGGATTATCCGGAGGAAGGGGAAGTCAGAGGATCTGACGTGGGGTTAGAAGAAACAATACAGAGTGACAGGACTTTATGCCTGTCCTCCACGGAGAGCGAGCAGGAGAGAGACGGCGAGAGAATGATTGCTAGATAATACCGAGTTCCTGATTGTACTCCGGTGGTATTTATCAGAACAATAACAGTGGAATACTTTTCTTGTGACTCCATTGAATTATAATGAGATTACATAATTTGTCACTGTGATTGTGCCACGAGGAGACAGCGGTTTCTCCCAGAATTGAGCATTAGCAGAGTGGAAGGAACAATGTTCCCTCCACAGGAGATTGTGTTTCTAAAAAGGGCTCATGGCTGCGCTGGTAGCCCTGGTTTCAGTACACATGCACACAAATGCTTCTCACCTGTGTGTTTCTGTCTCTTCCACTCAAACACACACACACACTTACACACTTGCAAGGTTTATTTAGAATCTGTGCGTGTGTGTGCTCTGCAGGGAGAAGATGCCATTCCACCATGTGCGGGCGGGCCTGCTCTATCCAGACAACTACCTGAGCAGCTCCCTGACGGAGGGCAGCGAAGCCTTCCAGCTCACCAGCATCTCCACCGAGGAGCTGGGAGGTGAGTGTGCCCACAGAGAGAGAGAGCGAGAGAGAGAGCGAGAGAGAGAGGAAGAGGTGGGGGTGGAGAGTAAAGTGTGGGGTATTAGCAATTAATGTTTCACTAGTGGAACAATGCAGTTACAACGCTCCAATTCTCCCGGGGAAAAGTTTTTCCATTTAGCCATTTTGTCAGAGGCTGACTGGATGCATTGGTTTCCAATTATGGTGAAAGAAATTCAGTCGGAGGACTCGGTATGAAGCAGTGCCTGACAGAACAAAAAGATAGATGACCAGGCTTGAATAAGGACACCAATGGATTGATATTAGTGTCTTAAACCAAGTTTTCAATCAATCTTTCCTGTAAAGTGACTCCAGCAGCGCTCACGCTGGCCCGTTATTTAAAGCAATGCCGTGTGTTTTGTATGTGAACAACCAAACACACTGTTTTCAGCGTAGCCTTTGTAAAAGTGTGTTATTATAGATTCAACACATTTGGCCTTGATGGTTTATTAGATTGCAGTTAGATTTGTTTAATGCATTTCTTTTTTTACTTTATCTGTAATTTCCAGGCTGATCAGTCTTTTTCCCAAAATGACTTAATAGGACAACTTCAAAAAGAACTCAAACAAGGGCTTTCTAATCAAGTGTTATTATGATTAAAAATATGGTTTATTAGAGCATTTTTTCTAACTTAGCTCAGACCATTAGTAATTAACCCTTCGCTAACCTTTCTTGAACAGCCACTGTGCAATCCTACGTTAGAAACCGTAACTAGAAGCAGGAGGCCTGTCAAGCTTTCAGAACGAGGAGAAATGCCGAAGCGGTGTGCATATGGAATCTGCAACAACGACAGCAGATATCCTCAAAGTTTAGAGGGGGGTGTCAAATATTTCGCTTTTCCGAAGCCAAAAACTCGAGAGGAGAGATGTCGGGCATGGATTAAAAAGGAAAAAAGAACCATTCCCTTCGTTTTGCTAGGATAACGCAACATGGGATTTTTCTTTTATGAGGTTTACTACTTACTCTGAGTTTACTTAACCCGGTTGGTCACTAATCATGTAGGCCAACTTGGAATCCCAAACCCACTATATGCGAGCGATAGCCCGACGTGCTTTGAACAAAATGAATAAGTGGGATCATTTAGTTTTGTTCATGTGCTAAAACATATAATGACAGTTACAGGGAGTCATAACTAACCATTAGCTTAAAATAAAACAATAGATTGACTCACCCTGCTGTGCGGGAACATTGCTGCTCCTGTATGATTGTCCTTAATATGAATTGTGAAGACGTGGGGTGTCTGACGCTTACGCTGGGACCGGTGAGCTTTTGCCTCGATTTTTATGTCCTCTTCATTCTCAACACTCCGCTGACTAATTATATTCTGGATGTTGCTTTCAAATGCGTATTGTCGTCCTTTCTGTCCACTTCTCTCTGATATTTTGAACTATTTTTCCAGAAGTGTGCTATTATTTCCTTTGGAACATCGCTCACTGTTATAATTGAAAACACCATAATGTTTACATGCCGGTGCGATAGCTTGACAGGCGTAGCAACAGTAACCAAGGGGGGCCGGACTCAAAGGATCAACTGGGGGCGGCTGTGGCGAGTCCTTGTCTCTCAGTCGACAGCCTTTGGTGTATGAATGTGCCTGGATCCTGATTGGAGTTTGGCGTAGTGGCCTTTGCCGTCAGTGTATGAAGCATGTAGTGTAACTTTGGGTGATCAGAAGGCTAGAAAAGCGCTCTATAAGAAGAGCCCATTCCCCATGTGTTTAAGATATAATAACTTAGCACTCACCAAAGCTACTCTGGAATTCTGGGATTGTGGCATATTGCTAAAAATAGGTCCATCAGTGAGATTCTTTGAAGTGCCTCACAGAAAGGTTGCTAACAAACCCCCGGGTAAGTCACTTTTATTCAGTAAAGTAGATGTGGAAAAATAACAACTCAAACTGTTTTCTGTAAACATCCATCACAGTTTGCTGATGGACTTCCTCGTTCATCTGTGCACTCACAGTTTTCCTGTGCATTAGCAATTGAGTTAATTAGCATCTCACTTTAAGTGTTAGCTCTCAGAAAATTGGAATCTAATCAGCTTGTTTTCGACCTGTATGATCAGTTGAATGCTTGTGCTCAGCCTCATCAGACTCGATTAAAGCTTTGTTCTCAGAGCTCAGCATTGCTTTAGAGTAATAATCTCGAAGATTTTCATGTGAATAAATGTCTGTTAAGTCACTATCTCTCTCAGAATGAGGTAACACAATGGTGATTGAGCCTATGGCCCACTGATGAAAGCCTTTGCATTTGCAGTATATAGTATTATTATAGACTGCGTGTCTGTGCTGACAAAAAATCACAAGCGGCGCCCAGTTAGTGACGCATTTTCCATCAGCCAGCAGTGGTAGGTCTGCCAGAGAGGGTAGGCGGAGCTAAGCGGCTGCTTTTCCGCTCTCTATTGCGAGTAAACAGTAATCTACTACGGCTGAACAAACAAAGAAAAGATGGATGACTACAGATACAACTTCAAAAATAAGTGAAAATCCAAAGAAAAAGAAACAAATTTGACGCTCAGATGAAGGCAAACAGTCTAACAAGGAAAGCGACCGTCAGCGAGGAAAATCAAGAGTTACAACCGTGACAAAGGGAGCCAACCGTAGACGGTAAATTGGGAAGTGTCCTCCTGCAATTACCACTTATTGCAAAAGAGAACGAAACTAAAATCTCCGAGATCGTATCTTTATGTATAAATCGATCATTGCCAGATAATGAAACCCAAGTCATAAGTTTTCCTTTCATGTAGTCTATTCAGTGTGTGCTCAGTGAGTTCCAGTGTGACCGCAGGATGAGTGATCCTAAAGCATACTGACAATACATTGAAGCTATTCTATGATGTAACTAGAAAACAAGTGCCTCCACAGCGCGACGTGTGCATGCATTTGACATGTGTTCCTTTGGACAGAAAGAAACAGCTAATCCTCTCACTGTGCGAGGACGGAGCGCATGAGAGTGTGTTTCCCGACTGAAGCTGTTTGTTTGTGTTTATACATGTGGCCTATTGTAGTTTGCTCGAATGAGCTTTGGTATGAACTACTTTGTCGCATAAATCTTTTAATCCGATGTCTCTTGTGCGACTCAACCCAGTTCAGCGAAACAGTTGCTTTGTGGAGGCAGAGCTGCTTCGGTGACTGAAACGTCTTGTCATCATTAGCTGGACTGTCCTGTGTCTGCGCTCTGTTTGTCAAGGGCAGCGAGAAGGGTAAAGTAATGTGGACCTATGTAGAGCTATTATATAAATTGAATTCAGACTCTCAGACTCCAGACATTGTGATAGAGCATTATCTAGGCCCTGTCAGCCACAGATGCAACACAGCCAATGGGATTGTTTGATGTGGACAAAATATCCGTGGTGTTTGCTGCCAGCATTTGAAAACTCCTAATCCCACTTCAGAGAGATGCTGAAGGTTCTTCTTGGATCATCTGTTAGCGCAGATAGAAGGCTAGTTAATCACCCCTGTGTTGGGCTCCGTATCCTTTTCTCTGGTTTTGAGGCATTTCATCAATCACACCGAGAACATGAACAGTCCTAGGGGTGGGAGGGGGGTCGACTTCGTATTACACAGCTGCACGCTGGAAAGGCTGCATGCTCACACACACACGCAGGCATCGCACAGTAATACATCACGGAGCAGCTCGATTGAAAATGTACTCTTCACTGTTGAGCTGCATACAAATACATCTTACTTTGTTTTGGGGGGTCGCACACACACTCGCCAGCGTTCCCAATCCCCCATCCGCCTCTGACTTTCACTTTATTTGGCGAGAGTGAAAAAAGAAAGGGAGGCAGTGGCTCGATTCTCGGGTTTAGTTATCAGCTGTGGGGGATATTTACTGGCTTATATGGGGTCTGCAACCGAAGTTTCGGGTCTCACGCAACTGACAGAGCAAAGAGGGGCAAAGGAGGCAGATCTGAGGCTGACTCATTACGCAGAGGAAGGAAGGAGCGGCATGTCAGGATGAGAATATTAATGACACACCGTCTAAGAGACACAGAGAGAGATGAACTTCATGTAAAATTCATTGTTTAAGTTGGGAAAAGGGATTAGTCTCGGGGAAGTTGTGATTTAAATTCCATCGTGCAGCAGGCTATTACTTTTCTCGATTGTGCTGCTCCTATAAAGATTAGCACAAACGCCGAGCGCCAGCTGAAATGACACCCTCTCCCACCCCTGAAGTGTTAATATCCACAGAAAAATGGAGAGCTCGTTCGCGAAAAGTCTTTTCTGTCTCTGCTGTCTTAATGAAGTCGATAACCTCACAGTAGCCCAAAGCTCCGCCTTCCTCCTTCCACCTCGTGCCAACTGACTGACAGGCAATTAGCCGCAGATTGACCAGGGTATTTTCTAAGAGCTTCCTCTGAGATTTGAGTAATTGTGCAGCACGAACAGATACCTCATGAGCTGTGTGCGTTTACTTACAATGTCGAGTTAGAAGGAAGCTTTTCATGTGGGAGGAGAGAGTCGGAAACGCTCTTGGCAGGGCTGCTGGTGATTGTGCTGCGTGGAGGGATTGGTACAGGCCCGTCGGGGTTTCGAAAATACAATAAGTATAAAGATGTGAGAGAGACAAGGAAAGAGAGCGTGAGGGGGGGAGGGGGAAGGGGGGAAGGGGAGTGGGAGATCACCCTCACCTTGGTTTGCCTGAGAGAAAGGCTGCGGCGCTTTCAGTTAATGTCAAATCCTGTTATCAGCACCCGGGAAGCACCTTTCAGCAGCATCCACAGACCTGCTAAAAGCTGTTAATCATTAATTTCATCTCATGCATTACTCCATCTCACTGACACCACCTGATGTTACATTAGGAGATTTATGAGGATCAAGACAAAGATCACACAATTGAAAGTGAAAATTTAAAGCAATTTTTACATTTTTCTACGTCCTCTAAGTTTGTTTGTCATGGCCCTTTAAATCTAAACCTATGAGTATCTTCTGGTCAGGTGCACTGTTAGACACTTTAACCACTTTGCATATCAAATCCACAACTAAAGTCAATATGGCAGCAATCGTTTACACAGCAGCATAAAATGTGTTTATGGATTCATACACGTATGACGCCATGTCTACACGTAGACGGGTAGCTTTTTGTCTGCGTTTTGGCCTTTCATCCACACACAGACGCCCTTTTAGGTCACTGAAAAGGGATCTTATGTAAAACTCCAGCCAGGGTGAAGACTTTTAGAAACTCTGTTTCCATGGAGACGTGTAGATGGGGTAAACAGCGTTTTTGACTCGTGGCATCAGGCTGTGCGCCGTTATCTCCTTTTGTGAGGCGTCAAAAATGAGGCGACATTCCAAACTAAATGATGGACGTGACAAAAACATTGGTGCTTCCAACCCTGCTAACATGACTTTTACATGTTTAAGATAAGATAAGATTTTATTGATCCCCCACTGGGGGAAATTCACTTGTTACAACAGCTCAAAGTAAAGCACAGGGTAAAACAAGTGATGGATAAAAAATAAAAAGACAATAAAATGCAATGATAATATTAATAATAAATATATACACTATATAAATATATATATATATATGTACACCTTTCACTTATTGTGGATGGTTAAGTTTTTGTACCAAAAAATTGCACCAAGTCACAAACACACACGGTGTGTATCATGTTGATATGGTTCATGATAAGTAAAGTGCCCTGCTGCAGTATAAATAACAATTGCACATGAGAAGTAATTGCACAGACATAGTTGCACGGTATGGATGAGGTAATAAAACCAGAAGTATATGTACCAAAGTGTGATATTATACTATTATAATGTGTGACAGTAGATATGCATAAATAGAAAAACAGTGCAAAGTCGCTGCCATGTAGTGACTGGTGGATGAGTAACAGAGTATTGTGCTTTGTTTACACATGTATGTACAGTTACTCGTCCACTGTATTCATATATCCTTCCCCTTCCTCAATGCGCCACTGCAGCCCGCCAGGTAGTCTTCCCGCAATAGATTTTTTCAGACTTTTAATTGGCCGCGATTTTCTTTTTCTTCTTTGCATGACTGGGTTATATCGCCACCTGCTGGTGAGGCATTCATGACAGCGTTTCTGTTGTCTTTTTGTGTTTTCATTTGGATGGGGATTTTTTTATAACCGTGCTTGTGTGGACGGGGGTTTTTTGGAAACGAAGGAGGTTCTGAGCTGCTAAAATGCTAAAAGCTAAATAAAATATAACTTTACAGTGAAGTGTAATAAATGATGAGGGATAATGTATAGTGAGCAGGTTGTTACGGCAGAATGGAACCCAGACAGGGTGAGCAGGACACGGGCGAGAACAGAGCTGTTTTTACTCACATTGAATGGAAACATTTCCTCTGATGGTGCAGTGAGACACGGTGAACGCGACGGCAGGAATCAGTGCAGCACCTGATTGAGCTTTTCAGTCTCGTCACTGTCGGAGTCTGTTGACATTTTCTTCTCCATTCACCGCCGTATCCCAAACTATGCGTTTTCCTGCGTCTTCAGTTTTGTAGATCTCTCTGTCGTAGCCTTCAGTTTTTGCATCTTTTAACCTTTATCGCTTTCTCTTTTAAATTTACCGGACTTCTTTCAGCAGATTGATATGATTACTGTTAGTCCTCCAGATTGTGTGATTCGAGCCGCATCCCTAGCAATGGTCTGTTCTTCATAGCAACGACCTGTTATCGAGAAATAGCAGACCTCTGAATTCCGTAATCAACCAATCAGAATCAAGTATTTAACACAGCCGTGTAATAACAAGTAATAAATAATGATTAGTCACAATGTTCCAGTGCCAAAAAGTCTCTTAGCTGTGAAGACTGTCTAACATATCATTGACAGAGTGAACATGTTCACACTCACTTATCTAGCAGAAATAGAGCCGCATAATCATTTATTTGTAGATGTGTAAATCCTATACTCTGTTTTATCTCTGTTGTGAGTCTTTCACACCTCCTGAGGACTATTTGCCTTTTTAGCAGATAAATGCTCCACTTTGTCCACCAGCTAGTTGCTCACTGTGTCGGTCTTTTGGTGGTTTTTTTAGAGCTTTATCACAGAAAACAGCTTCCTGCTGCGTCTTGAAACAATGCTTTAAGAGCAGTGAGAGTGAACCAGAACAGTGAAGCTGGAAAATGAAAAGAATGAGCGGAAACTTTGTACAGCTGAGGGGATCCACAGAATCAGAGGGGTTCCAGTCACTCCTTTAACATACAAGCAGTCATTAAATCCTTCCATGCCATAAGAGAATAGATAATAACCACTTTACGTTACAGAATGATTATGCAAATGATTAAAAGAAACCACTGAAAGATGGGACGCAAACAGCTGTCTCAAGTGTCAAAGTCAAGCAGTTTGATGACCGAGCCATCCACACAGACCGTCTCACTAAGAGGTTTTTTGCAGCGCTATGACAACATCACGCTATTTCTGGCTTTGCTCCTGAGAGACAGCAGTCATTATTCACACGACCACAAGATCTGCAGAGACACGAATATAATAACAGACATCACGCAGAAACACAAAGATTAAACACACAGAGGGAGACAATTTGAAGAAAACGATGCACAAATTTTACAAAACAAAGCAAGAAAAGCAGATTTCCAGAAAGATACGAGTGAATTAATGGCAAAACGCACACAGACACTCAGGAAGATTGCAGAAGTCCCACAATCAATTCAGACTCAGCCTCTGGTTTTTAATGAGCATAAAGAATAAAGATGGACAGATATTTTCATTTGCTGCGATGAGCTCCTGACCTTTCAGACGCATCTGACTCAAGTAGAGGAAAACAAATGACATAATAAAGGCTTGGCGTAGGACACATTCACATCTTACACCAGACAGACACTATACTCCTTGATATGTCGTTTGCTTGTCCTGCAGAGATCCGTGAGGCGTTTCGTGTTTTGGATCGCGATGGGAATGGTTTCATCTCCAAACAGGAGCTGGGCATGGCCATGCGCTCCCTGGGTTACATGCCCAGCGAGGTGGAGCTGGCCATCATCATGCAGAGACTGGACATGGATGGTGAGCAACTACATAAGGACACACACTTGGGTGCATACACATGCAGACACACACGCTTAGAGCCTTTTAGGAGCAGAGAAGTGTGTGGCTGTTTAACAGAAACTGCACGAGTATGTTTGTTTAGTTTTAGTGTTTGTATTTAAATTTAATGCGCTCAAGCTTGAGAAGAGTTATTTCCTCCCAAAGAAAGTCTGTGCTGAATTTAAATGTTATGTTAATAGGAAACAGTTATATGATGCCAAAACACACTATGTAAAGCCTCTCTCTCATTCTTGAGGCAGAATGGGATTTTGAGTTACAGCTTCCCTTCTAAACGTTCCCACAAAACCGCTTCTAAACTGCCTTAAGAGCAGCAGCAGGTGGCCAATTGTCAAAAACAAATTCCCCTGTACACAATAAAGAGAGAAGAGCTTCTAAAACTCCAGCTCTGCTTGTAAATTCACAAAGCAATGCAATTGCTCCTAAGCAGTCCCTGCATCACAAACAAGCTCGTCAATCTTTCAGCAGGTTCTTATCTGCCTGCTCTTGATTCCACAACTGGCGGTAAATATCAAAGGTCAGAGCTAAAAGCTTTTTGCTTCTGCCTCCATGAGTAGTTTGACCATCTGAGAGCAGCGCGGCCGTTTGTTCAGAGGAGAGACAGCCTCTCTCCGAAAGTCCTTTACCTGTGACTTCTGTGGTCTCCGTGTCATGCCTTAAAATAGCTCTTACAATAAGAATGTTCATTATAATCAGGTGTTAAACATCCTGCTCGGTACTTTAGTACACTCATTATCTAATCCCTCCTTAAGAAATCTTAACCCGCAGATCTCTGGCATTATCTTCCCTCACGTTTTAGGCAAAGTAGTCTGAAAAGCCAGGATTACATTATCTGAATTTATAGCTGCATTTTTGAGAAACTGCAGTCAGGTTATAGCACAGAGAACTGATGCTGTTTGATACTTATTTCTTATTCTTATTTAATTTCTTCAACATTTCTTTAATATATTAAAGGACTGTGTAATTTGGCACTAATTGTAGGGGGTAGACATTTCCTACAAGAGTTGGTATTATGCTGTTTCACAGTTTAAGACAAATATATAATGTTACACTGTTGGTTGTTCAGACTAAATGTCGGTTAAGTTTCAAATCTGTAGGTAAAAATATGTTGGAGTAATCCCCAGGCTTCTCAGCTCAGTCTGCAGGCTGCTGTGAACGCCAGGTTTCACACAGTTTTTTCTACACACTGTGATGTGTGCAGCCTCAGCAGGCTTCGGCGAGCTGGCCAATCAGAAGAAAGTGGGCTTGTAGGGGCGGGGTTTCTTGAAGGGACAGAGCTGACTGAGTCGTCGTACAGAGGCTGTATGAGGGCCTGCACAGAGCACCAGTGTGAGATAAATGAGAGCGTTAAAAAAAATGTTTAACTGTAAATTATGCTAAGCTACTCCACAGGTATCACAGAGTGAAATATGAAGCTTGAAATTAGCATTATACCCCACCTTTAAAGAATAGCTCTCTTAAAATCCAAATACATATTATTGTAAGATGAAGACATATTGAATTTCATCCATACATGTCGACAAATGTCACATTTTTGCAGATTCAGCTGCCCTGCTGCACTGACTTCAAGACACTTCACCGCAATTAATTAGGATTCATTCATTGCAAAAGTACCAATTTAATACAGTCTCTTTTTTCCTTGTAATAAGTACCTAATTACATAGTTCTTTCAAGGGAACTTCTTGGAAATGATTCAGAAATTACAGTCCCATTAAATACAGTGTAATCCATCAACACAGCAGAACTGAGACACGTGCAGACGGCTTTTAAATGGTTGTGTTTAGAGCAAACAATAACATTAGAAAGCCCTGTAACACTGTTGTAATATCAATACTGGCAGTATACAGTATGATAAGTCAATGCAGTAACTCAGTTTATACGCTGTCATGAAAATGTTCACTGCGTATTAATTCCACGGCACGCTGCCTGTTGATTTCTATCTGTAACAACACGCAGCTGTAGAATACATAATGCAAACTCTAGCAGGCTGTGTCCTTTGAATTTCAGTAAGCAAAAAGTTGCCTGAATTCAGCGCAAAAAAAAGACCTCACAATCGCTGGCACAAGTGCACACAGGCACGCACTCGCACAGGTGCACACACCTTACTTTGAAGGTGAGCTAGTTCTGAAGATGCACATAAGTTTGGCACGGATGAGGGCACATCCATCTGTTGATCTGTCTCAGGGCGCTTCTTTTTGTTTCAGCAAGCAAATAAACTTCAGAATAAAATGCATTATTTAACTTCCTGTCTGTTTGTCTGATTTTCCTCCGTGTGCGTGCGTGTCCACAGGGGACGGCCAGGTGGACTTTGAGGAGTTCATGACGATACTGGGGCCCAAGCTGCTGTCGTCTGACAACAGGGAAGGATTCCTGGGCAACACCATCGACAACATCTTCTGGCAGGTGAGAGACAAAGCTGGAGTCTGTTTCCCATCGCTCACAAGCCTCCTCATTTATCAGCTGCATCCTTCACGCCTCCTCTTACTCACTCTTCCTCATCTCTGACTGTGTATTTCTGTGTCTTACATCCTTAAGCACAGCCCTAGTTTATGCAGGGACTCCACACAGGCACACACCTACTTAAGCGCAAAAACACACACAGAAAACACACTCTCAGGCCCCCCCGCTTGCTTCCTCTGTTCTCTGACAATAACAGTTTTTTTCTTTCGGCTCAGGGCCTTGAAGGAATAGAGACCTGCTGAGAATTAGGTGTTCTTTATGCGAGTATGTGTTTTTGGGTCGGGTGTGGGTATGTGTTTATCGTTCCCATTGTTGCAGAAGGTATTACCATAATAAAGATTAGAGGGATGCAGCCCTCTATGAGGAAAGTCTGAGCTTGTGTGCTTTCAAGTGTCCAAACTGGGCTCAGTGGTGATTAAGGCTGAAGCTCATCTACATGCTTTTGAACGGGCTCCCTTTGTTTTTCAGAATTGTTGTGGACAGAAACTCTCTTTTTTTCTGCCACTTAGGTAAGACATGCGACAATAATGAAAAGTGCAGCGGTTTAAAGTGTGCGTGTGTGTGTGTGTGTGGAGGGGAGAGGAGAGGAAAGGGTGGGTTGAGTTTGAGGACGGCTGGTTGAGCAGGGTGACAGCTCGCAGGAAGCTGTTCTCTGCTTTCTTTGACTCAAATGAGAGGAGAATCATTTAGAGGGTGACTCACTGAAATGAGGAGGTGTGTGTTTTCCAGGTTACACATATTTGCATAGACGTTCTTTATCCTGGATTTCATTGTGCAGTTACTTATATCTTTAAAAACAACAAAAGATGCCCTTGATGCATCAGAAAAGTAACAAAATTAATGCAAAAAAATGCAGATTTTTATACCACAAAATTTTTTTTCTTAGATATATATATAAGCCCCTTTTATAAATGAAATGCATGAAGTAAGGATGAAGCAAGACGGACTACAGCGTGCCAGCCAGCAAGGCTAAAAGAGATGAGGGAATTCAAAGGGGGGTGGACAATGAGTGGGGATGGGGGGGGGGGTAAGAGGGGAGGGATGCCCCACATAAGGATACAGGGATATAAAGGAAAACCACAAAGGAAGAGAGAGGGAGAAATGAAAGAAGACTGTGATTCATGAAGGTCGCAGACGGTGTGCGTCTCAGGGGTGATTTTAAATGTTTGCCTCCCACAAAGAACGAAACAGACCAAACAAGAAACGGGAAGGAGGGATGGAAAAAGGAGAGACGGAAGAGGAAAAGAAGCAGGAGAGGAGCAATGAGAGCAGAGAATATAGGAAGAGGGGGGTGAAATTGTGGGAGGAAGTGTGTCTCTGAGGACTGTGAGAGCAGCGTTTTGAGTATGTGTGTGTTTATAATTCACAGACCTCAGAGGGAGACGGGCAGAGAGGGAGTCATTGTGTTGAGAAGCAGAAGATGGAAGAGAGGGAGGCACATCATGGTGGGCCATAATGACTCAGTTCAGTATGTTCGGATCATATCCTCGCATAGTGAGATGTAGAATGATTGACTTCACCGGGGAGGCTGGAGTTGGCAAGTTCTGTGTGTAATTACACCGTGTGTGTATTTGTGTCGAATACATTTTGTGCGTCCTCGTGTTTATATCCTGCCTGTCCTGATTCTGAAGTCTGAGCACCATTGAAACATCTGAAAATTATTTTTGGATTTTCTGTTTATTTTATACAGCAAGGTCTTAGTGAAACCTCTGGGAGATATAAACTCCTGACTCAAGTTTCCACTTTTCTGCTGACAGTCGGTAAATTAGATTAGAAAAAAGGAAGCACCCAGTCTTCCATTGCAAATTAAGCTACAGCGCCTAAAGATACAAAACAACACAATCTCTTAGCTCGCATTATAACAATGTTTACAGTCTATACAAATATGTTTGCACTGAGCAAGTGCAGCAGAGAGGTCTGCAATATCTTCTGCTGTTTGACAATTACATAAAAAAGTTATCAGTGTCATTTATCTTCATTAGGCAGATGCCTTCGCAGATGTTATTTTGTCTCAAGGGGGGACACACATCAGGAGCAGTTATTCGACTACTGTTTTTATAGACACTTAAGCAGGAGCTCTACAACCTGAGCTACTTCCCCCCCAAGGACCACCAGTCTATGTTTAACAACATATACCACAAGTTGTATGTAGCTTTCTCAAAGAGAAGCTTAAAACACTCTGAGAATCAGGGTGGAGTTTAGCTGTCAGAGATAGGGTGCTTGGGGAACCATCCATCCTTGTGGTCAGGGGGAAAACAAGCTTGAAATTCGAACCAGAGATTGGAGTGAAACACTGCCTGTTGTTTAAGTACCGTAAGAGCCTAAATATAGGTCGCACCGGAATATCAGACACAGTTATTTCAACACTGTTTCACTTTATTTTCATTTGAAACGCATTCAAATTACAGCCTACCATCTGTTTTCATCATGTCGAGTTTGCAATCCTGCGAGCTACCGCTGCTTTAGTTGAGCTCAGCCTACGGTAATATTGATAGTTGTGAGGATGGCAGCTGCACTCCGTGACGAAGATTTAGCTAGATCACAGCACCATCGTCTGAATACTGTAACACAATAAAATTACTTTCTCTGCAAATTATACAGGTATATTGGTCGCACCTGTAGGAGGCAGCCCACTTTTTAGATGGAAAAAATGGATGAAAAGAGTTTTATACAACAAATTTTACGGTACTTCTTAACATAAGAAATTACTGTTTACTGTTTGCAACCATGACTTAACGCAACTAAAACTATAAAAAAAAACTTTTAACCATAAAATCTGGAATATAAGTCGCACCGGAATATAAGACGTGGTCTGTTTTTTGGGGGTATCACAGAGGGAAAAAGGTTTTCTAGCGCTATTCATTAAAAGAAACCTTCATAGAAGTTATTTCAACACTACTTCAATTTAATTTCATTTAAAACACATTCAAAACACACACATTACAGCCTACCATCATGTTTTCATCATGTAAGGTTTCCAATCCTAGCGGTAGCTGGCAACCAACAGTAACGTTGGTTGTCGTGAGAGTGGTGGCTGCAATGGCGGTCATGATGTTGCATGTCCACGACGAAGTGTTAGCAACAATCAGGTTAGTTTTCCTCGCTTAAAACAGCACTGCGGCATATTTTAAATAGGACACGTTGTAGCGGCTTGAACCGGGAAACAGTTAACCACTTAACAACCGACAACTTTAGCCACATTATAGCGCCATCGTCTGGGTAAAATACTGTAACACAATAATATACCTCTCTCTGCATTTGATACCAGTCTAATGGTCACACCGATATACAGGATGCAGGCCACTTTTTAGATGAAAAAAAAGGATTAAAAGTGCCTCTTATACACCGAATTGTATGGTACTCGATAAACGCAAGATTCATAACAATCTCATGTCTGTAAATGTGAAGCGACTGCCAGCATCTGGTTAGCTTAGCATAGAGTGTAAACAGGACAAAACAGTTAGCCTGTCTTTGTCCAACAGGAATAAAATCCATCTACCAGAACCTCCCAAGTTTCTAATTAACACATGATCAAATATTTAAAAGAAAGTATCTAAAGAGTTGTGGTTTCACGGAGGGTTATGTCCTGGACTATTTCTTGTGCAGCCGCAATGTCTACCTGGAGTCCCTGCTGGTCCACTGGCAACCTCACAGGTAAACACCAGGATGTTACTGCGCCCAGCCAAGAAATAGTCCTACCTTGACTCTTTTTGAGCAACTGCATTTCCATGTTCAGCTTTATATTAAACAGACAGGGCAAGAAATGAAAAGCACATTTCCCAAAAATGTCAAGCTAGGCCTTTTTAATGTGAGGGGAAACTTGTGGTCACAGGTTAACGGATGGTCTCTGTTTGTCAGATAACATGCTCTATACATAAAACAATTATCCATTAGCCTTTAACCTGAGGTCAGTGTCCTATATTGTCTTAAAAAGTACATCACATTTGTCTTCAGTCTCTCCAAGCAGCCACTGATTCCCTTTTAAATCACAGCATGAAAATCAATCAGTCTAACTTGTGAAATTATAGTCTGTACTTATTTGTGTCAAAAGTCAAATTAAAAATGAAGTCATAGTAAAATCAAGTTACAAAGTTTTCTGTGATTAATTTGTCCCGTTTTAGCTCAACCACCTGTTTATATTCGTGTCACTGAAAGCAGAGACGCTGCTGTCTGCATCTGCTGAGAGAGTCTGCAGTGTTCATAGGATGATCAGCGATGCCAAATATAGAGTCATTTAAAAAAAGCATGGCGTCTCCGTTACATAAGAACTACCATTTGGTGGATGTTTTCCTTACAAAGTGCAGTTATTTTAACACGGTGTCTAAGAAGTGACTGGGACGGGGCGGTGTGGTGCATTTTGCTTCGAATTGACAAAATCTGTTGTTATTTTTAGGAATCATATTTCATTACATCCCCTACAGCTGTGACTGATTCTGTCTCTGTGGGTCTAGTGTATCTATTATTCATTTGTGCTTTGGCTGTAGCCTCTGCTGTCATTGTGAATCTTACCTTATCTCACCTGCAATTTCATACCGAATATTCTTTGTGCGTATGAATGTGTGTACATACAGGGCATATGAGTGCATCTTTGTGTATAGATTCCTTTGAAGATGAAGATGTCAGAAAAGAGGGGAGGAAGTGGTACAGACTAAAAGTAACACTGCTTGCTGTTTGTCACTCTGTGTGACTTTTTGGAGAAGGGTCACAAGATGAAGCAGGTGGATGACTGACGAAACAAGCTTTAGCTGTACGAGGGCAGGCAGGATTAGACGGGAGGGACGGTGTGTGAGCACCTGTTCTTCTGATTGATGTGTCCTGGCTCCTTCAGCATCTCACCGGTCACTGCTCACGATCCCCTGCTGTTTTCCTGTCACACGCACGCTCACAGGCGCGCACATACACACATATTGCATATTTGAGTTCATTCAGTGAAAGACAAAAACTCTTGAGTCTTTGCATCACTGTGTGCGTGTGTGTGGATGTCCTTCAGAGACTGGCAGGAGGAGAAATCACTCTGTTGGTTTCTAACAGGTCAGGGCTCCGTTGTGGCTTCTCCCCCCTCAGACAGACAGACAGGAACATTGTACATTCTCCGTGCTGCTGCTCTGAGCTGTCATGTTGTCTGTCCTGCGGCTGGAGTCCAACTAGTTTTTTCCTCCAACTCCCAGAATCCATTCAAAGCAGAGACAGCTTTGGCAAGAGGGCAGATCTCCGGCAGCTCAGGCCCTCCAACTGCTGCCACTCCCTGTCTCTCTGCCCTGGAGTGCCCAACAAGGTTGCATGAGTCAGAACAGTTAAAGGTCCAATCTGTAAAATTCACAAATTAGGTTCTCTTAAACAGCAGAGGAACATATAAGTACCTACTCCAAGCCTTAAAACTGGGAGTAAGAACAGTTTTAAACTAATTAAAGATGTTAACACTCTTACTGCTCACAGCTTACGCTCCTATAATTAAAGGGCCAGTTAACCGATTTTCAACCTCAGTCCTAGGACGCCCACCTCCGATGTCATGTCTCGTTTAAAAACGTCAGGTTTGAAATGTACACTGCAGACCTGAGGATTTGCTCTGAGCCATTGCCTGCAGTGAGGCGGTTGTGTTTCACTCCAGCATCTCTTGCTGGGCTGTTCCTATCAGAGGGAGGGATGCAATGCACTCTGGGTGTTGTAGGAATGTAGAATGGGCGAAACCACAATCTGTTTGTACAGCTGTCTCCACAGCTATGGCGCCAATTTATAATATTATTGCTTCTATGGATTACAGACAACACCAGCTTTGACGGACAGTGGCTTTTCCAGGTGCAAACAAAGTATTTTGCTTGTTGTGTTGGACCGTCCCTCTCTTGCTTGTTTGCTAACCAAAAAAACCTCAAGGAAAGAAAAGCCTCATAAAAAAGAGAGAAAGGTCATTTTAGTTTGATCTGAGTTGCCAAATTGTGAATAACATTGATTCAAGGCTTCTTCAGGTTGTTCTCGCCAAACAGAGTATCGTTGTATGTTTGTGTGAGTCTGTGTGTGTGAGTGGGATGTGCAAAGGGCTGAGATAGAAAACAAGAACAAGTATATTTATGGTGTAGTATTGTTTTAATGAGTTTGTTTGTCAATGTATGTTTGAAATTATTGTCTAATTAACTGCAATATCCCCGGTTTGCAGTAAAACCTTTGTGTGTCTGTGTTTCCATTTGTTCGCGTGTGTTTGTGCATTCACATGCATGTTTCCATTATTACAAATCACCTCAACAGGTGGCATGAATTGTTAGATTGGAATCAATACACATTTGCACAGATATTTGGCTGCACATCAGTGCCCAGCGGGAGACATTCATAATATATAAAAATAGACAACTCACTATTTACGATTTAATGCAAACATGAAACATCTGCATGTGGGTAGTTGTTTCCTGTCACGTGAACATATGCATGTTTGTCAATCGAATAACAGCTCTGAATTATTGCATTATATAATTGATTATGTTTCAGTGATTGCTTTGTTTGTTGTTGTTCAACATACAGAGAATGCTAATATAGAGGGCTATGTAACATGACCTAAGTTGTGTCAACAATAATGATATAAATGTCCAAAAATCAACTGTATGTCAGTTTTTGTCTATAAATAGATCGTATTTTGTTATTTTGGGAAATACACTTCAAAGCATTCTTGCTGATACTTGAAAACATTGATACAACTCTCATATCTGTGAGTTAAAAAGAAAGCTATAGTCAGGAGACAGTTAGCTTAGCATGAAGACTACAAGCAACCTGGCTGGCTATTCTGCTTACTTTTAAAGGGAGGGCATTATGCTAATTTCAAGCTTCATATTTCACTCTGTGATACCTGTGGAGTAGCTTAGCATAATTTACAGTTACACAAACTCATTTTTCTCACACTGGTGCTCTGTGCAGGCCCTCATACAGCCTCTGCCTGAAACGACTCAGTCAGCTCTGTCCCTTTAAGAAACCCCGCCCCTACAAGCCCACTTTCAGCCTGCTGAAGCTGCACTTTGTGACATCACAAAGTGCAGCGTGTAGAAAAACGGTGTGAAACCTGGCGTTCACATCAGCCTGCAGACTGAGCTGAGAAAGCCTGGGAATTACTCCAACATACTTTTACCTACAGATTTGAAACTTCACCCACATTTAGTCTGGACATCCAACATTGTAACATTATATATTTGTCTTAAACTGTGTAACAGCATAATACCGCCTCTTAAATCTCAGTTATCATCACTTAATGTTGTTTGTTTAAAACAAAGCAATTGTTTTATGCTGGACTGTATCTTGTCTGGGAGCAGTGACTCTCTGGATTGTCCGTGAGTTGCCTGGCAGCATCACAGCGATGGCAAGACTCCAGGAAGTCAGTGCCTGTGCCAAGAAATGATCCGGCACATAAACCCAGTGAAACCACAACTGACCTTTACCCTCACATGTTTACAATTTGGTTTTTGAACAGATAAAACGAACAAGAGGTAACATGTTGCTTAGATTTAGATTTAGGCTTACGGTTTCCCCTTGTTTCAAGTCTTTATGCTAAGCTATGCTAATAGAGTCCTGGCTATTGCTTCAGATTTAATGAATATGAGAGTGGTATCAATCTTTTTATCTTAGGCTCAGCAAGATAATTAATACACTTGTTTCCCACATTTTGAGTAAGTGAACAACAAATCTAAACGGGAACTTAAATTTGGTGTCACTAATTCGATGGTTCGATGCCCAGTCCTTGTGGCTGTACAATGTCTAACCTCTCATTGCTACTTTTTCCAGGAAACAATATCTATCACTCTGCAGAAAGTGGTTGAGCATAAAAGATGCATTTAGTGCACATTCTAATGAATTATGAACAGGCTTATCATTTCCTGGTTGAAATGAGCATCCCCTCATCACCATCACAACTCATTTATGTCTCTACCACCATTGTCTGCCAGTTCTGTTTCCTCCATCTGTGTCTCCCACTACTTCCTCCGTCTCTGTTTTCTCTGACACCACCATACTTTCTTTCCCATTTTCCCATCTTACACTATCTCTCTCTCTCTCCCTGTCTCCATCGAGCCCTTATTTTCTTCCTCCTTGGCTCGTCTGCCTCAGTATGTCCATCTGTCGTGCTAAACCAAGCGACTGATTGTATTTGCGGCTGTCAGTGAAGTAAATAATCTACAGGTTTTCGGGCTGCCATTTGCATGTGTGTCTATGGATAAAGGGGGTGATCTTCTAGGGGACATGAAAGATGTAATGTGTCGGAAAGGCAGACGGGGAATAGGGCCGAGGCTTGGATTCAGATTTCATATCAGTGATTAGACTGAGCCTCATAAATCATTTTAAACACAATCATGCACACAAATAAGAACACAACCACCTACAAGGAAGTAATTGTTGTGAAGTATCAAAGCGCACACACAGGGTTGCATACTGATTCAGGCAACCAAAAATAGCACCAGCGATGCAAGCATGCTGCCATTACATTACAAATGACACCTTTCCTACTTACATGCTGTACCTGCACATTACACATTCAGGCAATAAAACTGAAACTCATACATGGCATCATTTCTCGCAGCTTGTACATTTCACACCTCATTCTTATCGTCTATATTTATCTTCCCTCATAAAGCCAGTGCGTGGTTGACTGTGTCTCTGCATTGATTGCCGTGTGCCCCTGCAGTTTGACATGCAGCAGCTGTCTCTGGATGAGCTCAAGCAGGTGCTGTTCCACGCCTTCCGGGACCACCTGACAATGAAGGACATAGAGAACATCATCATCACCGAGGAGGAGAGCCTCAATGAAACCTCAGGGAACTGCCCTGAGTATGAGGGAGGTGAGGAAGCTGGACTTCAGTGTTATAAATACCTGTAAAAAGTAATTATAAACTGTGATTAATTGAGACTTAAACCTCTTGCAAGTGTTGTCTTACCTCAGATATGGTTCACACATGAAGTCACTGAACATGTACGACAAAAATACATTACATAATACATTGCATAAACAAGGCAGCAATAAACCACCTACTCATTGGTTAGTTGAAAGTTGTAAGTTTGTAAGAGATTTGGGTAACTTTATGCAAAAAGTTGACACACAGCTAATTATTTAGCATAACTGGGCGCTGGTTTAGCTAACTGTGTGATATAGCAAACTGAAAGAAATATATGCCATTGTGGGATTAACACTTATTTGCCTGTAAAAAATCTGCACGCTAAGTATGGAACATTAACTGTATATAAATCTGCGTGCAGTCTACGGTATAGAGCCAGAGCCGAGAGGCAATTAGCTTAGCTGAGTGACTGGGAGCCCGCTAAACAAGTGTGTTTCCAACCCTCTGGATAATTAGCATTAGCATTTTAAAAATGTATAGTATTATGCTTATTGACATTTTCCTGCTGTTTTTGAGGTACAGTCGACCAATGAGAGCAGCTCGGAGGATTAAGAATAGGGATGTCATCTAGCTAGTTAGCTAACAAGAAAGCATCATCCAAAAACAACTGAAAGAACATGTAGCTGAGTAGGTTGTCCTAGGCTAACTTAACAAAACTAATTCTAATATTCACAATTTACTTCAATCGGTGTGAAAAACGTTTACTGCTTTTGGCCAACCCTCAACAACTCTCATGTCAACTAAACATGTTATCAGTGGGACAGATACACCATTCGCTACTGATTTATTAGGCAAAAACACAACAGAAATCAACTCTCTCTACAAAAAGTGTGCTAACATGAACACAGTGACATGGCTGAATGAATGGAGTGGAAGAAAATGGCATTTCAGTGTGTTCAGTCTCTCTGCCAAGTTTAAACATGTGCCTGACAGCTCCCCCAAAGCACACCAATCAATACGTTATTTCTTGATTGTTTAACAAAAGCTGTGACCACTAGTTTGGGAAAGTAGCCGGGTGGTGTGACTTTCTCTCTGCTGATGGCCTGACAGCCTTATAGCGACAAGACAACAAATAATTACAGCAGTTAAATATATCGCCATACAACCACAAATTTGAGTTTGTATAAACAAGATGCTAGCTAGTGGGCTTAAGAGCTTTGGCTGGACATGTATTTGACATTTGGATAGAGCCAGAAAAGGTCTGTTTTTAGCCTTTTTGCTAGGCTAAGCTAATAGTTATTTTGCTATAGAACCCTAATTAGGGCACAGATATGAGATTGGTTTCGATCTTCTTCTTTTTTTCCCCTTATTTAATTTATTTTTTGGCCTGTCATGCCTTTATTGATGGAGACAGGACATTGGATAGTGTCGCAAACAGGGGAAGAGAGAGTGGGGATGACAGGCGGCCAAGGGTGGGAGTCGAGCCCGGATTGTCACATCGAGGACTGTAATATGGGATGCACCATTTAACTGCTGAGCTAAACCTGCGGCCCTGTTTTGATCTTCTTGTCTAACTCTTAGTAGTAGTTACAAATGTTGAACTTCTTATTTAAAGTAATAATCTTACGGTATAGGTAGGTGGTACACTCAAAAAAAAAGGTTGTATTATTATTTAAATTAATGATCTCAAAGATTTTCATTTAAATAAAAGTCTAAGTCACTATCTAACCCCGAATGAGGTAACAATGGTGATTGAGCCTATGGCCCACTGATGAAAGCCTTTGCATTTGCAGTATATATCACTTTTATGGACTGGGTGTCCGTGGTGACTTCTGAAGCGGCGCCCAGTTAGTGACACGTTTTCCATCACCCAGCAGTGGTTGGTCTGCCAGAGAGGGTAGGTGGAGCTAAGCGGCTGCTTTTCAGGTCTCTGCAAGTGTTGCGAGTATACAAACAAACAAACAAACAAACAAAAGCTCGATGACTACAGATACAACTTCAAAAATAAGTGATAATCCAAAGAAATACAAATTCAACACTCAGATGAAGGCGAACAGTCTAAGAGAGGAAAGCGAGGAAAATCAAGAGATACAACCAGTGCCAACTGTGGACGTCACACATGCGACACTGTTTGGATATCTAGGAAGTGTGTTCCCACAATTACCGATAATCGCCATAGGTGCTGCCAAAGAGGACGAAACTGTTCGAAATGTTCGAGATCAGCACTTTAAAGCTAGAATGTAAACACAGGAAAACACAGAAATCCATTGCTACCTCCAACAGTTGATTCTACACAGAATTACTCAATTGACGTAACTACATGTCAACATAGGTATCAAAAGCAATAGAGATTTTAAGACAGGAGACCTAGAGGCAGAGTGAGGAGCAGGAACATTTTGAGGAGTGTGAAGAAAGGAGGAAAGGGTAGGAAAACGAGACAGCACAGAGACAATTGGTTGGCAGATTTCAAGGTAAAATCCTTCACCTGCTGCCATTCCAACATGAATATCTAGCACAGAGGTTTCATGTGTACAGTGGTGATCCTGAAAAAAAGGTCAAGCATGCTGAGGAATACTTGAGAAAATAGATGTAATATTTAAATGATAATTCAAATGATGTATGAAGGTGAAGGTGATGCATAAATTTCTTTGAGTTTCAAGACCAGGAACAAGAGGGTCAGTGCCCAAGTGATCTTTTCTCTTCAGACATAAGACCATTTTGTGTTTCTTTAGGGAAACAAAGAGAAACAAAATCCTACATTTGACCTTGTATTAGTTATGGTTCGAAGCCAGAAATTGCCTCTCTGCTATGAAACATCCAAAAGGCAGAGAGTACAAAGGTAAAGACGGATCAAATATGCTAGAAAACTAGGAGAGTCTTAATGAATCTGCTGGGTACTGGTTTACAGCCCTGCTGAGACCTAAGGAGACAGCTGTGAGGAAATGGAGAAACTTAGCAGAGAGGGGACAGTGAAGAAGGAGATAAGAGGCTAAAGAGGGGATCAGGACACTGCAGGCTCTTTTGCTAAGTTCTTGTGTTGAGGGAAGGGCGTGACATGGAGTAAGAGAGCCGAATAAGAACAGGAAACAGAGGAGATGTAGGCAGTGGGAGACTAAAGAAGCGATGAAGAGAATAAAGAAGACATGACAGGTTTCGAGCCCCTTTTGTACGACTCAACAGTTAACCCTCTTCCCACATCCTCAACTTCCCTCTTTCGTGCCTGCTTCCTTCCAATCTTCCTGCAGTCCGATGGGACCTCAGCCCCTTTTAACCGTCTCTCTCTTAGATCCATGACTCAGAGCTCTGACTTGATTTATTGATGCGGTGTGTGTGATTCTTACAAACTGAGACAGGGGGGCTGACAGAGAGGAAACTTTTTGTTGTTTCTCTTGCTGTAAGGCCTGTTGGGAGGACGCATCTGTCTCTACTCCTCCTCGTCTTTCATCTCCAGAGATGATGTCTTAGGGGGAAAACGGCCGCTCAGCCAGGTTATTAGTTGAACAAAAGGTCTGGGTAGCTCCTATTGTCTGTAAAATTGAGTTTAAAAACCAGTTTGTGCCGATCACTTATTCATAATTTTTACATTGGAGACACTTTTACTGACTATCTGGGTCACAGATAAAGTGGAAAGAAGACAAATAGAAATGTAAGATGCTATTCAGCCATAACTGTTTAGGTCAAAAAATGAAAGTGCACCTTAAAGTAATAATCAGTTTTGTTCTCTTTGGCAGCACCTATGGTGATAAACGGTAATTGCGGGGGAGCACACTTCCTAGATATCCAAACGGTGTCGCATATGTGACGTCCATGGTTGGCTCCGGTTGTAACTCTTGATTTTCCTCGCTGATGGTCGCTTTTCTTTTTAGACTGTTTGCCTTCATCTGAGTGTTGAATTTGTTTCTTTTTCTTTGGATTTTCACTTATGTTTGAAGTTGTATCTGTAGTCATCGACCTTTTCTTTGTTTGTTCAGCCATAGTAGATTACTGTTTACTCGCAACACTTGCAGAGACTGAAAAAGCAGCCGCTTAGCTCCGCCTACCCTCTCTGGCAGACCAACCACTGCTGGGTGATGGAAAACACGTCACTAACTGTACGCCACTTTTTTCTATGAAAGTTGCCAATGCAAATGCAAAGGCTTTCGTCAGTGGGCCATAGGCTCAATCACCATTGTGTTACCTCATTCGGCGATAGATAGTGACTCAACAGAAAAATGAAATAAAAATCTTTGCGATTATTACTTTAAGAACAGTTTAAACTAGAAGGGCGTTTAGAGAGCACAGACTTCGACAAGGTCAGTCGTCCTTTCTTTAATATACAAAATACAAAGCTTCAAATGTAACCACTTTTTTGTTTGGGTTATTTTTTTTCAAAAACCAAATGAATTTAATTCACTCAACATTGTTGGTTGTTTCAGAGTTGGATACCCTTATATTGGTTTGCTCCCATGACTGCTATCAATATTGAACGACTGCTGGCAGGTGGTTAGCTTAGCTTAGCATAAAGGCTGGAAACAGGGAAACAGCTAGCCTGGCTCTTTGAAAAGACAATAATCTCTCCCTATAAGCACCTTTATAACTCACTATTTAACATGAAAGAAAATACTTTTCATGGTTTTAGAGGGTGTGATGTGTTTCTTAGTCGGGTCAGTGACTTCCTGCAATCCGAAATTTTTCTTCCTAATAAATAAAGGATATTAAATACTGTTATAAATTTGCATTAGGTTTTTGTTTTTTACGTTTTGCCTTGGACAGAGCCGGGCTAGCTGCTCTAGCTTCCAGTGTTTATGCTAGCTAGTTAGTTAGCTAGTTTAAGTTAGCATAACTGTTTCCCTGTTAGCTCCATACTCCACACACTAACATGAGAGAGGTATTGATCTTCTTCTCCGACAGCTCCCTCTAAAATGGGGATAATTGTTTCTTTCAAAATGTTAAACACTTCCCTTTTGAAGTTGTTTCATTATACTGAGGTCAATACTTTAACATAATAACTAACTGATCACCATCACCTCTGAAATCTACTCTCTCTATATAAAAATACTCTCATCTCTAACTTCTCTTCTCCTCTTTCTCTCCTCTCAGTCCATCCTAAGAAGAAGAACCGTCAAACGTGTGTGAGGAAAAGCCTGATCTGCGCCTTCGCTATGGCTTTCATCATCAGTGTCATGCTTATCGCAGCCAATCAGATGCTGCGAAACGGCATGGAGTAACCACTTGCACTGTGAGCATGGGGAGTGGACAGAACAGCCATGACCTCACATCTTTCTCGTCTTTGCAGCCAAAGCTGGACCAGCCACAACCCGAGCACTTCTCTAAACAATCAGTTGACGTTTTCTTTTCTTTTTTTAATGTAATTTAAACTTTTAGAAGCAGACAATGCGAGTGAAATATAGAGGGATATATTTGTTTTGCATTGGAGATGTCACTTAGAGTAACTGGACTTGCTGGAGCCTGAACTGGAAACGATAATAATGTTATGATAAAAATCATGACATAGATAGTAAGTTTTATTTGCTGTTTTAAAGACCACCCTTTAAATTTTATTTTCTTATTACCCAAAATGTTTATCAGGTGCTTTAAGCCATTCTATTAGAGAACAAACAAGAGTTAGACTGTTCTCAAAACTACATACTTACCCTAGAGAAGTAGCGTTGAATGTGAACTGAGTGAATGTGCGCACTGAATGTCGGCACAGTGTACTTAAAAGCATTGTAAATCCCTCACATCTCATACTGCCATGTTTAAACACCACACTTTATGTGAATCGTCGACATCCTCGGATCATTTGTCCTCTTTTATCTGGAGGCACATAAAGTCTTTATGTGCACATACAAGGAGCACAAGTCGATACTCAGTGAGGGACCACTTTAAATCATCACTGTCCCGCTATCTCTGCTGTTTAGTCTCATCACTGACTGATTAATTATTAATTAATTGATCCCTTAACAATGTGTGTCCCCATGCATGAGGTACGCACAGGCTGTCTATGAGGTGTATCTGTATGAAAGTAGAAAATAAAAGACATCAAATCAAATGAAAGTGGAGCCGTGGGTTAGGTTAATAATAGGACCAGGCTGGTTTATGTTATATTTTTAAATATGTGCTGTTACAAAATGTTTCACCTGACCATCTCATTGTAATACTGCCCAACTGTGGTGAATATAAACCACACAAGCATGCCAGTACATCCACTGCCATACCAAACATTTCTTATGTATATAAAGTACTACTAAGCTTGTGTAATGTATTATAATGTCAACAGCAGAATGTATGAGGGGTAGAAACTAGTGAGATAAATCAGGGATATACAGTAGAGCTGTGATATACTGTTGGTACAGCTGTTTTCATAGAAAAGGATGCACCCTAGTGGTTAAAGTGAGAACTGCAGCTAAACGCCTGAACAGCCACGTTTACAAGGTGTTCAGACGTGAAGAAGAGCACTGCTGATATGTGTTGTGTCAGTGTCACAAGGGCAGTATTGTCTGTATAGAAATAGGCCGCTTTTCTTTCCCACAACCCAACTTGTGTTACTACTGCTGTTTCTGTCTGTTCTGTCGGTTTTATCGTTCAGATGTGCGAGCGCTGAAATAGAATGAAAAGACTGTAGGAGTGTACAATAATGGTCCTCTTTCCTTCTAAAGGAGCTGGCTCCAGAATGAGCATCCCAATGACCCCACAGATTAAATTTAATGATGACAAATGTTTTTTATGAGGATGTAGGGCTGGGCGATAAAGATATGTCACAGTTTGTCGTAAATCTTAAGTTTGTGTCCCATATTCTGTCTTTGCTTTCCAAATGTCTGTTTGTTGACCACATTTAAAGAGTCAGTAGAAATTAGGGATGCACGTTCTCTGCAGATAATGGCTTGAAATAGCATATCTGCATCGGCAGATATGTTATTTTTCTGCCGATATATTCCCCCAATAAAACAACGCTTTAATTCTGCCCAAATGCTCGATGATTTCCTGAAAAAGCTTGATATAATGCTACGACATTAACTCGGCACGTGTGTGCGCGTGCACCGCCTGTGCAAAGCTACAACAATATACAAATAAAGACTAAAAAGTCAAATAAACTCGAGCTAATGAACAGAAGTTAAACAACTTTCACAACTCTTAATTAGCTTACAGTTAGCTCACATTCTCGTCATTTTACCGGACTTAACAACATTAAACACACCGAAAATACACTTGCGGCCAACGCCGACACTAACAGAGTGTAACATAAACATTAGTGCAAAACTAACTTACATATTCACGGATGTACACACAATATCACAATATCACTGATGTCTCCGTTGTAGGTGCAGTAAACAAGTACAGGCATGTCTCCCTCGCTGCCGTGTTTCGGGGGGATGCTGCATTCAGGTGTGCTCAGAAACGTGAGTGATCAGACAAGTGACCTTTCCATCAAGCATAAAGAAGGGTGCAAGATGTCTGCTTTATGGCAATTTTTTTACCACTACAATAAGAGTAGGCATGATATCAATTCCACTACAGGGGAGACTTGATGTTCTCTGCAATTAGGTAGAAAAAAAACATGCTCCCAATCTATCAGTATCGAAATCTGCAAAAAGGGTTGGAAAATTATCAAACAAAAAATTCAATATCATGCATCCCTAGTAGACATTCTTATATTATATGTGATTTTATTTATGGTGTCAGAGATATTTTCGTTTATAATGTGACATATTTCTCATCATCTCGCTCAGCCCTTTGTAGATGCATCTTTGAAATACACTTGCCGGTGTTTGTTTTGACTGATTACAATGTTATGGCAACATATGTGGATTTGTAAATTGCACGGTGCTCCCCTGAACATTATTGAGTTGCAGGCTGGTTGATTCCCGAAGCACCTCAGAGTGTTTATTTGTTCTCTCGTCTTTTTTCCACGGTGGATGAAAAGCAAAACTAGCAAACTATTTCAATCTAAATAATGTGCAAACATATGAGTTTATGTCCTGTTAGAAGAAACGTTAAAGAGAGGGCTTTCTTTTCAAATAAAAAAATAGCTTTGCGAGATCAAGTATCACAGCAAAAGTGTATTATACTGTAAATCAGTATGCATGTTGTCGTTTAGATTTTCACGTCTTTAAAAGACAGGGAAATTAAATTTAATCTTTCTTTGTGGTGGCACAGCCTTGGTTCAAATGTATGTATGTACTACTGTAACATATTTGACTCTCCAGTTTATACTGTAATAGCCATTTTTTCTAGTTTCTACCAGCTATTAATCAAATCAGAGTGCAGGAGAGGGCATTTTCATAAATATGCAAATTCAAGGTCACATCATCACATTCATCGTTTCTCTGTTTCACGTCATCTTGGGTAGAGTCTGTTAGACCTCTCTGTGGATGGTTAACATGATGTTTTAGTCACATTCAGTTTTTACGGAATGTTCACTGCCTCATCGTCCTGTATAAACTGCTGTATAATGTATGCTACACTTATCCTCGTAAGTCTATGTCTTTGATATTCTCAGCACATTGACATTTGACCAACGGACCATGTTTTCACCTTTGTCTGTAAGCGTCATGGTCCTTTTGAAACCAGCATAGACCACTTTATCTTACCAATTCTCCAATAATTGTGCCATTCAGACGTCCTTGCATGGTAATGCGAGGCAAACTCGTTTAAAAGACCTTTTATCAACAATTTTGAAGTTTACATTATTCTATTGTACATCTGTAACGGGACGGAATCGGATCATGATTTTCATGTTTTTGAAAGTTGCTTTTGAGATTTGTTTTTACCAGAACATGTTTTTACCTTGTAGATTGTATAGAGATCAAAACTAAACACAGATATGATGTAAAACAACCTTGGCATGCTGCTTAGAAAAAGGAGAACGAAAACAGCAATAGTCACCTACTGAATGGATATTTAAAAATGCAAATTTAATCTGTTTAATCTGAAAATATATCCATATATGTTTATGCAATAAAATCTTGTTTTGATAGAAATTTAAGTCTTATTGTGTTTACTTGTGAACGATGTTAATGCTTTTGCTAGAACATGTACAATACAATAACAGAACAATGCTTACAAGGAGGTAAAACATTTAGCCTAAAGAACAGATAACTTTCAGCTCACAGCGAGCAGCTTTTTTTTAGTATTAAAGTTGGCTTGTTGCTTTACTTGTCACTTGTTATCATTGTTGCGGTGTCATCTGAAATACCATCCCTAAAAATAGGATGAGAACACGGCGTGGTTTTCACTGAGCGCCCCTCGCTGCTGTTTTTTTCATGCGGGTAGAAAAGCGCAAATACAGGAGCTGTGAGACAGAAGGATCATTGCTCTGACATCACCTTCCCCCAATGCATGCAGGTCATGTAGCACTGCAAACACATCTGCTCTGAGTGGACACAAAGGTTAACCTTCCTGTATTGTGGTCTGCATCTTTAAAACTTCTCTAAGCTTCTTTTAAGCCTCATGAAGGTGAATTTACACGTTTGTCCATTTCTGTGAGAAAGGGGTTTCCTGTGGCGCAGCGCTGTAGCTTTAAATCACGATAATGAGGGATTATAGGTCAAATACAAGTGAGAACAACCTCAGAACAGATGCACCCGAACCCCATTAACCGCCAGATAATGAACCAAAACACGCCATTAAGTGGACAAACAAGGCATTATACTGAGTTTAATGGTGCAGGCAGACATTAACAAATCCTTTCAGCAGTTTTCTTTGTGACTGAAATTAATGGGTCAGATTTTACAGGGTCAGCCTCATCACTCCACTACTGTATGAACTGATCAAGCTAGGGGACACATAATCATTATAGCTCTACATTGTCTGGTAAATGCATCAGATGAGTCATTTAGAGGAGACATATTTTAGCTATGCAATCAATTATTCTGATGTGTTTTTGAGTCACGTTTGTTCGTTTTTAAAATTGTATACATATTTTAATGTAATTATTTTTCGGAGCCTCTCCTTCCTCCTGACACGAACAAGCTGTTTTGCCATTCAAAGGTCAGACCTTAGCCACGATTGGCTGACAGTATTTGGAGTGACCGCGTAGCCGTAGGATCGTAGGTCACTCCAAAGTTGAAGAAAAAATGGCTGCTCTAGGATCGGTTATTCCGCCTTATATGTACGAGCCAGAATCACCAGGAGGTATCAGAATGGTAAGTTGAATTCTTGACAACGACTTGACTACAAGCTAGTGCGAGAAGGCAGCTTGAGGTGAATGACGGTGAAGCAAGGTTCTACGTGGAAACCTGCAGCTGTTCTGAGCGGCCCATTTCAGGGGCGACCTTTTTAAACATGTCATTCTGGAAAAACACGGAATTATGCAGTTTTCACTTTTTCAATACAATAAACAACATACATGTATAACCCATGCACAATATGAGAATATCCATTTAAAAGCTACGGCCCCTTTTTAAGCAGCAGTGATTCATTTCAGAAAAGACCACCTATAAAGAACTCCATTTAAAGAAATCAATTAAAGCAGCCACACTGATTCATGTATGCATAAAAACTCTTTTAATATGAGGTATTGATTGCATGTTTGTTCGCTCATATGAACCTCTGGAACACAGAGTTGCTCTAACACATACACAGACAGCATGAATGCAAAAACACTGTAACCTCTCCCAGCACCAAAACTGATCAAACGATGACAATAAACAGCATCCAGTTCAATGATGGATATAAAAAAAAACATCTCATGTTTCCAACTTTAGTTAGTGTGGGAAAATGTGTATGCAACACTGAATTGGAAAAAAAATGTAGTAACACTGCTTATTCACTGTTAAGTACCTTACAAAGATCATCAAAACAGAAGAAAATCTTGTTTCCAAAAGTTTAAAAAGCTCCAAAATTTGAACAACGTCTACTTCGTAAGAAAAGGATAAAGGCACAGGTGTCTTTTTTTTTAATCCAACAAAACAAGAGCAGATGGTAGATATTTAACAATAAATTACAGCTGAGAGGAAGTGTCACAAAATGTAATTAGGTGTAGTCTTTTTACTGTAAAACAACATTTTAATGTCTTCTTATACGTGTACAGGCAAACTACAACGCTACTTTATCAGTGTCAGCTCTGTGAGAGGAGCTGCTGGATCTTTGAGGATTCAAGTAGTGTTTCCTAAAACATGACAAATTTGTGAGAGGTTTGTAAGGATGACAAGATGAAGTCATTGTACCCTGATTCATGACAGACTTTGGCACAGTCCTTAAAAGACGACACTCAAAAGCTAATGAGAGAGAAAAATGAGACAAGATAGGAGAAGGAAGAGACTGCTGGTGGAGGTGTAATAAGAGACAGAGGTAGGAACACAGCGGCAGACAGAGAGGAAAACAGGACCTGACAGAAGCAGAGACGAAGAGTCAAGGTCAGAACTCTGTGTGCGGGTGAGCGTAGTCTCGGCTGCCTGCGGGGCTCTCACTGGGCTTCATAAAGATGCCCTCCATGGCCTTCCACAGGCTGTGCTGGCTGGGGCTCGGCATGGCGTGAACCTCCCTCTGACCGTGGATGGGCCGTCCGTACTGCTCCCCCGTCACTGAAAGTAGTGCATCCGTGGCCTTGTGACGGAAACGGACTGCCTCCTCGCGCTTCCATACAGATCCCCCACACTGAACCGTCCACTCGTCCAGGTGGTCTCCTTCCCCTTCGTCGCCAAATGCGCTCACCTCCTGAGGACAAGTTAGCAGTGTTTTAGAAGACAAGGAATGGAGAAGCTTTAAAGCTTTTTGGGTCCTTTTTACAATCCATCCAAAAAACTGGATTGGCGTTTGGCCCAAAAAAGTGTATTGGATTCAGTGAATATCTCTTTGCTGTCTGCTAGCTATCAATTAAGTGTGCGTGCTGAAAATCCAGTATTTGTACACATCCCTGGCTCTGTAAAGAGGCAACAAACAAAGTGGCTTTGAGCAAGCCAAGCCAGGGGGCCGGTCAGCTGACGGCAGACAGCCGTGTTTAGATTTAAACAACACCCCTTTTATGTGACATGCTCATAGAAACCCTGGGTTGACTTATCGAGTTGATAACCACTGTCGTGTGACCGCTCAGCACGATCTCCTTTGTCAGGTTAAGTGAAGCCAGATCAGGAAAAGAGACCCTGGGTATGTTGAACTCGCTTCATAGTATAGGCCCCATGTCTACCATGATAGAGATAAAAAAAAAAATGCTCCCCATGTTTGGGCTAACCCACCCTTAGGAAGCAAACAGGTTGGATTCCACCATATTGCTTGTTATGAGTTTGATGTTAGTATCGATTCCCTGTTAGTGAGAGTCTATGAATGTGGGGGCGGAGCTTCTAAAGAGGCACTGAACAGAGGGATATATTTGTTACTACCGAGTTCAAACAACTTTTTCAGATACACATATCCCACTTTACACTTTTCAGACATACAAAAGTGATGTTGTTATTTTAATCTTCTGCCTTGCTCCTGTCCATTCACAGATTGCATTATGTACCAAGCTGGATATCCAAACACAGTCAACATAGGAGATGTTTAGTGTTGTCTAAAAGACTCTCTTGCTTCTTGTCTCTTCACCAAAAGTGATGTACACCCTTTAGCATCCAGTGAAGAGTGTGCTGATACCGCTGATAGTAATCTATCTGGCTTCTTAAGTGGATGAGGGAGTATGTTAATAAAAATTCTAGTGGGCTGTGTGTAATCTTATGATATAGAGATAAAAACTGTCGAGAAACTAATATAACTAAAATAACTAAAAGCTACCGTGGTATAAACAGTATAACAAAATGTCAGACAGTTGATAAGTTACCGTCAATTTATGGTTCAAATCTTCCAACCTAACAACACTTTAGTCGGACAGTGTTTTCACACCTCCTGGAGATTGAGGAGGTTTTTCTTGACCTGAGGCTGTTTTCCCTCAGAGTTTATTAGTCTCCTGAAGTGTAAAAGCTCCTGTCAGATCAGGTCAAGCTCAAAATGTTGCTCTCGATTCCATTAAATGTGAAAGGCAACCTCTTGGCATTATACATGTCAAACTACAGATTAGTGATGTTGAAGCAATTAATCTCTCCCTGGATTTAACTCACTGGGTTTGTGATGAGTCATAACACTTTTTATAAACATTCTATAATCATAATCAGCTTTTCCTAATTAGACAGGAAATGTCAACAATATAGACGTATTTGAATCATCTTCCCCAAAACACTCTGCTTCCCTGACGTACTGCTCACACCACCCACCTGGTTAGAGGACAGCGGGGAGGAAAAGTAGTGGCTGTGAAGGTTGCGGCCTGTGTTGACGTGGGTGAGACGGATCGTCTGCCCACACTGAACAGGAGTGCCCCGATGGCACCAGGTGTCTCTTGTCCCTCGAATACTCCAGTAGCTGTTACTGTCTTCCACTGAAGTCACCCCTGTTACAGATTGCTGCCCGCTACCTGTCTCACACAAAAACAAACACACACAGTAAGCAGAGACAGACTTTTGCAGACAACAATTTTTATTCTTTTTATTATTTAAGCTTTTTTTTACCAGGAAATTATCCCATTGAAATACATAATCTCTTTAACAAGGGAGTCCTGGCCAAGACAGCAGCATAAAAAGTGTCACGTGAAGAACAAACAACAGACAACAACAACTAACAATAACTTAACAGCATTCAGCAATAAGAGAGATGCATTCAGTAATCCAATGATCCTTAATTATGTTTTTAAAGTCGTCCAAGCTAATAAATTGCTCCTGTTTAAGGTGACCCTGCAACAAACCTAAGAAAAATGAAACATATTTAACTGATTTAAGAAGTGAAGGACTGCCTGCCAATTCTCTGGCAGTTGAGTTGCTGTGACTACTCAGTTATCACGTTAATAAAAATAGAAAAACACTGAAAGAGTTAAATCAGTGATTGTTGTGTAAGCGTTGGGTTTGACTTTGAACCCAATGGCTTATGTTGTCAAAATAACAGTTCGACTGGTTACTATTGAAGTGTAGAGCCATACAAGAGTGTCTCTCTAAATACCTCCGTAGTAGAGAGTGGGGAATTCATGCCAAGCTTTGTGAAGTTAATGTTTCAGACATATGATATATTAGGCCTAAAAACGCTGGTTTCTGTTCTTGTATGGTCTATCCCTCTAATAATGAGGTCAAGGAAATGTTTACAAGGCTGATATCAACAAAAAAAGTACTAGTTTTACTAGGGGAAATCCTGTTATTTCGTAATGTATTAATTTTTCATCCTTTGAGTAAATATTTTATATGAAAATGGCACCTCATCACATTCACGTATCATCAGTGTTGTGCAAATGATTGATTGTACAAATAAAATAATGGAGTCGACATGAAACATGTCTAACTGATAACCTTTGTACACAGAAAGAAGTCGTTTCCAATTCCCATTCAACAACAAGTTTTCAGTCACATAAGAGGGTCGTAGCAGATAATAAAAGTAATAGCGAAAAACATGCTGTGACTGTTTATTAAGGCTGAATACTCGTTTAATGAGAGGAAAACTCACCGGAACCGTAGCGTACGTCGTGCGAGTGTAGTCTCACATTGTGCTTTATATTTAACAGTTTAAGGACTGATCCGCATGTTACAAAACTCAGCTCCGTGCCGAATGACAGTCCAAATATACAGGATAACAACAATAGAAATGTTGTTAGAGAGCGAGGAAGAAGAGGGCAGTTTAAGTGACCCATTCCTTATAAAAACCCAAGAAGCGGCCGCCGATGCCTCTCTGAGATTCGTATTATTTTCGCTACGTCATCAAAGTGGTGACGTAAGCCCATGTGTCGCGTAGGAAACAGCGCCCCTAGCGACTCGGAGTGTAAACTGTGCGGCTCTTACTGGGTTTAAATTAAAGTGGGTTTATTTGCCTTCGCTTGGATCTAGTTTGATATGTATGAGAATCTGAAAGTTTTTCATTTAATATGAAGGCTGGTTTCATGGTGCAGTCTTATTTACTTGTTTCGTATTGTGTAGAATAAATATTAACCAGCAGGGGGCGCCACCTCGCTCCTGAAAAGGATGGAAGTTCCCTCACTGCATCCCGGAATTGTCTTCACGCCACTCGTCTTGTTCTCGGCCATTTTTTCCAAGTACAAGCTCCCCTTAACACAAAACACAACACAATACCGTTATAACTGTAAATACATCTGGAATTTGCCACCGCAGTGAGACGTGTAAGTCTAATGTCACCGTGCTCATTTGCGATCTTTACTTTGTGCTGCTCTGCTATCAGCCGTTAACTAGCTAACACCAGTGCAGTTAGCTGTTGTTGTCGTTCCAGCTAATGCTAGGCTAACGTACTGATGTGCTAAAGCATGAACTACTGTTAGACTGCGAAGTCGGCTCGGAGGCCTAGCTCTATTTCTACAACCGCGAGTATGGTCCAGTTGTTCTTTTGTTGTCAGTTTATTTATTGTCATCCAATATAATCCACGTGAGCGGCATGAATATTAATTTCTGGCTACTTGGCTATATGTTGCTCGCTAGCTTATTAGCTTCGCTAACCTAGCCTAGATGCTGGTTGCTAGTTTACTGAGATAGTAGCTAACATTGTTGACAAGATATCGTAATATAACGTTAACAATTTTGGTACGACCGCCTATCAGGCAACGTAAAGATATTATCTGGATACCGTTTAGCTACAATTTAATAATATACAGCAATTAGTTTGGTTGGTCGTGTCTGTCGATGTAGTGAGTGCGCATTGCGACAACCTCAGGTGTAGTGTTGTCTTGTTGAGCTCACCATCTCTATCTAATGTGCGGTGACTTTTTAACATTGTAACTCTAGTGTAATGTGATGTGTTAAAAAAATCAAAAGGTGCCAACAAGCAATGCTTACAATGGTGAATCTGGGCTTTTACTGGTGTTTACCTCAAAGTATAATTTTACAATTGTTCATCATATATTAAATATGAGTTATACAGCTTTTGTCACAGGACAACACCGACTACACATAACCATGTATACTTACAGGACGTCAATAAAAAATCTTGATTTGCAGTTTAACTTTGTTCAAACTCACATAACTTTTGTTTTTTGTTTTTTTTTAACTCTTGAGGAGATCCTGATGTTTACATACATACCAAATATGTTTGTTAATTTTTCTACAAAATGATGCAAAACAGATCTAGCCCTAAAACAGTAAAGATTAACGTGTATTGGGTGCAGTATTTTCCTTAAAGCTCCTGTGAGGAATTTTTTGCTGGTTATGAAACAGACTGAGATTAATTCTGATTACTCTATATGACCTACAAAAGCAAACCAGACCATCAGCGACATGACTAATTCTTTCTTTATAGTTTTTTTAATGCCTTAAACTGCTGGCAGGGGGTAGGTGTCAGACGAAGCAGTTAACTGCATGCTGTCTTTGTTTACATTTTTCAGGGCAAAAATGTTAAGTGAGTGATGCATATGACTGTTAAAGAAAGCAGGATGAGTTTTTTTTGTAAAAAAACACCACTTAAGCATGTACAGGACAAAATCTACAAAGAAATAAGAGGTATGTCTTAATCCATAGGGGGCACCAACATCAGCACAAACCAGAAGTTCCTCACAGCAGCTTTAATGTTATGTTATATTATGAAGAATTCAAACAAGCTGATAAAGAAATTCTATGTAACGTTGTCCGACAGTGTGAAGGAAGATGTTTTATTAACCTTAAAGCTATTTGAAGGGAACATAAAGGAATGGAGGTTGAGGGGTGAAATTTCAGTTACAGCAGAATGTTTAACATCATATCTTCTTACATAGTATGTGATTGTCTTTTATATTTGTGACAAGCCTGGTTGAACACAGTATTTCTTGAATAACAGCGAATACGTTGACAGACTGGATCTCACACATCTCCTCAGGAACAGCAGTCATGTCTGACTTCATCGAGAGCGAGGCTGAGGAGTCAGAGGAGGAGTTTGCAGAGAAAGACCTAAAGCCTAAAAAAACCCAGAGGTTTATGGAGGAAGATGGTGAGATTTGAATCGTTTAGTTCTGGGTATGCATGTCTGAGGTGGGTCTGTATGACGTGTGTCAACTTATCTGTCATTTCTCAACAGATGAGGAGGAAGAAGAGAACACAGAGGACCAGGATGAGCGAGGAAATTTACGTGGACTCATTGATGATGGAGACGAAGAGGAGGTGGAGGAGGAAGAAGCTCAAAAGAGTCCGAGTGGAGGGGGGAGTGACTCAGAAGAGGAAGTGCGGCATCGACGTAAAAAGCGCAGTGAGTTCATCAGGTGTTCACTATCACTGCAGTAGTTGACAATAGTAGTTATATTGATGTTCTGTAGGATTGTTTCTTCTTACTTGTATTTATTGGAAAGCTATGAAACAGCAGAAACATCCCACCTACTCTTGTTAAAATCTTCACACTGTGTTATTGATGAATAACAAAGTTGCCTGGGTTTGATGAGTCACATTCTCTGGCTGTCAGTGTAATACTTAGATATTTCAGTTAATTAGAATTTGAACAATAAACGACTTGGTCGATGTATCTGCTCATCAAGAAGTCGATTAATAACATTAATCAATAATTATTTCAAAAACAAAAACCTAACTATTCTCTACTAAGGTAGATTTGCGTGTCTGGATTTTGTACCTAATTTAGCAGGCTACCCCAAAAGATTACAATTAGATTATAAAGTGAGACAAACCACATGATTAATAAGTATTGATTTAAACACATTCTGGCATCGGTTGGGCATCAGGTTGCCTCCTTTTTTTTGTTGTGGAGCCAGATGCAAGCACATATGGGTTGCATTAAGCTGAGCAGGTGCTGCTTGATCGTACGTCTCTGTCGGTGTGGTGTGTGATCGCCCTTCATGTTCTTGTTTTGAATGTGTGAATGTGTTTCTTTGCAGCTGCATTAACCTCCAGTGAGCATGATGAATGGATAGACGCCTGTAGTGATATTATATTCTGAGTCATTGTGCTATAAAGGTGCATAATTAAAGAAATAATTATATCTCAGCTGATGTCTTCCTCATCTATTTACCTCAACATTTAATTTGCCTTTACAGCTAATAATGTTTATCACTATTAAAAGAGAAATTCTCCCCTGGAAAAAGCCACTGTCAGTCAAAGCTGGTGTTCTCTGTAATCGATAGAAGCAATAATATTTGAAATTGGCGCCATAGCTGTGGAGAAAGTTGTACAAACAGCTCCTGGTTTCGCCCATTCTACATTCCTACAACACCGGATCGCGTCCTCCAAAGGCCATAATGGCATTAGCTCCCCATAATAGCATGAGAGGACTGAGTTTGAAAATTGGCGAACTTGCCCTTTAAGAAGAACAGCTTTCTTAACATGTCTTGAAGTTTTCCCCCCTGACTGAGCTTTTCCTCTTTGCAGATTATGATGATTACTTGGATGATGATGATCTTGACCTGATTGAGGAAAACTTGGGTGTTAAAGTGAAAAGAAGGGTAAGAATAAAAGTTTTCCTCTCAAGTAATGGTGTTAAATTTTACCATTAACATCTCATAATACGCCTGAGCGCCTGCGTTTTAAACCTAGGTCTTGTACACTTGAAAAAGTTAAACGCAGCAGTGCTGATGTTTTACTAATGTGTCACAGAAAAAGAAATACGACCGTGTAAAAACCCTCGATGACGATGAAGAAGATGATGACGAGAAAGACCTGATCGCAGATGAGATCTTTCATGGCGATGCAGACGGGGAGCTGGAGGAAGGCGAGGCCGTCGATGAGCCTCTTCACCACGCTGATGATGAGGAGGAAGGAGAAGATGAGGAGTCAGGTGGGCCTGGAAGATGCGGTTTTTAGATTTGTTTTGATGAATCTAAAAGGCTCTCGGTTGAGAAATGTTAGCTTTGACCGAAACTTGATTCTTAAAGGCTTAAATTTGTGCCTTTCTCCCGCAGATATTGACGACTTTATCGTGGATGATGACGGCCAACCCATCACCAAAAAGAGGGGCAAGAAGTTCTCAGGATACACAGATGCGTGAGTATCATTTTTAGTGACAAGCTGCTCGATATTAAATGATTCATTAGATCTTGAATATAAATCTCATCGATCAAATTAGATTAGAGACTTATAAATATTATGAAACACCGAGAATATAACTCATGGTCACTGTGTCCTCCTCCTCCTCCTCCTCACTGTTCATCCTCCCACAGAGCCCTCCAAGAGGCCCAAGAAATCTTTGGTGGCGACTTTGACTTTGCTGACTTCGACGCAGACACCTACGACCAGGGCGAGGAGGAGGAAGAGGACCAGGATGAAGAGAGCTGGGACCGACCCAAGAAGCAGACCAAGAGGAGGCAAGGGAGGAAGAGCATCTTTGAGATCTACGAGCCCAGTGAGCTGGAGAGTAGTCACATGACTGACCAAGACAATGAGATCCGGACCACAGACATGCCCGAGAGGTTCCAGGTGTGTGTCCTTTTGATGCTCACAGTGTTGATAGTCTATTGTTCATTCTTTTATGGCACAAATACTTTCAAAAAGACTTTTCTTTCTCCCTTTGGGAGGCGCATTTATTTTGAGTGTGCCTGATGTTTTCTGTCTGAGTGCCTGACTCTGTTCTCGATCTTATAGCTGCGATCCATCCCTGTTAAACCTGCTGAGGATGATGAGCTGGAAGAGGAGGCAGAGTGGATCTTCAGACATGGCTTCTCCACACTTACCATCTCCATGCAGGTATGAACTTTAAAATACCTTTCTTATCTGGCTTGATTCTCCCTTTATTAAAATGTGCAGTACATTTCCTAGATATATCATGTTGCAAATGTAGTTTCTATTCTGTGCCCCAAACAGGAGAGCACAGATTATCTAGACCGGGGGACAACCACAAACTTCAGCAGGAAAGGCCCCAGCACAATCGCCAAGATCAAAGAGGCCCTCAACTTCATGAGAAACCAACAGTTTGAGGTACAGTGAGCTCATCTTATCCACAAGATCCATTTCTTTTGTCTGCTTCCTGTATTTGAGTTAGAGCTTCTTTTAAAGCTGTCAACATTATGTCTAGAAGGAGAGATGCAAAGAGTGACAGTCATAAAGCACCAATATCATCATGTTTCTGTTCCAGGTTCCCTTCATAGCTTTTTACAGGAAAGAATATGTGGAGCCTGAGTTGAACATCAACGACCTGTGGAAGGTGTGGCAGTGGGATGAAAAGGTATAGTTTGTCTGACTTTAAGAACAAATACATTACAACAGAAAGAAATGATTTGCTTCAATCAGCTTGCTGAACATGTGCCATTTCTGCTTTCTCAACTTGTACGTTTTCTTCCTCAACCCACCAGTGGACCCAACTGAAGACCCGGAAGCAGAACCTGACCCGTCTGTTTCAGAAGATGCAGTCCTACCAGTTTGAGCAGATCTCCGCGGACCCCGACAAACCTTTGGCGGACGGCATCCGTCCTCTGGACACGGCTGACATGGAGAGGTACGTCCTCATAACACAGGAGTTTACATGGTGTTTGACAAAACACCTTCCAGTTCTCACCTTCTGTGCTATTCAAACCGTTTGTTCTTTTTCTTTAGGCTGAAAGATGTTCAGACTCTCGAGGAGCTGGGTGATGTGTACAACCACTTCCTCCTGTACTACGGCCGAGACATCCCCAAGATGCAGAATGCTGCCAAGTCCAGCAAGAAGAGGCTCAAGAAGATCAAAGAAGTGTCAGAGGATGGTGAGATGCAAGAGTCTTTAATTTAATGAAGAAGTCTAATTGAGATCATTTGAGTTGTTTTGTATGTTGGTGTTGTTTTAAAACCTTGGTTTGATGACCTTCCTCTTCAGGTGAAGAAGAGGAGTTGGAGGTAGAACAAGAAGAAGAACAGAAAGGACCTGACCTAAAGCTGGCATCTCGTAGAGACATGTACAGCATCTGTCAGAGTGTAGGACTCGGTCAGTCTTCATATTAACCTTTCACACCTCGATCTCAGAGTTAAACCATCCTTACACCTTTTACTTTAACTTCTTTTCCTGTACCCTACACACTACAGACGGCTTGGCGAAAAAGTTTGGGTTAACTCCAGAGCAGTTTGGAGAAAATCTGAGAGACAGCTACCAGCGTCACGAGACGGAGCAGTTCCCGGCCGAGCCTGTCGAGCTGGCCAAAGACTACGTTTGCAGTCAGTTCTCCACTCCCGAGGCAGTGCTGGAGGGAACCAGGTACATGGTGGCCATGCAGATTGCCCGTGAGCCGCTGGTCAGACATGTTCTCCGTCAGACATTTCAAGAGAGGGCCAAAATCAACATCAAGCCGACGAAGAAGGGCAAGAAGGTGAGGACTCAAAGCAGAACATTTCCTGAACTTGCAGAGTATTCTCCAGAGACCATTACAAACAAGCCTTTTTCGTTTGCTCACCTCCTGTAGGAGGTAGACGAGGCTCATTTTGCCTACTCGTTCAAGTATCTGAAGAACAAGCCTGTGAAAGAGCTGAACGGGGATCAGTTCTTAAAGATGTGCCTGGCAGAGGACGAGGGGCTGCTTTCCATCGACATCTGCATAGACCTCATTGGGGTCAAAGGGTAAGTTAAGCGACAATACTGACGACCAAATGAGAGATGTCAGTTTTGATTAATTTTGTTTTCGGTAGACCGACACCGTTTAACCAACAACTAACTGGTGAATTAAAAAAAAAAAGCTAAATGACGTAATATTCAAATATGCGTTTGCGTTAATCAGCAAGAGAGAACTGTAGAATATACATTATAGTGGGCAATTACTCGCCAAGGTGCAGGGGAATCCTGTGTGTGTGTGTGTGTGTGTGTGTGTGTGTGTGTGTGTGTGTGTGTGTGTGTGTGTGTGTGAGAGAGACAGAGAGAGGAGCACAGAGAAGGTGGATGATTATAAGCTTCTTTAAGTTATTTTAACTTATACTCGGACGGCTGCTGCTTGGCAGCCTTTTGGAACTTGTGTGAAGAGCGTTGTGTTGCGGGCTGCACATCCACGCTGTGGCTGCGACTGTCAGCCAGATAGGAACTGCGGGGGGTACAGGGGCTTTCTGCCCGCGGCACAGGGGGCTGTGACAGCATCACTGTATCACAGGCTGACAGCGCAGGCAGGCAGCAGCTCCGGTAAAACTGGTTATAATCTCAGAGAATAGAATATTTGAGTTTTCCTCTTATGTTGGCAAGTTTTTTTTTCTCAAATTTTTGGTAAAATGCTGAAAACGCTGAATCCCGCAGTGATCGTAAGTCAGTCAGCCATTTCTGAGGGGTTTGGTATCGGCACCATGACCGCACCAGAACCATACGCTGATTTAATGAAATATTTATTGGAAACTGGCACCATGCTGAGATTTCCAACACGCTGCAGCAGATGCTCTGACATGATTGTTTGAAGATTCTGCGTTCAGCCCGACCGAGACTTGAGACCAGAAACTTCCCTGTCACACAAACGAACAAATTAAATATCAAAATCAAATACGGACCCTGGCCAGTTTTCTTCTTCTACTATTTTTGATCTGAGTATAAAATACAAATATGAACCTCCTAAACTGTAGGTAATCCGTATGTGATTACATAACTATTTGCACAGTCGGATAAAGTCTGCTCTAATGAACCACATGAGGCAAAACTTAAGTTAACACTCACACATCAAGGGCTTATGTTTCTTGTTAGGATCGGTGTTCGTGCGTCCCATGACGATAGGACGTTTCCCAAAAACAGGATCCGATGTGACGAACTTGTGCCATTTTTAGCGTCTGTTTATAAAACTTACTTGGATGTTGGGTTGATAAGTAGGATAGCTCCTCTGAGATTTCAGGCAGCAGCTAAGTTCTCCACACACATCCTTGTCGTTAGAGCACGGGGCTGTTGAATTATGACTCTGTTTCATGTCTCAGCTTCTCTCTGTGTCTGCCCTCTGCCTCTCCTCAGATATGCCGGGGACCAGACGTACTTTGATGAGATCAAACAGTTCTACTACAGAGACGAGTTCAGCCACCAGGTGCAGGAGTGGAACAGGCAGCGAACTTTAGCCATAGAGAGAGCTCTCACCCAGTTCCTCTACCCTCAGATGGCCAAAGAGCTCAAGAGCAAACTGATCACCGAGGCCAAAGAGAGCATCGTCAGGGTAATATGTCCTGCTGTCTTTCTACATTTATTCTAACACTGCGTTCTTCTTTTAGAGTTCTGCATAGTTTGAACTCATTATGAACTCTCTATTTCCTCTGTTAGTCTTCCTGTCGCCGGTTGTATAACTGGCTCAAGGTGGCTCCTTACAGGCCAGATCAGCAGGTTGAGGAAGACGATGATCTGATGGATGAGAGTCAGGGCAAAGGCATTCGGGTGCTGGGTGTTGCCTATGCACCAAGCAGGTAAGTGTCGCACAGGGCTTTGTAGCAAGAGCGTGGTCTTTGTATGTAGGAGACATACCACCAATATGACAATATAATATCTGCCTTTGCTTTAACAGAGACACACCAGTTTTCTGTGCTCTGATCAACGGGGAAGGAGAGGTGGTTGACTTCTTGCGTCTGCCCTACTTCATGAAGAGGAGGAACGCCTTCAGGGAGGACGAGAGAGAGAAAAAGGTAAAAGCAAACAACAGGACCGACTGCAAACAACCAATTCTTTCATTCATTTAGGAAAACATGTTACCGGAAGCATCTTTGAAATGCTCACTCATTTGCGTGTGCGTGTGTCATCCTCAGGCACATGATATTGAAAATCTCAAGAAGTTTCTGTCCAGCAAGAAACCCCATGTGGTAGCTGTCGCTGGGGAAAACAGGTAAAGCATATATTCCTTCCTGTTTGTGCTGGAAATGTACATGTGGACATTTTGAACAACATTCCACTTATAATGGTGTTGTCATGTGTGCAGAGACGCCCAAATGATCATGGAGGACATCAAGAGGACCATCAGCGAGCTCGAGCAGGAGTCGTCTCTGCCCGCTGTGGGAGTTGAACTTGTCGACAATGAGCTGGCCACACTGTACATGAACAGCAAGAAGTCTGAGGTAAAAGCTGAGCACCTCAACATAACATCCCATTCCATACCTACTAAATATAGGCACAGACACATCAGTAGGTCCACTTTGTGACTATAGCAGCTAGTTCACTAACTGAATAATCCAAGAAGTAGCCGGATGTCCCCTTAGCTGCTCGTTCTCCTCTCACCTTCTGCTTTCTCTCTGTGCAGGTTGATTTCAGGGATTACCCTCCCTTGCTGAGACAGGCTGTGTCGATAGCGAGGAAGATTCAGGATCCCCTGATGGAGTATGCTCAGGTTTGCAGCAGTGATGATGATATCCTCTGCCTCAAACTGCACCCGCTACAGGTGAGAAGACATTGTTCATGTTTCCATCTTTGTATTTGATGCTGCATGTTGTTGCTGCATGATTTCTTTAAAAAGCATCACAGCCAGATTTACAGCAGTTATTGCTTTAAAGACTCTTTAGACCTAAAATTCAACATTACTATGCAGCTACATACAATGTTTTTTTTCCTCAGGAACATGTGGTGAAGGAAGATTTGCTCTGTGCTCTCTACTGTGAATTCATCAACCGTGTGAATGAGGTCGGCGTGGATGTGAACAAGGCCATCGCACATCCTCACACTCAGAGCCTGGTCCAGTTTGTCTGTGGTCTGGGACCGAGAAAGGGCTCCCACCTGCTCAAGGTATGTGTGTGTGCTGCTGTCATTTATTACTTTTGGTGTATCTGAAACTAAAGCGATCTGTTCCTGGTTCCTGTACTTGTGCAGATTCTGAAGCAGAACAACACACGCCTGGAAAACAGAACCCAGCTGGTCACGATGTGTCACATGGGTCCAAAGGTTTTTATCAACTGTGCCGGTTTCATCAAGATCGACACAGCATCTCTTGGGGACAGGTTGGTACCGCTGAGATCTGTTACACAGTTACAGATTATATTGATGTTTCACTAAATGTTCAATTGTCAGACAAAGCTACCATCTGTCCTGTTTGTGACAGCATTTGTTCTTCCTCTCTCTATCTTTCCACACAGTACGGACTCCTACATCGAGGTCCTGGATGGATCTCGCGTCCACCCTGAGACGTACGAGTGGGCTCGTAAGATGGCTGTGGACGCCCTCGAGTATGATGAGTCAGCAGAAGATGCCAACCCAGCCGGAGCTCTGGAGGAGATCTTGGAGAATCCAGAACGTCTCAAAGATCTGGACCTGGATGCCTTCGCTGAAGAGCTTGAGAGACAGGTTTGTCTCTTCCAAAGTTTCCTCCTTTTGTAAAAGTGCATAATACTTATTATAGTAAGTCTAGATAAAGACACAACTGTGCGTTTCAGGAAGCTGTAAAGCCAAAAGAAACTTAGACATGTTTCACATTCCGCCAACTTATCCTCACTGTTGTTTCTTGTTTTCTCCCTGTAGGGTTACGGCAACAAGGGGATTACCCTGTATGATATCCGTGCAGAGCTGAGCTGCAGGTACAAAGACCTGCGAGTGGCCTACAGAGTCCCCAACACTGAGGAAGTCTTTAACCTGCTCACCAAGGAGACTCCAGAGACCTTTTATATTGGTAATAAATACTGCACCAAAATACACTTATAGTTTTTTATAAGCTAAGATCAGTAATATAAATTTAATTTCCAAGCATCAGCACTCAGCGTTTTGAATTTGGGCTCCATAGACCAGTGTTGTTGAAGTTTTCCCCTCCTTCTCTTCCAGGTAAGCTGATCACCAGTGTAGTAACAGGTATCGCTCACCGGCGACCTCAGGGAGAGAGCTACGACCAGGCCATCCGTAACGACGCTACAGGGCTGTGGCAGTGTCCTTTCTGCCAGCAGGACAACTTCCCTGAACTCAGCGAGGTACCAGACATCGGAGTTTTCTGCTTTTGACCAGTGTTCATTTTGGCTGCTGTTTTAGATTTAGTCTTAGTCTTAAGATGAAAATGCTTCTTAGTCACATTTTAGTCATTTTTACCCTTTATAGTTTTAGTCAATCAAACTTTTCTCTCTTTAAACTAATTCAATCAGCCTGATACAGGTTCAATCTGCTGTAAAGCGCCGTCCTTTACTTGTTTATGGAAACTTCTGTAATGTAACATTACGCATGTAAAGCCACAGAACGAAGCCGTGCAGTTACAGTAGCACGTACTTCACGCTGCTGCACACTTTGCAGCAGCAGTGTTTTATATATTCATCATCGCTTCTCATTCAAACAGTCTGAGTGAAGCAGGCAGCCGATGATCGCTCCTCTTTGTGCGGAAGAAGCGTTAAATGACGCGTAAAACGCCCCTTTATCTGTGAGCGCACAGAGCCTAAAGCAGAAAGCCTGGGTTAGCAGAGAAAGTTCACAACCACCTTCGTGATAAGTGTTAGTTTTGCGTGCGTTGTTATTAAGCTGCCTCTCTGGGACATCAGAACCTGTATGGCTGGCTCGGATTCAGGGGGATCTGCAGACGCCCCTCAACCTATTTAACCAGTTACAGGAAGGCTTTGTTTGTATTTTGACAGACAGATGAGAAGCACAGTGGGGGAATATGTGGATTTTGAATGTCTGACAGCCCACCACTAACATTTTAGTCCCGTCTGGTCAAAACATACTGCTTTTGACTAACTAAATGTTAGAAAACAGCTGAAAGTCTGACATCTAAACATCATCTCTTTGGTTTTGTGTTCCCACTCTAGGTGTGGAATCACTTTGACAGTGGTTCGTGTCCGGGTCAGGCCATTGGAGTGCGATCAAGATTAGATAACGGAGTCCAGGGATTCATTCCCACCAAGTTTCTCAGTGACAAAGTGGTCAAACACCCCGAGGAGAGAGTCAAGGTGAGGCCATGTTTGTTGTGCTTTACTGATGCTGTTTTTTTCTTTTGTTAATATCAACAGCAAAAATCTGAATGATTCTGAATGTTTTCCATTCCCATCGTTTCTGCTCTAATACATAACCGTTTCTCTTCCCGCTCCCTCCTCCAGGTGGGCATGACGGTTCACTGCCGCATCATGAAAATCGACATTGAGAAATTCAGCGTCGACCTCACGTGCCGCACATCCGATTTGATGGACAAAGCCAATGAATGGAAGCTCCCCAAGGACAGCTACTATGACTTTGACACAGAGTCCGAAGACCAAAAACAGGAGGAGGAGCTCAAGAAGAAACAGCAGCGAACACGTTAGTATAATAATCCCAAACAACTGCAGTAAATAAAATACACTGCAATACTTCTGTTTTATTTACATCTACCATTCTTAAACAATTCTCCTTGTCTCTCCAGCGTATATAAAGAGAGTGATAGCCCACCCCAACTTCCACAACATCAGTTTCAACCAGGCAGAGAAGATGATGGAGACCCTGGACCAGGGAGACTTGATCATCAGACCAAGTAGCAAGGGAGAGAACCACCTCACTGTCACCTGGAAGGTAAGACACCAAGAGGGGGACAGCAGCAGGGTGATGAAGTGTCAAATAAAGCACATAGAGCAAAGTAATCTTTAGCAGTACATGTAGAAGCTGCACCTTTAAACTCATGTAAAGTTTGAGTGATGCAGCATGCTCCAGTCTGACTGTTTGATGTTTGGTAGGTTGCTGATGGCATCTATCAGCACGTGGACGTCCGAGAAGAAGGCAAAGAGAACGCATTCAGCTTAGGGCACACTCTCTGGATCAATACTGAAGTAAGCTTTTTTTCTTCTCCTCCTTGTTTAGATGATTTTGTGCTTCATCCTCAAACCTGCAGATAATGTATAGTGAAAAAAATCTGGGTTGTTTTTGCTGCTGCCTGTTCTTAAAATACCTTTCTTGCATTCTCTGCAGGAGTTTGAAGATCTGGATGAAATCACTGCTCGTTACATCCAGCCAATGGCGTCGTTCGCGCGGGATCTACTGGGGCATAAGTACTTCCAGGAGTGCTATGGAGGAAGCAAGGAGGTCTGTTCTGAGTTACTGTCCTGAGATGTCATTTTGAATATTACCCATCTTTTTCTACATCCTGGTTTTGCCTCAAGCTGCACCTCTCATGTCTCCTTTTTGTCCTGTTCCCTCTCTGATAGAAAATGGAGGAGTTACTGGTCAGGACGAAGAGGGAGAAGCCGACTTTTATTCCCTATTTTATCTCGGCTTGTAAAGAACTGCCAGGAAAGTTCATACTGGGCTACCAGCCTCGCGGAAAACCACGGTGAGCAGAAATGTCTCCTCTGTTGCCTCCTCTGTTTCCTGCTGACACCGTGGATAAAAAGAATATTAGATATGCGAGTTGGGCCGATTTTAAAACACAAATCAATGTTGTAAATACTCATCAGTTCCAGTAACAGGTGCCATGCAAAGGTCCATAGCTACTACAGAGGCTCTACTTGTAAATCTCTCTGAGATGTTATCCTCGTAGAGCCAGATACTCAACACGAGACAGTCCTTATCCACTCTCCCTCACAGCTAATCAACTGCCAATATTTTTATGAGACACTTACTGGTTTGATTGACAACCAGGTTTACATGCTGCACCTACACAACTGAATGTCAACACCTTGTTTTTCCAGGGTTGAGTTTGTGACTATCACCCCAGACGGCTTCCGCTACCGTTCGCAGATATTTCCCACAGTGAACGGGCTATTCCGCTGGTTTAAGGACCATTACCAAGAGCCTGTGCCAGGTACAGAAGCACTGTTGTTAGTAGTGTAAATTACAAGAGTTTAAATATTTTATGAGTTATAATCGAACATTTATTTCCTCTATCAAAGGCATCACTCCTAGCAACAGCAGCCGAACAAGGACTCCTGCATCCCTGAACGCCACCCCGGCTAATATCAACATAGCAGGTGAGTTGACTTCTCTTCTAATGACACAAACACACACACACATTTACAACCTAGCATGTTGTGTCACTACATTTTACCATTCCCTTATTTCTTCTTCCCCAGACTTGACGCGAGCTGTCAACGCCCTCCCACGCAACATGACCTCTCAGATGTTCAGTGCCATCGCCGCAGTCACAGGCCAGGGCCAGAACCCCAACACCACCCCCGCACAGTGGAGCTCCAGCCAGTACGGCTACGGAGGCAGCACGGGAGGGGGAGGAGGGAGCTCCTCTGCTTATCATGTGAGTGCAGCTTTTTATGGTTGACGTCTACTGTGGAAGGAGGAGGGTTGTCTTGTTGATGTTGGCTAATTAGCTTCTCGTCTGCAGCACATTTAAGATCATGTAAATTAGCCTGCTAATGTCAAGTATCAGATGCTTTTGTGACCAGTTTTCTTTATGTTTAATAATTAAAAACACTCATTATCATGCACAGAAAAAACCTCTGTGAGCCACACTCATGACCTCACTCTTCTCTGCAGGTATTTGCCACCCCTCAGCAGCCAATTGCGACTCCCATGATGACACCAAGCTACTCCTACACCACACCGAGCCAGCAGACCCTCGGCACGCCGCAGTACCCGGGCTCCACGCCACAGTCCTCACACTCTCACGCACACGCCCACCCGCACGGAAGCCACGTGTCGCACCACAGCAGTCACCACGGCCACCACAGCAGTCACCACGGCCACTCGTCCGGCACGCCGTCGTCCTCCACCTCATCGAGAGGGCGGACGCCACAGCAGCAGCCACAGCAGCAGCCGCCACAGCCAAAGTAAGTACCAGGGGAATATTTGTCACAACCTGATGTAAAGCTGAAACATTAACAGACGCCTTTTCTGTAATAATCAAATAATTCATGTTTTCTGCCACTAGATGGTGCTAAACCCCAAACTTGTATCACTTCTGCTGCTGAGCAGAAGCCACCATTCAGTCTGTTTTTCTGTCCTACGCTGTCTTTGACTAAAGCTCCTCCCTCTTTGTCCTCCCTCCCTCCCTTGCAGGGCAAGCGGCAGCAACGCCTCAGCCGTGGACTGGGGCAAGATGGCGGAGCAGTGGCTGAAGGAGAAGGAGGCCGAGGGGCGGAAGAAAGCCCAGAGGATGACGCCACGACCATCACCAAGCCCCATGATCGAGAGCACGCCCATGTCGATCGCCGGAGACGCTACACCCCTGCTGGATGAAATGGACCGATAGGACACGTAGGGGGGCGTCACTTTACCCCCCTCCTACCCAACCCCACCCAACCCTATCCTCCGTACTGATTCTCCATCGGGATAACCTTCCTCCTTATGTCTTTCCCACCACCCATTAGCCCCAAGTTGGAGCTCATGCCATCCAGCTGACTGTCCATTCATGCGCTCTCTTCACCTCCTGATATTGTAGCTGCTCTCCTATCATGGTTCATCTCAACTCCTTCCTTCCTGTCGCCCTCCTGTCCACCCATCTCATCCTGAATGTTCCACCTCCTCCCCTCCAGCCAACTACTCTTACTGTCTAGTATTTTGTATAGTATGAATAACACTGTATATGTCATGCAGAACTTCAATACAATGACAGAAAAACACTTGAACTATCTGACAGCAGTTACATATAGGATATGGACCTACACAGACTGTGTCAGCGAGCTGTCCTGCTACCTTTATTTTTGTGCTTGGTCTTAGTTCGATCCATGATTGGTCGTCACAGAGGGGCACAGTTACAGGTTTCCTTCGTTATGGTTGGTGGATTTTTGCGAGCAGTTGCCAAAAGAGCGCTTTGCCAAGCCAATCAGGACATTTAATTATTTTGTATGGAAAACGTCAGAATGAATAAAGACTCTTTTTTTTCTGTTTGAACATCAAGCCTCCGCTCTTCATATCTGTCAAAAATACACATTGTGACTGTACAGACACACGCGCGGACTGTGAGGGAAGTTTAGTGAATTAACGCCACTTGTCTCCACCACATGCTGTATTATGATCAGCTGACTGTGTATGGCTCCTGTAGATAGCCTCTCATGTGTTATTCACTCTTATTGGGCTCTCTGATGAGACTGTGTGGTCACTGACGGTGTGCCACGTTAGAGGTAACGGTCGTCGTTTGTGATGACTTCCTCTGCGCTATTGTGAGCCGGTGCAGTGCTGAAGTTTGTCACATTTTAAAGCTGTTGATTTTAGTAATAATATCTAACAGGCAGAGTGAAAAGAAGCCTCCATGACAGTGTCAGAGAGTAACTTTTAACTCGCATTTAAATCTCTTGAACCTTTAATGTTTGCAGTTCAGTAAGTATTTGACTTCGGGTTGTGATGTCGGCCAGCCTGCAGGATGCAGAATCTTTATTCGCTGCTGCATCAGTTCAGTCCCAGACGGTATAAACTTAAATTACAATGTTTCAGTGGATGAGATGCATCGATAACCACCAACCTTCCCGCTGTGTTTATATTCCCAGCTTTGTATAATACATGGAACTGCACGCACCTATTTCAGTAGAATGAATATATTGTTGTTAAAAACACATTGAATCTCTTGTGATTGTTGTGCAGCAGTTTAAGGCCACTCTGCATCCCTTCCTCCTGATTTATGCATTCTTTTATTTTTGTTTATTTCTCTGCTGGTGTGCTTCAGTTTTGCAGTGCGCAAAGTATCATGGTCCCATAATCTGTATATTGTTTAAAATAATTACGGTTTTGGAGTAAACTTGCTTGGCTTTACGTCTCTTGCCAGATTAAGATCTTTCTCAGCGAGGGATGTGATTGGTTCTGGGCAGTAGTTGGTGATAGAGGAGAAATGATGTCTCTGGCACTGCTGATGACCTTTTCTACCTGTCAACCCTTTAATAAAAGTGTTCATATTAAAACCTGGAGTCTTTTTGGTGCTAATTTGGGTGCTAACAGCATAGACATGAGATCCACATTTAAGCATGTTTCTTCACAGTGAAAATCTGATGATCTTCAAGCTGAATGTGAAGATTTTTTACGCTCTGTTTACACTATTAATCTCATGTTGAGGGACAAAATAGTGACAAAAACAATTTATTTACAGTATATTTCCTATGAGCCACAATAAAAGTATTCATATGTTTAATAGGAAACAAGAGGACATATGTAGACAAACTTCTTCCTCCTGTCTGATTTTCCTAAGAGAGGAAATCAATTAGCTTCAGACGTCTGCTCGTTTCCGTCCCTGCAAACAATCCCTCCATTTTTCAGATCATGAGAACTCTCGTCAGAGCCGAGGGACGAGCTGTGGGTGTGACGGCAGTCATGGGAGTCGGCGTACGCATCACATTAGCAGCAGACACATGACAAGAGACCAGTGAGGAAACCGACAAAAAATGCATAAGGGCTGGTACAAACATTTTCTCATAAGGGGAAAAATGTTTCTAAAGAGAGACACGCGTGTTTATGAAAGCATCCACCGAGTACAATTTGATAAACGTTCCAGAGGAGAATAATGTTCCTCTTTTCATAAATGTTTACCGAGCACATCACAAAGCTTTATTTGTTGTAACCCTGGTCAGCAGAAAAAACATTCCTGAGAGGATTTCTGCTTGTTTACAGCTAAACTTCATTATGCTAAACCTACAACTACATCCCTCTCAGGCTGCTGGCAGAAAACAAGTACAACGTCATTATTTTGATGTGACACTGCTTTTTTTTAAAGGGTCGATTCATGGCATCCACACTGAGCATGCTGAGTCCATATTTCAGATGTCTCCTTCATTGTGACTTTTTGCTGTGTAGTCGTTGCAGCGTATCCAGGCAGCTGTTGGTTCCCTCTCATCAGCAGCAGTTCGACCTCCTCTTGGAGGGTTTGTGATTTGCTTCGGTGTTGTCTGTGAGCCCTGGGACGGACGAAATAAAAAAACACATTTGGTATTCAGATAAACAATTTGAGCTACAGTGGTAAGTGGTTTGAATAATAAAGATGGACAACATACAATGTATTTCTTATGTTCAACAAATTCCATGTAAAGATCAAAACAGGCAATGATTAACCCTACAAACATTTTCTAAAGCTTTGAAAAACACATGAATGAGGCACATTGTCATATTGACACGTTACTTTGTTACAATGGACACGGATGACCTGGAGGTCGTAAAGATAAGCATGTGTTTGTAAGGGAGGCTGAGTGTAAACAGAGGTTTGTTTGTTTACAGATAGAACTCAGGAAGGCAGCTTTAACCTTATGGCCTAACAAGCAAACACACAGTTTACTACTGTTTGAGTAACAGTTACAAAGTCAGTCTTGCTTAAACATAAGTAACTAAGTCACACTCAAATTAGTGATGATCTGAATATCAGGCCTGCAGCCTCCTGCCTGTGACCGAATCACAGCCGTGATGATATGAAGTACAACAGCACTCCCGCCAGTGTGATATTGCTTTTATACAACAGTTATAAAGACAGCAAATAGTCGTAAACAGTCAAAATCAGAAACAGATTGTTTTTGCTCCACCAACTCAACTAGTTCCACAACTGAACTGAAACTGGACTGTTGTTGCCAAGCAACCCAAACATTCTCCTGCCCTCTGTGTCTACAGGTTACCACAGATCAGCTGTTTATTATCACAAACATTTATCTGTAGGTTTTTATTGATCATCAACCAGTGAAATAAGAGTCTGCTGTTTGATTCAGAGGTAGCAGTTTGATTAATGTAGACATAAAGGTGCTGTAATGTTAATTAACAGTATTCAGAACACCTGGCTGAGGCGGAGTGATGTTGTTCTATATATCAGCACTCATAGAATGCCTCTTATCCAATCAGAACTAACAGTTGTATAATGTCATTTATTTTAGTTTTTATACTTCCTACATCTTTACATCATCACTAGATGACTATAATGGACTACAAATGGACCACACACAGTGAGTAGATGTGAACGATGGACGAACACATTGTGGATTTGTCATAGATTTGTTGACAATAAAAAATAAACCTTCTTTTTAATTTATGTTCTTATCCCCTTATTAGACATGCAAGAGCCACAGAATAAAGACTGAAGCTGTGCTGGGTCCATGCGTGTCATGAGAAAAACTGATTTTCATGCTTTAACTACAACTGATAAACGTTCCTCTGAGAAAATTCTTCTCCTTTGACCTTTTAAAGCTTTAGTTAACCACGCTGCATAGATTAGAAAATAAATCAACATACAACTTAGACTGTTGTCTCACTTAGAGCATGGTATTTAAAGATACAGTGGTTCCCAGATATTCGGGAAACTGACTCACTGATGATGTCACCATGCCTCGAGCCACTTTTCTCCAGCTCCGATAAAACATTGGCCTCAAAAGTCAGAGAGGCGACACGGAAGAAGAAATCCCTGACACCGTCTCCTGGATCAATAAAGAGACACAGTCAGATGAAACAGAAAATAAAAGCCGGGTCTGGTGGTGGGAGGAGAGGACTCGCTCGTGGTAATGTGTGTTTGAGTCCCACCTGACTTGGCAGACACAGCCCAGTACTCTGCTTTGATCTCCTCTGAGAGCCTGATGGCTTCCTGCTCGACGTGAGCCAGCTGATCAAGAGACTGAGGAGAGAAACAGAGAGAGGAAGGGGAAAAAAGGCCATTGGTCACTCTATAATGAGACTGATCAGAGACTACAGGTAAGATATTTAGATCTGCAACAATAAGCAAAATGAATCGCCATCTGTTTGGATAATCAAAGCAGAAACGTGGAGACGCGGATGGTTCCATGTCAGTTTTTCTTGGTTTAGTAAATTGATCATTTTGAACTCTTGTTGGGACAAACAAGACATTTGATGTCACCATGTTGACTCAAGTCAATCGTCTTGGATTTTTAATGAAGCTTTATAGACCAAGCAATAATCAAAAGTAGTTTTCCTTAAGATAAAAAAATGTTGGTTGTAGACCTTAAAATTTAGCAAGAAATTTCAGACATTTATGAAAAAAAATCACCAGAAATACAGCAATAAAACTGAACCCACATTAAAACTTAGTTTATCATTTACAAATTATATTTAAAAAAAATAATTTGACTTGTGAAACAGTCTCAAACCCAAAGATGTTCAACTCACAATGATATGAAACTACTTTGTTTGTAATGTTTTGGATAAATTTCACTCACACTGAGGTCCTTCTTGGTTCCAACCAGGAACAATAAAACACTGGATGGGTCATTTTCCTTCATGGCATCCTCCAGCCACTGCCTACACCGACACCGACACACACACACACACACACACACACACACACAAACCTCATTACCAGACTTCAAATGGCCTTTTAATGGTACAATAATGAGATCATGATGGGTTGGTCCTTACCTGGCGTGGTCTAGAGAGCTCACACTGCTCAAGTCAAACACCACTATGATGGCTGAAAGAGCAAAGAGACAACCAGTATGAAGACAATAAAAACAATAAAAACATGGTGACTTTGTTTCGGTATAATATGTAACAGTATACTGTAGGGACTGAGCTCCATTCACCTTGTGCTCCTCTGTAGTACGTTGAAGCGATGCATTTGAATCTCTCCTGACCGGCTGTGTCCCACCTGAAACATGCACAGATGATTCACACATTTAAACAGGCCTTGTTGACCCGTTTAGCCCAAAGTTGTAAGTGAATTAGAATTAGGAAAAGAGTCTGTAAGCTGAGTGCTCCTCTGTGTGGCGACGTACTCACAGCTGTAAACTGAAGGGAACACCGAGCACTTCGAAGCGCTCCATCTCAAAGTCCACCCCGATGGTTGCTTTGTAGTTCTTTTCAAACGCACCCTTACGAAACCTTCAGGAAAAAGAGTTAATCTACATATTTTAGCAAAAACTAGGTCAACTTTACTCATCTTAAAGTTTAAAATTTTCACCAAAAAAACCTGCTAAATATCATCATAGTCTTTCCAGGTCAGGAGAACCGATAAAGAAGGTTTATTAATAGACTCTAGCCTCTTTGTCTCAGTCCTATATCAAGCTGTTATTCAGTTAGACCCTTAAAGATGACTTGGATCTTTCCTCAGTAAACTTCATCACATGCAGACTCTATTTAGACATCTGAAGCTTTGATAAAGTTACTGAACATCACGCATGCTTCAGTTGAAATCATCAGTGTTTCTGTCGGAGCAGGCAGACTCTCAGAAATGTCAAATTAAAAGCACTGAGCTATTTTAGCCATCTACTGTAGCACCTCAACATGATACACAATTAGGCCCATTGGTCTTCAAATTTATAAACGTCTAAAAAATAGTACAAAAATCAAATTGATGTACATATCAATGAGCGCTCCTTACCTGCTGATCAGACATGTTTTCCCAACAGCCACATCTCCCACTACGATGACCTTGGCGATGTTAAAGCTGGTGACAGAAAGCCAAGAACATCATCGGTTATGATCAATAACCTGCAGACGCAGATTAAAAATGAATCATTTTAATAATTTGATTGGTTTAAATTGAAGCAGCCTCTTCCCTGATCACACAAATTATGCGGGATTTGGTCTGATTGCAGCCCTCTTTAGCTTTGTAAAAGGCCTGTTATCTGATTATGTTTGATTACAACATTTATTTACAGCCTGGAATAGAACAGCACAGTGCTTTTAGCTAATAGAAGGGAGAAGCATCATTGCCAGAGGGGACTTTGCTGGGTGGTCAGGAGGAGTTTGGAGTGCTTAAGAGTATCTGTGAAGCCTTCTTTTATTATCAACAAATGAAAAGGCTTAAACTAACAATTTAGTAATCGTGCTTAAAGGTATTGTCTGCAATTTGTGCTGCTCCCTGCAGCAGGAAATGTGTATTACTACCACATAAATGCCCAAATTACACAAGCAAGGTTTGCTAAAAGAGACATTTTCTTTAGATAATGTTATAAATTCTTGTCCAGTTTGTTAAGATTGACAGCTCTTAGTGTTGTAAAGCTGGAGGGAGTGATGAACTTGTTGATTTTGGTCTCTTTTTTTTTTTTACGTGACTTATTTGCCATTAAATATACCAGTCTTATCCTCGAAATAGACCACGTCATGGGTGTGGTGCATGGCTGTCAGCTGACACAGAGACATAGCATGACTTGGGCACTGCCTCAACTAATTTCATTCAAACAGAGTTTGTAAAGACTTTGTGAAGCTTCAGGATGAAGGGTGAACCATCTCATTAACCCTTCTGTGACCTTACCTCACCGTATCTGCCTTCTGTACCTGGCAAACAGCCTTCACCTGTGGGTGGAAGCCATCTTTGGTATGCAAGGCTGCATTTGGACTAAAACACTGTGAAGAAAGTGGAAACAGAAAGAAACTAAGAGAAAGAGGCACAAAAATGAGAACCATCCAAACCTAAATTATCCCTGCCTACATCGGGCTCATTATGTATAATTAATTTCGGATTGTCCAATTGGGGAAATTATGGGGGAGTGTGTGTGTAACTCACCTTTGGGAGCTGAGTTATGATGCGGTCCTTTTTTACAGGTGGCAACATGCTGCTGCAGTAGGTTAATGCACACACTCACACACACACATTCAGACACAAACACACACTCTCAAGCTGTCCCTCTCACTGACAGCAAACACACTTTTCCTTCACTTGTGTTTTGTTTCTCACCACTCCCTCCTTCACAAAACCAAGGACAACAAAATAAAGGTCCTCCAAGTTTTCCTGAAATAAAGCAAATACAAGAAAGTTGTTTTTTTTAACTGTATTATTTTGCATCAGGAAAAAAAAGTTTGCATTGAACTACAGTCAACATTTATCCCTGATTGACCCATCAGGAATATATGGATCAAATTATTTTGTGGTAACTCTTTAGCAACAGAAACATTGGCAATCAAAACCTTTTTTTGTTTCCTTAAGTGACATTTGTCATGGGTCATTTTGTAGGTAACGGATTAAAGGTGTGGTAGAAAGTGTAGTATACTTGCAAATAAGATAATAAAACATTAGTAGACCAGAATAAAAGAAAGACCAGTTCCAAACACAGAACTAAAGTTTAGAGAAGGCTAAGTTTAATAGCTTTACCTTAAAATGCTGTATAGTTTAAGGCTGGAGAAATGTGTTCCGAGTCTGGGGATGTGATGTGAAATCCAAAGTCGACCGAGAAAAACAAATCCAGAACAAAATGACGCTCACAGCAAAGAAGTGACTCTTCAGACAGAAAAACATGCAATTAATGAGACTCTATGAAATTAGTGAACTGTGAGTAACCTGTGAAACAGCGCCACCCTGCGGCTGCTGCTTCCTTAACATACCTTATTTTGTGTAAACCCTGATAAGATGTGGTTTTTAACTCAATATTTTTCAATTATTATTGTTTATTTTATTTCGGTTTTTTATTTGGCATGTTTAGTTAGCAGAATGTAGTGAGTATGCTATACAATAAGGAAGTTAAAAATGGATGTATCTTCGTGAATGTAAAGCATAAAGTCATGATGTCTCCACTCCGATACAGCAGGTGTTGCCAGAGCGCCTTTCACACCGGTTTGTTGCGCGCCAGAATCCTGAAGAAGATGACGTCATTTTACTGCGACGCTGCTCTGCGTTTAAAAACTTCGCCAATGCGTAGCTGCTGCCTCTTTTCAGTTTGTTAGTTGGGGTGAACACTGTGTCCGTGCCCGGCAGATTTCTGTTAAATGGGAATAGCGTGGCCAGTTAATACAAGGACACAGTATTAATCCACTGTTCAAACAACTTGTTTGGTGGTTTATAATTTGTGACTTAAGTTAAAACGTGATATTTGCTAGCTAAAGTGTAACGGTAGCGTTAGCATTGCTGTGACGGGCCTCAAGCAGCCACGTGCAGAGGACTGAAAGATGGAGAAGAGAAAAGACAAAGTGAGATACGGTGTTTTTTCTTTCCTTGTCAAGATGATTCGTATGAAATTGCAAATATTGAACATTTTTTTTCCCCCCCGTGTACATATTCATTTACCCTTTAAATGTTAGTACAGATCCTATTGCACTTTAAGATCCGACTTCCGTGTTTGTAACAATTGCTCTCTAAGCTTTTAGATATATGAACAGATATGTGGATATTCAAACTAAACGTGTAGAGACCTTCAATTATTAAATGAATTGAGAAATCTGATATCCCAAAAATCTAATTCCCTATAGGCTGATGTGTCCAATGGATTTTGTTTTGCGTTCTTTTGGTCCAAGGCAGCAATGCTAACTTCTTTTATTTTTTATTTGTTCCTCAGATGGCCCTAAATCTGGCAGCTTTTTCCATGAGTCATTTTGGACACATGAGAGGTGAGTAACAATGAAATAAATAAGCTTGTCTTGAAACTGTGTCAATGATGAAAACTGTGAATAGGAAGTGCCGTCTGATGCGACAACTGACGATGTTTCATACTCACTGTTCTGAGCCTTATTAAACTGCAATTTCCTATGTCTGTGCTGCTGTAGAAAAACTTTAAGTAATACATTATTTCATTTCACAGCTAAGAATGAGGTCCATTGAAGATGAGAGAAAATCAAGACTGAGGTTGGTTTTTCTTTCTAAAAAGGCTCTTAAACAGAGTAAAATGTGCTTAAGCCATTTATTGTAATGATGAAATCTAAACTGAAATAGCTGGAATTACCGGCAGATTGTTCAGTGGTGACTCTCGGTTTTCTGAACATTAGATTATGCAGTTTTGTCTTGATAAATGGACTAAATATGACCTAACAAGTTGTATCATTTTTCTCTTCTGTAGCTGGGAACTTGAGTAAGCTGCCATAGGAGATGTGAAGGCCAGGAAAATGCACCTGCTGGTGTTCGATGGGTAAGCTTGTGTCTTTTTAGTTTGCTACTTAAAGTAAAAAGGTGTGGCTTCCTGAGTAAACAAGTCAGTCTTCTCTGCTGCTTATCTAACGTCTCTTTCCCTTCTCTTCCAGGTTGCCTTGACGCACTTTGTATGCTCCAAACTAAAGATGATTCCCTTTTTGAAGGTACGTTTATACTGTGTATTTAAAATGAAAGGCTGCTAATGTTGTGATGAAACTTAAACTAAATAGCTGGAATTACCGTCAGATTGTTTAGTGGTGAGAATTGGTTTTCTGAACATTAATTATGTAGTTTTGTCTTAATAGATTGACTTAATGTAACTTAATGAGTTAATCATTTCTCTTCTGCAGCTGGGAACTTAAGTGAGCTGCCATAGGAGATTTAAAGGCCAGGACAATGCACCTGCTGGTGACTGTTTGATGGGTAAGCTTGTGTGTCTTTATTAGTTTGGTACTTTACCTCAAGTAAAAGGGGTGGCTGCCTGAGGAAACGAGTCTCCCTTTTCTGCTGCTAATTCAATCTTTCCTCTTTCTTCCAGGTTGCCATGCTGCACTTCATATCCTCCCAACTGAAGATGATTCCTTTTTTGGTAGGTAAATTTATACTGTGTAATTACAATGATAAAGGCTGCTACTGTTATGATGAAACCTAAACTAAATAGCTGGAATTACCGTCAGATTGTTTAGTGGTGAGAATTGGTTTTCTGAACATTAGATTATGTAGTTTTGTCTTAATAAATTGACTTAATGTAACTTAATGAGTTAATCATTTTTCTCTTCTGCAGCTGGGAACTTAAGTGAGCTGCCATAGGAGATTTAAAGGCCAGGACAATGCACCTGCTGGTGACTGTTTGATGGGTAAGCTTGTGTGTCTTTGTTAGTTTGATACGTTACCTCAAGTAAAAGGGGTGGCTGCCTGAGGAAACGAGTCTCCCTTTTCTGCTGCTTATTCAATATCTTTCCCTTTTCTTCCAGGTTGCCATGCTGCACTTCATATCCTCCCAACTGAAGATGATTCCTTTTTTGGTAGGTAAATTTATACTGTGTAATTACAATGATAAAGGCTGCTACTGTTATGATGAAACCTAAACTAAATAGCTGGAATTACCGTCAGATTGTTTAGTGGTGAGAATTGGTTTTCTGAACAGGAAATTGAAAAGTCTGGAATGGACTTGATCAGTGCTTGTTTTTAACATTAAGGTTTCTATTTTCTGGTTCTTTAGATTCCTCAGCAAGAAAATGATTCATCTCAGAGGGTTCAGCTGCAGCCACAACTTTCAACATGATGCTTGTAAGTTTCTTAATTTAAAATATCAGCTTTTATTAGCTCACCTCTGTACAAACTGATTTGAGTTGAGAAATGTGTTCTTCATACTTGTAATTTGCCTAATAGTACTGAAATCTTAAATACAAGTTTCATGTTGTACAGCGGTGAGTTAAATAGAAGCATAGTGTACAGAAGCAAATGAAGCCTAGAGTAGCTTTGACAGTGATGAAAACCTGGAATAGGAAGTGCCGTCAGATGCGACAACTGAAGATTTTGTGTAATCCTTTTTTCTGAGTCTTTTAAAGCTACACACTGAAAGAAATTTAGTTTTCAAAATGCATTCTTCAATCTAATTTTCACAATTCTGTTTGTATGACAGGTGTCATCCTGCCAGGCCGAGCCTGTCTCCTGAAGTCTGCAGTCTTTGACAGGTAGCTTTTATGCATTTATACACAAATGGCAGCCATCTTTTGTTATGATGAAATCTAAACTGAAATAGCTGGAATTACCGGCAGATTGTTCAGTGGTGACTCTCGGTTTTCTGAACATTAAATTGCAGCTATACACTTAACTCGCGTTAAACAATTGGAGACTTACTTCATTTCTCTCATTCTCCAGATGTGCAGCAAGTGGTTGCAGCGACTCTTCCTCAGTGTTCCTGCAAGCTGCATGTGGTAAGACATGTTAGTGATTTATAAACTAACAGTGTTGTATTTTCCTTTTTAATAGACAGCTAGGCATTTTTCTATGGTGCTGAAATGTCATCAGATTGGCCCAAGTTCCCTGCTGCTCCCCCCAGTTTTTATGCAATCACTTCCTTTTATTAAAAACAGTTTATTAACCTGCTAGGTGTTGACTTCATTTAGTAGTTATCGTAACTCTGATATAACCATCAATGTTGAACTTCTTTAACCCAGAGTACACTGTGTTCAAAATCTAATCTGGCTCTCTTCTCAATGCAGGTGGGGACATGAACACTGGTGTGAAGATGGATGTCAATGTGGTTATTGAAATCATGCAATATGTAATTGCAATAAAATGCCTGGCTTGAATCTGTCTGTTGTTGAACCAGCACATCTTTACAAGAACATGCTAGAACTAGTGTAGAACTGCTCTAAAGTTGTTGCCTCTAGCCCTTTGCAAGAAACTGGAACATCAAACTAAGTGTAAAACCTCTTGGGTTGGCTATAAAAATCCCTTCTGACTTTAACTTTTGTGTCAGTATCATTGTTTTTCATGGCCTCCTGGCACAAGGTTCTCTGGCATGACAAGTAGAGATGTCCATTCTCATTCACTTCAGTGACCCGGATCTTCGGATCTCGTTCAGCTGAACGATTCGTTCATTACTTTCGTTCACCAGGTCGTTCAGTGACATTTCCGTTTTACCCGTAACTCACTCACTCTCACTCGTTCACGAACAATACGGCTCCCATTGCATTACTGGTCTACTTGGCCCAACTTGCCCATTACCAAACCTGACATTATAATTTCTAAAATAAATAAACATAGTTTAGTTTGTGTTCATCTGTCAGTGGTTTACACATCTGTGAATTGACCTGTATACACAGATGCACCTAATCGGGTCGCTCGCTTCGTTCAGTGAACGAGAATGGTCTTCGTTCAGTGAACGAGAGCGAGGGAGAGACAGAGAGAGAGACGATCAGTCAAGCGATTCGTTCAGTCGTTCTAACCAATGATGGTGATTTGATACATTAGATGTGATACAAACAGCCCTCCTCTGAAATGCAATTGGCTCGTGCTAACATCAATCAGTCTGGTTTCCTAAAACAAGAAGTGGGGAGCCGCGAGCGGAGCCAAGTGAACGAAATGAATGACTTTGATGCATGAAAATGAACGGATCATTCCGTTCACTGAAAAGATTCGTTCTTTTTGAACGAATCGTTCAGGACCGAAACATCTCTAAACAAGTGCTGTGTTCGAATTGCCATACTATACTAGCAGTATGTACAGATGTGGTCAATATGTAGTATGCAAACAAAAGCAGAATGGGCGGTTTGGTTCGGCTTTTAGTTTTGTTTATTTCCGCTTTCCAAAACCGGAAACGTAGCATACTGCAAAATTTGAGAAGCTCCTCCTACCGCCCAACGTATGTTGTATCCGATTTCCAACTCAGTCGAGGTTTCTGTAAATGAGAAGTCTGAAAGTCAGAGTTCCAAAGTTGGTAGGATTCAATCTGTTGCATATTTAGGGGATAATTGAGGGTTGTACTGAACAGATTTTTATTTTAAGAAAACTTGGTTTTAAAGAAAATACAGAAACGATTACAAACTTGGACATGAAAAAAATGTCTACGACATTTAAAAAGTAATACATTTAAAGATTCCAGAGGTTTAAAATCAAATTTCTAAAATGTCTAACGGTAAAAGTTTGATTTCATGTGTGCTGTATTTTGTTCAAAGAGTGAGGTGCACTAAAATTAAAAGCAGTCTTTGCAATTGCTCGGGAAGCCATCGGAGGCCGATCTGGGACCTGAAGCTCTGAGGTAAAGCTGTAATTTTCCATGAAGGGTTTTGTAGAAACTGATAAGTATCACGTCACAAGATTTATATGAAACTGGAAAGTGAGTTATCGATCAACATGCAGAGATCTTTATATTTGACTCAATTTGTCACTTTCCTCTTAGATTCATTACTGGAGATCCCTACAACACTCATTGTATTCTAAGTCTAGTCTTCTCTAACACACAGGCATGATTAAAAATCTTGTCTCTTTCATCTATAAATCCTTTATTGGACATTCACCGCCCTACATATCAGCCATGCTGAACTGGACCACTGGAACCTACAAAACTCGCTCTACTGACCGTCATGTGCTTCAAGTCCCTTGTGTTTACTCTGAACTTGGAAAATCCGCCTTTAGTTTTCTGCTCCAAACATGTGAAATTACTTACAACACTAATTTCTCTTTGACAAATGAAGGCGATGGTCTCAAATCACTTCACCTCAGCTTGCCTGGACCTGTTCTGCATGAGTTTTCAGTTAGCTGTTCGCTCTGGAGAACGGCTGCAGCGTTCTTTAAGGTGCTTGGAAATAAACATGGCTTTTAAAACAGGATGTTTTTGGAACTACTTTCTTTTAAAGACTCCATTTTTATAATGCATGATGGCACTTGGTCAGATGAAGAGGCTTTATGTTACTGTTTGTCAAATTAATAGGTACCGGTATGTCACAGGACACAACAAACAGATCTAATCTCTGTCAACATGCAGAACTAACAGACTGACAAAGCTAAGTATTGTTTTGCTGTTTTTAATGCAGCAAAGTTGAGTTTTGCTGCAAAACAATACATTGAACATAATTCAGCAGCTTATTTGGACATTTATAGTTGCTGCAGAGAGCTGTGATCTGCTTTAGGACACTGCTGTATGCACGTTTACATAGCTAAAGAGTAATTAAACATCCAACCATCTCTTAACTCTTCCTCATTGTTCATTTGAATAAGCATACAGCCATGCTAGTCTCTGCAATGTGACTCCTTTAATGCAGGTAGCTCCACCAGATCTGAGAATGCGTGTTGGCTTCAATTGCACTGTGCCACCCAATTCATGTGACTACTTGTGTCTGGTATGCAGTCGATGTACATAAATTTGCTGCAGGATTCCTTCTTTTGTCAAAACAGCTGCCACAGTCCAACATTACACTTTACAGGTAAAGAAGATATATTAGTTTTATCATATTTTAGGCACTCTTCTTCAACATGACGTGCACCAGTGTGAAGATGATTCACTCCCTCTGTGCGGACGGAGGTGAAGGGAGCCTTTGTAACCCAGTGAAATTTAAAGGCCAAGACTTTAAGCAACTCAAGGAAACCCTCCTCAAAGAGAGAAGGACATTCCAGGATGAAACTTTCCCAGCAAACCTGGATTCTCTGGGACAACTTGAGGATTTCACAGCATGGGAGCTCGATGAGGTGAAGTGGCTCAGACCGCCTGTAAGTGAACCTTTCCTTTGTCTGAAATGATCAAACAGATTATATGGGGTTATAGAAAGAAAATATTCACGTGTTTGACTTTTAACAGGACCTTAATCCTGAAGCATCGTTTGTTGTGGACGGGACGTCAAGGTTTGACTTCATTCAAGGAGATATTGGTATGAAACTTCTGAGTTAATCTACTGTTTTATCCAAGATAAAACAGCCTTTCAAATGGAGGTGTTTGGGTTGGTTTAAAATACTCTGACGGTGTTGTCTGTGGTTCCCTGCAGGCAACTGCTGGTTTCTTTCAGCCGTTGGAGCTTTGACACTTCGTAAGTCGCTGATGGTGCAAGTGGTGCCTCTGGATCAAAGCTTCAAGGATAATGACTACGCTGGGATATTTCACTTCAGGGTACAGTCATCTTAGCTTGTCAAAGAACTAAGAACCCAAACAATGCTCGGTGGATCCTTTTCATTTGAAGTGTGCTTTTAAGATAGAAATATATGTACAACTTTGAACTAATCACAGTGATTCATCTTCTCAAGTTTTGGAGATTTGGAAAATGGGTGGATGTTGTCGTCGATGATTTGTTGCCAACACTGGATGAGGTTCCTGTGTCAGTGTCCTCCAGATCTGGAAATGAGTTCTGGGCCCCCCTGCTGGAGAAAGCGTATGCCAAGTACGTGCGTGATGTTTTCTGAACCCTACGTACTTGATTTAATTTCAACACACAAAAGTCAAAGCTGAAAAAGGGTGTTAGTTTGTTCCACTGTTCAGATCCAGATCACCACCATAAGTGTTCTTCTTACCTTGTCCTTTCCATCTTTTTGGATAATTTGACATTGACACTCAAAAATGTTCATCATTCTAGACAAAACCACCAAATCAGCTCTTTTACATTCAAATGTGCCTGTTTACGTTTCTGCCTCAGAGTTTGTGGATCTTACGCAGACATGAACGCTGGCAACCCGCCTGAGGCGCTAAAGGACTTCAGCGGGGGCGTGCACATGACCTACAATCTGTCCAAAGGCTCGCCTGACCTGTGGGATGTCATTACCAGAGCCGCCCAGAGCAAAACTATGATGGGATGTGCGACTTTCTCAGGGGTGAAACGCATACTCATGATTTATTATGTTAGGACAAACATTTAAAACAATCTTTATAATGTAGTAATTATTGAAACGCATGTGTTTCAGGATCAAGGAGAGGACATTTCTGAAAAGTTTGGTCTGGTGGAAGGTCACGCTTTTGGTGTGACAGGAGTCAAACAGGTTTGTTTTTTACCCAGCATTCCTTGTAGTTCAACGTAAACTCGTCAGATTAGCTGATTAATGAGGGGAGTTTTAATGGTGACAGATTTTAACCTTGTAGCTGTTCTTCAATAGTTCTTTCAGTTGTTGCACCCTGTAGCCTCCATAAATAAGTGTTGATATATTAATACTTAGCTGGTGTAATACCCTACGAGTGTTAATATGTTGTTTCCTTACCAGGTTGAGAGTCTGGGAAAAAAGGTGAATCTGGTGAGAGTGTGGAACCCGTGGGGTGAGAAAGAGTGGAACGGAGACTGGAGTGACAAGTGAGGAGAAGTGACGCCTTTACATAATGAATCTTAATCCCATGCTCCCAATCCCACAGCATTATTTATGCAATCAATGCAAAGCGCTTTGTTGTAAAATAAACAAAGCTGACTTGTCTTTCAGGTCGGACTTGTGGAAAACTTTGAGCAAAGAGGAATGGAAGCAGTGTCTGAAAGAGCGCGAGGATGGAGAGTTCTGGTAAAGAAATGAAAAACACGCGGAAAGAAATAATTACCACTTTATTTAAGCAATGTTTCAACATAAATTATTTCAGATAGTTAGTTAGAGGGGGTCAGGGTGCAGTTTTCTGCCCTTTGACTCCCTTCTTAGTCACATAAAGGAACTCAAATGTGTCTTTTGTTGGCTGTATGCACGCTGGCATGATGGGAGAGCGCAGATGGATTTAAACAGGACAAGAAAATAAATCGCTTTTAAAATAGACCCCCCAAAAGCACCCTCATTAGATACCCCTCTCAGAATGGGGATAAATGATATGAATAAAAGATTATACTTTGTTTTGAAGACAGGCATGGAAACACAGATGATGATCTGATCATTAAAAAATGTCTGTTGTAATGCTAAAAACTGCAGTGGGATATGTTGTTAGCAAAGGCAACACACTGACACTGACACACTGCGACCCCCTGGTATATTATTATTATACATTCATGTACATGTGGATTCATCATTATCATTACTTTTCTTTCACTGAATGAGGAAATATTAATCTCATAGTAAAATATATTACAGGATAAACATGGAGGACTTCTGTGCTTATTACGAAGAAATGGACATCTGCTGCGACAGCCCCAACTTTGTGGACGGTGATGCTGCCTGTCAATGGAATTGTTCAATGAAAGAAGGCCGCTGGGAAGCTGGAAAAAATGGTGGGGGCTGCGATACAGAAACAGGTGAGGCTGAAATAATATTATTTAAGCCTATTTTAATTCCAAAACTGTATGAAAAGGATCTGAAAATCAAAATTAAAAAGCTGTAACTGATTCTTTGCTATTGCGTTGATAATGGCGACAGATGAACAACTATCAACGTAATCATAGCATTATTTTAAACAAAGGGTCCTTTATATGAGACAGAGGCACAAAAGCAGACCTCTCATAACCGTACATAACCGTTTTTTATAGCTAGTGTGAGATAATAAGCAAGTGCTACCTGAGCTGTCAACATGAAATCGGTCTTAAGCAGACTTTTTTTATTTTTCTGGCTGGCTCATTTTTAAAGACAACAATGTCAGAGTCTTAACACAGTATAGCTACCTAAGGGCCCGATCAGACAGAACGCGCTTTGCAAGCTGTAAAACGCGAGGCGCACCGCACTGCCTTTTTTGTGGAAGTAAACACCCGATCAGACAGAGCGTGTTTTAGCAGCTGGGGGCGGCTTGTTTTCCTACTGTTGTTAAGGCAACTACCGAATCATTAGCTGTCATTAACCTAACCGTTACACTGTAAACTGACAGAAGGCTCGCCTCTCCTTTCATCCGATTGGACAATGAGAAAAAACGCCCATGAGGGCGCTTTTCTGCTCGGAGTTGACGTTTTTTCAACTCGAGGCGCTCGGAGCGTTTCCTCAAAAACGCGAGGCGCACAGAGCGGAAAAAAGCGAGGTGCTCTACAAAGCAAAAACAGCGCACAAAAAGCATCCCTCTCATTAAAAACAATGACAAAAAAGCCACCCCCAGCTGCTAAAACGCGTCCTGTCTGATCGGGCCCTAGTGCTAACAAAATTAGGCTAAAGACATGCTTTGGCTTATAGAAGGGAAAAGGCTGTGAGGATTATGACGAAACTGTTATAATACAAATACCATGCCATCTTGATTATGCTAACAAATTTTGGCTGGAGTTGCTGGAGTGTAAACTTTCTGAATGCGAAATAGCCTAAAGGGCGAGACAGGGCTGCTTATGTTAGCCATAACTGTGGTACGTTAGCATCTTTGCCTACGAACATTAAATATTCACTTCCTGAACAGGAATTTTTCTAAGCTAACATGTAGTCCTTCTAAACATTGTAGTTAGCTAATGGTATGCTCTTGGGTTTTGAAAGTAAAGCTCAGTATCTACCACAAGTTATTGGATTTGCTAGGTGGTTAGCTTAGTTAGTGTTTGATATAAATTGAACAAATTCCATGTCACGTTGAATTCCTCTTGAACTTGATTGCTGGGAAAAGTGACAGCCCTAGCGTTGGCTAACATTTGCCATTTACGATAAAAGGGAACTAAATTACTGATAAATCTGTTAAATATAACTTGGCACTCAATATACAGTGTATTACTTTTACCACAGCCTCATCGTGCCTAGTTACTGTTGCTAACCAAGTCCCAGAGGAGGCTTGGCCAACACTGAATTGAAAAACCTTTTAAAAGAAGAAGCTGATGAGTGCTTTAACAATCCTATACTTTCCTCAGAGGAGTTTTGGACAAATCCACAGTACCGTCTCACAGTGAAGCCAGTAGAGGGGCACAACGCAGGAGAAAAGAACGTCCTACTGTCTCTGCTGCAGAAGCCGGATGAAGAATATCGCACAAAAGTTCAATATCACTTCATAGGGTTCATCATCTTTGAGGTCAGTTGTGCGCATATGTGTGCTTGTCTGTTCATGGTTGTAAAAAAAAGAAAGAGAGATATGCAGATATATGCAGTCATTGTTGTTTTTATTGACATCTAACCTGATATCCTTATCTTTTATACTTACCAGGTGCCATTAGAGGTAAAACAAATCATTTATGTACCATTTTCATAACCAAGAAATAATCATACTTTAGCCTGCATACATACGTCTATTAAATGAAATGTCCTGTTTATGCAGGCACCCAAAGGGCGACTTACGTCAACGCTCTTCCAGGATCAGGAGCCTCTAAAACTCAGTGACTTCAATGAGAAGAGAGAACTGATCGAGTTCTACAGCTTGGAGCCAGGCGAGTACTTGATCGTTCCCTGCACGTACGAACCCAACAAAACATCAAGCTTCATCATCACAATCTACTCCAAGGCTGAAGCAGAGATGGAGTGAAGTCACCTGAGGCCCAACGGATGACAACCAGCTCATTCCTGGCAGGTTGATGGAGCTACTTTTACTCACTTTCATCAAAAGTCATTTATAGCCCTCTGGTTGATGTTACACTTACTGTTAAGTCTTCATATGCAGTTGTAAAGGACAAATTAATGATTCATGCAAACATAATGTTGTGATTCATCTGTAATATATGAATTCATGATGAGATAAATATTTACAGAACAATTGAAATATTTCATTTCATATTATGAAACTTTGTTTGAACCATTGGGTAGGGGCAGTGATTTGGTTCTGTCAAGAATTTAAAAGGTAACTTGTGAAGCTTTTTAACATTAGTAGAACTATATAGCAGTGTTTTTATGTGTGTCCTTTGTCTATATTAAAAACCCTGAAACTACACCAGGATTTTTCTCTGTGCTGGATTGCTCCTAATGGGTCTGAATTGGCGAAAATAACCTTCGGTCCCCTTTCACTGGCTGCCACAAATAAGTGAAAAGAAACACTGAACAAGCACTGATATCTGCTTATTGCCAACAAATAGAGAATATAATACTGGAATAACTGAAGGACCTGTATAATAAACGGCACACAAAGCCATAATATTTGCATGAACAATTCTACAAAAGGCACCAACACCACAAACACGTGTCATGTTCAGTGAGTGGAATTATGTGAAGTGAAAACTAGCAGGACAGCTGACAGCATCCATCGGTCACTTAAAGTGGCTGCTACACCACTAATTATGCAAAGTGTTCTGCCTTAATTTAATTAAAGCTCCTGTGAGGAGTTTTTCACTGGTTATGAAACGGACTGAAATTTATGCTGATGTCTGTATATGACCTATACAGACCATCAGCGACAAGTTTGATATTTCTATATAGTTGTTTTTAATGCCTGAAAAGGCTGGCAGGGGGTAGGTGTCAGACAAAGAGATCAGCTGCCTGCTGCCTTTGTTTATATTTTCCAGGACAGAAATTGTGAGTGAGTGATACATATGAAAGAAAGCAGGAAGAGATTTGTTAAAAAACCACCACTTTGTCATGTACAGGACAAAATCAGCAAAGAGACAAGAGGTACGGCTTTTCCACAGAGGGCGCCAAAATGTTCACAAAGTGAAAGTTCCTCGCAGGAGCTTTAAAGTAGAAAAGTTTACATTTCATGACATAAATTAATCCATAATTGTTCCAGGTCGTACATGTTTAATCTGCTGTAAATTTAGCCATTTGAACACAGGTGTATTTGGGGATTGACTCCCTTTTGTTGCCAGCCTCAAGTGGCCACTTGCGGAACTGCAGGTTTTGTCCACATTCTGTGTTGTCTTTCAACCCTGAAGGTTTACAGTGGGTTCCTTCAGAAAAAAACTCTTTTCTTTTATATATTTCTATAATTATGTACATATATCAACATTTCTCTATGACGTGTTAGAGATTTGGAAAATAGGTTGATGCTCTCTTTGATGACTTGCCAACATCAAAAGTACATGTGTCTGTTCCCTCCCTGTTGTGGGGTGTGTTTGTGATTGCGGCACTAAAATTATTTCTGTTTGTTTCATTGTTTTAAAGAAAAAAACATTGTTCCAGTTACCACCAAAATTATTCTCCCGTAATGAGTCCTCTGCGTCTTTTGGACCCAGGTGTTGAAAACCTTTTCATGAATGAATCCACATCATAACTCCTCTGGCAATATTTAGGGAAAACAGCTGTCTGTTATGATTGTTGGAGCGTTATGTCTTCGGTGTGACAGACATCAAGCAGGTCTGTCTTCTCAGCACATCCTGTTCCTTTGAGCAAAAGAGGAATGAAGTCTGTAAAGGAGACAGTGGGTAACAGACCTTTACAACCAGATGTTGACAGCCCGTCTTAAACAAGTCTCTTAAAGTCTGCTTGTCAGAACGTAGTTCTATCAGCTCACATTACGCTCACTTGGAGGCAAGGGCGTCACATTGGTGTGGGGCTGAAAAATAAACCTACCCAGGTATATACAGTATATGATTACTATTTTCTGTATTTTTTTTATATCCAGAGCTGCTTACAAGAAACATGTTAATAATCAAAGATAGCTTTAATGTTTAGTTTAATCGTGTTCCCAGGACAGTGGTAAAGATACGTCAAACCTGTCTTTCTGCATGTTTAACTCAAAACCCTGAACATCGCATGCTCCAGTAGCATGTGGCGGCTCAATATGGTATATTAAGAAGCCACACACCGCCAATAGCTTCATCAAGCTCACTGTTAATGAATGTATGAGCCTGTGTTAATGATCATTTCCAGTATGTAGTGCCATTTATTATTAGGACTATTGCTAGGAGTATATTATGATTATACCTTCTCACTGAAATAAAAAACACACATTTACTCCCTATTTTGGATTTCCAACTCAAATTTGATAAACATGATCAGACATTACATCCCTCTTAAGGCAGCTCAGTTATTTTCTCATTAATCCTACTGTGTTACTGTATGGAGCCAGGCAAATATATATATACAAATATTCTAAACCTTACCAAACCTTAATAACTTGGTATTCCCAAAATATTTTTTTTACAGAAATGTTATGTGAAAGTGGACCTACCGCAATGTAGCAAAAATAAATAAATAAATCCACATGCCTGTAACAACTTGTAAAGCAACAAAATAAGTACATTTTTTAAAGTAAAAAATGTTTATTTATTGTAAATCTCTCTCACGGCCTACATGCAGTACCATTAAGGCCCACCAGGGGGCTGCAACCTCTCAGTTCATTTCTGATTTCCATATGGGGGTTATCAATGGGCATGGCCCCCCCTGTGCTAAGTTAATGTTACGCCCCTGCTTGGAAGACATTTTTAGATTAATGTTTAAAAGTTTTTAAAGAAGAACCACAGACTAAATAATCATTCTGCTCTGGGCACATCATCACAGATTCTACTTTGTGTACGATGACGAAAGAGCTGCAAAGTGAGAGGAGCAATTTTGGGTTCTCCTGGTTCCACAAGTAAAAGTCACAGTTATTTATCCAACAGATGATTTTAAGTGACTAGAATTTGAGCTTTAGATACTTTATAGGAACACTGTTGAGTCTGTCTGAGGACTAAAATGAAAAAGTTAACCTTTTCTCACCTTTTAATTTATTTCCACCTTTTACTCTCTTAAAGGTTCTTCTGTATGTCTGTGTGTGTGTGTGTGTGTGTGTGTGTGTGTGTGTGTTCAGCCTGTCCACTAGATATGTACAAGTCACCTTTTGTATTCTCTTTCTGCTTGTTCAAACACGACTGCAAAGCACTTGATGATATGACTGACTGCTGGTGGTGAACACCTACAAAGTGGGAATCTGTTACGAATCTTCCTGGTGACACTGTTACATAATAAATGTTCCTCACTCACTGTTGGCTGCACATACATGTTCGTCACAATCTCTGCAGAGCACTTATTGTACAGGTAATAAAAGTCTCATTGTGTACAGAGCTGACTTTCTTTAGTGAATGTAGAGGGGCTTTAATGGGGCATATTCCCAAAAATGAATATGTCAAAATGCTGTCGAATATACGGAGCTTGAACATCATTTTGCAGTGAACTGAACAACGTGAAACAGAATTAGCATCTAATATAACACGTTCAATTACTGACCTAATTACTGACCTACTTGACTACCTAGGCTGCATGTAAATGATGATATCTTCTTTTTTCTAACTTTTTTATTTATTTTTGCTTTTGCCTGTTTTTGTTTTATTCCCGTCTGTAAAGCACTTTGTAATTGAAAGTGCTGTATAAATAAAGTTTTGACTCAATTTCCTACTAAAAACAAAGTTATTAAAGTATGTCAGTGCATGAATTAGCAAACAACAAGAACAAACAGCCACAAAGTCAGAGCCGAAGAAGCTTTATAGTTGCATGAATTTTTATGTGTAAATCACCTGATGCTAGGAAAATAATAGAGTTGCTTTTAACATGAATTTAGCTGCAGAGGTAAGGTGTCACTGTGGGGGCGAGGCAGTGAGGACTCTCATTGGCAAAATATACAGAAGGGGCACGAGCATGCTGCATGTTGTGAGTCACAGCGGGATGAAACTTGTGATGCATTTAGGGTTAAACCATTCCAAACATTTTTCTAGCATTTACGACTTCATCATGTTTTTCTCTCTCCTTTTTAACGGCACCAAGTACTGCACTCAGCCACCTTTTGTGATCCAGCTGTATGTTGCTAAAGAATAACTCCATTAAACTGTGATTTTACAATGAAATGCCATCACATTACTGTGATGTAGCAGCATGTTGCATGAACTGCAGTTTTACTTTTTAATAACCAGTACAATAACAGAGATACATTCTGACTTTTCAGATAATAAATATCAGATTACTGCGATGTAGCATTTGGTATATGTTGTGCAATAACTCTACAGAAGAGACAGTTTTCTCCTTTGGTGCAATGAAGAACAGACACTATTCTTGCAGGTTGAGTATGTTCACAAAATCCTTCCTTCCTGTTTGGTCAAATGCTACATAAAATCCTGCCTTGGCACAAAAAACAACATTCGACATGCTTTCCCACTTCCCCGCACATACCTCAGAAGTCTGTACATGCAGCAGAGGTGGGGACCAAAATGCACAGTAAAAGCACTCAACGCAGAAAATGTTTGCTGTTGGTGATAGATTATTATACATAATCAGATTATCATTTATGATGCATTCAATTCAAAGCAGGATTTTACACTTTTTTTGTAGCTCCTTAAGTTAAGATCAGTTTAGTCTCTGGTTTAGTTTTTTAGAAGGCCTGCAACGCATGATTATTTTTTAGAAGTTTAATTTATCAGGTGATTATTTTCTCTTTAAAGTAACAAGCACAAACTTTGTCATGTAAATAAATGTCTGCTAAGTCGATATCTATCGCTGAATGAGGTAACATAATGGTGATTGAGCCTGTGGCCCACTGATGAAAGTCTTTGCATTTGCAGTATTACAGACTGGGTGTCTGTGGTGAAATTCGCAGAAAAAATCACAAGCGGCGCCCGCTGCTGCAATTTATCACCATAGGTGCTGCCATAGAGAACGAAACTGAGATCTTTGAGATTATCACTTTAAAGATGACTAAAATAGCCAAAATACTTAAACCACTTAATTTACAGTCAACTGACTGATGAACTAACATACTAATTTCAGCTGTACTTGTTCATCCTGTTTGGTAGCTTTATTAACATGTGACACAGACACATATTTTAGAAGGTCTTAATACACTACATTTTTTGTGTGCATAAATCTTATATTGTGAACGAACAAGTCACTAAAGCTTTCAAATAAAAGGAGGAAGTTGAGAAGTACAATAGTACAATAGATCGCTTTTAGTTTTAAGTAGCACGAGAAGAAGATACACAAGTAATGTTCAAGTACCTCCAATTTGTTCTTAATCACAGAGCTTGAGTATAAATGCTTTACATTACATTCCACTGCTGATTGTACCTTTTATGTGCAGTATGATGACGCTGACACATTGATCACTGCCAAGCAGCTGTCAGTTCAGTGCCAAGCAGACTGCACCGACCTGTACGTATAACACTGATGCAGAGATTTCACATCACATTTCATGCTGCTGTCTCACACTGGGTTTATACTGTGAAACTGTTAGCATGCTCTGACTTTAAAGGTCTGTTCTGTAGTTATTCTTTTGTCTTTGCAGAGTGAAATTTAACGCCAAACTGAGCAGCTCAAGATATCCATCCAGGATGAATGGAGGATCTTCAAGAAAGAAACCCCAGCAAAACTGGGCTCTCTGGGACACTTGAGGATCTCACATCAGAGCAGCTAAGTGAGGTAGAGTGGACATTTACACTAACTTACAATGGATCATTTTCTGAGGTCATACAAACATTTCTCACCTTTTATCAGGACCTTAACCCTGATGCATTATTCGTTCAGGACAGGACTTCAAGTCTCGACTTCAAATATTGAGATGTAGGTAAGTAGACCTACATTTGTAAATGCACTGCAAAGCCCAGCTAAAAGCGGCCGTTATAGGGTTACCATTATGTAATTAAACTAATGCAGTGTGCTCTGTTGTTGCCTGCAGGGAGTTGCTTGTTTCCTTCAGAGCTTTGAATCACCCCACGTCAGTGATGATCCAAAATAAGACCTCTGGATCAAAGCTTCAAGGATGCTAGGACATTTTCCTCAAGGTAAAGTCATTTTCAATTAACGTAATAAAGTACCTGTCAGTTTGCTTCAGATATGGCAAAGGGTTCTGTGACCCCGTGCAGGAGAAAGTGTACCCCAATCAGTGATGATTCATGCCCCCTGCAAAGTGATATTACAGTTAATACCTGAGTGGCAGAGCTTAGGAAGGGGAGGGGAGTTACACTGATCCGATGCTCCGACCAGAGAACCGACTTCCAGGAAATACACTACGTTAGAAAATAGACGTGCTACTCAGGGATGGAAGGAAATACAGTGACTGGTACAAAACAGCACACAGGTTAGTGTCTTAAAATAAAAGGTTTGTTTGAAACTTATTTGACCTTTCTCTACGGTTTCACGTTAGTTCTATTGTATACACAGAGACAAAAACATGCAGCTCAACCCTGTGAGGCCTGAACCATCAAATTATTCCCAGAAAGGTCTAATAGTTTGAATCTGGAGTCTAAATTGAACCTTCTGACCAATTAAGGGAATTAGATAACACATTGCATGTATGAGTTTTGCATCATATTTGTGACATGAGTTACATTATTTTTTTTACATATAAAAGCACACTTTTAAAAGTACTTTATAGAACACAAAACACAAAACAAGACAACACAATAAGCCTGTAAATGTATCAGTTTCCACTCATAAACAATCAAAAGCTTTAGGGAATGCATACTTCACAGATCAATTATCCTGAATACCTATACCTAAATGTATCTTAGTTGATTCAAACATTTTGGACACGATTTTACTATAAATTAATTATAAAATTAATATTGAAATATTGAGTCATTATATGTTGTAGCATCAGCTTAACTTTTTCAAAATTGGAAAAATGTTGACGTCTCATCCAAAGGTCCTCTGGGTCATATATTTTGCCCCCCCTGGTGGAATATTTGTGCACTGCAGGTGTCTGGTTGTAGTCAACAGGTTTTTTCAGGAAAAAAAAGGTAAACACTGATGATGTAGAGGTCGCAAAAACAATATGATACATTTGGTTTTATAGGATGCACTATGTCTTCAAAATGTTACTTAAACATTAAACTACAGGTGTACAAATATTGATATTAAAATGAGAATAGAAACTACAATTTACAGGTACATGGGATGTTTGTGTCACAGGGTTATTCACAGGGATTGTTCCTGACAGGTATAAACGGTTCATTGCAGGAAAGTCTAATGAAAATAACAGTTATTATTGATGACCAGAAGTCTATAGCACCTGCAAGAGAGGAGAAGTTAAACATGATGTGTCCAGTGCGTGTGATGCATCTGCAGTGGTGTTTCCTGCCTGCCTCTGGACGTGTATAAATCCTGGATGGAGGGCAGGTTTGCTCCACTGAATCTTTCTGCAGCCCTGACCATCTCTCACAGTCTGCTCCTGCCCTGTTTGGTGGCTGATCTAACCACACTGTTGTGATGTTACAGACTGAATGATAGTGGTGTAGATTGCATCCGCAGCTCCTGTGGCAGGACATGCATCCTCTGCTGGGGCCTTTTCTCTGAAGGTGTCTGCACTGCGGCATAGCTGTGTTGAAAAGGGAATGAGTCTTTGGACCTTTTGCCATAAAGTTGGACGCTGACTATTGTTTAAAATATTCGGGACTTGTGTCTGTTTGCTTGATTTAATGCATCTGTTGGCGGTGGGTGTAGCTGAGGCAGTAGAAGCCAACAATTAGAAGGAGGGTCCACATACTTTTGGTTATATAGTGAAGGAACTGCCTTTCGTCACAGGTTAGAATTGTGAGACTGTCAGCAGTGTGAATTATGATTTGGCAGTAACAAACATACAAGCAAGCTTTTTAATTTTTTTTTATTTAATCTTTTTTTAACCAGGAAAAAGGTTGCCAAGTAATGCCAAATAAATGCTCGATCCAGGAGAATCCTGATGAACAGAAAAGTTCACTCGGCGTTGTGCCACCCGGTTCTGATCCGGCATATGAGGTTAACTACGTATTCTTCGCCCAGCTAAAGACGTCAGTGTGATGATGCTAATGGGCCTCGGATTCCAAACAACAACTGAGCTGACCTATTGCCCTGCAAAAGAAGCGGTCTTGACCTTCTGCTCTTGGGTTAGTAACTGACCTGAAAGTGACCTTAGGATTCACCCTGTCATATAACCTTATAGTCCCAATAAAGAAAAACTCCCACACACTTCCTACATGTTTATGTGCTGCTGCGTCCACTCCATGCTCTAATATTTACAAAATCATAAAAGCACCATGTGTTAGGTAAGAGACGCTTGTTTTAAGGATAGCGTGTTTACCTCTTGTTAACTGAGAATTTCCCCTTAAGGCCACTTTTAAATCCATAATGCAAAAATGCAAAGAATGTCTGCAGAGTCCAGCGTTTCTCACCTACCCTTAGCTGTTTCAAGTTTATGCTACATTCAGACGGCTTTAAAGTGATGACGCTGTCCCCTGGGCTTAGCCTTCAGCTACCGTCAATCACATGTTTGTTTCAGGTACCTTATTGTTTTTAGAACAGCACAAGTACTCAATAAAACAAAATGAAGAAAAACACACATTAAAGTATCAGAACCAGGATCAGAATCGGGTTTATTGCCAAGTAGGTTTACACATACAGGGAATTTGTTTTGGTGATTTTAGTGCAGAACAATTAACACAGAACTAGAAGAAAATAAGTAAATGACTGAAATAGAATAAGATAAAAAATAGGCATTAAGGATGAAAATATGAAAAGCAATACGTATAATACAAAATATGTACAACATGTGTTATTAAAAGATGTGCAGATGTGCACATCTGTACAGTATAAAATATTAGCAGTTAACCTGCTTTAACTGAAGTCATCATTTAATTTTTACACAATCTACACACAGGTCCAAAATACATTTGTTAGGGAGTAAAAGTAACTCTCTATGATTAGCACATTTTAGCTGATGTTAAAGAAAAAAACAGATAGCTGCTAGGGTAGTGCAACATAAGGCTGATTAAACATGTTGATTATATGTAAAAGGTTTCTCGGTACCCACGGACGGATTATTCTTCTACACTTTCCTAAAATCAATGTCCACATTGATGTTAATCCCTGCTAAAGCTTGGTTCAACAGGTGTCTATTGGCTCGTCCATCACTTTGGTCTTTGATCTTATTCTGTCCAGGAGGAATTGTTTTCATTTTGGTGATCTCCTGACTTTTTTATCTAGCTACATTATCAGATAAACATTTTCAATGACTGATGTTTTCAGTGATTTTCTAGTACTTTATTTTATGACTACATTTCTGAAAAACGAATGCTATTAGTTTTGTGTAACATGGAGGAGCAAGATGGCGGCCTAAAGATGCAGGTGGTTTTGGCTTTCTTTAAGTGTTTGATAAATATAACTTAAAGCTCCTGAGAGGAGTTTTTCGCTGGTTATGAAACAGACTGAAATTAATTCTGATGCCTCTATAATATAGAGGTTTTCATTTGTAGTTGATATAGAGTCTATATCAACTACAAAAGCAAACCAGACCATCAGTGACAAGATTGATTATTTCTATATAGTTATTTATACAATGTAAAATAGCAAATGTTAGCATGCTACCATGCTACACAACTATATTAAACATTGTAAAATAGCAAATGTTGGCATTGGACTGTAGCACTGTGGGAAATTTTGGACTTAAAGAATGACTCTGGGGCAAATTCTTGTTAAACAAGATGCAAACATGCAATGCTTAAGGCAGGTGTTTTATTGTGACGCACATAACTGGCACTGTGTTTTTACGATTACTGTAGCTATAGAACAGATCATGGAGGCAGGGCGGCAGGGCTTTTTTTATAAGCTTTCTGGGGCCCAGCCACTTAAGGGGCCCATTGTCGTAAAATAACTTTTTTTTTTTTATAGAAATGTAGCCTGTTTTAAAATATAAATACCCTCTTAAAATGTCATGATTTATTTTTTAAATCGATTTCCACACATGACCTTAATTGCTATTGTTGCCATATTTCAGTGAATCCTTGACATAAAAGGACCAGCGCACAAATCGAGAAACCAAAAAGGAAGAATAGGACAGAGCTAGCAAGGGCTTTTAAACCAAACAATAAAGTAGTAATTGTGAAAAATACTTTTTTTAATTGACTTTAATTTGAACTTAAGGATTCTTCTGTGGATAATAATGATAAGGTGCCTGTATGAGTTTAAAATGTATGTGTTCATGTTTGGGGTCATGTTGAGATGCGCATGCTTTTATATGAACAACTCAGGTTTTAGGGAGGGACCTTTCAGGGGCCCAGCAATTTCTGTGGCTGGGCCTGCATGGAGGGGAGGACGGAGAAAACAAACACTTAAAAGATGACATTTGTCATCTTGTTTTCCAGGTAAATCATCTTTCTCTACGATGTACCTTCAATGCATACGGGAGTTAACACATACTGTGTAACCATGTAGGATAATGGAGTCAGCAGTATCTTTTGTAAACTTGTGCTTATATCCGCTTTCATTGAAAACACTTTCCCTTATTATGAGATGTTTTCTTTGCTTAAATATGCAATTGTGCCTTCAGGTATCTGGATTCTTCCAACATCTCCTGTCCCAAATAGAACAACAACACTTATAAGTGACTTCTGAATTGGCATCTTTACTTTTGGCTCCACATTTCCTCGGAAGTAAAGCTGGCAGACATCCCTGCCACCTGTTCATAAAACCACAAATTACAATGTAATTAGATTGAATAAAAAAACCTTTTTCTTTGCTCACTAATACTTCCTGACTTTGCTTTACAGTAAATCATTTTAAAAGTCCCGGTGTAACACTTCTTTGCAGTCAGCAATGACTCCTGCCTTCACTCTGTGTTCTGCTTTGAACATTAATTTAGAAAAGCACGACTTGTGATAAAGAGGTTGTTTTAAGCAAAGCATTTTTTGTTGTTTAGCAAGAATTCTCCCCAGGGCTGCTCTTACGTCCATTATGTCTCACAGCAGGGAATGTCCGGGGATGTGTGCTGACATGTCCAGAGCTGGCAGAAGAACAACATTTTTTTTTGCGTTTCTGGTTTCAACCTTGTGAGGAACCATTAAAAAAGAGCATAAACCAAGATGCAACAATTTATTTTTCCATATCATGACCTGTCATTACATCACAAACGTCATCTTTATCGTTTTAGTGTCTCGCTTGCGCTGAAAGCATCAAACAAACAACTCATTTTACAGCCTGGAAAAGGACGGCTATCTGCTTTACGTAACAATTCCATAGGTGTATTTGCATATAGTACTGCAGCGCAAAATGCAAGTTATGAGATACTTTTCCTAAAGCTGTTGACATATATATCATGTCTAGACAGATTTTCCCCCGAGGGCGAATGTAAACCTGAAGTCAAACAACAAAGTTGTTGAGAGATGCTTTGTCATGTGTGAAAAGGCGCACATTGTTCCTGCAGCAGGCTTACGCAGTGACAGTGGTGCTTATAGATTAACCTTCTGCTTTGTGTGTGCTTCGTAATCAGTGTGGTGAGTGGTTTGCAGCAGCCCTGTAATCATCATTAAGCGGATGCATTAAAGGGTTCCTGAAGTTAGACAGGTTTCTGAAATGCTGTCCCTTATAGCTGCATTGATATTTAACACCAGGCTACTTATAATCTCTGCACAGGAGGTTGGGTTTTCACTTGTTTGTCAGCAGCATTACAGACAGACAGGCCTGCTTTACGTGAAACTGTGTGGCAGCATAAAGCATGGAGCACATCTACATTTGATTAGATAAGATAAGATAGACTTTATTGATCCCCCATTGGGGCAAATTCACTTGTTTCAACAGCTCAAAGTAAAGGACAGGGTAAAACAAGTGATGGATAATAAAATAAAAAAAAGGCAAAACAAAAAGACAATAAAATGCAATCATCATTTTAATAATAAATATATACACTATGTACACCTTTAATTTATTGTGGATGGTTTTTGTACAAAAAAATTGCACCAATTTAAAAACACACACACACACACACACACACACACACACACACACACACACACACAGACAGTGTGTATCATGGTGATATGGTTCATAATAAGTAAATTTACCTATAGTGACCTATTGCAGAATAAATAACAAGTGCACATGAAAAGTAATTGCACAGACATAATTGCACGGTATGGATGAGGTAATAAAAATGCAGAAGTATATGTACTAAAGTGTGATATTATAATAATATGTTAGAGTAGATGTGCATAAATAGAACAGTGCAAAGTAGCTGCCATGTAGTGACTGGTGGATGAGTTACAGAGTATTGTGGTCAGACTGTGATGCTGGTGTTATAAAGTCTGACTGCAGATGGGATGAATGACCTGCGATAGCGCTCCTTCTTGCAGGGCGGGTGCTGCTAAAGGAGCTGCTTAAGGCCCCCACAGTATCGTGCAGGGGGTGAGAGGGGTTGTCCATGATAGATGTCAGCTTGGCTAAACATCCTCCTCTCACCCACCTCCTCTATGGATTCCAGAGGACAGTCCAGGCCTTCCTGATCAGTTGATGCACTTGCAAGATTCCCCACAGGGAATTTCTGAATGAGTATATGCAGACCTAGAATAGTAGATCTTGCAGATACGGCGTTGTTTTCCTGCTCCTCTTATTTATAAAGCATAAACCCTTTTTTATTTCTTGCATGTTTGTAATTGTTTTGAAAGGCGCTATACAAATAAAGTTATTCTTATGTTTGTGACATAGATATAGTTATAACACTGTAAAACTCTGAGGTTATGTAATATACAATTGTAAAGAATCACGGGCCCCATAGAGCTTTATTTTGTTTTTCACAGGACTATTTGGGTTACATATAGTCGGTTTTGCAAGGTATAGATGTGACCTTTTTGTGTGGATCCATTGCACACCTGTTATTTTATTTTAATTTGAATGCTTATTGTCTTCATTCTTGCTTTTTAAAGCCATATATGACAGTGACATGTTTTGTTTTCTTGCAGCGTGCTGTGTGCGTGACAGTTCTCAGGTGCGAATCCTGCCTGAGGGGAGTCTCACTAATCCCACCATCATAGTTACGAGCAAACATGGATTCACCAAATTCTTTACTAAGTCACTTTTTTAGAAAAAGTTGAGTTCTTATGAGCTCACGTCCCACAAAAAGTTGATGCCAAATTTCACTTTTTCACAGATATCACATGAAAGCTGTTTTTCTCTTCTGTTTTTCATAACTTTGTTTTGGTGTAAAGATGCACAAAGACTGTGTGTGCAGTTCAAGCAGGCATGATGTGACATTAAGAATGTCAGGTGACACTTCACCAGAGGGGATATTTTATCCCACAAAACCAGTTTTCTCGACCAGAAACTTCCCAGCCCCCTGTAATTTAAGCTTCACTATACCTTCTTAGGGGAGGGTCTGGCTGTAGAATTATGCAATACACTGTGTATATAAGTGAGGGAAAGTCTGCTGCAAAACTCAGACTGGACACTTCCAAGTCTCTTCTCCTACAGGGAAGCAGCAGTTGGTTTGCAGCCGTCTTGCAGGTAACACCCTCCAGCCCTGTCAGACTTAAACAGCTTCTGCATCTCACATGAGATTCATAATCCTCTAATGTTGTCTGTCCTTGTTTCGCAGTCTGTCTGAAGCTCTCGTCATCATGCCTGAGTCTGGAACTTGCACCTCTATCATCAACCTGCGTTACCAGGATGGCAGCGAGGGGAGCCCTAACAACCCTGCCAAGTACAACAACCAGGACTATGCGCAGCTGAAGGACAACCACCTCCGCAGAGGGAGGCCATTTGTGGACGACAGCTTCCCACCTGACAACCGCTCTCTGGGGGACATGCCTGATCTGCCACGGTGGCGTGAGAATCAAGTGGAGTGGCTCCGTCCAGCGGTAAATACTATAAAATATTATTTTATAGTATACATGTATATTTGTACAGTATAAGAACACACATTTATTTATTTATTTCCTCTGATGTGTTGCTCAGGAAATCTTGAAAAGACAAGGCATCGATGCTGAGCCTTGCTTCTGCTCCAAGGGAGCCTCACGCTTTGACTTCGGGCAAGGCCAGCTGGGTAAGAAGGAAAACTCTGTCTTACAGCTAAAAACATCTTAAAATTAATACTTTGATTTGTTGAAAACTCCTAACAAAACATTGTTTTTCTTAATTTGTCAGGTAACTGCTGGTTTCTGGCTGCAATCTCTGCCTTGACTTTCCATAAAGGCCTGATGGTGCAAGTTGTGCCTATGGACCAGTCCTTCAAGAACTATGCTGGGATCTTTCACTTCAGGGTAGGTTCATTAATAACACACACAAACAATGCTTTCATGATGCACAATACCCTCTTTTCCTTATCTAACTTGTCATTCTGTCCTTTCTGTGTCAGTTCTGGAGGTTCGGCAAGTGGGTGGATGTTGTCATTGATGATCATCTGCCAACAATTGACAACGGGCTGCTCTCTGTGAGGTCCACAAGCGGCAACGAGTTCTGGGTCCCTCTGCTGGAGAAAGCATACGCCAAGTATGAAACCAGCACTCATCAGAAACACTTACAGTTGTCGCAAAGACTCCAGAATTTGGTTTACTCTGACCACTGACCACATGCAACATGTGCCAACATCTTCTCTCTCTCTCCATCAGAGTATGCGGTTCATACGCTGACTTGAATGCCGGCTTGCCATCGGAGGCCTGCAAGGACTTCAGTGGAGGCGTGCACATGATGTACGAGCTCAAGGAGGTCCACAGTGTTGGCCACGATGAGGAGCTGTGGAACTCACTCAGCAACGCCACCGGCTGCAATTCAATGATTTGCTGTGGGACTGCGCAGAAAGGGGTAAGAACCATTTACTTAGATATAAAATTTTAAAAAAAATCATCAGGCTAATCTAACTGTTTTGTCTGTTTCAGGGTGAGATTGTGAACACAATAGCACACACTGGATTGGTGGATGCACATGCCTATTCTGTCACAGCAGTCACTGAGGTACAATTTCTGTGTGCATAAAACAGGAAGGTTTTTTTTCAGCAGTTTGTTGGTCTCTGCTTGTTTATCTGATTCCTCATTTCACCTTTAGGTCACGTATTACGGCTCCAAAGTGAAGCTGGTGCGAATCATGAACCCTTGGGGCAAAACGGAGTGGAACGGAAAGTGGAGTGACAAGTAAATAATCCTACTTCTACTTACATGCAATAAAAATCTAGCTTATACTGCACTATGACCGAAGACTTAAGCGGGAAAAAACAAGGACTCTATCACTGATGTATTCTCCCCCTGTGTGTTCAGGTCAGACAACTGGAACAGAGTGAGCCCAGAGGATCGGGAGAAGTGTTTCGACCGCGACGATGGAGAGTTCTGGTAAATATATAAAAGCACCATGTGAAGTTGAAAAAATGTGTTTCTTACTAATGTGTGAAACAATGTGTGTACATCTCTAGTAACATTGCTCCAAAGCACTACTCGTGGTCAAAGACCAAACCAGGGGCCCGATTCACAATCATATTCTTAATCTTCTTAAGTGCAATTCACTATTATTTTCTGTGGAACAGTCTTGTTTTGTACGAACTTCTTTATTTTATGACTTAGGAACTTCTTAGATGAGATGAGCTGTGTATGTAATGTAATTAGGCGTGTCATTATTGACTTTAAAGGACTGACATGTTATTTCAATTCATTAAAATAATAACTGTCACATTTGCTAGCTTAACTTTAGTACATATGAGATGTCCACCAAAAGCAAGAGTGACATGCTAACTTTCTAAATGAATGTTTAAAGCTCCTGTGAGGAACTCTCAGTTTGTGTTGATGTTGACGCCCCCTGTGGACAAAGCCGTACCTCTTATCTCTGCGCTGATTTTGCCCTGTACATGCTTAAGTGGTGGTTTTTAACAAAAACTCCTTCCTTCTTTTAATATGTCATATATCACTCACTTTCAATTTCTGCCCTGGAAAATGTAAACAAACGACAGCGTGCAGTTAATCGCTTCATCTGACCCCCTAAGAACAATGCAAACTAAGAACTTTGCTTTCAAAAACCTCATGTAGTCTTTGCTTTTTTCTTATGAGGAAATATAAGAACAAAGTTCGGGGGAAAAAACACAAGAACTTTATTCAGGAATATCACATTTTCGTAACTGTTATCTTAATACTAAAGTTATGAAGAAAATTGCACTTAAGAAGATTTTTTTTCCCTAAGGATGCTTTGTGAATCCGGCCCCTGGTTCCTTTAAACAGTGATGCCTGATAATGAATAAACAAATGCACAAATTAAGTTGAATTAAAAGCCATACAGCTGTTCTTCTTCTTTCCTTTGGCTGTAGACTGCAGAATTTGCCATTGGTTGACATTTCTTCTGGCCTTTTCTTTTCTGTTTCTTGCATTGCTGCGTTTATCCGTCAGGATGGAGTTGGAGGACTTCTGTCGCTACTTCCTGATGCTGTTCATCTGCTGCGAGAACCCTAACTTTATTGACGGAGACCTCACCTGCCAGTGGAAGTGCATGATTTACGACGGCAGCTGGGATGCAGGAAGAACTGCAGGCGGCAGTTTGTCCAACTGTGAGTCTTTCTTTAACCCTTTATAACTGCAAAAGTGTTTTAAATGTCACAGAGGAGTCAACTGAAGTTTTAATGTCTCTCATCACCCGCAGCTTCCTTTGCAACAAACCCTCAGTATCGCATCCAGGTGACGACAATCGATAAGACCGAAAAGGAAGACAAAAACATCCTGCTCTCTCTGATGCAGAAACCGAAGCAGAAGACTCGCAAACAGATCCGTTCCTACCCTATCGGAGTCACCGTCTTCAAGGTTTGTTTCCTCAAATTTGGTGTGACTTCACTGAATTCATGACTGTGAAGTACAAATTGCATATAAGACGGTTCAAAAATTATGACACACTTGACTTATATCTAAACTATATATTAACATTCTTCTTCCTGTTTCACTTTCAGGTTCCAGAAGGGGTAAGCATTAACCTCACACTCCACCTGCGCACACACAGCATTTTCCACATTTAAATGATCGTTATAATGCGATTCCATCCCATGACACGAGGTTCATATTGTTTCCAGACACCACCAGGTCGCCTGGGGTCCTCCTTCTTCAACACAAACAGGCCCATGAAGGACACACAGATGTACACCTACAACAGGGACCTGATCGAGCAGCACAGTCTGGAGCCTGGAGAGTACGTGATCATCCCATCCACCATGAAGCCCTACCAGAGCGCAGAGTTCGTCCTCACCGTCTACTCCAAGTCTGAGGCTAAGATCACGTAAGGCTTTTGAATTCAAACAAATGTATCAAATTGCTCAGTGCATCAGTGTTGAATTAAAAGGTTTGCATGAATAAAACATCCTGTAAAAATCCAGCCAAGCGTTTGATACCAGCTTTGGAACTCGATGTTGTATTTCTCCACTAAACTTTTATTTTGTTAGCTTGTTGCACTTCCTGTACAGTTGGTAATAACCTTAGTAATTAAAACAGATTTAATATTAAGCTAAACTGTGTAATCTGGTCTTTGAATTAGGCGTAGATGTTTGCTCCAACAGAATAAGAACCATGAAATCAATGATACAGGAAGTGACTCATTTGACTCATATTCTGCTCTGCATCCAGCCCCCACGACGGACACTGTGATGATGATGATGACCATCACGAGACCGCAGACAACAAAGAGAACTTGATTCTTCCCGAGGTATAAAATGAAACAACTTTCTCTGTCAGTAAGAGAGATTAATTTGACCTCTGACCTATTAACTTCTCATCTTTAGATACCAAATGAAAAAAAAGACGAGGAGCCCAAGGATAAGACCCGTTTCCTTTTCAACCGCTATGCTGATCAGGTGTGTTTCTCCTCTCTTCGCTCATCCATCTGCTTGGCAGTTTATTCTCTCTTTGTTGTTTTAAACAGTGTTGTTGTTTCTGTGTCAGAGAGGTCAGCTGAGCGCCTTCCAGCTCCAGAAGCTGCTGAATGACAACTTCCCTCACGGTGAGTTCATTTTCATCACGCACGCTTCAAACGCATTTGTTGGGAATCAAATTATTTCAGCAGTTTGACAACCAGTTGAGTTTCTCTGTGTCCATAATTCACAGGGACCAGGTGGGGCTTTGATTTGGCCACCTGCAGGAGCATGATCGCTACAGTGGATGTATCCTAAAAAAGAAATGTAACCCTGTTTTTCCTCACGTCTCACCCCGCATGATCACATACTTCTGTGTTCATTGTTTTTAGCACCAAAACACCAACACAAATTTCTTGTATGTCTACTTGGAAATAAACCGATGCCATTAAGTCAAAATGAAATCACCACAATCACAAGTTTAAGTAGTATTTTGTCTGTTTTTGTCTGAGCGATCCTTAACATGCAAAGGTCGACAAAAACATGAGGATGTCCATCACTGAGTTCACGGCCCTGTGGAATAAGATTGAAGAATACAAGGTGGCTGATAGTCAGACATATTTTCATGTCATTTTCAAGTTTAAAGAGCTTTTAATTTCTAAATGTCGGCGAATCTTCTTTGCAGAAAAACTTCCATCGCGCTGATTTGAACAAGAATGGATCCCTGTCTGACTACGAGGTCTCGATGGCAATCAGGGCAGCAGGTAATGAAACTATTGTTCGATTCAACCCTCATATTAAAATGATTCCAATAAAGGGGAACATGTTCACAACTGTGACTGTAACTCCTTCTCCTTGTGTTTGTACCAGGAATGGATCCAGACAGCCTGGAGGTGAAGCTGTTTATCTTCCGCTATTCAGGCAACTCCAACACCACCTTGGAGAGCTTCGTCGCTCTCATGATGCGTCTGGAGAAGACGACGAGTGAGTGACGGGGCAACCTTCTTTGTTTCGGATTAATCCTAAAATCTGTTGTGTTTCATGCTAATGCGACTTTTTTTTCCTTTACAGATATCTTCAAGGACAAATCCTCTGATGGAGTGATCCACCTGACCTGGGATGAGGCAAGTCTATTTTCAATTCTGTCTCAAGCCATACAGCATACAGATGTAGAACATGTGGCAGAAGTATTCACATCATTTACTGCAATATGAAACAACTAATAGTCTTGTGTTGAAATGTAATGCAGAATTGCAGTGTTATCTGCATCAGTGCATCCTATTTTATAAGCACATACATTTTGTGTGAAAATCTTAAACCTGTAAAGTAATTATCAGCTAAAACTGTATATTTCTATTATGAAATTTGATCTATACTAACATTTCTTCAAACTGCCTTTCCTTTTGTTTCAGTGGTCCAACATCACCATATACAACTGAGCCCCAACACAGGAGCACAGGAGACACTGAGGCAAGAGAGGAGTCCTGCAAACAAATGCTGCTTTTATTACATTTTATATCTACCTGTGCAGAACCTGTAAAGAAAAACCTGTAACATGTTTATGCGATCAAATGATCCTTGTGAAATAAACTTTGTTACTGTCTGAATTATGGGCTGAAATGTAGATTCTTTTATAACACTAATCTGCAAAAAAAAACAACACAGCAGCAACAGAAGAAAATGTGGAGCAGGAATTATTTTATTACCTCATCACTGAGCAGATCAGAATGACACAAACCGAAACATCAACAACTCACACATTACTCCACATTCATCCATCTTTCTAATTAAGCAATGAGATGAAATTTCCTATTTACACTCATTCCTTTATGTGATGTTCTAAGAGGCTTTCTGTCAAAATATTTACAAGTCAGCGCTCTTGTTTCACAGTCATAAACAACCCTACGCCCAAAGAACACAGTATTATGTAGGGTTCTCTTCATCCCTAAAGACCATGAGCACACTCTGCTGTTTCAATCTGTCCACTGCAGCACATGGTGAGTTCAGTGGTTACAGAATAAAGTTGGTAATATTCAATATTTTTCAACAAAATCCATAAAAAGGCAAAAAACACAACACAACACAAACAGATCCTTCTAACGCGTATTGTCTGTTTATCCAAACTTCAGATTCACGCTCACCGTTGCCTCAGGTTACCTGTCCTTTTGGTACGATAAACATGGGTAATGTAGTTTCTGTGAGTAAATTCCACATACAACCTTCTATTGCTGTGAATAATCCTTAGTAGTGCTGTAAATGTGTATTATCCATGAAAATAGTCCTAAACAGTTTTTTAATTGTGTTTGAGGAACAAAACTACATTTCCCAGCTGTTTTAGGAAATCGTTGAGCCATGAGTTGCAACCAACTGGCTTTGGTAACAGGGAAGGGAAGACAGAAGATATTCATTGTTGGTATTGATCTTTACATTAGATTTGTTGGTAGAAAAAAACATTAAATAACATTAACCGTATCCTGTACATTGAATTAAAGCTTCTAGTCCTCCTCCTTCTCTATATATGTCTTACAGGCCGAGCGTGCCATCTGTCGGGCCATGTACCTATCTCTGGCCGAGCTCACAGTCTGATCCGTGCAGCGCTTAGCAAACTTGTTCCCCTTCTCCTCACCTTCCTGCCCCTGTTCATCCCCCGTTTCTTGAGCGACCGCTTCCTTCCTCTCTGGATCTTTCTCTTCCTTTATCACCACCCTCTCCTTTTCCGTTTCCTTCCTCCTCTCCTTCTCTTCTTCCCTTTCTTTGTCCTTCCTCTTGTCTTCATCTGTATTCCGCCTCTTGTCTCTTTCTCCATTCTTATCTCTCTCTCTTTCTCTGGGGCTTCTCTCCCTCTTCCCCTGCCTGTCTTCCCGCGCTGTATCCCCCTTGCTTCTGCTCCTGTCGTCTTCTCTGCCTCTGTCTCTGTCCCTGTCTTTCCTTCTATCTCTGTCGTCTCTTCTTCCTCCATGTCTGTCATCCCTTTCCCTTCCCCTGTTTCGGTCTCTGTCCCTGTCTCTGTCCTTCTCTCTTTCCCTCCCTCTGTCTCTGTCTTGATCTCTGTGGCTCTTCTTATGTCTTTCTTTCTCCCTCTCTTTCTCTTTCTCCTCTCCACTCCCTGATGAAGGCGACCTCTGTCTGTATTGGCGTTTTGAGTGTGCTGAGCCGACCCCGGGCTTGCTAAACCCAGACTTCTGCTCGTGCCCCTCCTCGTTGTCGCTGCACGAACTTGGGATTTTATCATGGGAAGTTGGTGAGGAGACAGGTGAAGTCCTCTCTTTGTCTTTGGAGGTTTGAGTTCTGTGGAAGCAGGAAAAGAGAGATTCAATCAGGGAATTTGAATAGTTTTTGATTAATCTGAATGTGCTTTCTGTGCGTGTGGATGGCCAAATAGAGCTGAGCTTTGACTGACTTGTTTGCTGAGCGATCTGGTATCTCCTCCTCTCCTACAGTCTGATTCAGCAGGTGCCGGTAGAAGCCGCTCAGGTCTTTTTGTTTCTTCACGTCCAAAGCAGCTAAGCAAAAAATAATAATAATTTAAGCAAATTACATGACATTGTTTCACATACAACACTTAATTATTTCTCAAAACAGCCTTTTTGTGCCTGCACGAAGTATCAGTCTAACCTTCCATGGCTGCCTCTCTCTTCTCTCTCTCCTCCTCCTCCTTCTGCTCTTCCAGTTTTTGCCTATAGGCAGAGGTAACGTAAGCCTCTTTATCTGCAAACTTCTCCCCTTCTGCCTCCCTTTCCTTCTGGATCTTCCTCTCTTCCCTCCGTTCTTGTTCTTTCTTTCGGTCCTCGACAGCTCTCATTAGCTGCTGGATATACTTCGGCTGTAACAGAGAGACACAAACAACAGATTTCTAGCCATTAGATCACTCTGAAAGCCGCGTGTTGACAAACGCAGCAATGCAAGAGTTCCACATAGGTGAGGTTACCTTTTTGTCAGCGCCATGCAGCATTTTTTTGTTGCTTTCAAGTCTCTGGTTTTGAATGTCATCATACACAGCATCATAATCATATACAGTGCTGTCCTCTTCCAGGGCCTTCTGCATCTCCAAACGTGTCTTTACACACAGAGAGATACAGGCAGATATAGATCAGAAAAATGTTAATGACAGAGGATTGACTTCAAGGGTGAAAACAGTGAATAACAGTAAGTGAACTTTTATAGATTTCTTTCTTTCCTTCCCTCACCTGCTTCATCATCTTCTTTTTGACAGCTTCTCTCTGCAGACTCTCCCCAACTGAAGTCTGAAAAAAAAAAAAATGTACCAAACATATTCAATGTTTAGATGGAAGTCTGCTCAAATGCCAGGTGTTTCTTCTCATTTTCTTTGACAGAAATCTGTTTCATTTCCTTTACAGTGAAGATGTCTGCATAAACTGCAGTAATTGGTGGATGACAATAAACTAATTATATTGTCCGAAAGTTCACCCACCTCATCGTCCGAGTCATCCCCAAACACTGAGGGTTTCTGCAAGATTGCTGTCTTTGATGCTCCTTTCTTCTGAGGCAAGATCAGCCCGTACCTGTGGATAATTAGGAAACAAGGCCTCCTTTACTGCTGCAGCAGAGTGCTTTTTCACAGACTGAGGGTTAATGTTCATGTTACTCCTTTGTACATGACCAAAGTTTAAGTACTTTTCTTATCTTGCCCAGTACATTTTAAAAAGCACTGTATTATGTTATTTCTGCATCTGCCAGTGGGCCACTACAATAAGAGTAGGCATGATATAGATTCCACTACAGGGGAGACTTGATGTTCTCTGCAATAAGGTGGAAAAAAACATTTTCCATATATATATAGGTATCGAAATTGGCAGGGTTGGAAAATATCGGCATATCAGTTATCAGCAAAGAAAACAAAACAATATCCTGTATCCCTAATTTAAACATATCTGTCCCTCCAAACAATCTAGGAGCAGACTATAACCAGACAGTCACAGAAATGAGCGTCTGATCCAACTCCCACTCTCTTCCCAGAGTTTCAGCTCCTGCCCTCTGGTTGAAGATTCGAGGTCCCTCGCAGCATCCTGGACTGCTATTTATTCCCACCCATGTCAAATAAGAGTCTCAATAACGGTTATCTTATCTGATCTAAACCATGACTTCAAAAAAACCCAGTAATCTGTAAGTTTTCCCCACGTATGACTTGCACAAGTTCTAGGCTAACTCCCCAACAAATTGAGTATTTCTGCTGGGACACCAGAACCAAAGCAAAACCAAAGCAGCTATTTGTATTCACTGCAAAGGACCTGCAGTTAAAGTAGAGTTGATGATTATCTGAACATTGAACAGTAGAGCAACATTTAGAAACAGTCTCATTCCTTTTAAATAGTGGTTTCAATACAATTTAAACATGTTTTCTCCCATCTGGCTGTATTGCTGACAGACATTAGACCTTTTCAATTTTCTAGTGAAGATTAGCCATATTATGAGGATGGTTTCCACATATTTATGAGACAGGTGAGCTCGGCAAACTGAGGGTTAGCGTGCTTCATGTAGTGCAAAACCTCACACAACAACAAAACGCTCGAAACCAAACGAAATCTGCCCACTTAACTGCGATTTCAGTAACTACCATAAGATATAAAAGTTTTAATACCTCGTCCATCCTGACTATAATTATTAGGCAAATTTCCAAAGAAAAACAACTTCGTTTCCAGTAATATTAACTATTACTTGATACACATATAGCAGGTAAGAATAATGGACATTTGAAGAATGACTGTAGTTTTAAAAACATTAACTAGCTAATTTACAAGCTAGGTTAGCATCACGTTCACTAGCAGCAGGAGCAGCAATGGACGACACATCTTATTTAACATATAACGCTAAACTGTAAGGCCATGGCTGCTGCAGTAAAAAGTTCTCTATCGCAACTATAAATTTAACCCCAACCAAGTGAACAGCACACGTTTAATGATAATCACTCAAAATCATGATCACGTTAGCATGTTTGCTACTCACTGTTTTGCAGGGGCCGCCATCTTTCTCCGCTAACTGTGAACGGGAACGGCAGATTCGACACAATATTCTGTCACACCTACACAAGGCAAGTTCTGCAAAGTCAGCCGCCATGCGATCACAACGACCACACACACAAACAATATTTATAATTGTGTTTATATTTGCTTGTGTTCAATGAATATCATTTCATCATTCTGTAACGAATGTACGGACTTTCACTGACAAAGACGCAGGTGTCCATGACGAGCAAGATGTGATTTATCACTGATTAATGCCCTATTTTTCCTATTGTAATATTACTAAAGCACTTGAAAGTAAAGGGCATATTAGCAGATATCGGTGCCAAGGGAAACTGTTAAAACGTCATGATTGTAAATGTATTTCGTTGTATAACCAATAGATGGCGATGTTGATCCAAAGTGTAACTCATTGAGCAATCTTATGCAAATAACATGGCGAGTAATGCAGGCCTACACAGAGACGCAATTAAATTCAGACAAATTATTATTATTATAAATTATTATTATTATTATTATTATCATGTTATTTGTATAATTACATAATGCTTTGGCAATATTGGAACAGTTACATTAATGCCAATAAAGCTCACTGAATTGAATTGAAATAAAGGTTGAAAGTTTCTCTCGGCCCAATAGTGAAATTCCAGCATTGGGAAAATAAGATAATCTTTATCCCCCAATAGGGAAAGTTAAACTGTATATAAATTAATATGAATTAATAGGTACTTATTAGGATGCTAACACTGGAGACCATATATCGCTCAAATTTGAATAATCTTGTCCTTTTCAGAGACATACCTATCCTGGTAGTCTTCATCTGATGATCTTTAGGTGGGAAACCAAACTCCTACTACTAAGATTAATCCAAAAGGCAACTGGACTAGGTTGAAGTTCTTGAACTTCAACCAACTCCAGTTGCCTTTTGGATTAAACTTAGAAATACCATGACCTGGATGACTGAGAACCTTCACAGACGAACTCCTACTATCACCAAAATAAGCAAAAACCAAAGCTTACACATCAAACAAAGTTTTATATTAATTGTGGTGAAAGGTGCAAGTGAGTGAAACGAAGATTGACAGGGTGTCTGCGCTCATTTCATTTGCTCATGTCATTGTTATTTCCAATGCTGTCAGCTGCTCTGTTTTAAACCTGTGTAAATCTCTTCAATCAGATCAGAGAGCACATGGCTCACCTGTGATTAAAGCTGCAGCTTTGAATTCCCACTGCCTCCTCTGAGTGACTCTAAATCCAAACACCATTATCTCTGTCGTAATCTCCATCTCATCTCATCTCTGGCCTTGCTGTTAATCCCTCTGGGACAAACAGAACAGCAGAAGCTGCCTGATGGATGGATGGATGGATGGATGGAGGGGAGAAAAAATAGACTATGGGATATTCAGACAAATGGATTGGCAGAAGTATGGATGTGGTTGAGGATAAACACTATAAATAGTAAAGTTAATTTAAAAAATGTAAAGGACAAATCAAATGGCTTTTAATATCAACTGCAGGGCAAATCTTCCTATCTTTGCTTATATTTGAATTATTGGGAATTGTTTAAGCCTGGTTTTAGACATCGAAATCACTGCCCACATCTGTAATTTTTTGGGCAATACAGTCTGCTGGTATTATATAACTAGGAGGAAATGGAAAAGAAACCATGATGTACACCAGCTATAAAGATAGTACTAGAGTTGTGTGTTTGTGCATACCTGCGTGCATTGTCATCTGGGCTGTGTAAAATAATCTGATGACATACACTTCACATTTGAGTGCGTGGTTCATGACAGGCAATGGTTGCTGCTATCCTTGATCTGTACCTCCAGGCAGTGAAGATAACAGTGTAGCAGTTCAGGTTCAGGCAGGCAGGCAGGCTACGCCTGAGGAGTCTTGAAATATTATAGACGTTTTCAGTCAGTCAGTAGGCTACTGTGCCCACTTCACTGACACGAATATATGTTTGTACACAAGACAACATAGCCTATGAATCCTGTAGGATAACCTACAGAAATGATTTTTTCCCCAAAACTGTAAACTGGAGTACCAGAGTTTTGGACTAACTTTCTTAATTTACATTTAAATGAAATGATGTACAATATATATGGGTATTGAACACTGAGTCAACACAATACACTCTTTTTCTCATATTTCATGCTTTGAATTGACAGGCCCTTTAAGGTTGATGTAAAGACAAAATGTTCAATACCGAGGAAAAAATTTGACCTGTATGTCTGAGTTACCTAATTTTGACTTACACTTAGAACACTAATGCAACTACATTTATGCAAATAAGTATAAAATTTAAAGTCATACGCAACTAAATTTAATTTATTTAAGTTCAGTTCACTTGTCATTGTAACAACTATGGTAAATAAATAAAGGTAAAATAATGAAGTGTTTCTGGAGTCTCATGGTACTCGAGACTTAAAATCTGAACATTTTGGTCCCTTAACTTTATGTAAGTACAATATACATTTCAATAGCTAATTTTAAGAATCTTTAAGATTCTTCCGAATGTAATAACTATAAGCTGTTTGCCTAAACAGGAAGGATAACACAGTTTCTTACGTCAGTTGTGTCAGGCTTACTGTTTTACTGACAGACACTAACAACTCATAACTGCTTTGTTTACGTCCAGCACACAGACGGTTAATCGGGATTGACAAGCTAAGGGTAGTTGCGCATGCGCAGGTGACACTGACAGAGGAAACAGCCGGGGAGTAGCCAAATAGTCCACGACCAGAGAGAAGACGAGAGGGAATACGCAAGAAAAACCAACAACCCTTGTTAAACTGGGGTTTCTACCCCTCTAAACAATTATGCTCGGCTCGCCGGTGTCGCTTCCTCTCAGGTGTCCGCTTCCCGGTCGCTGAATGGCGCTGGTTACCGTGCAGCGTTCACCGACCCCCAGCACCAGCTCCAGCCCCTGCGTTTCGGTAAGAGGCGCCTTAATTGAACCCTCCTCCACTACCGCTTCCACCACCACCGGACCCAAATCTATTAAGCTATCGAGGGAGATTTGAGACTCCATTTCCGCTGTCTTTTTCTCGGCTGCTGACTGTCATAAAGTGCCTTGCCTTTGTACTCCTGCGCATGCGTGAAATATAGCTGCTCATCTTTTTCAGTTACGATATCAATCGTTACTCGCCGTGAAGTTAACCTGCTTGTAAATGTGTTGTTACTGTTAGTTGAAAAGATAGTACTATTAGCACAGTTGTATCAAAGACAAGTTTCCTCTTTTGTTTCTATTGTACTCCACAGTTGACATGGTTCCTGTATGCACATTTCCGCCTGTTCAAAGGTTCAGCTGGCAGTTACTACTGTTAAGTAGTGTTACAAAATAAGAGTTTGAGGTGAACATTGTTTCCTGCTTTTCTCTGTGATATTGTCCTGCTAGAAAACTAGAAGTCTTTGGTCAGCTTGTTAGGGAATTGTAGTCTAGCTTTCTACCTCGAAATATGTTATGCACTTCCGTTTGTAATAAGCGCCTTGTGACACGCATGAATACGGTTATTTACTCTTTCATTATTGTTGTGTGCTGTGTTGACATGTAAACAAAATTGTGGACGTGAGTCTTTCTCTTTGTCTGTCTCTGTATGTCTGTCTCCTCCCCAGACTCGGAGCTAGCCTGCATGTTTCTCTAGGCTACCTCTCTGCCGCTTTCTTCCTGTTTGTGTGTGTGTGTTTATGTGTAGTGAAGTCAGGAGTGTTCCCATGCAAAGCAGAGGATCAGGTGGTTATCTGTCGCTTTTTTCTCTGCTGGTCTTATTTCTACAGAAGCAGGTAATCTCATCAGGAGGAGAGTGAGGAAGTATTGTACAATTTCACTCACTTCCTGTGTCAGCAGTCAGTCTCATGTTATGTCATAATGATACACTTTACTTCCCATTGCTTGTTGATTAGGCAGTGATACTGTATGCAACTTCTCTATGGCTAAGATTTATTACCAGTAGAATACGCATGAAAGATATGCGGAACATCCAATATGAAGTTTTATGTATATGTTTAATTTTAGATTACAACATTGATACATTGTGATACCGTGTAGAACAGGGATTCTCAAACTTTTTGGGCCCAGGGACCCCTTACAGAGGAGAACATTTTCCAAGGTCCCCCTCATAGTCGTAACACTGATTAAGCATAATGCTTACTACCATTTGCACTCTTAGATGCCATTGGAACTATTTGTATTGTAAAACCTATCAACCTAAACACTTGTTTCATAGCAATAAACAGAAAAACATTTCATTTTGAATCATGTTCATACCACTTACAGACTTTAAATCAGAGGCTCATTTTATTCAAATGGCTTGTGGACTCAACTCGACAGCATTTATACTTTTCAACTAGTTGATCTTAAAAAACTTTCAGAGAATTAACAGCAGCTAGACAGCTGCAGGAACGGTTCACCTGCGACCTGAGTGAGTTGAGTGATTCATGACAGGTTGACGTGATGTGTCACAATCATATCAGTTTCTATTGTTCAAAAGCTGACTTGGCAGGGAGTAATGGACACAATATGCTTGTTTGATTGGCGCAAATGGTCCTCATCTGTAGACATGCAGTTTGTAGTGATACAGCACAATTTTATAATTTATTGCAAATTTATTATAATTATTTCGTGGACCCCCAGGCCATGGTTCACAGACCCCCAGAGGTCTAAAGACCCCACTTTGAGAACCACTGGTTAAAGTAGATGAAATAAGCCAGATTGCAAAGTTGGTTTTACTTATCCATTAGATTAAAACCTGGAACCCAAGAGAGCTTTCATGAAAAAACTTCTATAGGTCTAATTGTTAGAGTTTGCATGCTATCTTTTGGCATATTTCCCAGTCTAACGAAATTGTAACTACTGGTTGGCCAAAATGCTGCACAAAAAGGAAAACCTGTTTCCTTGCTAGTTGGACCAAGTAGAAGATTACAGTTTGTGTTTGAGCAATGTGTTATTTTCTACACCCAACTGTGTCCAAAATCACAAACTACAGTCAGGTATGTCAGTCACAAACTAGTATTTCGACACAGTATTGTGGCCTTGAAAGGGACCCTGTCCTTCACACCTTCATGTTTTCCCCAAGCAAAACAGGTTCCGTGAGTAGGCATAATGATTACTGTCTTGCTTTGTACACACACATTTAGGATATTTGTTCTGACTGTCGTAGAGAAACACTCAAAATATAAAGGCCTACAGATGTAGACGAAACAGAATATGTTTGAATGGTCAACATTGAAAGCACAAGAATCAAAGCAGCTCGGTGTTGGCTGTAGCTTCTCTTTTTAGAGTGATCATGTATGTTACAGACTTGCAGGGAGTCTTTCATCACGACAGGAGCGCGAGCTGTAAAAGTAGAGGAAGAAGATATGCATATGTGTAATTTAGCAAGGTGAGGCAGGTAGGGGTGGTGAAGGATTTGCTGTGTTTTCTTGTGGAAATATGCTTTCAAGTTGCAACCCGCACACACATACAGTGATAACGCATTGCACAGACACATGTCTGGTTTCCTGTGTCTTGCTGTCATGTGATGTGTGTGTGAGTCTTATGTAAAGTCTCTCATGAAATGCCTGCTAGCTTTTCTTTTTCCACCATCTTGAACTTTAAGTGGAACCTGAGCAGTGTTCATAATAATAAGGGTGTTTGTAGGGAAAACACACACTCTGTACTACACACTTGAACACATTTATTTGGCCTTTAGGGGCTGAAGTTTTTACCAGTTCTGACTTGGTGAGTCAATTGTAGATGCTGTAACTCTCGGTGCAGCACAGTCCTGCAGAGTCCTGCCCATGCCGGCTCATTCAGGCTGCACATTTCCATAAGCTTTGGAAAAATCCTCTCACATTTTCATACATGCAAAACGTGTTTTCAAATCTAGGCAAAGGTTGGGTGATATGTCACAACGTAGGACATTGTGCTGTGGAAACTTTGTCCAATCTGGCAAAATAAAAACTCCTACATAGTTTAATTATACTTTTCTTTAACAAGGTATAGATGTCGCTAACTTAACCAAATGGCTTGTTTATTTGAAACTTGCTCACTTATTACAATTGTACTATAATATAATCTGCAACACGACTTGATAGAAATATTGTTTGTCCTATCATCCGCTTAAATATACCAGCCAGGGCTTTGCAGGTTGTAGCTATAGACACACCCTAATGCAAACTAAGGGATTTAATGTTTTAACAAATCACAGACTGAAACAAAGGAAAAGAACTTGAATGCAAAAACCTATGTGGACACATTGCTGCCAGCATCACATACTTTACATAAGGTGTTCAACAAAACATCAGATCTGTTTTAAATATCTTGTGGCTGTTGGTTCTGGGAGCCCACAGTGGAAACCTGATTTGTATAATGTGACTGAGAGAGGAAGCGCACGCCTCATCACAGACTTTACATTGAGCTGGATATGCAGTAGTGTCACATAATAATCATCTGCCTCTAAATCTGCTTTACATAATGAAAAATACAACAGTGTGATTTTTCATCCAAGCAGCCCTGCACAAGTCCATCTTGTCACCTGCGCTCATTTTGGCCTCTCATCAACCTGTAATCCAATTCTTCCTGTTATGAAGCAGGTAATGGTTTGTGAAGTTGTTAGGGCTACTTAAGCCTACATACAGTGTAAACAAGATAAAGAATGAGTCACCACAAGATCAGTGCCAGGTGTTAATCTGCCGCTAATCCTCTCGCCCTCTCATTAGGCAAAGCTTCATACTCCACAAAGCACTGATCTGATTCTCTTGTCCTCATCTTCCTGCTTGTTTTGTGTGTGTGTGCGTGAATGTGTTATTCTCTGACCGGCCACACCTTAAAAACAGACTGAGGTCATTTTCCTGGAGAGTGTGCAAATTGAGTTCATAAACTCGCTGCGCTGCTGCTCTCTGTAGACAGTACTGAAAACTGTGGTGATGCTGTACGGACTTTTAAAGTGTCTGTGTGCATGTGTGTGTGTGTCTGTGTTGTGAATATGGAAATACACAAGTTACTTTTTTAGTTTTACCCAACAATGTCTCTGATTTCAAGGTTGGCTTTCCTAGACCAAACTTGGCAACTTAACAATTCACATCCTTTATCAACATAACGTATACTTTTTGCTACATTAGCAAACAAAAAAGTCTGGAAAAAAAGAGTTCTTAGAGGATTTTTTCGATGCTTATGGTTGCTTGTCTCATATCTCTTCACTTAATAATAATTGTGGTGTAATAAAGTGCCACACATTTAAGTGGTTTAAATAAGGGATGCACGATATTATCAGCACGTTCTTGGAATCTGCAGATTATGGCTTGAAAATGACATATCAGCATCGACAGAAATGTCATTTTTCTGCAGATATTTTCTGTTGATAAAACAACGCTTTAATCATGCCTAAATGCTCGATATTCCCTAAAAAAGCTTGACGTAATGCTACGACATTAACTTGCACCACGCCTCTTCCGACAAGCGTGAAGAAGGGTGCAAGAGGTCTGCAGAATGGCAGTTTTTCAAAGTTTCCGAAACGGACAGCAAGGTTGTGCTCAGCATCGGTCGTGGAAGAAGGGGCCACATCTCATTCATTCAACACGACAAATTTAATGGTGCATCTCAAGAATCTCCCAGTGGGCAACTACAATAAGAGAAGCATGACATCAAATCCACCACAGGAATTAGGTGGGAAAAAAACCTGTGCATAATATATCGGTATCAAAATCGGCATTGGGCAAAAAGGGTTGAAAAATATTGGCATATCGGGTATCGGCAAAAAAATCCAATATCGTGAATCCCTAATTTAAATTAATTGTAAAATAAATTATAATTACAAAATTCCCCTAAAATGATGTGTAAGTTGTCCTATCATATAATATTTCATGCTATTAAATGTAATTTTCTCATTTATCTCTTTAGGAGTCCGGTAGTGGGGAGGATGACCGTCGCTCTCAGCCGAGGAGGTAAGATATCGACAGATATTGCTTCATTTTTATCCCCTCTTTGACATCAACTTCTTCCTGTTATCTCACAAAAACAATGTGCTCCGTGAGGAGTGTGGAGCTCCATGACATGGCACTGTAAATTTTGTGCCAGGCTGAGTGTTTAAAGAGGCACACGTGCGTCTACTGAAGTGTCAGAGGACAGGGGGTCTGTTATGTTGCTGCCCCTGACTTCTGACCCGTCATGTCTTGACCTAGACGAACAGAGGAGAAAATAGACTTCACCTAAAGGAGCACTTGGTGCTTAATCATTAAATATGTCTGTCCCTCTAGGATTTCCTTCCTCTACTGATACAAAGAGCTGCTGTGCTATTGTGGCGACACAATACTGCGCTGTCCCTTGTTGCCTCGGGCGCTGAACTGGAGTTGGGAATCTGGTTTATCCTGTTTCATTCAACCACATTTTCAACTGGTTTTAGTCCAGAAGTAATCCGCAATTTCCTCCCACTGCCTCTGTGTTTATTTATCCTAGATACACATGATACCAGCGCACTTTAATTGCAGTTACACTCTCACTTCCCCCTTTGTTTTATTTGGCCCTTCAGTAATTACATCCTGAAATCCTCTCATGTATGAGAAGATTACTGGTAGTTCTCAGGCCGTCCGTTAGAGGGCAGTAGGCTCCCTGTGAGTCAGGTCTGAGTATGTGGGTCAGGGGAGCTGCACTGCTGATCCAGAGAGGATTGGTAGCCCCTCCCAAAGTCAGAGCGCCTGTGTGTCTGTCTGGTCATTGGAGCTCTGTGGCATCCAACTGAGAGGCCTTTCTGTATTTGTGCAGCTGGGAGTGAAATCTATATTCACATACTGGGGCTGTGTGTGCCTGTGTATGTGTGTGTGTGGTTGTGTGTACGCAGAGGTAGGTATCAGATCAATTGTCATTTTGATTTACGGTTTAATGTAAACACACATTATTTTGAATGTCCTGTTTTGAAGTCCTAAGACCTTTGATTTATGCTCCCCTGTCACACGGCCGTACACATTTGGCTGAATGTGACACATTAATGAAAGTCAGGGGTCCTTCTGCTTGATTTAACTGTATGCTGTTCAACTCAATTATATAACAGCATGACTTTGTAACTTGTAAGGACATGCTGTAACATTTTTTCAAAGGCGCACATACTAATATATGAATATCAAGTTGCCAGTGAGGATCTTAGCCTCGTCATGTCTTAAGATTAGCCTCGAATCTTCAGCGAGGAGCTTTGTATGATATTATACTGGGTAATACTGGTCTGCAGGAAGAGGAGGTATATGAATGTTTTGAATGTCATCTGCATGTTGGAAGTGGTTAACGTTTAATTGAAGTGTGTTAAACGTTAAGATTGGTTCATTTTCTGCTGGGTGAACCTATTTATGTGTTTGGAGGAGGAGGATAAAGTCTAACTTAATAATGTAGACTTCAGCTACATCCATAAGAAATGTTAACAATGCAACAATACATACAATAATAATTATATTTTATTTGACGTGTTATCTTGAACAAATGTATTAAAACTATTGCAGGGAAGCGTTTTTACATCCCACTGGTCTCTGACTTTTAGGCAAAGAGGCAAAAGCGCTTCAATAGATGTGAGCCTGCACACGGAAGTGCAGAATTAATGTTCCAACCTGCTGACGTCAGCAGCTGCTGCAGCAGAGCTCGTCTCTCACACAGGTAGTGACATTCATTCAGACCTGAATAAAGCTTTGGTGATGCAGCGCGTCGCTCTGCATGAGCAGGGTCTGCTGCAGTGCTGCTGATTAAAGTCGATGACGTCAGCAGAACGGCGACGTAAGCTGAAGCAGCGACGTCACTGGAGGACTCGTAGAGGAGAAATTAGAGGGAGGAAGAGGAAGTTATCAGTTGAAGAGTGATTCTGCTGATTTTTTTCACATATCCATTCACTTTTCAGTTTTACATTTTTGTGTCTTTAAGATTCCTAATACATCTTTTTATGATTGTTGGCAGATTGACGAGATTGTAAATCATCTCTATGAGCAGAATATGAGTGCAGAGTCTGAAAGTGGTGGAAGAGATTTTTGCTGCTGTAAGTGTTTGTCCATCCATTTGTAGTCCTGGTTGTATTGACCAATCAGATTTGAGCAGGCTTTGGTTGTATGCAGTTCAATCCAGAACCAATCTGCATTTTAATCATCTCAATCTGTGCAGATCACAGATTGGCAGTAAACCCCGCCCCTAAACATTAAAGCCCCCCTCCAGTGAAAATCAAGTGTTTAACCTTGTGAACATCTCCATGTGGTGTTTTTCATGTGCTACAAGACACATCAGGGACAACATCAGCAGTCATCTCCATGTCTGGGCCTGTCTGCTTTTAAACTGCAGTGTACCAAGGACAGGCTGAACAACACGTTTTCAGATTGGCAGGTTTGAGACGTCACAAACCTAATCCCGCTAATGGACGGGGTGACGCTATGCATATCATTAAGTGTAACCTATGGCAACCACTTCGGCGATGCGCGAGCCAGCTGTAAGTCGTTGTAACTCACTACTGACAACTAACGTTAACGTTACTACTAATAATTACTGAATTTCAAGCTAGCTAAGATTCAACAAGTTGCCACTAAACGATGGCACGATGAGACGTGTTTTGTTTTTGCGCTGGAGCAGGCAGTTGTACATTTGCATAGTGGGCGGGGCCTATGCAGATTCAGGAAATTTTATTGAGGGAGAAGGAGGAGATGCCTTGGGAGGATTTTTACAAGGTCATTAAATTTATTTTGTAGAAAATACATGTCAGACACAATTTATTATTTCAAGTAGAGCATTTTATGTTTTTAAGCATGACTGGAGCAGCTCTTTAACTACATTCTTGCATCTAGTTGTTGATTGGACTGTAAGTCTGTGTCCTGCTATATGACGTGAGTTATCTGGATATCTGCTGGATATACCAGAAGCCAAGTTATATTGTCCATCACCCCCAGAGGCTAATTCATAGTCAGGCAAAAATCACATGACCTCCTGTCAGTGAGTAATATATACATATAAGACTAAACTGATCATATGAGTCGTGTGTGTGTGTGTTTGGCCTTGGGTGTACTTTGTTATATATGTGATGTTGCGATCGCTAAGGTGACCGTCTGTGTGTTTGTATACGAGGAGACAGAAGAGCTACAGAGGAGTGTCCGGTGTCTGTCTGCATGTAACAACCACATCCTGGCCTTCACCGCTCGTCTTTGGACGGTGTGAGTTTCAGCAGACAAATGAGAAAACAGTAAGATGGAACTTTTAGAGACCACAAACACGTGTGTGAGTGAGAGTGCACGGACCACTAAGACTACCTGTGCCACGGCAGACTGAGAATAGGATTATGGCCCAGCTAGACCTACATTGCTATGTACTCCAAAAAAAATAGAAGATAGTGAGATGAAAGTGAGTTCTTTTGTGGCGTAAATGTGAGAAGGAAGTCTGTCAGACACGAGAAGGAGGCTGCGGTGGGGCAACGAGAGTTGAACAGGAAGCTGAGGTGTTGATTGGGTAACTGTCAGATAAAGTAGCTGTAATCAGTCAGGGATGGAGGCCTACTGATGGGTAATTAAGTCTCATCAGTGTAATTGTTGTCTGTTCTAAGCGTTCACAGGGTTCATGCCTTGGAAACTACGCTCTACATAAATACACCATACTTCTAAATGTCAAACCACCGGTGACTCAGCTGACTAATAGGTAGAAAATATCCTGCCTCTGTATATCACTGAGAGGAGGTCAAAGCTTGTAACATCATCGGCTTCATCTTGCTACTGAATCACACCACCTGGCTGCTTGATCAAGGATATTATACAAGGGTACAGAAGTATAAAAACAGCTGCTACACATTTGTACGGTATTACACAAGCCGCAGATGTACGGAACAGTGCAGTTGTTGTTTATCCTGTCATACGAATTGGCAGTCAGGTGATGGCCAGCTTCAGTTTGTAATCAATCCTATAAATTAGAACCACGAGGGTTCAACGAGCAACAAGCAGCGTAACCAAGTCCAAGGTCGAGTTTCTCCCCGAGTCACTGCGGATGACTCCTTTTGGATTTCTCAATCCTTTTTTCCGTTGTTGTTGTTGTTGTTGGGCTGTTGCTCCAAGCTGCAGCACTTTTGGTGTCAGGTGTCGCTGCTCCTGTGAGAATTTTCTCTAAAGGCTACAGACCTAGGGTTGGTTACACAACTTTGTCACCTATACCTCCGGCACCAGGGCCAAAACAACACCAATGTGATCAGTATGTGTCTGGCCTGCAGTCTCCAGAGAATGTCTTTCTGGATATGTGGAGTAATTAGGAGAAATGTTGTTATAGACTAATTGCCATGTAACTATGGCTGCTGTCACCATGAGAGACAACTAAGGAGTCAGAAGAGTGAGGTGTGACGATGAAAAAATGACAATAGCCTATAACCAAAAAACACCCTCCTGTTAAGTAGGTAGTTGTTGCTCTTTCAACTGAACTGAACAATAACTGAACTCCTAACTAGTCTTTTTCTGTGTAACATGAATGGTTAGGGGGGTGTGTTTTTAGTCTTATCAGGATGGAAAACAGTTACACAACTAAATATAGAGTTTCAAGCAGACAGGATGTGATGGAAAAGATGGAGCTGAAAGAGCAGGACAACAGCTGTGACAGAGCATATTAAACTAAGTGTCTGTCCATAATTACGATCAACAATAAAGACACATATGGCAAGCAGGATTTTAATTAATGATATCCACAGTGACATTCTTACTAGTAGAAACTGTATTTAAAGATATCTCAAATTTAATTTATCCTCGTCAAAATTCAATTAAAGATATTTTTAAATCTTTATAAAGTATAAGCCTTTTTCACATTTAATTGTAGACTGGATATAAATTACATATATCTGCAATGTAATTGTTTCAAAATGATCATTTCAGATGTCTACCACGTCATTCTTCCTATCCAGAATAAACTTTTTGGATATCTGCAAAATAATTCTTCCTAGGAGAGACTCTCATTTCAGATATCTACTATCCAATTGTTAGTCATGACTTGAAGTAACACCTTGATTATATTATTTAAGCAACATCACATGAGAGGGAGGGATGTACTGAATATCATCAGGGCTGTGATTCGGTCAGGCACGAGGCCGCAGATAATCACAGCCGTGATGATATTCAGTACAACATCACAACCTCGAGTGTGATATTGCTTTTATACAACAGTTTTACAAGCGGCAAATAGTAGTAAACAGTAAATCGTAAATCAACAACTGGTTGTTATTTGCTCCACCAACTCAACTAGTTCCACAACTTAACTGAAACTTACAAACATTCTCTTGCACTCTGTGTCTACAGGTTACCACAGATCAGCTGTTTTTTTATCATGTACATTTATCTGTAGGTTTTAATGAATCGTCAGCCAGTAAAATAAGAGTCTGCTGTGTGATTCAGAGATACCAGATACACAGTCTGCTGTGATGTTAATTAATAGTATTCAGAACACCGGGCTGAGGTGGAGTGATACACAGTGGGAAAAGCCCCAGTGTTGCTGTACTCTATTTGCCACTCATGGAATGCCTCTAGTCCAATCAGATTACTTTGTGGGAACTAACTGTTGTATAAAATACACTTTGGACTACTCTACAGTTGATTCTGATTGCCAGTCATTTATCTATGTCCTTTTATTAACTTACTAATGACTTCTCCAAATTATTAATTATCTATTTATGGTATGTTTTTGTCAGTAGCTGTCCCGCGTCGCCCCCTCCTCTCCCTGTGGCACTAATGATCCCTCATACAGCAGTCGACAGAGCGCTGTTCTCGCTGATTGGACGGTGTGTGTCTCCTCCCACCAGCGGCAGTTTTACCGCAGCCTGCTGCAGACAAATGAGACAGAACCACTGATCTGATGTTATGAGGCACCTGCTCTGCAGCAGCATGTGGTAGACATGTCAACATATCTGCCGTTTCTCTAGGCTGCACTGTGTTATCGCGTTTTTTTTCTTTTTAATCTCGTTTATTGTCGCGTTGACTGATAATTCTCGAAATCCTTGATGTTAATTAAAGCCCAAACGTCAAAGTGAGTACTTACATCAGAGCTTCTGCGTTTTAAACACTACCCTGGAGTGACCCCACCAACCCATACATCATTATTGACTATCGGTAACTACAGCCCGCTTCTGTGCGCCAAGCCGCCGCCACCGCAGCAGCGATGCCTCCCGGTGTTGTGACCGCGCCACGGAGCTCATCAGCCGCGTGCTTCTGCGCCTGCTGCGGGGGGCAGATGAGACCGTATTTCACCGAGAACTCCGTGATCTCTCAGGGGGAAATTTATCAGCTGTAAGTTTACCATGTGAAAACATTTAATTATGGATCGAAGCAGCATATTGAGGCTAATTTACTCTTCCAGTGAGATACCTTTTAGGCTGCTGGAGTCTGATACAGTTTGTAGAATATCAGTGACTTGTTGGACAGTTTTTTTCCTGACTTGAAGCCAACTTGGGCAATTCCCTTTACATCCTGTCTTGACATAGTTCCTGTTCTCAGTTGTCCTGCTTTCCAGTATTTAGTTACAATGATCTGGTAAGACAAAGGCATGTGGTTTTCCCATGATATCTTCATAGGAAGGATATGACAACACAGCAACAGCAGCTGAGTCGCTGTCTACAGGAAGACGTTTCCTTCCCTTTGCTCCATGTGATATGCTTCCCAGATGCCACACTCATCTGCTCACATGCACCTTCCTGTTGTGGGGGGTTTTATACTGAGCCTATAGATCTTTCAAATTTGCATCTGGAGTGGAAACTGAAAAGCCCACAGTGGATCTGAGATTGCTTTTTCATGAATAGTAGGATGTGAATAATCTGTCAGTTGAGAGAGAACAAGTGCTGGAAATGACTTACGTTTATGGGCCATTTATGTGTTTGATCAAGGCAAAGTTTTTCTGCACGTACTCATTATTTACACTTGTATCAGACACCTGTCCATTATTTACACTTGGGGAGAGGGTGCTAACTCGGCTGTGAGAAGATATAGGAATGAGCGTCTTCTGGGTACATAACTAATTGTACCAATGTTACCAGTGTCGTGATTGTTGGGGCTGGTTTTGTCTGTCGTCTGCCTCCTGTTATTCCATGAACATGTCCACTTCAGCTATTGGAACCAGCTGCTGTTTGTTGCAAACCTCACAGTCACAGAAGACACATAAGTCTTTCCATTATGGTTTAGTGTATGATAGTTGCACAGGGTGGACCACTGGGTTGAGCCAACCAACAACCACAAACCAAAAGATATTGAGACTCAATTTTAAGCATTTCATCAATTATTAGAGATAGATTTGCTGATCACCTTTCTTTCGAAGGAAAAATTAGGCGGCTAATCGTTTCATCTCTCGAAACAGTAAATCTGCACAAACACACGTCTTAAAAGGTATACAGTAACTTTAGCTGAAGCTAATTGTTGTGATGGATTGTTGGGGAAACTTCTGTTAAGGTTTCCAGATATAGAAGCTGTTATAACTGACTTTTCTCTCTCCATTTTTTCTCCATGTGTGCAGCATCAGTGAAAGTTTCCTGACAGTCAAAGGAGCGGCTCTCTTCTTACCTCGAGGAAATGGCTCCTCCACGTCTTCTGCCTCTCGCTTCTCACAGCTGCGCAGCAAACATGCAGGTGAGGCTCCCCTCATGAACAACTGACCTTTAGACGGAATCAACTGTGTCGCTTTTATAATCAGGATCTTGACTCACTTTCTCACTCTCCCCCCCACCAGGAGACATCCAGCAGCATCTACAAACTATGTTCACCCTCCTCAGACCAGAGGACAACATCAAACTGGTGGGTACACGCTACAACACACGCACACAAGATACAGTTTTGCGGTTGTCGGTGAACTGTCGGGGCATCTAATGTGTTCTTCCTGCTGCAGGCGGTTCGTTTGGAGAGCGTCCACGCTCAGATCACTCGCTACATGGTCGTGGTCTCAACCAATGGGCGTCAGGACACGGAGGAGAGCGTGGTGCTGGGGATGGATTTCAGTCCTGTAGATAGGTGAGACAGTCACACACACACACACACACTCTTATATCTCCTTGCCTGTTTTGATGCTGTGCATAAAGTTGTAACCTGTTTTCCCCCTTGCAGCTCGTGTTCTGTAGGGATGGTTTTGCCCTTATGGAGCGACACATTGATACACCTGGATGGAGATGGGTAGGAGCATTTACACCACGTTTTAATACACACTAAATACCAGGCCGACAAGATGGCTGACTTTCTATTTTTGCTTCACCTCTCCTCTCTCTCTCTCCTTGCTCCCAGGGGTTTCAGTGTGTCAACTGATAACAAAGTGCATGTATTCAAGCCCGTTTCTGTGCAGGCCATGTGGTGAGTCACACTCTATTCATTACACAGTTTTGGTTGAAATGGATATCAACTGCAAATCTGCTCATTTCATTGTTTGCGAGTGTTCATCTATTTAAAGCCGTTTATTTGGAAGTTGCTATTTCTGTCACGATTTCCCCTTCATCTCCCGTCTCTAAAATCATTTTATCCTCATTTTACTCGCTCGCAGGTCGGCCCTCCAGTCACTCCATAAAGCATGCGAGGTGGCTCGTTGTCACAACTACTTCCCAGGCAGCTTGTTCCTCACCTGGGTCAGCTACTATCAGAGCAGAGTCTCCTCTGACCAGGGACGCATCAATGAGTGGAACGCCATGCAGGATGTGCAGTCACACCGTGCCGATTCGCCCGTGCTCTTCTCTGACATGTAAGTGTGGTTATTCCCTCCCTCTCCTTTTATCAGCTATTTTTCTGACAGTAGGATTATGATGATTCAGTGTTTATCTTGAGGATGTTGACATTTAAGTATTGAACAAGTATCTGAATAAGTTGGAGTGTGACATTTATATCAATATCCTGGTGTTTCTGCAGACCTACAGAGAGAGAGCTGACTGAGCGTCAGATCAAATCAAGTTTGAGGGAGATCATGATGCAAAAAGACCTCGAGAATGTGACCTGCAAAGAGGTGAGTCAGTGCTTCAGATGCTGGATTTTAAGACGCTCCAAACATCAAGTTTCTGCAACAAATTAGGTCCATGTTTGATCCTCTCTTTAGTCATCTGTATTGATCTTCAAAAACATGTAATGCCTGCAGCTGAGCTTTTAGATTTGTGTTTTCAATGATTCAATCTGGGAGCTTTTGTGTTCCTTAGATCCGAACAGAGCTGGAAATGCACATGACGTGCAACCTGCGTGAGTTCAAGGAGTACATCGACAATGAGATGATTGTCATTCTGGGACAGATGGACAGTCCTACGGAGATCTTTGATCACGTCTTCTTGGTAGGTGGACTCTTAACATCACAGCTGTATTTGGAACCAGTGTTGTTCTCGTTACGTTTAAAGGAGCAGTTCTCCCCTGGAAAAAGCCTCTCAGTCAAAGCTGGTGTTCTCTATAATCGATAGAAGCAATAATATTTGAAATTGGCGCCATAGTTGTGGAGAAAGTTGTACAAACAGCTCGAGGTTTCGCCCATTCTACATTCCTACACCCAGCGTGCATTGCTCCCCTCTCACTGAAAGGAACGGCCCAGCGAGAGACGCTGGAGTGAAATACTACAGTTTTCGTTGCAGGCGATGGCTCAGAGCGGAACAGAATCCGAAATACGATAAGAATATACCGCTGGATCGTGTAAAAAATCTTCAGGTCTGCAGTCTACATTTCAAACCTGACGATTTTGAACGAGACATTACATCGGAGGCGGGCGTCCTAGACTGAGGAAGTGTAGTTTAGCCCGTTTTACATAGTCTGGTGGAGGTTTTCCAGGGCCCATTGGAGAAGCGGATAGCGTCCTCCAAAGGCACAGAGCGAAACTGCTTAATGACATTAGCTCCCCATAATAGCATGATAGGACTGAGGTTGAAAATCGGTGAACTGGCCCTTTAAGTCATAGAACTGCAGGAAAACTACATCACAGATTTCTTAAGAACATTGAAGAAAGAAGAGAAAGTGTCTCAGTTCTTTGATGTAAATAATTTTTCATCACTCGAGTAAACATTGCTTGTGCTTCTGGCTTAATCCACGTCAGTGGAGCTGGCAAACTGTGAGATAGTCTTGTGTAATTTCTCCCAATTTTAAGGTACTTTGTTCTTGTTTGGTTTGGATTGCTCACTTGATGTCAGGCAGCCCTGCTGCAGGATTTAAGCATTATGAAAAAGCTCAGTTGAAGGCTTCGAACTAGACGATTGCTTTTGTTTCCTACAGGGATCTGAGTGGAATGCATCCAATTTGGAGGAGTTGCAGAAGAGCGGGTAAGTAGGGGGACAAAAACAACAAAAGCCACCACACAGCACAAGATGTCCTGAAGTCTATATAAAACAATATTATATATAAAGACCCGAACAATCATTTTGCCTGTTATCCAAACAGGCTCAGTGTAACAAGTTCACATCCAATCATCTCTCATGTTTTTCTAATCCCTCCTCTCTTTCCCTCTTAGGGTTCAGTACATCCTGAATGTAACCAGGGAGATTGATAACTTCTTCCCTGGTGTGTTTGAGTACCACAACATCCGTGTTTACGACGAGGAGGCCACAGACCTGCTTGCTTATTGGAACGAGACCTATAAGTTTATATCTCGAGCAAAGTGAGTTTCACGTGTCTAAATTGTTTTCCCAATCTGCCTCACAGAAATGTTTACATTTAAGGCTGATGTGTGTGCTTCTTATCTACTCCAGGAAAGCTGGATCCAAGTGCCTGGTGCACTGTAAAATGGGTATCAGTCGCTCTGCTGCCACCGTGATCGCGTACGCCATGAAGGAGCACGGCTGGGATCTGAAAAAAGCCTTCGATTACGTCAAGGAGCGTCGAACTGTGACCAAACCCAACCCCTCCTTCATGAGACAGCTGGAGGAGTATCAGGGCATACTGCTGGCCAGGTACTCGCATACACACAAAGCTCAACCACTTTAAACTGCTCAAAGATATGTTGAGGATTTTGAGGACACATTTGACGTTATATTGATCCCAGTGCAGCTTTCCTATCAACATTGTATCTTTCTGGGACACAGTACATTCAGCATCATTACATTACAAAATGTTTGTGCATGAATGACAATTTCTCACTTCTTCCAACAGCAAGCAGAGGCACAACAAACTGTGGCGCTCTCACTCCGACAGTGACCTCTCTGAGGCCCACGAGCCCCTGTCCAAATCTTACGCCCAACCACACAGCCTGGGTCACTCCGACCCCCGCAACCAGGCCAGCAGCACACCCAGCCCCTCTGTGAAAGAACTGCTGGAATCACTGGGAACTTCAGCCAGCACAGTCAAAGCAGCACACTCCACCAGCCAGCCTGATACTGGTATCCAGTCCTATCAGCTCAGCTCTTCAGCCCCTGAGAGGGTGGCAGCCCGGAGCTTTGAGGCCCCCTCTCATTCTGCTGTAGTTCAGATCAGCCAGTCGGACTCCACTCGTCCCGGGTCCACAGCTGGCTCTGTGTCTCCGTTATCTCCCCCGCTCTCTAATGGCTTATGTGGCTCTGAGGAGCCGTCCTCATCGCCTCCCCGCTCCCAGCCAAGGGCTGCCACTGTGGTGCCCGAGCTTCAAAAGACCGACATGGTGACTGTTGCTCAGAGCGTTTTAGTGGGCCAGCCTCACCCGCCTCCCTCCTTTCACCACCTCCCCCTCACCCCTGCTCCGTCCCCGACTCCAGCCTGCATGGACGAGGTTATCAAACTGCCGGTGTTGTCCTGCTCTCTGCCTGTGATAAAACCGTTGCTAGTGTCAGTGCCTGAGCCCATGACAACACAAACACCAAGCACACAACAGGCTGGACCCCAGTGTCTGTCTGCACCAGTGCCTGTCCAAAAAACAGACTGTGAACAACAGATGTGTGGCTTATCTTTGGACTGTTTAGCAGCACATCCTCCCTCCACTCGTGATTTTATCAGCTACCCCAGTGCCATTCCAACGGACAACGAGATGTTGTTCGGACACAGCGCAGACCACATTAACTTTTTCAGTGCCAGGGAAAAGTTCAAGGGAATGAGTCAAGACGGTAAAAGTCACTGTGCGGCCCAGCTCAAGGGTTGTGGCAAGGAGCAGTGTCCGCTGCCTCAGGAGGACTCCACTGAAGAGGGGAAAGAGGAAGTGAAAATTAAGGTAAGAATGCACCTGGTTTCAGTTACACACACCAACATTGTTGTGTAAGTTTCGGGTCACAGAGACTCTTTGGATCTTCTCCCAGTTCTCTAAATGTTATTGTTTGCAGATCTTTGAATAGCTTTTAAAGCCTGCACTTGCTTATGATCTCCAATGTAATAAAATAAAGATTATTTAAATATTTTGTTATAAAATTGGAAGTATGTTGAACCTTCAGCAGATAAGCTTTGGTTTTCTCATGTCCCAGGGCGCCACCTGGTGGCCTAAAAACAGAACACCCCATGCAGAGTATATGTCACACCTATATCCGTTTAAAATGAATGCTTCTGAATATTTGTTTATACTAAGACTTTCAGTCGACATTAAAACTGAATTATCATTTATGTAGTCTGTCTTGTCTTTGTAGGAAATGATGGTCCCTGTGCAGGTCACAGGACTGAAGCCTGCAGCGCACACAGAAACGTCACCTCTCTGCCCTCCAAGCCAACCAGAGCATCAGGGCCCCAAGGACCAGGAAGTGAGGAAGTCGAGGCAGGAAACAGAAGATGGAGATGTTTTATCAAAGAAGGAAGCCGAGAATGTTAAAGAGGAAGTGAAAAACAAAGAAGAAGAGGAGGAGGCGGCTCCTGCTCGTCTCTACAGCGATTGGACGAGGGGGTCGGTGCGCCGTGTCACGAGGCAGCTGGAGCAAAGAATGAAACAGGACCACGAGTCTCCGTCACCCTCCTCATCTCCACCATCCCTCTCAGGCAGCTCCTCCTGCTCTCAGAGGAAGGAGGTGTCAGTGGTAAGCGGCGTGCAGGAGGAGCAGCAGCAGGAGGAGGAGGATGAGAAGGATGGACCAGTTAAAAGAGGCGGTGGTGATGTAGTCGAGACGGGGGATCTAGGAAGTAATGACAGAAGCACAAAAGGACAGAAACACCAGCCTGCTGATACTAGATTGCTCTCTACCTCTTCTCCGTTCCACCGCTCCGCCCACTCTCCCTTTGCCTCTGTGAACTTCCTGTGCTTGGAGGGCGTGACCGAGCTGGAGTCAGGCACAGACTGGGACTGCTCCACAGACGGGCCTCAAAGTGACATCATCATGAGGGAGACATGGGAGACTTTGTGCGAGCTGGGTGCCTTCCTGCAGCAGGTGAGCATGGGCGGAGCCTGCTGCGTGGACCAGGTTTTCGGCCTCAGCGCCGGAACCGCTCAGAAGCGAGGTAGCAGCATCCAGAAGAGGGTCAGAGAGGTGGAGGCCAGGATTCGCCAGGCCGGACTGACCCCTCCGTCCCTGATGAAGCGCTCCGCCTCTCTGGCCAAACTTGGCTGTCTGGAGCTGCTTGCCAACGACCTGAGCGAGTGGGAGCTCAGCCGCTCCTCTGTTGCTCCGTCCACAGCTGAACCTGCACAGATTGGCGATGAATCCAAGAAGCAACGCGTCCACAACTCTCCCTCCTCAGCCTGCCAGCAGCCAGAAGTCCTCGGGATTGGTGCCGAGGAGCTTCCTGAAGCTGGAGAAGCCTCTCCACCTGCAACACCTCCACCGTCAAGTCCACAGGGACTCCCTCACTCTAGCCAAGATTCTCTGCATTTACCTGGGCCGACACTTATGACAACAAGGCAGCAATATGGAAGGACTCACCCCCTGAGGCGGCTTAAGAAAAGAACTGCTACTACCCTTTACCACACCATGTGACCCTCACTATGTGTTTGTGTGTATGTGCGTGTTGGAAGAGAGAGCGAAATGATGTACAAATGTGAGAAATGGAAATCAAGTGCATATGTTTGATTTATTCAGCAAAACAAACCAATGCCTCTTGCCTTAAAGGATATGTTAAGTCGTTTCTATCTGTACGGTTTTCCCACTAAGATCCACCAGGAGTCCCTGTGAAATCTACGATAGGAGTTTCATTGAAGGAACAGTGACAGGGCTATGAAGGTTGTGGTCAACTGACATGAAAACTGTGGGTCGAATTTGGAAGAAATGCTGCGTAAAAACATTCAAAAAGCAGCACAAACAATCATTGTTTTAATGCTAACAGCCTGAGCCTGAACATATTCCCTCTTTAGCTGGTTTCTCCGCCATCAACTTGACACATATTTACTTGATCGCCGTCGGTCGGTTGAATACTCCGGCCTGATGTTAGGTGGAATGTAGCCTCTGTTTTCCTCTTCTTGTCTTCTCATGTTTCATCACCACTATTTGCTAGTTGTGCTGGGTAGCTACCAAGAAAGTTATACAGCTGTTCTTCTGGTACAATCTGACGGGTAAATTAATCAGCTCAACACTCACATCAGCACATTGGTTCAAACTGAACATGTAAGGATAAAGTAAAAGTAAGGGTGGTTTTAAACAGCAACGCAAAAGCTGAGGTCAAAGCACAGACGCCCTCAGAGGAAGCGTATCCAGAGCTGAGGACGGGAACTGAATATGGTTGCATAGCTGTACAGAATTTCACTGACAAAAAAAAACGCAAAGAGAAGAGGCCTGCTGGTTTTTTTTACATGTTTGTTTTGACTACACAATACCTCAGTAAGTCTGAACCAAATCTGACCTGCACAAACGTCGAGCTCTGGATTCCTGGAATGTCAGTCGGAAACAATTTCAGCTTCACTGTCGATAAACTGAACTCATCTCTCTCGTGTCCTCTCGGTTCTGGTGCCGCTCAAACTGGACGTTTTCTGTATGTATCTGTGTGTGGGAGAAAGGGCGGGGTTAGAGGGCTGGGAGTTTGAAGGCAGAGTGTATATTTGTGAGTTTTCTGCTCTTTCTTTGGGATGTAAAGGTCTATATTGTGAGTGTTGACATTTTAGGAGCTGTTCATGTTTTTATATCTGGTTTGTGTCGTGTGTGAATGCGACCGAGTAGCACAACTTCACAACGTGGGTGTGTAAACTTTTTTTTTAGTTTCATTTTAATTATCTCTTTTTGTACACATTTGTAGGAGTGTGCCTGTGACTGGCAAGTGAAGCTTCTCTGCAGTCTATCAGAAATGTCTGTACAGGGAGGTCTGTCATACATGCACTTTACTCCCATTTTAATTTTATTGTGGCTTTTTTATGTGTGGTTGCAACTTGTGGGGAGCATGCGTAGGTTGTAGCAGCTTTTGGGTATGTGTGTATGTGTGTGTGTGTCATCAAAATCAGATTTTTTTTCTGTTTTATTTTGAAAATCAGTGTAAATAGTCTTTTTTTTATCATGTGCTTCAACTGTGACCATTAAAGGATGGTAATTATTGAGTGTTTCGTTCTGAGTCTGTGCTAAGTTATGTGTGGTTGTAATGCTTTTAAAAGATGAGTAACATTTATGTTTTTAAGTTAATTTAGCATTTTGATTCAAATTGTTTCGACTTTTTTCTTTTTTTATGCCTTTATTGGATAGGATGGCTGAAGAGAGGCAGGAAATGTGGGCAGTAGAAGGTGTGGAATGGCATACGCCAAATAATCGGCAGGCCGGAAGTCGAGCCTGCGATCAGTGCGTCGAGGACTGTACATGGGATGCCTGCTTTACCAATTGAGCTAAACCAGCGCCCATTGTTTAGACTATTCAAGTAGTGCCAAAAGTCCAAATCGCTTATTTCTTGCAAAGAAACTCACAAAATCCCTTTAAATATACAACTTAGATTATTTTTCTGCATTGGTCAGTTTTGTTTAACAGGTTTAACAGCATTGTGATTGTTTTCCACTCTATAAGGTAAGTATTTTTCTCTCAGAAACTCTAAAGCTCCTGTGAGGAGTTTTTCCACTGAGACTGAAATTGATTCTGATTATATGACCTACAAAAACAAACCGGACCAGATTAAAAGGTTAACTACACGCTGCCTTTGTTTACATTTTCCAGGGCAAAAATTTGAAGTGAGTGATACATATGACTTAAAGAAAGCAGGATGAGATTTTTTTTGTTCAAAAGCACCACTTAGGCATGTACAGGACAAAATCAGAAAAGAGATAAGTGGTACGGCTTTCTCCACAGGGGGCGCCAAACTCCACACGAACCGAAAGTCCCTCAAAGGAGCTTTAAGTGAGGATAAACCTGAGGAAGAAAGACCTTTAACATCCCTGTAACACTGTTTAAAATAGGACACATACTTAAAAAAAACTTAAAGAGGATCCTGTAAGTAATAATGTAGCCTACATGCTTAATAGCAATCTGTTTCCTCTTTACTTGTATCATGACCCTTGAAAAACACTTAACTGGAGAAAAATAGATGTTGGTGACATGTTGGTATTCAAGTGTTTTTGTTTTCCAGTTAGTCAAAGTTACTGCTGTCAAATATATAAAGTAAGAAGCAGCAACTAAAGTCGTCAGCATGTTTAATTAGACAGATTTAATTTTGCAACGTCATTCCTGTTTTGTTTTTTTTTACAGCAGGAGGAAGTTGACCTCTAAGGAATTTTATAAACCTCAGTGCAGTGCGGAGCTAGAAGCTACACACTTGTGCGCGTTTATTTACCGGTTTAACCTCCCATTACTATCTAAGCCACAATACTTCTGTTTGAGGCCAGCAGTTGTGACAGTGACCCCCTCCACCACCACCCCACCCCCGGGGACGCGCTGCCCCCTGCACCCGGCGCGCGCCACGTTTCCCTGCACTGACAGCGCCTGTTCCAAAATAGACGGCACCCACCCTTCAACCCACCCACCCACACCCTCCTCTCTCCCTGCTCGGCCTCGGTCCTCTCCCCTCTCTCTTTCCCTGCCGAGGAGCGTCACGCAGTTGTCCGGTGCGTCTCCTCAGCAAGTCCTCACCGACTCCAGGAAACCGGATCGCTGGAAATATCAATCAGAGGAATATAACCAACAAGAGGAGGAGGAGAAGGTGAAAGCTGTACAACAGAAACAGTGAGAGTCGTCCCGGGGAAGAGGTGTCTTCCCAAAGCCTGAGGTGAGTTGGACTTATGTCTCCTAATAATATATGTGTGTTAGTGTGGGTGCTGCAGTAGGGTGAGAGGTGCGTCAGCTTCTCTCTGCACTGCTGGAGAGGAGTGACGCGTCTGCACCTTTAGGAAATCCTCATAAAGAGTCGTGATTGTGCACCTTCCCTTCCTGTGTGGACGGAGCAGATCTTGAGCCGTGCATGGCAGCTGGGGGCTACTTTAAGGAGCAACATTACAAACCTCCCCCCGCACCTCCTCACCCCCCCCCCCCTGACAACCTGTATGCCCCTGCGTTAATGTGTGTTTGGATAAAGGCCGTGCGCAATGGCTGCCTTAAATTTACTGTCTGTTCTTGAAGTATAAGGTGCCACAGAGAGCGTCGACTTCTTTGTGGGACTATTTAGGATCAGGCCGGTGGGAGGGAGGAAGGGGAGGGAGGAGCGGCTGGCCCGGGTGGGTATAGCAGTTTGTCATGTCTATATTAGGAAAGTGGCAGTGTCATTCTTTCGCTCTGTCTCCACTCTCCGGAGCGTGCGCCACAGAGGAGGAGGGCTGTCTCATTAACCTGAGGCAGAGTTAAAGGAGTAGCTCGAAGGTTTCCATGTTTTACTTTAACTTCATGTTACAAGAAATCATATCACATATACACGTTTTAAGTTGAGGCAGCCTGCTGGTAGAAGTCCTATGTAAATCAACTTGAAGACACTTATGTATAAAGTTTAATATATCTTTATTTTCGTCTTTTTGGTTAGAATTAAGGGTTTCTATCTCAAACACAAACCATGATTAAGATATTCCCATGTTAAAATCCCATAATAAGGCATGGAAAATGTATAGATAATCTTTTTTCTTTCGTCAAATGCATGAAAAACATTAAGAAAATTTTGATCTTTGATGGTCTTAACAGCAAGCAACTGGAGAGCCAGTTCTTTTCTTAGACAGCAACGGGGGGAAAAACACATAATTTTGATAATAATCTTCTAATGTACAAGTATTTGAAACACGATAAACGATTAATAAACACATATAGTCTATGGGTTGTATTGTGTTCGCCCTGAAATGCCCCACAGCTGGCTGGCCTGAAGTGGTCGCTGGAATGTAAATCTCTTGATAACAGAGCGCTTCCAGGAAAGAAGAGAGCGCTTCTGTCCTCTCATCAGTCTGGTTCAGTCATGTATCGCTCTGTCGTTAGGCTCTGCTTGGGGCTAAATGTAGAATATTCCAGTGTGAAAGTCACACATCATCACTTTCAGCTTTGATGACAGCAGGATTTGGGTCACTTTATGGTCACTTCAACAAAAACTTGATAATTGGACAAGATCCAGACTGAGGCATTACCTGTTTCTCTCAGTGTAATTTTGAAGAACCAGTTTATGATGCTCCACTAAACAAGAAAGAGAGCTCTGCTGCATTCAGAAGTCTTCAGGGACGGTTGCAGGCCTACTTTAGATTTGGGTTTTTAGTTTTGGCCTTATGTAAGCCAGTGCAGTCTGGAAGCTAAACTGCTTTTTCTCACAGATGTTGTATGCTAACTTGACATTAGCATTGTATCTGTCATATGTTAAGTTCTCGCCCAGCCTTTTATCTGTCCTCTGCGTGTTAGTGTTAGTCTTTGATGTTTAGCCGTCACATAGTGTTTGAAGGGACAATCAACTATTAATATCTACACTGTTGGCCGGCACTGTTATAGAATATCTCCTGTGTTTTGGTGGATTACCCTCTGGCTGGTTGCCTGGAACAGCAACACAACAGCAACAAAGTTGTCAGGCAATAAAGAGCTTAAAAGTCCATTAATCAGAGAAAAGCAGACGATTAGGCTATTCAAGGTCCCTAGAAACTTAACTTAACCTCTAAATATTTCTTTACAACAACAAATCGTAAGTAAATAAGAGAGGTGTTGTGCGGTGAGGTGCTGTTAGACCAACATTATTATCTGTCTTAAACAGCTAACGTTAGCATTCGGCCACTTCCTAGCAAACATTACTGTTAGCTAAAATTGCCTTACTCCTTTTCTATTGTGTGGTGTAAAACTAACAAATGAGTTTGTTCGCTAGGTAGTGGCTAATTCCCAGCTAATATTACTGTTAGCAAGACATTTTTGACATTGTGAAACACTAAATGGTGTTGTTTGCTAGGAAGTGGCTGATGCTAACATTAGCTGTTGAAAATGGCTACCTCGTGAATATGGTGAATTTCCACATCCTCATACTAGACTCTTCATCTCTCTCTCTCTTCCCCTTTATGAAAAAGGTGAGCAACTTATAATTAAAGAATTATAAGAGAGTAGAAGAATATCAACCTTGCTAGCATGACATGCTCAAAATCTTTCTCCACTTTCTGAATAAAATAAATACCAAAGGTGAGCCAATTAGCCTGTCAGCCTGCAGAATAAACAGCTTGAAAGCACCATAGAGTCGCTGAGTCATCGTCAACCTTGAAAAAATGCTAGAAAGAGAAGAAATACATAAGTGAAAGTAGCGGTTTTCATCCTCTGCCATCTCTTGTTCTTCATATATCCTTCCCCCTCCACCTCTTCTCTCCTCAGCCATGAGTCGCAGCATCGTGCGGCAGAGCAAGTTTCGCCACGTGTTTGGCCAGACGGTGAAGGCCGAGCAGGGCTATGATGACATTCGTGTTTCCAAGGTAACGTGGGACAGCTCTTTCTGTGCCGTCAACCCAAAGTTCCTGGCGGTCATCGTTGAATCCAGTGGAGGAGGATCATTCCTGGTCCTCCCCATCTCAAAGGTCAGTGAGGTCAAAGGGGAAACATTTCTGGGCTATGGGGGAAACACAAGATAGTGTCCTTGTGATATCTGATTAGACCAAAAGTGAGTATCCTAAAACTGTGCGAACATTTGATGAAATCTAACTAAAACACCTTAACTATACTTTCAGTGATGCTACGTGTGCTCGTGTGCATTTAAGTGTATACAATTACATTACTTTGCGTCATGACCAAACACTGACAAACTTATGTTATTTAAATGTCTATTAGGATACAAAATACATGCAAAACATACAAAATGTAAGTGTGCTAAAATACTAACCTAAGATGGTACACAAGTTAAAAATATCAATTATCTGCTCAGTATCATAATGTTAGCATTGTTAGCATTCAGCCCCAAGCATCACTGTGGCCTTGTACAGCGTCACAGAGCCGCTAGCATAACTGTAGACTCTCAGTCTTATGGGTTAGCAGCTAGCATGTGGCAAAAGATAGAGATCACAGAGGACTGGCTATATGAGACAACAGGCCAATCCTCTAGTTCCATAAATTCAGTCAACGAGCTCTTCCATTCTGTTTAAATTCCTGTGTATGTCAGTGTTCATGACCTCGCATGAGCTCTAGCTTTCATGTTCAGCCAGTCCAGGTCACACAGGCGATATCTCCGTCTATCTGTACACTGATTTTCACACTGGCGAGGTGGTCTCAGTTGTTCTATATATCGTATCTATAACAGGATTGATGTTACGTGACATAATCACAAGGCTGAAATGGAGGGTGAAGAATCAGAATCAGAATCTCTTTATTGTCATTGTACATGTACAACGAAATTGGATGCAATCCTGTCAGGGCAAACATCCAAGGTAAACTGTAAAAAATAAATAAATAAATAAATATTTTTATATATATTATATAAAAAGAGGAGGAGAAATTCTAAAAACACAAGGTAGAGACATACACTGCAACATTTCACATTCTCTGGTATACATTGCACGATTCCCTTAATACTGCACAGTTCATTATAGTGCATGACTCCCCAATATATTGCAACTGTTCAGGTTTTGGCAGCGTTTAGTGCAGTAACGGCATTTGAGTAGAAACTTTTATAAAGTGACTCTGAAAGTCTTTGGCAGGTAGCTCTGTGCTGTGTCCAGTGATCCCAAGTCTTTGGCATACAAAGAAACACCTCTGAGGTTTGAGATATGAGATAATTGTAGGCTTATTCTTAACTTCACAAGAAGACAATACAAAGAAAACACTCCGAACTGATCAGTGCCAAGTCATATTATCAGAAGTGAGATGGTTTAGGCTGTTGATGGAAGGCGTTGCTTTTAGAAACAACACTTACTTTGGTATGATGGCTTCCAAGCTCTGTTTAGCATATTTTGACTTCTAATAGAAGGGGATATAATCTCTGCTTCTAGCTAATAGGGGAGGAGTTGGGAAGGACACCATTCTTGCTAAGGCAGAAACAGCAACAGGACAAGCAACCGATCGATACAGTTCAGACATTTAAATACTGCAGTAATGTTTTTTTATTTCAATTTTTGTTACGTTTTTCTGTCCGTCCAGCTGCAGCTCCAAATAGGTCACTCACACCAACTGTCAATCAAAGTTTAAGATTTCGACAACTGAGAGGTAAACTGACTTCAGTTAGAATAAAACTATTATATTATATTATAATATATTATATTATTGTATACTATATACACATGATCATTAAGGGAATGTTATAACTGCAATATAAAGAGTGGAATTTAAACTTTTATTGAGATGAATATTTGAAATATTTAATGTGTGAAAACGAGGACATCATTACAAAGATTCATCAGCATGTTAGCAACAGTAACTAATGACTAAGACACAGACTAATACACAGTTTTCTTGGAGACTCAGGAATGGATGTGATTATATACTGGAGTCATAGTGAACAGACATGCTATAAATAAACACCAACGTGCTCTCCATCCTCCATCTCCCCCCTCAGGGTCCCCAACGGGCCAGAAGAAAAACTCCCCTTTCAACGCCTCGTCTCTCAGCTATAAATACACTCTCTTGGGGTGTGTGTGTGTGTGTGTGTGTGTGTGTGTGTGTGTGTGTGGACTCAAAATTGATACACGTGTTCACACGATAGGAACAAGGAAACATGGAATAACCTGGAAGTGACATCATGATTTTAGTTTGCTTTATATTAAAGTGTCTGGTTTCGACAGATTCTTGGAAGTCCAACATGAATCTGAATAATGTTGCCCTAAACCAACGTGATTTCCCAACAAGACTCATTGCTTTTGAATATTCATTATTGAATTGAAAATGTTTCAGAGACAATGTGTCAAACTGCAATTTTAAACACTTTTTCCGTAGTCTGTAGTGTGCTCACATGGTACATATTGTATTAGCAAAACTACCATGTATAGTCTTATGTGTGTTCTGTACTTGTTGGGAGGTCAAGGGGGATCAATAGGGGCCACACTGTCATTTTTTGCCCCATATTCCTCTAACAGGATAAATCCATGGTTGTTTCAATAGCATTTAGTAATTAAGCAATATCACACAAGAGGGAGTGATGTACTGAATATCATCACAGCCTTGTGCCACAGATAATCACAGCCGTGCTGATATTCAGTACAACATCACTCCCTCTCATGTGACAGAATATTTTTGCTCCACCAACTCATATAGTTCCACAACTTAACTGAAACTGGACTTTTGTTGCCAAGCAACCCAAACATTCTCCTGCACTCTGTGTCTACAGGTTACCACAGATTACAGGCGGAGTGATACACAGAGTGAAAAGTCCCACTGATGTTATTCTCTATATCAGCACTCATGCAATGCCTCTTATCCAATCAGATTTCAACATTTTGATGACATCGTTGTTTATGACTTTAAATGTCTCATAATAGATCATCTTTTTTCATCTGTAAAATCTTACAAAATACTGTTTTTTTTAACCTGTTCTTAAGTCATAAGTCAAAAGTTTTGATGACTTTTTGGGGTGCCAGCAGGTATTTCAACCAACAATTTATTATTATTATTTTTTTATTATATTTAAACCAGCACAAGGATGCCTCAGTTCCTTTCTCAGACCAAGAAGTACCCAGTTATGCAGTAAATGAAACAAACACATGAAACAAGCGACTACAGAAGTGAGATTTAAACCAAGCAACACAGTTTAGTACCAAAATATATTGAACAGAAGCAAAGCAAAAATAGTTCAACAAAAGGTGTCCTTTACAGGCAATATAATGCAATGTTTTCCTCTTTGATATTAGAGATTGAGGAATGTTAATGGCAAGTCATTGTACCTTCACACTCCTAACTCAGTCCTGTGTGTCCATGCTGCTGTGTGTTGCAGACAGGCCGTGTGGATAAGAACTACCCGCTGGTGATCGGCCACTCCGGACCTGTGCTCGACATCGACTGGTGCCCACATGACGACAACATCCTGGCCAGTGGCTCGGAGGACTGCACTGCCATGGTACTGCACTGCATGTGTGTACAATGTGTGTGTGTGTGTGTGTGTGTGTGTGTGTGTGTGTGTGTGTGTGTGTGTTGGAGTTAGAGGGGTCTGAGTGGGAGAGAAAAGTTGCAAATACATGCGGAGGAGTTTGTTGTTTGATGACTCAGAGATCCGTCACAGAGGTCGTCACAGCCACGTCTGCTCATCTGTTAAACAAGTGAAGTGAATCAGTCGAGGCATCAGTGTGTCTACCTGCCTACCTGTGTGACTGTCTCACTGTTCACCCACCTGTTCCGCCTCATGTCTGTCTCATCATCAGTCTGAGCATCAGATTTGTCCTTGACGGGTCAGAATCTGTCGTCTGTCTGCAACCTGCCTCGTCATTGTAACGAAGCGGCTAATTCTGCTGCTACAACCTGTAATGTTAGTGTGTGTGTGTGTGTGTGTGTGTGTGTGTGTGTGTGTGTGTGTTTAAAGTCAGGTAGTGGGATGTTTTTACAGTGTGACATTATCAGTACTCTCTTGTGTCTCTGCTGTGCCCACGTTAAGTGTTTTATAACATCCCAGGAAAAAGCTGGAGGCTGATAAATGTGTATAAACGTACAGGATGCTGAAATGATCACCATCAGTGTGCTGTGATTGTTCTGCTCTACCTGCTGTCTGTCAATAATCTCACACCTACAGGAAAAACATTTTAATAATGAAGCCAGATATTTGCATCTGCAGTGTGTTTAATTTGTACAGCAATGAAGTGAATTTTTAAAATTATACATAATCATAATACATAACACCTCCTTCTTAAACATACAATATTGTTGAGCTTTAGTTTAAGACTAAAGACACACCACAGAAGCTGCTGGCTGTGATTCACTGCAGGTATTATGTACCTGAAGCTCATGACTGAGCTCAGCCAGCAGAGGTCACTGTGAGGCCTCCACTGCAGGAAACACTGTACATAACAGAGCTAGTTAGACTTAATCATTACAGGAAACCTGTGATACATACATGTGTATTTGTATTAGATTAGAATAATATTATGACTATCCATCCATCCATCCATTATAATGCTTATCCTGCTCAGGGTTGTGTGGGGGCTGTAGCCTATCCCAGCTGTCATTGGGCGAGATGCGGGATACACCCTGGACTGATTGCCGGTGAATCATTGGGCTGACATATCGAGACAGACAACCTTTCACGCTCACATCCACACCTACGCGCAATTTAGAGTCACCAATGAACCTAACGAGCATGTCTTTGGACTGTGGGAGGAGGCCGGAGCACCCGGAGGGAACCCACACCCACACTGGGAGAACATACAAACAGAGACGGCGCTGACCACTGCACCACCACGCAGCCTGTTTTAATACTAAGTTTTTGATCATATTTTCTTTTTGCTGCCATTATAAACAGTTCAGGTTACATAGTTGTTAACACTAACAATAGAACACATAAATAAGGACACAAGGGTCACATAATCGCAAAATATCCAACGGTTACTATTTGTTGATCTAGATTAGGGTTAACCAGAGCCCAAAGAGAAGTCTCTGAGCGTCTTGTAATGTCTGATCAACAATCAAAAACAGAAAGATATTCAGTTGTGAGTGAAATTTAACAGAAAACTAGAAAAAGCTTGAATAAGAGGAGCAGTAGCAAACTAATGTTTGTCTATTATTGATTCAAAAATGACAAAACTTAGATGATTAAAATAGTAGTTTCTGCTTCAGTCCAGATACTGTTTCTTCTTTCATAATGATAGCACAACTAGGAAATAAATAATACATATTTCATTAAACTATTTTGTTATTCTATTACTGAATATTGAAATCATATACTCTGCCTACTGTAATCAATGTACACTACCGGTCACAAGTTTGGACACACTCTCCTATTCGCTTGTATGAGAAAATGTGTCCAGACTTTTGACTGGTAGTGTACATCAACTGCTTTATAGATGAAGTCTTTGTTCAAACAGATAAAATGCTCATTAAGTCACATCACATTGCTTTCTGTGTGTTCACAAATGTGCGGCATGTTAAGTATGTCGTCACGTGTCAACACTGTGTTGTTTGTGTCGTGACAACATGTGTTGACTCAGCATGTTTGTGAGCTTCTGCCACGGATTTGCCCACATTTGTTCACAGCCACATCGCAGGAATCTCTGAGCGATCCCATGATTGAATCTCTGCCTCTCTGATGGCGACAGCTGCTGGGACGCTGTTTGAGTGCTGTGTGTCTGCCTTTGTGTGTGTTTCTGTGTGTGTGTGTGTGTGTGTGTGTGATTCGTTTGTGCCCAACACACAGACAGACAGGCGGTTGCAGCTGTCCAGTTTTGGCTGAGCAGAAAGGCCATAACTGTGATGTCATTCTCCCCGGTCCACAGAGAGGGATCATTGTGTCATCTGAAAATGCTCATTAGAGTGTGCTTATGTGTGCGTGTGTGTCTGTGTGTGTGTGTGTGTGTGTGTGTGTGGAGGGCAACAGGGACAGAGCTGTGTGTGTGTGTATCTGTATTTGGATTAACTACATCACCTGCTCTGTGGAGTAACTGAAAAGGCCACATTGAAACAAACTAAATGTTCATTGCACAGATATTATTGAGAATTGTGTGTGGTTGGTTGGTTTGTTTTGTGGCTTGTGTTATTGCGGCTCCATCCTGTGTGCTCCACTAAGAATCCATAAGAACACATCATAGGGCATAATAAAGAAACACCTGATGAGGTCAGTCGGGCTGTAAAATCTGGGCTTTTTATAAAAGCACTGTCTGTGACGTAGCGGAGGAGCAGTCCCGCCTACTCCCAGAACGAAGTGTCCAGAGCCTTATAGACAGAGAGTCGCGTCAGTGGAGGTCCAAAATGTCCATGATCCGCCATTGCAATGTCGCAACTCTCTCTCTCTACGGTTCTGTAAGTACCGTCACTCACTCAGTCAGTCACTCACTCATTCAGTCAGTCACATACAGTCCCGTGTGTAGGGCTGACCCCGGTGGTCCAGATACTTTGCCTGTTCCCCCCGCTCATTCCTTACTTTTGACTGTTGAGCTACATATTTTGGGGCTCTATCTTAATCGACTCGAGAGAGCTAGTTAACTGTGCTCCTACTCTGCCCGCCATTTTTCCAGCAGTCTCTTAATATAAGTGTTGATATACGCTCACCGGCCACTTCATTAGGTACACCTGAAAAATCTCATGTAATCCATTACACCAGCTCAGCCATGAGATTTCTCATAGAGGTGTTAATTCAATGATATTTCAGCGTCAGCGTATATTCAGAGGTGTTTCTAATACTCTCTCATGTATGTAAATAAGGAGGACAAAACATTGTGTTGCCCTTTAAATACTTCTCAAGTGTCCAAATGGAAACAAGTTGTTATTCCTTTCATAATTTTACTTAAAGTCACAAACACCTCAAAGAACAAACAGTCCTATTTGTCTGGATTTAATGGGTTGTAGGGATATGCTCTGATTTCCTCCATCCCTGCTCCTCAGGTGTGGCAGATCCCAGATCACTCACTGACCCGCCCCATCTCTGATCCCGTCGTGGTCCTGGAGGGTCACTCCAAACGTGTGGGCATCGTCAGCTGGCACCCCACCGCACGCAACATCCTACTCACTGCGGGTACGTCACACTCACACGCACACACACCTGGATCTTTTGACTTGATGTAACAGTGAAGAGTGTCTGCCTACACAACAGTCACATGTGCATGACTCATTCTTCCCCCAGGCAGTGATAACCTGGTTATCGTCTGGAACGTGGGGACAGGCGAGCCCCTCCTCTCCATGGACGACCACCCAGACCTCATCTACAGCATCAGCTGGAACCGAAACGGCAGCTTGTTCTGCACCACCTGTAAGGACCGACGTCTGCGCGTCTGCGACCCCCGCAAGAGGGAGGTGGTGGCGGTGAGTGAGTAGAAAATGCTAATGAATATACACAGTATCACTCTTATATAATAACACCTCTATTTGAGCCAACATTTTAAGAGTACATAATGAAGCCAGAGGAACAAAATGCGAGGATGGAGGCTCTTTCTACTGATACTGAAAAGAGGAACCTTTAAAAATAGCATGATATTTTGGAACCCTGATGCTTATATTGGCTTTTTTCAACGACAGTTAGATGAGAAGATTGATACCATACACATATATGTCCATGAATTATAAAGTAACAGCTAGCAGCTAGTTAGCTTAGCTTTGCACAAAGAAAGGAGGCAGGAAAACAAACAGCCAATTTGTTTTGTACTGTAACAAATCTGCCAACCAGCTCACAATTTAAGATTGTATTCCTTCTTTTGTTAAATCTGTACAAAAACTAAAGTGTAAAACCAACAATTTGACATTTTATGGGGTTTATATGACAGAAGCATTGTGGGTTTTTTTTTTCCATCATATATGTGAGTGGCATCACTCTCATCTAGCACTTCTCAAGAAACCGAATCCACATATTTCCTTTAATAAGTTTTCCTTTAATACACAAAACACAGTGTTGATATTTTAAATAATCACATGAATGGTTAATTTACATATACAAGACCTAAGGCACAATCTATAAACACCGCAGATTTGATTTTTGTCTTTAAACCTTAACAAAGAAATCTCTGCCCTCAGCAGACGTGAAATAAATCCCTTAATAACAAAATGAAATGACGAGGAAGAAGGAACTCGTTCTTGTAGTGATGTCTGTCTCTCGGCTCCCCGACAGGAACGTCTGGCTCCACATGAAGGCATCCGGCCAATGAGAGCCATCTTCACCAGAGACGGAAACATCTTCACCACAGGCTTCACCAGGATGAGCCAGAGAGAGCTCGGACTCTGGGACCCGGTAACAAACGAATCCAAGTGTCACGAGCTGCGTTCATGTGCAAAAATGTACGAGCGCTTACTCAACACACTGTAAGCTTGATTTATAGTTTGTCCTCTCCACAGACAAACTTTGAGGAGCCGATTGCACTGCTGGAGTTGGACACAAGTAATGGAGTGTTGTTACCGTATTATGATGCTGACGCAAACATGGTCTACCTCTGTGGAAAGGTACACACGTTTATGGTTTATTGATGCTTGTAAATACACTGTATGATAGACATAGACACGTGGGCAGATCCAATGTATTTCTAGCTTTAAATTTCTCTTTGACATGTTTTTTTATTAGTGTTTTATGTGGTTGTGTGTGTGTAGGGGGACAGCAGTGTCCGTTACTTTGAGATCACAGAAGAGCCGCCGTACGTCCACTACCTCAACACCTTCAGCAGTAAGGAGCCTCAGAGAGGGATGGGCTTCATGCCGAAGAGAGGAGTGGACGTCAGCAAATGTGAGATCGCCAGGTGAGATACTGATCATGAAATGCATTACCGCAGATTAAAGAGATAAATGAGGTTTTCAGAAGAAAGTGTTTAGCTCTGACCCCTCTGTCCTTTTTCACTAGCCAGTTCTTGTCCCATTGGTTTAATGGATTTGTTAATATGTCTCTATTCAGACTAAAGGTTGATAGCATTAAAAATATTGACTTATTCCAGTCGTTGTGATAAGGAAGCGTTCTTCAGGACTTACAGTATATCACTTCACCTTAAGTTAGGAGCTGTGGAGCTTTTTTACTACTTTATTTATTATATTTATGTCACAAACGTCCGTATCTGATTAATTATCCATCTTCTAACTCTAAAGATGATCCCAGAGTGCATGAAGGGAAATAACTGATTCACAGACATGAAACAAGAGCGTCTACTGACTCATGTCTCTTCTCTTCTCAGGTTATTTAAGCTGCTTGACAAGAAGTGTGAGCCCATAACAATGACAGTTCCCAGAAAAGTAAGCTGTGTTGATTTATTGTCCATAACTAAACCCTCAGTTCTGCTCGTTCTGCACGTTCACCACCCCTTTTTATTCTCCCTGATTTTTCTCTCGTGCAGTCGGACCTCTTCCAGGACGACCTGTACCCGGACACAGCTGGGCCCGAGCCCGCCATGGAGCCTGAGGAGTGGCTAGAAGGCCGTGACGAAGATCCCATCCTGGTGTCCATGAGGGAGGGCTACGTGCCGCCCAAGAGCCGAGAGCTCAAAGTGGCAAAGAAGAACGTGCTGGACTCCAGACCCACCACCCGACGCAGCATGTCCACTTTGGAGACCAACAGTCTGCCGGTAAGGCACGCAGAGTTTCAACTGTTGTTACATGCTCACATAATGTATATGAATAAATAACCCATGTAGCTTTATATCTCTAATTTTCTTATCTTTGCAGGCTGTAATCTGTTACGCTAAAGACCATGTGTGTGTCTCTTTAACACATTTCTGTTTCTCTCTTCTGTTTGAACCTGCCCACAACTTTATTTCCCCCAAAGCTCCCTTCTTTATTTTGGTTTATTTTTCCTAGTTACTCGCTGTCCTTGACCTATTTTTCCCCTTTCTATTTTTCTTTATCCTTACATTTCCCCTCCCTGTCACTGTCTTTTTTCCTTTCCTCTTCTGTTTCCACCTTTTCCTCCCCTCCTCTCTTCTCTGCTCTCTCCTCCTCTTCTCTCCTCCTGTCCAGCCTCAGTTGCTGGAGAGGTTGTTGGAGGAGATTCAGAATCTGAAGGCCACAGTTTTGTCTCAGGAGAAGAGAATCTGTGACTTGGAGGATAAGCTTTCTCAGTACACCAACGGCACTGACTGATGTGCATAAAACGCACCTGATGAACTGGTCTATCGCTATTATAACTCAAACACACATTTCCCTCACACTTACACACTGTTGCCCTTTAAAGGTTCCATGTTGAAGAACATGAATGTGGACGATGTAAATGCAATTTAACCATCCAACGTTTGACATAATCCACATGACAGTTTTACATAAAGTTCCTTTAATGCTTTGGCTAACATAGTTTATTACATTCACACCTTTACAGCGGTTTGTAAAGAAAGAGAAGAGTGCTAAAGTTGAGTGAGGGTAGGTTAGAGGGACATGTGCAAGTTGGTGCAAGAGCAAGGTCTAAAGAAAGTCAACACTTTTTTTAATAACACTATCAGAAAAAATATACAAAAAGATGCAAAAAAAATCAAATGCTAGAAAAATATTTTGTGCCTGGAACGCAACTATTTGATTTTGCTCTTCAGAAACAAATAAACACACATGCAATACCATGAAAGATACACACCAAGAGAGCACACATCCCAACACATGCGTTTGCTCGGTCCTCAGGCAAATCACTGACCAGTTTATTTCAACACGTCTCGCTTAAAACTTTTCAAAATGTAAATAGTGGCAAAGGAAACAGGAGAGGAATTGTTGAACTTGTAGCAAAATGTGAAAAGCAAACGTTGAGTGTTCTGTAAAGGATTCTACATTAGACACATTATGACAACAATAAAAACTGTTTTTTAAAAAACTCTTCTGTCTGTTGTCGCGACAGTTCAGACATGATCTCCTGCCACCTCGAGGTGCCAGACACACCTCGACACAGTGGCCGGATGGGTTTTTCTCTATTAAAATCTGCATGTGCTAATGTGTGGGGATATAAGATGTGCTCAGATGCAAAGGAACAGCAAAGTCTCAAATCTCTGTGTTGGCTCATAAACAAGAAATACATTCACTTAACAGAAACGCTCAAATGGCATCATATCAGGCCCCCTCTGCTAATGACTGTATATAAAGATGGATGACACGTCTGCATCTGCCCTCATTGTACAAAAGTGAAGCCAAAATAGCCCGGTGACGGGCGCTGCCATCTTGCGCTGGTGACGTCATTTGGAGCCAGAGCTGCGCAGTAGACATCGGCGGGTGGAGCCGCCGTAGCCACTTCCGCTAACCAAAACACACACTTATGCTTACCGGGAAAAAACAGCAAGAATCCCACGTGTCTGCGTATTTAACAGCAGAACAGCTTCTTGTGTTGGTCTGAAGCAGACGTTCACAGATATGGAAACTTCAATGACTGTAGTGATTGTTTTAGTTACGTCTCCTCTCACTGTTCCTCCTCTACTCTGCTAATCCGGAACAGATCGGCTGCAGGAGCCGTATTTGTCAACAGAGCTGTCAATCATCCTTTTTACAGCATCAAATAACTAATTAAAACTAAACGTCACAAAAACGAATATGTAAATCAGCATGATAATAACTAACTATAATGACTGAAACCATGTTTGCGAAACATTTACTTGGCGTGTATTTTGATTTTATAGTTCGACTCATGTCCCATCTGTTAACATGGAGGAGGCGGGCTTTTATGACCTATACTGCAGCCAGTCAGCAGGGGGCGCTCCAAATTATTTGGCTTCACTTTTAGGGCGCTGTCATGTCGTCCATCTTTTATACAGTCTATTATATAAAACAGTAATAAGCCTCATTAAAGCTATGCAACCAGTGATACATGCTCATAGACAGGAGAGCAGTTAGAGAGATAAAGCTGCATTAATCATTGTAGCCACCAGGAGGCTGTTAAGGCTAGCTAAGCCTTAAAGTGCTAACATACCCGTATAAACAAACAATTCCTTACTTTACTCCATATTGTACTTTCTGCATCTGTTTTGTCACAACAAAAGGACAGCACAAAGTCTAAGACACCCACGTGTCGTTGGGCATGTAGCGTTCAGCAGACTTCTGCATAGGCCTGCACCAAAGCCCGAACATGGTCGGTGCCTGCCTTTCAGACGTGGACCGACTGAGCTGTCCTTAAATAGGTAAATTCTGCAAATTGTGTTGATAAGAACTGTAAGACTGAACCCTGAAATGCACTGTAAAACAACAATGAGCTAAAAGCTTAGCATTGTGGTTTGCCCCCGTAGGTAACCCTTTATAAATCAAACTGTCTATTTATTCAGTGTTTTTTTATAAAAGCAGCTTTGACATGGAGTCACTGGACGCCCATTTCTGTCAGTATACTGAGCCCTAATACCACTATGCTTAGACAGAGGAGAGGGGACTGTGTGACTTTGTTGGACCCAGACATAGGAGCTGATGAACTTTCCCTGAAAGTGTAGAAACAGGTGCCTACATTACCCTCCCGATCCGCCACCAGCAGCTCCATATCAGGCGAACAGCAAGATGAGGTGTACAACACCATCGTTATGTTCTCATTTCCAGCTGCAGGGTTGGTGTTCAAGGTCCCGTTGCCATTCACGAGGCGAACGTGATCGACACCCGTCCCGTCGGCTCCATCAGTCACCCGCACAAAGACCGTCCACGTCGTCAAGCTGCAGCTTTCAGAGCAGTTAGACTGCAGTCTGAGCAGCTGACACTCCGGCTGAATGAAATCTGTCACCTATGAGGAAGAAAAAGTGGATTTCGTCAGCTGAGTCAGAATTGTACCTATAAATGCTACTCTTCAATGTGAGCATTACCGGGTTAATGACTGTGAAACGCAGCACGACATAGTTTGTATCTTCGCCCCCTGGAGCCTCGGCCTCAATGGTCAGGGTGACATCAGTGCCAGAGGGGGTTTTACGAGGTGCTGAGATGGTCACGTTACCCATAGCACTCTTTCCACTTTCCAGGAATAAACTGGTTGGAAATGTTGAGGCGTAACGTTGGTTGTTAGTCGCTCGTATGGTGAAGTTTCCCCCTCTGCCATGGGCCATCACAGAGAAAGGCACAGAGAACGGTGCTCCTGGTACTAAGATGTTGTTTGAATCAGCCTAAACACAGAGGAAACCAGGTCAGAGTTATGTCTGATGTTCCTCTGACACAGTGACAGTCAGAAGGTTACTCACAGTAATAGTCAGATTGGAGGATCTGAACTTGATTCGTGATTGTCTTTGGAAGACTTTTGAAGCTCCGGAGGTAAAACTTTTATCTTCCCCCTTCACCCGAACCCCAAACTCCACTGACGGCATCCTGTCCACATGAACTAAGAAGTTTCCACTCCCCTGCGGCTCCACGACTCCTGTTACCTCCTCTGAACCAGATGATTCGACCAGAGCGACTTCTGTCACTGTGGCGGTGTCGCTCCCCGACAGAGACACCAACAAGCTACCGTTGACACCTTCAGAGGAAAATACATAGTCTGACTTGACGATAACATAAGAATATCATCAGCATATAGCATTGTTTCAGTTGCCTTTACCTGTTCTTGGACGAGCGTCAAGACCATCAAATCCTTCGAACGGGCCCTGCAACTCCTCCACAAATTCAAACAGGAAGTCAATGGGACTCTGACCTGCAAGTGAAAGACGGTAAATGCACATGCCACACGTCCTTTCCTTCTTGTGTTGTAAGTTTATAGCTGTAGAAAATGCTACAGACAATGTTGGGGGTAACGCGTTACAAAGTTATCCGTACCCAGAATTGTTTTTTGATGTAGCAACAAACGTACATGTTACTTTTGCAAGTAATCCGTTATTTTGTTACTTTGTGTAAAAAGTAATCCGTGACTTTTCCTTTTGTCACCACAAAAAAATAAAATCCCCAAAGCACTGTTTCTGTTTCTCTCCTACTTCTTAGCAGATAGCTGCGTACCAGCGGAAGATAAACCAACAGTTGTGTCAGTGCGCATGCGTTGCTAACTAGTTCAACTAGCGAGATGGCAGCAAGGACAGCGTTTACTTCATGTAGTTTTGGATGAAAGGGACAAGAACAACATCACGGTGAAATGTAAGCTGTGCCTGGAGGGTAAGAGCACACAGCTCCGCAATACTGGTGTGGCGACAAAGAGCACATGTTGTATTGTTGTCACTGAAACAGCTGTGCCTAAAACTGTATGCCTCTGCCCAGTTCACTGTCAGATTGTTAGCATAATAAAAAACTGTAAAGGTTATATTGTGTCTGTCATTACAGATTATGGGCTGTAAACGAGGCTCTGCAATGACAGTAGAGTCAATACATTCAAAGGTAGACGTACAGTAGGCTACACGCCGTCCTGACGATATAACCAACATGTGTAACGAGTCGCTTATGGGGTTTTGGTGACGCTAAAGTAATCGTACACTTTACCTTTCTCAGGAGGTAAGGCAGAAACGTAAGGAGTTACTTTTAAAAGTAACGTTACCAAACACTGGCAACAGAGAACACTGACATGCTGCTATTCTACACAGCCAGGTATTAGCTCATTAGTCAGGCTGATGCAGACGTCAAACCAATGGAAAACCAAAAACGGTCCAAATATCTTGAGTTGAGATTCTTTAGTAATCAATAATCGACAAAATGAATGATTTCACCAAAATAATTGATTTCACTCGACTTTTAGCTTTCACATGTTTTTAAAAAAATGATGGAAGAAGCCACGCTAGCAGGTCTGTGATTCCATCTAAATGTCAGCCTGCTAACATGCTAGTAACTAGTTAGCCTGTGTTGTTACTGAAGCCACTTGTTTTTGTCTACTCCCTTCCTGTGATGTTATAAGCCTTGCTTTGAGTGTCTCTTTTCTTTAAGGCCAGTGAAATTTTCTTTAAAGACTCTTCAACTGATGGTATTTCGAAGAGAATCCTCTTGGTTATTTTGGCTTCCATACAGCCGTAACTATAAGTGTGATCACAAGTGGGGTATCCTGCTATCCTGGTACTTTCCTGCTCACGAGCAACACATGAGAGAGGGAAAGGCACGCTCACAGATCCAAAGCAAAACAAAGATATTTTGGACAAAAAGTGATGAATGTTGACACTTGTAACTGAAGATAAATAATTAGACATGTAATTAACAAATAAATATTTTCATTGTGATCAAATTCAATGTAAGAGGGGCTCTCACCTAACACCTTGACAGTGTAGGGATTAGTTGACACCATTCTTATTTCCCATAATCCAACTAGTTTTTGCAGCCGCAGAGCCTGGAAGTTTCCCGCTGACCGGGAGGACGTAATCAATGATCCTGTTGTGTCCGTGCTGGCCTGAGATTCACCTTCAAACAGAAAGACAATAAAAACACGTGTATGAAGGAAGGTTTAAAAAAGTATTGAACAAAAGCAAATAACTGCAAACAAATACTTGAATGCACGATTGGTTGCTTTATTACCCCCTCTTTGTTGATTCCTGTTGTAAACAAAAGCTTCTGTTGGCTCCTTTTTCCAGCCATCTTTTTCACTTTGCAAAAATGCAAGAAATTCTAAAATCGATTTCTCAGTGAACAAATAATAATATTTGCTTTTTATTGATCAAAGCAACCCCATTGATATAAATGTATCCATCCATCCATCATCTATACCGCTTATCCTGTTCAGGGCCTCGGGGGTGGAGCCAATCAAAGCTGTCATTGGGCGACAGGCGGGACAGACCGCCTGTCAATCACTGGGCTGACACATAGAGACAGACAACCTTTCATGCTCACACTCACACCTACGGGCAATTTAAGAGTCATCAATTAACCTGTTGAGCATGTCTTTGTACTGTGGGAGGAAGCCGGAGTACCCACGACAACGTGACACTCCACTCAGAAAGGCCCCCTACGTCCCAACCGGGACTCGAACTAGGAAACTTCTAGCTGTAAGGTGACAGCGCTAACCACTGCACCACCGTGCGGCCGGAGTTGAATTTCTTTCAGTCCAAAATGTAAAAGTTACAAAACTTGTAAGAAAAGTATAAATGTGTTGCAGGGGAAAGTAAAGATTGCAAATGTTCTGCAAACATATTGTGATGACTCAACATTAAGGTCATGATGTACTGATGCTTTAGTAAAACAAACCATGCCTGAGCTGTGGTGTTCATAAAGAGAAAAGAGTTGGTGTTACCTGTGGGGTTGGTGACAGTGAAGGTGACGGAGCGGCCGGTGATGTAAACTGTCAGGTTTATTATCGTCTCATCTACTATAAAAGAGAACACGTCCTCCTTCCCCGGGCTCCGGGCTGCCTGCAGCAGTGTCACCTGGAAGATTTCATTAAAGCGATGACACAGCTGAAATCTTTGACCTCGCATAACTAACAAGAAGTAACATGTCTGTGATATTACCAGCGAGGAGTTCAAAGTGTCTGTGAGGATGCTGACGGCCGCTGGGAGCTCACTATTTGTGACTTCAACAGACAGACCTCCTGAAGCCTGAGCCAGCTCTATGTACAGCTCAGCGTCTGCTTCTGCTATCCTGCTGTGCTGCTGCTGCCTGCCATCGCTGCGTCTCCTACGATTGGTCAATACTGAGTCAGAAATCATGAAGTTCACCTGGACAGAAAGAAGTGGATTAAAAACTATATTATACCTGTTTTAACCCTTATTGTGAATGAAAGGTACCAACTAAAGATCATTTGTTTGTTTTTTTGTCTTAAAAATACAGAAAATTATTAAGAAATTATCAAAACTGTAGTCGTCTCTTTTTGTGTCAATCAACTAGTGTCTTCAATGCTCTATAATGTTCCCACAATGTGACTTCTCGTCAGGCTCAGAGAAGTAAAACAGACTCAGATTTGTGTTACTGAAATAACCTAAATAGTCGGTATGGAGTTGAAGGAGCAGTTCGCCCCTAGAAAAAGCCACAGTCAAAGCTGGTGTTCTCTGTAATCGATAGAGGCAATTACATTTGAAATTGGCACCATAGCTGTGGAGAAAGTTGTACAAACAGCTCGTGGTTTCGCCCATTCTACATTCCTACAACACCCAGCGTGCATTGCGCCCCTCCCTCTGAAAGGATCGGCCCAGCGAGAGACGCTGGAGTGAAATACTACCGTTTTCCAGTCAAGGACATTGATCGCTGCAGGCAATGGCTCAGAGCGGGACAGAATCAGAAGTACAACGAGAATATATGGATGGTCTACAAAATATGTTGTTTAGAAAGCTTCCTGGTCTCCACCAGATGACGCGTTTCATGTAGTACGTAGGAGGTTTTCCAGGGCCCATTGTAGAAGCAAATCCAAAAGTTTCATTTGCTGTTTAGCTGAATCTTGTAGGCGGGACCTATGCTGAAAGATGTATGACACGTCTCAGTGGATGTTGCCAAGCTGTCACCCCGATCGAGACTGGCCAATAGAGACGAGTCTCTAAGCCTCGGTCCCGCCCACGAGACTCAGCTCAACAGCAAGCAAAACGTTGATACATGGATTGCATTGATACATTTCTAACATTTTTTTATTTGAAATAAAACATTTATTTTATTTTTTTTAATTTTTTTTATTGCAGTGTCGACAGTTTTGCTCGTTTGATTGCATGATAAAGAAAAAATAAACTCCATGACTCAAAGAAAGGATGAGATTTTTAGTTGAAACCACCACTTCATGTACAGGACAAAATCAGCAAAGAGAGAAGAGGTTCAGCTTTGTCCACAGGGGGCGCCAAAATCAACACAAACTGAAACTTCCTCACAGCAGCTTTAAGCAAGATTTCCAGTCTCTCCCTCTGCTCTGTCATTGCCACCGCTGCCCTGCACCAGTACAGTGCTCTTACTTTCAGCACCACCACCACCCCAGCTTCCACCTGCAGGCCGTGACTAGGAGGGGTTTCAGATATTATCTCCTCAAATTTCTGTATGTAAAATAAATCTGCGAGGAGTGATGTTGCAATAAACATTTCAAACAAATCTAAACGGGCACATTAGATGAGACACTCACCACAGAGTGTGTCCGCTCTATGAGTGCGATCACTGAGCTCCTCAGCTGTTTGTCTTTAGCCGGAGCATCAGTAAAGAGGAAGATCTCAGAATTTGATGGAGCTCCTCTTAAAGCCAGCTGAGAACAAGAGAGAATGCAACATCAAGGATAGTTTCAACTGTTTACTCCTTAACAAGCTCTATGTGTCCGATTGTTATGTAGTTAACATCACTGCACCTGAAGTCCTGAAAGACTCAATTCCTCCTGATCTCCTCCGCCGGTTGTAGATAGTGAGCTTAGAATACTCTTGAGGACTTTGGGGTTTGTAGTTTTTATGAAAGGCCCAAATTCTGGATTTCATGAAGAGACACGAAAAAGATATACAGCATATATTTTTATTCAGTGTATTGTTCTTGATCATCAGATCAGGGTGACACATAAAGATCTGCTGACTTAATATTTTGGAACCATTTCAAACACCAAGACGAATCTTGTTCTTGAAACGAATAATAAGGAACAGGCGTCTTTTAAAAAGCAAAGAGATGGAGATGTGACAGATTCATAGCGTCTTTAAGGTCCTACCTGGATCATTGAAAGGCACCAGAACGAACGCTGCAGGCTCGTTCTCTGTTCCCACTTCACTGTCGATAATAGAGGAAACGACGTTCCTCACTGCTTCTATGTCGTCGCTCATGCTTTTCGTGGTGTCGATGATGAAGCAAAGATCTTTACTGGAGCCTTTGGAGAGTCCCACCATCCTGAGGGTAGCAGAGAGGTAAATAACTTGAGGGATGAACACTCCTTGTCTCTGCCTCCCAACAGTACATAACTGAAACATGCATGATGGGTTTCATACTGTAGGAAGGGTCGGTCACCGGCAGCCGCTCGGATCTCCTCTAGCAGCTCACTGGATGCAGCGATGGCCATGTTAGCTGCAGCCGTGTGGAGGTGTCCGTGGTTGGAGCCAAAAGTGTCCTTGTTGATTCCGCCTTTAGGATCGATGGTGCTCGTTTGGTCGACTCCTCCTCCATGGCTGCATTTTCCTTTGCAACAAATAGCAGGACAGAAAGATGAGAAGTATTTGAATGATGAATATTTGCTGATAATATTTATTATTTCTAGACCATTGTGATCTATTCGTGAAAGTTTTGTTGAAAGTTTTTCATCTTCTTAAAGAGGGGGTATTATGCTGTTTCACATTTTAAGACATGTATATAATGTTACAGTGTTGGATGTCCAGACTAAATGTGGGTGAAGTTTCAAATCTGTAGGTAAAAGTATGTTGGAGTAATCCCCAGGCTTCTCAGCTCACTCTGCAGGCTGCTGTGAAAGCCAGGTTTCACACTGTTATTTCTACATGCTGCACTTTGTGACGTCACAAAGTGCAGCTGACCAATCAGAAGAAAGTAGGCTTGTAGGGGCGTGGTATCTTAAAGGGACAGAGCTGACTGAGTCGTTTCAGGCAGAGGCTGTATGAGGGCCTGCGCAGAGCACCAGTGTGAGGAGTTTTTTTTTTACTGTAAATTATGCTAAGCTACACCACAGGTATCACAGAGTGAAATATGAAGCTTGTAATTAGCATAACACCCCCCTTTTTAATGTTTGAAAACCATGAACGCACTACTATGATGACGTGTCCATGAATAAATACACTCAAGCTGAAAATGTCAGATAAAGGATTACCCATGATTGATTAACACTCCCGACTGCACTTGGAATGCAAATCAGAAATGTTGTGAACGCGACTGAATTTGAGCTTCAATAAAATCCTACCTTACAGTTGGAACCTCAGGTAATCACAGTAACAGTGTCATAAAGGTTCTGCAGCACTGGTGTCTGAATGGATCATTACCTGCTGGTTTGGTTGAGCTTAAAGGCACAACACCAAAGTACCCAGAGGTCAGGATCTGCTCCTCTATGATGTCCTCCAGGATGTTGTTCCTGCAGTCGTCTCCGTCACAGCTGCGACACGTCGCCCTGCTCTCATCTGTGGAAGTGGAACAGATTTAATATGTTTTCTTCCGGAGAATGAAATTATCTTCCAAACAGCATTCCTCATCAGGGTTACCCTCTGTTTGTTACCACACAGACAGACATCTAATCATCTCTTTACCTGCTATGTTCCCGATGCTGGTGTCTGATCGGAGCAGATTGGAGTTTGGGAATTTGTTCCCCAGCTCCACCCAGTTACTGTGACTGTAGAAGTCCTAACAGAAAAATAAAAGAACATAAACTTTAATAATCCATCCTTAAAATAGTTAAAGACAACATTAGAAAGGCTTTTAAAGATAGTGATAAATACCTGTAAAGGATGGAAAATCTCTCCCAGTTGCTGCCTCGCTGCCTCATAGTTTTCCTGCTCGTTGCTGGCTTTGATCGCCTCGATCCCCGCTGTGATGATGCTCCGTCCTTCTACAAACATTTCTTCATCAAAGTGGAAGCTTGCATTAAGAGCATGACGGAGGTCCACCCTTACATTCCTCAGGATGATGAATGTGATGGCTTGCCGGAAATCCTTGGAGGATTTCGGTGCACCGCAGGCTACAGCAACGCTCTCTGCAGTGAAAGGCTCGGCCTACACACGCACAGGGTCATATTTTACCAACAATACTGAAAGACTTGCACCCATTAATGGTATTATAGAGGGGAATTCTTACAGGGAGGAAGAAGTCTGCCCCCTCTGCTTTGGCCAGATCTCGGCACACCTGCACTGTGACATTTAAAATGGCTCTCTCTGTGATTTCCAGGTGATTCAGGGCGTCTCCAGGTAAAATCGCAAAGCCCTGAGCTCCAGTGTGCAGGAGCACGAGACACAGCGCTGCCAACACCAGAGACATGACTCCTCAATCTGTACAAGTGTTTGAGGAAGACATTTATGTTAGTCCAGTTTTTACACAGTACTTACTGGTCCTATAATCTCTACTTACAGATATATAGAAATAGATGTATATAGAAATGAAGAATCTGTAGGCAGGGATGTGGATTTTACTTATGGCAAGTCTGGTTTCTTTTTGTGGTACGCTTGTAGTCCGAGTAATATTGACCAATCCTGTATCAGCAGGCCGCAGCGTATGCAGGAAAAACAGTCTGTGTGGAGAGCAAAAGCAGGCTGAACGTAATCCAGCGTAATGACATCCCGGCTCCCATCAGCGTCATCTGACAACGATTTACCTTCTTGTAAATCTCTATAAACAGACATCTGCATGCTAACAGCTACAGTCACAGAGGCCGTTCAGCGTTTAGGCTTCCTGACTTTCTCAAATGCATCAGAAATGATCGATCCGACGGGAATTTTAAAAGTAGTTTTCTTCTCCTGTTGAGGACAGACCTGACAAAGCTTCATTTGTACATTTTACAAATCTGCATCATGATGTTGTTCTTCCAGCGAACTTAAGACCTGTTAATTAAAGTATATTACAAGAAAATATGTTTCTTTTTTAGGTTCATACCGCTGTTGTTTCACAGTATTTACAGTGAAACTGAGACTCACCAGAAACCAGATGAACGGGCGCTCCTCCGGGAGATTTAATGCAGCATTTATTTTGATCTGAACACACGGTCGCTTCTCAAGTTGTTAACTGGAATGTAAACAACGTAGCATGCGGAAAAGGAAGTCTTGGCTAGAAGTCGTTTATCACTAATCGCTGGCTAAACCGGACACGCCCAACATGTTCACTGTTGTCCCCACAGTCTATGACGTCTCAGAGGATAGCCGAATGAACAGATGAGACTCTCAAACTCTGGTCATAAAGCATTTTCTGTTACACTAAAATACCTGTAAACAGAATAAATCTGTTTAAACCTTAAGTGCAATAACTGCAACAATAAGCTCACACCTCATTACAACAACACACAGTACACACAGCCTCCCCACATGGCTCCAGCACGAGAACTGCTTCTATCCAGACTTTCTCCTTCTTACATGAGAATGTATTTTTATGTTTGCCACTTACGGGCTGTAAAACATACATTATTGTCGAGGACACTTTAGTTAATGTTCAGCATAATGTGAAAGCAATCTAATCTATATCTTTCAAGCATTACTTAAAGTCATGTTCAAAGTGTACTGTACCTTTCGTCTTGATGCTGTCGCCTGCACTTTGTCATAATTGTGGCAACAGCAGCTTTAGAGGGCGGCACAGCCTGGGCGGGGTCAGGCAGGACGAGTTTGTCCTGAAAAAAAAAAGTAGTCATTTGGCTAAAATGTCTTTATATGAATTCTGATGACTCATTTAGTTTTTTCTGTTAAACTTGTGATGAGCCTTGACTGTAAGTTAGACCCGGCAAAGTCTGACACGTGTACTCTGCATGTCCTGTGTGGGTGCAAGACCAAAACCTGCTGGTCGTTGGTACGTGTTTTGAAAGACTACATTCTTCCTAACAAAAAGAAATCTGATTAGCAAGAGATATTACAAAACACAGTCACGTGACTGAAAGCAGACACTGCAGACAGGGACTGGACGGACGCTGATTGTAGAAGCAAACCAAGAAGCTTGTGTTGTCCTTAATAATCAGACTGACAGCGCCTGATACTTATGACACATTCAGTAGCAATGTGATACATTAGCTTGCTTGTCGTCACACTGGTTGTTCAGTCTTCCATTCAACTGCCTTCACTGTGTTTTCAGCATCAACATTACAGTGCTGTTAGAGGTCATCTGCAGTAACTATGATAGCAGGATGGTTAGCTTAGCAGCTAGGGAAATAAAAGTTATATGACAAAATAAAAGTTAGTTTCTAAACGCTTATTAAAGGTTCTATTCGTATAAATAAAAAATATTGTGACTGTTGTTGCACAACTTCTTTCATCTGTTGCCACCTGTCTGACCTGTTTATCTTTAATGATGTTTGTTGTGTGCATGAGTAACCAAACTGGTTTATAACTGATTGAGAAAATATTTCATCATCACAAACTCTGTGCTCAGTGGAGGTGATATAAGGAAGTGCATGATTTGAGTGCCATGGTCCTGCCTGTGAGTGAGGAGGGGCGAGGGACATGTAAGGAGAGTCAGAGAAGCTCCTTCTTCCTCCACTAGAGGGCACTGCATTGATATCACACCCAGAAGGTTCAATAAAGGAGTCTTTTTTTGCTCTCTACTAATCACCAAAGTTTAGCTCAGAGATGGAAAGACGCAGATAAAACATGGCCCTGTGTCCCCTCCCCCTTATCATAGATCCATTTGCAGGTAAATTAGGGGAAGAATGCACAAGAAATACCTGTCGACATGGAACAAGGTCAAAGACTATGACCCCGTTTACATTAATGGGACAGATTTATGTGTGTTTACTCCGTTTCTCTCTGAGCGTATGCTTGCAGTAAATGATTTATGGAGGGAGGAGAAAAGGGCGAAGGGTAGAGGAGCAGCAGGAGTTAAGAGAGAACAATTTACATGACCCGGTCTTTTCATTAGTTCTCCTTTATTGCGTTTTTTTTTTAACTTTTATATAGTTTTCTGAACAAACTGAAGAATGAACATCTGTCAACTAATCCGGACTGGCCAGTAAGGTAACGAGGCAGGAGTTTTTAGAACATAGGGCTCAGATGTTACTGAGGAAATCCCAGCAGATCTTCACAGAGGAATCACTGGATCTTTGGAACAATAATCTGTACCAATGGCATCTCTTGTATGGGATTATGTGTTCTGCCTGCTCCCCTCCCTGCTCCTCCTGCTGCTGTCTCAGGCTCTGTGCTGGCCCAGGGTACACTGTTGGACACGACTGGCTGTCAGGGCTGCAGCCTGGAGACTCTGGGTCATAATTTGCCTGATCCTGGAGCTGCCACTCGACAGGAATACAACAAAATGGACCAAAGAGGCCGGATCAGCAGGGACGGATATTTTGTCAGGGTCAGGTCAGGCCTCAGACGGTCCCAGACTCATCTGTAAACCAACTGCGTTGGCCAAATATCTGCTCCGTCACTGCGGCTCTCTGGCCAGGCCGACACTGGCCTCGTGGCCCAGAGGAGACCCCCATCTCCAGACTCTGTCCAGCCAGCTGTGGGGACCACACGGAGACACGTTACAGTTCACTAGAGACCACCTGTTGTTGAAGGATGGGGGGATTGTTGCTCTGGACTGGGCGGTGGGAACCAGACTGGCAGAGAGGAGGAGGTGGGAGGGGAGGAAGGAGCACCAACCAGGGGGGAAGATGCTGGGCTGCTTTACTGCGACGCCTCCCGTCCTCCTCCTCATCCCTCAATTCTGGGGAGGGATGACCCCCCACCTAAAGGTGCTGTGCCATCAGGCCATTCGTCAGGGCTTCTATGTGGTGGTGTTTCACCCTCGAGGCACTGCGGGGTGCCCGCTGACCACAGCACGACTCACTGAGTTTGGAGACCCGGCTGATCTCGAGCAGGTATTTTATATAATTTACACCAGATTAACCAGATTTGCTTCGGGATGAGTTCACTAATTACCCTTTTTTTGATGTTGGTGCAAGATTTAATTTATTGTGACCATTTTAATCATGTGCAGAAACAATCAGTTGATTTATTGGACAGAAAATTTAAAGTAAGAGTTTTTGATTAATTATTTTAGGTCATTTAATTTGTAAAAATGTCAAATATCTAATGGACAAACCCCACTTTTTCCAAACATGAGGATTTGCTGTTTTTTCAGTTTTTGATGATAAATAAGTTTGCTTGACAAAATAGGAAACTTGGATGCAAATTTTTGCCAAATTTAGTTTCGGCAAAAAAAAAAAAAATCAACAGATTTACTGATAATTAAATAATATAAGATTTCTTGATACAAAAATAATAGCCTACAGCAATGCTAACAAATGTGTGAGGCTGTATTGTAGCACAGTGTTGTTGAACGAAATGCTTTAAAAGTTAGCATGCTAAAAAAACATTAAAAAAGTTAGCATGCTAAAAAAAAAAACTTTAAAAAAGTTAGCATGCTAAAAAAACATTTAAAAAGTTGGCATGCTAAAAAAAAACTTTTAAAAAGTGAACATGCTAAAAAAACATTTAAAAAGTTAGCATGCTAAAAAAATTATCATGCTAACATTCTCACAGTGACAAGTAGTGTCATTTACACAGCTTTTAGCATGCTAGTATTAACTTTTTATTGCTAAAAACAAGTTGGCCTACAGCTGAAGTGGATGCAAATGTCAACAGTTTTGTAAGCATTTGTTCATGAAATAAAGAACTGGAGAAATTTGACCGCATTGTGGCACTAAGCTGAGAAGTTGTGGGGTAGAATTAGGATTCCTCCTCTAGGGAACATGACAGTTATAACATAATTTCATTGCATATATTCAGGACCAAATTAATGGGCCAACTGACTAATATTTCCACCCTCAGAGCTAGTCCCTTAGCTTGACTAAAATGGAAATGTACCTGGCAGTGAGGATACCGATGTCTTCCTATTTCAGGCAGTAGCTTATGTCCACAGCAGCCACCCGTCCTCTGCGCTGTTTGCAGTGAGCGAGGGTTCAGGCTCGGGGGTTCTTCTTTCCTACTTGGGGGAGAGTGGATCAAGTTGTTCCCTGACCGCGGCCGCAGCCATCTCACCTGTTCTCCTGGGCCAGCAGTGGTTTGAAACGGCCGTGCCTCCTATTTACCGCTGGGGGGCTTTGTTCAAAAGAAAAATGCAGCTCAGAAGGTGAGAGACAAACATGGAAACAAAAGTGGTCACAGTTTTTAAATATGAAGGCAATTCACCCTATTCACACAGCGGCCATTTTGCTCTGTTTCCACACACTCTTTTGGAGGGAAACTTAAATGCTGTTATCATGTCGGACTGCTATGTCCTTTAAACGCAGGAAACTGATCCTTCCTGATTGATCAGAAACTAAAAGGACCATAGAGTGATAATCCAGAGCAACATTGAGATTCGAAGGGTTAACATATTTAGAAACGTCTAAGTTACTATTATACAGCTAGCATTAGCATATAACCACTTTATAGCTAACATTATTGTTTGCTACTGTTACATGACAGTTTTACTTCCAGGCTTGAAAAATGATTTCAAAATCAGTTGTGATGTTGAAGAATGAACTTACGCCTCTTTGTTGTATCCTGTAAAACATTTATAGGTAATGCTAGCTAGGAAGCGGTTGAATGTTAACGTTAGCTGTCGCCTTACAGTCGCTAATGGGTTATCAAATATGTTGTTTTAATTTAAAATATGGCACAATGTCACTTCAGATTTTCACTTGTTGGCTTTTAGCTGCTGATCAATCAAGTAGTGATGACAGTTAATAATGTTCATCCAATTCATTATGTTCATACCATGGCAGTACGACATACAGCATTTGAGCTTCCCACTCTGAGCGGGACATCAGAGCAAAATGGCCGACGTGAATATGTTCAATGGGGTCAGAATTCTAAACAAATGTTTACTCTCCACGTGATTCTGTCATCAGATATGCAGGTTCCTTCAGAGGGCTGCTGGATGTGGATCAGGCCCTCAGCTGCTCCTCCCTCAGAGACTTTGAGGAAACTCTCTCCTGCTCCTCAGCCCAGCTTCAGCAGACGGCCTCCAGTCCTCCGGTATTCTCTCCAAGTTCTGGACTCAGCTCAGGATCTTCCTCCCTGCGTGGTCTGTCCCCCTCGGTGGCCTGGGCGCTGGGTGAAAGAGCTTACCCCCCCAAGGACTGGGACAGCTACTGGGAGAGGAACGAGCCGCTGAGAGATGCAGACGAGGTCGCAGTCCCAGTGCTCTGTATCTGCAGCCGGGACGACCCACTCCTCCCACCGGCCTCCTCATTGCCCCTTCCTCTTTTCCAGAGCAATCCTTACTTCCTGCTGGCGCTGACAGACGGAGGAGGACACTGCGGGTTCACTCTGCAGGGCCGAGATGAGGTGCAGGGAGGGAGGAGTGGATACAATGAGGCGGAGGACGACAACTGGAGTCATAACGCGGTTCTGGAGTTCTTCAGAGTGGTGGCGGATTTCCTGAAAAGGGAGGAAAGGGAAAGTGGAATCTACATGAGTCCGCCAGATTATAGTCAGGCTGTGCAGTGGAGCAGGAGCAGCAATATGGCTCCCACTCGACGGAGGAGAGCCACTGTGGTGCGGAGACAAAGGCTGCAGGCACCTGAGGAGAGCACATTGGAGGCAGAGGAGGAGAGCTTCACCTGGAAGAGGTCGTACACACGCTGAGGAGGAGACGATGAAGGAGGAGAACTCAAGGGACAAATTAATATCTTTGGACAGTATTTTTACTTTTCTTTGCTAGTTACATCTCAAGCTGGAATTTTAAGATAAAAGGACAAACAACTACAACGGCAATGTATCTGCTGGCTGCTTTAAAGAGGGGGTATTATGCTGTTTCACATTTTAAGACGTATATAATTTTACAGTGTTGGATGTCCAGATTAAACGTGTTTCAAATCTGTAGGTAAAAGTATGTTGGAGTAATCCCCAGGCTTCTCAGCTCAGTCTGCAGGCTGCTGTGAACACCAGGTTTCACACTGTTTTTTCTACACGCTGCACTTTGTGACGTCACAAAGTGCAGCCTCGGCAGGCTTCAGAGAGCTGGCCAATCAGAAGAAAGTGGGCTTGTAGAGGCGGGGTTTCTTAAAGGGACAGAGCTGACTGCGTCGTTTCAGGCAGAGGTTGTAAGAGGGCCTGCACAGAGCGAAAAATGTGTTTGTTTAAACTGTAAATTATGCTAAGCTTCACTATCAGTGAAATATGAAGCTTAAATTAGCAAAATACAGATTCAAAACAATCAGACATGTATTATAAACAGTACAGAGAAATTTAAAAAAAACACTGTGGGACAAAGAAATATTAAAATTACTTTATTACAGATGATTCTTTATCCAGTAGCCCTCTTCCAACAAAAAATAGTAATTACAAACAAAATATTACATTTATCCCCTAAACTTTGTTTCTGAATTTCTTTTATACATTTTAAATCACTTTGTCATCTGTAAGGAATAGTTTTTTTCTCTTCTGCTATGCGACATTCAGCTTTTTGCACAATCTATACAATTTAATACAGTTTAATACAGGTCTCTGGACTACGGAGAATAAAACAGCAAGATCCACCAAATGACAGGAGAGATAAAGGGAATACTGATAAACAGACTGTACAGAGACGTAACCCTGCCTCCCGCCTACTTTCAGCCAATGGCAGAGGGGGGTCACAGTAGACTCTTTGATCTGGTCAATCACTTGTGCAATCAGTGCAACTGATCCAGTTCAGAGTGACCAAGGTCCAAAGCTAGACTCTGCCCCGACTGCCTGCGAAACACCTGGGAGTTCTAGTAAACACAAGAAGGTTTTAAAACATCTGCCACTGGTTTGGCCCTCTGCAGACATCATGTGGAACTTAAAAAGACCCTTTCTGGCATTAAAGGAAATAAAATACAACAGAACTGGGAGAGAAGGTTGATAAAACATGTTCGGTACAATAACAAAGAGAGAAGTGGAACCACCACATTCTGTTTTTCTTTTCTGTCTTCAGGACTGAGCCGAGAAAAGCAGCAGAGTTTTAAGTTCTGAGTGCATGGTGGTGAGATTCATAAAGGCAAATACTTAAGTGCAGTGTGAAAATGTTTTGTGTAAAACCACAACAGAAGAGGGCCGTTCAAGAATCAGAAATAAAACGTCCAAATACTATCAGTGGACCCCACAACACCTACGAGTAACCCTTTGTAGATATCTAACATCAGATATATTTTCACTGTCTTGTGCAAGAATTTGATTTCCTGTTGTGGAGTACGCTAAATATTTACGCAGCCAAATATTTTTCTTTTTTTTTTAAGACAATCTTTCTTTTTCTGTTATTACAACCTTGAATTGAGGCCTGAAAGTCTTCTAAAAACCATGAAAAACCTAAGTAGACACGTTCTATTGGGTATCATCATAGTGTCAGTAAAACATAGCCAGTGCTAAAACAAAGGCTACACCTAACTACATCTCAAATCATGTGCAAAATCATCCTCATTCAGCATTAAACAAAACGGTGCCATTACTCAAGGCGATCCGACCTAAGGTGTGTTGTTAGCGTTCACAACAGAACATCTGTAACACGTTTGTGAACTCGCAGCTGCAAGGAAGACAGTGAAACCGGCGGCCGGAAATCGAACGTTCATGTGAACACCGCTGGTCTAAAACCGTGTCACTGTGTCCGCATCACTACATGTTCATTTGTCTCTGATTTGTCGATTAGATTTCCATATTTTCAAATTCAAAATATACAATATTAACAGGTTTCTGTACATTCCACCTCTGAGACTCGTATAATGCATAATCTCTGCATTTCACAATAAGACTTCCTTTAACTCTACTTCTCTATAATCCTTCTTTTTTAATAGATTTATATAATAATACATATATATATTTTCTTCTTTTCTAAAGAGCTCTTCCCACATAGATCAGGGAGGAGGTGACGACCACACCGGGCTCAGGAGGGGAGGAAACGGAGGCGGAGGGGAGGGGGAGATCGGTGGTCAGAACGTGACAAGGGGGGTCACCGGGGGTGAGACAGAGCGGGGTGTCAGACAGGGGAAGGTTGCAGGGGCATGGCAGCGGAGATCACAGCATCACCGCCCATCCACTGACACATTCAGCTGTCACCCACCAGCAAGAGGGCGGGAGGCTACTCGTTTGTTCACACGCCCCTCGAAACACAATATTTGTGTGCAGCTGAGATCGATGTTGAGTGTTTCTCATTTACAGCCAACTCAGCTAAAAATGCTAAGTGCGCTATTTTCCAATTTTCACAAAATGCACCGTCTTACATGCATTCATCATCCAAGTGTGCAAAGGTACACTGTGCGCCTGGGGAACTCTTCCACTTTCCTATGTATGTGTGTGTGTTTGTGTGTGTAAATGTGTCTTATTAACATTGGGCATGTGGCTGAAGGCCTGCACCGAAGTTGCTTACCACCCTGCTGTGATGACGCTCTACATGAGTGTTCTGGAGGTAGGCTGACGGCCGGGTTCAGGTTGTCAGAGAAGGTTTTTTTTACTCACTTTCACAAACGCACACATTGCCAAATTAGACCAAGACATGTGACAAAGGACCTGTTGAAAAGCCATCCCTATCTCGAGGACTTTTAAGGCTAAAGTTTCCCTCTGGTGTGAGTGAAAGGCAGAGGTCTGTGGAAACCCAAAAGCCGAGCCAACGAGGCTGAGCATTTTCTCCTCCTATCCTGCAACATCTGCATCTACTTGGCCACAAAGTATCAACTGAACTAACATCTCTGGCACAATCTCATTAAATGTTGGCATGGAAAATTATAATGACAAACTGCACCTTAACCGTTGGCAACAACCAGCAACGTGTTGTATGTTTTTTTTGTTTCAAACAAAACAATCGCAGAGTTTAGATTTCCTCTCTACCGGAGGATTAGCTTCTCCATAAAGTCGTTTAGCCTGGAATGAAAAGCTTCAAGCTATCCATGATCCACCTCAACCGTCTCCCTGTGCTGCGACTCTAAAGTCACAGACACCCTCCTCTATTCACTTACCACAACCTTCTTTCTCCTATGTCCCTTCTCCACCTGTCTAACGTGTTCTGCTCCTGAAACATCCGACCCTTTAAATCACCTCCTTTTCTGTAACATTGCACATAAACAATAATCTCATTAAACTCTCCATCATCAGCTGTCTGTGCCTCTTCAGCTCTGAGGAATTCGCAAAAGGACGAATATTTAAATGTCTTTCTAAAAATAGAAATTTTCCCATAATGCACCTTACTGTGCTACCGCAACATCTGAAAGCATCAGATTCAGCCCACATATGTTTAAAATAGCACACTGCAAACAACAACCTCCATCGTAGTTAATATGAACATACTACCCTGGGTCTATGGCAACAGAGACTAACATGGCAAATACAAACACAGAAAATAACACTGCAGGCTACAGTAAATATGACACTATTGCACTGTGGCATACTGTATATGGCTGTCAGCCATCTTGGATTAGTCTCCACACTTTGGGTTTCCACAGACCGCTGCGAGCACTGATGGAGGAGAGAGGAACTGAGCTGAGGTGAAGCCTGTCGCAATACTGTTCTGTGTGTGTGAGACACTGTGGGAACCAACAACAAGTGTGTGTGAGGCATGTGTGGTGCATGCATGATGTGTGTCAGTGTGTCAATTTCACTTTAAGACAATTATTTTGTGTGTGTGTGTGTGTGTGTGTGTGTGTGTGTGTGTGTGTGTGTGCGTTTTAAGTGTAAGACAGGTGGGATCCGTTGGAGATCTGAGAGGTGATGCTGGCGCTCCTGCTCATGCCCTGTTCATTCCTCCCCCCTGATGACGTCCTCCTCATAGCCTGTGGGCTGTTCCTCACCCCTCCTGCGCCTCCCCCGCTCCCCCTCTGACCCCCTCCTCCGGGGTGGTGGAGGCTCCAGGGCGGCGGGCCCCCAGCAAGCATGGGGTGACCCCAGGGCTGCTGTGAGCTGGAGCCCCCCTGGTGGTGATGACTATGGTGGCCACCTCCTCCTCCTCCTCCACCTCCGGGCCAGTGGCCTCCACCCTGAGCCCCCTGGCCTCCTCCACCTGCTCCCCCCCAGCCTCCCTGGGAATCAGAAGCGAGGTTAGTGAGCACCATGTTGCTGAAGCCCAGCCGCATGGACTCCGAGTCGAAAGCTTCGATCTCTCGGGCCTGGCGCTCCAACAGCGAGCGGATTCGCTCCAGGCGCTCGTTCTGCAGCGCGAGCATCTCCTCCTCAATCTGGGGAGGAAAACACAGCGATCGAATGAGTTCTAAATTCAGCTTATGTGACCGCACAAGGTTAATCCTGCCATAAGGCAAGCATTTAAACCAAACATCACCAAGTCAGGATCTGTCTTACTTTCTGCTCCAGCAGAGCCCTCCGCAGAGACACCCTCTGCTCCAGGTCCCTCCTCTCCTTGTCGTGCTGAGCCTCTGTCTGCATCTTGATCTTGCTCTGGTACGCGTTGAGCAGCTCCAGCTCCTGCTGCAGCTGCATCCTCAGAACCTGACACTCCCCCTCCTGAGCCTCGTCCAAACGCAGCTGAGGGCACAAGCAAAAAGAGACATTCAGAGAGAAAGATATAACAGCACCTTGATGTTTGTGTTTGGCCTCACGTCTCCGACAGGCGGTGTAGCTATAAACACAGAAAAACTTCATCTGTGTCATTGAACTCATGAATCCTGCCTCTGATCTAGAATGCTAATGTTTGTTTGGCTTCACATAGGACTTTAAGACGTCATCAAATGCTCAGTCAAATAATCTACTGTACATATCCACATTTATTCCTCAGTAACTCACAGCCTGCGTGGAGAGCATCTCGTTGATGGAGTGGTCGTACTGCTCGGCCAGGATGGCCAGCTTCCTGGTCTGCTCCTCCTTCAGCCTTTTCAGCACGGCCTTGTGGTCGGACTTGGGCGTGGTCTCCAGCAGGTGGTTCCTGAGGGCCTTGTACTGCCTGGTCTGGGTTTTACAAGTCTCCTGGAACTGCTTCTTAATCTGGAGCTCCTTAGACTGGAGAGGTCAGAGAGTAAAGAAGATGTCGAGTAAGGTTGCTTGCACGGGGGCCGGTTACAGAATTGCATCCACGAGTCTACGCACCTTGAGGCTTTTGGGCTGCTGTCGGACCTCCATGACGTGCTTCCGCCTCAGCTCCCTCTCCCTCCTCTTGTTGTATTCCAGCTGGTTGGTGAGCTCCGTCTGGTGCTGGGTCCGGATCAGCTCGGCCCGCGCCTTCTGAATCGTCCCAAGGTGCCTGAACTCCAGCTCCTGCATCGACTCGTGATGCCTGAGCAGCATGGCGTGCTCTAGGTCCTTCTGTGTCTGCCGTTTGTTCAGCTCCTGGAAGAAAAAGGAGAGGGATGTTAGGGGACAGCAGTCACATAAACAAATCAAACTCAAAAGAGAGAGTGTTTGGTGGGGGCTGGTACCTCTCTGGCCAGATCCTGCTCCACATTGTGTCTGGCAATGAGGATCCTGCGTTTGAACCGCCGACACTCAAGCTCCAGGTACTGCCTCTGTCTCCTCAGCAGGTTGGCCTCCTCTTCCGCCTGGAGAGTGACGCCATGTGGCATAAAAATGACTCATGTGAGACAAACCTTTCACCTTAATACAACAGGTATGGAGAGATCAAAACTCTCACGAAGCCTATTGATATCAGACTTTGGGATACAGCTGAGCAACGTCAGACATCCTTCCTTCTTAGCTGGGAGATCAAGTCTTGTAAATGTCAAAGATCCACTGATGGTGTGAATTCGTTGCCAGGCCTGTAAAATCAGCTTTTGGTCTGAAGTTTTGGCAAGTACATATTGTGTGGGAGATCCTGACCTGGAAGTGCTGGATGTTCTCTTTCTGTTTGGACAGCCACTCCTGCTTCTCTTTCTTGGGAGTCGACTGGTTCTCACTCAGTTCCTGCCAAAACAGTGAACATTCTTTTTAACATTTGAAGATACTGTTTTTACTGGGCTTTTGGAAATTACAGTTTGTCAACCTGTGACATTTAAGCCACTCAGTCGTAGTGATTTTTCTGCTTTACTTATGTTCTTTACCCTGTTTATGTCATAATAATTAATACATTTTGTTTTTTTTTTTACATTTTATAGAGAAGTGAGTACATTTTTTTTTATTATTTTGGTTGAAAACACAAAAACAAATGTTGCGTTAGAGATGTGTGTCACCTCTTTAAGCTGCTCCTTGCGTAGTTTGTACTCGCGCTTCTGTGACTCCAGGAAGCTGCTGAGCTCCTTCTTCTGCTGCACCTGGATGTGCTGCTGGAACTTCTTCTCGTCGTTGGTAAACGTCTTCAGCTAAATGTTGAGTAAGAGACAAATAAGCACATGATTCAGTTATGGGAACAAGCATATATAGGATCAAAACAACAGCATTTCTCTTTAGAAATATTATTGTGTGTGTGTTTTTCTTTAATTGTATCCGCATACGTCTTTATCCAGGGCCGCCTGGTGTTTTTTCAGCAGCTTCTCCATCTCCTGGGTGAAGTTGTTCCTCTGACTCTCCAGCTCTTTGTCCAGCCTCAGCCTGTGCTCGTCCATCTCCCCTTTCAGCTTGTTCTCCAGCGCCATCAGGTGCTTCTGATGCTGCCGTCTCATGCGTTTGTACCCTGACATCTGCTCGCGCAGCTCCGAGTCCTGCTCGTGTTCCTGCATCTCTCGGGTCACCTGGATGTATAAGCAGGGGAGAGTCGGTTAAAGTCCATTGTGTGGTGGTGTTAGTAGAGAAGCATATGGAGATCTTATGGAGGAGTAACAGTGTGTACTAACGAGCGACGCTGTGCGTATGGTGGCAAAGTGCTCTCTGTTGCGGTGGTGCTTCCTTGGGGCGTGAGCTGGCGTCGGCTGAGGCTCAGACGGTTGACTGGTGGCTGCCGGCTCCCCAGACAAACTCTCCTCTTCTTCCTGGAGGCAATTATTTGGCAACAGTATTTAATAGTATGAATACAAAAAAAGGCAGTAGAGGTGTAAGAGGGGTTGCAGCCCAGGTTTTTTAATGAATTGATGCTACTTTGGACTGGAAAAGCTCCCTTCAGAGCCACAGAGGACATCATTATGAAGTCATCCTTAAGTGTAAATTGGTGGACTATCCCTTTAGTCAATACAAAAAAAGAGCATACACAGGTACTTCCTCTAAATATGTTTGCGTCTGTGCCACTTCACCCACCGGTTTGAGGTGTATGACCGAGCTGTTGGACATGACTGTGTGGTCTCCCTCCATCAGGTCCAACTCGCTGCGGCTGTCCTGGGCCGCCTCGTTCAGACTGTTGACAGAGCTGCTCTGTGAGCTGGCGCTGATGGACATGCTGGGGATGGACTGATTACTGCCGACACTATTCACTGTTCCTGTCCGACCTCCGCCCGGCTCCAGCTCCTGGACACACAGTGGAAAGAGCGAAGAGAGAGAGAGAGAGACAGAAAGAGAGAGAGAGAGAGAGAGAGGGAACACGAGAAAGACCAAGAGACACAGACAGACAGACATGCATACAAACCAATGCATGCTGGTTATTTTCTTGCTTGAATGCCAGGAAAGTGGCAAATGCATTTCTTAGCTCAAAAACAACAAACACATTGTATTGTGACACAATCTGATTTTTACATTCCAACATTCACACACCTCGTCTCCATCCTGGACTTCTGCTGCAGGTCCGTTGTGTGCCTCCTGGAGGAGGATCTTCTTCATCTTACGGTACTGCAGGTTGTCCAGCTCTCGAACCGCATCCTTGGTCCTCTGAATGAGATCCATCAGCACCGAGTCAGGACGTTCACGCTGCAGGAACGCATGCTGAATGGGGAGGGGAAGGATAGAGAAAGAGCGGTCACAGTAAGAACGACGGGGAACTGCCAACAAAAACATTGTTTTGAGCACTTAAAGGGCCAGTTTGCTGATTGTCAACCTCAGTCCTATCATGTTATTATGGGGAGCTGATGCCATTATGGTAGAAAAGAAATGCAATTTTGCTCTGTACCTTTGGAGGACGCTATCCGCATCTCAAACGGGCCATGGAAAACCTCCGCCAGACTACACAAAACATGTCATCTAGCGGAGGCCAGGGAGCTCGCTAAACTACACTTCCTCAAACTAGGACGCCCGCCTCCGATGTCATGTCTCGTTCGAAATCGTCTGGTTTGACTGCAGACCTGATGATTTTATAGACGATCCACTGGTATATTCGTATTTCGGATTCTGTACTGCTCTGAGTATGTTCCTTTCAGAGGGAGGGTTGCAATGCACGCTGGGTGTTGTAGGAATGTAGAATGGGCGAAACCACAAGCTGTTTGTACAACTTTCTCCACAGCTATGGAGCCAATTTCAAATCTTATTGCTTCTATAGATTACAGAGAACACCAGCTTTGACTGACAGTGGCTTTTTCCAGGGTCTAAAGGCTCCTTTAAGACATGACTGCAAAGTTCATCTGTATAAGACAGGTTTCGACATAGTGAGATTCAGGCACAGGTGGAAAACCTCAAGTTATTTTTGTGCATAAAGTGCACAAATCGCAAAAATAATAGGTGGAAAATGTTCAGCATCCCTCCTGGCATTTCCATGTATAAGCTATCATTATTAGTGTTTTTTTTTTTTTACCAAACTATTATTTTAACAGAAAATCCATCCATCTCTTATTGAATAAGAACAATGAGGATCACAATGACGTGTAATTAAAATAAACATCATAACACTTTTCATTTTGTTTGAGGACACGTCCTGTTTTGAAACTTGACATTTAAAAAGATAGACAAAGTGTGCTACCATACCCAAAGGACAACTTCCATTAGCAGCAGTGAGTCCATTAGTGGGCTAAGTGACAGCTGCTCAGTTACTTAACGATGAATGCTGAAGTCACATCTCTACAGTAATTACATTTGTGTTCTTTCTACTAAAAACAAGCTCTGTGTGTCTGTGCATGTTCTAGTTGTGTGTGTCCGTGTGTGTGTGTGTGTCTGTGTGTGTGTGTGGATCCGGAAGAAGAGGATTAGTGAATGAAAATAGAAGCTTATGAGGGACAGAACAGAACAGAGAGCAAACATCAGAGAGAGATTTATCACCAGAGGGCTTTGTCAATCTCCCATCTTAACACACTGACCCTGCTCTCTGCTTCTGCGTCGTGTTGTACAGTGTGTGCATGCACTTACGCCAAGCATGTCGTCCGAGTGCGGTCTGTCCTGGGGGATTTTCTGAAGGCAAGAATCGATAAAGTTTCTAAAGTAATCCGTCCTGAAACAAAGGAGACAAGATGGAGGGTCAAAACAAAACAATCACTTATACCTACACTCTTTAAAGATTAAGTATCTATTCAGGGGCAAAACACTCACCATTCACTGGATTGCAGGATAGGGCTCTCATTCTGCGCTATGTGGTATAAGGCACTCATTGCATTCATGTTAAACAAAGGAGGCTTCCTCTCCGCTGGAACACAAAGAACAGTCAGTATGAAGATAGGCGTGCTTTACTGCCTATCTGAGTTCATTAACATCGCTGAAAATTCATTTCACTAATCTTTGTCAGACGACAAAGTTAAGAAGTTAAGATGTAGTTACTGGGTTTAGTCCTTGTGTTAAAGGGCTGTCTATCAATTGCCAGTGACAACAGTTTGCATATGAAGTATATCTTGTAATGTGTCAAAATGTTCAATATTTTTTTGGTACCACGGTATTTAAAACAATACTATACATGTTATTCTTATGTTGGATAGTACCAAAAGGTACCGAAGCTTTAACATAAACAACAGAGCTAGTCATTTTAAACCCAAAGCTGCTGCGAGCAAAAGAGAGAGAGCAGCTGTGGTCGAGCGATATAAATAAATAAATGTAAATAAAGCAGCGAAACAGAAAAGTAAGACATTATTTTCTGATTATTTCACAGTGGTTACGCTCTAAACAACAAGCTTACACGCCTACACCTCCGTACAACCCCGCAGGAAGGTAAGGGGTTGTGTTTTTAAAGCCAAAGTCATGCTTCATCCTGCTGCCTGTTTGCTCCGCCCTCCGTCACACCTGGAGCTCATATACAGCACTGACACAGCGGACTGTTCTCATTCACAGAGCGGCAAATGAAGACGTTTTGATGCTGGAGATGCAGAAGTGACATTAGCGTCTGTTGCAGACAGACAGAGAGCAGAGCAGAGGGACAGCGATGTCACATTGGCGCTACGTTTTCATTTAGTCTGGACCTGCGGACTGTTGGCTGAGCTCCAGACCACTGCCCAGAATAATGATGGTGATTAAGAGGTAATATTTTAATATGGCTGTATACAATATTTGAGGGGAAAATCCTGCTCATTAAGCCTTTCATTACTATCAACAGTATGTCAAATGAGCTAGTATGTGTTTAGTGTTTTTGTTTGTAGGACTTCTATCTTTGTTGCCGTGGTATCCAAACAGTTATCAAGTATCGTTTTTTTTCAGTAGTATTGTATCGAAGTTTAAAATTCTGGTATTGTGACAAGCCTACCTTGTCATAAGTTGGCACAACATACTGTTACCTACCTAATTCTATACAGGTGATCCCTAAGGACCAGATATCCACCTTCCCATCATACTGGCCCTCGTCCATCGCTAGAATCACCTCTGGGGCCATCCTGGACGAAGGGGAGGAGAAGGATGAGTCAGTGGGAGGATGGAGAGGGATGAATAAAAAGATAATTTTCTTGGATGCTCTGTCGCAACTCAGCATCATGATCTCAGGATACCTCCCCACTGAGAGGTACAGTCACTACATTCCTATGGCTCATTTAAGAAGCGTCTCAGCAGGATAGGTAACAGAGAAAGAGATCAATCCCTACGACACACAAGACTTTTTTTTTTTCATTATCTGAATTGAACACAGTCGATAGTCAATACTTAATTCAGCCAACTCTTTCAGTTGTCACTCACCAATATGGCGTTCCCACAAAAGAGTTGGCAGGTGAGGCGATGGAGGCAGAACCAAAGTCGGCCAGTTTGACCTGCCCCGGCTCAGTCAGCAGTATGTTCCCTGCTTTTACATCCCTAAAAAGAAGTAAAACATACACACATGTGTGTGTGTGAGAGAGAGAGAGAGAGCAGGGGGTGTGTGGGGGATGTAGTGGGAATAGAAGCTCTTCTCACCTGTGGATCATGTTGTGGGAATGAAGGTAAGCCAGCCCCTGCAGAGCACCATGTGTTATGGCAGCGATCTCTACTTCTTGTAGAGGTTTTTTATGAACTGAAAGAGGAAAAGGCAGTTTGAGCAGGCACTGGTGAAGTCGTGTTATCGGCCATGTTTTCTACATTTCATCTCTAGTAAAAGGGTCAAATGTGTTTGACACCACCGACTGGAGAAGTTGCTGACGTAGCCTCCTGGACTGAAAAGAGAAGCCAATGCAGAAGTTCTGTAAATACTAAAAGACACTCTAAGGAATCACTTGTTCATATTTTCTTCAAGTACATTTAGTTTAAACCGTTTTTACCAGCAAAAAAAAACAGCATCCCAATAAATATCACCTTGCTAACTTAGCTAGCGCTAGCATCTGATTCTGGCTTAGTGTTTGAAAAGCCCTCGCTACTCTCCAAATCCACTCTCTCTGTCTGACGTTCTGGTAGCTACATCCACTCCTTATATACAGTCTATGTTTTGACACAATAAACACCTGCTCACCTTCAAGCAGATCAGAGGCTGAACCAAGACAGTACTCCATCACCAGCTGGAAACAAGAGATCAGGTTAAGAATAATAAGAATGCGCAAATACATCTAGGCCTTCATGTGATGCAATACCATTCTGTGCATGTAAACAGGTGACTCACCCATGCTGTGTGTTCACGGAGGTAACAGCCTTTGTATTCTATACTGTTGGGGTGCCGGATCCTCTGGAGAAACTTCACCTCCTTTATGATGTCCTGCCATTTCTGTGAGGAGAAAGAAAGGATGACTATGCAAGTGTGTGTTTGTGCAGATCGTCTTTCAGAGCAAACAGGCGTAAGGTGGTTTCCCTTTACAGATTATGTTTCATGTGATTGTGGCTAAACTGACATCATGAGCAGAATGGACTTTATCTGGTAGACAATGGTGAAAGTTAGCACGTAAGGGAACATTGTTAAGAATCCAGAGGGATTCACATCTAATAAAGTATTCAGTTAAATGAGTTTCATGTTTTTGAGAGCGAAAAAAATTAGGTTCTTTGTTTTCCCTGCCTGTCATGTTTCGATTTTCACTATCTGACTTGAATTTTGGGCTGCACAGTGGTGCAGTGGTTATCACCGTTGCCTCACAGCTAGAACCCCCACAACCCTTGAAAGGATAAGCGGAATAGATGATGGATGGATGGACTTGAATTTTCACTGGTGATATCAGCATGTGTAATTTCTTGGTACATTTAAAAAAAATTTTTTTAAAAAGCCCAAAATCTATTTTAAATTCTTATTATCTACTTTAATAAAAAAATTTAAATAATCTTTTATAAAGTATCGTTGCTTGTGTTGTATTAACTCTCAGATGTACGTCGCTTTGGACAAAAGCGTCTGTTAAAAGAAATTGTAACATTGCAAGTACCATTAGCTAAGATTAACATTAGCTAACATTAACAGTTTGCTGACTTTCTCCTTCACGCTCTGATGTATCACCTGGTGCCTCCCATGTTTTCCAAGGATAAAACACACCATCACCTTGAATAAAATGACACACTCTTCTTGGTTTAAACACACTGGATACATTTGGGATACTGTAAGTTCACCCGTCCACAAAATTTGAACACAGGTCTGCCGGTTTTTTTTTACATTTTAATGCAGAAATGTTACATATTTTACCTTTAAATTGAATAATTTTCAAGCTACAAATTTCATACCACTGCTTGGAAATTATTGTGATACAATAACAGTAATGGCTTCTCTCTTTTACTACAATTGAACTTCTCACCTGTCATTTCTCTTTACCAGCGAGCTCTCGGCCTGTTCTTTCATTCTCTACATAAATCCAACTACTGACAATTATACCACGCTTATCATGTGACATGACAAAGAGCATAAAGAGTTTAAAGTGACTGATTCAAAGTGGAATTCTTCCTGCACTATCTGAAAAAGTTCAAAGAAATCTGCTCTCACCTCATTTGACTGTTTGCCATTGTAGGACATCTTTTTAATCGCCACCACCTCATTGGTGCGCACATCCCGTGCCTGGGAAACACAACAAAGAGTCAGTAACATATATGTTCAGTGAACAGTGCAGTACATGAAATTCTCTGCACAGTGTGTTATAAAGAATGTGATTTTACAAGACCTCTTGTGCGTCTAACCACACAGTTCCGGAACACAAGTCTGATCAGAATGCGAGGGTGAGTCACATCACTCTGCTGTACCTCGCTGCTATTAAACCCCATCATGGGCTGGTAAAAAAGTTAGTTCTGCGCTTTATTTCATCATTCTGAGACAAACTGTGGCACCAGCAGGTAACTGGCCTTGAGTTATTCCAGCCTTTTGTTGCTGTATTATTCATTAAAAGAAATACAGCCACTAATCAAACATAGAGACAAGAAAGAAAGAAAGAAAGAAAACTGGTGTATTTACTGACTTTTTCTTTGATTAACATCTATCATTTCTTTTCACAGATAAGTTCAAGTGCATTTCTTTCTTATACGAGTCGATGTGAAGACGTACAAAGTAGACGGCGCCGAAGCTGCCATGGCCGATCTCGCGGAGGTCAGAGAAAAGCTTCTCTGGGTCTTCTTTGAAGAAAAGCTCAGCCACCTCCGGATCCTTCAGGCTGCCTGCCCTTACAGAGGAGGGCATCCTGGTTAATGTAGTCCCTTATCACCCACGCAGAGGGGACGGGACTATCTGGGTGCTGAGCTGTGCCAAAGCAGCTGAAGATTCATCTGCAGTAATGGATGGGCCGAAGGAACCAGCACATGGGCACCTGGATGGGAAAATTGGGTGAAGGGAAGACAAAAGAGAATGACAGAGGTTTTAGAGAGCATACGATTAAAGCACCCTGATATGGTACAGTGTGAAGTCTTTTTGCTCAGCCGAAGTTGGAAGATACCGGCGGAAAAAGCCAATGGCCAGACTTCTAAAATATAACTATATTATCCTTTCTTCCAGGGTCATTATAAAACCATGCCTCGCAAACATCCTGCTTAACGACCTACACACGAGCACCACTATCCCACTGATACGTTTAACGACGGGTAAAATACACGAGTCAGGCCTCCAGACAGAAAGTGACTCACTTGGTGGCATTAAAAATCAAACCAGCTAAAGAGAGAACAAAGTTTCTTCAGTAATATAAAAAAAGACCCTTTGTCCACTGGTGGTTACACCTTTAACTGCTGACCCAGACATAATCTACCGATTGCAGAGTCATCACAAGGCATCAGTTCAGACCGCCTCAGCAATTACTGCAAATGTGTAAGCTACTGGAACGACTGGACAATGCAAATTTCCCAGCTCGGGGATTGATTTCATGTCCACTGCTGCGAGGCGGCCTACAGTAATGAGGAGTGAGCTGCATCGGATGATCAATTAGAGGACCTGGGGTCACATTTTACTCACTACTGTAAAGTGAATGCATCAATTTTGCTCCAGTTAATTAATGTAACATGTAAAGATTCATCCCAGTGTTCGCAACATTAAGACGTCTGGGCGCTCCTCACAGGTATATTATCGGCTGCCAATATTTGGTGACAAATTTGAACATTTGACACTCACACACACCCTGCAGAGAAACACTCTTAACTACTTCCTTTCTCTTGACGCACAGATTTTTGTAAGACAGTGTTGGTGCAGATGTCATTCAGTATCTTCGTTACTTTGGTTTAAGGATGCATGATATTAGATTTTTTGCCGATATCCGATATGGCGATATTTTCCCACCCTTTTTGCTGATTGCCGATTTTGATAACAATATATTAGGCAGATGTTTTTTTCCCACCTAATAACAGAGAACATCAAGTCTCCCCTGTAGTGGAATTAATATCATGCCTACTCTTATTGTAGTGGCCAAAAACTGCCATGAAGCAGACATCTTGTGCCCTTCTTTACGCTTTATGGAAGAGGCGTTGTACAAAAGGTGACTGATCACTCACGTTTCTGAGTACACCTGAATGCAGCATACCCCCGAAACACGGCAGCGAGGGAGACATGCCCGGACTTGTTTACTTCACCTACTACGGAGAATTCAGTGATCGGGGACGGATTCTTTTTATCTTGTGTGCGTCCGTGAATATGCAAGTTAGTTTTGCACTGATGTTTATGTTGCACTCTGTTAGCGTCGGCTTTGGCTGCCAGTTTATTTTCGGCGTGTTTGATGTTGTTAAGTTGGTAAAATGACGAGAATGTGAGCTAACTGTTAGCTAGTTAGCAGTTAAAGTGAAAGTTGTTTAACTTCTATTAATTTGCTCGAGTTTCTGTGACTTTTAAGTCTTTATTTGTATATTGTTGTAGCTTTGCACAGGCACACTCGTCAAGCTTTTGTAGGGAATCATGAAGCATTTAGGCATAATTACAGCGTTGTTTTATCGGCGGAAAATATCAGCAGAAAAATGACATTTGACAAATGACAATATGACATTTTCAAGCCATTATCTGCAGATACCGATAACGTGCCGATAATATCGTGCATCCCTACTTTAGTTATTTCTTACAATACCCTCTGTTACTGACAAGTCTTGTGGACATGCGGCTCAGCAAGTTGAGTTTTTGTACTTCTTCATACACATCCTGCCAATGAAGAAAATCGGTACTAGTATTTCAAATACACTTTTGTTCAGGCAAAGATTGCTGTGACATTCTAGCCTGGTGCCATTACCTTGCCTTACATGCATGCCCATTGTGTACACATAAACAAAATACACATTTAAAGGGCAACAATTAACATGCTGCCTTAAAGAATCTTGAGACAAAATGAAACTGAAAGCACCTGCCCTCCACACCTAAAACCACACGTATATTAATCCAGAAAGAGTTGAAAAACTGATGGTTGTACTTCCGGTTTATCTTTCATGAAGCATCACCGCTAACCAAGTCGGCAAAAGTCTTCAGCACAGCTTGCTGTAGCAAAACCACAGTGCTGTCTGAATGTCACATGGTTTGTACAGCTGAAGAAGCCATCCAGCTGACGGAGAAGAAAAGACACAGACCTCAAGGACAACAAGTATCTCAGTGGAGAGGAGCTAAAAACTGCTGCTGGAAACAAACTTTAGTAACACTCAGACAGAGATCAAGATATTTCTTTAATGGGTTCTACTGAACAAAGAGTGATTCACATGTTGTCTAATTCTGTCATAATGCTCGCAGCATTATTAGATAAGCACTGTAATGCATAATACTTGGCTGCTAAATGTTTCCAACCACACCAAAGTTTCCCTGTTAGAGTGAAAGAGGCCTTTTAATCCATGTTTAGAGCTGCTCTCCGGGAAGCAGGACGGGTTACTGCAACTGTGCATGAAAACATATATATTCAGGTGTAGTGCTGCACCGTTAATCAAAATCAAACTACAATTTGGCCAAGTGCAATTTCCAAATTGCAGAAGCTGCAATTTTTGTACAATGATGACGATTGCAGCTAATAGTGAATCATACGGCAATTGTAAAACCCGTCAAAAAAAGACCCAATGTGATTTTTTTCCCCATATAATGCTGCAATATTTAGAAGTGGGGGTGGACTGGGTAGCATGACCTAATTCTGTGAAGACATGCATTACAATCTGACCTTAATGTTGCAAAATGAATCATTTTCTAGCAGGACTTTTGCTCTTAAATATTCACTGTGAACAGGCCAGACAGGCTGTGCCAGCTTGCATGGCTTTCCCTCCGCAATTATTGGACTATAAATGCACTTAATGCATGAAAAAGAAAAAGTTGAACTGGTGTGTAAAAATGGGTGGCGCTTTGGCTCAGTCAGTAGAGCAGGCGGCCCATTTACAGAGGCAGAGCCCTCAATGCATTGGCTGCAGGTTCAACTCCGGCCATTCTCTTCTCCCTTTCTGGGCTCTCTTCACTGTCCGATCTAATAAATGCAAAAGGCCATAATCTTTAAAAAAAAGAAAATCACACTAAATATGAAATGTTCAAAGCAATGAACTGTGAACCTTAGGGGTTGGGCAATACAAGAGCATTCTTAATGTGTTGCAACCTCCCCAACAAAACATTTCTCAACAGCAGCAGAGAAACAACCATCTACATAAAACTACACAAGCATTCAATTTGTACTGTTTTCCATAAGCAACCATCAAGACTGGGTGTAACATTTAAACTATATTTTAAAAAGACATATGGATTCAATCTAAAGGTAAACATTTTGCGATCAGACCCCTCTGTGTGTGTGCAGGAGAGATTGTTTATAAAGGAACAATGGGTAGAGGTTTTGGTCCTTTTAGTGTGAAAGGCTGAAAGGCTTAGACGTAGTGTTGACAAAGTAAAATCACTGCTGTACTCTAAATGATTAATTTCCTAGCACAGACAATACCGACTGTCCCGACCCCAAAAATAGCCTCATTCACCGACAGAGCATGAACATGAGCAGCACCAGCAGAACTCTGTTTGTATTCCTCTGCTGTCAAAACCTTCTGGACTTTTTAAAGAACTTTCCCAACCTAACATGTGATGGTACTTCCTCATGAATACTATGCTTGATTCAGCACATTGATCCACTCATGGCTACAATGTGAGTCCATAGAGTCAAGCTAGGTTGCTAAAACGCAAACTATTACAAGACTAGCTGATTACATACTGTAGGCAGTACTAAGACAGCCATACATAGACTCAATGATGCAATAGAAAATGTGACGTCTCTATTCAACAACATGTTTGCCTGCTCACGTGATTATTCTGCACTTATTACTGCATATAGTGACAAGAACCAAACTAGAAGCAAACTGTGTGTTTCTGAAGATTTATTTACAAGTTGTCTGAACTCTGTTAAGTAAAACTTAACCAGACAAATGCACTGGTACCATGAATTTGTGAACACAGCCCAGACTAATGTGAACGTCATTTAACTATTTTGATTCTTCTTCTTTTTAAAGGGGGAATTTTAGAAGATGTCGGCCTGTCTTCACTGTTTTATGAATATCATTAAATAGCCTATGTAACATTTTTTTAAGGTTTGAGCCGGTCCTCCTGATAAACAATCCACTGGGTGTCCAGCTCAGCATATTTGAGATGGCTATGCTTACTAACAATGCATTTAGGAGGATCTTGATTGCTTAATTGTGTTGCCGGTTGAAAGCTGATAATTCAATGGCATGGGCAATATTTGGGACGGGGTCCCCTGGATTCAGACATGTAAAAGGCCCCTGACCCCTGCTTAACTGAAGAAAGACTCTCACTTACATTTTGTGTTGATTGATGTTTCTTTTGTGTCTTTTTTTGGTGGTCATTTGTCTCATTGTTATTGTTTTGTATCTCTTTGTAGTCATCTTGTATTTTTTTTTATCGTTTTTTTGTCTCTTTCTTATTGTTTTGGATCTCTTTGTGGTCATTGTGGGGGTTTTTTTTCAATCGTTTTTGTCTCTTTGTTATTGTTTTGTATCTCTTTGTCGTCATTTTGTGTCTCTTTGTTGTTGTAATGCGTCTCTTTGTTATTGTTTTGTATCTCTTTGCAGTAATTTTGTATCTTTTTTAATCTTTTTTTGTCCCTTTGTAGTTGTTTTGTGTCTCCTTGTTGACATTTTGTGTTTCTTTGTTGCATTTTGTGTCTCTTTGTAATTGTTTGTGTCTCCTAGTTTTTTGTGCATCTTAATGGCTGTGTTGTTTCACTGACTTTCCAACAACAAATGTTTACAGTCACTTAATACACACGCTCTTGTCGACCCCAGTATCCATCCTCTGAGGGTGGAATAACTGAAAAGCAGAACTAACTGAAAATGAAATCGGTTAAAGACAGAAATGCCGGTTTTCATGCTGACAGGACAGTAAGGAGAGAACTGTTCAAAATAAACTGATGGTTTTATTGGCTGGACGTTTTTATAGGCCAACATGAGTAGTCAATTTCTCTCTTACACACAAACACACACACACACACACACATGCAATAAAACAGAGCACTGAACACTAAGTCACAAGACTGCATCTGAAAGAGATGGACTGGACTGCAAGATGTGCACGCACACGTACACACACACATTATCAAAAAGAACACTGTGTTCAAAAAATGCTCTCAAAGTTGTCGTCCTAAATGTTTACAAAAATGGATAGCCTCTTGCAGTGTTATGTGAATTGATTCCCCTATATACTGTAAAACCCCCAAGAAGCCTAATGAAGAAGCCACAAATACACGAAGCGGTGCAGAGAGCAGCATGTCACAGAGAGGATGAGGGAGAGAGAGATGGAGAGGGATAATAAATAATCAAATACTTTATTGATCCTGATAGTGGAATTCTCCTCACTGCGCAGGGTCAGCTACAGAGCGGAGCAAGCCTGGAGCAATCCCGCTGTCTGCTGTCTACAAAAGATCTCAGGGAAAGATCATTAAAACCAAGCTGCCATTGTTTTTTTAAATATTATGTTTCAATCCAGACAAATTTCCATTATCATCATTAATTAGACTGCAATGTGTTTTTGGCTTCATAGCAGATTGCCTCAGGTCTTTCTTTAGCCAGCCACAGTTACATTTCACACTGTTACACTCCCTCAAAAGACAGCGTATGCTATTTGATACATACACTTTGAAATGTCCTTCAGCGGGATGCTAAATGCTGTGATGCTAAATAATTCAAAGTAGGAATGCACTGAGATGATACATCTTATTAAACGGTATCAGCCAGATGTAACTGGTCCATATAAAATATTTCTTATACACATGTTATGACAACAACGGAGAGGAGAAGGTCTTCCAAAATTTGCATGTTCGAATTTCATGACCTACATGTGCAGTGTTATTGAAACGGCTGGCACACTATGTTTCTATCCCAAAGATGGAGGGTGGAGAGTCCATGCTCCTGCTTCCGAGACTGATTACAGATTGTGGTTTTCACTGAGTGGAGGAAGTGAAAGCTCTCTAGCTACCCAATGTCAACAACAACACACCCCGATTTGTGGTGCTGCTTTAGAAAACATGGTGGCAGAGGAGAGGAATAGAGTGACCAAACACTTAAAGGATTTCACCCATCCCATTTCCCTCACAGAGCTCCAATTGCACTTTTCCTGTTGGGATGAATGTCCTGAACATCAACAACATGGCGAGTTTCCTCTAAACAAGAAACACAGGTCAACAACAAGACATACAGGCACCATAACACCAAACTTTATGAGGATGAGATTTGTCAATTCATACAGAGGCACAACTGGATATGAGAGTATCTTGGACTAGGGATAGATCATTCAGAGCGTTAAAGGTTGAATTTATCTCAAGAATATGTCAAATTTGACACCGAACCTGAAGAAGTTTTTGAAACACTAATGTCCATAAAACAATGGCAGACCCTCACTATTGGGGATTTTTTTTAATTGTCTGAACAGCGTGTATTTGTCATCCATCTAGCACCTAAAAATGTTTTATGCATGTCCATCTTTCCTCCCTCTATTTCTTCTTGCTCTCAGTCTGACTCATCACATATGTTTGTTTCCAACTGTTTAGCAGCCAGCCTCAATCAAAGAAAAAGTGGAAACTGGATCATGACTTTGTTGCCTCACTTTTTAAACTGACATGCAATTGAAAATGTCACTGTCAGTCCGGTTAGAGAGCACTATTAGCTATTAATTAAAGATAAAATATAACAAAAGCACTGTAGCATTATGAGAAAGCCTCATTAGGTTCACAATATGTCAATGCATATTCAAATGTTAAAGTTATGGTGGCAGTACTGCAGTGGATCATATTGTTGAACAAGCACTTGTTCTGCAGTGGCTGACTGTCACTGACTGACTTGGATGTAGACTTTAGCAAGCAGGGCAGGCTTTGCTCCAGTGTCTAATCCATTTTTCCTGGGAGACACTTAAATCCATTATGCAGTTGCCCATATACAGACCTCCTCATATAACACAAGAAAACACAACTTTATATAGGCTTCTACTGCATCGAGATGCTCACAGTCAACGCCAGCTGCATACCTCTCATCATCAGCTAGCATTAAGTCCTTGAAAGTAAATAAGGGGGAGCTGTGAATCCACTGTTGTTCTCATGCAGAGACAAACGTGAACTCATGACAGGTTTGCAGATCTGCACAGGTTACAGAGAACATAGGTAGGCATGGTCGTGCAGCCTAGCAGAGAACTGTGACAAAAAAGGACAAGGAGTACCTGCATTTTAGATCCAGCCCATAGGCTGCATTTATAACATGGACAGTGTGTTCATCACGGACAAAAGACACCAACAAGGATAGGTGGGCTGTTCATACTGCAGTGCTTTTCTGACAAACACATCCTGTATGAATGGAACATAACATACAGCATGTGTAGGTGTATGGGTGTTTCAGCAAGCAAACCTCGGACATCAAATTTGACAGATCACAACAACAGAGCGCAGAGTCGTGGTTAGATGAATGGTAAAGTTGTGCCATAACACTAAATTTAACCATATTCAAAGTATTATGTTAAATCCTTGTGCAGTTGATCCACTGTCATGCATAAGTTAAAGGGCGATGTCACAGATAAGCCAAGCAGAAGAGTAGCTTGCTGAGTGATAGCTGGTGTTACGCAATATCAACACAGAAAATTGAGGAATGCGACTCACGTCAGTGCACAAAAACAGCCATCAGCGGCAGATGGATGCGAGCTCTGCGTGTCTCTTACACAATGATTATCACCATGATTTGTCAGACGACCCTGGCTAATGCTGCTTGTAAACACAATGGCAGGACATTTAAGTTACGTACGACAGACACAGACAGACACTTGACCAATGTCACCTACCGTCACATAGCTAGCTTTTCAGACAGTATGTGACTCATGATGTCCCTCACAGATAAGCAAACTTCAAAACAGACACCTCCAGAGCCGAGTTTCACTTAACGCACAGCCACAGTGGACACAAACAGAAACGAGGGAGTGGCACTGCTTGCAACGATAGTTGCATAAAGCGGATTAGCAAGCTAGTGTAGCTAGCTAACGCTTCTTGAGTAAAGCAATCTGTTACCATTATTTACAACAAACCAAACCCCTGCATTTAGCTTGCTAGCCCGGTTCTCCGTGCATTGATATTATTTGTTCATGTGTCACATTGGCATTCAAAACAAACACACAAATGCTAACAAGGGATCACTGAAGTTGCTCAGTGGGGTAGTCTAAATTCTGTCGATGCGACAGACCATACAAGTTGTGACAGCAACTTTTGGTTAGCTGGCGAACAGCAACCAATTTAGCTGCTAGCTCGCGCTAACCTGTGTTGAATTCAAGCTTCACTGCAGCATGTAGCGTTAGACAACAAATCTTCCCATCGTTAGTTAGCAGAAAGCTAAAGTTAGCGACCAACTCACCTGGTCAAAATGAATCCACACAGGCAGGGAGGCGGTTGATAAATCCAGTCCCCCTGGACACGGCAGAGTGAGGCTGACGCTAAATCTCAGACGAGGCGATGCAGAGAAATCAAAGTGAGAATCCGCTAGCTAATAAGTTAGCAGCTAATTCGCTCATCTAACCGCACAATTGCCCAACCCAATATATTAACGGTCACACTTATTTGCACGAGCTAAACTGATCACTTCACCAGTAACGGTTGTTTTGTCATGAGTGCTCGTGAGCCGCAGGAGTGATAAACATCACCGTGAGGCAGGCGGACCTGGCTAACGACTGTCAAGCGTTAACTGTCACAACGGGCTGGCAGGCAGACAGACAGGCTACTGACCAACTAGCTAGCTAGCTAGCTGCTAACGTTTGGTAGTAGCTAGCAAAGTTTCTCTCTTCGATAGGCAGTTCCCTAAAAATGGCGGCGAGGAGAATCACCTCCCTTCCATCGTGAAGAAATCAAGGAGCAAATGAATCGAAAAGCAAAGGGTTGGAGCGGCACAGTCAGCTTTAACTGAGGCGAGAGGACACGTGTGACAGTTTTGGAGAGTCCTGCTGATGCTGTCCAGCTGTACCCTACTGGGTGAATGTTGCTCCCTCCCTTATCTCAGAGTTTGGGACTGCTGTGCCATCCAACAACTGCAAGCAGAGGTGTGTGGTCTGGATGGAGAAAGCCATACACATTATAGCTGTCAACACAAGCATTGTGGGAGATAGGCAAATGGTAGACATTTCTCTCCTCACCTTGTGAGTGTGTTTGTTTGACCTTATGCACTCTCTGTCACTGAGCTCCTAACCTGATTAACCTGATTAACAGTTTCAGTCTTGACCTCTGCTATAAATAGCCTGTAGTTAACTCTCAGACAATGTTAAAACTGCCTTATTTATCCTCAAACTGTAACAGATCTTGTTAGGAAAGAGGGTCAAGGTCCAACTAATATTTTTCTGCTCAGGGACCACAATGTTCATTTTATCAGTCATTTTCCTTTTCTCTAGTATAATGAGTGGGATTTAAACTAAAGTACTGACTTTTAATCAAGTAAACAGTCTAATTTTGTACTGAAAAATAATTACAATATTTAGATTAGATCACCTGATGGACCTGTCAGTTTGCACTCTGAAAGCTATGAGATAATGTGATATGTACAACACGTTATAGTCCATGATATGACTTGGTATTACATAGTTATGTAATATAAAGTATGATTTAACAGCACAGCGTACATGTGCAGATGCCAGATGATGTCATAAATAAATACTCATTGCCCAAATAGCTGACACATTTCCATTTTTAACTCAGTCAGTTTTTTCATCATGTTTTGTTTACATCAGGGACGCATACAAGTAGCCATGTGTGTTTCTGAATCCTCTGTTCACTTAATATTCCCAGAAATACAGTTCATCAAGATGGTCTAGTTCTCGCATGAAAAACAACTTGTTATCACATCAGTATGAACGTGACAGCACATCTCAGAGGATTACACATGTAGGTGTAATCTGCATGGAGCAGAATATATAGGATGCATGCACTGTGCATGGCAGCAGAGAGGTTAAAGATGGGCATTCCACAACAGGCTGCAGGCAGAAGGACCAATCAGCTCGCAGAGCAGGGCTCAGAGGGCTTTGATTGGTTGCTCGGTAGCCCTGTTGTCATGATGATGGGAATCAGGTCCTGCCTGTGTGGTCTGTATCCAGGCACAGAAGTACACTGAAGCAAATGATATGGATGGATAGGCTGCAGAACTTTGTGTCCCTTACACACACACACACGTGCGCGCACACATAGACAAATACAATGTAAATACATGAATCCTGCTCATAAAAACCACAAATGTTTTTTTAACCAAACATATTACTTACTTATTTATCATGCTAGTGCTTGACTGCAGATGTTATAGCGATAGCTGCTTTTTAGAGAACAGTGAGTTATTTTAATATTAAACAGTAGAAATCCTCCAAGCACTGATCGTATACCATTTGTACTTACATTGCGCTGACTGAGTGTGTGGGCCTTGCTCTACATTAAAACTGGGAGTTTTAAATGTTACCATACATCAGCCCAAAGAATATAATACTAGGGCTGATCTGGAGGATTTCAGTCTTTAAAGGCAGGTCTAGATCATGATCTTAACTTTGTTTTCTCACAGATGTTACTTTGGACATTACAATATGGTTGACAAATTTATTTTTCTCATGTTTGTATATTAATCAAGACATTTTCTGTGCTAAATGCTACATCCAAAACGCAGTAATTGCTCCTTTGTTCCATTACTCCTACCTGTGTCATCTGGAACTACCACATGAGGGCACACATGTTAAGGTTTTCATTGCAATATGACTTTCCGTAGACGATGTTGTTAATGTGTAGTATGCACTCTGTGTTTTGTTGTATGTTAAAAAACTTTGATTATTTAGGCTTTTTAACAAATTGTATTTCATTTCACTGTAAAAACTTCTGCATGTGTTCACTGAATCTTAGTGTCAAGTCATTTAACTGTTTTATTTATTATCCGATTGTTCATTTAGTGATCAAAATATACACAAAAACAAGACCTTCACATTTCTAGTGATTGAGATTGTGAATCTGGCTCTGTACACGTCTACCTTAAAGATAGAATCTCAACACTTCCGGCATATCCAGGCGTCTATGGTTGGCTCCCTTTGTCAGGTTTGTCTCCCGGTTGTAACTCTTGACTTTCCTCGCTGACAGTCGCTTTCCTTTTTAGACTGTTTGCCTTCATCTGAGCGTTGAATTTGTGTCTCTTTCTTTGGATTTTCACTTATTTTTGAAGTTGTATCTGTAGTCATCGATCTTTTCTATGTTTGTTCAGCCATAGTAGATTACTGTTTACTTGCAACACTTGCAGAAAAGCAGCCGCTTAGCTCCGCCTACCCTCTCTGGCAGAGCAACCACTGCTGGGTGATGGAAAACGCGTCACTAACTGGACTGGACTAAAGTGTGATTTTTTTCTGTGAATGTCTCCACAGACACCCAGTCCATAATAATATTATATACTTTAAATGCAAAGGCTTTCATCAGTGGGCCATAGGCTCAATCACCAATGTGTTACGTCATTCGGTGATAGATAGTGACTTGACAGAGATTTATTTAATGAAAATCTTCAAGATTATTACTTTAAAGATAAAGTCAGCATTAGTGTTAAGAATATTTGTGTGCAACACAACTACAGGTCTTCCAAACATAAATTGTGAAAGATAGGCAGTAGGAACATAAAGTGTAAATAATGAAATGAACAATGGCTAAATTCTATTGTTCTGTTATGTTCTGATGTTGAGCATGCTGGTTAACCATTGCTCTGTCACAGCTAGTGGGCCACTTGAACAGAACCTGGTTTAGGTTATTAGTAACACCTCTTCATTACCTGTTCTAATATGTTTGTCTATTTTCCAAAAATACCACATTCTTCATAACATCATTAGTGATGAAACAATAATGGCTTCAAGTTATTTTTATTGATGGAAGATGAATACAGTAAGTGATGTTGTGTTAAGCGGATCATGTCTCTAGTACATTAGCTGTGACACTAAAACACGGCAGCAGCACCACTAAGATCAAAGTAGATTTCACTGAACATTACAGAAGCACCAGAACAGACGAGCTGAAAATGTAAGAACCTGTCAAACTGTTCACACAAATATAGAAACATCAACTGCTAATGGGAGATGTATGAGCCTAGCTGAAACAGAACAAGCTAAAAAGATAGTAAGCTAGCCACGTCTACATACAGTATTATTTTGAATTGATATGATCAAACTACGGTGAATACGTCTACTTTGAGCTGAAGACACAGATGCACACAGAAACATTCACTGTGACACAGCTGAGAAACTCCTGAAACTGTCTACCAAAACAATGCAGAGCAAGCAAACACTACCTTTGTGTGACATGTTGAAAATGTGTCAGCGAAGTGATGCGTGAACTAGATTTTACAGGCTGGGATTTATGCTTGTGGACCTCATGTATGTTTAACTAAATGGGAAGTGGATAAAAGTGGATACATGACCTGGATAAAGCGGCAGTCACACTGAAGCGGGTGAAACAGGTGTTTGTGATTAAAACATTTTATGAAAAGGTAAATTGCTTTGCTAGTTTGAACTGAAAATCACAGAAAGACTGAAATGAGTGTAAAGTGTAGGTATCTGCAGAGTAACTGCCAAGGACCAAACCATTTCCTAAAAACATGGCAGTGTAAAGTAGATGTGGATCAGAGAGAATTTGATATTTTTGTGGGAGATGGAATTTCAATAAAAGGATGAAATCCCATAAAACAAACCTCGTGGCCTCGTGCATGTGGTATACTACTTAAAAACATGTTGTTACAAATACATCTGCTACCGGATCAAATTAAAAAAGAAACATTTTCTATTAGCATCATCTTTGTAATTGTCTATGTTACTGTTCCAATGTGAAAAGAAAAATAAAATATAAATAATTTAGTAAAGCAATAAAAAGTTGGGTTAATGTGTTTGGAGGAAACTCTGCAGATGCCTATCATGAGGGGTTACGAAATCCATAAACTGCCTCATAGAAGGAAACAAAACCTTTTACGAAAAAGCTCAAAAACAAGTTGAAGCAACAGTAAAACAAATCATAACAAATGTTTTTGTTGTTTTTAAGAACATTTTCTTTCAATAGCCAAACTCAATGTTAGGAACAAGTTCCCAAACAGGCATCGAACACTTCCTGTGTTAGCAGGAAATATCAAACCTACAGGCCTTCTATTGGAGGTGCTGAAGTAACATGTGGGCTCTTATTACACCCTCACTACACTCAGACACTTCTTACTGTCCCGACAGAGCCTCCAGCTGTGCTTCTCTCTGCCTCCCTCCTTCTTCTCAGCTCTGTTGTAGAGACTAAAGCAGTCCCTGTGCCCTCAGAGAAGTGTGGAAGTGCCAGTTATGGCCTCATTACTGCTGTCTTTAATCAATTAAATGACCACAAACACTCTCCCTCTCTCTGCCTCACTCTATCATTAGCCTCAAATTTGAATACTGCTTGCAGAGTACACTCACTAACTAGGAGCAGAGGCTCGAGGCTGGACTGGACCACTTACAAATCAAATCACTCCATTATTACCTCCTCACTCCCTTCCAATCCAGCCGTCCGGAGACTTATTAAGTCTCCCTGTCTCTCTCTGGGGAAGCTCACTGATCTTAACACATACATACACACACACTTCATCACAAGGGGAGGGAAAGCTCATTGAAACCACCATGCTCTCTTTTCATTTGCTTATATTCCATAAGAAATGGTTCTTGGCTTTCTTTATCTTTTTCTCTCCCCTGTTATCTCCCCTCCTCCTTCTTCTTCTGCTTCTTAAGTGTGTCGTCTCCCCCGGCTGAGTGGCAAGCAGGCTTCAGCAGTTGGGTTCCTTTGGTTCAAGCTTAGCCTGGTTCAGCCCACTTTGGCCCAGCTGAGGAAAGCAGGGATGTCTCGGACCGGGACGTTGCGAGTCAAGGCTTTGACGCGCAGATTACGGTCATCTGTAAGGAGAACCACCTCCCTGTGGAGCTTCACTGTCCCATCTGAGTTTGGAGGGGAGAGAAGTTTCAGATAAGCTAAAAAGACTTTATCACATTAAATCATGCAGCATGTTTTGAATTTGTGTGAGGATATTAACACTGACTTAGATGATTGAACTTTACATACTTCTCTGATGAGGCATGAAATCTTTTGCCTTGTCTTTGCAGTAGTGGAGACAGCAGGACAGAATCACATCATCATTGTTACCCTGAGGAAGAATAGAAAGCCAAGTCACTGAAACAGCACATTTAGCAGAACATTGAAATCAACCACCAAAAAATAATGAAACAAACAAAAATTCAGGCTACAGTTATTTCGGCTCTCACCTGCTGTCCGGTGGTGTCTTCACTGCGGAAGGCGATGGACTCGAGCTGATTCCCTCTGCTCGTCAGGGCTCTGAGGTAAGGTTCCCTGGCCTCGAATCCTTTCTCTAGGAAAGTCACAGCCAGCCGGGCCTTCTCCTGCACCGCCTGCACGTGGCTCGCACTAACATTGTAGTTGCCACGACCGCCAGTGCTGCGACCTCCTGATCCCACTCCTCCACCAAAGTTGTCCTGGCCTTTAGCCAAGCCATCCAACTCTGTGATCACTGAGAGACAACACACATCCCACCATGAGCACTCATAAAAAAATCCCTGTTTCTACACTGAATGGCAGATACATGGGGAATTCTTATCATTGTTAACATGTAACAGCATCCTCCTTTATTCCTAGAAAGCGTACTAATGCTTGAATTTCTAACCTTCTTTCTTTGTTTAGTCTTACCGATGAGTGGCACAACTATTATGTATGTTCCACACTGAAGGAGTTTCTTCAGCCCTCCCAAGTGATCAATAAATCCATTGGTATCTGGAATCAAGAAGAGAGGCCTCACTTCCAGCTCCAACTGCCCGCTTGTCTGCAGCACCGCCTGGAACACAGAAAAGAGAAATGTAACTAAGCCACAACATGGTGCTTTATAAGGCAAATCTGTGAAGTCCTTTGTGTTAGTCATTGTTAGTTATGTACTGATATGCCTGTATTACCTGTATTTTATCCCTGCGCTTCTGCTGCTGTGCCAGTTTGTTGGCAAGGACGTGACGTCGAGCCTTCAGCTGTCTGATGTCATTCTCGCTGTCTCCCGCCACCTCCCCATCCTCGTCTCCCTCTGATGCAGAGATAGAAGACTCTGCCTCGACTATGACGTCATCAGCCTGCCAAACAAACACAGATGAGGACACATTTTCAGCAAGAACTTGCCTCTGGTGAACTGCAGTAACAATGTTTTTAGACATTCACATAATTAAGGAATGTCAGAGACAGTCACCTCTTTCTCTGTTAGAGAATCCTGTCTGCTCCTTGTGTCCACTGAGTTGTTTGGTGGAAGAGACGTAGCGATAGAGATGTATTTTCCGCCCTTGAAGGCCAACAGAGGCTCTTCCTGTCCGCACAAAGCCTCCAGAAAGTACTTCAGCACTGTGACCCTCTTACAATCTGCTGCTATTGCCTGAGGAAAGAAGATGATGACATAGGTGCATAAGAACAGGAAGAGATTGATTAGGCTTACATTAAAAGTACGCCAATCTGAAGGTGATAGAAGAATAAGCAGTAAATATGTAGCAATTCTGCAGTTTAAGTATTAAGCTAGGCTGCAGGTTCATAATAGACCTTTACTTTGCACTCACCATTTCAGTGTGTCTGTCGGTGTAACAGGGCTCCTGTGGTGCGGCCAGCAGCGGAACAAAACCAGCCAGTAGCCTGTCCTCTTTCAGTTGCAGCACAGTCAGCTCCTCATCTCCCTCGCTCTCGTCAGTGTCGGCCTTGTACAGCGGCACTTCCCCGTGATCCACACATGCCAGCACGTTACACAGATCAGCCAGGCACTGCCAAACATCAGGGCAGCTACTGGATAGAGTGAAAGAGACGCAAGTGATGGTGAGGAATTTATCTTTTAACTTCAGTCTGAAGAGAAATGTGTGTTTTGTGTAAAAGTAACAGAAGAGGCCAAGAGCAGAACTGACAGACTACTCTGAGTTAGTAATCTAAAGCAGCAATAGTCAATATTATTATAGTGATTAAGTATCAAATGATTATGTGTAATGCGTCAGTCACAGGCATGAACCTGAAGATAATTATAACTTGCATAGCAGCTTCTATTGGCAGCTCTAATAGCATAATTTTTGCGGTGACAGACAAAGTTATCAACTAGCTTATGAACACAGTGGAGCATTTAGCCTCTAAACAGTCAGTTCCTCAGGAGTTGGTAAAGAACACAAACAGTTCCCCACTTGTTTTCAGTACCCGAAGAAGCCAAAGAAAGTACTCACTCTATACTAGATGGTGGTGGGTTCCAAAGGTCTGGGTGTCCCAACATCCAGTCGGACCACACCTTGATGCTTGGCAGTAGTTCCCTCAGGTCCAGTGAAAAGGCGGACACCCTCACCATACTCTCATGCTCCTCCCCTTTGCCCTCCTCCTCTCCATCTGCCACGGGAGCTGGTTCTGAAAGAGAGGACATGTTTTCATAATAAAAACACTAAAAGGTAAACAATCAAACAAAAACACCTGAAACTTCCAATTTGTGAACAACAAGATCACTAATACTACAAAACTTCAATCGGAGGATGTTCTGAGTCTGACATCAAATTCACAAAAACATTGTATTCTCTAAAGAGCAGTTGATAGTGCTAGGACGACAGAGCTGACAGCATGTTTAAATACACTATTAGACCTATGAATAATCTTGTCTTTTAACTGTTCATCTAATATAGATGAGAACATCCTGATCAAATACTCATACAGCTGCGTGTGTACCTGCAGGGGTATCTCTGAGCAGCTCTGCGCAGCGCTGCACCAGCAGAGCAAACATGCCGAGACCCAGGGCGGTGCTTTGCTCCTGTAAAACGGACCGCACTTCTCCTTCTTCACCTGAAAAACAAAGACAATTATTTCAAACAGGGCTTCTGCAATACTTATAAAGAGCTTGCATGTGAGAAGATGAGATGATAAGTGTATCAAGGCTGCTCTGCAATGTCCACCGAGGCTGTTGAAGTTGTTCCCAGCCATGCATTTATAGTTTGCATATAAGCCCCATGTTTTAAAGCTTTGAAGCAATATTTGTTGTTTAATGAATACAGTGTGGGTACGTGTTTGTGTAGCATTACCTCTGCTGTTGGCATTGTGTATGGTGAACATGTTGATGGTGATGATCTGCAGCATGTGTGTGCTGCCGAGCAGGGAAGGGCCATGTTGGAGCAGCGACCTGAACTCCTGCAAAACACGGCTCGCCACTCCAGGGAAGGACTCCATGCTGAAAGAAAAGACACATTGTCCATAATACAGGGAAAAAAAAGACACAAAGGTACTTTTAGACATGTAGTCAATGAACTTTAGAGCTGGAACACATGTTCACTCACCCCACTTTAGTGAAGAGCTTCCCGTGTGCATGCAGGAAACTCAGAATGAACCTCTTATTAAGCTGCAGATGAAAAGAGAAGGCCGGGAGAAAAAAAGAAAATAAAGACTTAGAAATGTGCATCAGTCTAATTCAGACATGTGTTCATTCAGTTGAAAAGGACAAGGAGGGGTTTGGAGCTGAAGTAACCCATTAATTGCACCTGGATATTTAAACAATAGGGGTGGGAGGAAATGGACTGACGGGCTACTGAAGCTGGAAAGAGCAAAGAGGATACACATACACAGGCCTCTTCCAACAGGATGCACACTGACAAATATTAAAGAGGTGCAGGGTACATTGGGGAGAGACAAAACAGATTGTTAAAAAGTAAAGAAAATATTGGAAATAGCACAAAGCTACTTCCTTTATTTAACTATGAGATTTAAAGCGTGTACTTTGGTCCCTTATTAAAAGCAGACAGTATAGGAAATAAAGTGAAAAATTATTAGGGGACGACAATGGTATGAAAAACTCTGGCTCCTGAAAGCATCTTTTTTCAGATGTGGGAAAAATAAGTGGTACTGCTGCTTTAAGAAGGCACACACTTTAAACAAACTTTACAGTGGACAGTGTTTCGCCTGAGGGAAGAAGCTGCCAAACTGAGGACACTGCCTTTCTTGGGCACTCGCCATAGCACATGCCACCATGTTGACATATTAGGTGTGTCTGAAGAGGACTCGAGCATGACTTTGAACAACGGGAGCTCAGGTAAGCGGTGGCGGCTCAGGACAATTATTGGACTAATTTATGGCCCAGCTCCAGCACACACCTCGGAAAACGTCTCAAGAAAGGCAAACAAACTACTGAAGAAGGATCTGTATGTACTGAAAGAGCCCTGCTCCCCTTTATAAATTGGAGGTAGAAAAATGAAAACATAAAAGCACCAAATAACAAAAGATGAAAGACAGAGTAAAGAGGTCATTATAAAACCTTTGAACATCATTCTTTGAAACGGCAATGAAAACAAAAGTTTAGTAAACAGAACCGAAGGCTCAGAAAAATACTAAAAAAAGTGAAAAAAAAAGTGTAACAGAGGAAATCAAAGACAGTGAAAAGGAATGAATGTGGAGGACATATTGAATAAAAGGAAACAGTGAAAGCACAGGAACTTAGATTAAAAAGAAGAGAGTTGACGATAGACTATATTAATTAATATACAAGTCTGCTGGCACTCGTGTCTCAAAAACATCATCAATAACAGCTGTTGAATAGCAAAGTGCACAAATAGATCAGTGTTTTTCAGTGCATACATGTATATATACAGGCACATGACACATCAATGACTCAATGTGTGTGTATGTAAGAAAACAAAACAAAGAAGGGGTCTTACATCACTTGCGCTGAGACTGCCCAGCTCTCCGTCCTGTTCAGAGTCTCTGCTGGATTCGCTCCCTCCCCTCTGCGAGGACGTGGTTGAAGCTTGACCGCTGGGTCGAACCCAAATCTCCACACGTGCACCATCTTCGCCTCTTCCTCGTCCTCTTACTGCTGGACCCCTGGAGCCTCCTTCGTGCTCCTGCCTCCTCCTTCGCTCAAGCTGCTCCGTCTACAAGAACAAAGTCTTTAAGCAAGTGGCTTTTGTGCTGCCTAAAGTCCTGGCATAATCATGAGGTTAATATGAGCTTCACCAGTTAGTGACTGAAGCCTTTGTCTCACCTTCCGCTTCGCTTCCTCAAACAGACTCATCAGGCTCTCTTTTGCTGTCAGGATGGGGTTGGAAGCTGCCAAGCTGCGCATGTAATAATACACAGCATCCAACTTCCGCTTCTGTAAGTGAGAGAGGTAGAGAGAAAGATTTGGAGGGTATCCTACAAACGAAAGCTCAAATAGTGATGTATTTTTAATTCTAGGGAGATGCTAGGAGACATAGAAGAAGTCACAAAAACAGTCAAAAACCGATCACTTACTGTGTAGACTGCCAGCAAGGCAAGCTGGTTATATGGTCTTCCATTTTTGGGGGCAATCTGCTGGGCTTTCAGGTACCAGCTGAGAAAAAAATTACATTTTCATGAACATTTTTAAACTACATATTCTAGGTCTTATTTAAATTTTAACCTCCTCCTCATCTAATAGGTAATATAGAACAATGAACTTTGTTTTTCATAGTACAAAGCTTCTTGTTCATAGCACGAAAAAAATCGACTGTAAAAGTTATAAAACCTGTCAGAGATTGAAACTTGTTATTTAAAACACATTTCAATATTTGTCTGGTGGCAAAAAGGCCAGTCCCTACCACTCTTTCTCCACAGTTACCAGATTATGACTCTGTAGCCTTCGCACTTAGTCGAAATCCAGCCTTTAATGTGTTTTGAGTGTGTGCAATAAAAATACACAAAGATGTAAAAATGACAGCCTACCTGCGAGCCTTGCCGTAGTTGGCCGTGTCACTGGCTTGTTCCCGGTAACGTGCTATGTCTCCCTGACATATCATGCAGCGCTGAGCACTGATAAGTGCGTACTTTACCTGAAGAAGCCAGAAACACACGAAAATGTTTACATTTCACTACATGCAAAGTCCAGTAATTATGTCAGATATAAACACAATAAACAAGTTGTGAGCACTCTGGTTACTGACAGCAACTGATTATTGACTCGTTCAATAAATACAACACTGTCGTAAATTGTGACTGGTGCTATAATATTTTGTTAGCATCATTTTTAATTGCCTAATAGAACATATACATTATCTGCATTATGTCTATATTTTAAGGTTTATCATTTAGTATAAATCTATAAAAACATGTACAATGAACATACAGATACAAACTAAAGGGAATATTGCTTTACCGTTTTGCGTAATGGCCGAGCCCTGATCGCCATGCCGTCCATGTAATCCTCCAACTTAAACTGGTACACTGTCTGCAGCTTCTGAAGCAGTGCATCGAAGAAAAGTGCTCCCTGTGAAACACAGACAGTGATCACAAGTTAAATCACATAAGAGTGACAAAAATGATGATTCTATTTAAGCGCAATATCACAACCACAAATAAAACTAAAGGGACCTCTATATATTATCTGATAATGTAAAATTATATTCAAAATAGGCCTATTGATTGCATTGCCCAAATACTAGGTAAGGTCAGAGCTTTATATCCAAATATAACTTTATTCTGCAACTTTCTTGATGTGTCCTAAGCCAGGATTAAAAATCATCCACACAGATCTCTAACTAGCATCCCTTTAAAAAAAACCTCATAAAAAATCCTTACCTCATCAAGCAGCGTGAGCAGCATGTTCCTGATATGAGGCGTGTTGTCATAAGTAGGGTCTTTGAGCAGCTGTCGGAAGCGCTCTATGACCTGGTAAAAGACGTTCTTCCACAAAGCCTGGTCCACGTTCTGTGAGTCAGAGAACTCGATGTCTGTCAGGACGACCTGCTCATACAGCCCCAAGAGGTCAGCTCTAGAAAACAAAACAGCAGTGCTTTTTCAGTATGCCAACTGGCTCTGTTCTGTTAAGTTCATCATTAATTAGATACAAGAGGCAACTGATAGTAAAACAGAAAAAAAGTACTACTGCACATCTATTGCTGTATATCCTTACCTGAGCTGGGCCATACGATCCAGTCCGTCAGTGCTCACTCTGTCCCTGGAAAGCAGGTTACTGAGCTGAAGCTCATGTGAATCTGCAGCCCTCAGCAGCCTCCCAAGCTCCCCTCTGGCTTGTTGCTCTGCCTCTTCCATTGTCAAACCAGCTCCTGCAGCTGACTGGGAATAACTTGTTCCTTTGTAATTCCCACAGAACTGACCCGCACCAGGACCCGGGTACATACCGTTTGTGGGGGCCATTTGATAGGGCCCCATATGATAAGGGTATGGGTACCGCTGGCTGGTGCTTGCCCCAGGGTTATGTGGGCTGCTGGCAGGCATGGGGTAGAAGTACGGGTTGTCAGATTTTTGGAATTTGTAATAAGCCATGGCAACAGCTTGCTTCGATCTGAAGTTCTCACCCTGAGGAACCGGAGGGCTACCTGCGACCTCATCATCAGTGTCCAAAAAGTGAAGCTGTCCATATCCAGTCCCTGTCTGAAGATATACGGGCTGTTGGTGAGATGAATGCTGTGAGGATTGGGGGCTAGTAAGAGCAGGTTTCTGGTCAGGGTTGTTTGGATCCCAGAGTCTTCTCATTCCTCCACCTCTGCCTCCTCTACTCCTTCCAGCTGCTCCTCCCCTAATTCCACCAAAAAGAAGCCTTTGCCCGACCTCAGGTGGATTTGAGATGTCTGTGCGGGTTGGAAGCACCAGGATGCCCCCACCTCTGCCCCGTGGAACAGAGCCTTGTGAGCGATGGTGTGCAGCTCCACCACGTGGTGAGGTTTCTGGCTGTTTGTCTAAAGAAACCCTGAGGATTCCTCGACATCCACCTTTGTTTCCTTTTGCTCTATTCCTTTCTTCCCTTCGCCTCTCTGCACTTAGCTCCTCCTCCCCACCTCTTCTTCTCCTCCTTCTATCTTCTGCTACGTCACTCATCTCACTCCCTTCGAATGATTCTGTAGATGACTCCCCGTTGGTTGTCCAGCTTTGCAGATGACTCCTTCGTCTTTCTCCACTATTAGCTATGCCCTCTTTGTTATTGGGCCTCGGCTCCAAGCGTGGCCACTTGGTACTCTCCACATCCATTCCACGCCCAGGGCCTTCCAGGCTGGTCACACTGCTGGCTGAGCTACTGCTGTAGGTTCGATTTCGTGAGCGCCGAATATCTGATTTGGAATAGCGTTTTGAGGTTGGTGTTGTGACGTTTGCATTGGGTTTGTTTCTGTCACCTTTCTCTACAGGTTTGTCTACATTTCTTTGCGTTTTAACATCTTTTTCAACATCTCTGGACCGGTTGTTATTGTTGTCCCCCCTTCTGTTTTCTCTGCGATTCTCTCTTCCTTTGTTTTGGTGCGTCTCTTCTGGTTTACCTGGTTTGTTATCCCTATCTGCTTCTGGTGCTTTCCTCTCCCTTTCCTTTTCAGGTTTGCCCCAGGTCCTCTTCCCTCCATCACCAACTTCATCTTCCCCTCTCTTGGAATCCTGATACCTCTCTTTTTCCTTTTCCCCTCCTCTCCTCCTTCGGTTTCCCCTTTCCCTCTTCTTCTCTACTTTTTCTTCCTCCTCTTTTGATCCTCCCCCTTCCTTATCAGTTGTTTTCCCTCTACTGCAACTAAGCTCTTCAACATCACCTTTACATTCCACTTTACTCTTTTCATTCACTCTGAGCTTTTCTATTTTGGTAGTAATTTTCTCCACAGAAGAATCAGATGGTAACGGAGGTTTGTCTCCATCTCGGCTTCCTTGCTTCCTGTTGGTTTCACTAGATTTAGACTGTTTGACATTTTCTTGTACGCTTTTTACATCTTTGTCTTTCCGTCCCTGCTTCTGAATAGAAGTTTTCTTGTTCCCCTCCCTTTTCCCTGTACTCAACTGGGATTCTGGCTCAGTCTTGTGCTCATGCTTCTCAGGGGGAGGCTTATCCTGCTCGCTTCCAACTCCGCAGTCCTTTCCCTGAATATTCCTCCGGCTCCCAGGTTGATAAAATTCTCTGTCTGGTTTGCGAGCTTTCCTTGTCGGCTTCGCAGTTCCTGCAGGTTCCTGGGGTTCTCTTTCATTTTCAACAGAATCTCTTCCTGGAGTTCCCTCCGTTTTAGCCTGTGACTGGCTGCTCTTTCTCATGTTCAGAGTTCCACTACCGTCACCTATCATCCTGTCTTCTTCCTGATGATCAGTATCCATCCCACCATCTGTTGGCCCATGTCTCTCTAAAGGTTTTTCAGAGACGCTCTTTTTCTCACTCTGTGATGGTTGACCATGCTCAAATGAATCAGCAACCAGAAGATCACTTTGACCAGCTTCTCCCTCCTCGCTTTCACAGCGACGACGTCCATGTCCTGGTAGAGGATGGTAGCGCTGCAGATCAGGGCGCTTTCCTTCGCGTTTCTTGTGCTGTGTGTTTACATGATGCTCCTTTTGATCCGCTGATGAAAAAACAGACCGAAGAATACATAAAACACTAATAGACAAAGTCAGACATCGACACACTATATGGAGAGAAGGTACACTTGTGCTTTATGTGTAAAGCATACACTCGCCATATTCTGTTTCTCTCTTTACATCAACAAATTCCATGAAAAGACAAACTTTACTAATGCCTTATTGGAGCCACTCACAGTACTAACTGTGGTGTGAGTATTTATGGCTGCATAAGGGTTTACGTTGGATTGCCTAAAAAAAATGACAGTACCATGTTGATTGTAATAAAGAAACATATCACCTAGTGCAACGGAGGGTCTCGTGTTTTAATTTGTATTGAATAGCAATGTAGGGCTATAGCACAGAGGTATCTACGTATAACAGGTTTTTGTAAGTAACAGGGCATGTAAACGTTTCATAAGTGCAGAATCCGGGCATGGGATTAACACACGTGAGCATATTCGTTAATTAATGCTGCCCAGCAAACACTGAATGTACAGCATAATAACTGAAACTAACCAAGAGTACAAGTACAAATAACACCTGTGATACTTCTAACAACATGATAAACAAACATCACTGTGTTGACTAATTTGTAGTTTAAGTTAACAAATAAACATGTTCTTGTCTTCGGCTTAAAAACAAAACTAAAAGTTAACTGACGTCAGCTCAATGTATAACGTAAATTAACGGTTAACGATATCAAGCTTATCCGTGGTAAATCACTCTACGCTACATTCAAATATTACGGACACATTCCTTTACCTAACCTTATGCACTTACAGTGAATGGGGTACATAAAGAAACGGAAGAAAAATATAGTCACAACAGTCGCACATAAATTATCTGTTGTTGTTACGGTGAAGGGGGCGTTTAAAACAGACCGCGCGGACCGAAGAATGGAGAGTGCTAGCTAGCTAACAACATTAGCTGGTAACAAACTTAGCAACTCCGTAGGCTACTTTGAACTAAGTTGCGATACTTTTGCGCTTGAATTTGTCGACTTTTCAACGAATTTATTACTTCTATCTATCAAGTTTACTTCCTCTTACCTTTTTGACAGTCATTAATATTGACTATATTCGACGCTTCAGCTCGGAGTTCCGCAGCTGAGATTCGCACTCGGTCCAGTTCGTTCGCCATCTTTGCTTTCACTAAAACAAACACAACAAGTATGGTGGCCAAGATGGATCAAACGTCTTGCTGAACGACGTTGGATCCGACATATGCGTTAATGACGTTTTAGCGAAGGCAGTTGGGTATTGTAGCTCTGGATACCTGGATAATCCGTTCTCAGATCCTTTGCCTCGTTTGTAGTAACTTCAGAAAGTATTCACTATTACTATCTACTATTATTTCTACAAAATTTACCTTTTCCTCTCAATGAAGAACCACAAAAACTTTTCAAGTTATATATATTTATCATTTTCTTGCGTACATATGACTTATTCATTTTCTTTTTAAGTTGTTGCTTTGCTATTTTAATGTACTTTGTGTAATTATTACCTTTACACTTAGACAAATTGTTTATTTAAACATTTAATAAGTGTATCATTCATAAACATTCTCTTATTCAATTTGATAAAAATGTCTGTTATTCTGAAATGTGCAGTTATATAATTCTTACGTAGGCCTTGACCTGCATGAGGCCTGGGGGAAGGGTGCTTAAAGGTCTGCACATTATATAAAGAAACATCAGATATTCTACATACATACACACCCTCATTTTCATACAATGTCCACTAGATGTCAGGGTTTATTTCTTATTCACAGTTTGAGCTCAACTGTTACCCAACTCTTTACATTGGCCCGCTAACAAACTTTCTTTCATCGACTTAAACATTCTAAGTATTTTATTTTTTACCGTAGTGCACCATCTCCTTATTATAACATCTTTTCCCTGCTGTCTTACACTCATGACTTTGATGTGCACTGACAAATTGCATTCGGTGGCAGAAAAAAAAATGACACACACAGAAAGACCAGCATGTGTATGTGCATGTGTGCATATGAGATGGGTATATTAAAGTTAAAGCAGACATCATCGCTTTGGCTGATGCTAGAGTAAACAGCTCATCTCCCTAGCAACACCAAATTAAAGGGCCAGAGTCTCTCTGTCTTGTCCTTCCTAGAAATCTCCCACACATGATTCTTCATGATTCTTCGTTTTCTGTCTACACGTCTCTGCATCATGTCTCTAAATTATTTATCCAAGATGCTTGGAATCCTTCTTTGGCATAGTAATCAGTATGACACGTACTTGTTTAGAAGTTACACTTGTTTTACTACAGTATGGGCTGCTCTAAAATCATGATGCTAAGACAGGCAGCAGAGAACACAGGCTGCAAGAATAGGGCTAATTACACATTTTTATAGACCATATTTATATTTATTTATGTTTCAAATTGCACAAGGTTTGATTTTACTGGCATGGTCTTATTGCCTATTAATGTGTTTTATTAATGAAGTTAGTATTTATGTAAAATAAAGCACTTGACCAGCGACCAGAAGAAAGGCTAATTTAAGATCACAGGTTGATCATTTTCTTTGTAATTCTCTTATTGCTATCATTAACTAAAGAGATTCTTTGTGTTTTTCCATTTCATTTTATAAAACGTATTCATTCAAGTGGTGCAAATAATAATCAGCATTGTGTCTGAATGCAGAGCACTGTTGGCTGGCAGCGTCTCTTGATGAAGCTCCGGCACACCAGCGGTTGTAGAATGTTTCGTGCCTGCAGTGGAGAGGTGTGAGAGAGAGTCAGAGGCATGGGGAGGGGGGCTGCCGGAAGTTGTGGGCGTGTGTCTCCCCGTGTGTGTGTGTGTGTTTGAGTCTGCAAGTGTGTGTGCTCGTGTGGCTCAGTGCGTGTGTGTGTGTGTGTGTGTGTGTGTGTGTGTGTGTGTATGCGTGCAGAGTTCTGATTGTCAGTGCTGCACCACAGTGCAGGTGGAGCAATGCAGGATGGTAAGAGACACAGAAGGACAGATAGGGGGAGGCGGTGGGGGGAGATGGCGAGGGAGGGAGAGAGAGAGAGAGGTGAGGAGGCATGATGCGGGAGGAGAGGAGAGAACAGGAGGAGGAGAGACTCTGAATACAGATGAGAAAAAGCGGGGGAGTTTTTGCAGGTGAATTTCTGACACCAGGGGGTTTCTCCAGCACAATCATATCTCCATCTCTCCGGCCCCCATCGCATTCTCTCTCTCCCTCTCTCTCTCTCTCTGTCTCCCCCCACTGGGATACTGGGAGGTGGGAGGAGATGACTTTTAGAGATGACTGGAGTGGTGGTGGAGGAGGAGGACAGATGGGGGAATACAGTCAGCAGAGAAAAGGTGGAGAAGACAAGAGTGGGACATTGTGGTTGTGGACGGAGCAGACAGAAAATGCTGGGGTTGAAATACGGGTAACAAATAAAAGAGAGTGAAAATGACAGGAAGATGAAAGGGAGACGACTGAAATGGGATCTAAAGTAGTGAGGGAGACAGAAATGAAAGAAGGCGCGCGCGCGTGTGTGTAGGAGAGACAGACAGAAAGAGAACCAGAGACTGAGGCGGACAGAGGATTGTGTGACGCATATTTGCTGGCAGTAGATGTTTGGAATATCTCCACATCAACCGGTTTAAATGTATAATTCACAAAAGGGGATAGAAGGAGTGACAGAGGGAGGAATGAGAGAGAAGACAATATGAGATGGAGTACATGGAGAGATGTGTCAGTGCAGAGGAGATTTCAAACAAAGGCATGAATGTGATACAGACTTTAGCAGTGGAAGCTGTTGACTGGATTCTGTGACCTCATTCAAGGAAAGTTTTTAACTGCAGTTAAAGCGCAACACATAAAATGCTTTGTCTTGACTGATGCATCCACTCTGTCAAAAGCAGTGTTGATACTGAAAGACAGGAAAGTGAGTTTAAGTGGATGTGTTTGTGATAACTGGCCCTTCTGCAGGATCGTGAGTTTATATCTTAAAGGGCCGGTGTTGGAGGAAACACTTAAATACAAAAATATGATGATACAACAGTTAGTTCCAATCAAGCAATCTGATTGGACAAGAGGCATTCTATGAGCGCTGATATAGAGTACAACAGCACTGGGGCTTTTAACTATATGCATCACTCCGCCTTAGTTGTTCTGAATACTCTTAATTAACGTCACACGATTAACATTGCAGCAACAGCCTTTATACGGAGTGACCAAGCTGTTACCTTTCAATCACACATGCCACCAAAGAAAGACGATAACGAATATCAGCACGGCCTGACCAATCACAGCCATGCGGATATTCAGTACAACAGCACGGCCTTGAGTGTGTTTAAATATCAGATTTGTCTGCTGCTAATAGACCCTCCCTAAATCTTACACACTAGTCATTTAAGACATGTCTACAGTGGATTTTTAGGCATACACTTACATGAAACTCCTGCTTTATTTCCCCTGCACTCTTAAGTGTGCGTTATACATGATATTGGAACACGGCGTGGGCTTTTACACACAAACACAGACACAGACATGCATGCGTCTTGAAACATTCCTGGTGATCTGCTCTGAAAATTCCAACGATCGTCACGATGAACTCGTGCAAACAGACCCCCAGCACACACACACTGCATGCACATATGCACCAATGACTACACACACACACACACACACACACTCACACACACACAGACACGTACAGGCACACACAGCTGGTGCTGCACGTTAATTACATTCAGCATATGACTTTGGCATAATGTTGTGAAGTTTGGTGTGACTCACAGTCAGAGTCACAGCAGATGAGGAGAGACGGCGTATGACTTTGCAAAAGGACAGCCCGTCTACGCACACTTCGCTACAGATGCTGTGTAGACGTAATGAAATCACGGCGGTAATCTCGTCTTGCCATCTCAGGTAAGTCAATTGTGCTGGAGCCATTTAATTGGCCCCGTGTCACAGAGGAAGTACATGGCCATTACACGCATGTTCCCTCCTCCCACTGTGTCACACAACATTCCAAACACACAAGTTCAAAGTTTCTTAGTCTGTCTCTGCTTTAGAGTGTGTGTGTGTGTGTGTGGGTATGTGTGTGTGTGTGTGCGTGGGTGGATGTGGAGTTGCTGCTGTGTGTGTGTGTGTGTGTGTGTGTGTGTGTGTGGGTTTGCAATCTCACACATCTTGTTGGCAAGAGGAGGCGGTTGGGGGAAGGATGTGGGGGCGAGAGGGGTTTCACTAATGTACACCCACTCTTTCCAAACCCCAATCTCGCTCTGACACACACGCACACACACACACGCACACACACCTCCTCCTCTGCTCTCTTTTAACACAATCCTCATTACAGGCACGTTTTGGCAGCACAGTTTCTTCCTCCTCCTCCTCTTCCTCCTCCTCCTCCTCTCTCGCTCTCTGTCTTTTTCATTTGCTCATTCTCTCCTGCCCTGCTCGTTGTTTTTCGAGCCAGCTTGGCAATCAAAGGGAGAGAAAACACAAATGAGACCGGAGGGGTGGGGGGAGAGAGAGAGAGAGAGAGAGAGAGAGAGAGAGAGAGAGAGAGGAGGCTCACTGGGATTTCAGTATGAGTCAGAATGGGAGATGGGGAGGTGGGAAGGCAAAGGTAGGCGGCTGTGAGGAGAGTGTATGGGAGGGATGAGTTTCTTTTTTTTCTTTCTCTCTTATCTGACTGCATTTCTCTGTTTGGAATACAGATGAGGAGATAAAAAGAAGAGCCAGCAACTGGGCATGATGGACAGATCAGAGATATGAACAGGAAATAATCTGCATCCTCATTAACTATGGAGATATAAGCGAGTAGAGTGATCCAAAACGGGGAGGAAAGGGTTAAAAAACTGAATAAATAATCAGATGTTAAAAAGATACGGAACATTATACTGTAGTAGTGTGTGTGTGTGTGTGTGTGTGTGTGTGTGTGTGTGTGTGTGTGTGTGTGTGTGTTTGTGTTGGCATGTGTGTGTTTATGGCACCATGGGGCCAGTGATGAGAGGCAGTGTAAGATTAAGGAGGGAGTAAGGGAGGGAGGAACTACTTCATTCACACTTTTTCAATCCCCCCTGCTTGCATATTCATGTTTGCTGTAGTAGGAGGAAATTGGATTGTGCATGCTTGTGTACACACACACACACACACTTCCACAATACTCACCCCTCCGCCGCACGTCAGCACTATTATATTGCTGTTTGGTCGCAGTCTGTGGAGAATCTACAGTTTTGAGACCCAAGGCGAGGAGATCCACACTCCTCCTCCTCCTCCTCTTTTTTTTTGCAAAGCAGTTTACTCTAAAAAAAAAAGTTCACAAGCTCTTACCAAATTGTAATAAAAGAGAAAATAAAATGTACTTGCCTCTGTGGGTGGACTGTTGTCCTGGTTTCTCTTCCTTTGTTAAGAGATGAATCCCAGTTGGCTGCATTGGATATGAACTAATTTAAGGCCATGGGTGGAGTGAGCAACAGTCCATTCATTTATTGTGTCATCCTTCAAACATCAGTGCAAGCAAAGGATCCGCTTGGTTAGAGACACACTGCATATTATTTAGAACAAACAAGGTCTATTTGTGATTGTTCTGGAAAACAAAAGAACATCTGTATTCTTGAGCTTATTAGTGTGATGCTTTCCATCATAAAGTCAACCTCAGTTTTCATTCATCCATTATCTACACTTCTTATCCTGTTCAGGGTCACGGGGGGGCCTGGAGCCAATCCCAGCCCAGTCATTGGGCGAGAGGCGGGGTACACCCTGGATTGATCAGCAGTCAATCACAGGATTGACACATAGAGACGAGTACTCTAAAACACACTGACACCCGCAAGCAATTACAGAGTCACCAATTAACCTAACAAGCATGTCTTTGGACTGTGGGAGGAAGTATCTGGAGGGGACCCACATGACAACTCAATACAGACTGCTAACTTCTGCACCACCGTGCCGCCCCCAAACTGACTTTTTGACGTACTTAAATAAAAAAACAGAATATCAGTTAGAACAATCAACAAATGGGCGATTGGATTACATGCTTATATTGTATGCACCTTAGGCACAAGGCCACCAGGGTGCACCACGTGTCTTGATGTTAAACATCAAATGGATTTCAATCCAGGCAAAGCTCTGAGCAACTTTTGTTCTTAATTTATTACACCTGTCTTTAAGTGTGCCTTTCATGATAATTGATTAAAGACCAACCCTGCAGGCCTCGAGTTCTACACTGGGGTATTTCTTCTCTTCTATTCAGCTGACTGGAAAATTTCCCCATTTGCAGGGAAAGCAGCCGCAGGCTTTCCAAACCAAAAACTCTGGACTGTGGTGAAATATTCTCAAGGGCAAGTGTGTGGTTATATCCTATTATCATTTTCAGTGAGTCACATGACCTGAGCATGGCAGGTATATGGGTGGAGACTGTAACCCCGGTCTGTTTAAGGGCGACCTTTGGCATTGGATATGATTAACTTCTAGTATCTACTGAACAAATGCAGTGAGATTGAAAATTGTGGTAAATACAAATCAGGTAGTTTGCACAGAAGAATGTTCTCAAGGACAAGTCTTTGCTTTTGAGTCCCAGCAGCCTCTCTGTGGGTGAAGGTCGAGGAGAAACGAGGGTGACCCTTTATGACCTTGAGAAACATAGAGAGCCAAGGAGGAAGTAGTGGTCGTGACGGAGGAGGAGGAGCTCTAACAGCACACCGTGACAGCATGAGGTCTCCCTGCTGTTCAGTTCATTAAGGACTTCATTCAGATTCACAAACTGTAGCTGTTTGAATTCATTCGGGAGCGTATCTTCCCTTTAACCCAGCTGCAGTGGGTTCTGGTTCTGAAACATGTTCATATTGCTTTGATTTAAATCTAAATTTAGAGTTGAAGAGTCTTTAAATCCACAATCATTTCTGGATAAATGCTGGGTGGAGGTGGGGATGCCTTGATGAGACACGTCATAATCCCTGCTTGTCCTGTCCTCCAGCGTGTGAAGGAGCGCAGCAGGGACTTTTTTTTTCTAAAGTTCCCCTAGTGTTGCGTGACTCTGCTTTAAAGTACAGCTCTGAAAAACAAATTTGACACCTGTGTCCAAACTGCGTCTAGTTTACAGGAGCCTCTCGCTGCACACGCCTACGCACGTCTGACACACTTTTTACGCACGAGGGTCTCCCCCAAAAAATCTCCCGGAATGTTTTGCGAGTTCAACAGAGTCGGGACCGATTTACGCACGACTCCTGTCACAGCTCCTCCTGACGTTTCTACAGATATGTGCGATCTGGGTTGGATATTTGGAAGATGTTTATTTTTAAATATATTTCTGAAATCCATCAATATGAGAAAAAAAAAATCAGAGCACTGCAGCAAACATTATCAGTCGCTCCAAGCAGTGATTCATCGCCTGGTCGAAACTCACGATCTGCTCATCGCTGCCCATGATAACCTGATAAAAGATTCTTTTTAACATATGCGACTAAGCGTCAGTTTTAGACGCTTTATTTTATGTATTCTCTCCCTTAAAATAATTGGTTTTGATGGATATTCTCCAGTAAATAGACTGCACCGAGAGAGAACTGAAACTGTAGTATTATGTTTAATAATTGTTTGATTGATTTAAACATACAAATATTCATCGTATCAACACCGGAGCTTCTTCTTGGCAAAAAAAAGTAGACAATGGCAGTCTGAAACGCCTCCCTTGTGGGTTATAACAACAGATAATATATTAAACAGGCTATAACTGGAGTGTTGGGAGATGGAAATATGATATCACTCACTAATGAGTACCTCGGAGACTCCAAATGTCTTTATATCACCGGAATTTGATCACTCCAGCTTCTAATTTTTGACATCTCGGTGTATGAAGCGTGAAGACAACAAACGTGCTATTTTCATCCTCCTGTTTTACAGAGCTGCACAGTGATGCAGGCTATACTTTTCCTCCCCTTTATAAATAGCTGCACTCCTTCAATGACGTGGGATACGCACGTACATGTGTAGGTGAATCTTTGAATGAGCTCTCTTTCTCCCCCCCCCTCCTCCCCCCTCCCCCCCAGTGCCTCCCTTCCTCCCTCCCTCCCTCCCTCCTCCTCCTCCCTCCTCCGTTCTCTCTACTAGTTACTACGGGATCTCTATAAAAAGCCTACGGTTGATGGGAGAGCCCGGTCTGTAAGGGAAGCGACTTTGGAGAAGAGGGACGAGAGCGTGGCACAGGTTTGCTGCTGACAGTTCCACGCTGATGAAGAGTTTAGAGATAGGAGAGACGTTTTTCTACAGCAAGGAGACGCAGCCATGGCCACACAGGGAACTTTCTGTGAGGTAAGTTAAATTGATCTTTCTACACATCTTATAGTGCGTTACTTTATCCAAATCCTGGGATTAAAACATCTCTGATATGGGTTAAGTTCAGGGTTTATTGGACGGGTCATCCCCCCTAAAGACGCCCAGAATTCTGCTTTGACTGTCTCTATTCTCATCTTGACTCTCCGGTTGGAAGTTGCTGCAGTGTGACTCATTTTCTCTCCCATGTGGGCAGCACTCAGCCTGCAACCTGAAAAAAAGAGAATCTGATATCTCAGAGAAAGCGAAATAGCGTCAAACATCGCCTCAGAACTGTGTACTTTCTGTCTGGTTCACTCTGTTCCCTCTGCGCACGGTACATACATATAATTAAATAATTCACCATGTATGATGGTGACTTGTGTTCACCTGTTTCACACGCCGCAGCTGGTTAGGAATGAAACAGGTACACGCTGTTGTAGCTGCCCCTCAGGCCACTTAAGATGTGCAAATGCCACCGTGCAATGTACAGTGGCACGTGCACACACGCGCACGCACATGTACTGTGCCCAGATGTGTTTGTGTTTGTGTATGTGTGTGTGTGTGTGAGTGTCTGTGTGTGAGAGAGAGAGAGAGAGAGTGTGTGTGTGAGAGAGAGAGGGAGAGACTGAGAGAGAGAGGGCAGGTTCTGTATGTGTGTGTGCGCGTGGGGGTTGGGGTGGGGGGGGTGGGGGGGTGGGGGGGTGGAGGCATAAGTAAGTAAGTGTTGGAGGTGGGGGAGTGTTTCTCATCAACCCATCTACATTCACGGGAGCGCGTGGCACCGGGAGGTTTCCGGTGATAGTGATGACATTATAGCCATCACTTTCTTCCGGTGTGGCGATCCACTCCTCGCCTCCGCCTCCTTATCCCCCCCCTCCTCTCCTCTCATCTCTCTCTCTCTCTCTCTCCTTCATGCACTTCCGGCCGGCGTTTCCTTTAACTTTTTTTTTTTTTCACTCTCAGTTCTGTGACGTCGTCAGCAAGTGAAGTCAGCCCTGCGTCATTCTTGCGCACTTTGCAGATGATACGCAGTCACCTACTATAACCCTTTTATAGGCATGGCGCGCACGCGCACGCGCACACTGCAGAGTGATTCTCCGGCGTGCGGGGGAGTGAATGCGCAATGTGAGAGGCTCGTGCACGGACAACACGAGGGAGGAGTGGGTGGAGCGAGTCAATGAAACCCCTTATTCATTCACAACTCGTTGTAGTGGCCACTGTTACACTGACTTTGATCAGACAGCGCTGATTATGAAATAACCTAGTAGAGCAAAGGCTTCTGAGATATTGTGATACATATAAATGTTATAGAATATGTAAAGATAAGGGTTCATTAAACAGCTTTTTTTTTGTTCATAGGCATCACTTTAAACACTTTAAACTCTAAAGCTTAAGTCTGGAGAAATAATGGAAACTCTGACTTATTGTATTAAATACAAAAACCAGAGTAAAGATCACCAAAGTCCAGCCTCGAGCTCACGGCTCACTCTTTTTATTTTTTTTTTATAATTCAGAGCGTATTTCACCCGAGGGACCCGCGTGCACGCCAAGTCGACCCACACAGTCGAAGAAGCGGTTTCTCCCCGGTGCCATGGAAACCGAGCCAGACCAAGCCACTGCCCACGCGCTCTGATAAGCCAGGCGGCAAAATGGGACGAGTGCCGATTGGTTTGCTCAATACGTGACGTCATAGACGCGTACCCTAGGGCATGTAACTTGCCGTGCAGTGAGATGCGTGACGGTTCTCGTCACCTGACCGGCATCTAGTCGGTAATGAGAGCAGAGACTGCAGAGGCTGTGGTCCAGGACGGACCCGGTCACGTTGTAGAAATTGAGGCACTACTAAGTGTAATGGGACATTATCAGATTTAATGTATCGTTGTACTATATCGTTTTAAAAGTCACTGTAACAAAAGACTTTTACTCTTTACAGTGTACGGTAAAAATGAGTTGCCTCTCTTCAGTTCAGCACCACGGACAGCTCCGAGCCACAGAGTCGCTGTGTCGCTGTCCAGGCGCCGTGGTGCTGAAACAGAGAGGACAGGGAACCTGTTGCAGAGACACAAGAAACGATTTCTTGTAAAAAAGATTTGAATAAAATTGTAAAACAAATTTGCCAACCACTAAATGAATGTGATAAGGAATTTAATCAAGCTCTGGGAACAAAATGTTCTTGAATGTTCTTCATTTGACTCCCTTCTGTGGTTTAGTACATTTTTTGATAGTTCTCACAGAGGTAGCTGTTGTGTAAGCTGACTTCTGTACATTCTGTACCCTCGCTGCATGTCTTTCCCCTGTACTTTGCTCGTGAGTGTCTGAGTCGAGCTTAGTCTCATACTCAGATTCAATCAGGTATATCGACACGTTAAAGGGCCAAATACATGATGGTGTTGGAGTTTTAGTTTTCAAGTTGTTATGCGTTTTACTAAAGTAGTTAGTCAGAAGTCAATCATCTCATCCAAACATTCAGTATATGCCAAACCTGATGGATCAGTCACCAGCGTACACTATGGGGACATTTCTAAAGTTCTTACTCTTTTCTTGGATATGTCACAGGTTGTTTCATTATATCAGAAAAGTGAAACACAGTTTACTAGATATCTCTCTCCTCTCTTGTTGCCTCACTCACACACACTTTCACACACATAAACACTAACTAGGTCAGAGGCAGGGAAAACAGTGGGTGGATGATGCCTGGTGCCAACAGTTTTTAATAAATGTTTAAGTGTTCTTGGCTCTTTGATACACATGTGAGCTGGATGACTAAGAATATTTGTAGGCATTTGATTAAGATTTTGACATCTTAAACCTTTGCCACTCATATATTTTTGTAGCCAAACATATCTGAGCTTTATATATGACTCAGCTGATGAAACATTGGTGAAAAACATGGTGTCATCTGTACAAAATTACATTGCCACCCTGGGTTTATTGGTACGTTTCAAACTACATTTCTTAACCTTTATCCTGTTGTTTTTGTGCCAGCTGCGGAACTGTCACCACAGGAGTAAATCAGCCACGATGTAGAGAGAGCCAGAGAGCAGGATAGAAAATCACTGTTTTACTGTAGCCTCCAAAATCGCACAGGAATGCTAATTGGATGCTAATGTTTTAAAAGTTGAACAAACTCCCTCTACCGATGTGTTATTGTTTACCCTGCTTTAAAGCAGTTAAAGCTAATTGTGTGGAGTCTTCACCTCAAGCATGCTGTTGTTTTAAATTGACTGCACATAACGAAGCAGAGATGATGCTCTGGGCTACATCTTCAGCCCTAACTGAAGAAAATCTTACAATGATTGTCAATGTAGCCGGAGTAGATGTCTACACAGATCCCTTGTTATCTATCTATGTCACTGGGATGCTCCTGGTAAACAATCATATCGATCAGCACGATCACCTCTTGGGAATAGTGTCAGGTTTGATTCCACTAATGTAATACCTGTATCCTCTCCTCTTTTTTGCTCATACAGGTTTGCCCTTCTTACCATCTCTCCCTCTTCCTCCTATCTGTGCCAGAGCATCAGCACCTTGGCTTTAGACTGCTTACTGCTTATACAGTGGCACAGTACAGTAACAGTCTACAGTCATGGCTACTGAAGCCTGGCAATGCACCAGATGCTGCACTGAAGACGACACAGAGGGAAATTATCTACAGGAAACAGCAAGGAAATACTCCTCTGTGTTTGTGAAACAGTTGATTTAATAGCTGAAGTTCCCTGTGTGTCAGATGTTTCTCCACCTGCGTCTCCTCTTCTCTCTGCTCCTGCTCAGAGAGGAAACCTGTGTGGGCTTACATTGGGGGAGTCCTACACCCCGTGCGTGCGTAATATCAGCGCTCAAACCAATGGGGCCTTGCAGTTTCCAGTTACCATGCCAACTCCGGCTCCTTCTCCTCCACCCTGCTGTCTCCATGGCGACCGTGGCTTTAGATTGTTACTCTAGCAACAGCACCATGGTAACAGTCTACAGCCATGGTCGTTAGGGGCAGATATCATCGGGGACGCGAAAGAAAGAAAGTTTTGGTTGAAGCTAGCATTGTTAGCATTGATGCATCTGTTGAATTCTCTTCTGCTTAAGGAAGGAGGTCAAAGGTCATGTAGTTTTTTGTTTCTTCTTCATGGCTAGATATTTCTGTATGAGTCTCTCAATATGATACCAGAATTAAGTATTTCCACACAAGGTAATCGATCTGAAACACCCCAAAAAAGTTGAATGAATAGTATGAAAAGACGCACATGGACACGTGTTGCTTCTCACTTGTACTTTATTAGGTACAATGCATTTCTTTAAGTGTTGATCATTCAGTACAGTGATGAATGGAAAGCGCACTTGCTGAGCAGATGAGTCAGCCAGCTCCAACACCTGTTCCTCTCTCGGTTCATCTACAAGAGCAGCCTCACTTCAAAGCAGCACAGACAGGGACTCCCAGCATGCAGCGCTGCAACCTGCAGGCACAATCTAACCACACACAGAGTCCCGTACACGTGTATGCACGCACACATGCAGATAAAAACATACAGCATACTCACAAGAAACACACACACAATAAGACTACACGACTTTTCCTCAAGCACCAATCGATTATATCCAGCGTTATTCTGCCCTCTACAGGTCAGAGTGTGTCTTTACCATCCTCAGAGGTACTAAACTTTGTTTTAGCTGAAATATTCTGGAGAAAAAATATGACCCTGATGGTGTGAAATAAAATAAAGATTAAAAAATGGCTGTGTATTGTGGATACCTGCTAGGGCAGCCTTCACTGCACGTGTGCGACAGATGGTTCTGGATAGTAAAGTTTGTCACACTGAGACAAATACCAAAAGAATGATCCCAAAATGACAGGCAGGTTGATTTCTCATTAACTATAATTGTGGCAGCTGCTCACACTTTGATTCATCCTAGTCGGGTTTCAAAAGTTTGTACAAAAAAAGGATGGGACAAAGAAATTTAAGATGCACTTTGTTGCATGAGAATAGTGATGTAAGCAATGGTGCAGCATGGTAAAATGAGTTCTTTAATCGTAATATAAAGGAGTAACTGTTTTACTGTGCAGCCTTTTTACAATTCACACAATTGTATGGAGAGAAAACGATGAACAATGCCTCTGCGGCCGCCACGTTTCAGCAGTGCATCATCCTTTTGTCTGCTAACATATTTGCTGTGCGCTGACTGACAGAAGAAAAGATAAAGACAGTTGAATGAACAGTTGTTCAGCCTCTGCCTCCCTGCACCGTAAAAGCTCATGTGCTGACAGATAAACAACAGCACATAAACTCTTACTGTTCAGGGCTGACAAGTAAAGTAATCACTGCAAGTCAATCCACATTTAAAGGAGCATTTCACTGATTAATTGCTGAAGGGGTCTACTGTCTAACACAGGTTTCCTTTTAACACTTTATTTGTCCATAAAAATGGTTTATAAATAATGAAACAGACACCGCTACAAGTTTTTTTTATATCATTATAATAAAATTTTAAACCTCTAAACATTTAATATCACATATGATTAAACGTTTATTGTTCTTGGACCTCAGTGCAAGGCTGAGAAAGTCCGGAGTAAGTGAACACCCTTTAAGATTTAACGACCTTTATTACGATCATTACTTTAGTAGCTGTTTGAATGTTATTGTTTGTTGAGTGTTTTAAAAGCGTTCTCACTTTATGCAGCCTGCAAAGCATTCCTTTAAAAGCACCACTGAGCTACACCAGCATGGCAATGATGGAATTATTGTAATGCTCCTTTTTCAGCCTCCAAACCTCCTAATTATTGTCTGAAACCAAACGAGATTGTGCAACAGTGCTCACATATTTTGGATATGAAAGCCAAGACATGCCCCTCTCTCTCTCTCTCTCTCTCTCTCTCTCTACCACACTCCTTCCTCCTCCATTGCTACGATGACTAATATTTACCCCAGTAGTGTCAGTAAGGCACCTAGAAGGACAGCCAAACCGCAGCGCTCCTCGCCAGGGCCCGGCCACGGCCTTTCAAACAGTCCAGTAAAGCTCACAAGCAGACAAATGACTGCAGATGACATCATACATCAAACAGCCCCGGCTGTGTCCTCAGGTCACCTCTGAACCTCCTCAAACAACGAACCTTCAAACATATCTAACAATACAAGATATTGAACAAGTTTAGAGGCCGATCACAGTGCGGATGTCTGCGACTGTTTGGTGACCGTCCAACAATTAAACTAAATGATAACAAAATGTTTTCTGTGTGAAATCAGAGGAAATTAAAAAAACGAGTTTTGGCACGAGTCAGAGAACATTTTGTCCACATAAACAAACACAAAAAAATAAAAGTAGAGAAAACCAGAAGTGTGTGAGTGAGCAGGCATGGAATAACAAAATGACCAAATCACACCCATATGGAGGGAGAAATATGCAAACACACACCCACTCACGCACACACACACAAACACCCACTGCCCGCTGTTTGGGCCTCGACATCACACAAACGCTGCAGCGTTGTTTGCTGTGTAGCTTCATGTCACACGCTGACATAAACTGACCTCCTTGTCTTTTACATTCTTTTAATAACAATTAAACCGACAATCTAAATATACTCCATCCGCTCCCTCTTCCATATGTCAACACACGTCAGACACACTGCACATCTAAGCAGCTGTCACATCATCAACTTTGTTTTTAAGGCAAAGTATGCAGGCTCACAGGCACACCTCTTAGGAACACACACACACACAAACACAGGAAGGGGAAATGCATTGCTGAGCGCCATGTGACACTGGACCCGAGCCATACCTCTGGATTACATCCAACATTAAGTAACATCGCATTAATCCACGCAAGCATTCTAGATTATCAGTGCAGGCGAACACACACACACATGCAGGCATGCGTGGGCCGAAATTATCAGATGCTAATATCAGTTCAACATCCAGCTTTACACAGAGGTGTAAAACAGTGAGACAGCCCCTCAGTCCTCTGCATGTCCTCTTGGCATCAGTTGCAAAAAATGAATGTAAATCCGAAAGTTGTGTGATACAATCTGACGTCCTCTGCTGAGTATCATGTGAATGCAGATTATTCCAGTGATGGAAGCTGTAGTAATAAGTCAGAGCTGGCCAACTCTGTCTGGCGACATGGGCCATGGGATGACCAGGCTCTTTGGAGTTTAAGTGCAACTCTTATATAGACACACGCACCACGTGGCCCCTCCCCCTCCTTCCTTCCGTCTCCCTTAACAACAAATAATCAAAATAGAGCCCATCTGTGCCGTGACACACCCCTCTGCCCCCCCTTGCTCCATCCCCCAAACTCCACCGGACAGAGAGAGGGAAAAAGTGATCCTTCAATAGTGGCAGAAACTTAAAAATGTGCTCTCTCTTTTTAACCACAACACCCGGAGAGAAGCAGAGTGGGGGAGAGAGGGGGGAGGCAGAGAGGGAGGATAACTCCACCCTCATCTGTCTCTGTCTCTCATTCCTTTATTTCCCGGTTGTTGTGCAACAGGGGGAACGGATTCCTGAGAAGAGAGTCACGGCTCTGTTGTAAAACTTACTGGCAAGAGTGACCCTCTGTGTTTTTCTTTTACTGTTTCCCCTCGCTCGCTCACTCTCTCCGTTCGTCTCTCGTTGTTATCAAAACCATGTGTACGAGTGTGTGTGTGTGTGTGTGTGTGTGTGTGTGCTGTGAGGTCTTGGAGGGACACAAGGGCCACAGGGGAGCACAGGAGAGAATGAATGCGAGGGCTGTGATGGAGAAACGGGACCACAAAGCCCGGATATCTCATTAAACAGGTGACATATTATACACATCACGACAGGTTGATTAAGAGAGAGAGAGAGTGTGTGTTTATATGAGAGTATGCTGAATATAAGCACGGCAAAAAGGCAGCCGCAACAGGCCACATTAGTCTGTAGTTTCTGGGTCAAGAGTGGATTATGAGACATCCAGACAAACCAAACTATTTTTGCCAGTGTCATAAATGTAGCAGACATGTGATCGAGTATGTGGATGACACACAGGATGTCGGATGGGAGGAGGACGCAGAGGAGAAGCGAGGTAGAGGCCAGTGGGAGATGAAAGCAAAAGGGAAGGGCAGAGACAGAGAGAGAGAGAGGAGAGAGAGGTAGATATGAGGGAGCACACATCTGGAAACAATCGACTGAGTGCAGTCTGACGCGCACATGCTTCAGCTGTAACAGAACAACTTGTCCTTGAACCTTCTGTGTTCAAGCATGTGCAGAAACCTGTCTGTATAGCCGCGCGTGAGGACAGACCTTCATGCAACACGTAAGCTGATCACTGGGGTGCATGGACTCTGGATGGAAGCTCATGCACGGCAATGCTAATTCAATATGGGTGAAAATGACTCAGAGACCGCATTATGTTTAGAAATGACTCTCTTGTTTACATCTGAAAGTTTCTTCATGTACCGTCTCTTGTATCTACTTTGGGGAAATCACAGTTACCGTTTGTTACATTGTGAGGTTCTCTCATATCTGAGACAACACAACAATAGTGTTTGCAAAGCTGTTATGCAAAATATTACTCAAACTTATTAAATCAAGGTTTCCACTGCGGCTCCGATGTAAAATTCTTGTCATAACTTTCCACAATCATTGCAGAGTGTTCCCAGATCCTCGAAACTGCACTCCTCTCCTGGCGACGTGTAGTTCTTAGGAAGGAGAAAACACTTTTCTGCTTTAACTGTTTCGATTACTGCAGGAAATGGAAATTACATCAATGTTTATTCCCGTAAAAATGACTCATTTTGAATTGTTTTTCTGATGTACGCCGACTTCAAAAGCTAATTTATCAAGTCTGTCTGAGGCCGTGATTAAACTTTTACGTTCTGATTTTATTAGCGTCTGAAAGGCCGTCTGACAGAGGGAAGTGGTGTTGCCGCGGAGTCCAACGACTTTGTAACTCTAAGAAACATACTGTCTATAAGCGAAGCAAACTTTAGGCAGCAACTTGCCGTCTCCTTTTTCTACTTCATTCCGACAGTTTCAGCCACTGCTCTAGTGCACAGCTGAGTTCAACGCCATCAAGGCCTGCTAAGGGTTATGACAGCAGGCCTGCCTTCTGATGCGATCGTTCATAGACAAGTAGAAACTCTTTTGCTTGTGGACCTTCGACACAGAACTCCACAGTATTTAATATATTAATATAGAAGTCGACAGCTGAAGAACTTCATTATGCAATCTGTTATTTAATTAAATCCATGTGGTAGAAGATAAAAGTGTTGAAGTGGGGTAAGACGTTTCTTTGTTTTACTTGTAGTCCAAAAAACAGAGCAGAAAACCTTTGATAAACAAATATTACTTAATTTATTGTTGGTTACAAGACATCTTCCCTGAGCAGGACAGCAGGCGTTCTGATTTTCGTCTGATCAGTTAAGGTCACATCAAAGCTTCTGGATCAAAAAGTCCCCGACTCTGAACATGACATTTTACCCAAAGTGCCTCTGGATTCAATTAAGTTGTCACATGGTTTTTATGAACAAAAAAATAATCAACATTCCCTGGTCATACTTTTTGTGCTCGAGTCTTCCCGGATTGTAGTTCTTCACATGACATGGATCCTGTGACTTTGGTTTGTCACTGGAACCTCTTGAGAAAGTCCTGGTACGTCTGTCTGTGAGCCGACGCAGCAGGAACAAAATGGCCACCGGGATGCGTCAGAACCTGAGGGTCTTGGAAGGAGGGGAGGAGCTCCCTGCTCATGTTGTCTGGGATCACTCGGTCCTCCAGTCCAAACACATGCAGGGAGGGGATGTGCAGGGGAGAGTTGTAGAATCTTTGGTGTTCATTACACGCGCTGCGGAAACCGGCGACAAGAACGGTGAAGCGGAAGCTGAACTCCGGCTCCAGTTTTTGCTCCTGAAGAGAGCACAGCATGGCCACGAAAGCTGCTCCCTGACTGAAGCCGAGGATGCCGTCGAACGGACCCTGGTCCTTCACAGCTTCTCTCACAACTGTCACGCTCTCGTCAAGTCCCAGGCTCTCCTCACACTGCTGCTGAGCGCTGAAGCTCCGAGCCTGGACGTCAGAAAACCACCAGCCCTTTGGGTCCTCATCGCCTCCAGGTCCAGGTCCTGAGTTATTGTCCTTCTCTGGAGCGTCTGCAAGGACAGAAGAAGAAAGTGGTTACTCTGCTGTGTTACAGTCATTTCAGGAAAGAAGGAACCACAAGATTCTTTCATCCTCTTATAATGTACCTCTACGTGTATGTTTAGGCTGATTTTGTTTAAGAAGGGACATACAAATAAATTGTTTTGTGCACTTAAGGCAATCATGTAAATAATTATAGCAGATTTAATCTACATTTAAAAGAAACATTTATTGTATTACAACACAGTTTTAAATGCTTGAAAAGCGTCAGTTCCTAAACAGTTTCTAAATCTTCTGTATTTATATTTTGGCAGAAATATGCATACAAGCAGTACGTCTAAACGACTAAAGGTAAGCTGTAAATGTATGTCTTATCTAAATTATTATACAATACAATAATATTCATTAATTATGACTTATATATGATACAATTACTATAGGCCTAGCTGTTACCAAATCTACACTCTGCAACTGATTATGATTTGTTACTGTTACAAAACTATAGCAGTTATAGAGACAAACTTAAATCAATCATATTATCTTTAAATTAACCAATTGAGCAAAAAAAGCCAATTGTACTTGTTGTGCATCACCTACCGAGTAAAAACATCCTGCGAGGAGACAGAATGTTAGTTATGGTAGAGATATTATAAAAGACTGCAGTGTGTGACAAGTGATCAATGTGTTACACATAATATGTTTGTCCTATTGTGTCAAGTTCAACACATTCAACTTGTTTTTTAAAGTTAATGTTATAATTTGCTTCTTTAATATTTCACTTTTTGTTTTCTTTGCTTTATTAAGTATTGTTTTGTAAATGATAAGATAACGCTTTATTGATCCCTGGAGGGGAAATTCGGGATGTGTGACCCTCCATATTTATTTCTCGTCAGGGAGTATTAGCAGAATGAAGTCAAACTTAACGTTCACCTCTACTTTCACTTTAATACAAGTAAATGAGTGTAGCTACTTGTTCCCCCCCTTCAGTGTGTTTCGCTCGGAAGCAGGTGTAGAGGCTGACCCACCTTCACTGCTTGGGTGCTGCACACTGTGCGGGGCACTCAGGTAAACAAGCTCCACATGTTTCTTCAGCAGCTTCCGCAGAGCTCCCGTCTTTTCACGGAACGAGACGCTGTTCTGACGGTAACCATGGATGCACAGGACCCGGAGAGGTGCCATGGGGAGGTTAGCCTCGCTAGCTTAGCCAAAGCTAGCCAGAAAAGTTAGTTTCAAGAGGTCGCAGGATGTTGACGTTAAAATGAAGGATACGAACGTGTTCTCATCTACCACATCAGTTTAACTGGTCATATTAAACATACAGCGAGATAACGGAACAGCGAGAGAGAGTCGTTTACTACAGTAATAACAAGAGTTTAGCAAATATTGTACAATGCTAGCTACATAACTTGTGAGGTCAGCCGGAATTATCGAAATGTACTTCCGTTTATTCTTTTCAAAGTAAAACCCTTGTTTGTGAGTATAACGTTTCTGTGCCATTGTGAAAATATGTAAATGCATATAAAGGGAAAAAAATATTAGATCGCAATAAACAAAATATTAGATTTGTAATGAAAATGATACACATTGATATGGTCTAAATCTATACCTTTAAATAAAAACTTCACCAAGACTTTTTTAGTATTTAAAATGTAAGTTGTGCATTTGTTACTGTAATAATAGCAGCCATACCAAAATATTGTGTGTACATTCTAGTGCACTAATGCAAATATGCAGAGTGGACAATGCAGTGGAGGCGGACAATGTAAAAAGTAAAGTGTTTCCCACCTCGCTGGCCTAAGGAAAGGATTTTCACATTTTACGTGTCTAGTCGAGTCCCACTTCCAGCATACTGTAGGAAAATTAAACATTTTTGCATTGGATCATCTAAAAACAAAAAAACAGAGTTGAACTTCTGACAGTTGAACTGAATGTGTTGACAGTCAAATCTCTGACGCTGAGAAGACATGACACATTTCTGTTCTGCTCTGAATTATTCAGCCTCTGAAGTGTCACATACTTCTTAAAGGATTGATTGATTAAAGGAAACAGAAAGTATTTTGCATTTTGATTAAGAAAGAAAATATCTCAACCTGGGGGCACAGGAAATGTCTTGCTGATGCTCAAGCTCAAAATCCTTTTAAATGCTCGTTTTACATAAACGTCCTGCAGTTATTGTGTTTATTATGTGGGTCAATTACACGTTATAATTTTTTCATACTATTATTGTTATGCATTGAATATTTAGTTGAAAAGGCAAATATATGTCACTTATTAAAGTTTCACCAGTTTATTCAATAATAGAAAAGGGGCTCCCTTAAACAAAAATGTTGGTAACCACTGCCTCAGTGAAGTGCATTGGACTTTGTAGTTAAAGACATCTTTTTGATCATGCGTTTCCAATCCTTAAGTTGATTTCAGACTATGAAAAATTACCTGAGTAAGCTAAAGCAATTTTGTTCTCAGCTGCACAGGAAGCATAGTCAGACCCAGGTAAGGCTTTACAGCTGATTACTGCAGCCAAACCTTAGTTAACTGTAAGTTTCTGAGAAATAGGCAAAAAATATTCTGCCACCTCTTCACATTTATAGCAGATACTTTCTTAATGATGTTCTCCTGACGGGTGCAGTGTGTGTGTGCTTACGTTTCTGGGACAGAGCGATGGACTCGTTTGCTGGTGGGAGGCTGACCCCTAAAGACTCGGATGGAAATGTCTCTTCCTGCGACATTTCAGTCGAGCCAGGTGATGCAAAGCAGCTACTGTAAAAATCATGAGTATTTAAACCATTCATCTCATTGCACACACACACACACACACACACACACACACAAACAGGCAGAAAAATTGACAAAGAACTTTATTTTCAACTTTGATAAAAGGGAAATGCTAATTCTAGGCCACAGGAACTCAGTTATCAGACTCTCTTTCAACTTCAGTGGCAGCACAGCTCTCCCAAAGGACTCAGTCAAAAATGAAGACATTATCTTTGATCCAGATTCTCTTTCTGACAAACTTATGAAGGCAATATCCCAAACACCATATTCTCACTTCAGCAGCGATATGCAGGAGTTGGCATTTAGCCAGTCTCCTAAGGGTGTATGGATGGCCTGAAGCAGTAAGGGCTATGAAAGCCTGCTGCACGGTAAGGGAACACAAGGTAAAAGAATAGCTTTAATCAGGTGTGATCTGTTTGGATGCATTACCTTGGCGTCTGGTATATGCACACAATGTTTATTTCTGTTATGTCATCTTGTACATTTTTGTCTTTTCACTGATATAAAACCTGCTCATGTAGCTCCGAGGCAAATGTACAAAGATGTTTACTGAGATGTTTTGTGGGTCAGGGTTTACCCAGCTGGGACTTCTAGCCTGGAGGACGCCGACTGTTTCAGATTCAGGCGAGCTTCTGATTAAGATCGACTGTTTTACTGCTGCTCCGGTCTCCTCTCAGGGTCTCCGTTGTTTTCTTTCATGGTATTGTTCTAGGTTTTAGAAAAGGATCCACACACCAGCTTCAGTAAAAGGTCTTCTGTTGCTGAGAAATAGCACGTGTTGCCCCGCCATGACGCACATGCTAATTAGAGAGAGTGAAACCCAAGGGACAAGGCTGCTGTTGATGTTCTCCAGCACTGGTTGGTAGAGGGAGACAGAGAGAGAGAGAGAGAGAGACCTTTGGTGTATACTGGTCTCCTGTTTCATTTTTTAAAAATGTTACAGAATTGGCCGCAGCAGCGTGTTAATCCCCTTCCAGCTCCTCTCTTAGAAATGTCCTATTATTCAAAGCTCAAACTTGAGCCCTCATGTAGATCATGAACCACCATGACAATATAACAACTTGCAGCATCACATTATAACACATAATCAATAAGTAGTAACATATTAAAATAAGCATTAACGTTAATTATCTTAATTGTAGCATATAATTATACACAAATCTTAGTGTTAATGGTACCATAATGAACATAGTTACTGTAATTAGTGTATACATATAACATGAGGCCATGATGTGTGACATAAATGGTAAACGCGGAGCCTTGCAGATCACTTATAGGTATTTAAATTAATCAGAGTGACGGTTTTCAGCTTGATTTACACTGTGTGTTTTTAATTAAAAAAAGTGTAACAAGACAAAGTCTAATTCATCTCATAAATCAAATCATTGTGGTTGCCATGATGATTATAAATGTAAACAAAGGGATTTGTAAAATGTAAAAAAAATGTGTGTTTCATATCCGGACAGTTTCTACATTTTATGTATTTGACTGTTAGAAAAAAAACAGCCATCCATCATCTATACCGCGTATCCTGTTCAGGGTCACAGAGGAGCTGGAGCTAATCCCAGCTGTCATTGGGAGAACATGCAAACTCCACACAGAAAGGCCCCCTACGTCCCGACTGGGATTCAAACTAGGAACCTTCTAGATGCGAGACAGCAGTGCTAACCACTGCACCACTGTGCAGCCCAGAAGAAAGCATACAGAAACATTTATTTTCATTATTTTTGAGTGGCTAAAGACAAAACAAACCCATATAAATGGGATTGTGTAAAAGTATGAGATTATTTTTTATGTTCTTTTTGGTTGGGTTTCGTATTTGTAGAAGACTGTGGGCAGAGGTAGACAGTGTGGCAAATGTGTTGTTACAAATGATGGCTGTGGGTTGAAATAGAGCATCCCTTCGTGTTTTACCACAAGGGGGCAGTGGTGCACCATGAATTCATTGTTGCAGCAGACCTCACGCCTCCCTGGCAGCAAAATCCTCCCAGCAAGCTGAAGCCACCTGAGTGTATGAAAAACAAATGTTCAGCAAGTTACTGCACAGAAAATGTATCAAGACTGGAGTCATGCATTATGTTGTAATGAGGAAATCCAGAAAACAGCTAGATTCAAAATATAACCAATCAAATTTAAAACAGCAGATCCTCACTATAAACGGAGAATTACAGCATCTGTAATAAGACAGTCCTGATGTATTCTCAGTCTAACCCCAGCTGCTGACGTGTGATGTTACAGCTGCATCTGCTTCACTGATCATGAGGACACACAGGTTAAGCTTCACAGCCTGAGCCAAGAACCCAAATAGGTGGGAGCAGTCGTGTTGAGAGAGGTCAGACTGGCCTGCAGGTTGTGTCCTCCAGTGGAAGATCTGTGCTGCTGTCCTCTGCAGCGACACTATTATAGACCCTGTCACTCTGCCATGCAGTCTGTGAAGTCTGTGTGCACATAAAGGAGGACAGAGGAGAGTATGACGAATGTCCTGTCTGCTCTGGATCCTCGCTGGAGCTGGCAATGTAGGCCATACACAGTGTGAATAACCTCGAAGAAAAGCAGATACATGAGGAAAAAGCATCTGTATTCAAAGAGCTTTGAGTTCTGTTCAGCAAGACACCGCTATGATTCTTATCAAGACAAGCAGAGTGCAGAAGCAGCGAGATAAAAGGCAGTTTTGTTGTTGCATTGTTGTCTGCTGACATGTTGTAGCAGGGTGGGATAAAGGTGACAGGTGTGGCAGCAGAGGTGGGAGGCGTTCTTTGTCAATGAAAATTTCAGTGTGACTAAATGTGGGACACCATTTATCTTTATTTTGTTAAATAATGACGTAACAGTCTGAGCTCATTTCCTGATGATGAATCTGTGAGCTGATGTTTTATCTGCTCTGGCTATGTGACTGGTCCGCTCTCTGAGACAGATTTCAAGCTAACTAGCTTAAAGTCAGGCCAATCACGTTGCTAAAAAATTAAAATTATCGTGCCAAATGTCTGTTATAAATGTTGAATTAGAAGCCATAACAATTGAATGTTGGAACTAGTTACCTAGCCTAGCAGGCTACAGCTACGTCATGTGTTTGGTTGCTGTCACCAGTTGTACCTTCTACAAGCATTTTGGTCTTTGCCTGTTGTTTTCCCTCATGTTTCGTTAAAATGTAACACCAATGTCCGTATATGTCTAGAAGCCATAAGAGTCAGATGTTGGAAATAGCTACCTAGCCGAGCAGCCAACCGCTATGTCGTGTTTCGTTTCTCTGTTGGTCCAGAGACACTTTTGTCTATGTCTGTTGCTAATGCAATGTTTGGTCAAAATGTAACACCAATGTTTGTATATCGTGTTGAGAAGCCAAAAGAGTCAGATGTTGGAACTAGCTACCTAGCCTAGCAACTCACCGCTACGTCACATGTTTGGTTGCTGTGACTGCTTCTAGGGGCATTTTGTTCTGATCCTCTTGCTAATACCCCTTGGACAATTAACCTTTTCCCCCCCATGTTTTGTCAAAATGTAACAAATGTATGCATAATGTGTTGAGCTAGAAGCCATAAGAGTCAGATGTTGGAACTAGCTAAGCAGCCAAGCAGCTGACATGCTACGTCACATTTCATTGACTGGTTATTGGTCCAGTGGAATTTTTGTCTATGTCTGTTGCTAATGCCCCCTGGAGACTGAACATTTTTTTCATGTTTTGTCAAAATGTAAGACAATTGTTTCGTGAAAGTGTAACAAAAATAAGATGTTGGAACTAGCTACCTAGCCTTGCAGGCTACATCTATGCCATGTGTTTGGTTGCTGTGACTGCTTGTAGCTTCTACAAGCATTTTGGTCAGCGCTTGTTGCTAATGCCCCTTGGAAATTACACCGTTTCCTCCATGTTTTGTAAAAACTATAACACAATTGTCCGTATTGTTGAAAAGCCAAAAGAGTCAGATGTTGGAACTAGCTACCTAACCTAGCAGCTGATCGCTATGTCACTTGATCGGTTGCTGTGACTGGTTGTAGCTTCCAGAGACATGTTGGTCAGAGCCTGTTGCTAATGCCCCTGGGAAATGTCACCTTTTTTCCTCACGTTTTGTCAAAATGAAACACAATTTGATCCACGAGTTTGATGAAATTACATTTTCATGAAATAGCTGGTGCCAAATTGCTTTTCTATTGAGCTTATTGTTTGTGAGAATATTGTTATTTTAGTGCTCCACTTAGTACAATTGTATGAATTCCAGAATGAATGAGGGGGAACATAATACCATTACATTTTCACTAAAATCCAAACGCTTGTATTTGAGATAATGCGTGTGGCAGATAGACAGACTGTAGCTGATCTGCAGTCCCTTCCCATGAAATCTCTGCAATATTTGATGTTGCTCTCAGCTCCATTCAGTCACAGTACAGTCTGTTACAAAGCCTCTTATCCTTCCCCGTAGATGATGCTCTGAATGAGCACGCTCACACCTTGCTGATATGAGATGAGGTTGCCCATGGAATCACTCTCTAACTCTTCTTAGTAGCCTTGAAATCTGAGAGCTACTAGTATTTATTTTAAGCATTGAGTGTGACTCTGATTCACTGATACTAAAGAGACTCCTTGTGATCTCGGCTTTTGTTGTTTGGGAACAAGCCGCACCGTGTGACTCAACCAGGAATGACAAGCGAATAATCGCAGCACAAGTACATGTACAAGTAACGGAAAGAGCTGGTCCATTACAGGTTTGCTTTTTCAAATATGGCTAACACTACATGGCACTCCACATCTAATCTAAAGTATAAGTTTGTTAAGATTTGGGTCTCTTTTTTTTTGATTAGCTGGTAAACGTTACAGTAAAAGGTGCAATTAGCAAAGAGGCAGAAATGAATTTGTATGACGACAGAAGACAAGAGAAGTGGAGGAGCTGAGCAGGTATCAACAAAAGTTCTGACATTCTCAGTAACAATGGGCTCATAAAGTGTAACATGTTTTTGAATTAGTCAGGGCCTGCATTTTCTGCTGACGCTCAAGGTGTATAAAAGCTATTGCTCTACAGAGCAGCCATTATGGCATCACAACATGGTTCAATAACCTGTCTGTTAAACTTTGATAATAACTCCAAACTGATCAGAAAGGTTAGGAAATTAATTGGCATGCAGCCCCCATCCTCCTCTATCAAGAGATAATTGAGGACACAATTAAAAAGCAGGGAGCTAAAATCACCTGTGGCCTAAACAACAACCTTCACAAAGAGTGCGAGCTGATGCCTTGAGGCAAAGTGAACATGTTACCAGTCCAACAAGTAGAAGATTTTCCTTTGCATCGGTGCATCATCCTCTGTTGCTCATTTTACCAATAATACACTTATTTACATTAACTTAAGTTTACCAAATGAAAGACTGTTAGTTGTACTTGTGTATTTTTAGACTGTTGCATTGATAGGTAGTAAAGGGTCTTCATACACCTGTCACATGTGCTGAACTTTGGGATACATTATTACAAAGAATGGACCAATGGAGAGAGACCAATTACTTGCAGACCTTACAGAGAATAAAAATGACAGTGAAAAAACATTTGCATATCCTGTATAAGAAACAGAAAGGAGAAAAACATGTTTTCGCCTCAGATGATCCTTCTCACATGTGGGAAGCAGAAAATCTCTTTATCGACAGTGAAGTGTTTTTTTTCACTGTACAAAGCTGCCCAACACTATTCTCTGGTGAACGTTTCAGAGTGATGCACTGATGCATAACTGTTCAAATCCACAGTCCAACGCCTGCTGCAGAGCCAGAACTTCAGTGGTCCTGATGTTTCTTGGCTGCAGGCTTTCATTAAGAAATAGATCAAAGAGATCAAACTGATAAAAGTCTAGGAGGGGCGATAAACCGTGTCGCCACTAGAAATTAAATTTTATGATCAGACGCACGGGAATCAAACATTGAACTTGGGAAATCCCACTTTTCCCCCTCGCAGCATCATCTGCTCCACATGCTCAATTATTGAATTTTATGTTACAGATACTTTAAGAGCAAGTAATTAAAGTCCTACGGCTGCATATGTTATAAAACATTAACCTCAGCCCCTCAGCAATACAGAACGGCCTCAGCACAATGCTGCTGAACTTCTTCAAAAAGTATCAGTTGTGTTTGGACGAAGGCCCAACATTCAGGGAGACAAATGGCCCTGAACTAGTGCAGAATTGTATATCAGGGCATTAGGGCTGTGTAGAGTTTGTATCAGAGGAGGCGGAGTGTCCGGAGGGAGGGAGAGGAGGACACACGGTGGACACTGGAGATGAAGATTGAAGAGATGAACAGAGAGGTACTATATCAGTGCTCTCACAGAGACAATGGAGAAAGACATCCCTGTCTAACCTCTGCTGAAAGGGCTCGTGGTATTTCAATTGCCTCGAGCAAATGGGAAACTTAATGGAGGCCTGCAGGAGAGGCTCAGGGAAAAGTTACATACTGTGCTTTGTTATATTTTTCTCTTGGAACCACATCAGATCAGTTCACAACCTGCAGAGTTTAACTTCCAACAGCCCTGAATTTAAAACAGATATATACACAAATATATACACTTGAATCACACTTATATTCTCATAATTTCCTTTTTCACTAAAATCCCACATTTCACTAAACTGTCGAGCATTTTCCAAAGCAAACCTTAAATTTCTCAAACAATTTTCGACCTTAAACGGGTGAATAGAACCCTGTGTGTGCTGGAAGAGTGTTCAAGTCCTTTACATGAGGAAAAGGTGGTACATTGTGAAACTACACCACAAGTTAAAGTCTACTTAAACTTAAGTAAGTTTTAAGGTATCATCAACTTTACTTGATATATCATAAGTACTCACTCTGAATAAAATGCTCTCTGTCTCGATTATACGTGAATATTACTGCTGTATTATGTTGTATTTAACTGCTTCACACTACTTTATATTCTGCTGTTATCTTCAGCAATGCATCATATTTTATAACATCATCTAATGTTTGTAGCGTCGCTGTTCCGGGAGAAGCACACACATAAAGGTCCACTTTCATTAGCAGTTGAAAAATAAAAGTGCATTTTCCAGCTAATCCAAGAGTTTTCTTACAGCAAATTTAGTTTAAGAAGAAGAGAAATGATTCTTCTCGAGTCATTAATTAATACTTAATCCTCCAGTTAATTGGAAAAATTCAAATTTCAAATCCCTAAAATTGGAGATTTTCAAGTTTTCACTGGACAGGAAGGGTATGGAAACTTGTAATCTCAAAGAAGCTAGTAACTCCAGCTGTCAGCCATACGACACTCGGATCGAACTTGCTATGAGAGACAACATGTCGGGTCAAAACGTCCGTTATACGTTCAAATCGTTGGAGCATAGTGTGCAGTATTCCATGACTTCACACTGGATACCACACTCACCTGGGTTCTCATCAGTACACCTGCCAATATCAAGTCCATCCTATAAACCGTTCTCCAGCTATGTGAAGGAAAGAGTCAGTAGAGAGTCATCCCTTTAAGTTAGATGATGCCAGTACAACGCCACCTTTTGGCCAAATGGCACCAAACTTTACATGGTCACTGAGACCTCATATCTATACATGTCTACCAAATGTGGTTATAAAAGAGAAAGGCGTTCAGGACATATTTGATATATTTTGTATCATGAGCTTTACCAATTGGAGGGCCAGCTTAATCAAAGCTGTATGGTGTTGGCCAAACTGCATATAGTTCAACACTACACTGATGTAGATTTGATTGGATCAAAGGTTTTTGGGATAAGTGAAGGATAGACATGCAGACAGACAGATCGACCTTCCTTTATAGTCGGATTTTAAAGGTTGCTGTTTGGCAACAACAAGATTCTTGGATGTTGTATCAACTTTGAAAGCACCAGGAAAAAAAACTGCTTTGAAGGAAAACCTGCTTTGATAAATATTTTTCTATCAACACCGCATAAAACGAGACAGCAGTTGTTACACAGTGAGGTTGGATGATGTTTTCCTGGAGCCACAGAACTCACGGATGAAGAAAGTTCAATGGAGAGGTCAACACAACATGGAACCTTGCCGAAGGGGGCGGCTGTTTGTTTCCTATTTCCAACCAGCACGCTATGCTGTTGTTTTTTTTATCACCATGACTGTAATTGTTCCCTAACCTTCACCATGTGGTTATTTTGTCACCTTAAACACAAACGGCCCCTTACCTTCATTCATGCATGGTTCATGTTTGTCTTCCATGTGTGTGTCTGTGTTGCCTTCACTGTCTGAATGAAAGGCTGAATGGACCAGAAGTTTGTTGACGTATTAACTTACCTTGTATTACCCTGCAGGTTTTATACTATCCACATTTCCTGCTTTCTTACAGTGCACTAATGGACAGTGGAATCTGGACAATGATAAATCACTGGGACTGTAATATTTGTATCGATTTTTAACAGGTCTGTTGGCATATTTCAACTATTTTATGACCTACGCAGGGCTACATGACTGTGGCCTAACAACAGCACAAGCCTGTGCTGCAGCACTTGGAAACATAGTACACAGCTAAAGCTAACTAGGATCAAGTTGCCCCTTCTCCACGGACGACTACCACAAACTCCTACAAAAGATTACAGTGCTGGAGACCAAAATTCATCGCCTAGAAGTGAATGCTGAGGTGAACAGCCTGTGTGGGAATGACACCACTTTACCGTTAACTCAAAACACTGGACAAGACAAGCTAACACACGGCTAAGGAACACAGACAAAACTACCAAGAAACAGGTGGGCTCTGTACTGTGTAATACATCTTCGAGTGGTAGTTCTCCTTGGAACTATCTTGAAGCAAAGCCCAAGAGTAAATCATGTCCCTGGGAAATCGGAGGACGAATAACAGGCAGAGCACAGTTGGTAGTTGGTAAGACACAGCAGTAGACAGCTGCGAAAGGAAGGGTTAGCAACAAACCTCCCCAACAACCGAGTGTGGCAGTGCACAACAAATTTGCTCCACTGTTGCTGGACCCTGGATCTTCATCTGATGACCTAGATAATCCATCCTCAGGCAGCAGGGTAAGGACTGAAAGCATGTCAAAAAGTAAAAGGCTGCAGGGAAAGCTAAAGCCTGGGCCTTAAACTCTGATTGTGGGCGACACTGCCTTGAGAGATGTACAAAGACATGTGCAGTAAAAACACCAAAGTTTTCCCAAGGATATGGTCTCGACATGGCAGAAAGAATCCTGCATATTGTTGCTGCACATCCCACTGTGAAAAATATCATGCTGCACATAGGGTCAAATGATATTGCAAAGCAACAATCTGAAGTGCTGAAACAGGACTTCACGGGTCTGTTGAACACAGTTAGCTCTTTGGATGCAGATGTGTTTATCAGTGGCCCCACACCACCGGTCATTATGCTCTGTCTGCCGAGCCTGATAAGGTTGATATGGTTGCTTGTGTTCAAAATGTACCAAGCTCAAACTGATATGTGGAGGGTCCAGCCTGTATGGATAATGGCAGTCATGACTCTTTCCAGGATAAGCCCGGGCTCTGTATGACAATAGGTTCCATAATTTCTGTCCTAATAGGTAATAGAAAAAGAAAGGCGAATCTACCGCGAAACAGGAAGCACTTATGTGATTCTGCAAATTTAGCATCCATTCCTCGTGAGCCACAATCTGTCCCAATCATTTGGGCAGATAAGGCTCCTCAGACATTAAAGCTGGCTTTATGAAACATCAGATCTGTGGCAGGGAAAACATTTTTAATCAATTATTTTATTACTGAGCACAAACTTGATTTTATGTTTTTAACAGTGCAGCTGTTCTTATTGAGTCAACCCCTCCCAACTTTAGTTTTATAAGCGAGGCTAGAGTGCATAAGAGAGGAGGTGCAATTTTGTTTAAAGAGTCCTTCCAATGCAAGCAGTTATTCTTTGGAAATGTTGCTTCTTTTGAATATGTGGCTCTTCAGCTGAAGTCCTCCCCTCGAGTCATGCTCCTGAATATTTACAGACCACCTAAATACTGTGCAAACTTTTTTGATGACTTTAATGACCTGCTGTCTTTGATCTGCCCTGACTTTGACTGTGTTGTAATTGTTGGTGATTTTAACATCCATGTTGACAACCCTCAGGACAGAGGGACTAAAGAACTGTGTTGCACTCTCGACATCTAGGGGCTGACTCAGCATACACAATAAGGGGCACACTCTGGACTTAATTATCTCCAAGGTTCTAAACATTTCCAAGGTTGTGGTGACGGATGTTGCCCTCTCTGATCACTCCTGTGTTTTCTTTGAGAGTGTTATCTTAGTGCAGACAATTACTCAAACAAAAGCAATTACAAAGCGTTGCATCACTGAAAACACCAGCGACATTTTTAACCAGGTCTTCTCTTCCACACCTGCCCCGTCCTGGGTCTCGGTCTTAGTAGATAATTTCAATTCTAAAATTGCAAATGTAATGGATACCATCGCTCCCACTGAGACGAAGGTTGTCTCTGATAGGAAAAGATCTCCTTGGAGAAATGCCACGCTGGTAAGAACTGAAAAAAGAGAGGAACGCAGGTGGCGAAAAACAAATCTTCAGATTCATTATGACACCTATAAAGAGAAACTTTGCATTTATAATTCACAACTGAGGAATGCAAAGCAATCGTTCTTCTCTGACATCATCACCAAGAACAATAATAACACACATGCCTTGTTTGCTGTTGACAGGCTAACAAACCCTCTCGTGTCAGTAGCACCTGAACTTCACTCAGCCAGGGCCTGCAATGAATTTTCCTCCTTCTTTACAGAAAAAATACTGAAATTCAGACAAGCAGTCAGTAACTCAATATCAGGTTCAGGATATGTGCTGTGTTCATCTAAAACCAATTTAAACACTATGACACAATTTTATCTGATCAACAACAAAGACCTGGAGGACATTATACAACACCTAAAATACTCCCACTGCTGCCTTGATATTATGACTACCATTTTTAAGTAAGATCATCGAAAAGGCTGTCTTTCAACAGTTGAACCACTTTTTGACAGTGAAACTGCTTTGATGTCTTCCAGTCAGGCTTTTGACCACACCACAGCACTGAGACGGCTCTCGCCAAGGTGATTAATGACATCCGTTTTAAACACAGACAGTGGCAGAGTTTCAGTCTTTGTACTACTCGATCTTAGTGCTGCATTCAACTCAGTTGACCATAAGATATTACTCGACCGTCTGGAAAACTGGGTTGGACTTTCTGGCACAGTTCTAAACTGGTTTGGTTCTTATTTAAAGGACAGGGACTACTTTGTGTCTATAGGTAACTTTACATCTGAGCAGAGAAAGATTACATGTGGACATCCCCAAGGCTCCATTCTTGGGCCTCTTCTGTTTAACATCTACATGCTTCCACTGGCTCAGATTATGGAAAACAACAAAATCAGCTACCATAACTATGCAGACAACACACAGATCTACACCACAATGTCACCAGGGGACCATGGCCCCATACAAGCCCTAGTTAAATGCATTGAACAAATCAATGAGTGGATGTGCCAGAATTTTCTTCAGCTGAACAAAGACAAAACTGAGGTAGTTCTTTTTGAAACTAAGGAGGAGCGATTAAAAGTCAGTGCACAGCTTCAATCATTAGTGTTGAGAACCACTGACCAAGCCAGAAATCTGGGTGTAGTCATGGACTCAGACCTGAATTTACAAGGCCACATTAAAACAATTACAAAGTCGGCCAACTATCACCTCAACAATATATCCAGGATTAAAGGACTTATGTCAGCATCCTCAGCAGGATCTAGAAAAACAGGTCCATGCATTTTTCTTCAGTCGACTCAATTACTGTAACAATGTCTTTACAGGTCTCCCTAAAAATCAATCAATCAGAAAACTCTAGCTGATTCAGAACGCTGTTGCTAGAGACCTCACTAAGACCAAGAACCAGGTCTGCTGAAACAGTTCTTTTAAATCAAGCCTGAAGACTCACCTGTAACTAATTAAACTATTTTAATAGATTTATTTTAATAACTGTTCTAATTATTTATATCTGCACTGCAGCTTTTACTCTTATTTTTTTTATATTTTGGCTTCTGTTTTACCTGTTTTTAGTTGATCTTTATCTAACTTTGCTTTTTAATGTGTTTTATGATGTGTTTCTTTGCTTTTGTTGTTCTGTGTAAATCACTTTGAATTGTCTTGTTGCTTATATGTGCTATATAAATAAACTTGCCTTGCCTTACCTTAGAACAAAGAAACCAAGTTTTTTTTTTCTAAGTCTATGACCTTCAACCAAACATACCCAACTGGGATGATTTTAACCCTCATTTGGCACATTGGGAAACCCCATTTCTGCAGGCACCACATAGCAGACAGTCAGTTATGAGCTGGTTAAGAAAGTAACTCGAACATGTAGGACACTAGATTCTTTAGAAGTTGGTGGAAACCAAACAGGAGCTAAAAGAGAAGCGAACATTTGCTAGCTAAAAACAAAACAGTTGTTTGCGTCTACCTTAGCCATTAGCACTTTATAAAGTGATAATATGTCACAGCTTTGTGTCTGTCAGCTTGTTTTCTGTGTTCTTCTGCCCCCTAGTGGTCAAAAATTACTTTATACAGCTTTAACTTTAGCAAAATTAGACTGACCACCTGCTGTATCGGGCAAGTTTCAAGCCTTAGCACTTTGATATTTACTTCATTTGATGTTTGGAGCATGTCAGCAGTACACTTTTGTTTTTCCCTCTTATTTTAATACTTAATAATAACTTATATTTCAATGCTTTACTGGACTTGGTTGAAGTTCTTGAAGATGTTTCAGCTCTCATCTGAAAGGCTTCTTCAGTTCTAAACTGACTGGTGGATGGAGCTAGAAATATCTGCCTCTGTAGGTATTTCTATAGGTTCTATTTCTATAGGTTATATTTGTAGCTCGGTTCACCAGTCAGTTTAGAACTGAAGAAGCCTTACGGATGAGAGCTGAAACATCTTCAAGAACGTCAACCAAGTCCAGTTGCCTTTTGGATTAAGCCTCGAATTACAACGAGCTGGATGACAGAGAACGTTAACAGACAATCTGAGGAGTAGCATGTCACCTTTCATGTTTTCTGACCATCAGTCTTGAAATGGTAAGAATGGTTAGCTAATACTGGTGTGTTTGAAGAGAGACCTCAGCAGACAGCCGTTTCCTGCAGGTACCAGAGTCCTGTGAGCTCCTACATGTTATCAAAGAGCCCAGCTGGGACCTGGTAGTTAGGCAGGGATGACACTAACTATCTGTGCTCTCTGGACGGGCTTCAAGGCAGCTCCCAAAGGAGTGGTTTCGTTTCTCTGCCTCTCAGTGATTGTTTTCTTATCCGTTTTTTTATCTGCAAGAATATGACATTAGCTTTAAATAGGCGTCACATATAGTCTGCGGGTTTACTTAAGGTCTTTTGTTGCTGTGTAAGCGCACACAGCCCTACTGGTGTGTTGTGATGCACATGCCAATTAGGGGGAGTTAAAAAACACACCCAGGGGACGAGGCTGCTGTTGACGTTCCCCCGCGCTGATGAGGAGCCATGTGTCGAACCCCGAGGGAGGTGCAGAGAAAAAAAAGAGAGCGCAAATAAGAGCGGGAGTGATAAAAAAAGGTAGGGAAGAAGAAAGGATGAAATTGGGGAGTGCCAATACTCAGGTGTAATGTGGCCCGTCCCTGTCATGGTGATTTATGAGGAACAGAAACATTATAATATTCCGGCTGCAAATCAGAGAAATGGGAGCAAGAGGGGAGGGGAGGAAGAAGTGTTTAAAGCGTGTATTAGTGTAAGACAAACAAGGAAAGAGGTAAAGTATGCATTATCCAAAACTAGGAGGAAAACTACATCAGAACTATAAGTGGACACTTAGAGAAGCACCTGCTGCTCCTGATCTACATTCTACACCTACACAGCACTTCAGTATGCATTTGCAATTCGTATATGTCCTTGTTAGAATATGCACTCAGGCTTTCTCTCAAAAACAAAGCAGTAATAACACACCAGGATGTTTAAATTACATGATGTCTTTTCTCTGCTCCCATACTGTAGAGGTGGTCGTCTTCTTAATGGGTTTTTGCAGCGATGACTCAACTCGGTGTCCTTTCGCATCAGAGAGTGAGTCGCTTTATAGGTCAGGCGTGGAATAAAACTGGATACTGTACATGAGTTACCTCAGTGTGAGAGTTTGTTTTACATTTGTAAGAAAGAGACAAAGCTCGTCTCTGTATGGATTACCAGGTTTCAAGTCCAGTCGGAGCAACAGGCAGGCTTAGTCGTGTGCACATGTATCCATGGCGCATTACGTGGCTTCAATTAACTTTATCACAGCTCTACATGCTGTGAGCGAAAGGGAGGAGAGAGCGGAGTGACTGATAACCTTGAGAGGAGGTTTCTCGATGTCACTCGAGCTGCTTTTTTCGGTTTGAAGTATTGCTCTGTGTCCCTCCTCTCACGCCCTTATCACAGCCACTCACACACCCAACATCCCCCTGACATACTCACACGTACCAACAGTTTTATGGACAGTAATCACACTGGTTTGATATAGGTTTATTACTCTCATACTTATTAATTATAGGAGAGCTTGTGGCATTTCCAAGATTTTAATTAACACAAAATAATATGGATTATATTTCAAAAAGAAATATTGCTATGGATTTACGCAGGTGGGACTTTGCTACTGATCCCAATTAATGAGAATACCAAGAACCATGAGGTCAATCGATCTTTCACTTTGGCAGAACATTTACATTTTTAGTGTACAGACCGGTGACTCTATAACAATATGTTTACACAGGCCACCCTCAGGAGCTTTAGTCAGCGCCACCTTTGACCTTTATTTTGAAAACCTCATCTAAAAACAGGAAATTAAACATTTCGACTGTTTGTCTTTACCCAAATTTTCTCACCTGCAAATTAGGGAAAGGAAGTTAACGCAGGCCTTTCAAAAGAAAGTTAGAGGAAAGGTGGGAAATATCCTTGAAAGTAAAACGCCGCTTTCCCGCGCGAGACAAGCCGCCATTTACAGGTCAGCCAGTCTGACTCCCTCTCAGTGTAGTTCGCCCATTTAGAGAGCAGCACAACACTAACCCACTTCCCGTCACAACACACTCACCCAGCAACTAATTCGACTTCAAGTCCAACATCTACAACGCGGCCTCCTGTCATAAGTGATGGATAATAGGTGTTGAGGAGCGGGGAAAATCAGAGGCCACACGTCTTATAATAATGGCATGTGGAGTCAGAAAGCCGAGAGATGTGCCGAGCGATGCAGAAGGAGCGGAGTGAGATGAAATGAAAGGGGGCAGAGGGGGGATTAGCTACAGCTATTAGCAGCTTCTAAAGTAATCACACTCATTAGTTGCTATCAGATTGGGTTAGATGGTTATAAAACAAAGAAAGAGAGAGAGGAAGAGAAGTAAGCAGCTTGCGCCTACTCACTTTTTCTCTCACAGTTTATTCCAGATACACAGACCCAGCAGGGCATTACAGGTGTGTCTGTTAAACAGGCGCTAAACCACACTGTAAAAATAGTTGTTACAAATAAACAGGAAATTAACTTCTTTTTATCTCTGCGTGGTGTACGCCTGGAGGGGATCACGTTTGTTTGGTCCTGTGTATGAGTAAGTGAGTGTGTGGATGTGTGAGTGTATCAGTCTGTCCACACTTGATCTCACATACTACTAATCAGGCCTATATTTGTGTGGGCGTTTACGCCTGCTTTCTCAACACCGTCACGTGAGTGCAGTTTTTAATGCTTTTAGAAGTTACTGACTCTTTTATAGTTATAGACTGCGGTTTAACATGGTGTACCCTATCAGTGCTGCGCATGTGCAGCTGTACACAAAGACAAGAAAACAATGTGTGTATTTAACTCCTTCCTTCCCCTAAGACTGCGTCTCTCCATCCAGCACAAGTACGACAAGCACGATACATGGAAGTTATTGTTGGCTAATGTGTGTATCGTTGTTAAGAGCTTGTGTGTTTTAGCGTCATCACGTTACAGTCAGCTGTGCAGTGCAATTCTGACAGATTCACAAGTTGAGCGGACAGCTATTGAAAATAAGATCTAAGCTGTAATAAAACATATTATCAATAAAGTTGTACTTGAACGCCTCTGGGTGAAAGACCATTCTAGCTCTGCGAGGTCAACATAAAACATCCATAACTGATTGAGTTATTTACATTTCCAATGAAATGCTTATAAAAATGCTATTTCATTTAGTAAATTTAAAGCTGTGCCTCAATACAGGGACCGCAGCCTTCGAAGGACGAGTGCGTCACAGTGGCGCTTCGAAGGCTGTCCCATTTCGAAGGCTCCTTCTGAAGCAGCCGACAAATGTGTCCTCCTTTTCCCGGGCACGACCGAGGAACAAACTTTTCAACATTTTTGGTTTCAACTTAACAAAAGGGGCCTTGAAACAAATTATCTTTAAATAATAGGTTGAGTTACGTGACGTTAGTTAGGATAGCTAGTTAGCCTGCTAGCTACCTGTTGCTAGCAGGCTACCTGTTGCTAGACAGCTGGTGACGCAAACAGGAAATCCATCGTAGACCAGACCGTGTCATTTCAGTCCAGCCTTAGCGGTCTACACAGGCTACGAATGACTCATCCCCCATAGCCCGCGTCCTTCGAAGGATGCAGCCCTTGAATTGAGACACAGCTTATGTGTCTTCTATAAACAGGAAGCTAGGGCAGGACAGGTCGTGGATACTGATTGGCCTTCACAGCGGCAAATAGCTTTAAAGTGAAATCATTCTGTGTGTCCTAGTGACAAACTGAAATATAACAAAACAAAATACAATTTAATTACCATCTGTTTTTTTACATTGGGAACTTATACCATTAAATTAACCAGTACAACAGTTTTATATTTTCCTCTTTTCCCGGTCCGGCCATTAAAACTAAATCATTAAAATTAAAGATCCTCGTCCTCCAACAGTCGCTCAGATGTTGTGCTGTTCCCTGAACGAATAGGAGATATATTGTTGATATATTGTTGATATATTGTATTCATTTGAGGCCTGGTCTGTAAATGACATTATGAACATGCTCTCTGGTTCCTGTCGTGAGAGGGTTGTTTTAAAGCATATCTAAAAACCGGATTGTTCACTGCAATGTTCATGAATATTTTCACTATTACAATCTGTGTTCTGTGAGAGTCCAGAGCTGCTTTTGCAGGAAATCTTAAAGTGGCCCTGCTTTATATGACTGCATACAATAGAGATGCTGCCGACTTGGTTTTCATGAATAATTTTCACTTTATCCAACGGTGCAGAAAACATATTGAGACAGGGTGAGACATGAGAGAGGAAGAATAGAGGAGAGAAGACGTGGGAGAAGAATCACAGCACTACATTGTGGAAATGTAACCTTTCAGCTAAACAAATAAAAGCTTCTCTTGTATTTGTGAGCTACATGTTTGTTTTTCCACATTAAATCCACTTCCAATTTTCCACATTCATTGGTGGTCACACCAATGAATGAAGTGACCCAGCTGTCTTGGTTTGGCTACAAAGTGTTGATATTGATGAGCTGCCTGAATTCATGAAAAATGCTGGAGTTGTTTTCACTGGTGATTTGGGTATTTTAAGCCAATTTCTGCTTCTTTTTCTGCTTTATTTGTGAGCTTAAGTTTTTTGCTACTTCACAGGTTCTGGAAAATGGCTCATGTATCTCCCTTAAGCAAGTTTAAATAGAGTCCAAAGCCATTTTGGGGCAGAAAGTCATGAGTCAAAAGTTTGAATGTGTGACAAACAGTGCTCCCCACAGGCTCGTCCTCAGGCCTGAGTGGACTTAAATTGCCTGAGTTTATGCCTCGAAGAGAGACGATGCAGTTCACCTTAAGGCAAAGCTAAAAAAAAAAACAGTACAGGACAACAGCAAGGAGGGGGAACAGTAAGGACCCGCTCCAAGGCCTGGAGGAGCTTGTGTAGCCTCACTGCGGGCTGCTACTCTTCACCGTCTCTACACTCCACTAGGAGTACTTTGGTTGTCTATCTGTATTCACGGTGCACTCTGGACAGATAACACAGTGTTGATTACGTTAAATCTGATACAGATCTCTAGCTGGTGCCACTGGGTCAATACAAGTGTCAATGGAGAAGGCCAAAGAGGCTAAAGACAGCGTCTGTTAAGCTAACTCGGCACTCCTTCTTCTTCCTCAGAGTCTACACCTTAACCTGATACCTTGTCCCCACACACTTCTGTCCCCACTGAATGCTGCCGCTTACTCTTCCTTTAACCATGTATCATTTTCAACTCTTTAGTGTCTCTGATACAAGTGCTGGCCCAGTGATGACATGGATCAGAGTAACAGACAAAAATAGCACGCTCTCAGTGAGCTAAACAATAATATGATAGATCAGGTTCAATGAAATGCCTGAGATATTTTAGGAAGTGCGCTTGTTGTCCTTTTTGGCTGAGAGTTCAATGAGAGAATCGATAACTCTCTTAAATCTGTCTGGTAAATATGAAGCTACAGCTGGGAATTGTCATCTTAGCTTAGCATAGAGACGGGAAGCAGGAGGTATCTGCCAGCGAACTCAATGCTGGTCCTCAACGGGGGGGGGGGGTATTATGCTAATATTTCACTCTGTGATACCTGTGGAGTAGCTTAGCATAATTTACAGTTAAGAGCTCATTGTTCTCACACAGTGCAGGCCCTCATAGCCTCTGCCTGGAATGATTCAGTCTGCTCTGTCCCTTTAAGAAAGCCCGCCTCTACAAGCCCACTCTCCAAAGCCTGCCGAGGCTGCACTTTGTGATGTCACAAAGTGTGTAGAAAGCCTGCAGACTGAGCTGAGAAGCCTGGGGATTACTCCAACATACTTTTACCTACAGATTTGAAACTTCACCCACGTTTAGTCTGGACACCCAACACTGCAACATTATATATATGTCTTAATATATGAAACAGCATAATAATTAATGAAAGGATTATGGACAAAATATTTAGAGGCACATTTTAAATCGCTCAACACAGCTAGCTGTTTCTCCCATTAGCAGTCTTTGGTAAGCTAAGCTAACTAGTCCTAGTTTTAGCTTCATATCTAATGTACAGACATAAGAACATTATTGATCCTTTCATCTAACTCCCAGCAAGAAAGCACATTTTTTATTCCACAAGAAGTCAAAGTCCTCCTGAAGCAGCTGTAAAAGGAAAAACAAAAACTCCATGTCTCCACAGCCCGTGTTTCACTATACGATCTCAGATGATTTTGCTAACAACTATCCTCTCAAACGCCTACTCCCAAAACAAAAATAAGGATCAAAGCTGGAACAAAGCACTGCTTAATACACCAAAAAGAGCGGGGGAGAGAGTAGCAGCTTACGGCAATTTAGAATTCACAAGGTAATATGTAAATCTGATTTGCTTGTTCTTGTACCAAACTTCTTTTGGTGCACAACCAAAACATTTTCTCTCATTTTGGGAATACATTGCGTTTCATTATTCTCTTTATATAAGTGTGTACTTTATATCAAAAGAGGTACTTAATATTGTTATCTTGCTCTCCAGCTAAAAGCTACACTTTACAAAATATTAACAAAAGAATATCCAAAGAAACAAAGGGGTTATCAGGGAGGTTATAATGTGCTTTGTTTGGTATTTTTGACTTGTAATTTCCCAGTGGTATTCAATTAAACATTATTTATTTATCTGTCTGCCTGCTGAATTATTCATGAGGCTTATAACAGTTAAATGTTTGAGGGGAGACTGTTATCTTATTAGGTAGGAAGTTTCACATTTAAACACGCTAGATGTTGAGGATGAGATGCGCCATTTAAAACAATTTGTGAGACAGCACAACATTCTGGAAATATTAAGTACTTGCAGAGGAGGAAATGGTGGGGGAGGCTAATTACTGGAGGGGAGATGGGAGTTGTGTGAATTATAGTTGTTTGCTCTGGTCTCAAATATTTTGCAGTTTATGAGGAGAATAAATGTGCGGAGCAGCGAGGGGCCGAATAGTCGCTTGGCAAAGAAAGCAGAGCACTCTGTGGAGGGTGATGTACTCGGCTTGCAAATGTTTTCCTTGCAATTTTCACACCAGTAAGATAATCGTGTCATCATGCAGTCTTTTTTTTCCAGCTCCCTCTTTAATGGCGACACTGTTGGCCTACAAGCTGTGCTTTCTCCAGGTGCAACAAGAAAGGCTGGAATAAACGTAGACGACACGTTCACGTTAAAAAAAACACACACAAAAAATTCTCCGACATGGATCCACGTTATATAATCATTTATGTAAGAATAAATGATTTGTTCTTTTTGTCAACAAATCCCAGTAAAAGAGCAAAAATGTTGCGGTGTATGACTCCATTTGTCTTCTACAGCCACTTAAATCACTCGTGCATGTCTCCGTGTGTGCATGAGCATGTTTGTCTGTGTGTTTATACCTCAAGGTGAAGGCCGGCTGCCTCTCCCACAGGGACCCACACATGCATATTGCTGCGAAAGCTCCACCGCAAACACACCACTTTGTCTTCCTCTCTCGCTCTCTCTCTCTCTCTGTATCTCATTTCCCCAAACCCTGTAAAACAAGATAGACAGCGATAAAATACAACGGGGAGAGGAAGATAAACGATAGGACAAGTGAAAGATATGGATTGGGGGAGATAAAATAACTCCTTCATTTGGGGTGAGTCTCGGAGGAATAAAATGCAGTGTGTGGGCTTGATGGTTTACAATCTAGGCTTTAGTAACTGCTTTATATAATCTATTGAACATTTCCATCTGCAGCTGTGGTATTGTTCCCACCTGAAAGTGAGTCTGGCTGAGCTGTTGATGGAGCGTAGAGGACGAAGCTGCATTGTGAGCTCTGTTGGTGGTCTGTTATATTGTCTAACCACCTTTTCCTTAAATCTGTTTGATAAAAAACGCTCTTTGTCCTTCTGCTTAACAAAAGATACGTTTCCTATGTGCGATTTTTGGAAGCACCAGTCCCGTAATGTGGATTGAGTCGTGGTTTCCAAGTTTAGCAATAAAAAAGAAACAAGGAAAACATACTGTTTTAAATAAATGCGAGGAAATAGAACGAGAAGGAGTCTGTATGAAGTGAAAGCAGCCACAGGAACTAAAGAGTAATTGAAGAACACTCCAGGAGGCTGGAGTCCACAGTGAAATGTGGGAGAACGCAACTACAAATTTGCTGTGGTTAACAACATGGTGGTCGATAAGCCTCATCATGTTACCCTTCAGAAGCAAAAAGAGGAGATGGGAGACGGGCTGCTCGAGGTTGAGTGTTGGATTTGTGTGTGTGTGTGTGTGTGTGTGTGTGATTGCTGCAAATGAAGGCCGTGGAAGAAGTAAAGAGTGCATGAAGAGGCAAAGTGGGGAGCGGACCTTTCGGCTGAAAAGGTCGTCCAAATAGCTCCAATTTTCAGGCTAATCAGAGAGGGACGGGGCGGACACTAATCGGCTGGTCAGAAGGTCCTGAAAGGTCACACAAAGGTTATAGAGGTCACATCGTCCCGGCACAGATCACCTGTCCATCATCTTAGGCGAATGACCTATCCTTGCAAGGTGGGCAAGAGAGCAGAGACGGAGAGGAGTTATTAATGTCTCTGTGTTGCTTACATTTTTGCTTATGTGAGACTAGCCCAGCATTTCCTGAAAATAGGCACCGGCTCATGTGGTCAGGAAAGAAATTAGCCTCACAAGAGCTGATAACAAGAAGGGAAGCAGGTAATTTATAGCAGGGGAGGCAGGGATGCTGAAAGGAACACTGTGGAGGGCAACGGAAAAATATGTTTGCAATTAAAAGAATCCAGAACAGAGGACTCAGAGAAAAGGCCTGAGCTGGGAACATAATCCCATATTACCTAATGTACAGAATGTATATAGAGGATATGAAGGAACCTCTACAATACAGTAGTTTATCAATACAAGCTACTATGGTTCATGAGCTTAAGGCCACATTGTCTGTGAAGGTTCTGAGTCATCCAGGTCATGGTAATCTCTATCTAGGCAGGGACGTCGATTTCCGGGAAGGCAAGTGGTCTGGTTTCCATTTGAACTACGCTTGTAGTCCAAGTAATATTGACCAATCACGTATCAGCAGGCTGCAGCGTATGTAAGAAAAACAGTCCTTTTGGAGAGCAAAAGCAGGCAGAACGTAATGCGCCGTTATAACATCCTGGCTCCCATCAGGGTCATCTGACGACGATTTAGCTTTTTTAATCTCTATAAACAAACATCTGCATGAAAGTTCAGCTAACAATCTGTTCTAGATCTAAAAGTTTAACTTGAGATGAATTCCAATGACGAAAGCCGCTCAGCGATCAGATTTCCCGACTTCCTTGAATGCATCAGATCAATCCGACCTCAGTTCAACAAACAAGCATTTTAAAAGTTGACGACAGACCTGACAAAGCTTGAATTTTTTACTTCTTACAAATCTGCATCATGATGTTGACATTTCTGCAAAGGTAAGAGCCGTTAATTAAAGTAAATCACGAGAAAACCGTTTCTCTTTCTGTAACAATGCAGCACGCGGAAAATGAAGTCTTAACAGGTAGTTGTTCATCGCTTACCGCCCGGCACGTTCATCGGTGTTCCCAGAGGCTACATCGTTTTAGCCGACGGGATCCGAGATTGAGGTCATGGTAATTCTAAGCTTAATCCAAAAGACAATTTGAAAGTTTTTGAAGACGTATCAGCTCTCATCCGAAAGGCTTCCTCTGTTCTAAACTGACTGGACGGAGCTAGAAGAAGTCTTTCGGATGAGAGCTGAAACGTCTTCAAGAACTTCAACCAAGTCCAGTTGCCTTTTGGATTAAGCTTAGAATTAAAGCCACATTGCTCTCAAATAGAGTATAAAAAAGTCTTGTATGATCAGTTTGTGTCACAGAGTTTCCCTTTATTTACTGAAGATTTGGATTGTTTTCACCGGCCAGTTTTAATCATGGAATACAATCCCCAAACAATGGCTGGTTACCTGCCAGAGTTACCAGTAAGAAGATAATACTCAGCAACATCTGGCAGATGAGTGACTGGATGGACAGATGGTGGGTGACCGGAGCTGACATCAAAACCAGGGAAACCAAATTTGGCCAGAAGATTTCCCACACAGGAGTCAGACATGGTTTGGAGATAATTTATTCCCTTTACATTGTTGCATAACAGTCGGCAGATCTTATTTTGATAGAAAGTAGCACTTGACAGGAGGTGAGGATGTTATGAATAAATGGATGAGACGATCTGTTTGTTTTTATTCGAGACGCACTTTTCTGACTGGCTGATGCTTAACTGTCAAGTACCAAGTTGTGTTTAAAAATCCCCTCCAGACATGTATTAAGACATTTAAAGACTATATGCTTTGAATAACAATTACAGTCTGACATGGTTAAAAGCACATCTACTCAGGAGGCTCTCCAGAGTAGATGCATAAGTTGCTGAGTGAATAAGAAATGTTTTCAAAGCTAGATGTGATCATACATAGAAAATTGTGCTTTAACATGTTCAGATTTAAGAAGATCAGAAAGAAACTTAAGCCTTTTAGCAAAATAAAAAAACTTGTGTTTAACAAGATATCAGTTGCCTACTTGGTTCCATCTATGTAGACAGACCCTCAATGAATAAGAGACAAAAAAAAGACATACTTCACAACTCAACACATTGTTTATCTACATGATTTTAAGATACATGTGTTTTAATTTTGCACTGAATAGCAGATAAAAGAAAATAAACCCAAAATACTGATTTGGGGCGTTTTTCTTCACCTATTGAAATGAAAGGGCGTGGTGCAAGTGCATTTAGGGCATGTTTGGTTTATTGGTTATACAGGTGGGTTTTGGGGGCATCGACCTGGCTCATTGCTTTTTCAACGGCGTATTTGGCAAGTTGGAGAACTGACTTGTTCTCTGTTGGGTCAGTGGCGCTGCAAATAAAAGCTATTTCCTTGTCATAACCTGGCGCTTACATGACCCACAATGCAACGCAACATCCTGCTGTACGGTCACGGGGACTCTAACTCGGAAGACTTCACTCTTTATAGCTCCATGGAGGAAATGTTAACAAGCGCTTCGCACGTGAGGCTTGTTTCAAAGGAAACCTGTCAAAGGGTATTCTGCTAATTTCAAGCTTCATTTTTCACTCTGTGATACCTGGAGTGGCTTAGCATAATTAACTGTTAAAATTTTTTATTTTTCTCACATTGGTGCTCTGTGCAGGCCCTCATACAGCCTCTGCCTGAAAACCCACCCCTACGAGCCCACTTTCTTCTGATTGACCAGCTCTCCAAAGCCTGCCGAGGCTGCACTTTGTGATGTCACAAAGTGCAGCGTGTTGAAAAAATTGTGTGAAACCTGGCGTTCACAACAGCCTGCAGACTGAGCGGAGAAGCCTGGGGATTACTCCAACATACGTTTACCTACAGATTTGAAACTTCACCCACGTTTAGTCTGAACATCCAACATTATATGTCTTAAATGTGAAACAGCATAATACCCCCTCTTTAATTTAAAGTTAGCCTGCTAACAGTTATTGCTGAGGTGGCTGACAGTCACAGAATTTGCCGACACGTGCACTGTTATGTCCTGCAAAGCCACACCCATCGGGGTTAAATACCATGTTTTTAGGGAGTCCCACATGGAGATTCAGGTGTTTGTGCTAATAGTGGCTAATGTCGCTGCTAGCCTCAAGCTACAATGAGAAGCGAGCTACAGAGGTCTGGTTACACCACAACTTTTCACACATTTCTGAGCATTGCTGGACAATTAGCACACTTTTTTTTAATGACATATCACAGCAGTTCAGTACAGGATATCAGTACCAGACTATCTGACTGAATGAAGTCTGACTGAAGACTTAACTAAATCTTTATATCAGTCATCACCTTAATTTCATAAAAATATGCACATTTATTCTAATAGGGCCCAAAAGCCCATTACTTTGAAGTATAAAATTGATGTATTAAGCTGAGTATCCAGCACCCATACTAATCACTCTCCCCCACTTTCTCATGGGGGAGCTGCTGAACTTGTAAAACATTATAACCTGGACACACGAGAGTTGGATTTACACATTTTTATGGCTTTATAATGATGAAAATGATTCCAGAGATGGACGGTAATTATAAAGGAACACTAAACATATTTTATTAGGCCACTTATACTCTGGATACACACATTTGTCTCACTGTAGCATCGCTGAAATACATTTGTGTATGGATCTTTGCTATGAGTAGGCCCATGTTCTATACAAGAGTGCTTATAATACTGCTCACACATTAATCAGATTCATTGACCTCCCAATTTACAATAGTTTTAAATTTAAAATGTCCACAGAAACCACAAATCATGGAGCTATAAAATAAACAGAGCCCAGGCTTAATGAGGTTTGAGAATTGACTGGAGCACAGGAGATTTGACTGCAACACTACACTAAAATAATAAATATTTCTCTTCTTGTAGACTAATAAATACTTGCTTGTGATAGTTCAAGCTGGAAATATGAAAATCTGAGGGGCTTTTGATCTGCACTCGAGATTACTTTCCCCCCCAAAATTATTGGTGTCATTAAACGCAATCGATTTACTCCGCTGCAATTAGAACAATAGAAAACACTCTTACGCTCCACAACAGCTAATGTGCTTATATCATTTTTCTGTAGCAATTATTTGTTTGTTCATTGGAGAGTTGTTTGTCCATTGAGAGCTGATTTGGCTCGAGGGCAGTGATTCAGAACTATTTAGAAGTTAAATGAACTCTGATGGCATGGACTGATATAAGCAGAAGTGTTTGTTTTACATCTACTATTAACACCATTTAGGAGCAGGCAGTATTCCTCTTCATACCGAGTTAATAACTATGTATGCTGCTATGGCTACCCTCTACTATTTCATTCTTATTGCTGCATAGGGAAACTTCATGCTCATTGTGGCTTAATCCCTGAGAGCCGAACACATGCTATTTTAATGATTGAATGTGGGACACATCATCATCATCCAACTGCTGCTATGAAGCTCCACTCTTTACACATATAGAGAAGAGATTTCCAGATCAGCTTAGGATCAGAGAAAGAGAGGGATGTGAAATTGAAAGAGAAATCGGTTGGAAGATAAAGAGAAGCAGCTGAGATACAGAAGAATGGAAAGAAAGCTAAAATGTGGCCAGTATAAAGGTATGTTTTTACGTTGTCTTTTGTCCTTAGATCGTGGAAATGATGTGCTGATGCTTCGTCTAAAATCCTCGATCGAGCACATTGGTACCATTAGTGTTCTTACATGGGGAGTCAATCCTTTATGTTACATCAGCAGATATCCAGGAACAGCCCACTCCCATTCTCAAGGTGTTAAATACAGATGTATTGTCAAGGCCATTCGATCTCAGCAGGCGATCGACTCACTGTTACATAAACCTATTTGAGAGATAGAGAAAGTCCAAAAGCCTGCAGTTTGTGATGGCGGTCAGGGACGACAGATGGGCCAAAAGGCATGCGGTTGTTGGGCCACGAAATAATCAGACCATTTGTGGCTAAACACATGGCGGACGGGAAGAAAACTACTAAGTGTGACAAAACGTCGGTGACGACCTGGCATGGGAACAAGATTATACAGCCACATTAGCAGCTCTTTAAGGATAACAATGCTCACATGCTAATGCTGATTGTAATTAAATACAAAAAACAGCTTTGGCTAAGAGGGTTGTGTAAGTATTTAGTAATAAAGCAAAGTACTGGACATACCTACATTTTAGCCAGATAGTAGGGCTACATGAAAGGTTAAGGGACAAGAGTGATTACATTTCACCAGAAAGAAGACATTAATGTATGATTCCAAATTCCTGGCAATCCATTCAGTAGTTGTTGAGAAATTACATTCAATACTTAAGAGGATGTTATTGTGGCATTCGCACCTAAAGTGAGAATATCACCAAAGTCTTCAGGATTTATCCCCTGTGGACCATGACCTTTGGTACCAAATTTTATGACAGTCAGTACAATGAGTTGAGATATTTCAGTCTGGGCAAAAGTAGTGACAAATCGACCAACATTGCCATCTATACTGCTGAACTGTGTTTTGGGCAAAGACTCGTGTGAATATTGTACTTTAATGCTGCAAAAATAAGTTAGAAAAATAAGTTTTCCTCTTAACAATGGACCAAAAAAACGTTATGTTTCACAATCCCAGGCACAGCAGGCGGCTAATTTACCTGCTCAGTGCAAAAGCACAGAGAAAGTTAGCGAACAGTTGGCTGGGAGTATTTGACAGCTAAAAACATTTTTCTTTGTAGTTTTTAGGTGGAGACCAACTGAGCGCTAAAGGAAGGTGAATGTTGGACCTACATTTCTTAGGTGGGCAGAAATGTGGCTCAAAAAGAAAGATTTTACTGTTCAGTGCCTTCTGTCTTACCTGGACAGACAAGCCTGCAAATATAAACATGGTCTCATTAATATGAACTGAAATGTTACGTCCTTTTATTCACAATAATGCGTACAAATATTAAGTATTAAGTGGCATGGAAGCCATGAGAGACGGTCCAAAGACGGGCATGAGACAGCATAATTAAAACCAGGTAAAGTAGTCAATATAAACGGAGACAGACAAAGTGACACCTGCAAACGCATCAACTCAAAAAGTCAATCACATGTGCGCAACTAGTCCACACCAAGCGGCAACCTCCGGTGTTGAAAAAAGAAGCCAATGCGGAAGTGCAAAAAACTGCAGTTCCTCGAGTGTCCACTTGAGGCTGGCTCCAGAGAACAAGAAATAACATTACAGCAGGTAGGAAAATACCAATTTTTACAGCTGAAATAAACATGTTTACAGCCTGCTACAAAAAACGGTTTTGTTATAAATAGCTAATTTTATTGTTCAGGATAACTGTACGGGGGGTGAATTTTTTTTATAACACACCCGTTTTAATTATATTAAGCCTTAAATCATAGGGGCCAGATCACCTGACTGACAGGTGGATGCTGCTGGCTGTCTGCTAGACGTCAACACAGACACAGACACTGAACTTAACTTCACCTGTTTGTGTTGTTGGAGACTTTTGAGGATTTTTTCATTAAAGGTTTGGTCAAATAATCTCTCTGTGGGATTTATGGAAATTTATGGCTGTGCAAGAAGTCCTTTGCCCTCCTGGGAAAGTCAAACTAGCTCATTCATTATTTATACAGTCTATGGCTAATAACTGCTAGCTACACTGAGGAGCATATAGCCTAGCTTCATAGCCGTAGCTGGCTGATTCATGCGGCCCGTCCATAGAGCTCAGCCGTAGACTTTAGCTCGGTCGCGCTCCGCCTCTTTGCCCGTCTCTGGATTAGCTGGCTCTGGCATTTCCAATATGGCGACCCCCAGTGGCGGCGCAATTCGGGCTTCAAAACGCTTCTTCAGAAACCAATGGGTGACGTCACTGAGACTACGTCCATCATGTATACAGTCTATGGTCCACACACAATGCTGCACACATGCACACAGCAGTCACACCAGGTCACACTCATATATTTCACTTTCAGATTAACTTGAATTCCTATTTTGTGTCTACAGTTCGCTTTCAAGCTGTTAAGGCTATGTTGTTTTCTGTATGGTTTGAAGCTATCGTGCAGTTAAAATATTCATGCTGTTACGAGAACACTTTTGAATTCTGAAGAAACAGAGAAAGGGCAATATGTGAGAGATAAAAACTGTAAACAGAGGGAAAGAGCACGGTTTCTGTGTTCTAAAATCTTTAATGTAACCATTTAAACACAGTTAAAACACTCTTTAGCAGCACAGGCAAAAACTGACTGACAAAACGACGAAGCAGGCAGCAGGGAGAAGGGGGGATGTTTCAGATCAGCCCTCAAAATGAGATGAGAAACATTTTCTTCTCCACTGTAGCAAATATAATACTGAAAGGGACCAAACCCTGGAAATAAAAGATACAATTTAAAAGGGAACGAGCCCTCTTCTTTCCACATTGAAATGCAATGCTTCTGGGAGAGAAAAACCTCCCCAGAGGCAGCTAAATATATCGGTGCATAATACAACGGAATAAAAACCATTTGAGAAACACATGACCACTGTAATCACTCTCATCAGCATTGGCTCGTTTGTTTGCGTTTTCATGAGTCCTCACATGATTAAAGCGCTTTTGTTACAGCCTGCTGTTTGGTTACACATTCACAAATACACCATCAGGAATAATCAATGATACAGCACAAGGTGTGGCCATCATTCACATTCTAACAGTGGGTAATTGCTTGGGAAATTTTATAGCATGGTTCATTAAAATTTAAAGTTGAGGATGAAAAATGGGGAAAATGGGAAGGAAAGGTGAAAGCTGGGAAAGAACTTTTCTCACAAAATCTGGACAAACCCAAATAGAGCCAAAAGACGAAACAAAATAGCATCCAAACTCAAAATAAACCTCAGCGCTATTTAGTCCGGAACAGACGATCAAGAGTGGCAGCGACCATCTGGGCTCTGTGAGCGACAAGGAGCTGAGAAAGACATGAAGTAAATTGAGACTGAGAGGCCACAACCTGGCCATCGAGACCAGTGGACACCAGAAAGAGAAAACAGACAGTGCCAGTTCTGTCGACAACAAGAAGCAGAGACGGAGATTAGAAAGCACTTCCTGCTCAAACAGAATTTCACACGCACAGGCAAAACAAAATGTTCTTGTTTTAGGTTCAGATGCAAAACACTTTCAGGTTTTCAGAGTTGTATCATTAAAGTAACAATCTCGAAGATTTTCATGTAAATAAATGTCTTATAAATGCAATATATAGTATACAAAAAACCTCTTCAAGTAAGGGTTGGGAATCGCAGGGTAACTCACAATACGTTGTCGAAAAAACCTCTATTGCAATGAAGGAATATTAAAGCAATAATCTTGAGGATCATCGAATGAGGTAACACAATGGTGATTGAGCCAATGGCCCACTAATGAAAGCCTTTGTATTTGCAGTGTATTATTATGGACTGGGTGTCTGTGGTGACATTCACAGAAAAAATCACGAGGCGCCCAGTTAGTGACGCGTTTTCCATCGCCCAGCAGTGGTTGGTCTGCCAGAGAGAGTAGGCGGAGCTAAGCGGCTGCTTTTCCGGTCTCTGCAAGCGTTGCGAGTAAACAGTAATCTACTATGGCTGAACAAACAAAGAAAAGATGGATGACTGCAGATACCACAAATAGAAACAAATTTGACGCTCAGATGAAGGCAAACAGTCTAAAAAGGAAAGCGACCGTCAGCGAGGAAAATCACGAGTTACAGATGGAGCCAACCGTGGACGTCTGGATATCTGGAACGTATGCGCCCACAGTTGCCTTTAATGGCCACAAGGTGCTGCCAAATAGAATGAAACTGAGAACTTCGAGATTACAACTTTAAATCCCATATGAGTAACATTTTATTGTTGCAACTAGGTGGGCAATTTTAACCCTACAATATTGTGTCAGGTAGTTTAATCTATAATCTGTATATCTTTTAAAAAGATTGCAGGCTATATATTTAATATTTAAAATCTAAATATCTTAAGATTCCCTTTAAGATGAACGTGAATAAACAGAATACTGAATAGATTCATACATGTATTCTCTTTGTCGGTAATGATTTCTTTATGGTATACAGACTTGTAATGTGCAAATGTGTTGTCATCTTTTTTCTAATTCTCTAATTCTGATTTATTATTACTGCACTGTAAACCTTGTTTAACATGCTTTAACAAGTCTTACATTAATTTAATTATGGCCATGCATGCCAATAAAGCTAATTTGTGAGACATTGAGACAGACAGTGAGGGTAAATGAGAGAAAGTAAGACAGAGAGGAGGATGGATCAGAATAAAGAGACTGGGAGAAGGCTAATTAAATAGTAATTGAAGCTTTGGTTATATTGTTTGTGCAACATTCACGCCCATAAAGCAAGCTGCATTGTTGAAATGAAATTGAATATAGGGGGATAAAGGAGCGGTTCAGGCGGGGACAGGAGGAGTGCAAGAACTGATAAAAGGAGGATTTTAATATGAGAACCTATAACTAGAGCTTCATCAACATATAGCTAGGCTTCTTGCCTGTCACGCCAATAAAGCACAGCCTATTTAAATTTGAAGAGGGAGAGAGAGAGAGCGAGAGCGAGAGAGAGAGAGAGCTGTTCTGCCTTTCATCAGTCACATCTCGCAGTGGGAGGGGGATTGAAGCGGCTGCCTCGGAGCTCTCCGGTAACAGAGACGGTAGACGGCTCTGACTCACACTGACGATCCGCACACAGCATCATTTCAGACTCCACCTGACCTGCAACCTGACAGGAGGAATGTGATGAAGGCATAAGGAAACTTTCCTCTGGCTTCTGGGCGTTTTTTCAACCCGCTCCTGACGGCATATCTCTCTTTAATCCCGGGCATCAAACAAAGTCAGAATGTATGTTATTGATTTATAAACAGCAAATGTCGGCGAGTTGAAATAAAACACATCAAAGTGTGTCGGGACGGGACAAGGTGTTTTTCCTCACCGCTTTCACAACAACTACGGACGAGTGAACTAGTTTTTTCTTCTGGTGGCGCGCGGACCCTCTATATTCCTCTTTGATTTCTTCAAACATCACCCGACCACCTTCCCTTCCTCCTCCACCTAAACCTTCTCTTTCTCTAAAAGTCTTCACTCGTGAAAACAGCAGCCACCGAGGAGACAAGACTTCACATCCTGCCTGCCAGCGGTCATAAGGAATCCAAATAACAATTTAGTCAAAACAGCACAGGATTGGACCCTCACAAGGATGCTACTCCCGCACAGACACTCCTAGACGGTCCAAACAGCCGCTGCCAATATGTTTAGGCGAGGTAAGAAACTGAGGATTTCACTTGTATTTCGTGGTGATAATGTGGAGCGCGTGAGGCTGTGCTGTTTACTGGTGTCTGTGTGTGTTTGGGCGTAAGTCAAAATTCTTGGAGTTTTTTTGTTTTCATGTCAGATTTTGGCTGAATGGTTTCACAGAGGAGCTTCTGAGGGCATTTTTAACAACTTACAACACGTCCTTAATCCGCTTTGGCGGCCAGGAATGAAAATGCAATTAAATATTTATCCACTTCATGTAAAAATTATTCTTAAAATAGCGAACCGCTGCCGCAGTGCAGTTTGTAGGACTTACCTGCACGAGGACGGCTGGTGCTGTAGCTGCGCGCGCCTGTGTGTGTGAGGGAGAAAAAAAGAAAGGGAGCGGGTTAAGGGCGCGAGGTTGGCTGAGAAGTTAATAATTGTGCATTTTGTTGCAAAAGTTTTATTCGTTTGGGGACTTTCTGTGCGCGCGCACCTCTGGCTTTAGTGCGCGTGCGCTTGTGTGCGTGTGTTGTTACATTGGCATGACAGAATGAGGCGGCCAGCCTGCCAACAGCCGGATATTTTGACTTCTGTCCGCGCTGAGGGAGAGGGTGGCTCTCCCCGTGGAACAGTAGACGAGAGAATAACAGCGCGCGCCCAACACCGTGCTATTTACTATCACTCCCGCGGCTGTTTTGTGGTGAGAAAGGGTATTAAGTTTCACCACAGTGACCTTGTCTGTGTGTGTTGACATGAAGGCTCCAATCTCGCTGTCAGTCTGCTTTCTGTGCATACATACGCACGTGAGCGTGCACGTGTGTGACACAGGAGGTGCAATTACCAACACTTGACAAACCCTTAAACCCGATTACAAATTGATGTTTGTTGTTAAAAACACTACTCAATTATTATTCATGATCAAAACATCAACATAAAATATAAAGAAGGAACGCACTCAACACAGCATTATAAAGAAAAGTATTTGTGGAACGGTGACTCATCTGTCAATCCCTTCAAAATAAAGCAGTGGGACTCCAGTGAAAGGCAGATTGTCAGGCTGCTGCTTGGTGATGAGTGTAACGCACAGCTGACTGAACCCTGAGAACATAATAGACAAACATTTTTTAATAGAGACACTGGAAGTCTGTCATTTGTCATTTCACTGCAGCCCGACACCGAGGAGGAGAAGAACACTCATACATCCCTGCACATCATTATCTATTAGCTCACTTGGTTGGCCCGAGTTGGGGCACAAGCTGGGCGATCTCCTCATTAAGGGTGGGACCTAATGGGCTTGACAGAGGGCTGATTAGAGCTGTCATGTTGTGTATGAGTGTGTGTATGACAGAGCAAAAGAGAGAAGCAGAGAGAGTTTGCTTGCTAGGGGGAGCCCAGCTTCTAATTTCTTCTGTAATTTCAAACAGAGAGCACCCGCCCACCTATACACACACACACACACACACACACACACACACACACACACACACACACACAATAAACAGTGGTGATGGCTTTGTATCTCCTCCTACAAATATGTGGCTGTCAGAAACAATAATAAAATCCAGAGTAATTGTTCAGTCTGCCTGAGATACAGTTATCTACGTCTGTCACCTTTACCCACTGAATCTCTCTGCAGCGGGATAAAACAAGCGAGAGAGAGGGAGGAGAAGGAGGATAAGTGTTTTTGTGTAATGAAAACTCCCTCTCTCTTTGTCTCTCTCTCTCTCTCATTCGGTCTCTATCTCCCTGCTTGCTTGGCCAGTTTCCTGCTGCCAGCCTCAGTCTGAGAGCAGAGAGGCCTGGCAGGCTGATTGGCTGGTAGCTGGCTGGTTTGGGAAGCTGCCGAAGCTTTGTTTCTCAGCGTGTTTGAAGCTGGATTTGTTTCCCTTACTTGACTTTGCCCCCGCCTCTCCCACTCCTCAGTTGTCTCTTGTTTTATCTAAAAGTTTTTCACAGTCATGAATGCACTGACACTTTTATGAACATGCCAAACCTTATAATTAATTATGAAAAGAAAAGCTCTTTTATAATGAAAGACCAGAACCAGAGGCTGCATTATGCTGGGCACACATTCAGAGCTGCATTTGTGTTTTTGTGTTTTCAGCGAGGCCTTAAACCCACCATTATTTCTATTCTATAGATTCATCTGGTGATTAAAGTCTTCATGAATCAATGTATTCACTGACTGTGAAAAATGCACTTTATATTTTTTCATAGCCCAAACTGGAATCCTGAAATTGCCGTTTCATCCTACTAACTGTCCAAACCAAATTATATACTGCTCTCTATCATATACAACCACGAAAACCATCAAATCCTCACCTTTTAAAAACTGGGACCAGTAAAAATAAACAACTGAACGGATGCAGATGCAGTTTCATTTCCCATCGGTCCTTTTTGGCAATCAATTTCTGCTTTTTCTATCATGTTACACTTTAAACAAATTGATTTATTAGTGATATCTGTTAGTGATGGGCTCTTCTGCAATAAAGCCAATGTTTCTTTTAATACTGATTTTCCAAACAACTGATTTTGCCACATTTTAATGATGCTTATGAAGCACATGCGATTCATTCAGAAAACACCATCCTTCAATGCTAACGAGCAGAACTGATTTACAGTCAAAATGTGCAAACTGTTGAGGCTGGGTAAGATTCAATCAAAAAACTATTAGGTTAAGAAAGATCATGGTGCGGGTTAAGATAAGTATGTAAGTCACCTATTTTAGGCACGTATGTGGCGCTACAAGCGATGCTACCCATGTTCAATTCATTCAGAAAACATCCTTCAATGCTAACGAGCGGAACTGATTTACAGTCAAACTTTGTGGACGAGTCCCGACAGCACTAGATCAGAAAAAACACACCAACGGTGATCCATCACTACAACAAACTTTCTTAGTTATGAAAGCACTTTGATTGACAGACTGCTCCCTTTCCAGTTCGTAAAAGATGCACTGTGGTTTTCCCTCCGACATCCAAAACTCCTGGATGAAGATTCACACCGACATTATAGATGTTATAGGTTCGCATTCTGTCCAAAACTTTAGGGACTTTAAGCAGTGACGGTTTCAGGGACGGCTACGGCATTCGAAAAAACACAAAGTTCCACTTAGCGCACTTCCTGTCGTTGTAGCCCAGCTGTCTGCTACTGGAGAAAGACTGGTTTGCCGTAGTCAGTACAACGCAAGCAGGTAACTATACACTTTTCATCGTTTTGATACTATCATTTGTTTATATTAGATTCTACCTTTAGTAGCTGAATGGATTATTAGTATATTTGTTAAAGATACCCGTTAATCGGTTGCCAGCAGCAGTCAGGAACAAATCCTTGCTTAGTGACATTAGAGTCTATCACTACGGCAACCCGTTGGAATGTTTCACGGGCGCTGTAGCCGTCCCTCAGTCGTCGCTGCTTAAAGCCCCTTTCATGTTTTGGGAGATGGTGGCGTTCTGTCGGTACTCCCTCGATGTGTGGAGAAATGGACCCAGACAGCGATGATGATAGGGCGGCAAAATATTCAGAGCAACTGGAAAAAACATGTTTTTCAGGATTGGATGACTTGTAATGGTGCAAAGAAAGCTTTGCTTAAGTGGGGAAGGTACATTGCTTTTATTTTAGTACTCAAGAGTAGGGTCAGGTGGAAGCAATTGAATCTCAAGTCCTTTAAAGGTGGATATGGTGTTTGTATATTGTTTTAAAAAAGTCTTATAAATGTATTTATGTCATATTTGAGTTATTTTTTTTTGTATTTATTTCTACGAAGCCTCATTATTGCTGATGTACTATCTATCCCTCTTGTTCTTGGAGTTACATGGGGTGGACAGGTTGCAATGGCGAAGTATATAATGTGTATTTGTACATTGATTGTTTTACATAATGAAAAATAAAATTGCAAGTCATAAAAAAAGAGTTGCAAGATGGCTCCACACCATCGTTCTCTGCTGGCAGCACCATCATGTACTTTCAAATGAGGCTACATAATCTCACGCCATTATGGCACCCTATTTTAGAACAAAAATACAGTTAAATTGATGGCACCGCTTTGAGGAATTCTGGGGAGACTCCTGGGAGTATTTATTAATCAGTGCTGTCCTCTGGTATTTTATGTGTAATGAGTTTAAGAAATATCTAACATTCAAAGACAGTAGTGTTCAGACACTGGAGAACTGACTGTGGAATACATTTCTTTCTGAGCTGGAGTTAGAAATAAAAACAGTGATTTAAACACAGCTGGAAGATACGGTTTCTATGGATTTGATGGATATTATACTTAAAGACTTCCATTTATATGAGACGGCCTGATTTTAGAGAGTTTCATAAAAGCAGCGTGAGCTTGATTACATAGTTTGATGGTGAATAGAGTCAGGAAATGTGTGCAGGAGTAGAAGAGGACCATCTAGAGCTTATATCGAATAAAAGTCCGACTTCTTGAGTTGTGAGCTTCTGAAGGCGAGACACCGTCTCTTCTTCCAATCTTCTTATCATTTCTCCTTGTTGAAATGTTCTGTGATATTACCTTCAGCCATGATAATATATAACGAACTCCAGCTCAGAGCTGAAATTCACTGATCGATATCAATACATGATGGTAAAATTGCAAGTCACTGTTCATCCAGGCTTTAGCCTCGGCCTCGCTCGAGGCCCGGCGGCTTTCTCTGGGCTTAAATGTGAATAAAGTCTGGCCTGATTATGGCTCCTTCTCTACGTGGTCCAAAGTGAGTGAGAAGTTTGACCTGATTTAATCCAAACATACTGTCTGTCCTTGGAGAAATTATGTGTGTGATGAGTATTAAGTCATTCATGCTAATTAGCTTGATTAGGTTGCTTTCTCATAGGATGAATTTCATTGGTTTGACACTGTAATAAACAGACTCTCAAGACGTTTTCCCACTGGTCAAAAAACCTGCTAACACCCGGCTTAATGGGAAAGGTTACAATCAGCGTTCAGACCCGGGTCAAATGGCTCAGCAGTAGACCCGGGTAATTATCGTCTCGGCATTGATGGGAACACAAAACCCAGGTTGACGCGCTGATCTCCTACCCCTCTCCGGCGCGATGCTATACTCCGTCGCTAACTTCTGCGACTCCTCGTCATCTCAGCCAAAAATTCTGCACGTCTCCGTCCAAGCAGCGCTCGAACATCGTTCCAAATTTGGTGCCGAGTTTGATAAACAGACTGAATGAGTAATAGCCATAATAAAGACCTAACCACCGTAACATCTTCACTGTTTACTAACCCAGTTTCAGGCACGTTTGCGACGACAGTGAAGCAGCAGAAAAGAGACTGAAAGCAGGATACTCCACTGGCAATGGGGAAAGAGGCAATCGGCATCTATACGCTGGTCTTCCCGGGTCTGAAAAACCTGCATCAATGCGCTAATTTGGGTGGGAAAAGGGTATCAGTGCATCTTACAGCATTGTGACAGAGTCTAAACTTCCTCTCTCTTTGCTCACACTTTAGCACACATATAATTTGCCTGCCGGCCATTTTCAAGTCCACAGTGAGACAATTAGAAGCTGCTGCTGCTGCTGTTTTCTGTCGCTGTGTGTGCTTGTGTGTGTGTGTTTACTTGCGTCTATGATAGCCTTGGTGGATGATAATAACATATGGATTAGTGACAAAATATTTATTCGGGTCGTGAAGCACCAAATGGCGGGATAATTGGGTGCTGAGATTGATCCAAATGTGCTCTTGCAGTGCCGGCATCCGGAGGCAGTGGACAGATTTTTACAGCTCAGGCCGAGGGACACAATATATAGAAACTTTGCGTGGATTCTGTGGATGTTAAAGACCCAAAGCATTGTGGGATGTGATGACTTGAATGGAATCAATTACATCTTTAATGCAAGTCAGATCTGGGCAGAGGATGAAACGCATGAGCACACACACCGCCGCACACAGTGAGCGTGCGATGGCCGTGCATATCAACGACCTTTTGCAAGCGCGCTCCTCCTGCCTGATCTCAAGGTCACACACAGGCTCCTTCTGTCTTCTGCTGAATCCCGAGCTAAGTGTGGTCTGCCTGCTGAATTCTAGTTTATCATTAAGTTGCACCACAATTTCCCCGGAACGTGCACAGCTTTTACAATCCACAAAGCATGTTGAAATGTGTTAAAATAATTACAGGCACGGATGTTTTACAGCTCCGAGCTTCAACACCGGTGAACTCTTAACCAACAAACACAATGTAAAAAAACAACAACACAAGAAGCACGGCACGAGCTGAAATTGTTTTGATGCTAAATAAACACCAAGTGCAACAAATGAAGCTGTACGGAGCATGAAATGGCGCTCCACTATGGCCCTGTGGCATTTTATTACAACTCTCTCGCCAAAATAAAGCTCCACCCCACGTTAATCTGTGTACAAACACACTGTTTTGCACGTCCAATATTTCACACAAGGTTACAATGCTAATTAATCGAGCCATCCACAGCAAAGGAAACATTGCTCTGCACAATTTTACACTGTTGACTTCAAAAAAAAGAAGAACATAGTAAAAACCATGAAGCTTGCTCTGCAAATGAACAAAGCAGAACGAATTTATTCATCAATTCCCTCTAATTAGACTCGTGCTTCTTGTTTAATTGCCGCTGTAAAGTTATTGCTGAATTTGTTGGTAAATATGGTGCATTCATTTGAATCTCAGTAGTTCACTTAGGGAGGCTGCTGCACACACAGCAGGAAGCTCCTGAGTGTCCATCAAATGAGACATCACACCCTAAACAGGAGCCCCGTAGAGGTCTCTGACCGCAGGTTAGCTTAGCCGCAGCTAGGGCTAGTTGTGCAGTAACTGTGTGTGATACAATGAGACAGGGTGAGATGCACATGAGAAGATTTAAGGTAAAACAAATGAATGTAATAACACGCCTATCATTAGGACTAGGAATCATTAGTGTAAATGCCAGTGCTGTAGGACTGGAGGTAGCTGTACTGTATGCCAGGCAGATGCTGGTGCAGACATGCAGAAAGAGAGGAGAGGCGGAGGGAAAGTGTGACAGAGACAGAAAGATGGACGCAGGGAGGAAAATGAGCGATTATCTGAAAGCCGACTTCACCTGCGGGATAAAGAAAAGTGCAGAGAGAGAGAGAGAGAGCCAGTGGTGAGTAAAAACTGAGCTGATGGGAACTGATTGTGCGTGTGCGTGTGTGTGTGAGTGTGTGTGTGTGTGTGTGTGTGTGTGTGTGTGTTAGTGTGTGTGATTCAGGCTGATTTTCAGCTTCTCCCTCTCTTGCTGAGGAACTTTGGTATTTTCAGGTCTCCAGAGGGAGAGACAGTTGGACAAACAGCCGCTTCCGGCAGCAGCGTGCCTGCTTGCCAACCGAACTAAATGAGCCACTAAGATTCATAACAATGCTGCCACTTCCTATCTCATAAGCCATAAACATAAGAGAAACAGGAGTACTTGAAAATAGGTGTATTTGCTTTCTTTCTGAGAGTGAGATAGAGCTAGATTAGATTAGTTTAGCATCAAAGCTAAGCTCTGTCTCTGTCCAAAGTTCTGAAATATGCAAACCAACACCTCTAAAGTTTACTGTAAATAACAGTTTGTGTCCCGTTAGTTTAAGCCATAATTATGTAGATACAGTATGTAAGCTGACTTTATTGAGAGTAGAGTATAATAAACAGCAGCTCATCCAGATGGCGACAGCGCTTTTTGCCAGGTTTGTGAGCCCTCGTTTTAGTCTGTTTACACGCACAATGAAATCAAACCTCTCAGCCTTTCTGTGACAACAAAACTAAAGTGTACTTTGGATTTGTCTGCTTAAGAATGAGATCCAACATGTTGCCTTCTTAGGACCCCGACTTTTGACATTTTTTAATCTTAAACAAACAAGATTCGATGTGGGAATGAGAGAGCTGTCGGGGCTGTGAGGCTGTTTTTCCACTTTGTACGGAGCACAGCTTGCTGGGCACTTAACGCACCATCATGTGACTTTAGTATTCTTCCCTCTCAGAAGGAACGTGGAACTATTTCCTTAAACTGAAGCCTGCACATACAGTAATTGTCAGCCAGGCTTATAAAGTGTTGTCGATGCATTATTCAAGAAGTGATGGCTGCATTATCGATGAACACGCCGCCACAGAGCAAGTTTCTGAACATATTCACAAAAAATAAGAAGTCCTTTGTGTCCTCACTCCCTTGCAGGATATATCTCCTCCACCCCCTCCCCTCAAATCTCCTCTCCTCCCCTGTCTTCTCCTCTGTAGCTGCCTCGCTCTGTACCTGTTGAATAATTGATAGCTGTTTTGGTTTCCGATAAGGCGTTTGGGGTCCACAGCTCTCAGCAGTACGGGCTCGCTGCTTTTCCTCACGGCACATCACACGGCTCAGTCCGTCCTTCCCCTCCCTCTCTCCCTCCCTCCACTTTTTTATCTCCACTTTTTATTATTATTTTTTTCACTCCCCGTGCCTTACCCGTTATTCTGATAGGCACCCCCTCGCATTCTCTGCAACATGTTTACAGGCGTGTGCTATATTGTATCAAACAGCGGCTTTTCCAGGTTTTATTCCAGATAAGCTCCTGATAGCCATCTTCTTCTCCTGATTCCAAACAACCCCGCAAATATAAATAGTTTTTTTTTCTGGATATCACCATGGAAACAGAAGTTGTAGAGACAGAAAAACAAGTAAAGAGGATAAGATATTTAACATGCCCTGGTAAACTGGCTCACACAGCAGGAGAGCTGCTTTTACATGCACGGCGCCGCATCGGATCCGAGTCTGGATCTGAGCTGGGTGTTTACAAGAGGGAGAGAGAAAAAAACAAAAAAACGTGACATCATTTTAACTTTGGAGTTGCCGAGTCATCAGAAAGGTGGATCAAATAGTTAGCATGCTAATTAGCAGCTTTTACAAACTCTCTTCATACTGGCCGTAATATCCCTGCTGTGATTTTAAGATGAGGTGAAGTCTTGAGACGAGAAAGGAGCAGTTGTTGTTCATTTGCCCCAAAATGCAACAAGGCCTTGGTAAAGCACATATAGCTGGTACATTGCATCGTAACAAGAATTCTGTATTTCTGCGGTTAAACTTGAGATCATCACCAAAAATAAAACAGATGATCTGCCACTGCAGTTAAATATAAACGGCTGTGCTCGACTCTGCCCTGATGTATCATATTTGATCTACACGTCTCTAACGCGAGGCTCTGACCTTTGTGGTCTCTGTTTATGTTTACCTGACGAGGACCTTTAGTGGCCAGGCAATTGTAAAATAAGTATCATCTATCAGGGAGAAAGGCTAAAGCAGCACGACATCGCCGTAGCTATTTTTGTAGGAGCAGATCGGGGAAAGGTAGGGTCAGCAAACTTTGATACAGGAGACGACTGATCATCTCTCGTTTCAAAACTTTTAATCGTGGCTGCAATCTTTTAACTAAAGCTGGCATTCAGACCCTGGTCAAATGACTCTGCAGTAGACCCGGGTAATTATCACCTCGCCAATGATGGAAACACAATCTCACAATCTCCGCCCTCTTTCCGGCATCTATGCTCCGCCAGTAACTTCTGTGACTCCTCAGCGACAAATTCCACCCGTCTCCATCTGAGCAGCGCTCGAACATCATTCCGAACTGATCGACGCAGAGTTTGATAAACGGACTGAATGAGTAATAGATACAATAAGGACCTCACCACCGTAACATCTTCACTGTTTGCTAACCCTGTTTTGGGCGCAATTGTGACGTCAGACGGTGACGCAGCAGAAAAGAGACCGACAGGAGTATACTCTAGTGGCAATTGGAAAAGAGACAATCGGCGGGTCTTCCCGGGTCAGTGGGAAAAGGGTAAATGAAAATAGTCCCAAACCCAAACATAACTTTACTTCAGTCGTGTCAGTAAAAAGTAACAATCGTTCTTGTGATGTATTTTGTCTTTCAGTTTAAGATCTTCTGTTTTTATAGAAACAATTAACATTCTAGCCGTGTTATTTCTGACCAATGAGCTTGTGATTTGGACTGCAGATAAGTGTGCCTCCATGGAGCTCGTTGTCCTCTTTTTGCATTTCAAATGATGATATCTGTATTATGACCCCTGGACATCTTTTGTAGTTAACAAATGCTGCACATTGAAATTCAACGCCACGTTCACACTGAAGCAATGTTTGTTCTCCTCTTCCTTCATATATAATCATCATTTTTCATTTATTATTTATATTGTTTTGTCTACCTCCTGCTACAAACCTCAAATGGAGCACCTGGGTATGCCAAAATGTAAATATATATTAATATGCATGCACAGGAAACTGTATTACAACTTTCTTCTTTTATTTGTTCCCTTGGCTTCCGAGTCTCTCTGCTTCTCTGCCCCTCTCTCCTATTCCTCTACCCCGGTGCAGTAAAGTGTTTAGAGCCTGTGCTGGCTGTTTCCCAGCATGTGGGGGATTGAAGGAGATGGGTTAAAGAGGGAGAAGAGTTCATCAAAGCCAGGACAACAAGCCAATTCCTCCTGATTTACCACATCATTCTGCATTTGTCCCACACTGTTCCTCTTCACACACACACACCTATAAACATGTGTGTGTGTACGTACATAATAGCTCAAACACATGTAGACTCACACGCAGACTTACTCACAGTCTCCCTCTCTCTCTGTGCTGCAGCAGCAGAGACAGGAGCAGGAGCGGCAGCACTAGCAAGTCTTACATAACGACATCACTGCATTAACGAGCCCATCTGCCTCTGACTGGTGCTCACACTTCACGTTGGAACTCTGTTAAAATGATGCTTCACGCAAGTGCTCGAAAAGAGCGCCTGAAGTGTCCTCACAAGCAGACTGACCAGGTGGAACCGGAGTAAAGGCTGCTAATGGTTTGTTTGTTTTGAGCGGATTTTCCTTGTGAGAAGGAAACATGGCAGCGTACCTAAACGACAGTTTGCCAATGCTTTCTGGAATCAAATACGTCTGTCTGTGAGAGCACCGGCAACCAGCTGACGGGGGTGACACGTGTCTGACGTTATGAAACAGTTGAGGTTGGGTATGATTCAGTCCAAAAACCATTCATCATGCTGTGGGTTAAGTCAGTATAGTATAGTATAGTATAAGTCATATAACCTCTTTTAGGCATGTAAGTGGTGCTACCCATGTAAATAATAAGAACAAGGTATGTCTGTTAAATAACTCAATGTCAATATTTGGAAACAAACATTCATCTTGGTCAAAGTTTTGTGTTTGACTCATCCATCCTGTCCTGCTCTTTATGCTACGTCACCTAACTTCCTCCTTTTCTTCTGTCTGCATAATAACTACGCCCACAAGAGGTCGCTGCCTGATATATATAAAAAAAATTAAAAAAATAGATTGACCTGCTTGGAAGTTTTATTGCCACTCTTTAAATTGGAAATTAAAGAGTTGGTGTTATGATGTTTCACAGTTTAAGACATGTATATAATGTTACAATGTTGGATGTTCAGACTAAACGTGGGTGAAGTTTCAAATCTGTAGGTGAAAGTATGTTGGAGTAATCCCCAGGCTTCTCAGCTCAGTCTGCAGGCGGCTGTGAACGCCAGGTTTCACACTGTTTTTTCTACACGCTGCGCTTTGTGATGTCACAAAGTGCAGCCTCAGCAGGTGGAAAGGTGGTTTCTTAAAGGGACAGAGCTTACTCAAGTCATTTCAGGCAGAAGCTGTATGAGGGCCTGCACAGAGCACCAGTGTGAGAAAAATGAGGAGTTTTTTTAACTGTACATTATGCTAAGCTACTCCACAGGTATCACAGAGGGTAATATAAACCTTGAAATTAGCATAATACCCCCCCTTTAAAATTAATGTAAGGAGCTATTGCCATAATTTATTAGGTACACAGAGTTATCGCAGTCTAACACAATGGCCCTAAAATAGTTTCTAAAATCTCAAATGTGATGATTTTTATTTTTTTTGCAATTTAAAGACCTTCCATTGGACTTTTTGGATGTTTCATGGACTACATTATTAATCAATAAACAATTAACAGATTCATTTATTACAAAAATATTTACCTCATCTATTGCGTACATTCATGTGTGCTTTTTTTGTTGATCAGTGCTGTTCAGCAGACTCATGAGTCCTTACACACACACATTCACAGATCCACACAACAAACACATTGGAATTTGCCAGGACCACCAGTTTGTTGGATGAAGTTCATCCTGATCCGTTATTATTGAGGCTCCATCCAAGTCCTGACTAAGTTCCTGAAATAGCTCGGGAACAAACAGGAAAAAGCCAAAAAAAGACTCACATTCTCAAAGCCCACGCAAAGGTGCACCGGCGCGCACCATCCAAAGACACTGACGCATGAAATGGCTGAAATTAGAAGAAGCCTGGATCGAGTGGGAGTTTGCGTTTGATGCTGCTTCACAGTGACGACAAAGTAAAGATGGAGTGATGTGAGAGAACAGGAGATGCGGGACGTGTTTGTCTGCTGCCACAGCTTGTTTGTGTCTTCAGTCTGACTCTCATTAGAACGCAGAGGCACTTGTGTGTGCGTGTGTGTGTATTCATGTGTATGTGTGTCACAGTTAGACTTACATAACAATCAGATGCTCAGCTGGGGACACTGTACAGATGAATCCCAGGACGCCCTTTTTATTGGATCTGCTGTGGAGGTTTTTCTGGAACACAGCTAAAAAAGTAATCAAAAACAAACTTCTACAGAGCGGGAAAAGTCATGAATGTGTGTTCACTCAGTATTATACAGCACTGCTCAAACCTGCACTCATCCTCATGATATTGCATTTATATTTTAGGCATCGCTGATGCTTTTTTCCAGAATGGGTGAGTCACAATACTTCAGATGGGCTTTTACATATTTAGTTTTCCTCTCTTGCAATATTGAATTCAAGCCAGGAAATGCTGTTTTTCTACCCGGATAATAAGGCACAATAAAGAAGTACTATAAACAACATATTGTTGCTAGCATGATTGACTGATAGCTTTAACATTGTGTGCTCCATGTTGTAAATGGGAAATGATTTGTTCATGATGTTTTCAAGGTAGTGGCTGTAATAATCCATGGTGACTTTTCCTTTTATGTAGCGAGCTTTGATTTTATGTCAGTAATCACTCAAACGCTGGGAGAGAAACACCTCATTTATGGCATGTTAGCAATCATACAGGACGTTATCTTTTGAATCATGCGGAGATTATTGCAGGGTGCTAACATAAGAATGGAGCGCAATGTTCACCCAGAGCTACATCATGTGCTGAGGGACTCAACATTAAATAGAGTGAGCTGTAAATAAAGGTGTCAGGATGGTGTAGGTATTGTGGATGGAGCTGGTTTATGGGTGCTGCTGTCCCATGTAAGTGCTGTTTACGGGCGCCGTGTCCCTGCAGCACCTGTGTCGAGGGTTAGCGTGTGTTAGCGGCTGATTACTGCTTGTCTCGCACATGAACAGAGGGTTACAGAGAGAGAAGAAAAGGGTGAAGACATCCACAGCGCACCCTCCGAACTCCCTCTCCCCCTTTAACCAATACTGCATTAATCTTCTTAAGCTGTCAGCGTGACCTAAAACTGATGATGCACAAGCGCGCGGAGAAGAAGGGGAAAAACTCCCGCCAAGAAGACAACAGCTTGTGACTAATCGTGAGTTTAGCACAGCTCACCAAGCTCATAACTGAGTTGTAGCACCATCACCTTGGCACAATTCAATTACTGCTTTGAGGAAGGTGCTTACCTCAGATATTCCTGCTCGCTCATAACTCTCTGCCTGCGTTTGGGTGTGTGTGTGTGTGACCTCTTTGTGAACCAAGAGACTTTTAAGGCCGTTTTTTTTCCTCCAGATGTGCAGTTTAACAGATGGCCTCACTGGCTCATGAGTTGATGTCAGCTCGCCCACATATCCTGACACACTCATGTTGTTATGCAGGTGTGAGTAAATGTAAGGTGTGTATGGAGAGGAAGCAGTGTGAAGCTGCAGCACAGTGAGGAGGTGTGAAAAGCGAAAGAAAGGGAAATGTGCCTGACAGGGAAATGTTCATGCTCATAAGCTTCACAGGACACAATTTTTTACACCTTTGCTTGCACCTGTTATTTAGTGATAAAACGACCTGAGAGATAATCACCACACAACAGATGCCTACCTAATAATAATACAGTGAATCCCAAAAAACCTGTACAACCCGTGTTGTTGTTATGATTGCTACAGTGCCACTGCCCCAATAAGGATGTGGCCACACTGCAGCACAGCTGTCATGAAGATGGGCTGCCTGCCCGGCTACACCAGCTGTGCCAGCCCAACCATCACTTAATCACCCTGGGAGGGAAGGAGAGAAAGGAGGGAGGGAGGAAGGGGGAGGATGGGTTGCCAGGTTAAAAAAAGAAGAGGCAAGTAGTTAGGGTGGGGAAGTTGGAGTAGGAAGAGGGGAGTTGAAGGGAACCAGCAGAAGGGAGGAGACAGGTGAAGAGGTAGTGAAGGAGGAAGGGGGGGTTGCAGATAGTTAAGCAGGATGGAAAAGGTGATGGATACAAGTTGCGAAATACCTCTGCTTTGTCAGTGGCCCAACGCTTAAAAATAATGAGCTGTAATTTCTGGATGCTGAGCTTATAAGTCAGTTGAATTAATTTAAAGAATGCAATAGTTTTTAGGGTGGTAGTTCAGTCCAACAAACATGGGACTTTCATTCAGGAGACTGGGGTTTAATTCCCATGTGAAACCAATGGTCACTGTTAACTTGTATTCAACAAAATTTTTATTTAGATACATTATGTATGTTTGTAACGTTAACGTAACACAACCTACAAAATGTAATGTAACTTAATGTACAAAATGTGACGTAACGTACAAAATGTAACGTAATGTACAAAATGTAACAAAACATAACGTACAAAATGTAATGTAACTTAATGTACAAAATGTAACGTAACATAATGTACAAAATGCAACGTAGCATAATGTACAAAATGTCATGAAACATAATGTACAAAATGTAATGCATCAAAACTTAACATACAAAATGTAATGTAACATACAAAATGTGACGTGACGTAACATAATGTAACATAACTTAACATACAAAATGTAACGCAACGTACAAAACATGACGTAACATAGCGTAGCGTAACACACTTATGTTATTTAAGGTTACTACTTATTTAAACTCAAACCATGATCTCTTCCTAAACTAAATCAAGTAGTTTTGGTGCCTAAACATGACCAAACTATTTGGTTAACGTGTTTTCTAAATTTAACATAATATCGCTTATTTATTCAGGTTTCCTTGACTGCTTTATTATGAAAGTACACGTGCCAAACTTCCGCTGGTACCTAGATCTTCATTTACTAAAGTTTAGGACCACAAAACAAGCTGATGCATTTGACGTTGGGAGTGAGAACATGCTGTTGAGAAGGACGGGATGCAAAGATGGAGTAAAAGATGTATGAGGAAAAAACAGAGCTATGAGACACAAGTGAACAGAGGAAAAGCCTTGACAGATTAGGGTGGTGAGTGTTGGAGGGAAAGAGTGATGGCCATGAGGGTGAGAACATGAAAAAGGAGAGGTGAGAGAGTGCTTTGTAAAGGAAGGTAAAGAGCGGAAGTGAAGGAACACGGCCTATACGCTGTAGAATGATGAAAAAGAAGAAGCATGAAAGAGATGGAGCGGGATGGAGGTGAAGATGATGTCAAACATGTTTTCGGTCGATTCCTCAGCCGGCTCGATCAATACCTCTGCAATCATTCTTGTAATAGCAAGAGCGGTATGCAGCCGTTATATTTAGCAGAGAATAACTTCTGGAAGTATTTTAGCATCTGTTCAGGTACAAACAGCACCTAGAGGTCCGACTGCAGTTAACATCTGTTAATGAACTCGACCAAATGTCAGAGAAAGCATTAAACCGAGGAGGAATCAGTTGACCTTTCACGCTAAACAAACATCATTACGGTGCATCGTGTGTGTCTCTCTCTCTGCTACCTGCTGACCCACCTGCACTATCTATCCAATTCCCACAATGCCTTTCTCTCTACTATCTCCCTCAGTATGTGTGACTAACATCATGTCAGACTCTCGCAGCCAATTATCCGTCCTGGGGGCAGATTTGTGCCGCACTGCTCAGCTGATATGAAAAGATTTAGCTATACCGTAAAGACAGGTTATTCTTCATCTTGATGCTAACTGATGATGAATCTACACTGTTAAGGGAGGATACATGAATATTAAACCTGACTATTAACATAAACATATTTTACTGCCAAGATAAATAAGTCAAAGTGAGTCTTTCGCCATAACCCTATCAGTCAGCGGGCATCGATCTGAGTGCATGCAATCCTGGAAAGCGCCGGTTTTTGTATCGAGCAGAATCAGCGACACTTGCATTCATTGACTCCAAACTTGCAAAGACTAATTGATATGGACAACTTCCAGGAACTGCTGTAGTGCTGAAAAGTCCACTTTAATTTACTTACATGGAAAGTTACCTGGAGCCATAAAGGCTGCAAGGAAAACATATTGATTTTCTGTGGCCTGCATCAAAATAAACCCATTTTTGTGTCGGAAAACAGACGACTATTATGTTTTTCGACTTTATTGTGAGACATAGGAGACCAAAAAGTAGGTTTATAAAAGAACAAAACAAATGAACGATGAAATGAAACATGAACAAAATTGAATAATAGATTTTTGTACCCTATCACGAGTGAAGAAACAAGTGGAACCATTTTAAATATGACACTAATCCAGAGTGCCAGGGTCCCTGCCTCCCTCTCAGGATGTGTTTTGGTCTACGTTTCCCTCCGCCCGCTCCTACCTGCCCCGTCTCTTCCCATCTGTCTCCTCTGCTAGTCTCAGGGACCTTACACGCTCCGTTCGGCAACAGATCAAGACAGCTACATCTTCTCCAAATGCCATTTCACAAGAGTTTCCCCAGACGCGTTCATGGGAGAGGGTTTTCATGTAGTCACATGTGCGTGTGGGAGTCTGGTCACATTATTTGTCTGGATCAGTCGGGGTAATAACCAATTATGTCTCACACATGTACGCCATCAGTGCCGCCAAATAGATTACGTACGTGCATGCGTATTTCCACGGTGAGAGGAGAAGCAGCACGTGGGTTACATAAAGTATTGTGTTGTTTAAATGGTGCAGTTAGAGATGGAGCGACTTAATTCCTGCTTAATCGTCGTGAGATGTCACCGAAAAAAGAGGGTAATAACGTGTAATCCACTTCTTCAATCCCCTCCTACTGCTGCCAGTTGTTTGGATGCTTATTTGACATTTTAATAAAGACAAGAACACTCCAGCAAAGGTAGGAAAAAATGGATTAAATGTCTAGTAGAGACGCTAAAACTGTAAGCACACTAAAACGCTCTGTTGCATCCTTAGTTTAAGCAGGCAATTTTGCACCACCACCATCTGGACTACATCCCAATTTCTCCTTCCTCTTATATTCCCTCCATGTTTTTTTTTGTTCTCATTCCCGCTGCGTTAACCCATGAGCCCCCTGTGGTCCAGAGTCGACGGAGCACGGGCTCACCTTAAAGAGTTAGCATGGTAATACCTTGTGGAAGTCGGAGTCAGTCAGCCAGGCCGGAGCGGAGTTAAGCCCCCGCTCTGCTCACATCAAAGGGGACGAGGAAGAGAGAGAGCGAGCGAGAGAGAGAGAGGGAGATGATGGAGGAGGGGGGGCTGTCATATACTCCCTTTATCACAGGGAATTTTACGGTTCAGACCTGTGATTCTGAGCGGAATTTTATGGCCTGGCCGAAGATGGGCAGCTTCAATTCAAAAGTAGAGCTGTCTCATCACTTCCCAAGGTGTGTGTGCGCGCGTGTAGAAAAAGTGTGTGTATGTGTGAGTGAGTGAGTGAGTTCTTGCCTCTTTTGTGCCAAGCTTACCTTTCTTTACTTTCAAGGCATATTTTATCATCCTAACGGCTTATTGTTTATCAATCCCGCTTTGTGCGAGCTGATTCATGCGCCGCTGTCGTTGCATTTTTAATTGAAAGCTCCTCCACGGGGACGGAGAGAAAATCGATTCTTTTCGGGGGGACAAAGGTTGTTTCTCTTTCCCAAGATATACGCCTTATACGGGCGATGACATTTTAACTGCAGCGTCCATCTGCGCTGTTACTTTTAGATGCACTCGTGATGTTTAACGGACGAATTATCAGCGCTGTTTTTACAGCCCGGCAGAGTTGTTATCACAGGATGACGTCCGCGTGGTAACGTGTCCAACATAAACGTTGGAGTAAACGCTCCAGTTAGATTGCATTAATGAAACATGCTCCCGAGAGATTATTCATATTCGGCTTTAATTATGAGATGGTCTCACTACACAATAAGCCTCTTATCTGGATATGAGCATCAGTTTATTGCTAAATGAGCCACTGATATCCAAAGCACGAGCCTGTGCGTGTCCACGAAGATGTGTGTGCACAAACAGAACCTCATTCAGCTATTTCTCTTTAGAATAATGATTACATGCAGATACTTAACACTTAAATTAAAGGCTGTGAAGTATGAATTAAAGTGCGATGAGAGTTTGCAGAGTGTGTTCACAGCCAAATAACACGACTTCCTGTGTGTGAAACTCTCATTAATATTAACAAAAGGCTTATTTTTCCGACCTTTAAGTGCGATTGTTCCTCAGATTCAGTCATGAATCTTAAATGTTATAGAGAAATCCATGATTCGAGACCTAGTTTCCCGGGGCTGTCTTATCATTTCGGGGGGAAACATGACACACATTGTTTTCATTATGACAACATACGAGCAAAGCAGTCAAATGTTTACTGCCGGTGTGTAAAATTTGGCAGAACAACAGAACAAACAGACACAAGGAGAGTTCCTGGGTGAGAGGAGTTTCTAACAATTACACATTAGAGAAAACACAGTGACTGCAGTCCTTGATTTACACTTGTATAACCAGAGGCTGCACAGTGGTGCAGTGGTTAGCGCTGTCGCCTCACAGCTAGAAGGTTCCTAATCCCCAGTTCGGATGAAGTAGGCTTTTCTGTGTGTAGTTGGCATGTTCTCCCCTCCGGCTTCCTCCCACAGTCCAAAGACATGCTCGTTAGGTGTGAATGTGAGCGTGAACGTTTGTCTGTCAGCCCTGTGATTGACTGGCGATCAGTCCTGGTTATAACCCCGCCTTTGGCCCAATGGCAGCTGGGATAGGCTCCAGCCCTGAAGTTACCCTGAACAAGATAGGCGGTTAAGTTGGTGGATGAATGGACTGATAACCCATTTCAATCCATCACAGGTAACAACTATGAGAGACTAATTCCCGATTTAATCAATAAAATGAGGTTGTAGCCAATGGGCAAGAGCTTCCTACTACAGATGCCCTTTTGTCAAACATCCACCAAATTACACAGGACACAAAAATGGATTTTAGAAGAGGCAGAGATGCCAATTTCTCATTACCATCAGCATCACCAGAGCATGGTGGTGCTGATGGAACGTGTGTGGTCGGCCATCAGTGCTAAGTAGATATTGGACACCAGCCTGCAGGACCACAACGGTAACATTCCTGCTAACCATGCTTGGTAATGCAGCTGCAACTGATGATTATTTTCATTATTGATTAACAGGCTGAATGTTTTGTAAATGTAGGTATAGCCTGTAAAAGTTAAAGCAAATAAATGCCCACCACAGTTTGTCAGAGACCAAGCTGACGTCTCCTAGAGTCTCATTGTGTCTGATCCACCACCCAGCATGGATGCTGCTGTGACCGGTGAGGGGGTGTACAAGTCATTATTCTACAATAGAAACTATGACGCTGATGTTTTTGATGACCCGCATATTCTCATTACAGGAAAAACACTTTAACCTTTGGTTTCTTGTACAGCTTGTGAAGCATAACCAGAAGCTCAGTCTGCCGTAGTGCTAATTGCAAAGTACTCAGCGTAAGAGCATCATCATAGTAAATATTAAATGTGTTGAAGTGTTCTCGGAAAAGAGACGTTCACTGTGCTGCTTTCTATTATACAACAGCCTCCTCGCCGAAAAGTTTTATTTTTAGTCTTTCCAACTCCACTGGAGACGCTCTGTCTCGGTGTCTCTCACACGCGTGCAAACACACGGCAGAGTATTGGCCACACTGAAGTTCATTCTACTGAGTATGTTCATTGACTGTCGCCATGGTATCTTGGATAAACCAATCAATTCTCCTTCATCTAAGAGGAAGCTAGAGAGGCACCAAGCCTGTCTGCAGAGCGGCATCGTGCATTAGGGACGGACCAATTAGGAAAGGGAGACAGGACACTGGGGCAAAAGACTGAAATATGAAATAAGAGACTACGCATAAAGTCGGATTGATGGCGTCGATCAAAGAAGAGACGGAAAAAGACTGATTTAAAAGGATGAAAAAGAAAGCGACTCATCAAGCCGGCAGATAGGGATCGATGGAAATGAAGAACTTTAAAGCGTATTGGAGCAGAGAGTGGATTTTTGCAGCTCGCTCCAATGACTCTCCCTCTCTCAGTAGGAGCAGAGATGGTACAGTGCAGGAGACGCTGCTGTTTTAGAATAAACTATAAGCACAGCTGTCGCCTACAGCTAAAGCAGAACGATTACAGCTTAACTCTGTAACATCTGCTGCTCCCGGTCCGCCGAGAGCAGACCGCTGGAAAATACAGTAGCCAGAGAGAGAGGGAAAAAGGGAGCATAGGTTCAGAGCAGGGGTCCTCTATGCCTCTATACTTTATGTCATTTTATCCGTCACCTCTGCTCGTGATCTGTGTCCCTGTCCCACTTTCCAGAGGTGCAAATGAAGGAGGCAGGAGACCCACAGAGAGACAGAGGGGTGTGTAAAACACTGACAGATGGAGGGGAGATTTTGCAACAAAGCCCCGAGGGTGCACACCACCACCCTGAGAACTGATCGGGTGTGAGCGTGCATGCATGAGTACGTCCGCGCGTGGATGTGTGGACGTGCGCTTGCGTGTGAAAACGGAAGGTTTGGCCTCATTAGGAGCGTGTTTGGGTAGGACAGGGCAGCACTACCGTGAGAAGGAGGATCAAGAGGGAGCAAAGAGGAAGCTTGAAGTACGGCGGGGATTGAAGGCTGGTCTCTGCAAAGACTGCGAGAGAAGGACATCAAAGCAGTGCAAGAAATACTAAGTTAATGGGCTCGCTCGTATGTGCAGGGCCGGTCATGTAGCCTTGGCTGAACAAAACCTTTTAAGTGAGTGGGAAAGCAGTGTGGATTCAAGGGAATTATTTAATTTCCCATAATAGACACATTTTTTATAAGACCATAAATAATTTTAGGTGTTTCATATAATGACTACTTTGAATGTCACAACAAAAGAAAGCAAGGCCGAAAAACATCCATTACAGTCGAGGATACAAATGTGTCGGAATGACCAACATACTGATGAGCTGTGCGAGCATTTCCAGCTATGAGGCCACATTTTTTACAGTGAGTGGGCCGTGAGATGTCAAACACATTATAATGTAATAAGGATTAGCCCCATGAGACCGTGAATGTACCCACCACATTCCCGAGTGATCTGTCAATCAGACTAAGATGTATTCAGTGTCGTGTCTGTTTTTTGTCTTAAGATGGAAGTACAGTGAAGGTTGGGGTATCAGTACCAAATATTTTATCCTCTGGGGACCATGATTCTATCAATCCATTATCTATACAGCTTATCTTGTTCAGGGTCATTGGGGGGCTGGAGCTTATCCCAGCTACAGTACACCCTGGACCGGTCGCCAGTCATTCAAAGAGCTGATACATAGAGACAGACAACCTTTCACGCGCACACCTACGGACAATTTAATGTCACAGATGAACCTAACCAGCATGTCTTTGGACTGTGGGAGGAAGACCGTGTACCCCACTCTGGAGTACCTCATGCACGCACGAGAACATGCAAACTTCACACAGAAAGGCCCTCTTCATCAGAACCTTGATCCGGAACCGGAACCTTCTAGCTGTAAGGCAACAGTGCTAACCACTGCAACACCGTGCAGCCCGGACCATGAATGTCTTCACAAAAATCGCATGTACAAATGTACCAATTAAATGGAATGGTAAATGGACTGTACTTATATGGCGCTTTTACACTACATGTCACATTCACCCTTTCACACACACATTCACACACTGATGGTAGAGGCTGCTATGCCAATCTCCATTCAGTATCTGCGGGGGTTCAGTGTCTTGCCCAAGGACACTTCAACCCCCCAACCTTCCGATTGGGAGGCAACCGACTCTGCCACTGAGCCACAGCTCAATTAGGCATGATGGTGACAGGGGTCTTTTTTAGGGGTCTCCCACAACACATATTGACTTGTTATGGTGCAAAGCAACAATGAATTGAATAGAGTGAAGCACTGATGTCCAAACAGTTGACAATTTTAGATCGATTTAAGCCCAGTTTAAATGGCAAGATTTCATCCTTATAATTAAATCTGCAAAGTTTCTGTTGGAAGAGGATTTTATTGTCTTATTGTGGCACTGGAGGAAAGAGAGTGGGCCACAACTAACACTACGCTAGATAATCTGGGCACTACAAATATAATCAATACATTAGTTATAAAAGTATTATCCCTTACATTTGATGTCAGTATGACTGGAAGTTATGAAAATAAAATGCTGTGGAGCAGATGAACTGACACGCCATCGTTTGGCAAAGGATGGAAGAGATAACATTTAAGTGCTGGTGAATCATCGGTAACGTAGTGTGAGTAATAAAGTCACATTATATGGATTTTTAGAGAACTTAAAGAGCAGAAGAATTGTTTCTAACTTATTTTTATTACCTTTTTGCTTTTACTCCTTCAGAGTTTATGAGATGCAAAATAAAACAAACCCTGAAAATGTTAAGCAGAGTCTCATTCGTGCCCCGTTCTGTTTACAATGTGAGCGTTAGAAAAACATGCTGTTAGGTTGTCGTGTGGAGACTTTAACTCCTACAGTTTTTCACACAGACAAACACACATTACATCCCAGCATGCACTAGGGCAGGAGAAAGGGAAACACGCTGAACAGGTCGTCAGTCCAGCGACACAGGCAGAAAATGATTGCTTCTGCAGCCGTTCATTTTTACCTCTGCTTCAGAGATTCTGCAGACAGTTCATGATCCTGCTGCGTGTATCTCTCGCCTTCACACATAATGACTGGAACTGTATCCAAATCTATTTGGTCTCGGAGGTCTATCAATTTCATCTGTAACATATTAAAAAAACAATTTAGAAAATGCGTTTTGTAAATTAGTGCAAACTCATGCCTAAAATCCAATGAAGATGATATTGTATTGTATTGTGTTTGCCCTCCTAAACGCATCTATCTTAGCATTGTGCACAGCACAATACTTGCACTGCGAGTGCAGTGAGATCAAATTCAAGTCGAGTAATCTTTCTCACAGACGGCGAATTAAAAACCACAGCGAGAGAGGAGAAAAAAGAGGAATTTGGAGCAGAATTGATGAGGTGTAAAAAGAAAATGGGGCTGCGGTGGCTTTGATGTTTCCGCACAGCATCCCTGACAGCCATGCTGCAATGGGACCAAGAAATTCTCCCATTATTTAAGCTTTGACTGTGGAGAGTCTACCTAGTTAACAGGGAGGCAAACCAAAAATAGCCACGTGAGAGCGAGCGCACGTCGGTGTGGAGCTTTGCTTTGACTGGAGCTTCTTGTTGTGATAATGTGTTGGGTCTGAGTGGTGAAGAAGTGGCTCACACACTGTAGCTCACCTGTGTGGTGATATGTAAAGAGCTTTCAGAGTGCTGTAGTACTCTGAGCATTACGTGTTACATCGGTTTATCAGGCAGTTGATGCCGTCTCAGAGCTGCATGAGGTGATCAAGTATTTAAAGGGGACATATTTCAGCTATGCAATACATTTTGTATTATTCTAATATGTTTTCACCTTTTGTGACCGCGTAGCCCCTTTGGGCGTTATTCGGCCTTACATGTACGAGCCAGAATTGCCAGGAGGTATCAGAATTGTAAGCTGAAACCTTGACAACGACTTGACTACAAGTGCGAGAAGGCAGCCTGAGGTGAATAATGGTGAATGATGATTGGTCGATTTAAGCGAAAGCAAGGTTCTATGTAGAAACCTGCAGCTGTTCTGGACGGCCCATTTCAGAGGCGACCTTTTGAAAAAGGTGATTCTGGAAAAACTTAGAATTATGCGGTTTTCACTTTTTCACTGTGAACACTAAACACTCAAACATGCAAACCCATGCAAAACATGAGAATATCCATTCAAAAGATATGGCCCCTTTAAGAACTGAATATGTTACAAACACACACACACACACACACACACAGTGATGCTAATAGCTTTTCAGCACGCCCATTACATTTGTATTTTTGGACAAACAAAATGGTGTTTGATGTTTTATGTGAGCAGATTAATAAAGGAGGTCCAACATTTGGATGAGGGCGGCACAGTGGTGCAGTGGTTAGCGCCGTCGCCTCACAGCTAGAAGGTTCCTGGTTCAAATCCCGGTTTTTGGCGAAGAGGGCCTTTCTGTGGGGAGTTTGCATGTTCTCCCTGTGCATGCGTGGGTTCCCTCCGGCTTCCTCCCACAGTCCAAAGACACGCTCGTTAGGTTCACTGGTGACACTAAATGGCCTGTAGGTGTGATTGTGAGCATCTGTCTCTGTGTGACAGACTCGTGATTGACTGGCCCTGCCTCTCACCCAATGACAGCTGGGATCGGCTCCACCCCCTCTACAGGATGACTTTTCATATTATCTTTCTTAATGTTCTTCTTTACTTTTTCAACTCATTGACTTTCACTGACTGAAACCAGGAACCAAACAACTTGTCATGGACAGTAAGCATCGTGGGACATGAGTAAATGTTGCATTGATCAGTGAGTTTGTTTACCGAACTTGTAGTCTTGATTTCTGAAATTAAATCAGTGTGATGAGGATGGGTCTCGTTGAAGCAAGGGCATTTCGCGTCCCACCATGATAGGGATAATAAACACATGATAATGGACAGTGGCTCCATAGGAAGAGAGAGTGGGGATGACATGCAGCAAAGGGTCGAGGGTTGGGACCGAGCTTCTGTACATGCTATTTAACCGCTGAGCTCAACCAGCGCCCCTGTGTGGATTATGTTTTTCCTTCTGTCCACGTTTTTACCATGGAGGTGTTGTTCAAGTAGAATTATCAGGGAAGAAGAACGTAGGGTGCATCCCATGCTGCTGTCTAGGCTGAGTTTACTTCTGTCTTTTATATTTTAATGTGAAATATGACTGCGCACACACTCAGACCTCTGGAGGTCAAAGAGGACACGCTGGTGATTACAGAAGGAGGTTTCATAACACTGTCTGGTGCCTGTGTGTGCAGCATGAGGAGAAGAGTCTGTGGGGCTTACGTTCTGTAATAAGGACCGAGGAGCAGCAAACAGGGAAAGTACAATCCCCCTGTTTCTTCCTTTGTGTGGAAAATATGTTTCGATGCAGAAGTCAGCTCTGTAGCCGCTTTTACGAGAAGGAAATTTAATTGAACTCATTTCAGACCTCGATAATACACACAATGTGTTTTGGCGACTGCACTGTGTTTATTTGTGCGTGCCAGAGAGAGTGTTTTCTTGTACCCAGATGTTTAACTCGTCTCAACCCTCTGCAGCTGCCTGAATGCTCCTTATGTAACTCTGTTTCATATTTCATGAAACCGAGTTCAGCCCCGCGCCCGCCATCGGAGGCTTCGCGGGGAGAAGACGAAGGAGTGTCTGAGATGTGACAGGAAAAAAAGGAGGAGAGAGATGGTGAGAGACGCAGAGGCAGGGGTGGGAGTCGGCGGCAGCGACTTAATGAAATACAGTTTGGGTCAAACAGCATTTACAGAAACGTCTCGTAGTTTGCCATGACTTCCAGAGATGCCAAATTTAGCGATTTTGACATTCAGAAGGAAGCATTTGAGAGTAATTTCAGCATGCTTCTCCGGGTCTTACTACTTAGCTAATTTGACCTGACATTTTAAACCCTGCATGGTGGGGTTAAACCAGATGCTAATATTTACATGGGGAAGTGATTCTGGGTCTTCGGGCGTTTTCAAGAGAAAAAGTTGCCCAGCTGATGTCATTTTGCGCCTGTAATCCTTCAAACACACAAGCAGGGAGAGGCGGCATGTTCAAACCCTGGGCGAATATTGTTCAGCTGTCAGATTCATCACAGTCTGATCCCATTTGTGAGCATCAACACCCCTGGAAAGTAATCTCACAATAATCTCTCTGTTTAGCAACACAAGCGTGTCAGTGCTGAGATCGCTGTACTTTTTCTAATAGATCACATGTAAGCGCCTCAGCCTCATTTAAAAACACAACTCCTCCAATACAGCGATATCGGCCTTTTGTGAGAGATGCTTTCTCATCATCTTTTAGTCTCCATCGCCAGGAGGTTCATATTAAATGGTTTTCCCCATATGCCTCAGACAACACACAACACACACACGCACACACACCCTCAGACGCAATCTAATCCTCCCTTATTGTCCCGATCCACATCTCCTTCCACAGGGCCGCAGGAGGAAGGCATTTATGCAAATCAGAACCCAGTGCACTAATATGATACCCAGACAGGCACATTCACACATATGATCATGTTTACACACACGCACACACACACACACACACAAGCTCTTCCTCTTCACTTGTGTCCCAGATGAAAAGGTGCCAATTATTACAGCAGTTTTACAGGAGATTTCACTGCCGTCGCCGTATGCTAATTCAGAAGTTGTTTGAAACGAACGCCTCACCCATCATGGAATCATTTTATTTCCTCCTGTTTTTGTCACATTACATGCACACGAGCCACAAGCACTCACACTCAAACACACCAGCACGTCCACACGAGAGGAAGCAGTAATACAAATCTGTCCAGACTAGATACGATACGACGTCTGTGGCAGAACATCACAGCACAGCAGCTCGTTCATTTGTAAGTGGCCTGCAGAGACGAAAGAGGAAATCTGCATGGACAAATGAAACGCATTTCAGGTGTTACGATACCAATTTGTACTTTACGAAACAGATGCCGATAAATGGAGATGAGTATCTGAGTACCCGAGTGAGAGGATTTAAACACATATTACTGGTTGGAAAACACTGACAGTAGACACTTGCATTATACTCCCCACTAGCCCCACAGTGTGGTTTATTATCGTCACATTATAACTGACCTGCACATAGGGCTGTGACGGTGCTGAATTTTTCCAACCGCGATGAAACACTAACGCCCCCTAAAGGTTTGTCGGTCAACTGCAGCCCCAGCTGCCGGAGTATATTTTGTTTGTGTCACGACAGCGTGTCCACCAGACGGTAAAACATCATCGACATGAGTTTATTGTCACAACTAAGTTCATATGCTTATTTGTTGAAATGAAATCCGTGGTTGTTGTTGTAGCGGCTAAACTAGCACGTCGCGAGACTGCACATGGGCTCGTCTGCTCATCTACGTATGGATTATGAGACGCGTACCGAGCAAAAACACTTTTTAAAAATAAAAAACCAGTGATGATGGTCACTTTTTTGTGGTCATTCGGTTACCGTGCAAGCCCTTCCTGAATAATAATACATTAAATGTCACATTGTGGTATCATATCAGTGCTTTAACTGGCGTACACGCCGATTTAAGGCAGTATCAGAAGGCCGATACCAATGCTGGTTTGGATATCGGACTAACCCTCATGCATGTACAAAGGTGCGTTTGGTGGGTTTAAATGACTAAAATATTCACAGAGTGAAATTAGTTACCATGAGCGGAGAACGGCTGCAGGCTCACAACTGTTTCAAGGCTGAAAACAAACTAAATAAAAGAAGAGATGAAAGTTTGCAGGTCATTTCAGTGCCTGAGTGTCGCACTGAGGACACCAGGACATCTTCCTGATTTTGAGCTTCATTCGAATTTTAATTACCATCAGCTTTTTACGCACAACTCTGTGCATCTGTTTATCAGCATGTTTGCATGTTCTGTCTAACTCTGTGACTGATAATTTAATAAGAGAACTCCACAAGAGATAATGGCTTTTGCTTGGATTCACCTCATCAGTGTACTTGATGAAAGCAGCTATACTGTCCCTAATGTGTTGTGCATTCAGTGCACAGCGACACACACACACACACACACACACACTCTGTGACTGCAGAAATATACCAGGATCCTGTCAGCTGTAGCAGCTCCGTCCATTTCTGTACATCACCGAATCACACTGCGGAAATCCGCTCTATTACTGCTGACAAATGTAACTGGTGTCGAGATTTCCCGTACGGTTCTTGCAGCCGAACACTTTTCCTCCTTCATCTTTTCCACCCCTGTCAGTTTTCACCTCTGTGACAAACCTCTCCTGTTCTCGGATCTGTGAGATCTCAGCCAGCGACCACGCCAGACTGGCTTCAGCGAACGTGCGAGGATGCCCAATACAGTCGTGACCTCCACCAACACTACCTGACTCAACAGCAAAGAAATTGAAAATTCAGTCTTGATTTGACCAGCCAAGTTCCTCTATTAAACTTTTTCTGTCAAGCATAGCCTCAAGCAATCTGCATCCCAAGTAAACACAGACCTATTTCCTAAAGCTGGTGAACATTTTGTTCAGCCGCAGCTATAAAACGTACCTTGACTGCTCTTTCTTTACACATCAGCTACTACACCCTCAGAGGTAAACTGATCCCATTTATGAACTAATAACTGCTTTCATGTTTAATATGTTCGCTGATAGTTTGTCAATCAAATTAGTCAAATGAAATCGGAGAACAGTCTTGCTTGATTTAGTTTTCGGCACCAACAATAGTGCTGCATCTGTCTTTTAGCAGAGGTTGGTTAAAGTCTGGGAGGTGTTAACAATTAAAAATGTTCTGCTGAAAAACACTAAAACATTTAGAGCTCTTTAATATTTTAACTCTCTGCACTGGCTCTTTAAAGCTTAACCAAGGTGCCAGGCAGTTTAACTGTACTTCCATACACTCAACTTGCTGGTATTAAAGGCACGGCATGTATTTTCTGCCTTTAGGGGTCTCTCAATTAAAACAATAACGAAAGATGTGCTGCAGTGTTAATTTCGTTAACGCTGATGTTAACATGTTTGTTCACTTACCTTTTTTCCATGACGAGACGTATGTTTTGTTTTCGTTAACGAGACATTCGGACATGTTGGAAATTTAAAATCCATATTTTTTTTGCATTCTTGTAACTGGTTGCATTACTGGTAATGATGTCCCGAAGCAGCAGCTTGACAACAACATGACGGCATCCACGCAAAACGGGATTGGTCGGAAGAAAGGAACAGATGGATATTCAGGCCCTGTTTAACGCAATGCACCGTAGTAACGAGAGACGGAGATGAATTGGTGCGAGAGTCCAGGCTGGATTATCCGAGGTAAGGAATTCAGATATTAGACAACCCGTCATCTTGATAACCATTTCTGATACCCGTATTGGGCTAATTAGTTAGCGAATTGGTTTAAAGACAGAAAACATTTTGACTAAAACTGGAGTGAAATGTTTTGAGTTGTCGTCGACTAAAACGAGACTGAAACTATAAAGGGTAAAAATGACTAAAATGTGACTAAAACTAAGAAGCATTTTCATCTTAAACTGAGACTAAATCTAAAATAGCTGCCAAAATGAACACTGATTTGATGAGGACATGAGGTAGCGTGGGATCCAGCGTGAGATGAGTTTTATTCAAGCTCAATCATGGTTTTATAGAGTATTTAATATCATTCTGTTGAAATAGCGTCAAGCCATCTTAGCTAACGTTAGCTGACTTAATTCCTCGCTCCGACATAATATCGGGTGTTTACCATGTTTTCCCAAAGACTGAAATATCAGTGATGAGCCAGGCTACAGCGTTATTATTTCTTGAGTGCATGTCTCTTTAGTGTGCAGTAAAAATGATCTGTACTCAGATAATGGAACAAAGATCCTCAGTTTAAAGAGAAGCAGGATCAGGTTCCTCAATATAAAAAGAGCATACTGCAAACATTGTGAAGAGAATTCTTTGATGTTTGTTATCATGATGATAGATCTTTCAGCACTGAAGAGTTATGCACAAGGCCGACGCCGTCTCATGGTCTCAGACAATTTCTACATGACCTTTACATCAAACAAAGATGGTTTCATTCGCTGTAAAAAATAAAAAAAAGAAAGAAAAGAAATAAAGACAGATGGTGAAGTGGAGAGCCTGAAGTAGACAATGTGAAGTAGGCAAATGTAGATGAGGGCAGCTCAATGTTTAATGAGGCCGCTGTAGACTAAAGGAAAAAAATGGAAGAAGTTATCCACTCAACATCTCAGTGCAGCGGCTCCACAGTAGTTCAAGTTTAAGGGTTTTATTCTGAAACTAAGCAGTGCTGAAGCAGGGATTCTCCGGGTCATTGACATGTTATATGGAACTTCTTATTCACCTCATACCTCATTTTGTCGAACATTCAGGAGCAAATGTTTCCAGACTCTGAACTTGCAAAGTTATATTCATGTTGTGCAACAAAAACAGCATCCCTTTTATGTTTCGATCTGTCATCTCATTTCAGAGGAACGGCACTCAGCCACAAGGTTGTCAAAAAGCGATGTCATATCTTTTGAGGAAGGTTTAAACAAAGTGACAGCCTGAACAGATAGTTGTACCCGGCTGGAGCGTTAAAGAAGGAACGCTTGCTGTGCGACACCTGAGATCGTAGATTTGTTACAAAACTGTTTTTTAAATTTTGTAAAATGTCCCTCTTCAGGTGCTTCAATGTGTACCTGCAAGATTTTAAAGACAAGCTAAAAGCACAGAAGTCCTGAAGACCCAGACACGTCAGGGTTGATTAGTCTTGGCAGCTGTGGTCCACAATGCATTGCAGTTTTCATTAAACAGGGGAAAGAGACCAAGATTGGATGCTGGAAGAGACAATGCCCAAATGTACTCAAGCTGCCAGATTGCTGCCATTTATCTGCATTTACTTGCATCTGCAGTTCAGACACGACTCATTTAAAACAATGGAGGGAGCTACATACCGTCACAACAAAATGATTCGACACATTTTCATGAAATTCACTCCCATTGTTCTGCCATTATCAATTTATTTACATTTAGTAATTAGCTCTTGATACAGTTGTTGATTCTGTTTGTGGTGGAGGCCACCATTCCTGCACTGTACAAAGGATTCTCAATTATCAAAAGCATGCTTATAAACAGCATCACTGTTTCATAATTTTATCTATATCAGCCATCAGGGGGGGCAGGAGCTTATCCCAGCTGTCATTGGGCGAGAGGCGGGGTACACTTTGGACTGATCGTCAGTCAATCACAGGGCTGACACATAGAGACAGACAACCATTAACGCTCACACTCACGCCTACGGGCAATTTTCGAGTCACCAATTAACCTAACAAGCATGTCTTTGGACTGTGGGAGGAAGCCGGAGTACCCGGAGGAAACCCATGCATGCACTGGGAGAACATGCAGACTCCACTATGTCCAAACCAGGACTCAAACCAGGAACCTGCTAGCTGTGAGGCGACAGTGCTAACCATCGCACTGCCATGCCGCCCAAAAAGAACAATCACTTTTGGCTTTTGATACAGTAAATCATCAAATACCACTCAACAAACTGGCAAACTACGACCTCTGTATAACTACACAAAACTGGACAACAGTGTGTGCAAACAAACAAAAAATTATCACCCTTAAAAACTTTCACCATGGGAGTGCCACAAGGCCTGATTTTAGGACCACTGCTCTTCAGTATAAAAATTATCTCCCGTCTGTGTGTAATGACGTTAAAATGATGATGTATGCAGATGATACCGTGCTTTTCACACATGGTAAAAATGCATTAGAAGTTGCCACAAAATTAACAAAGAAACTGGAACTTGTTGCTAAATCGCTAAATGACTCCTGTCTCATACTAAATGTTGGACAGACTGTAACTAGGCTGCTCTTTTAAATGTTACTGTTAATGTTAGTGTGTTAGCACTCTAAGTGCTCCACTGTAAACTGGCACAACAGTTGCTCTTCTGCTGTGTTTCCGACAAAGAAGCTGCTCAATAAGTGTTGCAGTGTTAAACCACACATGCTGTTAGGTGTCACCGAATGAACCAGGAGTGAAATCTCAAAGATTAAAAATGTAAGAGTGCAAATGCCGCCGCACAGTAGGGCTGCTTCAGAACTCAAAATGACAGTCGGTTCAGATAGATGAGATTAACACTTTAAGAATATTCAAACAACCAGACACAGTGACAGCCCTGAGAGCCACTCTGTGACTTCTCCCTGATATAGCACTGCATGTTTTTGCACATCACTACTTCCTTTCAAATTTCCTTCAAAGTTTCGTGTCAATGGTTGGTTGAAAAATTTAGCTGTTGAGGATCTTGCAGGAACACATTCAGAAAAAATAAAACTTCCAAAGCAGAAGACGTCAAAGTGTCCTCATGCAGGCACCTCATCAGCATGTTTCAGTACTGTGGAACAGGACACTGCTGCTTCTGCACACGAGTGGCATGACAGACAGCCCCCTCTGGTGCATAGATTCCTGAGGAAGAGGCTCCGTTTGATTCGTTGTTTTTTTTTTCAGATACATGTCCCATTTATAACCTTTTCAGTAAACGAACTGGAGCACAGAGGTGGAATCCTTTAACGCCTTCAGACACACACTCAAAAAGTGAATCTGGACCTCCCTGGTGAAAGTGTGTAATGAAGCTGTAAAGACTCTTTGCATAAACGTAGGCCAGCATTGTAGAACCACCTGGAAGAGTGGCAGAGTTTTAAGCAGATGAAGCGTCTCCCCCCCACCGCCACCATCAGTAAGAAGGTGATTGAGGGAGCCGCTCTGATGTCAGACGCGTGAGCTCCCTTGATCCCGCGTTCATGGTGCAGCATGCTGAACAGTTTGGGAACGTCCTATAGATTCAACTTAAGCGTCGATCTGCTTCCCAGTGTGGGGCAATCCTCTCTGAATACAGAACCCTTTGTGATGGAGATGATTACAAAGTACAAAGCAGCTTTCTTTTTTGTTTACAGCACCTCCTGCAGAGTGGGATGATTGAACAGTAGAGAAAAAAGACATCACGCCCTTGTCTTTACTTCCTGATTTGCTTTTGTAACATGAACGCCACGTAATGTTTAAAGATGGGGTACATAAAAACATTAGCCACAGTCTTGTCTTATAATCGTAAAAAATGGACTTCTCGTCTAATATATTTGCATGCATTGGCGCGGGTGATTCATCAACAATTAGTTCAGCCTGAATCTGCCTTCTCTGCAGGCGGAATGTGTTCTATGTGAGCTATGAATTTACTCCACATGTGAGCGCGTGCCTTGAGACCTCCATCTATACTTAACAATACTTCAGTACAGGTGTAAATGCTTACTCAACATCGTCCTAAGGCACAGACGCTACATTCCCAGCATGCACCAAACCAATCCAGTATTCGTTTTGCATATTCTACTTATGAAAGCGTAGTTACTCATCGCCGTGGCAGCAGAATGTTGCCTATGAATCATGTGTTTTGTAACTGGCTCTTTTTGTCAGGCCGGTCATTAACATACATCGTGACAGTGTTTGTTTCTTTTGAAGAAATGGGAGTGAACTTTTTTTTTCAAGCTGTTCTGATTCATGTAGATTCAGGTCAGAGATAATCTGCAGCCCGCTGTTACTTCCTAATGAAGGCCTGTCTTTCCTTTAAAACACCTACATGCCTGCCCAAGATGCTGTTTGTCAATGGCACACACTGTAATGTTTTTTATGCCCTTATTAAATGAGATAAGACAGTGGATAGCGTTGGAAACACAAGGCAAAGAGCCGATGGTGGGAGTCGAACCCAGGGCAGCGGCATGGAGGACTGTAGCCTCTGTACATGGGACGCGCTATTTAACCTCTGAGCTAAACTGGCGTCCTGTGATGTTGCAAAGTTTGACCCTAGAAGGTTTATCTGTCCTGACCTTTAACGTTGATGTACGAGTAAAATTTTGTGATGTCTAAAGGAGAGCTACTCTAACGGCGGCTCCACACTGCAAGCGTGGCACGTGCGTGACGGCAGCGGGACGTCCTCGCTTTCATTTTAAATGCATGAAAACAGGTGTTCAGACCGCCGGCGTGAGTCGACTCGCGCTCCGAAAAACATCTAGAGTCGGACTGAAAATGACGTGCTGAGTCCTGTTGATCTCTGACAGTAACATTAGCATCTCTTTCTGTAGAATATGTCAAAGGCATGGAAGCTAAAGTATGTGAACACGTCCGGTGTGCTTTTTCAAAGTGAGAGCCCGATCTGGCATTCTGACTTCCCTTGTTTGTACACAATGCTTTTATTCTGATGTGTTTTTTTTAACGAAATTTGTTACATTTACAGGAAGTTAACTGGTACATAAAGTCACTCACAAGGCTCTTTAATGCGGCTTCTGCTTAATTTTCTTTTAAATAAATCGAGTCATAAGCCTCATGTAGGCCATAAATACATTATGTAACATGAATAAATAACATCAGGTTACACAGGCGCCCAGTGTGAAGACCTTGACAGTGCGAGCCGGAGTCGTCACTGAATTGAAAAACTGACAGCAGCAGAGAGGAGGACAGATTTAAAGTTGCAGCAGGATGATTGGCTGATTGGTTCAATACTTTAAAGAGTTAACGCCCATGATCAGCTGATCAGAGAAGCAGGGACAGATGGAGAGGGAGAGATGGAGAGAGATATGAGTGATGAATTAATGACTGATATGAACTTCCTGAAAGACTTCCAGCTCCTACGTTTCAGACGGAGATTTAGACCAATTATGGCCCAGTCTGAAAGTTTGAAATGTTTTTATTAGGCCACGAACAGTTAAATTCTCACGATAAAGCAGCTGATTGTCAACTTTCCATTAAACGACTGGTGGCTGAGGGTGAGCGATGGTTAAACCGACCTGTTGTCACTTTGTTTTCATGTATTTTTCCGTTTTTTTGTACCCGAGTCCCTGAGTCTGTATAACGGTTGTATATGGTAAAATGGACTGCACTTATATAACGATTTTATAGTCTTGAGACCACTCAAAGCACTTTCACACACACATTCAGACACTGCTACATGAAGTGTCAATCAGTTCATTCACACACCGATGCCTATGCCTCCGGGAGCAGTTTGGTTTTCAGTGGTTCAGTACCCAAGGACACTTTGACATGTAGACTGAGGGAGCTGGGAATCGAACCGCCAACCCTCCGATTAAAAGACGACCAACTATACCCCTGAGCCACAGCCGCCCCCGAGCGTCCTCAATGTCATATCCTCACTATGACGTCCCTACCGCAATAGATGGTTACTATTGGCCGACTTCTCACACACCTGCACACGTCACGACACACCTCCAACCGTACACGCCATTCATTCATCAACCTGTCCTTAAATGGGAGACGCCATGAGCAAAGAGTGACGAGGAGTGAGCCCACAAATGTTCCTTTGGGGACAATGGAGTTGGACTTTACGGTGTGATGTGGAGACTTCTTAGTAAACACTGTTTACAGATTTATAGATCCTGTTTTTTTCAATGAAGTCGACACCAGCAGATGTACAAGGTACGCATTAAGAAGAAGACGTAATTGAAGTTTTTAATAGAAAAAGATACCCCACTCACACAAACTATTACTTCAAACTAAGTATTTTATGCCTCTTTAACATGTCTCTGGAGTCTTTAAGTATTCACCACAAAGGCCTATAAAAATGCTAAATTTAAATCAAGCGATGCTAAAATATGAGAGATACAAGACGGCTCAGACTGCCTCTACATCTCTGCTAATGCGACACCGGACTACAAATGCAGTGTTTTATTAAACAGCTATTTCTTTTGGCACGATGTATCTCTCAGCTTCTGTAGCTCCATCACTAAGTACATCATATAAAAGGGAAGCTTAGCCCGGAGCTACAGACCGAATCTCACAGTGTTTTAATGAAATGTGAAGCGACTGTCCTGCACGTGCAGTTAGAAGTCATATTACAGAGTAGATGTGTGGGCTTTTTTCGCTGTTTTAAATGTGCCTCGTTGTAAAAAGTGTCACACATGATGTCCTCAGGGCATCCTTGGGAAGCAGTTAGCTCAGCAGCTTCCGTGTACCAGTGATGAACTGGTTTCATGTCTGCTCTGCGATTTGTCTCAAGTCAACATCCAGGCCTCTTTCTTTATCTCACCCTGCTGTAAACTGGCCATGAATTATCCGTAAAAGGTGCCGAACCCTTCGTCCAGCCACAGTTAACACTCAGGACTTGTTAAACTAGCAGTTCAACCTTCCAACAAGGTACTGCAGTCTCTGTTGCTCCACAAGGACACTGCGTTTAGTTCCGTCAATGCTGCTGTAAGCGCTGACCTTTCAGCCTCCGTCCCCCCGGGTCTGCATCTTCAGTGGTGGGTGTGCACGCCTGCTGGAGCACGAACTTTATTTCCCAATAAAGCAGAGAAGTGAAGCGACAGTCATCTTCATGCTTGTGTTTACCGAGTGCTTTACAGTCTCGGGAGATTTAGGAGGATTTATGGTGACTTTGGGGGAACAATAGACTGGTCCTGGTCAAACACTGAGGCTGGAGCTGAAAATGATTAGTCATTAATTAATATAAGGATTATTCACAACAAATTTGCTCCCAGTTATTTAGTTGTTTTGACTTCTCTGTAAGAATTGGCTGCTTTCCTGTAAATTAAAAATAAAAGGATGACATATCTTTGAGTCTTGGCCTGCAGGTTTGCTTCGAGATGCCGGGATCTGGGTGCTTTAAATGGGTGTTTTTCATGGCTCTCAATTGGTCCTCAATTGGCGCCACTCTGTTACAATCTGGAATATCTCAACAAGTATTTGGATGAGTTGTTATGAAATGTGGTGCAGACACTCATGTTGAATTGTTTCCTCTAGCACTCAATTAATCAAAAACTGTTCCGTGTTTCTAAAAATACCCGATGGGTTTCTGAGATACTCGGCACACACATTCAAATGTAATAACTTTGGTGAGCCATTAGCATTTCCTCAAGTTCAACCATAAAGTAAAGTTATTTTGTCTAATACTTTGGTGTATGAATAAATGACAAACTAATTACATAAGATAAGAAAAACTTTACTGATCCACCATTGGGAAAAATCCACTTATCACAACAGCTCAAAGTAAAGGAGAAGTAATCAAGTGATGGATAAATATGCAAAGGACAAAATACTGACAATAATAATAAATGATAATAATAATAATAGTAACAATATATATATATACATATATATATATATATATATATATATATATATATATACAACATGTGCACCCTTCAATTATGTATATACTGCAGATAGATCAGTTTTTGCACTGAAAAATTGCACATGATGTTGATGATTCTAATTTAAAACACCATAGTAGATCTGCATGAACATAATTTTAATCATAATAATGATTTTTTGTTGTAGGTATGACTTAAGAAGGGCGGCACGGTGGTTAGCTACAAGGTTCCTAGTTCCTAGAACCCTAGTTCCGACGTAGTGGGCCTTTCTGTGTGGACATGCCCCGAGCATGTGTGGGTACTCTGGCCTTCTCCCACAGTCCAAAGACAGGCTCGTTAGGTTCATTGATGACTCTAAAATGACCCATAGGTGTGAGAGTGAATGCTTGTCTGTCTCTGCGTGTCAGCCCTGTGACTGACTGGCGACCCTGAACAGGATAAGCGGTACAGAAGATGGACGGATGACTTGAGAAAGATTGTGTAAGTGATGGAAGCGTTCTTCTTTTTGCTAATCTTAGCATGGGAACACTTTAAACTATGGCAGTAGTCTGACAATCTTCATGAGCATCACATATTAGCATTAGCATGTTAGCCTGCTGACATGTCGCTGAAAGCACTGCAGTACCGAAAACGCAGCTCGCATAGCTATTCACCATTTTCAGACCCTTTATAGATAGCATGGAACATTCCTGAATCCAAATAATAATCTAAGGATTCATCAATAATTAAATGTACCTTCAGGTGCAGTTGAGGCCCTGCAACTCTTGATCAGTGTCCCGGCTGTAATGTCTCAGGTGTGTTTCCTCTCCATCTCACACTCACGACGACAGCCTCCACCACTCTTGTATCCGTCCTCTCCGTCTCTCTCTCTCCCATCATTCTTTTCCCCCTCCGCTCTCCTCCTGTCCTGATATCATATCTGTCTCGCTGCCCCTCAGCTCTTAGCACTCAGGTACACTCATTATGTTGCAAGGCCAGCTGCTAATTAGTGGCATTTTAACAAGCTTGTGAATCGCTCCTCACCTCTTTTCTCTCTCCATCACTATCTCACCTCTCTCTCTCTCTCTCTCATCCCTTCAGCTACCGTCTTTCCCCCCGTCCTCGTCCCTCTCTCTTTCTCTCTCGTGTCCCAATTTCCCATTACAGCTGAAATCAGATATCAGATAAACACTGTAGTGGCCGAGCTTCCTCTTCTGATTGTTCCATTATCACGCCACCTTTTGTGTGTCCGCAATTAAAAAAAAAACAGAGGTGGGAATTTTCATGGTGTCACGTTTTTCCGTTTGCCCCATCCGAGCTGCTCCACACCTTTCTGTTTCCATCTGATCTAATCTAATCTCCTCGCTCTGTTCTAGTATTTGGCTTCATCTTGTCCTCCCCCGACTAATTCCTCCCCCTCCCCTCCCCACCTCCCAGTGGCTCCTCCATCACTCTGCTTGCTATGCGGCTCACACAGACCTGTCTAATTACAGCGGAAAGGGAAAAAAAATAGAGACAGAACAAGAAAGAACAAGACGCATCCCTCCTCTCTCTATCCACCCCTCCAAGCCTCCTTTTCTCTTGTTCTCCCTGTGCTTTCTTTCATTTCATTTCTCCGGTTTATTCTCTACACACACACACACACACACACGCAGACTAATGCAAACACACTTTGTGTTGTACACTGTGCACATATTGTCCAGATGGGCGAGGAAGCTGAAGACGTGAGCTGTTGTCATCAGCAGATTTGACTAACTGCGTTTCAAAAAAAGGAAAGAAAAAGCAGTGAAGGGAACATTGCTTTTCTGTGTGTGTGTGTGTGTGTGTGTGTGCGTGTGTGCTTGTGTGTGTCACCTATCCTTTTAAAACTTCAGGCAAACCGACAACTTAGAAAAACAGCAAAATCATCTAAACACTATAAAAAATTCACTCTCTCTTCTTGGCCGACACACACACACACACACACACACACACACACACACATGCGCACACACACAACTACTCAAGTGTCCTTGTGCAACACACTGTATCTAAATAAGCTCCTGGGATCGCCACGCTGACCTTTCTGTGCAGACGAGACCCTGAAAAGTGGAGAGAATGTCCAAACAGGAAGGAATAACGTCCACAAAATAAAGCTCAGGGTTTGTTTGATTCGTGTTTGATCACAGGTCCAGATGTTATCCCCTTTTCGGCTTTAGCAGCTCGATTAGCTTGGCCTTTGTCTCACATGGGAGACCTCGATTAATTTAGGCTGTTGGCCGGGGCCGGTTGCCATGCGGGTTGGTGATCAAATCACACGGCTGCTTTTATAACCTCTGTTCTTCTCATCGCTGCCGACGCGCTACATTAAACCCAACGGGCGGCTGTTATTGTGTTCCTCGGCCTTTATTTGCTCCGAGCAGACAACATGTTCGCCTAATAACGCTGCTCATCTCTTTTCACCTGGAAGCGTGAATACTGTAAGACAAACCAGACACATGCTGAGAAACACGAGAGATTAACACGAGGGATTTTCTTCCCCCCATAACACCGTTGCGATCATTGATTGGCTAATTGTAGACTCATTATTTTTGCATTTTCTTTATGAAAACAAATTAACAGCAGGGAAATTGGATGAGAGTCGAACTTTTCATATTAATTTATTATTTTATTTAATTGCTTTGAGGCCTTCTGGTGCACATTTGGCAGCTCTTTTGCCTTTTTCTCATCACTTTTTATCTCTTGAATTGCATGGCGTGTTGTGAGCTGTGACGAAGACAGCATTTACTGTAAACCTCATTTTAGATTCGTGGTGAGTCATAAAATGGAGGTAACAAACAGTGTTAAGGGGTCAACGTTTTTCTTTCTGTTTCTTCTGTTTCCTATCCAGCGTTTAGTGCGGTTGCCAGATCCTGTTGGCGAGGAAAGGTTTTGGTTGGGGTCCCTGGTGGCTCCTAGACTTGGTGATTCTTCACACAATAACTCTCTTACGTCTCTGAAACTGTTGTTATCACATCTCTTTTTACAGATAAAACAAACACAGTACGAGGTGTGAATCGTGGTATTTCATCTTCCTCCAGGAGAGGTCGGACCAAATATCGATACGGTCGATATCATCCTGACTTATAATTACCGACAGGCTGGAGCCAAAGATCAAAGTCAAAGATTTTAATTTACAAATAAATGGCGCTCTAAACAGATTTGCCTGCGGTTTAGACTCCATGTGGTGGCGCGTATGAAATGAATGAGGGTAACAGCAGGAATTAATTGGCCAAAGAAGTTAATCAGTTAATTGTCTTGCAATATATCAATTATCGCCTGTATCGTGATATTATCGTTATCGTGGGCCACGTATCATACCATGTATCGTAACCTGCATCGTATCGCGCATCCTAGCACGCATCGTATCGCGTATCGTATCGTGCATTACCTTGCGATTCCCACCCCGAGCCTCCAGGCTGTATGTTAAGCTAAGCTAACCATGTCCTGAATCCAGCCCTGTGTCAATCAACCAATCAATCAATTTTTATTTATACATCACGCCAAATCACAACACGAACTCTTTTGCTTACAGACCCCCAATATTAATCCACCATGAGCAAGCGCTTGGCAACAGTGGCGATGAAAAACTTATGAACAGGCAGAAACCTGGAGCAGAACCACGCTCACTCATCTGCTGCAACTTTACTCTTTCTATCCAGGTTAGCTATTTCACACGTGTAGCCAAGTAGTTAAGAAAGACCAACCTAGATGTTAGTTTCAACCGACGCTTGAATTGCAACATAGCTACGAAGCTACGCTACAAACAGGGAAAATGGCGTCTCAACACGATATAATGGACAAGAATACACTTCACATTGTTTTGGTTGACTTTTTGAAGACATGCAGCAGAACGCGCCAGAAGCTGCGTGTATTTGCCTGCAATGCATCCTGGAAAATGTAGGCACGTCAAGCACGAATCAGCAACCAGGAGAACTCAGCTTTCTCAGTGAATATCGCACGCTGAGGAATTTACTGCTCAAACTGACTACATTTGCCCTCGACAGTGATTGGAGAAAATTCTCTTTAACGAACAAGATTAGTGTTTTTCTTCTCATTAGAAAGAAAGCAAATAAGCAAACTGCCTCTCCCAAAACTTTTTTTTTTAAGCATTATGCAAATTTGATCAAATCTGTTTCTTTTTCATTGAAAATCTAAAAATGGTCGAGCCTCACGTATCTGAAGCCGCACCTGTGTGCTGCAGGAGGAGCTGTGTCATCGTGTGTGCGTTTTATCTTCAGAAATGCTATTATAAAATGTTTTATTTATAGTTTATGCTGTGTGTGGCATTACTGTCATTACTGGTGGCAGGCAGCGCTGATAAGAGTGTGTGTGTGTGTGCGTGTGTGTGTGCGCGCTTGTTTTTGGATTACGTTGGGATGGCAGAAGTGTTGAAGACGAAGGTTAGCTTTGAGCTAATGGTCGTTAAAGGTCTGAGTGTTTATCTTGTCCTTGTCAACATGAAATATAACCTCTCTCTCTCTCTCTCTGTATGTGTATGTGTGTGTGGTAGTAGGGGTGTGTGTTTTAGCTGCAGGTTTCGGTCCTCTGCTCACCTCTGAAAGCCGGATCCGTGTGTAGCCACCGCGGCGGATCATTGGGAAATTTAATTACCCGTCTGAAAGCTCTTTCAATCAGACAGATTACCCGCTCCGTGTGTGTCTTTGTGTTTATGCGAGAGTGCATCGGGGTGTGTGTGTGTGTGTGTGGGTGTGTTTACGGGCGTATACGGTCAGCGCGTATGCCTGTGTTAGCACAGCCTGCCCACTGAGCAGCACTCCTGGGAGCCCGTGGAGGCGGTGAGGAGGGAGAAACAGATTTTTAAAAGATTTCTCACAGTGAGGGTGAGATTAATGAAGGGTGTGTTTGATCGATTTCCGTCACGCAGAGACACATTTCTCACAAAGAAAATCAAAAGAAAACTGAACCTTTGATATTCTAACCCCAGACATGCTTAATAATAGTGCATGATATTAAGCAGCTCACAAAGGCAGCGGAGCCTTTACCTAAAGGAAATAAGAAAGCCTGAAGGTCTTTGAAACGGAGCCGGACGGAAAATCAAACACTGATCAATTTAGTGTTGAAGATTTAGTGCGATGGATTCTTCGTAGCAGCGTGTTACTCCTCTCTGGCTGTCGTAGTTGACTTGAACTTAACTAAACTTGTAATTGCTGTAAAATAATTCTTACAGACAGTATAGCCAGAGCTCAGTCCCAGCGCAGGAAACATAGTCTTGTTCATACAGTGTAACGAAGACGGCGAGGAGAAAGCAGGTCCAGTAATCAATCAGGAAAAAGCAGAACGTGCACACCTGAAGCATACAGTACGATGAGGTGCATTTAAAATACAAGGCTTGATGTGTTCTTATATTAAAAAAGTGTAGCCAATCGGGAGCCTGGATAACTGGCCCACCCATCCTTTGCTCGTTGAGTTATCACGATATTGATTGAGCCTAAAGCTTAGTGATGAAAGCTGAGAGTTGGTACAGTCCCAGCAAAAATCACAAGTCCATTAAGCCAGCAGGTTTTGGTCCTCCAGAGAGAGTGTAGGCCGAAGCCGTTTCTTCTGCTCTCTGCTATTAGTTCAGAGCGAACTGCGAAGAAAGGATTGATGCCTACAGGCAATCAAACTTTAAAACAAAAAAACAGCTTAACTTTTTTAACTTAACTCTTTCTTTCCAGGGTAGATATTTCACATGTGCGGCCAAGTAGCTGTCGTTTTTGGAAGCTGTAAAGATGAGTTCAAACGAGTCTCCATCCACCCTTGAATTGTAAACTACCTACGAAACTACGCTACGAACGGTTAAAATGGCATCCCAAGATATGAGTGCAGAAGATATCATGTAGGAGGATACACTTGACTGATTTGGATATCCAGCTGTATTAATCCGGGCCACAGTTTAGGCTGCAGAGCGAGGCAAAGGCGTTCTGGAAATTGTATGCACTTGCAGCACGGCTCGGCGAGCAGGAGAACTCAGCTTTCTCGGTCAATATTACAATTGGCTATGTTTACCATCAACGCTCATTGGACATCCACATAAAACACGTGGAAAATTCTCTTTAATGAACAAGATCGATCTTCTCATCGCACTCTTAGAAAGAAAAGTAGAAATGTTGAACCACTTGGACTTTAATTTGTTTCCCAATTCAAACCATCAATGTTTCTTAAAGCTTCACAGTCACTCTCTAACCGTTACACACCTATATTATTGTCACCATTGCAATGACGCTCTCCTTACCTCAACAAAGCACCATGATTTTCCGCAAACACCAAACAATCTTAACCTTTACACGCTGTCGCATCATAGCAGTGAGTGTATTTGTAACAGGTTTGGATGTCACCGACAGACAGATCCGATCAGAGGGCCCTCCTGTGTGTTGTTATCCTACAGGCCACACAGACGACACATTTGTCTTTTAATTTGAGCACTTGTTGAGATTTTGGGTTACACAACATGAGCCGCCAGATCAGCTTTCGTGTTCCTTGGCATGAACGCCGTCTTACATTTGTGTTTATCCCTTCATTTTCAAACTCATTAAATCATCCAGCAGAAACATTTTTATGTTTCTCGCTCGTCTTTTCAGAAGTGTTCCTGTACGCTGTCACCTGTCTGAATACAATGATAACATTTAGCGGCATTTCAAACCCTTTAACCCTTCATGAGTCAGTATCAATGCATATATAGATGGATAATCTCCACCTCCTCTCCTTATACAAAAGTGAAGCCACAGTACCCCCCTGGAAGCGGGCGCTGCCATCTTGCACATTTGGAGCCAGAGTCTGCACAGTATAGATCGGCTGGTGAAGTCATGGCATTGACTTGCCGATTCCTCACGTCGGCACAGTCAAGAGCAGAACAGCTTCCTGTGTTGGCCTGAAGCAGTATGTAAACTTCAATGACTGTAGTGATTCTTTTTGGTTACGTCTCCTCTCGCCGTTCCTCCTCTACTCTGCTAATCTGGAACAGATCGGCTGCAGGAGCCGGATTGGTCAACAGAGCTGTCAATCATCCTTTTATAGCATCAAATAACTCATTAAAAATCAACTTGTCAGAAAAATGAACACTTGGACGTAAGTCAGCATGATAGGAACTAATTATAATGACAGAAACTTTGTTTGAGAAACATTTATTTGGCGCGTATTTTGATTTTATAGTTTGACGGGTTTGGAGGCGGGCTTTATGACCTATACTGCAGCCAGTCAGCAGGGGGCGTAGAGATGTTTTGGCTTCACTGTTAGGGAGCTGTCATGGCGTCCATCTTTTTATACAGTCTATGGTCAGTTTGCAGTCTCAGCTCCACATGCATGACGGTCCTCCACTTTCAAAAGTCCAAACCAAAGGTGGTGTTTTTCAGACGACACTTTCATGACCAAATCTCTTCACAGCTGTCAGTTTGACAACTTCCTGTTTTCATCTTATTGAATTATCAGATTTTTTTTCCTTTGAACAGCCCTTTTCCTCTAAATGCATCTCACGTCAATGTATTCAGTTGTTACTAATACTTGTTAGAGCGAGCAGCACAATAATGGAAAATCATGGCTTGTTAATTTGAGACGGAGAAAAAGGCTTTTATTTTGACAGTGTAAACAAGTGGTTTTCATAAAAACACTTTTAATTGGATTTGAGTTTAACACTGTAGACTGATAAACCTTAAGAGCAAAGAACATTTGATTAAAATTTCTGGGCCGGAAATTATGTTGAGTTGAAAATCATCTACATGCAGCTGCTCGGCTCAACACGGTTAACTCAGATAAATGTGTCGTATAGTTTTTGAAACAATTAGAATTGGACGTACTTGTAGTCGGAGTGGTCGATCAAGCACATGGTGGTTTTGTGGTTATGCACACGTTTAATTGGCCGTGACCTTGTGAGCTTCACATTAGTTCTGTTACTCTCTATGTTTATGTGTTATGTCATTTTTTCTTTAGATTATGATTTTGCCCTCTTTATTTGACAGCGCAGTGAATAGAGTCGTAAATATGGGACGAGAGTGGGGATGACCTGCAGCAGAGAGCTGAACACAGGGCCGCTGCGTCGAGGACTTAGGACTCTGAATGTGGGACGTGTGATTTAACCACTGAGCTAAAACAGCTCCCTAAGGGTGGCATTTTATTATCATATCTATTATTTTGAATTGGACAAATCCAAACTACTGAGCCAATATTTCTCCCATTCTACGATAAAAGCTTTTCAGCTATAGCTACATAAAATGAGAATTTAGAGACTTGTTTTCAAACCCAAGCGGTCAAAAACCTCAAATGTAACTGACAGGAAATGATGCTCTTAAAGGTGCGACATCCATCTGAGGATTAACTAGCGATGCATTGATTGACACGTAACGATTTCCAGTAAAAAAAACTCGATCAATATCTGTGGAGTTCACCTCAAGGTTCTTCTCCGCTTTGGCTTTCAGATGAAGCGACTTACCTCAGGTCAAACTGGTCGACAGAGTTGCTGCTTTCATGTTCCGCCACACTTTAACTACAGCAGCTTCTGATGAGTGACGTACAGCGCGTCCACGAGAGAGAGGACGAACCAGACGGGCTGTACTACAAAGCGAAAATAACTCTACACCGTCACCGGCTGACATACCAGCAGATGAAATTCAGGAATATCAAATCTGCTCTCTGCGTCTGACTGATCTGCTGTTTGCCTGCTGCTCTGCATCCTCCTGCCGCCGTGGGCTCACGCAGAAACAGTGCAGATCAAAGAGGAAGCTAATCTGCAATGTTGCAACAAGATTTTAAACAAGATTGTTCACGACTTCTCATTTGGACTCCTTGAGAAAAAAAACCCCCCCATCATCTTATGATGGAGTGAGAGCCAGAAATGCACTCAAAGTACAATCTGAGCAGAGTGATATATGGGAAGATAACGACACAGTATGACTGCACGATAGAGGCAGGACAAATTTAGAGACGTGGAGTAGGAATGTGAAATTAAACAGATTTCTAGGGTATATTTCCGACCACCAAGGAGAGAGGGAACACAAAATTGTACTGGTGCAACTTCCAACTTATTTTGCATTTACATATTTTAAGGATTCCAGTAACAAGTGCTCACATTTATGGGAGGCGATGATAAGCAGGAGGCTCTCAAAGTTAATGAGGTTCATCGTTAATAATTTGATGCCGAATTTAGAATCTCCCCTCGCACCCCTCTGGAGAGCGACAAAACTCCTGGAGGTACACTTACCCCAGTTTGGGAATAGTGGTACTACATACAGTATATGCTCTTGAGTGTGTAGAGGGGGAGAAAAAAAACACCCTCAAAAGAACCAGGGGCCTTATTTCAGATTCTTACACACACATTTTGTGCATCAAAGAACTCAAGTCAAAATGGGGATTCTCGCTGAAAGTGTGTCAATTTTTGGAGTTTATTTTTCTCAAAGTGTCAAAAGTTTTCCTTTTAAGTGGTCGACTGAGCTGCTGCTGGACTTAATGGTCGATTCCAACACAGTAAAGGGTGAAATATAAGACAAACAACGGCCTTCAGGTTGAAACTGAATAATTACACGCTGCCAATACGGAGCAGAAAGCTCGCTGTGGACTGAAAGCATTAAAAAGGGAGAAACAGCCGTACTTATTCACTTTCCCAGCCAAGATATTGTCAGCGGGGGGATGCAAACCAAAAGGAAATGTCACAAAGACAAAATCAGCTTCCTTTTGTAGTGATCATCCGCTGCGCTCGGCATAAAATCACACTATTTTAGAAGGAAGGAGCCCACGATTTGACTGTGTGACAGCAAAGTGACACGAGCGAGTACAGCCCGAGTTTGTGCATTTCAAGTGCGAGCTGCGAGAGAGACAGAGCAGGGAATTGTTAAGAAGGGGATATTATAGAATTATCATTGTTCAGAACATGTACTGTTGCATAATGCAAGAGTCGACGCTTTGATTCTTCCAACTGCCTGTGTGCGTTAACTTGCAGCCGTACAGATGCTGTCTTTGGGCTTAAAACAGTATGCAAATGTTCTGCTGGGATTCAAGTGCTTTTTTCTGCTGCATAAAAACATGCTTATTCTGGTTCAAGCCCGTCTCATTTTGCACTTCTACTTGAATTAATTTCACCTTAAAGCCCGGCTGAGGCCAGGAATTCTGTGCTCTGTTCTTATATAATGACACATGTGCATTGTTCCTATGGTATTTGCATATTATGAATATTCTCATAATTATGACTTGTACAGCAGCATTTTCCCTCGTCAATATTCATGCCGCCGGCCTCCGCCGGCAGCAGTCTCATACTCCAGAAGTGGACAGTCGTGTTAAAATGACTACACGCTGTAATAGTATGCACATATTTGTGTTTGTATGCATTATCTTCCAAGTGTTCCAAGCCTCTTTGCTTCATGTATGACCCACAAGAGTCACTCTGCATTTCTATCCGTGTTTGTTCCTGTTGTACATTCACATGAAGTACAGTCAGGACCAGTCATGGCTCAGTGTTGGAACTCAATGCTCAGTATGGATGAGTCACATCACTGCTGGTCCCTGCCTGTCACTGTTAGCCTCTTCTGCTCAGCTGCCCCGCGCTCACGACGTCAACTCGTGCTCTCAGGCGGCGATTCCAAACCTTTTAGGCTTTCGGTGCCTTAAATCAAGAATTTGCTTCCTGCTATGTTTTCTTTGATTGGATGAGAGGTAATAGAAAATTCTCTGTAGAAGAAATGCATGTTCTTTGCGTTCTGCGTCTTCAAATTGCTGTTTTTAGCCTCGCTGCTAGGTGTTAAAGGTATTTATCAAAGGGATTATTTTGGACAAAATATTGCAGAAAACCTATTTTTGACATCTATGATGCTCACAGGATTAAATGCAACAACTTTGATAGCACACGTTTTTTCCTATTGCACCAGAATTTCTCTTTTTTTTTTTTAAAGATTATTTTTTTGGCCTTTCATGCCTTTATTTAGAGGACAGTGGATAGTGTTGGAAACGGGGGAAGAGAGTGGGGATGACACACGGCAGAGGGCCGAGGCAGGAGTTGAACCCGGGGCCGCCGCATCAAGGACTATAGCCTCTGTATATGGCCGCCGATTTAACCGCTGAGCTTAACCAGCGCCCCAGAATTTCTCATTTTTATAAAATATTTGCAAACTTGAACAAATTCAGTGATACTTTTAGTGCCACTTAGCGAGAGCTAACATTAAAAACTAAATTAAAGCTCCTGTGAGGAGTTTTTCGCAGGTTATGAAACAGGCTGAAATGTATTCTGATGACTCTATATGAGCAAAAAGCACAAAAGCAAACCAGACCATCAGCGACAAGATTGATTATTTCTATATAGTTATTTGTTATGCCTGAAACTGCAGGCGGGGGGGTAGGTGTCAGACGAAGCGATTAACCGCACGCTGCCTTTGTTTACATTTTCCAGGGCAAACATTTAAAGTGAGTGATACATGTGACTGTTAAAGAAAGCAGGATAAGATTTACAGGACAGGACAAGATCAGCAAAGAGATAAGAGGTACGGCGTTGTCCACAGGGGGCGCCAAAATCAACACAAACTGAAAGCTCCACACAGGAGCTTTAAGATAGTAAAAGCAATGGTAAATACACTCTTTCATCATGGTCATTGTAGCATGTGATGCTTACATTAGCAGACTGTGTGGTGGCCAAAACCCAAACTCAATTTAGCTGCCCCTCTCTAATGCTCCTATTCTTTCCTGTCACGACGTCTAACTTCTATAGTTTTGCTGCATCAACATAGAGCCCATATACATGCTTCCTGCAGTCTGACCTGAACACTCGGATCCATCGTGGAGCCGAGAGTTGAGCTGTGCCATTATAGAACACATGTTGCAAAAACCCCCACGGCGATGCACAATTACCACGTTCTCCTTCCACATCGCCGAGTGTAGGTTGAAACTTCCGATTATGCTGGTACTGTATGTTCGCTTCACAGCTCAGTGCATCATGTGCTTTCTGCGGCGATGTGCCATTAGCATGTACGTACATGAAGAGTCACACTGTGAGGTTGTGTTTGTGTATCCACTGCACACTGGGTTCGACAGATGACCTACTTGACATTATGTTTAATGCATGCACAGCTCTCCATCTTCTCTCCATTTTGTCTTCACCTCTAACCCTCGTGGCGCATGACCATCCACTAACCATCCGACGCTGCGCTTCATTAGGCGATCACGCGAGTAAGGAATCGTTAGTGACCTGGACTCTCGCTAAGATTTACAACCGTTTTTTGTAATAATGTTTCCAAATCCTTTCTAGAGCTCTCTGACTCCCTGTACAGACCACCTAATGACTTCACACTGCAGCACACTCTGAAGAGAGACGTGTCCCGTTTGCTTTCAAGGAACAAATCTGTGACGTTTCCTCTTAATCTCTGCACTCACAACAAGCAGGACATAATGTGCCTCAGCTTACTGTTCTGCTTCGTCATGTTGGCAGGCCTGTTGGCTTATTTATTAAGCATCATCTGATATGTTATCATGGCAGTTAATCTTACTTCGCTAATACCCGCATGCGTCGACTATTATATCCCAGTGAATTTAAGGCTTATGGCTTTTTATCCAAGCTGTTTTATAGGTTTGCTCTGTCGGCTGAACAAAAACACACGCTGCCCTCATGCTGCGACCAGCAACGGTTTCGGTTTCCTCCTCAAAGCTCAATACGTTATTCTGGAAGCTATTCTAGATGTTTGAAATAGCATACTATACTAGCAGTATGTACTGATTTGGCCAAAATGTAGTGTGTAGTATGCAAACAAAAGCAAAATTTACTGACAAATTCAAGAAAATTTTACTGACGAAACCAGAAACTGGCACCTGGTGTAGCATACTGCTAAATGGGGCTCAGTGGTAGAGTCGGTCGTCTTTCAATTGGAAGGTCGGAGGTTCGATCCCCAGCTCCCTCAGGTTAAATGTCGAAGTGTCCTTCGGCAAGACACTGAACCCCAAATTGCTCCCGGTGGCACAGCTAACGGGTATGAATGTGATATCTGATTGACACTTTACGTAGCAGCCTCTGGCATCAGTGTATGAATGGATGAATGTGATATGTAGTGTAAAAGCAGCTTTGAGTGGTCGCAAAGACTAGAAAAGCGCTATATAAGTACAGTCCATTTACCATTTACAAAATAAATTTGAACAGCTCCATACTACCTCCGAATGCAGTATGCAGTGTACAGTATATAGTATGCCATTTCAAACAGGAAAGATAGACAGGAAATGTTGGGAGTAGAGAGTGGGGGACGACATGCACCAAATGATCTGCAGACCGGGACTTGAAACTGCGATCAATGCGAGGACTGTAGCCTCTGTATATGGGGGGCCTGCTCTACCAACTGAGCTAAACCAGCGGCCCAGTTGAAGTATTTTCAGCTCCAGGTTAGGACACAGCATCTAAGGACACTGGATCACGTTATCATGCCTATGATTGCTCATTTTTGTGCAGAGGAAGCATCAGATGACGAGTAAAATGCCCCTTCTTCTGTGAGCGCGCACAGAGCCTGAAGCAGAGAGCCTGGGTGAACAGAGAAAGTTCACAACCACCTTCGTGATAATTGGCGCTTGAAGCTTTAAAGAGTCATAGAACTCGGATGTCTGACAGCCTAACACTAACATTTTAGACTCGTCTCGTTAACGAGAACAAAACATACGCGTCGTCAGACTTTTTATTATTAACGATATATTTTTAGCTCGCCAACGTCTCGTCGTCGTCATGTAAAAAAGGTTGTTGACGAACATTTAGCGTCATCATGGATAAGATTAAACTCACAAAGGAAATTCTAGTGTCGGATTGGTCCAAAAAACACACAAAGCATCAATATAGGCCTAAGTGAAATATATAATATAAGGTGTATAAGGGTTAAATGCAAAGAAAGGGTGCTTTATAGAGTAACACTAGCAGTAAGATAAGTAAAATACAAGAGCAAGCTAAAGAGAAAAGTAGTTGACAGTAGCATTGGCTGTGATAATGGGAGGAGATAAAGAACTTAAAGTGAAAGTAAAAGTAATTAGCACATGTAAATTAGAAGCGTAATGACAGAGCTCTTGCAGATTAGAGCGAGAAAAGCAGCATGTTTACAGATGTGAGAATTACCGAGGGAATGTGCAGCCCAGCAGCACCCGCAGATTATTGACTTCAATCCTTTTGACATAAATCCAAATAATTTCCCTGCTTTCATGTTGTCTTCATTTTAGTTTTACGTTTGTGTTTGTTGTAATCTGCTCTTCTCAGCACGGCTCTCACCGCGTCGTACGTTATAATCCTGCTCTAATTTCTGTCTGCACCTTGCTGAAGGTAGAAAACATCCCACTCTAAATCCTATTTTTCTCTCTCCTCGATAACCTCTGACCTTGACTAAGCCGGAGAAAAAGTCCTCTGGGAAATGAAACATGAAGCCAGTTACTTGAGGTCTTTTTACAGATCCCTGCACATTCACATGGGCCCGGAGACACACACACGCAGTGCACACGCACACACGGATGCGCTGACCTCTACACTCGAATGACTGTAAGACTCAACATTTAACATGAAGATGATCCGCTGACCCTGAAGTAACACGTCTACTCTTTGACGTCGCCGGTCAATTGTGAGTATTGATGTGGGTCTTTAGTGAAGTCTTTGATAATGGACGGCCTGTGTGAAGAAGACTTTAGGGTGGGGGTGCTTCATCCCTGAGGGAGCAGTTATTCTGAGAGGGAATGGATGGTGTGTCACATTGTGCTGCGTTGGGCAGAAACACAACAGTTTTAGTAATGGCAACCTCACTGACCTTTCCTCTAATGCTCCAACACCTGAGAAACAGCACAGTCTGGTATAAATTAATGACATGCAGAGATTCAATTCTTCATTACTACTACGGAGGGGCTAGGGAGGGGCTACAGAGGCCTGATGCTCCCAGAAAACAACAAAAGTAGGAAGTTTGTCCAGAGACTTCTGCAGCAAGAATTCTGTGCTGAACTCCTTTTTTTCCCACAATCGCTTAAAAGCTACAACACATCGCAGCAGCAGGTATCCAAGACCAAACTTCCTACTGTCATTTAACAGCGGTTAGAAAACCCCTTTCAGACGCGTTACAGCCACCGTCTGCGGGAGTACCGCATTACAACCAGGCGCCGGGGAAAAAAATTGGAATAAATGTATTTTTAAGATGAGATAAAAGTCACACGAACGATCATTTATGAATTAATTACTATCCGAATATTTGGGAAATCATTACCCATCCATGAAGTCTGTTTTTAAAGCTTAGTAAGTAACATGTCGCTCTACCAGATCTATCTTCACCTGTTGTCACTTTTTCATGGGGGTCTCCAAGGAGGGGGGGGGGGGGGTTGTTTTGTTAGCAGAAAAGAGACACAATAGCTGTGTCCCAATCCGGGGGCTGGAGCCTTCGAAGGCCGTATTTGAAGGACGATTGCGTCACAGAAGCACGTGGAAGGGTGTCCCAATTCGAAGGTTCCTTCAGATGCGGCCCTCAAATACATCCTCCTTCTCCTGGTGGCCCAACGTATCCCGAGATACATTGCGCGGCAATTCAAAGGAAATGGCGGACTTTAACACGGCCGAGGAATACTCCTTTAAATGTAAAAGATTTTGGTTTCAACTCAATCGAATAGCTAGCAATACATGTTTAAGAAAATGAAAGGGCCCTTGAAACAATAGGTTAACCTACTCAACGTTAGCCCGCTAGCTACCTGTTGCTAGGCGACAGGAGCGGCATTTGGTGGCGCAAGGGTAAGGGAGGAAATAGGAAATCCTCCGTAGCCCAGACCGTCCCATTTTAGTTCGGCTTTAGCGGTCTACAGGCTACGATGGAGCATCCTCCGTGGCCTTCGAAGGCTGCAGCAGTATGATTGTTAATAATTGTACTCGTCCATGCAGGGTTTGCTGCAAGTTCGCAAACAGTGGAAGCTCTTTCTGACCACCAACAAAGGGTCCGCTTCAGAAACATGATTCCAATTTAGACAAAAACACTCTCCAACAACAGGAGTGAACACGTGATTCCTGGTAAGATTACAGATCAAGAAACAGCTTGAATTCTCACATCGTTTCTCACTCTCCTCCTGAAGCGGCCCTGGATGTCTTGAATTTGACAAAGTAACATGCAAACAGTGATCTGTTGGAACTCGAGCCTGATGTAATCACAGAATGGAGGAGCATCCCTGCCAAATAACACCACTAAACGAGTGGGTGGGGCTACGTTACAGGGGCTAGCAGGGCATGCTAAAGTTTGACTCATGTTGGACGATAGGACAAAAGAGGACGCACCCTGTTACCCGGCGGGTAAATCCAACACTTCATGCTCTAAACATCTGCGTCACATCAGTGCTGTTGACTGGAGAATAAATCACGTCACAGTGTCATCGTGCAGGTGTGTGAACAAAGCCGGTACATAGCTCGATGGTGCCACCAGTCAAAAACTCCACAGAGCGCCTTTAAATAAACACTGAACTTCAGGTCTAATTTTGTTCATGATGTTACTTCCTACTTACCATGAAAGCGGAAACAAGCATCCTTTTGCACCCTTGTCTCACCTTTTGTATATTCAGTGTTATGAAAATATAATTCACGCTCCTCTCAGGTACACGGTGCAACTGTCTGCTATGACAGCTACGTGAGAATTGTCTTATTTGTATGCACATTTTAAGATGGAACTCATCTCTGCTTTTGTCAGGGCTGTTTCAGAACCCATTATTATAATGCATTTTAAATTATTGGAATATGATATTCAAACAATCACGATTCCTCACATTTAGCGTCTGATTGACTGTGAACGGAGCGGCACCAGGATGTAAATCAGCAAAACATTACGGAATAAAGGCCTGATTTTCTGGGTTCCAGCTGTGACAGAGACACACACACACACACACACACACACACACACAGAGCTAATGGTGATGTCCTACTTAAAAAAGAAGTCACACTCTATGAGCGGTGTCAGACTTTGGAGTGATGCTTATTTTACTTTCTTTCTTACACCCTCACCGTTTCATAAACTGCACGGATGTCTTCCACCAAAGTGAACACTGCTGTATTTATAACCCGTCCATCCACTCTCAAGGTAACGTATTCTGAAATAATAATAATAATAATAAATATAAGTGGGAACATTTAATACTGCGGCCTCAAACATTCATGCAGCCTCCTCTTAATTAGTGTGCAGGGAGGTTACCGAGATCCACACACTCACATCAGAGACTCTTCAGGTACTGAGTCACTGTTGCACATTTTACTCGAGAGCATTTACACTGATTGAAAATACTTAAATTACTTTGCACTAAACAGCAGACGTAATTAATTACGCTACTTATTACATTACTCTGTCACTCAGCTCATCACAATGAGTGACTGCGTGATTGTCTAACCATCTCTATTGGTGATGACTTTTAACATCTCCAAAGGCACAAACAGCACCGTACCTGTGTTTAACAAGCACAGCTAGGCACTACAGAAAGAAGGAAGACACAATATGTAGATCAGATTTTAGATCAGACACTGCACCAAGCTACAAATCCTGAACGACACACACGATGAACAGTTATCAAATCCTTAACGCGACCAGGGGCATGTCCACGGGGGTAGCCCGGGGTGGCAAGGGTCCCCACAGGTGCTTACCCCAATATCCTACACTCCTACACTATGATTGGCCTCCTACACCCGGTCAGAGGCGGGACTTGTTTACAAACAGGCATTTTGGGCAGTGTGGCAACAGCCTGCTAGTAGCTTTAGAGACATTTCAAAGGAGCAAATGTTCTATTGTTGGTGCTTAAACTGCGTAAATAAAGCTGAAATATGCCCGCTGCCATGTTGGTTTCTGGAGCCAGAAGTGACCATATTTGGAAGAGAGGGTGGTGCTGGAGAGTAGCGAGGGGTTATCAAAGCTAAACAGTCTGTGTCTGTGGCTGATCCATTAGCTCGTGAATGAGCTAGTTTAACTTCGTGTTTTTAGTGGTGACTGACTGCAGGTGTTTATTTATCAGACTACACAAGTAGCGGACTCGTTGCTCGCTCGCCCCGGTGAGAGAGCGGCGGGTGAACGACACGTAATGGGAAACTGAAAATAACCGATCTTCTCATCACTACGGTTCGCTGTAATCTATCCGTGGAAAAGCTCCTGACTCCTATTTACTGGCAGAGGAATAAATAAATGTTTAATAAAGACTGAACAGGCTAACAAGCCAGCTATAGCAAGCACAGTATACCTATGTCAGTGTGTCACCAGTATCCACCTGTCTCAAGTGACCACACCCCTAAAATTTAGGGGGGGGGTAGGTGTCAGACGAAGCGATTAACTGCACGCTGCCTTTGTTTTTATTTTCCAGGGCAAACATTTAAAGTGAGTGATACATATGTTAAAGAAAGCAGGATGAGATTTTTTGTTAAAAACTACCACTTAAGCATGTACAGGATAAAATCAGAGAAGAGATAAGAGGCTTTGTCCACAGGGGGGCGCCAAAATCAACACAAACCGAAAGTTCCTCACAGGAGCTTTAAGATGTGTGATTTAAAAAAAATAAAAAAATCACTCCCCATACAGTTATCTTGAATAGTAAAATTAGCTATTAATAATAAAACAGTTTTTTGTACCAGGCTGTAAACATGTTTATTCCTGCTGTAAAAAAGGGCATTTTCCCATCTGCTATAATGTTATTTCCTGGTTTCTGGAGCCAGCCTCAAGTGGACATTGGAAGAACTGCAGTTTTTTTCACTTCCACATTTTGGGCCACTCCAGTCAAAAAAAGACTAGACACGCCCCTAAATGTAAAAGAAAATTAAACTGATATCAAACCTCTCATCAAACTCCAGCCTGGCGTCCTTAGACCAACTCGAAATAAGTCTGGAACCTCTCAGTTCATTTTCTATTTCGACGGGGTGTTAGCAGCAGGTGCTGCCAAAATCCCTCTGGACGGTAAAAAACAAACTTGACACATAGCAGTAGGTTGCTGTGCTCGGCACAGTTGGTGTTCCAACACCAACTTTATCTTGGTTCCAGTTCAACACAAGACACAAACAAACACAAAAACAACACTTTCCATACTTACCGAACGCAAACTACCATCCAGTTTGTTTAATACTTATGCGTTAACAGAATCAGAGCTCTCCACATCAGCAGCAGCCATCTTTGTTTTGTTTGAACAGCCATCCTCTGCCACACTATAGGGATTGTATCAATCCAGCCCCAAACTATAAACAGCTGTAAAACCAGGCCAAAAGGTCAACGCAAGGGTTGATACCGGGATCAGTGACTGCAATGTAACAAGAAGACAGTCTTTTTTTACAGAACACATTTGGACACGCCCCAGCAGGTAAAGCAGGTATAAATAACCAAGTTAACGATGGCTGAATTCCATTAGGTTGCTTGTCTTTCAGGGTCCTGGCGTCGTGCATGCTCGCTCTCATTGGTAGAGACATACTCACACTTTTGGAGCGGGCACAGCATGTCGACAGTGTTTACAGTATGTAAAGCAGTGCTGGACGTGACAGCGAGTTGGCTGCCTGCTCCCTCTAAACTGCTCATCATCGAGCACAATCCCATTTAATGATACTTTGATGTTATAAACATTAACAACTGTGTGAAACATTTCACAATAAAAGTCATTTGCACTTCAAACTAATCATTACAAGAGAGGGAAATTACAGTAATCTTGCAAGGGTGCCCATTTTTCACATCTCCCTTGTGTCTGATTTTCAAGTTTATTTTAACCTTAGCTTGTGCCTGTAATTCCTGTCTGTCTGTCTGTCTGTCTGTCTGTCTGCATCCATCCATCTGACAGAGTCTGCTTCTTTCTGTGTTGCCCTTGTCCCTTCTCTTCCTGCCCTCCTGGCTGCAGCAGCATGTCAAATAGATAATCGATAGCCTCCTGTGGCTTTGTTCCCCTGCATGCTAGATAACGGTTAGAGTTGCCAGTGCGTTTAACACACCTCATTAACCCCTGGTTGCAGTGGGTTTTTTTTTTTTTCCCCGTGTGCAGCCCCGGCCTCTGGTCAGCAGTATGACTAATGCACCTGACAGACATGACAGTGACACACATACCTCAGCCCCTGCTGCCGCTGCACGGGACACAATATTCTCATCACACTCGCTTCATGTCAACCCGGGGAAATGAGATTCACTGACTGCGTTCTCTTTACTTTCTTTGTATTATCTTTATATTTGCATCTTTTATGCTCAAACTTACCAAAATAAAAGCACCTATTGTTTTTTGAATGTCTGGTTGTATATAGAGTGGTGTTTGAATCAATCTGAAGGTGTGATAGGCGTTTTAAAGTCGGCTCCAGCTTGTTGGAGACCAGGAAATCCACCTTATATTATATGTTCTGCACGCGCACACATACATGTGTAATAGGTCAAAAATACAAGGCAAAGAATAAAGGAATGCACAATAATCAGGGCAGACGGAGGGAATGGAGGAATGGACGGAGAAGGACAGCGACGGATGTGTGAATCGTAAAGAAGGATGGAGAGGCTCAGAGATAATCCAGAGACTGTTGTCAGCAGTTCTGCCTCACTGCATGTGTGCGTGTGTGTGTTGGAGAGAGAGAGAGAGACCTGCGTGCGGTGTTATTTAAAGTCACACATGTACCGTGTTTCTATCACAGACTGTCAGCCGGGCAGACAAACATCCCCTCACACGTGGCAGCTGAACAGTGCGCGTGGCTGCCGCCGCGGGGGATGAAAAACCGACCTCCAATCAACAAATCGATACGTTTATTTATCAGGGAGAACGTGGAATGTCTTCCGCTGAGCGCTGTGAATGTGAATTAGAAAAACTCTCTGTGGTTCCTAAGGGTTTATTTACACATTATAATGCACATTCACACATCTAAAACTCCTGCAGCATGGACGGGCGGGGAAGTAAGTGCTGACAGTTCAATACAAACAATGCAATCGACATGGAAACAGCCAATTACAGGATGGAGTTAGCAGAATGGAAGGACTAAAAGGCAACTGCAGACTATTAGTTTTGCTTCTAGACATTGGAGATGAATAGTGCGTGCATTTTTTTGTATCTAAAATGTCATTTTGGTTCAGTGAAAGAAAATTGACTTCAGATATGTTCACTTAAAGCCTCGTGTCACATCCTTCTCAGTTTCACGCCTCCTCTCAAGTTCTCTCTTTCCCTCCACCTCCTTTTACACCTCCCTCCTCATTGGACGAGCTCCCTTACCAGAGATTTTGATTGGCCGAGTCTCCCAACAGCATTCCCGTGCAGTTTCTGTGTGATGCCCGGACAAGGCTGGTGTGTCTCTTTGTTAGACACTCACAAAGGGTGTAGGAATACAAATGTGCATGCAGGCTCACACTCACAGGCTGATTCTTCTCCTCCTTCCACCCATGCACTCCAGTGTTATGATATTTAATCTAAATAATTAAAATGGAGTCATATCTGCACTCTATTCCCCAAAGTAATTACAAGAAGCAGAGATGGAGACTGCGTGCATCAGGTCCATCATGTCATCATGTTAGCCGTCTTGTTCGTTCCATTTCATTTCATACAAGCTGCAAGGTTTTACACTCGATTCTGTCCTTCAGCACAGAAATACACCAGTCAAGACACAATATAGTCCCTCAGATCATTTCACAATATCGTCGTGGCAAAGCAAACAAAAAAGCACACGGAGGCATGAAATTTCTTTTTCTAGAAGAATGATCTAATGATATTTATTTCCTCCCCGAAACATCCCTGTCGGAGCAGAGTCAATCTCTGCTTCTCTTCAAGTATTATTGTTCAATTTAAAACAGCGTCTGTTGTCAGCTCAGTATGAAGGATAATGGAGAGCATAGAGTCTGATTCTTCCCTCTAAAAGACTTGGTTAGTTACCTCTTTTATCTGTCGAATGAGAGAGCGCTGCAATATTATTATCTCTGAAAAAGAAGATACTTTTGCTGTCTTGGGTCTGAGGAAGTCATTACGTCCGGCCAAAAAATCGTCCCACAGACAACAACTCACCCTTAGAACACAACTTGTTGGCAGATCTTTTTTAACATTTAGATAAATGGACTTCAGCTGTCAATCAGTCATCACATTCATACCGTCAGCTATGCCACCAGGAGCAATTTGGGGTTCAGTTTCTCGCTCAAGGACACTTCCAAATGTAGACTGAGGGAGCTGGGGATCGAACCACCAACCTTCCGATGAAAAGACGGCCGACTCTGCCATTGAAAAACAGCCGCACCCTGACTAGCCTAGATAGGGGTGCAGGTTTAGCTCAGCGGTTAAATCACGCGTCCATGTGCAGAGGCTCAGTCCTCGATGCGATGGCCCCGTGTTCGACTCCCACCCTCGGCCCCTTGCCGCATGTGGTCCCTATCCACTGTTCCCTGTCTCTCAATAAAGGCATAAAAGGCCTAAAAAAAACTTAAGAAGATGGATAGATCCAGGCTAGCTGTTTCCCCCTGTTTCCAGTCTTTATGCTAAGCTAAGCTAACTGGCTTCTGCAATAGCTTTTGTACAGACATGAAAATGGTGTTAAAGTTAACATACATGCAAAGATATTTAAAGGAAATTGGTTCTACTTCTAGTGTTATATGTGGAATACACATAGCAAAAGTCTAAATGTAACCTTTTATTTTCCGGCTGCATTTTGTATCAAATCCTTCATATGAACAAAATCATATCATGACAACACGAAGGTCATCTTGGGCTTAACATTTTGATGACGGTTTTAGATCTGAACTAAAATCTGGGGCATTTTAGAACATCTTTTCCATTTACTCACTTTAATGATAAATATCTGGTACGCATGTCCCCACGACGGCCTATAAATAACTATCTGCATATTAAAATGTCATATGAGAAATGGAGGATTGCACAGTCTTAGCAGAGGAATGCATTCACTGAGTGCTGTCTGAGTGCTTTAGAAGTGCTTAGCAAAAGTTACAGACACAGCAGAAAGCCAAGGCAAACAGATTTCAACTGAGTGGGACCTTAAGCTCACATCCCAAAATATAATCAAAATTTGACCTTAATATGTCACAGCCTATGATGGGATGCATGTGCTTCATTTCAGCTGAATGGTGACTTGCTCGCGTTAGGAATGAGGAGATGCAGTAGATCAGCGTCATAGGAAAAATATGAAATGTGATGAAGTGATAAATTATTTCTACCCGCAGATAAGTTGTTCTATTGAATTATTTCTGCTTATCATGTATCAGTGGAGTCCTGCGAGGCTGAGCAGAGCATGTTTCACTCTGCTGTGTATCAGATGGCTAACTAACGCAGCTCCTCTGGGCTCTGCTGTTGCTGTACATCACATTAATTTATATAATCCCCCGCTCTGTGATCCTTTACATGTACATGTCCTGTACAGCGATAGCACAGACTAAACCCACAGATTATGGATTATTTTAGCCTAGTTAGATTAAAGAGATGACAGGAGAAGGACAAGGGGCATCGGAGAGAGGTGGACGGTGATGGAAGAGGAGGGGATGCACAGATGGGTTCAGGATGAGGAAGGGGAAGAGAACCGTGATTTGGATGAGGCCGAGGGAAACAGGCGGAGAAGGGAGGGGAAGAGAGCAAAGCTACGTCAGGAACAGATGAATATTTTATCGAACTTGTGAAAACTTGGGAAGAGAGAGAGAGAGAGAGGGAAAGTGAGAGGTGGGGAGAGTGAAGGGAGACATAAAGTGAAATGAAGAAGCAGAGGACGTCTACATTTGGAGCCAGTTATAGCAGCTGTTCATATATTCAAACTTAACTCGAGTCTTCACTAAGTGGAGACTTGTGCTTCACTTAATTAACCAGGCTTCCACACACACACACACACACACACACACACACACACACTCAGTTAGTCCTCCAAACTCACTGACAAAGTAGGTGGTTTGTTTTTTATTTGGATCTCAAAACACCAGCAACAAGAAGTGATTTTAAGCGGCTTACATGTGACAGTTACAAAAGTCTTTGGTATGCCCATATTCTGATACACCACGATACGATACGTGACCCATGATACGATACGTTACCCACGATACGATACCCAAGATACGTTACCCACGATACGATACGTTACCCACGATACGATACGATATGTGACCTACGATACGATACGTGACCCACGATACGATACGTTACACACAAGACGATACGTGACCCACGATACGATACGTGACCTACGATAAGATACGATACACACAATACGATACGTGACCTACGATACGATACATTACACACAAGACGATACGTGACCCACGATACGATACGTTACAGACGAGACGATACCTGACCCACGATACGATACGTGACCTACGATACGATACATGACCCACGATACGATACGTTACAGACGAGACGATACGTGACCTACGATACGATACGTTACACACGAGACGATACGTGACCCACGATTTTGTCCCACTTCTATTCGGCACCAAAGTACTTTCAGGGAACTTTCCTCCACGCTTTGTGTGGATTTCCAATCAGTGTTGATGTTCTCCTCACAGAGCAGTTGACTGCAGTTCCTACATGTTCCAGGATGCATTGTGAGTGAGCAGCCTTGGCCTCGCTTTGTTGAATTTAGACGGTGCTGATGACACGTCTAAGCAACTGAATAACACATTACGACTGTCTTGAAGCTAGTAGGTGAGATGCTACTCGAGAGCAACATTAGAATTCATGTGAAGTCGTGTTTGTGTCCACTTTTCAGTCTCTTTGAGCTCGGATTCTCGGCCTCCACCAGCTCCTGAGGGTAATATCTGGCTATCTCTTTAGCTGATAAAACTTTTTTCCAGGAAGTTGCTAACTTTGTCTGTGTGGGTTTGGTGCTGGGCAGGCTGCATACGACTGGTTTATCAGAGCTTTCTTACTGGAAAGAGCTGCCTGCCGATGCTGAAAATAACCCTGATGAAAGCCCAAACGGGGAAGTTGTAGTCCATAAAATGATGATGTCGAAGACGTTGAACACTCACAAAGTACACCTGAGGGGAGATGCCGAGTCGGAGGATCATTTTCTGTAGGTTTGTAACTAATAGCAATGACATCTTTCCCGTTACAGTTATTTAATCCACTGTTCATTTATAAATATTGATTTTAAAGCCGCTCTCGGTTTAAATAGTATAATATGATGGAGTTGATCCTTTTAAACAACTTAATGCTATTGAGAAATTATAAAGGACATAACACATGAAGTGAATTTTGACTCAGTCCTGTGCCCTCTCACTGTGTCTTGTTTTCTACCGCACTGACTTCCCCCCGGCTCACACAACCACTTAGTATTTCCTCCTTCCCCTCAGCCTCCCTCGCTCTTTACCTCCTCTTGTTTTCCTCCTCGCTCTGTGTTAAAGATGGTTGCCTCTTCTCACCTCTGCTCTGTCTTGCAGGTTTATTTTGGTCCTGCGCCTGTTAGCGCAGCGGCGTGCCGTGCTTGTCAACCTTATCCACCACCACTTTACTCCTCACCTCATACTTAGTCTTCCCCTCCTCCCTTCTTTAAAACTTAAAATACTTTCATCCTGCTAATCTTCATCTCCTCCTCGGTTTTTCTTCTGGTTGGTCAGTTCCATCTCAAACTAGTACCTCTCTTTTTCCTACCCGCTCGCTCTGTCCGTCTCTCCTCCCTCGGTCACTTAGTAGGTATATTTTCAGCAGGGGAAGCGTGAGTTTTGGCATTAGCCTCCATGCTGGGGTTCATCAGAGCCGGGGCGCGAGGACTCAGCCTGAGAGGTTGTGTGGGGGTTACTGCCACTGTGGAACTATAATTACCTCAGCTGTCAGTCAAACAGCAGTGCTACCACACACATGAATGCACACACACATATATAAAGGGAGACTGTTGTGAAGTCAGTACTGTAATTGTATGTTAGGTTCTTTGACTTCATGTAGGAACATACTGACACTTCTGCCCAACATCCTGCTGTGTGACAGCGCAACACCTCTGCAGCCACGCAGGCAGAATTATGAGTAAAAGAAACATCACACGTTTTTTAATGTGCAAATGCGTGTTAATATTTATGTTCCTGTTTGTGCATGTGTTTGTCTGCTTTCTACTTTTCATAACTATAACTTTAGGGCACTTTCGCCTCTGCTGACTCATGCGTAACACTCTTTTGGGTCTTCAAAGGTCATCTCTTTAGATTCCCCGTTCTGCATGTGATTGCGTCGCTTGAGGAAACCTTCCGACATCAGAAAAATACCGAGCTAATTAGACGCTCTAGCTGATATTTCTGAAGGAATTTTCTCGCGAGGCTGTTCAGGGATGGTGGTGGGCGTGCTACATATAAAACAAAATATCTGTAGGCCAGGGATTTGGTATTAAGTTAATGGTGTGCAGGATTTTACAAAGAGAGACATCTTTGGGGTATGATAAGAGAAAATGGAGAAAGTTATTATGGAAGGAAAAATCCTACACGCCTATTTCTAAACAGAGTGCAAAGAGAGCCTGTCAGTCATCTGAACATCTATCATACACTGTATTAAAATGTAAAGAGAAAGTGCGATCTTTGCCATGAAAATAACACAATTGTATACGATGTAAAAACAAACCAACAACCAATTATTTCTTCTTCCCAACCATCTCCAAGTGTGACAAAAGCCTCACAATTAGTTTAAAGGATGCGTCTTCCCTCCACTGGAATACATTCTTTCAAATGTGTGGGTTAATAAATCTGTGTTGCGTCGTTCTGGCTGCAGCTTCTTCAGTCTTTGCGCAGTAATTGGAAAGCAAAATCAAACTCATTGTAAATCAAGTTCTGACCTCGTAAATCTCAAACGATGCCAATTAGTGACGGGTGGTGAGCGCGATGCAGTGGAGACGACGTAAACATTGTTTAGAGGGCAGCTAATGCTGCTAACGTAGCGCCTCTTGTATGCTGTGTGTGGATTCAGGGGGAGATGTGTTAAATATTTCAGCTGATGTTCTCACAGGCGTTTGCTGTACAGAGAGAGAGAGAGAGAGAGAGAGAGAGAGAGAGACTATTGATGTGGTTCAAAGCTGAGAGATGGACGAGGACGGATCAAACTAAATAAGAGTAGCAACAACAGTTTCTAATCGTTGTTTTTCCGTGTCAAATTATAAAGTATTGACTTCATTGAAAGTGAAAGTGTGAGCTGGAAAACACCAAAGTGTTTTGGACTGAGATGGAGCGATGGAAAAACTGAGCAGGTCCCAGAGTGCTTTGTGTTTTGGCTCCCAGCTGACTCCTGAACAACTGTTACACCAACAGGGAAAGAGAGATGCGGAGAAAGAAATAGTTCTTTTTCAGGAGCTCCTTTCATTCCCTCCTTTATCTTTCCCTTTCTTCACTGTGTTTACTCCCTCTGCCTGCCAGCGACACAGGCCCCCACCAGAATATGTATGTTTGTTCAGCTCTGGCATTAATATCCAATAACAAGCACAAATCTGATCCATGAAGAAGAAATCCTGCCTCCGCCTCAACAACAAGGAGGATTCAGTCTCAAATACCGACAAAGCTGCGAGAGAGGCTGCATATGTTTGCCCTGCTATTATTTCCTGCTCTCCTCGTGTCGTAATATGCTCAGTGCTCTGTTTTGATGTGTACAATCAACTTACTAGAGGAGCTCTACAGGAGGTCCGTGCAGCACTGGGAGTGGCGCGGCAGGGAGGGAAGCTTAGGAAGCTTATGGACAGCCAACACAGCTGTTAAAGACAAAACAACACGGAGCTGCTGCAGGCTGCATCACGCTCGCTGCCAAGCATGGAACGTTTTGCAGCGGCGCTTTCTCGTGACAGGTGTGAATGTTTACGGCAGACAATGAATGAAACAAGTCAAAACCGAGTATGTGGCTGCATCAGGTCAATGTGCGCTTCTGTTACAAGGACTGTCCTTATGAGGCCGATGTGTAAGCAGGTGCGCGCTGCGGACGTAGGTGAGGACAGCGGAAGAGCAGCCCCCGTCTACTCGCCGAACAAAGTATCCAGAGCCGTATAGACGGAGCATATTGGACCTCCACTGACGCGACTCTCTATTATCCGCAATTGTGATGTTGCAACTCTCTCTCTCTACGGCTTTGAAAGTACCGTCACTCAGTCAGTCAGTCAGTCACATACAGACCCGTGTGTAGGGCTGACCCCGGCGGTCAGCCAAAGCAGAATTAAAACAGAGGAGAGATGTGACCGATTGTCTTTAAGTATCTGGGATTGTACTGGAGTTGCACTGTAATGAAAAATAAGCGTAAAAACACGAAATTGGCCGTTGAAGAAGGATAAGACTTTAAGGGCGCTTTCACACCTAAAGTCTGGCAGCTTTTAGCAGCGGACCAAGAGTTTCGATGCGCGAGGAAACTGCTTTCTGATTGGTCAGAATTACTTCTTATCAACATTGTTCCACAGTTTGATCAGATCCACTCTCCTTCACTTTTTCACTGAACAGTTTGAACACCTCTGTATTCTTGTGCAATTCCACAAGCATTTGTGAAATTGTTTGGTCAGCCATATTTCTAATAGAGCCCTCACCTCGTCGCTCCCCTACGTCTGTCCTCAACTCATCTTGCTGCCTGGCTGTTTCTGCCAGTGTCAACATCCGTTTACAATTCACAATGCACAGTATAATGGTTTGCTTTCTGTATCATGTTCTCACCTGAATCGAACCAGAAATGGACCGAGTCCCGTCTTTCCGACAAACCATGGTCTGGTGGTTTGGTCTGCACCAGAGTTCGAATGCGTGTTCTCACCGTTCCAAATGAACTCTGAAAGTCCGGACCAAAGCTGTCAGGTCTAATTGCACCCTTAGTCTTGTATTATAAATAGGGGCGAGAATCATGGGGTAACTCAAGATAGGATACGACTCTGCGATAATCGATATATGGCAAGACAATCAGTAAATGATACATAACGATATCTGATTAACTTCTTCTTTCTGTTCACGTTACCCTCATTCATGCCATAAGCGCTACCGTGAGGAGTCATCAAGTAGTGATGCAAAATCTGTTTAGAGCGCCATGTATTCGTAAATTTAAATATTGATATTTGGCACCAGGCGATGGATAATTGTATCGCACGAGTCAGGACGACGGTATACTGCCGTATCAATATCTGACCCACCCCTCATTATGAAATCCCTGTCCTTTTGGGCTACAGGGGAAAACTGTCAAGTATACTGAGAAACTTCAGCAGATGTTTTTTACAGTGTGTTTTACCACTGCAAACGGAGGCAATAAAGCTCTCACTTATTGAATGATTCGCTGAGTGTTTCAAATGCATCAATTTATCCATTTTTGGGTGCATAATGACACTGCTCTGCAAAGTGCAAGAGAGTATAAACAGGTGCCAAACGTTGCGCCCCAGAGTGCCTCTCTACATTTACACAGTTTCCTGTTTTACATTCGAGTGGAAATCTATGAGTGTTTACTCCATTGTTCCACTCATTCTTCTCTCCTCTGTCTCTGTTTTACATCCCTCGTCCTCTAATCGGACTTTTTCTTTGAAAAGTATAGAGAGTGAAGCGCGAACGTCTCCAAGAGATTTGAGCAGCCCATAAAGTAAAGCAGCTCGCTTCCAAAGGCAGCTAAGAGGCTCAGGGGAGGATGGCAGCCGGCGTCTTCTTCCAGAACATGTGCCTCAAAGCACTGACACGGTGTCACAGTGAGAGAGACGCACAGAGGAAGACAGGAGAACGTGGAAAAAAAGCAAAAAGGGAGGAAGAAAAACACAAACGGAAAGACAGAGAGAGAAAGAACTTGGTCAACTTGTCATCCATTATAGATTGCCTATTATTCATTCAGGCCCAGTCCGCCTTGTGCTGTTCTCCCTCTTTCATCTTTACTCTCTTACTCAATCTCTCTGTGTGTGTCTGTGTCTGTCTCTAGGCAGAAAACACTGTGCAGTATTTTAGGATCTGGATAAGGGCAGCTCGCCACGTACAGTAAAGTGTGGAGCTGTGCACTTCTTACAACACACGTCACAAATACAATGAGACTGTGATAAATACAGCAAAGACACTTAAAGAGAAAACGACGTACTAAGTGAAGACTGGATAGAGGAAAGAAAGAACAGGACATTTTTTCATTTTGCTCTACATATTAAATGATGAAGACTAGTGCTAAGATGTTAAGTGACATTAAAATAAAGAAATTGAGCTGTTGTGGCTGGGGTGGGAAAAAATATGGATACGGCAATATATCATCGTCCTGCAATGCAATTATCGTTAGGCTGGCGCCAAATATTGATACTTTAATCTACAAATAGACGGCGCTCTGAACAGATTTCCCTGTCATTTTGACTCACCACGTCACTACTTCATGACACCTCGCAGTGGCGTTTACAACATGAATGAGGATAATGTGAATGGAAATTAATTAGCCGAGGGGAAGTTGACCGCAGGAAAAAAGAAGACGACGACAGCAGGATAATGTCGGATAGTGTTGTATCGATATCGGGATGTATCATTATATGATTGTCTTGCAATATATCAATTATCGCAGAATCGCCGCATCGTGATATTATCGTTAACGTGGGCCACGTATCGCGTATTGTACTGTGAGTTACCCTGCGATTCCCACCCCTAGTTGTGGCTCCTACCCTTTGAAATGGCTCAACATTAAAGTCTTCTTTTAAATCACTTCAGAAAATGTTCAAAATTACTGTAAAAGCATTTTTTTGAAAAGTCATGTATAAATGAAGACTCCTCTTTTATGAAAATTGATGTTTTCAAAAGTATTTAATCCCCTCTAAGATAAAATGTCACTTGCATTTTGTATCTTGTAAATAAAAATAAATAAAATAAAAAAGTAGATACAACTCCGCACAAAACTCCAAAAGTACTTCTAAATATTCCAGATGTTCTGAGTATTATATTATTTATCCTGACTAAATATGCAGTACCTTTGGGAACATCCCAGCTAGCAGGGAACGTTCCCATAACATCGGCTAACATCACCTACAAGTTCTAGTTACGTTTGAAAGAAAACTTTTTAATCTAATATTCAAAGAACGTTTAAAGGATGTTTATCATTTCAAATAAAGTTCTTGTAACATCAAAATGTTTTACCTGACACATTCTGAAGATATTTTCAGGATGCTATTGAGGCCTGGGATGTCAGAACGCCTTTTATAAAACATTCGCTCAATGATGCAGAAAAACAAAGAACATGCTTACTGCGACATTCTGAGGATCTCTGAGGATGTGAACTATCAGAACGCGATTTATAAAATGTTCCTGAAATGTGATTTGAACATTCTCACTGCAACTTTCTGTGTTTTCAAAGAACTTTCTCCTGCTATTAAAAGGAACATCCAGGCAACCAAATAAAAACTTCCCCGCTCAAAACATCACCAGAACATCGCACGTAACATTCTCAGAACGTTCTTAGAACAAAACATTTCTAGCTGGGACTGTGCTGATTGCAAGCCCAAATCCAAATAGCAAACTGGATCCAAGCAACGACAAATGATTGATGATCTCTAATGTAGAAAGCTACATCATCAGCGTACATAGTTACTGTCCACTACAGCAACCCATGCAGATAGATTGGGGATGACTTTTTTATAAACTTAGTGAACTTATTTAATGTTATCATACTTGGCAGATGTTCACTACACATTTGCTGCTGTGTTCCATGGAGTAAAAAACTTGAAAAGGTCAGCAGACTGAGTTGGTGATAATGTTGCTTTAGATCAACAGATGTTGTCTTGTGATCTTTAAAGTTCACTCATCACATGGTAAGGTTGTCTCCATCTGCCTCCTCTTTCTATTCTCCTCTATGCAGTCCTCTCGCTTTCTGCAGTAAACCCATTCACCCTGATTGTACCCACATGTCACACATAGACACATGCATCCACAGACTTCTTGACTGATACATTAACCAACATCCATATATTTATAAATAGTTTATTCAGCTGTACAAGTTGGAGAAATGTCTCATTATCTTAAATACACCAAAGTTCAAGGGAGATGGTAATTTCCTACATTTTCCTTAAGAGCGAATATATTCAACACCAACCTACTCTAATCTCACATCAGACCTCTCACATTACGGCAAGAATTTACATTTTACACTTCTAACCTTATTTATAACCTTGGACCGGGGAACAGGCGTTGCACATATGCAGTGTGGGTTTAAAGGAAGGCATTATGCTGAGGTGTAAAAGACAAGACTGCATTGGCCAAGAATGCATGTTAATGCATTAGAAGGCAACATTGAAATCTTCTATGTAATACAGTCACATTTGCATGTCCAGCCACTAGCCTGAAGAAAGTCAGCCGATTAAAGCTGATGTTTGACATGAACCAAAACTGAAGAGATAAACAGGATCAAATCTTTAAATGTTTAAATATTGACATGTGCATTGGCATCTTGCTTTTAGCTTCTTTTACATCTAAAATACTTCAAATAAGTATCAAATGTGGCACCTTAATGTGGGTAATCCTCTACATAATGTAGTTTCTGCAGTAATGAGTCTCCTTGAGCGCATGTGAACACGTTATCTGATTTCTCACAGTAATCTGGTTTCAGTCCTGAATGTAAAAGTAGTCCGTGAGGAAAAGTCACTCCTGTCTTCAGGCGGGTGTGATTCAGTGCTCCACGCTGTCAGGTTGGAATATATGCACCCGAGTTCCCCAAATCCTCTCCTTGTGAGTTTCCACTCTGTCAGGTACTTTTCATTCCTGCACTCTAATTAGGGCGTGATTTACACCTGAGCTGACAGGTGACCCGGTTAATTACATGCAAGAGACGAAAACCGGACTGGATATGAATCACTGACACACACACACACACACATACACAGGAACATGCCTGTATGTACTCAGACACATGTCATGTGTGCAGACACCCCTTGCCCACGCATGCACTAAACATTTTCCACGCTCCCTTCCCACCTTGTTGTTGCCGTTTAAGTCATCACAAAATGCAACATTGAAATAGTTTAACCTCCAGAGACCGGAGGAGGAACAGGAAAAAACACTCTCCTCTCTGCTCCTGGAGTGCTTTCAGACTTATCACAGGAGACATTTGGGAGAAGTTGCTCTTGAATTTGGAGTTGCGTGGGTGTCGACCAAGTTTCTATTCACAGTGGCAAAGGTCTGTTTGTACGCCTGGCTCCTTTTGTTGTTTGTTGTACTTACTACGGAAAGTAGTGACCTAGTGTTATTTCCAAAGGGAAGGGCATGGCATTCGCTATCTATATTATTATGTGGTTATGTTTGTGGATGGGTGAGTGCTGAACAGGTATTTTTCTGGATGCCAGTATAACAGAGTTTAGAGTGCTCCTGTAGAGGGAAAGATTCAGCCACTTTTGGGTTTGTGTTTTGTTTGCCATAAATATCTTTTTTTTTCCCTCATCGTTCCAGTTTTTCTGATGTAAAAGTGAAGCATGCTGTTAATTCAAACATTTAAACGTAAAGATTTTATTTTGAAGGTTTCAGTTTCGTTTCTTTGGCACACCTGACGAAATGGTAACTGCAGGAGTAGACTTCCCAATTTAACCAGATGTCCACAGTTAACTCTTGATATTTCTCGCTGACGGTCACTTTCCTTTTTAGACTGTTTGTCTTCATCTGAGCGTCAAATTTGTTTCTTTTTCTTTGGATTTTCACTTATTTTTAAAGTTGTATCTGTAGTCATCCATCTTTTCTTTGTTTGTTCAGCCATAGTAGATTACTGTTTACTCGCAACACTTGCAGAGAGCGGAAAAGCAGCCGCTTAGCTCCGCCTACCCTCTCTGGCAGACCAACCACTGCTGGGCGATGGAAAACGCGTCACTAACTGGGCGGCGCTTGTGATTTTTTCCAGTGAAAGTCGCCACAGACACCCAGTCTGTAATAATACTATATACTGCAAATACAAAGGCTTTCATCAGTGGGCCATAGGCTCAATCACCATTGTGTTACCTCATTCTGCAATGGACAGTGACCTAACAGACATTTATTTAAATGAAAATCTTTGAGATCATACCTTTAAATGTTATCACATTTTTGTTTTTCAAAGTTGCGTGTTTTTCCTGAGTAAGCCTTCAAACTAACTTTTCAGTTCAAATACCGGGCTTACTAGCTCCACCCTTCAATACAAGAACAATGCATCCCTCTGTGTTAATAACCTTTCTGGCTTCTCTTTGGTGTGACTGTTTGGCTGCGTAATGTGGATTCAAAGTCAGCAATAAAGATGAATGTCATATACGTATGTAGCAAGTATATTTATTGTTAAAAGATTATCTTTTGGGCATTTTGACTTTATTAATGGGACAGCTGAAGAGAGACAGGAAATATGGGGAGAAGAGAGTAGGGGGTGACATGCAACAAAGAGCCAAGGGTGGGAGTTGAACCTCCGGCCGCTGCGTCGAGGACTGTAGCCTCTATAGCACCCCAAAGATGGGAGACTTTGTTGGCCAAACTTTCAAGTAGATTTTAGCAGCTGTAGGTAGCTAATGTTGGCTAATGCTAACTCTAAAACACCAGTATTTAAACAAAACAAAGAATCCTGCAAACAAACAAATATGCTTGTGGGGCGCTGGTTTAGTTGGTAGGGAAGGCGCCACATGTACAGCGGCAATGTCCTCCATGCATTGGGCTCGTGTTCAACTCCAATTTTGGTGCACGTCACCCCCACTTTCTTGTCCCCATATTTCCTGTCACTCTCCCATCTTTGAATACAAATAAGTACTTATATTTTGTTTATTTCTGTTTAAAATCAAAGACTCAGATTCATAGTGAATTTTGGAAGGTAAATCTTCCACTTTAAGGACTGCAAATGTGCAAGAACAAAACAACTGACAGGTATAGCAACATTTACTAAAGAGGGCGGGGCTTAGTAAATGATTGATTAACTTATTATTTCCTTATCTTTTATGACTAAAAATCAATTATAAAAACACTCTGACACACCAGAGTTATAAATTAACATGAGGTAGGATTGTGTTTGTCATATTTGTGTTTGTCTCTCGCTCCCAGAAGAGTTGCTTTTAATTACTTAGTTATTGAATGCTGTGAGGGCGATCCCAGGGCCTTATGTGACGGGAGGTGAATACCCTCAAACGCAGCAGGATGTTTGTGTGTACGTGCGCGTGCCTGAGTGTGTGCGCACTGTTAGGTGCTTTTTGCAAAGTCGGAGTGTAATTGCTGTGTATGTTTTGTCGGAGCCAGCCAGAGAGAGACAGATAGTGCCGTGCCCCACAGGTAACAAATCCCTGAGCAGTGAACTCTTTGAGCACAGAACTCTATGAAGTTTTAAAGAAGTGCACAAAATGACTTCAAAATCCAATTTCCCAAACCTGCTCTGCATTCAGCTGGGAATTCTTTTTTTTCCCTGAATGCAGCATAAGTTAGCTTCTTTTGAGAGGATATCTGGCATGCTACTCCCTTTGACTTTTTTATTCTATTGCTACCAAACTCTCAGCACATACGTCAGAGGGTAGATTAATGGAACAGGCAGAGGTCATATACAGTACTGAATATTAACATGGTAGCTGTGTGTGTGTTTGTGTGCGTGTATTTAGATGCAGACTGATGAATTAATCATGTCTCATCCAATATGTGTTTCTGTACGCATACATGTCTGTAATACTGTAAGTCTGTGCATGTTAATAAATGTGTTTCTGGTGCGTGTGTGCGTGCGTGCGTGCGTGCGTGTGTGTGTGTGCGTGTGTTCCCCTGTTCTCAGCTCTGCAAATGCTCATTTATGGTTTTCCAAACGTTTGTTTTTTTAATCTACTTCACTTCAAAGGGGCACATGGAGAGCTGGGGGCCTTCTAGCATATGGGCTCTAACTGAAGGAGAGACAAACAGAGAGATAAAGAGAGAGAGAGAGAGAGAGAAATTTGGGTTTGAATGTGTGTGTGTGCTAGTGTTTGTGTGTTTAAAACAGGGCCTGGCTCACAGTTACCTCAGTGCAGCTTCTATGCGCATGTGTGCGTGCGTGCAAGCGCGTGTGCTTGTGTATGCTTGTCTCCAGGGCTGCCATAGGCTGGCAGTAGAAAGTGGCATTTGAAAAAGTATAAGAACACATGCAAACTTGTGTCGCTTGCATCGACAACCAGACCTCTGTGTGCGGGGAAAATGTCACCCAGCTCTCTCTCTCTCTCTCTTATACAAGCGTCTACGCGAGCTGGTGTTTCACATTGTTATTTCTCACTCATCCGACAAATACAAGTACGATGCTCATAAACATATAGTCAGATTTTGACTTGTGCATTGAATCCACGCAGAGACTAAACCCTAACATACCTAAGGTGCCTACTCTAAATGACTTGTGCGTGTATGTGACTGTGCCACCAGGCAACTCAAAGTCAGTGGGCGTTGGGGTTTCCATGCTACTGTGTTGACAGTCTTAAGGCCTCTTTGTGTACTTCAAACGACGGTCAAACTGAGAGCGTCATGTTCAGGTTGGAGCTAATATATGTCGAACAACAGTTACTGTTTTTTCTGAAACACAGAAAACATGAAACACAATGACCATTCAATTTGAGCTTCACATCAAAGTGTGAAGTGTAGCCTCTGTAGTTTGGCGCAAAAGCACCAAGTGGTCCAGTCAGAGCTCTTGATGTCACTGCTAAGTGTAGTGACATTTCCGGTGGAGGTGACATCAGGCTATGGAGTAGAGAAATGAACAAAGGCTTTGAAATATGATGACGCTGCTCTTTCAGAGGCCGTGTGCAGTAAAGTTTAACTTCCTGTTGCCTCGAACTTCCTCTCTGATCACTCATCTTAAATGTCAATTTAGCTGATTACACGCCGCAGCTGCTGTCAGTCTCTGCAATCATGAAACTGAGATGTGATTGACGTGTTGGTGGAGTGGCACAGTAAATACTAACTGCCTGGTAGTTAACAGGTAGTATTTATGGGAACAGCTCCAGTGTGTTGACACAGTGAGCATGGGGAGCAAGAGGGGGGCAGATACACTGAGGCTGTCATGAGCCGTTTTGCTAATGTTCAAGCATTAACACAAACCTAAAACAGTAAAAAAAGAGGCACGTCAGCCATCATATTATGACCACCTGCCTAATATTGTGGAGGTCCCCCTTTAGCCACCAAGACAGCCCTGACCCATCGAGGCATGGATTCCACTAAACCTCTGAAGGTGTGCTGAGGTATCTGGCACCAAGACGTTAGCAGCAGATCCTTTAAGTCCTGTAAGTTGCGAGGTGGGGCCTCCAGGGATCCGACTTGTTTGTCCAGCACATCCCACAGATGCTCGATTGAATTGAGATCCGGGGAATTTGGAGGCCAAGTCAACACCTTGAACTCGTTTTGTTCCTCAAGCCATTCCTGAAACTTTTTTGCAGTGTGGCCGGGAGCATTATCCTGCTGAAAGAGGCCACTGCCATTAGGGCACGGGTCTCCAACCCTGCTCCTGGAGAGCTACCTCGTTATCAACCAACTGAAGTGTCTCAGGGGATTGATAATGAGCAAAACATTCGAATCAGGTATGTTAGAATACGGAGAAACCTAAAACATGCAGGAAAGGAGCTCTCCAGGAGCAAGATAGAGACCCCTGCATTATGGAATACCATTTCCATGAAGGGGTGCACTTGGTCTGCAACAATGTTTAGATAGATGGTACATGTCAAAGTAACATCCACATGAATGGCAGGACCCAAGGCTTCCTAGCAGAACATGGTCCAAAGCATCACACTGCCTCAGGCGGCTTACCTTCTTCCCATAGTGCATCCTGGGGTCATGTCTTCCCCAGGTGAGTGACGCACACGCATCCGGCCCTCCACATGATGTAAAAGAAAATGTGATTCATCAGACCAGGCCACCTTCTTCCACTGCTCCGTGGTCCAATTCTGACCCTTACATGCCCATTGTAGGCACTTTCAGTGGGGGACAGGCGTCAGCATGGGCACCCTGACTGGTCTGCGGCTACGCAGCCCTATACACAGCAAACTGTGATGCACTGTGTGATCTGCCACCTTTCTATCAGAACCAGCATTAACTGTTTCAGCAGTTTGAGCTACAGTAGCTCTTCTGTTGGATCGGACCACAAAGGCCAGCCTTCGCTCCCCACAAGCATCAATGAGCCTTTGCCCATGACCCTGTCCCCGGTTCACTGGTTTTCCTTCCTTGGATCCCTTTTGATAGGTACTGACCTCTGCAGACCAGGAACACCCAACAAGAGCTGCAGTTTTGGAGATGTTCTGACCATTTGGCCTTGTCAAAGTCGATCACAACCATTAAATTTGCTGATTTTTTCTGCTTCCAACACGTCAACTTCAAGGACAAAATGTTCACTTGCTGCCTAACATATTCCACCCACTGACTTGGGCCATTGTAGCAAGATAATCACCGTGTTTCACTTCCACTGTCAGTGGTCATAATGTTCTGGCTGATAGGTGTATACAACTTCAATTTTAACCGGTCCAATACGGATTTAGATGAACACAAATCCCAGAAACCCATCTTTCACAAACTATATCAATTCTCCTTCGCACCACCGAAAACGCCATCACATCACAAATGAAGCATCAGGATTCAGAGCCACGCTGCATGATGGGACGATCCTAATTCAGAAGACACATCTGGGAGGCGGAGGAGGAGAAAAATGAGGAGAGATAGAGGGAGGGAGAAAAGGTGATGAGGGGTCAGAGGAGGGAGGTACAAACCGGGGAAAATTGAGAGGATTAGGTAGCCAAGGTGACGGTGGATTGAGTGCACGTAGTGAGCCGGGAAGGAGGATGAAGTCGGAGATATACATTCATAATTCATTTCCAGCTGCTGTTTGCATTTGTGCGCGTGTGGTGGAGCGTAATATGTGTAACTTGGATGTCTTTATGAAACGACACGTGCTCGTGTGTGCCTCTGAATGCATGTTTGTGTTTTTTTCAATGGCTGGTCACATGGGTGGCGGTTCGGAGGTGTGTTGTGTAGCCTTGAGGGAGAAAATCAAAACATTTATGGTGTTGTGATGAGTGCCGTTGCCCTCGTGCTCAAGAAAGATCAGGGACGCAGTGCACTGTGGGTACTTTTTCTCTGCAGTACCTGCCTCGGGTGAGGGAGAGAGCCGAGTCTCTCTGCCTGGAATAAAATGTTTGAGTGTAATTCAAAATCCTGATTCATGAAGACTTCTTTTGTTGAAGAACCCTTGTCCTTGTGTGTGTGTGTGTGTGTGTGTGTGTGTGTGTGTGTGTGTGTGTGTGTGTGCGCTCATGTGTGTGTGTTGAAATAGATGGAATATTTGTGGAATAAAAAGAAGAAAGAAAGAAGAAATATAAGAGGTTCAAGGAAGTGTCTTGCCCTGAGTTTGGCCTGTAAGGCAGCTCTCAGAAAGGGACAAGCTGTGGTCGACCCAAACCCAGTCATGACCCAACTTCGCTCAAATCGGATGAAATATTTACCCATGAGCCCTTGTGAGTATCAAGCCATGCACATACAAACGACATGTGAAAACCTCAACTCTGACATGTCTTTCCAGTAACGTCGTCCCAGTTACCCCGGATAATCCCCAGACCTCTCTCTGAACTGATTTCATTCAGCCTACTTCTACTAAAATAAACTATGGCAATGAACTGAGAGCTCCTACAATCTACTAAAGATGATTAATAAAAACTGGAGAGGAAGTAAACAAGGGAGTTTAAATACGTGCGACCCTGAGAGTGAAAGGAAAAGGAGTGGAGGAATGAAAGCATGAAGAGAAGTGATGAAGAGGGTGAAAAGGGGAGTAAAAAGGAACAGAGTGATTAAATTACGGTGGCAACGTGTGGAAATATTCCATGAATCTCTAACAGAGCTTGAGTGATGAAACTGACGCCATGTCACAACATCGCTGCCGTGCATCCATTCAGTCGCTGCAACAATGGAACCAAAAGCTTTCTGAGTCAGTCTCATTCAAATGAGAAAGACAGAGAAACACTCAAAGGTTAAAACGTGTCATGCTTTTGAACACAATTCACCACTTCATCAACTCTTGTTGTAGCACTTGGGCTGGAATCTTTATACAAATTGACATTTCAGAGATAAAACAACCACATAGAGAAACACACTAACAGGTTAGATTGAGTCCTCTCTTGATGCATGTAAACCTGCCGTGTTTTCAGCGTCTTGTGCATATAAAGTGTAGTTCTTGTCTGTTATCTCTCACTGCACCACAGAGCAGTTATTTACAGAGCTTGGTTATTTTTAGAAGTGTCACACTTCCAAACATATCAGTGCCAGCGGGCCTATTTTTATCTCGTCCTCTATGAAGTTCAATAATCCAAGATGGTCACAATTCAAATCAGAAATAAAACAGAAAATAGTCCACAAAGTATCTCATCATCGCTTCTCTCTTTTGACTGAAAAGTTTTTAAAAGTTTGACATCGGATCGGATTAATCAATTACAATTTCTTCCATTAATAATCAATCCATCAATAATGTCATTTGTTTCAGTTTGTCAACTTGTGAAGATGATGATACAGCAGAGGGATCAGAGGTGACATCCTGGAATTAAAAGAGGGGACGGATGAGGTGCCTGTGTCTACATTGATTTTCTATACAAAACTGCCCAGCATCCTCAGCGCAGAAACGCCTTCAGCGTCATCATTTTTTTTTGTCGTTGCGCTCTCAGTTTAAAATAGTTCAACTTTTGAAACACTGTTCTTGTCAATGTCACTTCTCACTCACAACCAATCAAAATCAAAAAGGGGCGGGACTTCTAATATCAACTTCATCAATCGCGATTTATCTCGTGCACACAGACTCATTTTTTTGAGGGTACAATTTCCAGGTTCTGAGCCGCTGCTAATGTAGCACACAATTCCTTTCCACTGTTTTCTTTGTAAAATATCCTTAAATATAAGAAAATACCGTATTAAGCTCACAGAACAATTTAAAACAGCAACAGTAAGCGCTGGTGAGAAGCGCTCTGAAATAAAAACACCACAAGTGGACAGAAGCCCTAATGGTGTACAAGAGGAAGTCTTACAAGCGTGGAACACTTGAAACAAACTTGTACACACTGAACAGAATATAATGTGCTATGCTTAGTCTCTATTATACACAAAGCTGTGAGTGCACATTATATTTTGTGTATGTGCCGCTTAGAGACATCTATTCAGGCTGGCATAAGCAGCATGTGTAGTTTATGGCTGACCGTCGGGGTCAGCCCTGCACACGGGTCTGTATGTGACTGTGAGTAACAAGAGGTAATGGACACTGAACAGGTGTAGAGGAAAGAGCTCTCGATGCTGGTTGATGATCATGCTGTCAGTAGAGCTTCAACAAAGGCTTAATGGATAAGTCTACCACTTATTTTTTACGATTCATCGATTTCACTCACGACTCATGTTTGTGATAGTTTGAAATGTTTATTGCAGCAGCAGAGCAGAGCTCGTGTGTGGCGCCTCGGCTCCAACCTCATCACTCCTCGCAGATTTATTTTACATGCAGAAATTTGAGGAGATAATATCTTAAACACCCCCCTAGTCGGAGCCTGCAAGTGGATGCTTGGGTGATGGTGGGGACTGAAAGTAAGAGCGCAGTACTGGTGCAGGGCAGCGGTGGCAATGAGAGAGGAGAGGGAGAGACTGGAAATCTTAAATAGAGGGAAAGTGTTTGCCTGGTGATTGTGGAGAATGACGCATGTCAAGTGTGAAATCAGTGCAGAGTTGCCTGCCTGAACTAGCTCGCAGGCGTCGCTCCATTCGTCTATAAAACTGATGAATCAATCGTTGCTGTCACCATCACATACAAAAACCAACAATGAAGCTGATGATTAGCTTGGCATGCTACACAAAAACAACAGGGTTTATTCTTTCCTACAACCTTCTAAGACATGAACGCTCCCCTGTGTTTCCTCCCTATGGATTCAAAGTGAAGTGGTATATTTTGAGATTTAATGACAAACACAGGAAGCGTATAGCTCCACAGCAGAGATGAAGATTGTACCGCAGGAGTGGTGTGAAATGTTTCTGTGAATGTTTTGGCATGTTTAAAGCTGTTTTCATGCTGAGACTGAGTCATCGCTTGAATCCATTGTCGCTGCTGTGAATCCGAGCGGCTGTCCTCAGCGGAGGAGCGGGCGACAAACTTTACAGGAAACACTTTTCAATCCTTCAGGCGGTAAATATTTTATACTCGAGACAGCCGAGTATCACGTCACGTACAAAGCAAAGGGGGAAGTGAACGCTTTACAGGAGCCACGGAGGAAACGCGGGGTGATCACAAAGAGCAGGACGAGACATTTCCAGATGATTCTAACCTTCACAGGAGCCGAACACCGTGACTGATGGCGGACTCTAACCGGCAACCTTCAGTTTAGCCAGGAATCCGATGACTGATGGAGGGAGTTTAACCGACATGCTCTCCTCGCTCCATCCATCTCTCTTTAGCTGATGGAGAAAAGCTGTGACACCTCCTCCTGTTCTCCCGTCGTACATCCTTCCTCCTCCCTTCTGCTGCCCTTCTCATATTTCCTGACTGATGTCTCTTCTGCGCTATTTCTCTGTCATTCCACCTGGATGTATTTTCCTCTAGTGGCACAGTGTGAAAAATGTCAACAAGAAAAAAATAAAATAAAAAAGGAGCAGGCCGAAGGGGGAAGCGGAGCCGTTTGCTGTACGCTAATATCATGCTAATGGTGTTGTGAGAACGCTTGAATTGCTGTCAGTTGAAAGCTATTAGAAACAGTTCAGCTTGACACTCTGGATTTAGATGGAGGGGGGTTGATGCTGGATTTTCACAGCAGTGCAGTTAACTGTATATGTAGCTGTGCTTTAAAGTCATTAATCATTTTGTCGCTGTGGGTCTCACACGTGTCAGCTGCTAGAGGAGTCACTTCGGAACGGAAGTGATCGCATCAAGCGCTGACAGATCCACGGTGCTTAAAATCACTCTCCACGGGGAGCCTGTTTAATGAGAGACCTGATTCTGATATCTCTCTCTTTTGTTTTGGCCAATCAGGCTGAAAAATGGCCAGCGCTTCCTTCCCCGTGATTTGGCTCAGTCACTGGGAAGTGTGCAGTAACAGCGTGCTATCCAAAAACACAGCCCGGTGACGGATGATCCATCGGACACGTCACTTCGCTTGTCTTTCTGGATGTTTGGATTTGTAATCCTTCATCTCCTCCGACGTCTGCCTTCTTTTCTTTTCTTGAGTGTTCTCAAGTGTAATCCCAGAGCATGACGGATATTTCCCCCTGTGAAAGCCTCAGACACAAATACTGTGGAAACAAGGTGCAAGAGTGCAGACAGTCAGTGCTCTGAAAGATTTATGCGATAATAAGTCCTGATGTACTTTTAACAGTCTTTGTAATAGAGACAGATGGGAAACTAAACGAACAACAGGGAGGAGAGCGGAGGAGGGTGACAAAGGGTGATTCATACCTGCAGCGTGGAGCACAGAGCAGGGAATGATTTAGTCACAAGAAGAGGAAGAGAGATTTTCCTCATGCTGGGGGAATTGGACAAACAGCTATTAAGAGAAGAACCAGCTCGCCCCCATGCTGCACTCTCTCTTCAGCTTCTCATTGGCTTGTTGGACAGGCTCATTTCTCGCCCGCTCTCCGCTGAGGATATCTGCCAAAGAGCGTTCCAGATCCAACGATGGCAAGACACAGGAGGGCGGCCAGAACCTCCGCCACACACAAACACACGCCGATATCAAGAGCGCACACGTTCATACACACCATCTCAGCAGAAACAGATGCCTTCTGCCAGATCAGGGTCAGTCAGCTGTGAAATTCCTGCGACTGCTGTGTGCTCGCTCCGTTGGGGGTGTAAATCTCTGCGTTAGTGTGCATGTTAGCTCATCGTTATCAGTTTTTTGCAGATTTTCCACAAAACACTTAGACCTAGATTTGATTTTTCACACTGTTTTCTGCATGAAGAGGATTCTGATCACAACAATTTACGGAAAAACAAGGTTTTCTCTATCAGTGTGAGCAGCTCAGATGTTGGGACTTTAAGTAGTAGAAAGGGAAGAGAAAAATGGCGAGATAATGCAAATAAGCAATAAGAATTTTAAACCGTATTGGTCCCAATATAAGATGGGATTTTTTCGCTTAACAGTCATCTGTAAAAGTGGGGTCATCCTATATTCGGGGTAGAGACTTTTAAAGGCCAATATACGTTCACAACAGTAGACGGCGCCACTTATCTGTAAAGCGAGTGTTCCCCTCATGACTGAGGCCAGCCGTCGTTCACAACTCCAGAGCCAGGGGGATGAAAGATGGAGAGACACGGTGATCGTCCGGAAACGAATGGCTCAAAAGTAGGCCGAGTAAATCAACAACTGAGGCGGAGTAATGATGCCAAATTCAAGAGAAGTGTTGTCGCAGAGTGTAAGGTCCAAAAATGGCAAGCCCAAAAAGATCAGGGGAGCCACCGTAGCTCTGCGTAGCCCTGCGGCTAACTCCGGCACTAGCTACCGCTGTGCCGCCGCGTCTTAAAAATGCTAACAATCTTACCTAAAAGACAGTAACAGAATAAATTCCTACCATGGTCCTTAAAGCGACCTCTTCCAAGAGAGTGACAGGAGCAGAAAGAAGGTATGTCCGTTACCAGAGCCGTCATCCAGCTTCAAGACCGCTCTATAAATAATTATAAAGGTTCAGGGTTAATGCTTCTTTGAGTTTTTGAAAGGCATTTTATTTAATTTAAATGTGACAATTTAATCTCAAAGATATGAAACATGATTTTATTTAAAAGGGAAAATAAATTTGTTTGTTTATAAAAACAAATTTGGGGGGTCTTATATTTGGACCAATACATCTGAATCAGAAAGGAAAGTATATATACAAACATATAAACATCTCTGTAAACATTTTAACATTATACAGATGTTGACTGTCCAGTTTCCACCGCACTAAGTGCACATTATGTTTCTGTAACAGGAAACAGTTAATGGGTCTCGGCCTCTTGTGTCCTTGCGTGACAGAATGAATTAGTCTTTGATGCCTGAGGAGGGGTGCCACACCTCCTCATCGAAGTCTAAACATGGCCCCTGTTTCCCATTTACACACGTCACCCTGTCCGTCTGTGTTATCGTCGTAGCTTCAGCTAGACAGGACGACACAGAGGGCAGCGGCGGCGGCAGCAGCGGCAGCAGCGACAGCTCTGAACTCCCATCTCACATCTTTCCTCCTCTAATAGGCAGGAGTTAAATAGGGAGGCTGTGACCTGCATCATCTGATTATGCATGTGTGTGTGAGTGTGTGTGTAGCAGGAAGGGGTGGGCAAAGTTTTCTGAGTATAATTAGAGCTTGATTAGTGTTGAGATAAGCTTAGCCTTTCAAATGACCCAATTACTGCATGCAAAGAGGGTAGAGGTTATTTTTGCATTTTCTCTCTCTCTCTCTCTCTCTCTCTCTCTCCCTCTCTCTCAATGTCTCGGCATCACTGTCAGACACACACACACACACAAACACACACACACACGTGCTTACCCTGATCATAGTAAAGTGTGTGTGTATTTAATGGGCCAGTATGCTGTGTGGTGAACAGATGTCACAACGCCGGGCCGGGGCCGAGGGCGCCGCAGCAGAGAATCAGTTCACTGAGGGCAACAGGAAGTGCCGAAGAGCCCACACAGGAGCGCCTCTAATTATGAGATACCTTTAAAAATAGCTTTCAAACAGGCCTTCTCGGATTTGTTCAACAGGCGAAGCACCACTTAAGGTGCTTCATGATAATGAACATCGATTTTTCTTTCAACTTTAAGCACTTTGCTTCCCTGCTGGACAGAGGCAGGCAACAGCGCCGTGCTGGGGATCCTCAGGTTAAAGTGTCTGCAGTTCACTTTGTAAAGCCGAATTAAACAGGACTGGAAGTGTTGAGCAGCATTCTTTAGTGCATGAACAAGAGCAAGTATGTCAGAGTGAAAATTCTGAGATTTTATCCTTTCCCAGCAGCCGCTGATCTACATGCTAATGGGCGACATCTTGCTTGAGATGTGCAGTCCATCACTGAGAGCACTTCATTCATTTATTTCACATTTGCATTTTCACGAGCTGGACCCGGTTTGAAAACTTTGGGAATGTTTCCAAGGACACTTCCACATCCAAAATTAAGAGTCAGCTGTTGACTAGACGACAGATGACCTGCAGGTGACAGATTAAAAAAAATTGCGGGCACCGGCGCCAGTATCGCTCCGCGGTTAAATGAGCGGCCCACGTACAGAGGCTACAGTCCTCGATGCGGCGTCCCAGACGACTCCCACCCTCTGCCCTTTGCCCTGTGCCATCCACCCTCTCTTCTAATGTTTCCTACACTATCCACTGTCCTCTCTATGAATACAGGCATAAAAGGCCCAAAAAATCTTAATGTTAATAATTAGGGGCACTCTTAATATCCCAAATATCATGAAAACCCTGGCAGTCTTAGAGGGCAAATTCAATCTAAAACTGTCTGGTAGCAATGGGAATTCACAAGGCTGCAAGTCAATTTAATCTTCAACGTTATTAATCTACTGGTTCATTTTCTATTTATTAAAATATATATGCCAGAAAATGTCAGAAAAAGGAGGGAAATGCTCATTTTAGTTTCCTGGAGCCAAATTCTTTAAGGAGTCTTTAAATCTGAACTGCAGTCCAAAACCAACACGGTCACAGAAAACCAACTTATGAAGCCGGAGCTACTTTCAGTCATATTTCCTTCCAGCATTACTTAAGTGACTAATCACCTATGATAATTGTCTCTGATTCATTTCCTTGGAGCGTCTAATGGATTAATGGTTTCAACACAAATATGCATGATTTGTAGAACACGAGCTTAAACATTTCTACTCCCCATTTACTCAACAGTCTTACGAGGCATGTCCCCATCATGTTGTATTTGCCCCCAGCACTGTGTGAGCCAGCTTTTCCAGTGCACACTTCCAAGTTCATCCCAGTTCTTAAGATCAATCCAATGTATTGTTTTTGTTTGTATTACTTCTTCTTATTTTTGACAAGATAAAAAATAGCCTACCCTTTGTAATCTCCTTGGCCTTGTTGGTGTCTCGAGGGAATTTGTGTATGCTGTGTTTGCCCACATAAAGACCCACCAACGACACAACCCTGTGTTGTGTCCCAATGTTGGGAGCAAACCTACGCCCCTGTTTGGACGCCTAAATCCTTTTTGGCTCTGCAATCTTTCTGTACTTTAAGCTATGTCCCAAAGGCATTGCTACCCTTTCTGGAGTTCTTTCTGTAAACATTTAGGGTCATGACAGGAATGTAGCTGATTTCACCTCTATTTCAAGAAATCAATTGTTTCTCCAACTCTGCCCGGTCATTGAGTGATTTTCTTATAAACTCTGTTTGCCTGTTTTTGTTTGGGGTCACAGAAGTCGGACTTTTAATATAAGAAGCTTTCAAGACTACAAAATAGTCACTCCTCGGCCTGTAGAGGCTGGTTGGTGCAGGGCAGGAGGTATTGACCTGATTTGTCTCCAGTATGAAGATGGATGTAATGGTTATGTACTATATTACATGAGTGGGGAGGATTATATAGTGCAGAGATATTTCAGCTGTGTCTTTGAGGCAATGACGCCATTTAAATCTCTCATTAACTCTGCCAGAGATTTATCACCATTTGAATGAGCAACGCTAAATGATCTTTGGGATTATGCTAAGCTAAATCAACCACCAACAAGAGAGGAGCAGCATCTATATCGAGTGTGTGAGCTAGCTGACGTCCCCCCTGCACCATTTTCTCACTCTCTGCCTCCTCGCCATTTTTGTAAATTCCACTTTTCTTCCTCTCCTTCTTTTACGGTTTTTGCTCTTACTTCTTATTTTGTAAATCCTGCCACTGCTTCTTAATTAGGGCTGATTATCTGTGTCTGCATGTGGGTGTTACGCCTGCAGCGTGTGTGCGTGTGCACCTGGATGCACAAGAGAATACATGTGCTTCTGTTTTTGTTTTTTTTCTTCCAGTGACTATGCATGTGTCTTACGTGTAATCAATTTGCAAGTGTTTATCTGACTCACCACACAGAAGGTCACAGAATTCACCGGAAGTCACAGCTGTGTTGTGCGCAGAGCAGACAGACATTTACACACCTTCCTATATAATGGTCTACGCTCGGCAGTCGATCCCTGTCATCCCCGTCATCCTGTTTTAGCTCCAGTCTTACTTTCTCTGCTCTCTCCCCTCCCACACTGCCACGCTGTGCCTCTCTTCCCCTGCCTTTACTTTCATGTTTTAAGAGCTCCTCATTCCCTTTGAGTACCATATTGCCCATTCCTCCCCTCTTGGCTCCCCCATCTCCTTCTCCCTCCCTCTCTCCCTTCTCTGCTACTTTCTCCTTGTGTTTGCCAGAGTGAGTGGCAGGTGTCTCCTCCAGATGCCAACATGTAGTTGTGAGGCAGTTGTGATGATGGCCTGACAAGCAGTATGTGTGTTTTTCTATGTGTGTGTGTTACAACTGGTGTGGAGCGATGGGAGAGAGGCGGCTCTTGTAATTGAACCCTGGCTGTGCTTGATGAAGCTTTCAGCAAATATCTAACCAGGGAAGCTAAGATGAGAATTTAGACAAACAACCAGTGGGAAACGACAAAGAGACGGAGAGAGAGCGAGGGAGAAAATGAGAGGGGGAGAGAGATTTGATTAAAAAGGCATCACTTGCTGAAATGGACAATTACTGGCAGAAAGTGAAAGCCTTGCGAGTGTGCTAACCTTTCTTTGTGTAGTGTCGTAGACACGACTCTATCATTACTCTAAGAGTAGAGATGCATGATATGGCCAAAAGTTTGTGTACACCTCTCTTCATATGTTGTTGTGCTTTTTCTGTCCAGAGCAGTTTTTTATGGTTTGAGTTAGGGGTGGGAATCGCCGGGTAACTCGAGATGATGATACACGATACATGGCTGACGATAACGATAATATCACGATACAGCGATTCTGCGATAATTGATAAATTGCAAGGCAATCATGTCACGATACATCACGATATCTGAGGAACTTAAAACGCCCATAAAAAGGTCACGTGCAGGATTAATGTATTTTTTCAATTTGGTGTCAGTTTCACAGAATTTGACACAAATGGAGATAAAACCGTGGACGTGTTTTCAGTCTGTAAATTGTAAAACTGTAAAAACAAATTAGACTTTGGTTATGAAGGTGGCTGGTGCATCTCTTAACTTCTTTTCACCGCTGTCCGACATTATCCCGCTGACTACTTCTTCTTCTTCTTTTATCCTGCTGTTAACTTCTTCTTTGGCCAATTCATTTACGTTCACGTTCCCTCATTCCCATCATAAGCACCAGCGCAAGGAGTCATCACGTAGTGACATGGTGAGTCAAAAACAAAGGGTAATATTTTTAGATCGCCATATATTTGTAATTTCATATATTGATATCTGGCGCCACCCAATCAATAATTGTATCGCTGAGTCAGGACAACGATATATTGCTGTATCATTATGTTGTCCCACCCCTAGTTTGAGTGACAGCCAAATAATTTCTAATAAGACAAATAGTTAAAATCTTATGTCAAAGTGAAACTTAAACCAAAATGATATTTTTAACACATTTGATGAACACAGTTGGTTTTGTACTGAAACTCATTTAAGACATCTTTCCCTTAACATGTTTAAAGAGTACACATTGTGCCCTTATTGTATTTGGAAGCTCGCAGGTTAGTCTATATAGCTTTGAGCAGGAGCCTAACTTACCTGAAACAGCTCTTGTTTTTGGTTTTCCATTGGTTAAAGTGGAGGATGGTTCCCGGTACTTTTCAAGCAAGCTGAGACAATAGTAAAAGTTGCATTTAAAACACAGCAGATGAGCGGCTGGGCAGAGAGACTCGTCACTACATTTGTCACGTCTGCGACGGTTTGGCTGTTTTGAATGAGTCTAGTTTGGTTGATGGCAAAATGCTTAGGATGTATGTAAGTAACCTAATGTTGCATTTAGTGATGTGAGTCACTCATTTTGAATCATCACTGAATGATTTTGAACATATTTCTGTGTCCGCCCACACACACACATTGGACCAATCCAGTTATAGTAATTCTCCACCTTATGGGAAACAGTGATGCGGCGGGTGCCATCAAAGCATTTTTTTTATCTACCCTTATAGAAAATAAAAAAAGCTTTTACAATTCATGTTTATGTCTAAAAAACATTTGACTGACAGCGTGACAAAATCGATCTTTAGCGAAAGGTTCTCTCTGGTCTCGACATGACCTTAACCCCCGGGCACAGTCAGGTGGTTTTCCATGTTTGCTGTGAGGTGCAGGTCTGCAAAAAGCTCTGACCTACACCTGATCCAACACCTTTGGGATTAACTGGAACACCGACTGTGAGCCAGGTCTATCATTTGTCATCAGTGTCTGATCTCACTAATGCAAATCCCCGCAGCTGGTTCAGAAATCTTGTGAAAAGCTTTTGCAGAGGAGTGGAGGCTTTTATACTGCGGCTGCAGATTATTTTTAAAGTGTGTTTTGCCCATTTTTAAGCCTTTATTACAGACAACAGGAGAGAGGACAAATGAGGTAGAGAGATCTGCAACAAAGGTCTCTGGATTAAAAAACGGCAGAGTGTAGTTCACGGTCGGGGCACCGACTCGCTGAAGTGAAAACACATGGCTTTGAAAGGAGATGATCAAATATTACACGCTATGTGGGTGTGATGTTCAGGTGTCAACTGAATGTGTATTCATATATATTTGGATATGTGTACATTTGCAAAAGGTTTAGCACAAAAACTAGGGATGCGCGATATTGGATTTTTTGCCGATATCCGATATGCCGATATTTTACAACTCATTTAGCCAATTACCGCACACCTAATTGCAGAGATCATCAACTCTCTTCTGTATTGGAATTAGCGTGCAGTATAATGGTGATACTCTTATCACATTTGTTACAACGGTCGGGGTGACGGGTCTTGAGATGGTTAATCAAGTTTGTAGTGTTGAAAGACTTTGCCTTGGCTCCTCCTCGCATCGCCAAAGCTGAGCAGTCATTGCAAACAGCAGTTTTGCGATCTATTTCGGACACTTTGAAAAACTTCAACACCACGAACATTTTGGCTTCTAACTCTCTCATGCTGCAGGTAGACACACGTGATGTCATCACGCTGCGCCGCGCAGGTCTTCTTCGCGCCGGGGACATTGCGCCGAGGTCGGGCATTTAATCAAGTATGCAGCAGCCCATTATTTTATCGGTTAATTATATCGGCGGATATCGGCGTGTAATCGTGCATCCCTAACAAAAACACATTAAAAAACTCTAACTGCAGCGCACACACTGATCTCCATCTTTGTTCAACACTGCACCTGGTTGAGGAAATCCCTCTGATGGTATCAAATGAGCAGTAAAACTTACAGAACATTACAGAGCTTCACACCAGGCGCTGAGTACTTTAATGGGACTCACCCTGATTCATTTTCCTATTTAACAGCAGTACATTAAATACATTAAAGAGACTTGAAACAGATTTTTGCGTACCTTGAAGCTCCTTGCTGGGACTTGTTACAGGTTTGAGGTTTGGCTCAATGCCAGACTGATGCCTCGGCTAATTGCCGTCTTAGAATTAGTTGTCTGTTTATGTATTCCAGGGTGTGTTAATGCTGTGGAGATAAAGACAAGTCGAAAAATCTACAGCAGTAAATCCAAGGATGTGCTGACTAGAAGTTAAGACGTTAGAAAAAATCTTTTGGAGAAGGTATCAAGAATTTGTTCCTGAAGCAGGATTTGAGATTTTCCCTGAGAACAGCTTATGCATCATTTACATGTTTATACTATTCAGACCTTTTTCCCTCTTACTAAGAAAAGCAGACAAACGCTAGAAGTTAACAGAGATAATTCCGTGTTTTGCGAGGCAAACGATGAATAAATGAAATGTTTGAACAACTGGTTGCTGGTGGGAGATTTGCTGCCCTCGGTGTCAGAGGCATATGGCAGCGAGCAGCTTTTCTATCTGATATCATCACATCCATCCCTCAATCTGTAAACTCCAAACACCCACAGTCAATCTGCGAGCAGAGACGTACACACATCTGCACGCATCTTCGCAAAGATAGGCTCGAGCGTACACACACACACACACAGCTAGGGACTTTCATTTTTTTTTCAGGCACACAAGCAAGCACGGTATTGCACAATGAAGCGCAGACAGATCGAGGATAAAATTGGAATGAATGACAGAGGCAAAGGGGAGGAAGGAGATCAGATTCAGATAAAAAGCGATGATGATGAGAATGCAAAAAAAGAAAGACTGCAGGGGTAAACAGAAGGCGACGAGGAAGCGAAAGCAATTGGAAATGCAAACTAATGCTGGAAGCACTCTCACAAGTACATGTCAAGCAGATGATTTGAATGTTAAAAAAAGGAAAATGGGACCCGTGGGAAACGTACCATTGGTGAGTTTAACAGTGTAAACAAGTGTCTGAACAGAGAAAATCAGGGCGGTTCCCATTTCTAGGCAATTAGGGTGATTTGAGCTCAGGTATGAAGTCCTTAAGGTAAATAACAACATGGCCTTTCTGTCATTTTACTACCATTAGGTCCATAAATCATTTAATAAAACTTAACTCGCACGGTATTTTTCAGTCCAAGAAACAGCTCAGTGAAGAGCCATCGAGTCGAGAAACACAAAGACACAAGGACACAGATCACTGATACACAAAGACATGCAAATACACACACTGCCATACACAAAGTGTCAAATAGCAGCTTTATACCTAATTAACAGAGCCGGCAGGCGGGGCAGAGCAGCGCTCGCAGATAAAGCTGTGGAGGAAGGGAAGAGTAAACGCTGTGCAGAAAGGAGGCACAGAAGCATGAAGCAAAGGGCAGCACAGATGGACAGATACAGCAGAGGAGGAGAGAGGAGGAGGAGGAAAGAACGGAGAGATAACATCGCTCTGCTCGCCCGAGGGGCTGAATGCACACTGTATGTTACAGCTCATGAGAATAACATTTGACCAATCAAACCTATAGGCAGAATGTGAGGAAGTATATCTGTGTGAAACAGATAACAGGGAGGGAGGGGAGAGAGAGAGGAGGGAGAGGAGGGAGGGAGAGGGTTACACGTGCAATGCTGGAGAGAACGATTCATCCAAAGCATTAATTTTTAACATGTATTGATTATGATTAATATTCATTATTCAACCTTTCTCCAACCCAACAGTCGCTCTATAAATACAAACAGGACACACAGCCAAACTGAACAAAAAGATCAAGCTCAGTGAAAATGTGTATTTGATGTTATCGTGCTCGTTTAATATTTCATGCTTTATGATCCAGCTGTAAGAAGCAGATGGAGAAAAGGGTTCAGCGTGTTTCATAACTGTCAGTCCTGCTTGTCCTAACTGTGAAACAGTCCAATTAAGTAACTACTTGATGATTTCAATTTAGGCTGCACGATGTTGGAAAAAAAAATAACACCGTGCTAACTTTTGTTTCTGCAATATTTACGATTTTTTTTAAAAATCAGGAAATTATACCAGAAAAATCCAGTGTGTTTACATGTAAACAATTAACAATCATACTGTTTATTATTTGGGACTTTTAATTTTTAATTAAAATTAATTACTTTTTAAATTTCCTCAAACAAATCAAAACAAAACCCATCTTACTACTTCTACCACACATGATTCAGAGACTCTGAATGTACGTGTAATCAGCGTGACCAGCCCGTGACGGCATCTTCTGGCAAAGAAAGCTCGCCGTATCCTACTTCCTGTCGGCACACGCAACCTCATGCTGTGTGTGCGCTGCAGACGCAGACGCTAAAAGTAGCATGAACACTCGGAACGCTCGGTTAACTGTCTGTTTATGTGGCCACGGCGTCTGCCTCGATCATCCCGCCGACGGGATCTGTGCCGGCAGCAGCACGTTCACAGATTTATGTTAGAGATTTATCGTTCAGACCAATTTCAGTTTTGTACATCGGTTACTGATTAAGGTCACAATGTAAATATTCACATGCTGATGTTTAGCAGGCATAATGTTTACCACATTCACCATTTGAATTTAGCCGATGCTGATGGAAAGGTCTTTATTTTAAAGGTATTCAGAGACAAACAAAAGAATTGGACTAATTGAAATATTGACCTGATGCTGGCATGAGAGGAAGAGTCAGTCATCCTGTGGGGTACATGAATGTCTGTAGGGACGGGCATTTCAAGCAATTACTATTCGATATTCACTGGGAACTATTCTTCAAAGATCCACCTCCTTAAGTCGAACGCAGACGCTTAAACGTAAAAAGATTTTTAATAACGTTAACATTAAGTTTTCCTTCTTTTTAACGTTTCAAATGAACACCATAGAATAAGCTCGTATTAAAGATGAATCTGCAGTGTTGTTTTCTTGTTTGTGCAACAGCACTGGAGACGGGCTGCCGTGACAACAGCTGTTGGATGTTCCTTTTCCTTCTTTTTCCGCCGAAAAGGTCAGACTTGTCAAACACAACAGACACTGCTGTCACAATGTTTCACATAACATGAAACATATACAGAGAAGCGCACGCACAAACGCAATGTGAGTACCTGTGTATAAGGTTACACAAGTGTTCTGAGCTATATGGACACATGTGTTCCTCTGTGGATCAGACTGCTCTGTCCTCTGCTGACGTTTCAGAACATGCTGTGCTTTACGGAGCAGCAGTGTCATGGTGATCTGGACATCTGTCTCTCACATCTGCCCATGTCACTGACACAAACACACGTACACACACAGACGGCCGGACACATGTCAGCACTTGATGTTCATGTTGGGTTGTATCTCCCTCTCGGATCAGCGTGTTTTCACCTTCATTACTTTTCCCCTTTACCGCATTTTTTCACTCCTGCCCCACAATACATCAAACACTAGATTGATCCGAGGCGGGAGGAAAAAATCAAATAAATAAAAAAGGCAGTGAGGCCGGGGGAATCTGAAAACAAAAAGTAATATCCACTTCAGAGGCATAATACAGGAGATCCCCGCTTCAACCTCCACCTCCTCTCTCTCTCTCTCTTCCGCGGTTTCCCTCATTGTGGGAATGTATTACAGGTGTGGTGCGTGTTCACTTGTAAGCAAGAGTAGCATCGATTTTCTGTCGCCTTCAGAGGATAACCAAAGAATATAACACTGCGCGGTGCGTGACAAGAGGCTGTGTGTGTGTGCGCCGTATCATCAAGATTGGTTCAAGGAAAAGATTAATATAAATGTTGCTACCTCTGTGACAATCGTTCTGCCGCACGATTAAAAACACGAGACCGCACACGCTCTGCACCAGAAAGTGTTTCCGGAGCGATGTGTTTTCTGCATCTGTGTGGTGAGCGGTAATCTTGGTATTAAGGATTTTCAAGCTTTTTTCAAAACAAGGATAAGTTCCCCTGAGTGTAGGTTTTAGGCTTTTGAAACGGCTGAAATGATGATAAGAGTGAAGGGTATTCAAGGTTAAGGTTAAGCGTAAACTGTTCGGCGATGATTGAATAATCTGGGAGAAGAATGGGCTCACAAAACAATACATGAATGTTTGTCTGGGTGCTTGTGTGTTCCTAAGAGATTTGTGTCAGCATTGTAATTTGTCTGCACTGAACCATGCCTATTGTTGTCCTTGTAAACTGAGAGCAATGAGTTTTCAGTTAAGATGCGTCAGATAACAGGAGCTCTGCTGTATCAATTCAATTAATGCTGCTTGTCTTTTCTCTCACGCTCCCTTTCCCTCCATCTCTGTTTCCCTTCCATCGCCCTCTCCTCTCCCGCCCTCTCCTCTCTCAGGTTATGGTGGGGTGGAGTTACTCTTGGTGCTGTGTGGCCTGGATCTCTCTCTGCCGTGTCCTCGTCACTGCATCTGCTACACCTCACCTAGCACCGTGTCCTGCCAGGCCCACAACTTCCATGCCGTGCCTGAGGGCATCCCCGCCCAGAGTGAGCGCGTCTTCCTGCAGAACAACAAGATCCAGCGGCTTCTTCGCGGCCACTTCTCGCCAACCACGACCATGTTGTGGCTTTACTCCAACAACATCTCCTACATACAGCCGTCCACCTTCCACGGCTTCGACCGCCTGGAGGAGCTCGACCTTGGGGACAACAAGCACCTGAAAGCCATCGCTTCAGACACCTTTGTGGGCCTGGGTCGTTTACACGCCCTGCACCTGTACCACTGTGGTCTGATCAGCTTGCCACCAGGGATCTTTGCAGGGCTCCATAATCTTCAGTATCTCTACCTACAGGTACACGGATAAGAGCCTCCTTTTATCTCTACTGTATATTGCAGCCGCAGCCACAATCGCATTATGGTGTAATCTGTCCATCAGCCTGGCTCAGCACTTGCTGCCTATGAATTGGACGCTGATCAAATGCTAGCTGTTATCCTAAGTGCAGGGAAAATACAACAAAGCAGCCTGCAGTATAGCTCCTGTGGTTAACCGCTGAAGGCAAACAGGGCAGGAGCTGAAATCCGAAAGGATATGATTTAATTATTTATATGGTGGGATTATAGGGAGAACCGCTTCTACTTAATGGAAAAGATCTATTCATATTATTGAAGGGAAATCAATATAATATTGACAATGAATGAGTGGGGTAAAGGTTACAGCTTCAACCTTTGACAGCACTGATATGTCATCCATAACCATGTGGTACTACATCTTATCAAACATACAGGGAACCAAGGCTACAGTTGACTACACTGCATGATCATTGGCCCCAACAGAATTGACAAACCAAGCCTCAAAATGACCACTTACTAAACTAACTGACTAACTGTATGAGAAAACGAATGTGATGAACGAGTGTGATAGAAACAGAGGGCAGTGTGCCTCCAGTCTGTCTGCTGCGCTGAGGCTCCCTGCTTTGGTGATGACTGTCAGCAAAGTTGGGTAAGCCACTCTCGAACCGGAAGGTGGTTCCATTACGTCGCGTTGTAACCTGCTCTGCTGCTCTCTACTGTGATTGACTCTTCGGCTGATAGCATTGTCAGCAGCCCAGCAGCAGCGGCGACACTCTGTGGCGCTCTGGAACTTGAAAACTGAATTTGAGCAGGGCACACACTTTTACTTTCTCTGACTGTCTGTAAATCTAAAGTTTAACCATAGCATAGCAAAGAGAGCCATTACAGGTACAACTGCGACTTATGTTGGCTAGTGGGGTTCTTGGTGTTGCCACCTTCATCTGCAACTACCTTTCAAATTTGCATTTAGCTGCATCTTCATTAAATTTGGTAAAATGAGCCCACACTTGAAAGTCGTGACTTGTCGGCCATTGCTAGCATCTAAATCATCTTTAGGGGACCGTTAGGAATTTCAAGCTATGCGTGAATGATTTAACTTTACGATACCGATATCAATCCAGGAGTTTACCAATATTAATGGACCTGTCAGGAGCCAATATCAGTCCTGTACCAGTGAACACAATTTAAGCTTCTGCTTTAACCTTTCCTCCTTCTCTTCATTCTTGCAGGACAACCAGTTGGAGTTCCTGGAAGATGATCTGTTCATTGACCTGCTGAACCTCAGTCATCTCTTCCTGCATGGCAATCGACTATGGAGCCTTCGCCAGAACACTTTCCGGGGTCTGGGGGTCTTAGACCGCTTGCTTCTCCACCAGAACCGAATCCAGTGGGTTGACCGCCAAGCTTTCCATGATTTGCGGCGCCTCACCACCCTGTACTTGTTTAATAACTCCCTGACGGAGCTATCTGGTGCCAGCTTGACTCTGCTGCCGGCCCTGGAGTATCTACGACTTAACGACAACCCTTGGGAGTGTGACTGTAAGGCCTTGTCACTGTGGGATTGGCTGAGAAGATTCCGAGGTTCAACCTCCTCCTTGATGTGTGTTTCACCACCAGAGCTGACGGGGAAGGACCTGAAAACGTTGAAGAAAGAGGACCTGCCTACTTGCTTGTCAAGCGAGGGTCATGGACGTGGTGCCCCAGGGAGGGAGATGGAGCACGGAGAGTCTTTGAATCACCTCAATCGTCACAGAAACCATCATAACCACCATCAGCGGCCGTACTTGCCCCACGGGGACCAGTACAGCTTGCCCTCACCCTCGCCCCTGCCACGGCCACCTAAGGGAGGCCGCAGAAACTGTACCCGGCGGGGCCGTAAGGCAAAAGGCGGGTTCAATGAGGTGCAGATACAGCAGGTGGAAGGTGAGAAAGACTATACTTCAGAGGGAGGTAAATATGGCCCGTCTGGAACTGTAAGGAGGAAGAACAAGTGCATCCCCAGAACTTCTGTTCGCCCACCAAGTGGGGTCCAGAGAGCAAATAATAAAGCAGGGTCACACATTGCAGATTCTATTTTCTGTTTACCATCAGTTCTGCTGCTGTCACTCATCTCTGTGATCCTACGCTGAGACAGGAAATGGACACTTTTGTGCTGGTGATGCAGCCTTTGGATTCACTCTCCTGAACCACCCTGCCCCGGCTCTTTAAATGAGGCACGTGTGCATAACTGTGTGTGTACATGACTGTGTACAAAGAACATTAAGAAAAATCTACTGTCAAAGTATCCCTGTGGTATTATGGCAGGAGTCTTTACGAGTCACAATAAAAGTACAGAAGTCAGGGAAATCAATTTAGCTCATTTCTTTGATGATGTCACCAAGGGAAACAGCAGGAAAAAAACTTTACATCCGTCTCTGTGGCATTGATTGCTAAACAAAATGTATGTACTTATAAAAACTGTACAGCCACATATAATAACAAACCAATGATTCATTGAAATAATAGCAAGAAGAATGCACAATAAGAATCAAAACAGTTTAAGTCTCTGTGTTTAGCCCTCTTGACACAATAATGTTCTCTCAGCACACCGTCCATCTGTCACTCATGCTGAGACAAAGGCACAGTCATTCTTAACTGTCACACTGCTCACTCAACTGCACCTTAAGATCCCAAATACTGCAGACACAAGTGACAGTAACATGAGTCATTGTTTCAGCAGTAAAAACTATAACACTATGTATCTACAAAGTGGTTTTATTTTTACATGTCTCACAGCAAGGGGAGCCCACATGTGTATCCCTGACTTTTAGTCCAAAAAAGCACCACTGGATTTGTGACACATCGATAAAACTGGCAATTCCTGTTTCATTGTCCTTGCAACCCATTAACTTTAAAAGCCATTCAGAACTGACCTATCATTATGAAAGCCAACTGGTCACAGTCAGTGTAAATGAGTGAGCGAGTGAAGATTCCTGTTTTACTGTTCGTCTGAGTGTGCGTCCACTTAAAAAAAACACTAAAGCCATGCGGGTAGAACGACACTAGATAGCAAGAGTGCCTAACAAGAGCCAGTGAGCCAATGAGGACAAACCAGGGGACTGTTTCATTCATTCCGGCTACAAAACAGAGGCCTCAACAAGTCTGAAAGGTCAAGTCATGCAGGCAAAGGAAGTTCTGAGGCCTGAGCCTGGCTTGAAGGACGTCTGACTCCAAGAAACTAAAATGCACTTTCCTTTGTAACGCTGTGGAGGCGAATGGCAAAAATCTGTCCTTTGAGCACAAGTGATTCAACCCAAATACGAACAAGAGGGTTTCAAATGCTGGGATAAGAAGGCCCTAATCAGTGAGGAATACTGTTGACCACCACGACATTGCAATATATCACCTGTAATGGTTTAATCAGTTGCTGAGCTGGATAACAAAAGCAGTTCAGAATCTGCGGGGATCATCACAGGCCAAAGGAAATGACAACCTGCTACCGGATTTCTTCTTTTGTCCTCTCTGGTGTGTTTATTGCGCTCCAAAACAGATGGACAATCTCTAAGCCCTGATTGGAGAGTTGGATTTTAATGCTGCTACGTCTGAGAAAATCCCTGTCTGAGGCTCGGGATTCTTCTTCAGGAAATACCAAGGACAGAGTGGACTATGGGACACGGTACGCCATATGAACTGGAGCGGTTTAAGCACACACACACCCTAACAAGGCCTGATCACCTTCAAAGAGAAAGTGCAAAGTACTAACCCCCCTCAAGTTCAGGGCTTTCAAGTCCCAGATCAGAGCACCACATGTTGTCTATGTTTTGTCACCCAAATTCTCAAGTGCTCAACTACAGTAAATGAAACCTGTACAGATACACATGTCTTCTGGGTACCTTAACTAGCCAGTGATGCTAAAAGTCTTGTTATGTCTTAAAGCATTACAATTTTAAAAGGGGCTGCCCTTGTATGCAACGGATGACCTAGCTAAAAGCTAAATTATGATATGCTGACAGAAAGCACAACTATTAATCGTTTGGTTTGCTGGCAACCTAAAAATGCGTGGTTTGGACGGGAATCCAATCGCAGGGGCCACTTTTGTACCCTGCGTGTTTGTGTTCCCCGCCGAGCCGCGCCTTTTCGTGTCTATCTAAATGTTGGGGACGAACAGAAGCCTGTCACTGGTGTCGTTCTCCTGACATGTAGGATTAGAGACCCCTACTGGTGAACTTGTTTGTGCTGCTGTGAACCCAGAGGTGATGTAAATTGTGTCTGTTTATTCCTGTGAGGATTACTTTTTTGTAAAAAAAGAAAGAAAAAAAAAAAGAATGAAAGAAAGAAAAAATAAGAGAATCGTTCCATTGTGTCTCGGTAGTTCCCTAAAAAAAATAAGCGGGGAGCTTGGGGCTGGAACTTAATTTTTTATTTAATATGATCATTATCTTTTTTTTTTCAGTTCTGCCTTTCGGTTTTGCTGACTCATTCAAGATAAACTGTACACTGCACTGCCCCTCCTGCTCCTCCACTATTCTTTCTATCCTCCTATTCATCCCTCCGTCTTTCCCCCCCTTCTGTCTGTCTGCCTCTCCATCTTCTCTCCTTCTTTCTCTCCCCCCCCTCTTTGCTCCCCTTTTCTCCTCATTCTTCTCCCCTCCTCTCTTCATTTGTGCAACCCAAATGTTTTGTATGTGGTTATCAAACAATGCCAGACTCAAAAGCTGTTTATAAATAACATTAAACAGAAAGTGTCCTCAAACGGCTGAGGTGGTCTGTTTGTCGGCCTCCCTTTTGGTAGCGCATGTGCACATCTGTCTGTGCGTGTATATATGTGTGAACGCGACTAATAGTCAGACCTGAAAAAACGAGCCCCAAGGCTGCGTGATAAAGTCATGGAAGAAAAGAAAAATGGTTAAGAAGTAAAAACGGTAATGGAATAAGGACGCATATTCATCTGCTGCTGGGAGAGACACACACCCACATTAAACCAGGGTATATTTTGGCCTCCTTCATGTCCTAGTTTAACTCATGCACTCAGCAGCCTCGTATAAAATATGCATCAGAATGACTGTAAGCACACACGCGCGCACAAAAACCCACAAATACACACACCTGTCGAGCTGTGTTAGCGCTGAGGGTGAGAGGGAGGTGTCTTGTGTCAGGTCAAGGTGAGGTCAAATAGAGCGCTAGCCTGTGCCGCGTCGACTTTGATTGTTTGCACTTTAATGCATGTGAACACCGTGCAGGACTGAAATGTTCCATGTCCGCGTGTGATTGTGTGTTTGTGTATGTGCGGTGTGCGTATCCACCGGTGCACCGAGGATGCCCATTGTCACGGCAGATCCAGCCTGACAGCCGGCCAGGGCAGGGGAAGAGGTGTGCCTCTGAGAGACAGTATCACTGCTCCGTTTGTAAAACTAAGCTGACAATTGGGGGAGAGAGGGAGAGAAAGAGAGACAGAGAGAGAGAAAGGATTTAAAGGGGTGGAGATATCTGCTAAAAAAAATCCATGAAGTACTTATCAGCACCAAAACAGACCAGCAGCCAGGGGACAGGAGAGAGGAAGTGGGTATAATACGGGTGGCCAATCACAGCATGTGTCCCATGCGAAACCTTGGCTGCAGTTTACATGTGTCCACCCATGTAGAGACACGAGATGTGATGAAGAGCAGCGTTTCAACTAGAGCACAGAGCTTCTGTCTCAGTGGGTTCAGGGAGAATATGAGATACGAAGAAGTGTCTAAAACAGAGGCCACGTGGGTGAAGGCATGTTTGTTATTAAGAGACTCAAAGCCACAGTAATAAATATACTGTATATATTCGAGACTGAAAGAACAGTGAGGGTAAGAGGGAAAATTGGAGTGAATGGAAGGAGGGAAGAAACAAAGAAAAGAGCCAAGCAATGAGGAAAGGAAGCATCCAAATGAAGAAGAAAAGCAGCATTAAAGATACAACAATAAAGAGAATCATGAAGCAAGGCAGTGTCTCATTAAAGACGAAGAGGGATGAAGGAATGAAGCGATGAAGGGAGAGAGATAGCAGAGAGTTAGTAAGTGGCAAAGATGAATTAAAAGAAATAAGTTAGGAAGAAAAATAGTAGGAAAGCGAAGGCAATGAGGAAAAAGTTCAGGACAAAGTAGATAAGTTAAGGGAGGAGGGGAGGAAGAGTGAAGGCAACAAAGTGAGGGAGCTAATGACAGGAGAGGAAAGAGAACTGAGGCAGAGCGTTGAAGGCAACAGAAGGCAAAACAAACTAAAGATTTAAAGGTGCTGAAAAGGATGATCAGAGGAAAGTTAAGGAAGGAAGGGATTAAGGAAGAAAACAAGGTGGAGAGGAAAGAGTTGAGAGAAAGAGGTACGGACAGGGAAGGAGAGATGCATCCATAGAGACCCATGTATACAGGCTTCATGATCAAACAGAAGAACAGCTCATCCACTAGTTCAGTCCCTAAGCTGAGGATCTGAAATAGCCGCATGTGAATATTTATATATGCCTATGTTCCCTTCCAAAGGCAAAGAGGCCAAGCAAAATTGATTTCTCTGTGTGAATCCCTGAAGAGTTGAGACTCAGCAGAAGAAAAACTGAAGAGAGCAACGAAGATTTAAAAAAAAAAAAAAAAAGGAATAAAGCACAGCGAGAAAGAACAGTGGTAGATTTTTGTGAAACAAGCGGAAAGCTAAGAAATAAGAGACACCTTCAGTGAAATGCAAATATGTCAAACAAACGGATGCATGCGCCATTCGTCATTGCATTCTTTCTCAGGAGGAATGCAAGCGGAATATTCCCACACCGTGATTTGATTTTCGTTCCCATCTTCAGCCAAGCGCATTGCATCTATCACGGCCCAGCTCACAAGCCTCGCACTAGCTACCTCCTTGTAAGCACCATTTAACACCAGGCGTCTTTCTGCTGCCATAACTCCATCAGGCTACATTACACTCATTATAGGCAGATATCTGATTCTAATTAGGAATAGGTCAAAGTATGGAACCGCAATGGAGCCAGTGAGAAGCTTGCAGCCACCTGGATCTGCCTTGATTGGTCGGAAAACTTTCCTGTCTCGTTTCAAGTCAAAGCTCTCACCACATTCGCTCGCACTTTTTACACGGATTGACGGCTTCTTTTATTCCATCTAAGAATAAACCCCGGCATGCTGAGTGGTTCCTTTCCTCAATATGTCTACACTTAATTGTGTCTTGACAAGTCCAAATATCACAGTTTTAAAGGGTAACAGTAGTTCATGTGCATATGAACAAAAAGGGGAACAGTGAGCCACAGCTGGAGGGATCTTTAACCTTTTAGCAGCACACAAGGAAATCTAAGAAGTGGCCATTTTCAATATGCACTTGACGTCTTCATCATCTGCTGTGTATGCATGGCAAATCAAGTGTGTCGGTGTGTTTTCATCAGTTTTAGAGTCTTGCCGCAGCTTTATTAAATGTTTCATCATCCCGGATTAATGTTTTAAATAAGTGAAGCCTCTGCGTCTGAACTGTGCTCTCACAGAAACAATATTTGTGTTTCTAACTACATTTTTAATCGTCTGTTCCCTCAACCAAACAATCTGGAAGCAGACGTCAGAATGAATTGAAACGCATCTGAAGGGAAGTGACAGTTTTCAGGCATTATTGTCACCATGCTGGTTCTCATCAGGGAGCGGAGTGGCACTGTCAAACCATGATTGAACAGGGTTCCATCCATTATTATCCATCCATCCGTTATCTTACCCGGGGCCGGGTCGTGGTGGCAGCAGGCTGAGCAAGGTTGCCCGGGTCAGGCATCCCTCTCCCCAGCAACATCTTCCAGTTTGTCCTGGGGATTCCGAGGCGTTCCCAGGCCAGACGGGATAATCCCTCCAGGGAGCATTGGGTCTGCCCCGGGGTATCCTCCCAGTTGGACGTGCATGGAAAGCCTCCAAAGGGATGCGCCCTACAGGCATCCTAATCAGATGCCCGAACCACCTCAACTGGCTCCTTTCGAATGCGAAGGAGTAGCTCTACTCCGAGCTCCCTCCGGATGTCCGAGCTCCTTAACCCCATCTCTAAGGCTGAACCCAGACACCCTCCAGAGGAAACTCATTTTGGCCGCTTGAACAGGGTTTGAGAATGGAAATAATAAAAGTGGGCCACAATGTATTTAGGATGAAACATACCTTACTTTGTGAGACTGTACACACATTTGACAGTAGTTGTTGGCAATACTTGTTACATTAATTCTCCATGCTGACAGTAACAGATGTGCAGAGCCAAAATATTAAACTGTAAATGCACATCCATACACTCTGAAGGGAAGCAGTCAAGTCAAGAGAACATACTATTTTATCACTAATTATCGATGGCTTGTATTTGTTTCTAAGCCTCAATACGAATGTGATTCAGTGTCTTTTGCAAAGTAGCTGTTGTGCAAGCAGGACAATGCACAAGTAGAAAATCTGAGGGCACTCCAGAGGGCTAGATGGCCCTGAGCTATGCAGTAATGAGGTACATGGAGGTGAGGTGCAGAGGGTCGTTGTACGGCGGTAACCATCACAGCCCAGATCAATTTCCACCACAACGCCTCCTGCTGCCCTCTCATCCTCTATCCCCCTTTCAATTCTGGTGTTTTATACTTTTATATTGTAACTCATCATTGACCTTGTATTGAATAAAAGTCTGTAAAGAAAGTAAAAGAAATACTTCACAGGACTCATCATAAAGATGACATACCAATCCATACCAAGGAACAGCTCTGCCAAATGGTTCAAGAACTCACCCGGGCCCAGCACCCTCCTTTTTTGTCTCCACATTATCTGGGATGTCGGATTCTTTTGACCTGTAAGCATCCGCAGGCAAAACTCACAAAAGCAGGAGAGTTTTCAGGTGTGAATGTGAATTTGTTCTGTCAATGTGAGCTCAAACAATCGTGACCTAAGGCACCCTCTAGAGAAATTTTATAAGCTATCCTAAGGCGCTGTTTGGATATAGCCTCCTTAAACCTGAGGGTTTTAATAACTCATTACCATTCACCAAAACCTTAAACTATTTCTGCAATGTAAAACATTTACAAGCTTGAATCTTTTTTCGCCCAAGGAAAATTAATTGATAGTCCAGTGAATTGAATTAACTATTTGGACAGTGAACATAGTTAGTGTATGTCATTGTCCCACATTCACACACTCTTGCCAAAGCCAGATCTGCAAAGCCTCATTGCACTGTCTGCACTCAGACAATGGCACAGGCACGATCATCAGTGCTACACCCTGCAGCACCTTCTGTTCAGAGAGTTTTTCAGCCATGCTCAGATTTGGCTCCCTCAGGTAGTGTTGGTCGAGGAGCACTTACTTTGTGTCACCAGGATAAAAAGTTCTTTTGCCAGGTCCTCCAGCCACTCTTTGTAGCCACTCTGTACTGTACTTGGCTGTGAAAGAAAACCTTGCAGCAATGTATGATTTGCAGCATCCAACAGCCAAGAGGAAGAAGAAGAAGAAGATCCGCCTCCACCATTTCTCTGAGGGCTGCTGGAGCTGATCACATCCAACCAATTGATCCAACAAACCCACACCTGTCATGAGGGTTTGGTAGTTGGAAAGGCATTCTGGCACTACAACCTCAATTTGGTCGGACTCTTCCTTCCTTTTCTTCACTGACCCTTTCTCAGTGGCATCATGGTAATTAGACAGTCCTATGGCGGCCATTGTGTCCTGCCAAACAGAGAATGGGAGGTCGTCCTTTTGAGCAATTTTGAATTTATGAATTTATTTATCCAAGGAAGCCTGCACGCTCAGCATTTTGGGTTGGTTTCAAGTCCCTTTGTTTCAGCACAAACAGAGCAGCAGGAATCCAGTCCATGGCTCTTCATGTCCTGAAAGAGCTCCGTCTCTGAGTACAGGCTGTCCATGATCATGGACTGATGACACCACTACAGCTAAAAGTTTGGTCTATTCAAATACTGAGATTTGGGCACATCTCAGCCTTACTGGATGTTCCTAGCATTCGAGTGCTTCTCGAGAATGCTCCGGTGACAAGGTGAGGCCACGTGGCCTTAAATTCAATCTCCTCAGTCTTTCAAGTGTGAGAGGTGGATTTAGTGACCCCCCCCCCATGAAGTCAGTGCCTTTTTGTGTCACATAATGTAGGAAGCTGTATGTGAAATCCAGTTATATCACTCAGGCTGTCAATTTCCACCATGGACTACCCACTTGGGGCTGTGCGTGGTGTGTGGTACAAAGACGTTTTTATTTTGGCTGATTATTAGACATCAACAGAAAATGATTGACTGTCGACTAAATTCTAAGAAGCAAGATCTCAAATCAGGTCAGACTCAAGTCAGGCATCAGCGTGAAAGGGCTGTGCAATATCCGGTGAACTGTGTAGACCCACAGCAAGGTCACAGTGTGAAAAGAAAAGCATCATCATGGCAAAAATCCAGCTCAATTGTGGGGTGCTGCTGAATGTGATGACTCATACTCTCAGCTCCTCCCACTTAAAGCCTTCCCTGAGAAGTATGAAAAGACTTTTCCCTGTTTTTTTTTCCTACTTTTTTCTTTAAAAAAAAAAGAACATAAAAAGTTAGGAACATCACCCAGAGCTCCCCCGCTAATGGGGTCCTATCTATTATTTCTGAGTGCTCTGCTGTGCTGTGTGGTTTGAAACCATTCCTAGCAGAGACAGCATCTCACTTTTAGTCCTCTACCTGTCATCTAGATGCTGTCCCGGCTTAATTCCTACCATAAGTCCTTCTATATTATTAATTATTTGCAGCTTCTCTGCAGTGAGTCGCTGTCTTTTAAGTTAAGACGGTTAAATTTAACCCTGCAGTGACAAAAGACAGTGGTTTTTGATTTTGTCACTTTGTCCCAAATTCTGAGCTCACATTCATATTAAATCATTGCACTTGGCATGTGCAATGAACCCACGAGGAATTTGCTTGGGTACGTTTAGTTATGGGGGAATTGTGCCATCCTCCCTGCTTACCTGAGTTGGGAAGAAGAAGTGTTTTTTTTACCACTTGTCACTCAGTTTAAGGGTGAAGGAGAGGGTAGATTTGTTCAAGTGGAAAACTAAGCGACTCCCCTGCAAAGTACGAAGTATTACTTATACCTACACTTGAACCTGTAAACTTAAAAACTCCCATATTCAAGATCCAACTGGACTTGTTGAGAGAAATAATATTTTCTTAATTTTCAGGACTGCTATGTGAAGATGTCATTTTGAATGCATCACACGCCCGCACAACCCACAATAACACACAGTCAGACATCTCACACAGACTAGATTAATGTCAGTAAAGCATATGTACCGATTTGATATTTGAGGTCCACGCTCTGATCTCATCATCCTCCACAAGCTCACACCGAGCTCAGCTCAGCAGAGATCGCGCTGTGATGATAAACATCCTCCAAAACAGCACTAGATCCAGAGCCGGACACCAGATATTATGTGGACTCCATGTGGCTATTCTCCACGAGAGCAACTCCAGCCAGTGAAGGGAGTGTACGATTCAGTGCACTGATATGGATAAATCCAAACCCAGCAATCCACCTGATTTGCAGCAGCAGGATAAGACACATCCTCCGCACTGCACAGTAATTATTCTCTTATCATGAGCATATTCAAAATCACAAATTCATGGCTTGGACCAGACAAAGATAAGCAGCACATGACTATCAGTAAATAAAAACAAGGTATATGAAGTGTGTGGGAAATGTCAATGTCCCTACCTGTTCAATGTGTGACAAAAAACATCTGGAGTTTTCCATGAAGCCATACAGCAATAATCTGAATTTGCGAGATAAACAGTTTGCATCCCCAAAGCCAACATAATATTCAGAGGCCCAAGTCTGCATGAAGCCAACAGGAAATCCCCGAAACAACACAAACAACCAATGTAGAAAAATATGCTGCAAAACCAGTTTAACCCACAATGCTCATCATTCTTATAGAACAGTAGGAAAGTATCATAATGGAGAAGGGAAATAATCCTCAACAAGATAGCAAGCATAAAGAAAAGCAAATAATGCACCAAAATAAATGGCTGCAGGAAGCAGATACAAAAATATCAGCCATAGCTTACCATCACAAGAGTCAAGGCAACAGGCAACTGTATTTTCTGAAGGCACATACTGATGTTGTGAATATCCTTAACATAAACATTTCTGACAAGGAGTCCTTAAAATAGGTTGTGAATAACTGAGACAAAGAAATACACTGAGCAGGACATGGAACAGTGTTAAACTTGTCACACAGTTTCTATTATCACTAACCAATCTTTGGCATTTCCATTTCTTATTCAATGTTGGCCCACATTTCACAATAAGCATAAACCAGAATCTGCGACAAGCTTAAATTAGTTGCCGTATTGCCAAACACAAAAGTGTCTAGTCTAAAGGCATCCCAAATGTGCATGTATGCAGTGCATGTTGGCATGAGCATAACAAACCCACCTTTGTAAGCAGAATCAGCAGTGCTTCAGGCAAATAGCTCCATGTTGGGAAGTCGCAGCAGCATCATAGTGTCGGTCTCACGCAGGTTTTTTCCCTCCACACAGTAGAGAAAAATATCCTGGAGCACATAATTACACGGTTGTCAGGATCATTTTTTATAAATGCTACGTGAACAGGTGTTTGTAAAAGCACGTGTTAGACAAAGCACGGTTGGTTTAGCTTAGACATATTATAATATAGCATGTCAAGGATGTCACATGTAGCAGTGCACAACCTTTGTCGGGCCAAACTTAGCTGCTGAAAGACTCATATCAAAACTACAATTTCAACTGTACTGCTGTCAAAAAGTAGATACGCTTGTATTTTAACATTTACTTACATTATTAATATCTTGACATGCTGTTTAAGGTGAAACTTTGAGTTGGCAACCGTCAACTTCACTGCTTGTTATTGTTACTGTCGCAGTCAAATTTCACCTGCTATAGCTAGCATAACTTTAGCCAGACACTTACCTGGGATGTTAGCCTAATTCTCGTACTGTTTGCAAAATTACACTACAAAACATGGCTATTCAGTCGATAAACTCGGTTTGCTCGATCAAAGATAGTGTTACTCAAGGACAACTGACCACTCATTGTCATTTTAATGTTCGAAAGAATGAACATACTATCTATGAATGAATTGTGTTTTTCTGCTATTCAAAAAACAAACAAAGTGTCTTTACCGTAATAGACGATCTACGTGATAGCTTCACGTCATGTTCAGACAGTTAGTAAATTCGCTTTGTCAAGTGTAATTGGCTGCTATCTGATAGTGAAGCGTTAAATATTCCAGTTAACTCAAACACATCATGCTCATTGTTTAAGGCTCGTAACGTTATACATTTTGACTTCCTGTTCAGGGATGTGAAGCTGCTCTTCCTGTCAGTCTCATAGGATTAATATCCAGTAATATATAAATCCTATATATTAATCCTATCCACATTTTATAATTGGATTTTTCGTCAACATTTAAATACACTTTTAATGACGAAGCTGTTCAAGATGGAGCTTAATATTAAAAGCCAACAATTCAGTGCTGTTGGGACGTCTGTCTTAGTTTTATTTAAAAAATGACAACACATGATTAAATATAAAATCTGGTTTCTATGTAAATGTTAGATCTGTTAATCTTATTAAGCAACTATAGCTGTTAGATTAATGTAGTGGTGTAAAAAGCATAATTCCTCTGATATGCAGTCAAGAAGAAGTATTAAATTGCAGAGAAATACTCAGGTTAAGCAGAGGATCCTCAGATTTGTACTCAGGTAGAGTGCCTGAGCAAATTATCATTGTGACACTCTACTATTATTTCTGCATTTGAGCCAAATTAAAAAATATACATAGGAAACTAGATGAGTTAATTCAAAGATTGACTCTAACCCTAATGGCTGTATTCAAAATAAAGTAAGTGCTACCTTAAATACATTTAACCTCATCATATACATTGTTTTAGCATTAAGTGTAGTAAAAAGGTTATGATACAATGTAGGGCACCAGACCTTTATATTTTTTCACATTACTGGTCAGTCGGGTAAATTAAAATGAGTTTTTTTGTACTTACTGATTCTAAGCTTTATTGCATTACAGTGGAGCAGCTTCAGTACTTTGCGTAAAGTAGAGAGGGGGGATAGTGATCATGGCCAGCAAGAGTACATTGCACTACTCCAGTCTTATCTTGTGTAAGTTATGAATGATTATGAATGTGTGGTCAGCTGACACTGGGAAGTGAAAAACCGGAATGTCCTGAATGCATGCTTTAATACTGTACCAAACCCCTATAATGCACTCATGACTGTTAAGTGGGCAAGTGGTAAGAGAATTTCATAGAAAATACAGAGAAAAAGGGGCCGCATGTGAGTGCAGCAAACCGAATGAAAGTTTACATTCCCAGCCAGTGTGGCAGCTCTGGCTCAGCTGCCGACAATGGAGGGTTGAGAGTATCTCAAAGAGCAGTAGACCAATGTACAATAGGGCCAATCAGGCCTCAGAGCACACAATACTGAGACTGTCCTTCTTAAAGTCAAGAATGACTTTCGTCTGTCCGCGGACGTCGGATGATTTTCAGCTGTAATCCTCTTAGCCCGGGGTGCAGGTTTCAACTCTGCACCGCTCCATTTTGATCGGCTGCCTCAGAAAGTTGCTGTAAGGTTACGCCGGGCCAAAATGTGTTTTCATGCACACGTTACATCATCGGTTTTCTGCAGTGGCTTTTGAAGCAGTGATTTCATCATATCGCACACTGTGGTCTATTGACAAAGTTTTATTGAGTCTGCTTTCAGTCATCAGAGGCCTACCTCAGTAACTACAGCCCTTTTTATGAGAAGTGTAACGTTTAAATACATATATATATATGCCTGCTAGATAATATGAGCAAGGAATATGTGTTTTTGAGTAGTGTGAGGCTTTGGTTGGGTGTTGTGTTGTTAAGAAGGAGAAAATGGAGCAGTCCTCAGGAGTAGTAGTTGATATTCTCAGGAATGCTTTCAATTAAGGCCTTCTCCCTTTCCCTTATTAATTAAAGCCCAAGCATTTGGAAAATTAAAACCACATCGAGGGAGGGAGCGAGCGAGAGAACAATGACTTAAGTGTAGGTGGCTTATGCCTTGAGCCTTTTGTGTGTGTGAGTGCACATTTTCATTGTGTGCATATAATGGCAGGGAAAACAGTCAGGGGGAGGAAGAAAGCAGGGTGGGAGCAGGACTCGGGAAATAAAGGAGAAACAAAAGAGCTTCTTGTCATTCTCATCCCTGTCTTCTCCTCCTCTTCATAACATCGCCCTGTTTATCTGACGCGTGCTGCAGATTTCCTGATCCATCATGGTCTAATCTGTTTTTATGAGCCTGTGTAGGCCTTTGTGTGTGTGTCCCCAACACATCATCAGTGTGTGTGTGTGCGAGTGTGTAGCAGGGGGGCTGGTTACAGCCAAGCATGCAGTGTTTATTTGGTTATCGCCATTTCCGAGTCTCAGTGTGTCCTAAGAGACCAGGGTTGATGTAGCATTCATGTAACTCCACACTGACAGGATGTTGCCATGGTATTTATTGATACATTCTTTACAGGGACGGTTGCCACGGTATTTATCATCATTACCAATAAGAATTCTGTTTGGTAGGCAACTGTTAACCAGCAGAAAATAGTTTAGGTTTATCACTGGCTCCAGCACATAGCCTATGAGTATCCCTGAGTACAACCAGCAACATCTGCAGTCATTAGCGATAATCCTCCTCTTTTAGTATTCCTTCATTCAAGCAGGCAAAAGTTTATGAGCGTTTTCAGGAAACTACAAATACAGACGTACCCAGATGTAAACCCTGACGCTGACCCACACCACACAACTGTGCAAAGAAAATACTGTAGTCGGAGGAACTTTTACAGACATTTAAATTCTTAACGGACCAGCCAAATAATTGAGAATAAAAAGCTTTGATGGAGAGTGAGGTGAGGTCAGTTCTTCTAAAACAGACTGTAATTTATTCAAAAGCAATCTCCTCGGATGACTTCAGGTCCTTCTGCGGGATGTTTTAGCTCGAGAGAGAGAGTCGTGTTTAACCCCTAAAACCTCACTGGCTCAGTCACTACAAACCCACTGAATATTTTCATTATAGAGGAAATCCAAAAGTTTCCAAAGATACCAAATGTGTTGAAATTTTCAAACTGGAAATTAGCATGAAATTGTGAACACTTTCATTTCACGGAAATATTTTTGTTCGAGCCAAAGAGAAAATAACGTTTCTTTTGACAGATTGTGCCTCATTAGAATATTTGCGGTTGTGAGTTATAAACTGTATCTTTCTATAATATTTGTTTATTTTATTATTTAATTATGTTTTCTTACCTTATCTACATCTACATCTACATCTATATCTATAACTATATCTATATCTATATCTACATCTACATCTACATCATAGCAGATTAATAAAGACATCCGTGCTCCATCATTTGTTAATCCTGTTATCAGAAACTGTTCACTGTGTCGTAAAGCACAGTTAAGTGTAGTCAAGTGCCACTAGGTCACCTGTTGGCACATGCTCTGTAGATCCTACTCCTACTCAACATTTCTCATTAGATTACACAACTAACTACTTAATAAAGATTAGTAATAATAACTCTTGACACAGACAACTTTTTACGCTCACACTCACGGGCAATTCAGAGTCACCAATGAACCTAACGAGCATGTCTTTGGACTGTGGGAGGAAGCTGGTACCTGGAGGTAACCTGCAAACGCGAGCCCCTTCGTCTGTACCGGGATTCGAACTTGCAACCTTCTAGTTGTGAGCGAAAGCGCTAACCACTGCACCACTGTGCATCCTCTGGGGAATTCAAGATGCTCAAATAAAAATAAATTATAATCAACATTAGCCTGCCCGTGTTAATTCATTTACTAATACTCAGGAGAGTCAGCCAGTGTAACCGTCAAGAGAGGGCAACAAATTTACATTTCTTGTCACATACAGACGCCGACTACAAACCGTCTAACTAATGAATATATAACCACTTTCATTCATTCTGTGATACACAGCAAAACAGGAATCTTAACTTTAACTCTGATGGCACACCGACACTGGCGAACACCAGTTAATCATACCCTGGCCTGCATGCACACTTTGCTGTACAGGCCCGATTATTATTATTTTACAGTGTGCAAACGAGAACAGAAAACTAGTCTTTTGTGTGTATAGTTTATAAGTAAAGAGAACAGATTTATTTTTGTAACTGTCTATTTTTGTGAATTTAAGGGTCTAATTGTTTCATTTTACATCCGTCTCGTTTGTCTTTTGGATCACATGGTCGTTTGCCTTTTGGAGAGCTCCAGTCAGAAACTTCACGTCCTGCAAGAGAGGCAAAGAAGTTGCTTTATTTTACGCTGCCACAGCCGTTTAAACATGGAGTTTGAAGGTTTCATTCAAGGTAAGACATAACACAGCTTCACTGAATAGTTAGAAAAACGCTTTTGTTGGGAATAAGATTTTGCTGATCTTTAAAATGTGTGTTTTGGGTTGAAATGTCAAAATCTGTTTGTCCTAATGTGTAAAATTCACTATGTTTTCTTTTGCCTAAAAAGGACTTCCTTTAGTTGTGACCCCTTTCTGTCAGGAAACAGTCTTTACCTTTAACATTGACCACTGTTTACATCCTGTGTCCGACCAACATTCATTGTTTCAACATTACCATAACTGGTTTTTCTTTCTAAACCCCAACCTTAACCACAGCAGTTGCAGATCAGAAAACATTTATGAGTATGAATTTTTGTTTTACACTTTTTATCGTTCTTTTTAAATATTCAAATGCAGATATTAAACATAAAAATGCTCCAACAACAGTTGTGCCAAAAACCATTTAAGCCGTTTGTGATTTCCCCCGTCCTTCCACCACATGCAGCTCATTAGCGTCCTCCTAAATATCCCACTGAGTCCATTTGTTTCCATTCAGAAGGGACAGAAGAGGACTAAAAGCAGATGTACGACATATGCCACAGAATTTAATACTGTAATGAAATACAAACATCCAAACATAGAGAGATACACATGTATAGATTTCAGGCACAAATCCAAATACAACACAGAGGTTTTAGAGCGATTGTTCAACAGACATATGACAGTAATCCTGAGCACAGAGGTTCACTGTCGACTTTGGGACGAGCATGCGTGACAGAGTAATCCCAACTCACCGTCCACTCGAGCTGGGATTATTTTCCTGATTTGTCCGGGGAGTAAGTGGATCATCAACGAGATTGTTTTGTCTCATGAGTTGTTCTTTTGTGACGGTGATTTCTAACATATGGTTATTTGATCCGGTGTCAGACACAACCAGCTCTTTACAGATGTCACGTATTATTGTATAAAATGTTGGCAGTATGAAATCTGTACCTGCAGAAGATGAACAGATTATTAACAATCAGAAGAACTAGTGACATGACAGTTTTAGACGGAGCATGAGTTCACTGCTGTTTAAAAGATTGGAATCCAACATTGCCTTTAAAGGTGGCTGTTGAGCTCTAAATGAATTAGAAACTTGTTTACTCGGCCCCTCTGCAGTCTAATCAAAGTGTAATGAGTATATTGAAGCTTTGGTTTGTCGGTCCAGTATAATGATGTTACAATAGCGCTAACGCAACATGAACTTTGTGTTTCTATTATGGATTTTTTTGGTTAAGACACACAGCTGCTAATTCCAGCTTGTTTAAGGTGTTATTGTGCGCTTGATACTCAATAAGGAGCCAGTCCCTGAATAAATGTGCACAGATTTTGGTGCTAAACTTCGTCTCTTTCTGGCCTTTCAGGTGTAATACTGGTTTGTCCTCTATGTGCAAAATTAATTTAGCAATGCCTTCATACAAAATATCTGTTTGCTAAAAGGACTTTCTACAACATAATGACTCCAAACATTTGAATCCATCCATTATCCTTACCGCATATCCTGCTCAGGGTCGCAGCGGGGGCTGGAGCCTACGCCAGCTGTCATTGGGCGAGAGGCGGGGTACACCCTGGACTGATCGCCCGTCAATCGCAGAATGAACCTGGGAATCTTCCAGCTGCGAGGCGACAGCGCCAACCACCGCACCACCGCGCAGCCCGGACATTAGAATGAGACGGGATATTATTACAGTGATAAACCATACCGCACTTTAGCTTGAGTTAACATGCAAAACAAATTGAATTGAATAGATGTTAGTGAAAGAAAATCATGTTTTCATGAGAGTTTTACAGGGATGTTTTTGGAAGCAGACCCTGCAGGGAACCCCTCCTCGTTCAGGCTTTGTTCTTGCTCACCTTCCTTTATCGTATGTAAAACACTGACTGAATTCCACAGAAATCAATGGAGTCATTCTGTGCACATTTCTTGTTCGTGAAAAACACAAGGAAGCTGCAGGAAGTGCTTTTATTCTGCTTAAACCTCCCCCCCAAAAAGCGTCTGAATTCTCCTTGTCACTCACTGTTTCTCTGTAAAGCTTTCTCAGCTCCCCATCTGAGAGCCCATTAATGTCTGAAGAAAAATGAAATCTTTCTTTTTTACTGACTTTTTTTTTTCTCCTTTTTTTTTTTACTGGACAGAAAAGCTGTCAGCAGATTATGTGGGAGGACAGCGAGTTGACAAGATTTGTCACATTTCACTCTCCTTCCTCCCTCCCTCCTGCCTGCCTGCTCTTACAAACACACTCCGACACATCCGAGGAGGGAAGCCCATCACCCTTACAAGCTCTAACCAAATAAATAAGAGCGCCATGAAGAAGGACACGAGGATAAACACGCTGATTTACATGCATTACTCTCCATTTCTCTCCCTCTCTGCTCCTCATCCCCGCCTTGCTCCCTCTCTGCCTCTCCTTTTCCTCCATCATTCTGCCTACTTTTGTCTCACTCACCCACTCTAACTCTGTCACCTCTCCTTATGTCTCACATCTCAATCCCCCCCTCCCCTCTCCTCCCTCTCCGCTCCTGCCAGATGCCTATGATTCACATTCGAAGTGTTTATGCCTCCTGCTGTTCCTCTCTTTCCTCCCACCCTCACACTCTTACCTCATCCTCAAGCTTTCTCCTTCCCTTCTCCTCTGCTTCTTCTTCTTCCCCGTCTCCTTCTTCTCCCACTGTTTTCCTCCCTCCTCCTGTGCTTCTTAGATAACTGTCTCCACTCCTGACACTTTCATCACTGTAAGACCAACAGAGAGGGAGGAGGCTGCCTGTGACACCCAGCCATGTCACCCTGTCACTCCCTCTTCATCCCTCTGTGAGGATCTATTCTTCTGCAGCCGCTTTCTGAGATCCATCACTTCCTCCATCCCTTTCAAGTAAATCTCCTCCTTTCCTTCTTGTTACTCTGCGAGACTTTTTCCATGTTCAGCTGTGACAAAGTTGCTTCATTGGCTTCTTATGGCCTTAATGGAAGGATTCCAGGTTGTTATTTACTGAATAGAGCGAAGTGATTGACAAAATAAAACAAGACGACTGAGGAGAGCTACATAACACATTAGCTATCGCAGCTGTCATTAGGCGAGAGGCGGGGTACACCCTGGACTGATCGCCAGTCAATCACAGGGCTGACACATAGAGACAGACAACCTTTCACACTCACACTCACACCTACGGGGAATTTACGAGTCACCAGTGAACCTAACGAAGCCGGATACCCGGAGAGAAACCACGTCAGCTTAATTCTCATCTCCACACTCATCGAATCCAACAGGTTCAATCAATCAGAAGTTTTCAGTCTAGGCTAATGCAAATTTAAAGTTCAATGACCTGAACAATCAACCTCATTTACTTACAGCACCACCAGGAAGTAGCCAAGTGAGTAAATAGAGGACATGGAGACGCTCAGCGGCTGCTGTCACTTCAACCCCATTTACATTTGGTATCAACATGTGTCCTCCTGAGTGATCGGATCACAAGCCTTAAGTACAGGTAGGGACGGATTGAGGACGCACTGAGATCCGATCACTTGGGCCACATTAGGAGGTGGTCTGAGACGCATTTTTCCACATTCGTACGGTAGTGTGTACCAGAGATGTGGACTTGAGACTTGGTGACTTGGACTTGAGTCGACTCGAGTCACTGTTTTGATGACGTATGACTTGACGAAAAATAAATGACTTGAGACTCAACTTAGACTTGAGGCATGATGACTCGGATGAGTGTGTTCATAAGTTTGAATGTTGTCAAGTTTCTGTCTAACTATCAAGTGTGTACGCAGCGCAAACTGCTTATCATGATTGGAAGACTCAAAAAGCTCCCCGGTATGTGATTGTCATGATTGGATGACTGGCTGTCAGTCAAACTCCTCGCTATGGCAACACACAACATCAAAGCCCCCCGCTACCTGATGTTTTCTCCCCAAAGAGAAGCCTCATCAGTCGTACTCATTACTACTCAATACTGTCTCAGACCATCATCATGGCTGTGTCTGTGCCAAGATAATACAGATACAATTTACTGTCATACTTTTTGAACAGGTTATATATAATGGCCAATAAGATCATTATTAGACGAGCTACTAACACCTTATCATTTCTCTTTATAAAGACCAGATACTACAGGTAAGAGTGCTGTGTCCTGGTTGGGAAAAAAGTGACTTGACTCGGGACTTGACTTGACTTAACTAAGGACTCGACTTGCCCAAGAACAACTGACTTGAGACTTGCTTGAGTCTTGAGCGAAGATGATTTGGTCGCAACACTGGTGTGTACGCACATGTGTCTTAGGCCACATTAAGGGCCGCCCACTCTCCCCGTATCCCCGTCAACGACCACTCACCTTTCATTCTTGACTGATTTTGTATTTCTCAGCTGTGTCTCTTGAAAATCTCTGCTGTCTTTCTTTTATTTCTCATGTCATTCCAATCATGTGAAGACGTGGTTCATGTATTACGTGTTCTTAAAATAAAGACGGATCATGTCTGTATTTGTTCGGCGAGGGAGACCGGGACAATCCTGCTCTGACGAGGGAGGAGGGTGAGACGGTGCCGGTCATTTTATCAGAGTTTCTTTTACAGTGAGGAGACCGATGTTATGTCCTTACTCAAAGTGGCGCAGTCGTTGGATGCTCATTTCCTATTAGGACACGGTGTTAGCATAGTGGCGGTTAGCTAACCAATGAAAGTTTGAACTCGTAGGGAGAAAAGAAATGCCTTGATGCGATCCAGCTCGTAGTGCTAACCCTGCTGTCATTAGATTGCTTCTTTAAATGTATCACGCAGGATAAGAAATAACAGGAATCACGTTGTAGTCTAGCAAATATTGACCCTGCAGGAATCTTATTGCCTGTGACTAACATGTCTACAGATGTGTAGGATGTCCAGGTTTAGTATCTAAAAACCCTATTCCATGCTGTGTAGGTATAACCTGTAGTTGTGTTGGTTGGCTTGTTGTGCATCGTATTAGCTTCTTATCCTTCATGTGTCTTTACACAAAAGTCTATTTTTAAAAAATGTCTCCAAACTGGCAACAACAGGATAAAGCCATCTTCCATGATTTGTGCTCTCTCTCTCTCTCTCATGTGCTCTAATTTGTCTCGCATCCCTTGAACACTCTTGATTTATTACCTCTGCGGGGACATGCGAACAGATGTTTGGTAAGCTGCTGCGCCGTTTGTGCTCTTACTGGATGTGCCCTTGGATTTCAGAAGTCAGTGACTTAGACTGTAACTCACGTACACAAGTACATTTTATTTTTGTGATACTTTGATATCCAGGTTATGTTTGTCGTCTTTGTTTTGGTTCTTTTATTCACTTTAGAAGGCCGGACTTTATTTTAAACCTCTTATATGTCCTGCTGCAGAGATATAAGCGTGCTCCTCGCTTTGCCCTGGATTGTACCAAGAATGTTCCCTCTCTGAGTAAAAATAGTTGCTCTTACTAACCGTCTTTGTTGTTGGAGCATTACAGTCTGATGTAATATTTGCCCTCACTGCAGGCAACATATTACAGCATCCAATAACCACATCCAGCTTCTCCACATTCGCTTCATGCTATGTGACTGCTGCGTGGCCGTTGTTCAACATTTTTAAAAGAGAGCTCACAGAAACACAGGGAATTTGATTTTCATGCATTTTCCTGAGTGAGTTCAAGCTTAAGTCACACACACACGAACACAAACACACACTTGGGTGACTCAGACAATATGCTCTGGTGATACCAGATTGGGGGTTTTACAGCAGACAAATACAGCTGGCTATGCTTGTACACTCCACTAAAACCATTTGTTCTGCAAACACACATGTCGACGCTCCAGACACGAAAACAAACACACACGTTCACAAATGCCCACATGCGTGTGAAGACGTTCACTTAGCACCAAGTTCTGTGAAAATCATCAGTTATGTAAGAGTCAAATACACAGTACTGTGTTTACAGTACAGGCTGTACAAAGGACTGGAAGTTATTATAATGCACAGCCCATTATTGCTTTTCTCTTTTATGATTTACTATATACGTTTATTTAATCACTAACTACAACGTACTCATATCTGCTGAGATGAAAGAACGCTGATCTGACGAGGCTCCAGACTGCTCCCGTATGCTGACTGCTGCAGTTGCATATTTTGTAACATCCTCCTGCATAGGCCTTTAGTTTGTCCACATCAGCATTTTCCTAACACTAATAAAGATTCCTCTCTTTTTGGCAGGAAACACAACTGACAGAAAACTGACCCAAGTCTTTTTTTTGTTTTTTTTCTCTCCTAACAAAACACTGTCCATTAGGAAGCGGAGCTGAGGCGCAGTGTGTGAAGCGAGGCTCCATCTGGCTCCGTCCTCGGTCCTCGTTATGTCTGCCTGCCCAGCGGCCCACAGTACCACACAGGCAGCTATTTATTGATGACAACTGACTTAACTCCACAGGCCGGGGGAACTCTCGCACATGTTCCCTCCGAGGACTTCTGTGGTAGCAGAAACACAGAGATAAAAAGGCCTCCAAGGTATGAGTCTTTAGGTTACACACACACACACACATATACTCACACATCGTCTCAGGTGAACTGTTCCACACAGATTGTCCTACATTATATGTGCATCCAAGTTCTGCCTGGTGGTCTGCATCTTTTGAAGGTGAACACACACACACACACACACACACACACACACACACACACTGTACCCGTAAGTAATAAGACATTTGATTGTTCAATTGTTATCATTACCACTAGAATGCTTCAGATGGGGGCTAAATGCACGTACCAATAGGCCAGGAAGTGCATAATCCTCTATTACTGTCAACACAGAACTTTGCCCGACCTTCTTTGTGAAGGTAACAAGGTAAACACGTGGTTGACATTGGTTTAGGCACAAAAGCTACTTTGTGATGTTAAGGTAAATGTGTGATTTCCTTTAGAAACACAAAACAAGCTCTTTAGAGGAAAGGCTCAAACATGTCTGTGATGTAACTTGTTTCCTGTTTCATTTTGTCAATCACCTTCCCTCTTGTGCGTTGTGTGCCCTTGCTCTTCTTGTGTTCACCTGCGCCTGATTACCCTTTGTGCTGTGTGCTTCCTGCTTTCTTACAGTGCAGACGCTTTGCAGCTTGCTCTCATTATCATACTGATATCTTTTTATACTTAAACTACTGGAAAATCATTGGGTCATTGTAATAGATACAGGAGGTGATGACCTACGCAGGGCTACATGACTGTGGCCTAACAACAGCACAAGCCTGCGCTGCAGCACTTGGAAATGTAGTACACAGCTAAAGCTAATTAGCATCAAGATGTCTCCCTTCCCATGTCTCTGTGCCAGTTCGTCTTTCGTCTTACCTGCAGCCCTTGCTACTTTTGTGGATGTGTTCCTCGTGGTTTTTTTTACTCTTTACCTGCTCCTCTGGATCATTAAGCTTTTTTGTCTTAAAATCTGCAAATGGGCCCTCTCCCTTTGTGTCTTAAAACCTCAAACATGACACAGTAGACATTACAGGACTTGGACATTTGGTCCCACACAAGACGAGAACAACGATCTCCTGTGACCCATCCATCCAACCCAACCGCCTCCTGGTGCAGGCTTTGTGGCCTTTCATCTGTTAGGAGAACAACTGTTTTCTTTCAGACCCAAACATGCAGAACACAGACTTGGTGAATCCAATCAGAAGGTTTTAAAGCAGCAGAGGTTACAGAGTGGTTATAATGAGATGAAGGGACAAAGGGCTAAATCCCTGTAGCCAAGGCGTAAGCTATGACATCACCTGACTTCCTCCTAACATGTGCTTCTATCATTATTATTATGGAAACTCGGCTTTGTGCTTAATGCTGCTATATGTTCCACCTTAACTAAAGAAGCTCACAGTCTACTCAGCTGACTGAAGGACAGTAGAACAACACTATGCGATGCTGCTGAGGACAAGTGTATCAGACATTTAGTACACTAATAACACACGGTTTGCAGATTCATTTCAAATACGACCAGCAGCCTGGATGTCTCAGATCATCTTGCACATGTTTGTGTCCAGAGTCAACACCAAACAATGCACTACATATTTGCTTTAAAATCCCACAAAGCCCAGCTTTTTCAGTTTTACTATAAGCCCAAAACTTTTCATTTGACACTGCGTTTTATTTCAATCCATTCGTGACTACTCATTCATATCTCTCACCAAACTGTAACTGTCTGTGTTGTCTTTGTGCATTCTTCACACCCCTGACAAAGTGAAAATCCTTTTTGGATGATAAAGTGTCACAAACAAAGAGCGAGTCAGTCCACGCAAGCGTTCACACAAATACAAGGCATTTATAAAAGTTCGAGTTGACACAAAATGAACAATAGGACGTGAGATAAGTGGCGAAAGCGCGGATGTGTGAGTGATGTACTGCGGAGGTGTGGAAGGTTGGAGGGGAATGAGACGATGATGCAGAGTGGATGTCGGCTGAAAGAAGAAAGGCAGGATTGTGCAAATGGGTCAGCTTTTAAAACGGTTTGAGCCGGATGAGCTGTCGACCCTGAACAGTCAGACAATACTTTACAGGGTCAACTCTAGGGACAGAGGGCAGGACGTCAGAGCACACACTACCTTTAATCTTCTAATAAAGATGGTGTAGAGAAAATTCTCTTTCTTTCTGGCCTCTTGTTTTTGAAGTTATTCATAAAAAGATCAGCGTGGGGCGCCAGTTTAGCTCAGCGGTAAATCGTGCTTCCCATGTGCAGAGGCTACAGTCTACGATGCAGCGGCCTTGGGTTTATTAAAGATCTTATTGAAGTTGAAAGCTGCTATTCTTCCTCTGCTCGTTACAGTTGGTCCACTTTGAAATATCCAAGAGGTTAACCAATCTCCAGTTGAAAATGTGAGTCCCATTTTCTTCTTCCACTGTAAAAATTACGATGATTTAAGACAGGTAATGTTCAACCAAATGGCTCGACAAAAGCAGGAAATGTTCTGGTGCATAAATGAGCAAAAGTTGGAACGGCTTCTTAATCCTGATGTGTTGGAGTTGGCAAACTTTGCCCGAAGAGCCGGGAAAAGAGGGAAGATGGATTATTTAATTAGTATTAATTCAAAATGTTCAAGTGTGGTTCTTGCCAGTGATTTATTATTATCATTATCTTCTTTAGACAAGGATGGTCTGAAGATTTTATTTTGAAATGTTTAAAATTCTCTGAATGTTACACTCAGCTTGTATGAACTCATGTTTTCTTGTAGGTGTCAAGGTTCAATTTGTAAAACAAAAAGGGAGAGGACCCAGATGCAAACAATGATATTATTTAATAAGCCAAAAATGAAAGCTTACTGATCCGGATCTAGGGAAACACAAGGAGCAAGGTTTCAGGACGAACAAAGAACTAGCCCAGAGGGGTAGGAACACAGATGCTGTGTTCTAAATGCCATACTATACTAGCAGTACGTACTGATTTGGCCAACATGTATGCAGTATGCAAACAAAAGCAAAATGTGCAGTGTGCCAAAACTACCCGGATGTCGTACTGATTCGGAGAAAAATCTCCAGTATGCATCGGGCCAGTGTACCTCACCTATTGTATCCCACAATGCAAAGCGCTGGAACGTCACAGCGGCAGTTGTTGACTTCCGCCTGGTGTAGCATACTGCAAAGTGAATTTGAAAAGCTCAGCTACTACCGAACGCAGTACGCAGTATATAGCATGTAGCATGTAGTATATAGTACGGCATTTCGAACACAGCCAGACTAAATACATACAGGGTAATCAGGGACAGGTGAGACTAATCCGCACAGCTGAAAACAATGAGGGCAGGGCACACAATCTAATAGGTGGGAACACACACAAAGGCAGGAAGTAAAACAAGACATGACGCACATTTGGTCAGGACTTACAAAATAAAACAGGAAACACTAAAACCAAACTCAGGACTGTGACAGTAATAAAGCAGGACATAAAACTTATGAACATGGAATAAATCAAATACAAATGACACACATAACTAAACAACCAAATATATATCAAAACGAGGATCATGCATGGCGATAGGCTCAGTGCATGCTGGGTATAACAAAACAACGACTCAACATTTCCCACTTCCCTTTCTACAATTGAAACCCAACACCTGACTCCACTTTTAATCGCAGCCTCGACACTTATTCTAACAGTGTCCTCAACCCGAGGATCAATTGTAATCCAGACGCTGAATGACTCTGCGGCTCTGAGTATCACCTGGATCTCAGTGGACTCTCCATAATCACTCGATGTCGAGAGAAGTATTAGCACTCGACTATCCAAAACTGTCCGAACGCTTTACAACTCCAAACTCCACGGATGAGTCAACTTTAGCTGCTGAGTGCTTTTTAGCTTAAAAAACAGGCTCCGTACATGCTGTTACTATCCGGTGTTTGTCACTAAGAGTTAACACTAATAGTTTACTAATGTCTACATCCATCATTCAGTGCGGTGCTGTACCTCTGTGCAGCTTACAGACACGCTCAGCAGACGGAGGTGTGTCACTGATCGGAGCGGCCTACTCACAACATGTTGCCGTCTGAGTCACTGCCTTTTGAAACATAACAGAGCCATAAATTAGTCCATCACTTTATTAATTATTTTACACAGTTTGAGCCTGCTCCCGAATGCAGCGTAACATCATGTAGTTCCTCGTCTGCAGCTCTCGATTGGAGGAAGGAACGATATCCTCTGTGAGCCTTTTTCAGTCTTGACAAAACACAATAAGTCACCATTTCTCAGGACACCTGCACTACAAAACCACCCATAATGAAACATGTTATTATTCCTCTGCGAAACACCTCTTTCCGTCTGCTTCCACAGTATTAAAACCTTCCCTCCAATTATGTCTGCGCTCCAGAAACACGCAGCGAGAACAGAGTTCTTTGTGTTAAAGTAATCTACTGTGACTCTAAAGCGGCAGCAAAGAGAGCGTCTGTGTTTTTAAAAAAGGAAAGACAGACGGAGAAATCCTTATTTTAAAAATGAAAAAACTCCCGGTGAATGATCTCAACATTTCGCCGGTTTCTAAGTGAAATGGAAGGCCTGATTAAGCTTAACTCATTAGCAGAAGGTTCATGATCAATGGGAAGGCAGAGGACTGAGGAGAGAGGGATTCTAATTAAACTGAAGACAAAAAGACCGCAGAGGATCTCGCTTATGTTATTAGAAAGACGGCGTAATTTAAAAAAGGGGGAAAAAAAGATGGCACTTATAGAGGATTAAGAAGGCTGGCTGTGTTTGAGCACATTCACACTCTCTCTTTGAGTGTAAATTTTCATACAGTTTCTTATGGACACATTTTGAACACAGTGATGAATATGAATACTTGCTGCAGAAATCAAGCTTGTTAGATTTCAAGCACTGGAACATCTGCAAAATACACGTTTCAATCAGGACAACTGCTTCAGGGTTTTAAACATTTATCGCACCACTAATTTGCATTTCAGTTTGCCTGCGTGGTCTGAGACGCAGCGCAACAAATGTGCTGCAGAGAGAAAAACATACACAACATTTCACATTAACGGTCAAACTTCAAAACTGGAAGATTAATGCTGATAAAGGAGGAGGGCTTGGAGGAGGAGGGAGTTACAAAAGAGCAGAAAGCAGGCAGCGGTCTCACAGTGAGACAGACACTGTTGACAGAGAGTGAGAGAGAGAGAGAGAGAGAGAGAGAGAGAGAGAGGCTTGTGGACATACAAGCTGGGCCTTAGACTCATGGGAAATGTATGATTTGTATTCTCTGTGTAATGACAGAGGTCAGAGTTCAAATTTCCCAGAAAAGACATTAAAGTATATCTTTATCTTCATCTTTGCCCAGGGGAGGTTGGGGGATTCTCCCCCAGGATTTATGTATTTTTTTTTATAAAAATGTCTATTTTGATTCAATTTTACGCACTCTTTATTATTATCATTATTATTGTTTATTATTATTATTATTATTATTGTTTTTTTAATTATTATTCAGAGTCATTGAAAACTTAAAATTGTGTACGTCAATTCATTTTAAATGTATAATTTAAGATGTATTTTCTAGAGTTGGAAAAAAGAGAAATTCATTTCTTACCATGAGGTTATTGTAAAATTGACAGGGTTTTTCTTTGTCCATAGACACAATTAACATTTTCAGATAGAGTTTGTGCATTGTAGTGCTGCACCTCTCATTTTCTCTATCATATGCTGCTGTCTCTCTCTCTCTCTCTCTCTCCGTCACATGCTGAAGCCTCTCTTTCCCTCCGTTTCTCTACTATATGCTGTCTGTCCGTCTGCATCACATAAAAAGCTGTGGGGTTAGACGTGTAGAGTAACCTGAATAAACAACACAATGTACGAAATATGTAAATAAATCGACAATATCCGCGAGGGTACGACAGAGGCCACGTTCTTACGTTTCCCTCCAATAAAAGATCGAGTTTGAGTTTTTCCACCTGGACCTGAACGCATCTCTCCTCTCCTCTCTTTACCTTGTGTCAGGAAGTGCGCAGTGAGTAAGTGGTAGAGCAAGTAAGAGAGAGAGAGAGAACAGCAGAGTGATGGTAAATGTAAGCGGAGAGAAAGGCTGGGAGTGAAGGTGTCAGTCTGGCAGTGGGTTTATATCTTGCATCGTACCCGAGGCTACATTCACAACATTTGAGGCTCAAGCTAGTGCCCCCAGAACATGGCGCTCTATCCACCTATATCACCTATGCCTTGAGCTGGCCCTGTAGCTCATGTGGCTTTGGGCAAAACAGATTTTTTTTTACTTTTGTTTTTATATATTTGTGTTTGTATCATATGTATCAAATGTCATTTATGTCTGTTTATGATACCTGCCCAGGGATTGCGGCTGTAAATTAGCATTCTTGCTAACTCCAGCATCTTGTATTTTTATACTGGTGTTCCTCAGCATGCTTTGTCCCTATACATTGAATAACAAGTGAATAAATAATCATAATGAGGAGGATGTGTGGAACATATGACTAGAAGATGACTACATGCCAAACTATCATGGTGCTGCTTTAAATGATGCTCACAGAATGAAGTGTGTCGCCAAGAAGCCAAGGAAGATAAATACATGATTTCTAAGGACATCAGTCCTGCAGCTTGTTTCTGCACACGCCGGTCTGTTCAGCCATATTTTCCTGCTTATCTTTGAATGCGTTCTATAAATAGGACTACACTGAGAGTTCTTCATATAGTAAAAAAAATCTAAATTGTGTTCAAACTGATTGAGTTCAAAGCACTCCTCTCTCCTCTTTCATGCTATCTCCAGGCAAACTGCACAACCATTGTGCAGGATTATAGAGCAGAACTGACTGACACAGATTTTAATATCGCTCCAAATTGTGTCAAGAGGCCCAAATATTCAAAGCCAGAGCAGTGCTAGTATGGATGTAAGGGCTACACTAGGCTGCTGTTTATTTTTTAAATTGTATTCTTCTTAATAATTGTTGGTATCGTGTAAAAGACCTTTAAAGACCAAGGAAAGTATCAGGTAGCCTATCCGAGCTGTCACTGGGCGAGAGGTGGGGTACAGCCTGGACTGATCGCCAGTCATTCAGTCAGTCAGTCAGTCAGTCACAGGGCTGACACATAGAGACAGAGCTTTCACACTCACACCTACGGGCAATTACAGTGTCACCAGTTAACCTAACAAGCATGTCTTTGGACTGTGGGAGGAAGCCGGAGTACACGAAGGGAATCCATGCATGCACGGGGAGAACATGCAAACGCCACACAGAAAGGCCCCTACGTCCAAACCGGGAATCGAACCAGGAACCTTCAAGCTGTGAGGCGACAGCACTTCACTGGTCAACTTCACTTCCAAAACTTGTGAAGGATAGTGGTTTCCATACTACATACTGAGAAAAAGACACCAGTCTTTGTCTACTGCCATGGTTCTCAAGTGGTGGGTCTGGACCCAGAAACGGGTCGCGGAGCTGTTTTCAGTGGGTCGCGGATGTGTGCTTGGAAAAAAAAAAAAAGTCGATGCTGCGCTTTTATTTTGAAGGGTTTCCCAGCTACAGTTACATTTACACTCTTGAAACACACTTTTTAAGTTTATTTCTGTTGAAAAAAAGCTGCGAACTGAAGAAATAGTTGAGGGAATATTTTCCTCTTGTGCACTGCCACCTGCTGGTCGTTTTGCTCGACTATTACACCGTTGTGTTTTGTGATGTTGACGCACTGTGATGTTTCATTCTGCCTCAGGTCCAAACTGCACCTTATTTCATTAAATACATTTGAGTGGTTGAAAAATTTGGGTCGTGACTTTTCATTACGGAGGTGGTGGTGCGTCCTGAGGCAACCCGTTGAGATCCACTGTTCTACTGGACAATTGTTTTATTGTACTATGACAAGTAATCAACATACCAGCACTAATCATGCATTCAGGCATGCAGGTCTTAACTTTATTGGAATTGCTTTTCACACACGTCCCTCATGGCGGGAGATTGTCTGTGACGGACGCACTCTCATATCTCGGAGGAGGAGTCTCTTGTAATGACTGTGTGTGGGTTAATATCACTACAACATGTATCGGGACATTTTTGAGGAGTGCAGTGCACGTGTGAAAGGGGTTACAGAGTTCATGATACAACCTGCAAGACACCAACATGGATATAGGCTTATACCTTTAACTTATCATCACAAATATTCATTATAATCTGTCATCAGTCATGTTCAGGGATAGGTTTGAGCACAAATGACCGCTCTTTTTTTATGTGTGCATGTAGGCTGTGTAGTGGCATTAGAAAATCCATCTGAAAAAGCACTGAGCCTCTCACTCGTAGCCTTCCAAATGGGCATTTTGAAGTTTACGGCGTGGCTTTACCGCTCGCTGCCTTCTAATCAGCCAGAAAATCAAAGTTTGCACAGCAGTGTTTGATAAAGAAGCAGCCTCCACAGTGGCTGAGCGTGCCCGCTGGAGAGACGTCCGTCAAGCAAAGAGTCACACAAAACAAACCCTCTCTATGCTCTGGAGACTTTTTATGTGATCAGTCAGTTTGAAGAATTACCACTAAGACATACAGAAGTGAAACAGATCAAACAAAGACGTGTTGTGAGAGAAAAGTATTGGGAATCAGCGTACAGAGATCAGGGAGTGACCACAGATTTACATGAGGCCAGCTGCAGACTGAATGAAGCCTCTCTCATGGTGTTAGGTTTTGGTCCTGGGGTGCTGCCACAGCCTCCTGACAAGGCGGAGAGTCTTAATAGTTTTTGTCCGGGATGGGAGGGGTCAGCCTCAATCTCTCCTGAGGGACCTGGAGGCGTACAGGTCCTGGAGAGGAGGCAGAATACAGCCAATCACCTTTTCTGCAGAGCGCATGACGCTGCAGTCTGCCCATGTCCTTGGCAGAGGCAGCAGTGTACCAGACTGTGATGGAGGAGGTGATGGACTCGATGATTTGCATGTAAGTGAACCATCAAGACATCCAGACTAGTCGGAGGGGGGGTCAGTCGTGTCCTGGACTGTCCTCCGTAGAGGAGGTGGGTGAGAGGAGGATGTTAGCAAAGCTGGCATCCATCATGGACGACCCCTCTCACCCCCTGCGTGAGACTGTGGGGGCCTTAAGCAGCTCCTTCAGCAGCAGACTGAGACACCCGCCCTGCAAGAAGGAGCGCTACAGCAGGTCCTTCATCCCATCTGCAGTCAGACTTTACAACACCAGCATCACAGCAACTCTGTGATCTCATTTCTCTCTGTGATATCCCCTCACCCACTACCTATATATATGAATGTATGTACTGTATATATATGTATATTCTTTGGGGCAATTATTTTCCGTATTTTCATACTGTGCAATATTCATGCAGTTTTATTATTACTTCTTTATTTCTTATTATCATTGATACTATTGTTGTTGCTGTTACTATCTGACTATTATTGTTTGTATTTACTGTTTATCAAGCACTGCTCCATCTTTGCCTGTGGCTGGTTGAACTCTTTCAGTTACCACATCCTCTGCTGCGGTTTTTTGTCACTCGAGTTCCTGGATAATGATGGTCCCCCGGAGCAGAAGCTCCACACTGTCAAACTACAGGGAGTCTTTTAGGTAAGTCGGTCCACAAGTCCACAACCATCTTCATTTTTAGAGCTTGGAGATCCAGACTGTTCAGTCTGCACCAGATCACCAGATGGTCAATCCCACTTGTTGGCGGATTCATTGCCATCAGGGATGAGCCTCATGGTGACGCTCAGGAACTTAACAGACTGAGTGGAGGTGCAGCTGTTCGTGGATATGAAGAAGACAGGGAATATTGCGGCTCCAAGGGGAACCAGTGGAGGGAACGTGCTGCCAGCAAGACAGATCCAAGTGCAGGTGGTGTCTGGCACATTGAGCTTGGAGAGTTCTCCTACAGCAGAGCCGGCATGTACCTAAGACAGAGCTGAAGTCCACAAACAGGATCCTGGTATCTGCAGCAGTCCAAGTGCTGGAGGATGAAACTTACATTTTGAGACTGTGCTTGCAGCCTTTTGCTTCCTTAAGTGGTTTAGTCTTGATACCTTTTATATTGCATTAAGGCCACCAACTCTCAACATGCACGACTGCTCAATGAAGTCTGCAGAGTTGTGGATCCTGCTGTCGTCATGCGAGGACTTTTTGCATGTGCATCCTCGAGTGTGGAAAATGTGTCGACCTTGTACCTGAGCCTTTACCTTTCAAAGAGCCTGTACACCCTCACCCAGCCAGATGTGACACTTGGTAAAATGACTTTGTAAAAAGGAAACTCAAGTGTGTCCTCATACAAAGCTGCTTTTCACACTGACAACAACACAGGGACAGTCGGCAGGATGGAGGGCACAAAGAAAAGATGCAGGTTCTGCAGAAAGGAGACATTTGCTTTGTGACAGAAGACTTCTGTCTCTTTTCTCTCTTTGTTGTGCAGGATGTGGAATATGTTGGTGTGGGTTATTTTTAAAGAATATGTTATTAACATATGTCACATGACGGCTGTAACTAAAGTGAGGTTGCAGAAACAAAGCAGATTAAGCCGACAGTGGTAATAACATATTACTCAGCTCTGTAATCTGACTTCAAAACTACTGCTGCAGTTCATCCCCTCAAACACAAAGGACCCATTTTACACCTTATGTGGACTGATGATAGGTTTTGATCAAGGCTTTTGCTATTATTCCACTTTCTATTTCTGTGTTTTTTCCCCATCTGGCTGTGTTTGTGCGAAATGATCACCTCAGCAGGCAAAAAGAACACTCCAGGCTACGATAAAAAAAGTAACCGAGCTGAAATAATTGCAGCATTTTGAGAGCGTGATTGATCAGCGGATGGTTTTAGCGTTTGTGTGTGTGATGAAATATGTGAGCGCACGTGCCACACACACAACAGAGCGTGCCTGTGAGCAGCTTCATGTAATAGCACACGGAAGAAAAAGATCATTTTTACGCATTAACTCCTCTTTGACAGCCTCTACTCTCCAATCCCCCATTTAATATCAGCCTTCTCCTTTCTGCTTTAAAATCTAATTTAATCAAAGGTTGAAAAGATTTGCAGCAATCACCTCCTCCTGAGGTTGTGTGTTTAGGAATGTGGTCTGCGGCATTGTTGCTCGCCACCTCCTGCACTGATAATCTGGCTAAATAACGGAGCGTCAGACATGTGGTGCTGCAGCGATTAGCCACGTCCCACTGGGGGGAGAGATTTATGAGCTTCAAGCTGCGTTGTTTTATTCCAAGCCAGACGCTATGGAGCTCCATTCGGGCCAAAAATATGTCCATCTGAAAATAATTTATATTTGAAAAATTTTAATTTGAAACTGAAACATCACTTTGTGTAGTTTACAGCTGTCACTGTACACTGCAATTGGCCCTAAATACAGCCAAAAACAGATTGTGTAAAAGAGCTTTTTTCACTGTAAATCACATAAATATGTTGTACAGAAAGTAGCGCATCTCAAGTAGAAAGATATATAGATAGTTGTATAGAAAGTAGGACATATCAAGCTCGAACTAATTCAACATGATATGGAATACCTTCAAATTATATCAAACACTGAGGGGGGGTACGAGCGCTTCTGAGGTGCGTCGGTGTTGAGATGATCAGCTCTGCAGCAGTCTTATACCAAAAGCTCTGTTTTGGGAAGAGCTAAGTGAGTGACTGTGGAGCGGTAGAGGGAGTGAGAGAGAACGTAAGTGTGTGTGCACGCGTTATGTGTTGGGGACCGGAGCAGCAGAAGAGCAGAGAAAAGAGTGATCGGTAGCTTTATAAACAACAGAACTAACGTACAGTTTAGGCTGTGCTTGCATAATAAGGCCTACGACTCCTCATGACTTGAGCCGCGCTCCCGTGTCTCGCGAGTTAGCCCTCAAGCTAGCTACAGCTTCGGTCCTGGAACAGGACAACAATAAGTCTCCCCTGTGCTTTCTGACTACAGTCTGGACGCTGAAGCAGGAACGGTTAACGGCTCGGCTCGTTAGTTTCCTCCATTGGTTTGTAGCAGGCGGCTTGTTATCGCCGTCTGATGGAATACAAGGCACACTGCCTTAAATGTGATGCATTCTGGGACTCTGGAAAGCAGGTTACTAATTTGTGCGTGGGCAAGCGTTTTCTGCTGAGCTTCAATTTTAGGTCGATTACATCATTACACTTAGATCTATTAATATTTCACCAGGTGCAAACAACAGTGACAGCCCTTATGGAAAGCTAATTTACCTATGTTTCCTGAAGGCAACACGACTGAAGAAGGTCCTTATTCTGCTTTGTAGTGAGGTCACTCACAATCGCACGCCTCTCTTAGTTGATGCCGCGCCCCCACCGCCAGACCAGGGCCAAAAGTCTCAACTGAAAAAATTAAATATGAAAGTAAAAAGAAAAAAAAAAGTCAAAGTGATAAAAAAATAAATCTGCAACAACAACAACAACAACAAAATATCTGAAACAACAACAAAAAAAAAGGTGTGAATCTGCAAGTGAAACAATAAGACATCAAATATATTTAACTATATAATATACAATAAGCAGGGTTGGGAGGCTTACTTTGAAAATGTATTCTGATATAGTAACTCATTACTTTTTAACAAATGTAATCAGTAACATAATCCAAGCATTATTTCTAAACTAAATCTGCAATTAAAAACATGAGAAAAGACATTGCCATACTTTTGATTCTTTAAATTAGATGTCGAGTCCCTGGACATTGACAGCTGGAAGGCAGAACTTTGATGTTGCTCCCATTTCCACCCAGTGAAAGCATTGTTTTCACCACAGACCAGGGCAACCAGAGACGGTTGATGGCAACTTTGAGGAGCGGTGTTGTGAGACTTGTGTGTAGTAAAGTGTACAACGTGTGTATCCAGGTGCGAGGTATCATCAGAGACGGTCAGGACGTTATAGAGATGAGATGCCAGATGTTATAGAGCATCAATGTATCAAGGTACAATGTATCTGTAATGTAATTACCTCTTTTTTTCTGTAACTGTAACAAAATACAGTTGCCTTTTTTTGTATCCTGATTACGTAATGCCGTAAGGGAACTCACACCGTAGCGTCGCAGCAGGGAAGCCAAGCAGCCAGGGGAACAGGCACACAGGAACCAGGAACACATCAATCTGAGTGTGAGTGCTGGAAAGTCTTGCATAAGCGTTCGAAAAAAACAATATGGTCATGAGTGTGTGAGCAGGAGAGGCTAATATACTGGCTTGATTACTGAGCAGAAGCAGCTGCTTGCACAGGTGAGCCGGCGAGGTGGGCGTGGCTAGCAGGCAGAGTGAGTGAGTGAGTGAGTGAGTGAGTGAGCGAGAGAAAGAGAGGTGGAAAAATTACTGGGAGAGGGCAGGTGAGAAGTGAGGCAGAACTGTGACAGGAGAGAGAACATGCAAACTCCGAACCAGGAGGCGACAGCGCTAACTAAGTTTAGTTTTTCATTTTTTAAACTGACAAATATTTTGGCCCCTAAAATGTTCTTCAACTTTCACTTTGTGTTGGATTAGAATTCTGCCCTGTAAACATCAAGAAGATCCTTCCAGTAACACTTCACCGATGTACCTGTGATGAACACACACACACACACACACACACACACACACACACACACACCCTCCCACCTCGTTTCCTCACATTCAGTACGTACTGCACACTCGACATGTAACTTCCCATAGGGGTGTAATTACGTTTGTGGTGTAAACTAGGTAATTAGCCGTGTCTCCACTTAGCGCTCAGCTGGAAACACAGAGAGGAGCGAGCAGAGCAGCAGACAGAGACATCGCCACATCTGCTGACTCGGATTCCATCGCAGGATAATGCAATCCAGGAAGAAATCATTACAAAACACATGCTAGCATAATGAGAGTTATCCATATGCTGTGTGTACAATCATTGTCGTTTCCTTTTACGTTCGCCCCCCCCCGAAGCGGAACACTTTGTGAGATGACAAACAGAGAGCACAGGGACGTCTGCACACTCATGTGCAGTAGATCTGAAGACGGCGTCCTGCTGTTTGAATTCCTGATTCCTTTCAGACAATTTTACAAGCTGACTTTCAATCATATTTTACGAGTGCAAACTCGATTTGCTGATGAAGAGTTGAGAACTAATTTTCCAAATGTACTTTAGAAGATTACTTACAGAATCCTTTTAGATTCCTAAAACTCAGAAAACAAGAAGGCAATAAAAGAGGATTTGATATTTTGAATAAGAATGAATGACTTCAGGCTGCTCTAAGTGTCATTATGATGGATGTATAAACACCCATCAGCCGTAACATTATGACCACCTGCCTAAATTTGTGTAGGAACTCCTTTTGCCGCAAGACCCGTCGAGGCATGGACTCCACTAGACCTCTGAAGGTGTGCTGAGGAATCTGGCACCAAGACGTTAGCAGCAGATCCTTTAAGTCCTGTAAGTTGCGAGGTGGGGCCTCCAGGGATCATGAAGGGGGGAACTTCAAACAATGTTTAGGTAGGTGGTACGTGTTAAAGTAACATCCACATGAATGGCAGGACCCAAGGTTTGCCCAAAACATCACAGTGCCTTCTTCCCAGAGTGCATCCTGGTGCCATGTCTTCCTCGGGTAAGCGACGCACACACACCCAGCCAGGCCACCTTCTTCCATTGCTCCACGGTCCAGTTCTGATGCTCACGTGCCCATTGTGTGCGCTTGTGGTGGTGGACAAGGGACCACATGGGCACCCTGCTCTGACACCTTCCCATCAGAACCAGCTTTAACTTTTTCAGCTATTTAAGTTACAGCAGCTCTTCTGCTGGATCAGACCACACGGGCCGGCCTCCGCTCCCCACACGAATAGACGACCCTGTCGCCGGCTAACTGGTTTTCCTTCCTTGGACCACTTTTGGTAGGTACCAAATTTGAAGTTACATCCATCCATCCATGCTTTCCACTATAGATGAAGGAAGGAAGGTAGGGTATGCAGAACCAGTTTCTAGCTGTCAGACAAAAGTACAATAATTACCCACGAGATTGAGCAAAGGTCGAAGCACAAGAGCATAAAATGAGAAATACTACACAGGCTACTATAGTAAATGTACTGAGTGTCCTTCCACATCTGATAAGGAGGCACCTGAATGTGTAAAACCTCAACATGCAGGAAATTATGGATATAGAAAACATGAATGTTATTGATGCATGAGCCCACACCTCTCTTCTTCTCTCCACCTGCTAATAGAAAAGCTCCATCCCACTGGGTGTATCTAATCCTGCAGATAAGCAAAGCAAACAACGGAGAGTTATCACAGTCATCTCTCTGCCATCAGATTGGAGGTTATGACGATGGAGGCTTAAGACAGTAATCAGGTTCATACTGAAGACAGTGCAGGACGGCATCAGGTGGACTGATGGCCATGTTCTCACCACTTTGAGGGAAGAAGAGTTTTTAAAAAATGAAGTGAATTTATGGACTTTCTTTTGCTCGCAGGACCCAAATGCAGTAACCAGGTTGGAGACTGGAAACATACATGCACAAATTGGGTAGGTGGGTGGGTGTGTGGGTGGTCAAAAACAAGACAGACTGAACAATCTGACAAAAGCCAGCAGGCGTGTTGTCAAATACACATATACCAAGACAGCACTGGTGAAATGAGGAGCAGTTTGTGCGGCAGGCGGCAGGTCCCGAGCGAGGGCCGATGAGGGATTCATCGACAGGTGTGAGGAGGTGGGCAAACATAAGAGGAAGCTGATCAACCAGTAAAGTGAAACTAGTTTCTCCGTTTCTATTTTGTATTTGTTACTTTCAAACAAGTCACAGATTGTGCCCATCACATTTTTTTTGCAATATCTTAAGGAAGTAACTTATCTGTCCACTGGAGTGAAAACCATGTAGCACACTTTTAGATCTATGCGGCAAATCGGATCAGTTTTCTCTGTTGCATTTGTGTGTTAAAGTGTACAACTAAAATTAGACTTTTCACTCTGTGTATCACTCCGCCTCAGCCAAGTGTTCTGAACCCGGTAAATGACATCACAGCAGACCGTGTGCGTCTACATGAATCAAGCTGGTGCCTCTGAATCACACAGCAGACTCTTATTTCACTGGTTGATGATCATTTAAAACGTACAGATAAATGTACATGATAAAAACAGCTGATCTGTGGTAACCTGTAGACACAGAGTGCAAGAGAATGTTTGGGTTGCTTGGCAACAAAAGTCCAGTTTCAGTTAAGTTACAAAATAATCTGTTGTTGATTAAGGGCCCGATCAGACAGGACGCGTTTTAGCAGCTGGGGGCGGCTTTTTTGTCATTGTTTTCAATGAGAGGGACGCTTTTTGTGCGCTGCTTTTGCTTTGCGGAGCGCTGCTCTTTTTTCTGCTCTGTGCGCCTCACGTTGAAAAAACTTCAACTCAAAGCAGAAAAGCGCCCGACGTTTTTTCTCATTGTCCAATCAGATGAAAGTAGAGGCGAGCCTTCTGTCATCTTAGAATGTAATGGTTAGGTTAATGACAGCTAATGATTCGGTAGTTGCCTTAGCAACAGTAGGAAAAAAAGCCACCCCCAGCTGCTAAAACGCATCTGATCGGGGTTTACTTCCACAAAAAAGGCAGTGCGGTGCACCTCGCGTTTTACAGCCTGCAAAGCGCGTGCTGTCTGATCGGGCCCTAATACTGTTATTTGCCACTTGTATAAATGTTGCATAATGTATAAATGTTGTGTAGTGTAAGTTTCTTAAAAAGCGATGCAACAGGTCAGACCAGTGTCTCTGCAGACTTTTCAACATGATGTAAATGTTCACTAAATGAGAGGAGAACATCTATAAAAGAAAGGGTGTGTACTTTTTGCATTTAATCAGCTGTTCACAGGTTTTCCCACCTACTGATGTTTAGTTACAGGGAAGCTGAATGCACCTTGAGCAAGGAGAGGAGGTGAACAGCCGTAACAGTAACAGTCAGAACAATTTAGAGACCATTTATTACAGGTAATTGTGCTCGTGCCATCCGCCCACCACACATCCAAGGTTATTTTTGGTACAGCGTGCAGTTTAGTTCTGTCATGTTAGTTTATGGATAAATATATGCCTGAACACACAGATATAAGTATAAATTAAAAAATACACCTTTAGTACAGCATTTTTAATTTAGTCATGTGTTGAATTAAGTGTGTGTCAGAAAAAATACGTTTTCACTTGATTTAGGGCCTGTGTCCACTAATAGCGTTTTTTGCACTGCAGCGCCCACAACCTCAATTTCAGAGCAGTTCTCACCTGCGCTTTCTGTTGTTAGGTTACGAAAGTTGTCTGGCGCCCCTCCGCTTCCCTTGGTGGTGATCATTAAGTCGGTTTTAAAATCGCTCTGTTTGCTTAATATTTGCTTTATTCAAGGAAATTTAGGAAGAAAACATAAAAACAATGGAAATGATGTGTGTCCTGGCATTAGCAGCAGCTCCACACCTGGAAATTGTAGCCTCAAAAAAACTTAAGGATTAGCTTCTCCTCCGTATTGGTGTGAACAAAGTTGATATCGTAAGTCCCGACCCTTCTTCATTATGATTGGTCGGTGAGGGAGAAGTGACATTGACAAGGGAAAAAGTTGAACTATTTCCAACTAAGAGCGCAGTGAACACAACAACAAAAAACAGCTGACGGCGAGGGCGTATAGCCCTTAGAACACTGTGCGCTGGAAACGTTGAGCTACATTGGCTTTGTATAGAAAAAAACGCCGTTAGTGGACACAGGCCATGTCCCCTTCCTACTCTGAGTTTGTGTTTTGTTTATTGTCACTTCACCCGGCTGTTTGAGCTTTACTTTGCTGATTTATAAGCTATAAGAGTTTAACACAATTAGTTCTTGTATCTAAAAGTGTAATTTTTTAAGAATTGTCAGGAGGCAAATTGTGGTCCAAAGCACAACTAACACAAGTTTGATATGAACACTTTAGTAAAAGAGCAAAACAAAAACAAACCGCACTTGAATATTCATAATTTTTTTTTTTTTTTAATGAGAGAAAAGAGACAGATGTGCTTTAAATGACAACAGACGTAGTTTATTCAACTTTCTTTTTTTGTTGAAAACAATATCTGGAGGGGGATTTTTCAATTTGAAAAAGTCACACATTTGTTGCCACATAGTTGCCTCATTATCATGTATCTCAAAGGCTGCTGTTTGCATAGAAAGTAAGAGAAGGGAGGCAAACTCCAGAATGGAGTCTTAAAAGTTAAAACACTTTTTCAAAGATCATATCCTGTTCAACATGACCCGATAACATTCCCCGAAGACGAAGAAAATTACTAGCCAGTCTGGCTGTGATGTGAAAAGCTGTTATCCTTCACCCTGAACTGTCAAACTCTCTCTGACATCCATCTGTCACAGTAAAACCTTCACCCTGGACTGTGGATCATGATCATACTGGTTAGCTGATGCCCCCTTCAGAAAGAAGACTTGTGCCATTTGTTCTGTTTCAATCAAATATAATAAGTCCATCAATTAGATACAAGTTTTCCCACAACAGTGCATCTAAGTTCATTTAAGCTAAGGGGCCACACATTCATTCTGCACCTCCCACACATCATCAGCTTCAGCAGTGAATCCATATCACAGACTGAGCTGAGGAAAGACAGGAAAGAAACGGCTATTTTGATTGATGATGACTGACGCGAGCCCCCACCTCGTCCTCATAACATAGTTTTCATAATCACACCCTGAATCCAACAGCACTTCAACTGCTCCGCATGCCTTCAGCGATGAAATATCCAAAAGTCGGCTGCCACGGCGAGAGCAGCACTCTGCACCACTGACTCTTTAGAACAGAGCCTACAGACACCAATTTGTCCGTCGACAGCAGCCACAATAGACCAAAGTATAACGCAGTGTTTTGAGTAATGCCTGCTATTCACTTGCATTTCCCTCTTCCTGTTTCTCTTGATTCTCCTGCTCTCTTGACATCATCATCGCTCTCTCCCCGACATTATGAGTGCAACCAATTGTCAGCCGATCCTGTCTGAAAACATCCTGTAAAATCCTCTGTGCACCAATAGAGTGCATCAGTTTGTATGAAAGAAACGACTGAATTTTTGTACAAACTATGTCACTGTGAGGGATTGTGCAGGTAGAGAGTACATGTGCTTCAAATAAAACAAATTGCGTTGCTGCTCCGTAACTTTAAAAACAAGTGAAACCGTTTAAGGATGTTAAACAAAAGTTTGTAAGTTCTAAGATTTTGAGGCCGGATTAGGCAGCTCATGAAAGACAGACAATCACACCTGAGCCTTGTTAGAACGACTCATCTGTCCGCTTTGCCGCATAAAGAAAGTACGTCTCTAGCATTCAGAGTTTAAAAAGTTATTATATACAACTTAGAAGATATAATCTTAAAGATTTTCATTTGAATAAATGTCTGTTAAGTCTCTATCTATCACCGAGTGAGGTAACATAATGGTGATTGAGCCTATGGCCCACTGATGAAAGCCTTTGCATTTGCAGTATATACTGTAGTATTATTATGGGCTGGGTGTCTGTGGATTATTATAGTTATTGACACGTTTTCCATCACCTAGCAGTGGTTGGTCTGCCAGAGAGGGTAGGCGGAGCTAAGCGGCTTCTTTTCCGCTCTCTACAAGTGTTGCGAGTAAACAGTAATCTACTATGGCTGAACAAACAAAGAAAAGATCGATGACTACAGATACAACTTTAGAAATAAGTGAAAATCCAAAGAAAAAGAAACAAATTTGACGCTAAGATGAAGGCAAACAGTCTAAAACGGAAAGCGACCGTCAGGGAGAAATATCAAGAGTTACAACCGTGACAAAGGGAGCCAACCGTGGGCGCCTGGATATCAGGGACGTGCGCGCCAACAGTTGCCTTTTATTGCCATTAGGTCTTGCCAAATAGAACGAAACTGAGAACTTCGAGATTATAACTTTAACTATAGATAAAGCAAAAGATGCCCTGCGATGTTTATGCAACATTGTAGACCTCAGGGGATCAATATTTTGAATATCAAAGAAGTGAGTTTGGTGACATAAATGACTTCAGGCGCAGAAACGTTGCTGCAGTTGCCAAAAGTTGCAAGGTCGAAAAAAAGTTGACTGTAACATGACAACTTCCTGGAGGGACTGACTGTTACTTGGATAACCTCCACAGTGCAGAATGATGTAGAGTTTGACCGCAGATGCTGTTTCACTTTCATTTGTAACTTTTGAAAGTGCTATTATTGCTAATTTGAAAAGAACCGATATGTGTAATTCATTGTCACAGCTCGGCTCTGAAACTGGGACAACTTAGATAGACAGCACAGCCTGCCGGGTTCGAAAAGACACAAAATGCAAGAACATGCCGTGCTATCAGTAATGTAGATCGTGTGTGGAACAGGACTTCAGAAGATTATTACCTGTTGTCATGAAGTTGGAGACTCCCCATCAGAGCGAGTGTAAGAGGTCTGGGAGATCTTTATAAAGCAGAGCGCGCCGGGCACAGGTGCAGCTCATTCAGCTGATTAACCTCCAACCAGGACACACCTCCCCTGCAACACAACTCAAAAGCAGGGCACTGACAGAGACACCCGGAGGCTAGGTGGAGGGGTCATACCAACTTGTATAGTGTGCATCACAGTCTGTATACAGCCATGGTCTTGATGAGATGTGTGTACAGAAAACTACAAAACAATTGTTACAGCTCAGTGATCAGGACAGACTGATGATATCTCACATTATGCAACAGTTACTTTCGACCAAGGAATTTGATTGGATAGGAGGAATTCCATGAACTTACTGGGACTGAGAACTACATGTATCACCGTCTCTGGTGTCCTGTATACTGTGACATTACAGCAACAGTCCTTGTCTATGTTGTAGCAGCCTTTGTGACTTTATTTCCTCAAATAACTTTTGAAAAAAAGTATGAAATGTAACATGTGGTTCCAGAAAATGTTAATGTAATCTTTTGTTGCTTGTTACTGTTTACTACCACATGCTGCTTGTACAGATGTTGTATAAGAGCAATGTCAGACTCGAGGTTGTGCTGTTGCCCTGAATATCAGCACAGCGGTGATTATTTTTGCTATGACCAAATCACAGCTGTGCTGATGTTCAGTACAACAGCACTCCCACTCATGTGATATTACTTCATAAAATCAGTAATTTGCATGTCATATAAACATACCAATATGAACTGAATCGTACTGTTATACTACACTTAATGGGATTAATAAACTGGCTCACATTGGAAATTTAAAATCTTTTGGGCTCTGAAGAGTTGCCGTGTTAAAGGAACAGGGACAAAGTGTGAACAGTGCATCCTGGCCTGGGTGTCAACATGGCCTCTGGCTCTCCATGTAGATCCGTCAAAAACGTACATAATAGCCCTCAGGCTAAATGTGTTTATGTTGGAGAAAGAGGGGGCCATAAGGAACGGTTTTTTTAACTGGTTGTGGGTAGGAGGAAACAAAGAAGGGAAAAGATGAGAGGCAGCGCAGAGTGGAGAAGGAAATCGATGAGGAGCTCAGAGAGAAATGATGATGATGCTCCTGGAAACAGCATGAAAAAAGACAGATACCGTAGGTGGACAGGCGAAGTCAGAGGATGAGAATAAGGGAGGATGGGGTAATTTATGTAAAGAGTGGAAGGAGGCAAGAAAAGAAAGAATGGCCTCCTACAGGAAAAGAAAGTTAAGAGTTAGAGCAACAAATGTGCACCTACGGCTCCCTGCTACAAACATGCAACATGAAAGCCCGCAGAATGCAGCAGAATACCTGCGCCGCTGCCTCTGGAGCCCCTTTTAACAGGGAAAACTGAGATCCTGTTCATTCATGCACCAGCACACACACAGAGACACACACTGAAACACATACACGCACAGAAAACAGAGCCTCAAAATACCCTTGTGAGAGTGAAGTGTCCTTGATAGCACAGTGAAATCCTTGAGCAGAAACAAGCAGTCAAACTGTCCATCAAACTGTTCTGATATTTTTATGTGCATCAAAGCCAAACATAGACGTAGATACGGCAGTTGATGGGATGCTGTTTGCTGGCTGAATTCAGTTTGCTTCATAAGCTTGAATCTGACCCCCTGCAGCACTTCTTATGTTGTTTTTTTAAGAGATGAAAACAATCTAAAGAGATGATGAGCCCGCTCACAGAGCCAGGCGTTTGATGTGTAAAGTTTTACATTTGTAGACTTTGTAGTCGAGACCTTAAAAGATTAAAATGTGTTGATTATTGTTTTGGACTTTAATAAAACATTTATTTTTTATTCTCTCTTTTTATTTCAAGCTTTGCTAATGCACCAGTATTTCAGGCAATGTCTTTAAAAAGAAGCTATAATCCCACAACAATGTAAAAGATGTCACTGTATTAATGAGCCTATGGAAAACTATCACTGAATCTGCAGCTCCCCTCAGCCTTTGGGAGCTTAGCAAGTTGTAACTCATAACACAGACACAGAAAGCAGCTATCTTGTTAACACATTTAGCAGCAAAGGAATCAGATAGTTTGCTATTTACTTGGTAGTGACTAAAACTTATATATATATATACACTGCTTAAAAAAATTAAGGGAACACTTAAATCAAACATCAGATCTTGATGAACGTATAACTCAAGTTGAAAATCTTTACTGATGTACATTGTATAATTTGTTGAGAACAAAATGATGTAACAACGGTCAATGGAAACCAAAATCATCAGCCCATTGAGGGTTGGATTCAAAATTACACCCAAAATCAGAGTAAAAAATTAAAATCACAGGCTGATCCAACTTGAATGTCATCATGGCAATTCATGATGTGACTCAGTAGTGTGTATGCGTATGCACTCCCGACAACGTCTGGACATGCTTCTGAGGAGTCTGCGGATGGTGTCCTGGGGGATCTCCTCCCAGACCTGGATCAGGGCATCAGTGAGCTCCTGGACAGTCTGTGGCCGTACTTGTTGGCGTCTGATGCACCAATACATAATGTCCCATAGATGCTCAGTTGGATTTAGGTCAGGGGAAGGAGAGGGCCAGTCAATGGCACCAATGCCTTCGTCATCCAGGAACTGCCTACACACTCTGGCCACATGAGGCCGGGCATTGTGCTGCAACAGGAGGAACCCAGGGCCCACTGCACCACCATAAGGTCTAACAATTGCTTGGAGGATGTCATCCCGGTACCTAACAGCAGGGTACCATTGGCTATGACATGGAGGTCTGTGCGGCCCTCCAAGGAAATGCCTCCCCAGACCATCACTGACCCACCGCCAAACAGGTCATGCTGGATGATGTAACAGGCAGCACAACGTTCACCACGGCATCTCCAGACTCGTTCACGTCAGTCACATGTGCTCAGTGTGAACCTGCTCTCATCTGTGAAGAGAACGGGGCGCCAATGGCGGACCTGCCAATTCTGGTGTTCTCTGGCAAATGCTAATGGAGCTGCACGGTGCTGGGCTGTGAGCACAGGTCCCATTAGAGGATGTCGGGCCCTCATGCCACCCTCATGGAGTCTGTTTCTGACAGTTTGGTCAGAAACATGCAAGCCAGTAGCCTGCTGGAGGTCATTTCGTAGGGCTCTGGCAGTGCTCCTCCTGTTCCTCCTCGCACAAAGTAGCAAATATCGGTCCTGCTGCTGGGTTGATGCCCTTCTACGGCCCTGTCCAGCTCTGCTCATGTAACAACCGGTCTCCTGGTACCTCCTCAATGCTCTTGAGACTGTGCTGGGAGAAACAGCAAACCATCTTGCGACTGCACATATGGATGTGCCGTCCTGGAGGAGCTGGACTACCTGTGCAACCTGATTGGGCTGCAGGTACCGCCTCATGCTACCAGTAGTGACAAGGACACTAGCAGAACACAAAACTAATCCCTTTTTGGGGGTTGTCTTGCTTTTGCCTCTCCATTGCACCTGTTGTCTCTTTAATTTGCACCACAGCAGATGAAATTGATTCACAATCACTTGTGCTTCCTAAATGGACAGATTGATATCCCTGAAGTTTAACTGACTTGGTGCTATAATGTGACGATTAAGTGTTCCCTTAATTTTTTTGAGCAGTGTATCTATATATATATCCGTTTTAGTCACTACCAAGTTTATGCAATTCAAAACATGTTGATATTGAACATATCAGTATAATGTTTACAGACAATGTACTCTATTAGTTTTCCTCCAACATAAGCAATCTAAAATACACTTTACACTTCCACTAGCAATTATTCAATTTTTTATCGTTGTGAAATAAACATAAAGCTAGCAGATATTTCCCCAACCTCAGCCAAAGTAATTTGGTTGTCTAAACTTAACCACATACTGAAGTGCGTACACAAACCTGGGACTGCTTTACCGTCCAGCACCAGCAACCAAGTCCTTGTGGAGTCATAGTTGTGTTCACTACTTGTTTCTGCTGCCCCAATGTGGTCAAGTTATTGCAGTTTATATAAAATATCTTGATGGAATATTACTTTTCTTATGTCTACAAGGATATTTTGAACCTCGGCTTACAGTCATCAGAATAAGAAGCTTAACTTTGGTTTGTTACCTTCAGTAAGTCCAAGAGGCTAATCATTTTTACCACATCTGATTGCTGTATTAATACAAATTGCATTTCCTTGCAGCCATTGGCCGGCAGTACATCCCTGTTACAGATACCAATTTTTAAATGAAAAAAAAATTAAAATAAAATAAATATATATATGTGTGTGTGTGTGTGTGTGTGTGTGTGTGTGTATCCAAAAATCGCCCACATGTGGTTGTAAGAACTGTTAATTAACTGATTGCTTTGGATTTATCTGTAAGGCAGCCAAGGCAAAAACATTAATGAAAACACAAGGGGAATCTTTACATGGGCACTTATAGCAACTCAAAGGCCAGGTCTTTAGCAGCGAAGAAGTGGACATTTACTATTAATTTCCTGTGTATATTTTATTTAACCTTTATTACCCAGAGAGTCGTCTGAACAGGCTCGCTCTTTATCTGCAATGTAAAAGAATTAATTGCCATGGGAATCCAAGAGCATTACATTAGATTTACACAAACATAATGAGCACATTATAAGCAATTATAGCATCTGAATACTCTCCAGGAAGTGGTTTATTAAACCTGATTTCATATTGCATAAACATGCTTAGACCATACGGGAATCAAATTGGGACATAGATCGTGAGCTATTCATAAACTGTTTTATGCAAAAATTCAGATTTTCTTGGGTTTAACTATCATAATGGTATTATAATCTTACAAGTGACACATAACATTTTTGTATGTCTAGTTAAAGGCTCCAAACTCATGGTCCCCACTTATGCCTTAAATCTACATGTGTGTTAAGTGGACCTAGTTAAAGTCTTCAAACCCATAGTCCCCATTTATACCTTAAATCTACATATGTGTAAAGTGGACCTAGTTAAAGTCTCCAAACCCTTAGTCCCCATTTATACCCTAAATCTACATGTGTGTTAAGTGGACTTCGGTATAGCCTCTTAACCCATAGTCCCTATTTATACCTTAAAATGTGTGTGTGTGTGTGTGTGTGTGTGTGTGTGTGTGTGTGTGTGTGTGGTGAATCAGAAAGCTTTAACCCTCTGAGGCTCTTAGGACATTATTGTCCATTTTTTGCAAGTTTTTTTTGTCGTCTGGCCACCATTTTGCCTGTGTTAATGCACATGGCACAATTTTTTGTTACAACATTTTGGAAGTATGGAATTTTGGAATTCAAATATACATTTTTCTATAGACCAATAGAACACTGTGATATAAATTTACTACCCTATTTAGACGTTATGGACAAAAATGTCCACTTACAAGAACTGCTATAAAAATAGTACAGATTAATATTTTTTTTCCGCTTTTTGGGTTAAATCTTTTGATCAACTTCAGTCCTGATCAAAACTATCAAATATTGAATAATTATCAGGATTTTAACCCTTTAATTGCCAGTTTGAAAACATGAAAATCATATTTCTTGTGAAATAACACAAAAAATGAGCTATTTTCCATATTACAAATGTTGGGTGGCTGGGGCATTTTTTTTTTTATCAGTCTTGGATATGTAAAGGATTAACCAAAATATTGACTTTGATGCATTATTAGTTTTTGTGTAGCATCAGATTTAAAATTTACTACCCTATTTAGACATTATGGACAAAAATGTCCACTTACAAGAACTGCTATAAAAATAGTACAGATTAATATTTTTTTTCTGCTTTTTGGGTTAAATCTTTTGATCAACTTCAGTCCTGATCAAAACTATCAAATATTGAATAATTATCAGGATTTTAACCCTTTAAATGCCAGTTTGAAAAATGAAAATCATATTTCTTGTGAAATAACACACAAAAAATGGGCTATTTTCCATATAACAAATGTTGGGTGGCTGGGGCATTTTTGTTTAATCGGTCTTGGATATGTCAAGGATTAACCAAAATATTGACGTTGATGCATTATTAGTTTTTGTGTAGCATCAGATTTAAAATTTACTACCCTGTTTAAAAGTTAAGGACAAAAATGTCCCATTAACTCCCATTCAAACCACATTTTTTTATCTCAAAGCCATTACTGATTATAATCATGCATTCTGTAATGTTAGGGTTTCATTTTTGAGAAAAATAGTAAAATCTGTCATTTTTACTGTTCACCTCTAAAATCAGCCATTTACTCATTATAGGCCTATGCACACAATTCTTGTTATTTCTTGGTGATAAAACATATGTAAAATACTGCAGTAATACTATTTCTGCTTTTTTTCCACGTTTCCACTGAAATAATTTTTAAATCAGCATCAGATCTTTCAATTCTTTTTTAAAGATTATTTTTTGGCCTTTGGCTTTATTTATAGGACAGTTGAAGATAGACAGGAAATGTTGGGAGTAGAGAGTGGGGGATGACATGCACCAAATGATCGGCAGACTGGGAGTCGAACCTGCGATCAGTGTGACGAGGACTGCAGCCTCTGTACATGGGGCGCCTGCTATACCAACTGAGCTAAACAGCGCCCCAGATCTTTCAATTCTTATTTATTTTACATATTTGAACATTCAAATTGAACATTCAAAACAGAACAATATGTTACAAAAAATAATATATATATAAAACAATTTATAGAACAAAAAGTGTGTGTGTGTGTGTGTGTGTGTGTGTGTGTGTGTGTGCGTGCGTGCGTGCGTGCGTGCATGCGTGCGTGTGCGCGTGTGTGTGTGGAGGCAAGATTAGTCCTCCCAGCAGAACTTGCAGCATGAGACTGTGTGCTCTTTGCACACAAAGTTGTCACACCTGATGCAACAGGTGTAGATTTTTTTTCCTGTGCAAATTGAGCACAGCCCCCTCTTTTTGGAGCTGCTGGAGCTGCTGACGGTGCACACACACACACACACACACACACACACACACACACACACACTTTTTGTTCTATAAATTGTTCTAAAAGTTAAAATGTATATAGTTTGTTTACATAATTTGCACATCCATCTTTTTTCTGCACACATGCACACACACAGTTTATTTTCATCATTTGTACATCCATTTTATTTTTTGTAACATATTGTTCTGTTTTGAATGTTCAATTTGAATGTTCAAATATGTAAAATAAATAAGAATTGAAAGATCTGATGCTGATTTAAAAATTATTTCAGTGGAAACGTGGAAAAAAAGCGGAAATAGTATTACTGCAGTATTTTACATAGGTTTTATCACCAAGAAATAACAAGAATTGTATGCATAGGCCTATAATGAGTAAATGGCTGATTTTAGAGGTGAACAGTAAAAATGACAGATTTTACTATTTTTCTCAAAAATGAAACCCTAACATTACAGAATGCATGATTATAATCAGTAATGGCTTTGAGATAAAAAAAATGTGGTTTGAATGGGAGTTAATGGGACATTTTTATGTCCTTAACTTTTAGATAGGGTAGTAAATTTTAAATCTGATGCTACACAAAAACTAATAATGCATCAAAGTCAATATTTTGGTTAATCCTTGACATATCCAAGACTGATTAAACAAAAATGCCCCAGCCACCCAACATTTGTTATATGGAAAATAGCCCATTTTTTGTGTGTTATTTCACAAGAAATATGATTTTCATTTTTCAAACTGGCATTTAAAGGGTTAAAATCCTGATAATTATTCAATATTTGATAGTTTTGATCAGGACTGAAGTTGATCAAAAGATTTAACCCAAAAAGCAGAAAAAAAATATTAATCTGTACTATTTTTATAGCAGTTCTTGTAAGTGGACATTTTTGTCCATAATGTCTAAATAGGGTAGTAAATTTTAAATCTGATGCTACACAAAAACTAATAATGCATCAAAGTCAATATTTTGGTTAATCCTTTACATATCCAAGACGGTTAAAAAAAAAATGCCCCAGCCACCCAACATTTGTTATATGGAAAATAGCTAATTTTTTTGCTTTTTTTCATAAATAATAACAGTGATATCGAGTAATCAAACAGGCATTTAAAGGGTTAAAAACTTCTCAAAATTATTGAATGTTTAGTTTTGAGAAGGACTGAAGTTGTTTGAGAGATTTATGCAGAAAAAAGTAGAAAAAATATATTAATCTGTATTTTTTATGTAGTTTTATGGGAGGTGGACATTTTTGTCCTTAACAACCAATTAGGATGGGAATTAAGACGAAGTCGGAGGGTTAAGATATCAAAAAATACTACCAAGAAATATTAAAGGTCTAAAATCTGATTCCCACACTCAAAAACACGAATGAAAGCTGTACTACTCCCAAGTGTAACTACATCAGGAAGCGGTCTGTGGAAGTACCCTCCTCAGTATCGGTGCTGTGATAACACTGAAGGCTGAAAGTAAGAATTTCACAGTCGTTCTCCCTGTTTTATTAGAGTGACAGGAAAAAGCATCTTTACGAATACAAACACGTACAGTCATACAAAGGAAACACCACCTGTTTATCTGATCTCAAATTAGTTGGACAACTGCATCATCTGTGCAGACGAGGGAATACTGATCTGTATGTGCGTCTGTCTTACTCATACATGAATATGATTCATCCGTGTGTTCAGGTTTGTTTATGGTTAGTTGTCAGCTAATCTCCTTAAATTCATATCTGAATATGAATACAGAATCTGTAGGTGGGGTACAAGATGTCTGTTTCATTAGCATTCTGGTTTCGGGCTGTATTCCGCAGTGTACAGACCAACAGCGTTCGAGCAGGCTTTCGATGCGTGCAGGAAAACCGTTTGAGTGGAGAGCCAAAGAGAAGGAACGCATTGGCCACAAATACAATCCTGGAACCTATAGGCTATAGGTGTGTGACGACCATTTGGCTTCATATTAGCTTTTGCATTTATATGCCAATGTTAGCTGACCTTGTTGCTAGGTGCTCTGCTTGTTCTAAGAATACGATTCTGTCAGAGTTCATCATGAACAAAGTTTTCAACAGGTTTTTACTTAAAGTGGTAAAAACACTGAATAAAGTTCATGTTTAAACTCCGGAGCGGGGCCAATTATCTCTAACTTTAGCTCAACTTATTTCTAGGTACTCTACTTGTTCTAGATAGGAATCCTAAAATGCTCATCATTCAAAAAGTTTTTAAACATTTGTTATTAAAAGTGGTTAAATCACTGAATAAAGCAGTTTCACAATAAAAATTAGTCTCTCTGACTTGTTTTACAAAAGAGGTGCGAGAGAATCTGCATAAGGATTTGATATCATGACATCATGATATATTGACATCATGTTGTCGACATGACAGCTCCCTGAAAGTGAAGCCAATTATTTCGAGCGCCCCCTGCTGACTGGCTGCAGTATAGGTCATAAAGCCCGCCTCCTCCATGTTAACAGATGGGACATGAGTCAAACTATAAAATCAAAATACACATCAAATACATTTTTCTCAAACATGGTTTCTGTCATTATAGTTAGTTCTTATCATGCTGATTTACGACCAAGTGTTAATTTTGAAAAGTTTAGTTTTAATTAGTTATTTGATGCTGTAACAAGGATGATTGACAGCTCTGTTGACATATACGGCTCCTGCAGCCGATCTGTTTTGGATTAGCAGAGTGGAGGAGGAACAGTGAGAGGAGACGTAACTAAGACAATCACTACTAGGGATGCACGATATTATCGGCACGTTATAGGTATCGGCCGATATTGGCTTAAAACACGCCAATTTCTGCAGATATAATTAACCGATAAAATAATGGGCTGCTGCATACTTGATTAAATGCCCGACCTTGGCGCAATGTCCCCGGCGCGAAGAAGACCTGCACGGCGCAGCGTGATGACCTCATGTGCGTCTACCTGCAGCATGAGAGAGTTAGAAGCCAAAATGTCCGTGGTGTGGAAGTTTTTCAAAGTGTCTGAAATAGAAAGCAAAACTGCTGTTTGCAATGACTGCTCAGCTGCGGTGATGCGAGGAGGAGCCAAGGCAAAGTCTTTCAACACTACAAACTTGATTAACCATCTCAAGACCCGTCACCCCGACCGTTGTAACAAATGTGATAAGAGTATCACCATCATACTGTACGCTGATTCCAATACAGAAGAGATTTGATCTCTGCAATTAGGTGTGCGGGAAAATAATATTGGTATCGGTAATCGGCTAAATGAGTTGTAAAATATTGGCATATCGGATATCGGCAAAAAATCCAATATCGTGCATCCCTTATCAATACAGTCATTGAAGTTTACATATCTGTGAACGTCTGCTTCAGACCAACACAAGAAGCTTTTTTGCTATTGAATGCGCCGACATCGGTAAGTTAAATGTGTGTTTCGGGTAGCGGTCAATACAGACGCTCCACCAGCTGACCTGTACTGTGCAGACTCTGGCTCGGGGGTGTTTTGGCTTCACTTTTGTACAATGAGAGGTGACGGGGAAACGTATATCTTTTTATACAGTCATTTTCTTTTAGACTCTCGCACAGCTATTCTTTTGGTACTTGATATTGGCTGGTTTACAAAAGAATCACAATTGTATCAGGAAGAGAAGAAAAGGTATCAGAACATCTCCTGTTATATGAATTTAGTGGTTGGCAACATTGTGTTATTCACAGTATATTTCCTCTGAACTTCCCCCTGACTAGAGGCCTTATCAGCCCAAGTGATTGTAAACACCAGTGTGGGTGTGCAGGGCCTTGACGTGCAGGCATCCTTTAAATGGTACGGAAACTGTATCGGAATGCCAAATGTGTGAAATACCTCAATGACTGTGTTATTCAAGTGTTACACCTACAGTACGTGTGTCAGAAGCCTGCATCTACTGGTCGCCCATTCAACGTACACTTACCGATCACTGCACTGCTCCGTCGCTCAAGGTTCCTCTTATGCTGGAAGAATAAGTCAGAGCTAAAATAACTCAGTCTAGATGTTTTTCTAAGAACTATGATTGGAGTGCAAACATTATAAAAAAAATTCTTAGAATTATGAACAAAATCTCCAGTCGGAAAAGGCCGTACAAAGGAGGACTGCACTGGTTCACTTGCAATTTTCTCTCTCTCTCTCTCACTAACACACACACACAGACAGGAAAGCTTAACTGAAGTACAGTGTGTTTTAAGATAAGACTGCGGTCAGATAGACTGTGATCAGGGCTACGACCTGTGCGATAACAGCAGCTCATTTCCATCCGCTGTCCTTGTAGCCGCACACACACTGAGCAGATAGAGACAAACTGCTTATTCACCAGACTGGAGGTCCCACGTTCCCTAAAAGAAGATACCAGGAATTCAGTTCACCACTGCTTAGCACATCACATTCAGATAAAGTTCTCAGAGGATAATACAAAAAAATGTATTTCTCTTAATCTCTTCACTATGTCCTCCTCTGTCCCATAATGCCTTGGGGTTGTTCAGGGCTGCAGCAGGCCGACGCGTCTCCATCTTAAGTCTCAATCACTAGCAAGGCTTTAAGTTGGAAATGACTTTCTGATCTCACGGACTCTTTTTTGATTTGTTGAACAGAACAGTTTCACTTTCTGCACTTGCTTATGCCAGCAAATTAAAAAAACTTCCTGGTTTTCTGACCTGTTGAAGATTCAGAGTAAAGTGGATCTCAAAATGAGGCACCATGTGAATAGTTCGAATTATTTGAGACCATTTCCATTTGTTCATCAGTCACACAAAAAAGCAATTTGGCTCTGTGCCTTTGGAGGACGCTATCCGCTTCTTCAATGGACCCTGGAAAACTTGCGCCAGACTATATAAAATGCGTCATCTGGCGGAGGACAGGGATCTTGCTAAACTACACTTCCTCAATCTAGGACGCCCGCCTCTGATGTCATGTCTCGTTCATAATTGTCAAGTTTGAAATGTAGACTACAGACCTGAAGATTTTTTGGACGATCCACTATATATATTCTGGTCGTATTTCAGATTCTGTACCGCTCTGAGCCATTGCCTGCAGCAAAAGTCTCTCGCCGGGCCGTTCCTTTCAGAGGGACGGGCGCAATGCACGCTGGGTGTTGTAGGAATGTAGAATGGGCGAAACCATGAGCTGTTTGTACGACTTTCTCCACAGCAATGGCGCCAATTTCTAATATTATTGCTTCTATCGATTACAGAGAACACCAGCTTTGACTGTGGCTTTTTCTAGGGGCGAATTGCTCCTTTAATTGATTTCCTTTCTGGTTTGTGATGCTGTCTGTATAAGTTACAGTTAGGCCACTATATGATTGTGTTCTCATTAGACAGACATTATTAGAGGCTTCGGACAGTCACAACAAAAAGAAAACAAGTGAGACACAGACAATGAAAAGTTAAGAGAGAGGTGACATAGGCATGACAAGACCAGTGTGTGTGTCTTTAATCTCCACATGCAGCACGATGGGCGGCAGGCAGGAGACGGTACTGATGGCGCTCTGAGTGAGAGGAGCAGGCGGCCTGCTGCCAACATAAATCAGTGTCATGCCCTTGAGCCACACCTTTGTGGAGAGGCACGACATGAAGCACTGTCCTTGCCTCTCAGTGTCTGAATGTATACTCACAGTGAACATAAAGCAGGGTGATATATGTGCAGGCAGAGATACGTCAAACTTCTTGAGTGATTTCCCACTTCAGTGTATAACAACTATGAGCGGTGCATTTAAGGGCAGTAAAAATCAAGTTCACCAAGTTGAACTTTAGACTTGTAATACCTCTTTAATATGGAAACAAGTCAATACTGCTTTCACTGTCATTCTGAACAAAATGATCATAAAATAGAGACAATATGTGCTATCATTATAACACAGTTTATAAGTACTCTTAGTAGTATCTACTGACATTTTCTACTGGTATCATTAACAACATAAATACAACCAGGATAAGGAGAATTGAAAGGTGGAACAACCACTAAAAACAGCTCCTGCCTACCTGAGCGCCCTCATTCAGGTCTGCACTCCATCCCGCCAACTACGCTCTGCCAATGAACGGCGCCTGATACTCCCATCACAAATGCTACTGATGATGATGACTGTAATGTTGATTAGGATATTCATGATTTAAGAAAAAAAGTACTTCTTTACGCCCTGTGCACTTCCTGTCGGCACCTGTGTCCGATCGCACTTACTGACTTTGTTCCTTCCTGTCCTGATTCTTGCTTGTGCTGCATCAATCTCTTATCCCATCGGCACCGATGAACGTGCCGGGCAGTAGGCGATAAGCGACTTCCCGTCAAGACTTCCTTTTCCGCGTGCTGCATTGTTACAGAAAGAGAAACCGTTTCTCGTGATTGACTTTAATTAACGGGACTTACCTTTGCCGAAATGTCAACATCATGATGCAGATTTGTAAGAAGTAAAAACTCAGGCTTTGTCAGGTCTGTCCTCAGGAGGAGAAGAAACGTTTAAAATGCTCGTTTGTTGAACGGAGGTCGGATCGTTCTGATGCATTCGAGGAGGTCGGGAAATCTGAACGCTGAACGGCTTTCATGACACAGGGTCAAGGGAATTCATCTCAAGTTAAACTTTTAGATCTAGAACAGATTGTTAACTGAACTTTCATGCAAATGTTTGTTTATAGCGATTAAAAAGAAGCTAAATCGTCGTCAGATGACGCTGATGGGAGCCGGGATGTCATTAAGACGGATTACATCCCGCCTGCTTTTTCTCTCTCACTGACTGTTTTTCCTGCATACGCAGCTGCCTGCTGATACGTGATTGGTCAATAGTACTCTGACCACAAGCGTAGTTCAAAGAGAACTCTCAGATGTACGTTGCTTTGGACAAAACGTAGTTTAACGAGTGATTGAAAACGATTTTTAAGGCAACTTTCCCTTCACTGCTTATGTGTGAAACACGTCGTGACAACATTTTGTTTGGCGGTGCTTTAATATCTTTGAAGGCTTTTTAGGAGGAAAATTAATTCACCGCCTTTTAAGACTTAAAGACTTATCACTACCTGCAGACGCCCTATTACAAACAAACAGTGACACATATTTAATTTGAACTTCCTTTTAATCACTCTTTTCTTGTAAGACATTTTTGGAAGCTCAGAAAACAAAGCACACAATTATTAACATAAAAAAACCTCAAACAAAGTTTAACAAGCTCTAAACATTATGAGTAGCTCAAACAAGTGCAAACACGTGCATCACCCACACCTTTTTTTAAACAACAAAAATTAAATCTGACTCATCCACATCTAACACATCTCACTGGACACCAGCAACAGATCTGAAAGCAGAGATGAATCACTCGTTAAAACAAAAGAGTTCACTGTGATCTTAGCGTGTGCAGGAAATACGTTAAAATGTATTTACACTCTAAAACAGTTAAACTCAACATAAAAGTTGTTAAAATGTCGTTAAATAAAAAGTCAGTCTTATTGCTCGAGAACCGGCCAGTTGGCACACATGGACACCTAAATATCAGTCTTTTGTTTGGCTGCCATTTAAACCTGATGAATCACTGGCCGCCCTTCTGCTGCCTCAGTCAGATACGCTGTTATCTCACTGGAAGACAAAAAGTCAAACACCAGTCAGATCAGCGGAAGACAGGTCTGATCACCAGGCAGACGTTTGGATGACTGGGACCGAGTTCACCCGGCCAGTTTGTGGATGTTGCCGAGGAGTCTCTTGCTGTACTCCTTGTGGTCGACTGGACGGACTTCCAGGACGGTTACCTTCACTCGAGCCTCATCCTGAGGAGGCAAGAAACATCGAGAGTTACGTTCGGCAACATCTGATGAAGACATCCATGTTCAGCTTTATTGATAAAAATAACAAATGTTATCAGATCATTTATTTACTAAAACTGTATTAGTATACGGGTTTAAATAGTGGCTGCTCTCTGCTAGCTGACACGACTTTCCAGCACAACTGTGTATTTTCTTATGCTAAGAGAAAGCAACTCCAGCTACAGGCGACTCCTTTTCTTCTACTCAGTTACAGCAAGGATCAGAAAGGTGGCTCCCTGAGATATGATGTGATTGGGTATTCTAAACCAAACAAATTATAGCACAACAATGTACATCCATCTCTAAACAGCAGCCAGAAGCCGGAACAAAAACCTGAAAATCAAGAACATTTCAGTTTTTAATAATCTTTGACTCCATCAGCATTTCTTTGAACTACTTCACAGCGACAAATCCCTCAACAACTCTCAGAGTTGGCATTTTTTAAAACACAGCTAGAAAAAGAACGACTCATACAACGACCCCCAGTGAGTGAATCTTCTTGTTAGGTCGGACATGCCTGCAGATTTCACAGGGGTTTAAGTTGTTGATTTTTACATGTGTTTGAGACTGTAACATTAAATGTAGTTAAACACAGTACGTAATTGTGACACTGTGAAATAACGTTGATTACTTGAGTCATGGTCTTAAACACGTTCTTTGGGGTGATTTGATTGTATTCCAAAGTTAGCTGACGTAAACAGTTAAGCGGCTTCACGCTCTGATGCATCATCTGGTGTTTCCTGGCTCCTCTTGGAAACCAGGCGAACTAATGCAACACACCCATACCTTGTATAAATGATGTTTTTCTGGGTTTGATGATTGCTGAAATATTTGGCATATTGTAATAATTAAGAATTAAAACATTGTTATTGTATTTTACCCTTTAAAGGAAATGTTGCCTAATTGCCTAAGTGTTTAAACTTTATTAAAAATATCTCGCAGCAGACCTTGCCTGTAATCGCCTCTGTAGATACAGATGATTCATTTCAGGATAACTAAACAGAACAAACTCAGAGAACCTGCCCAAAGACTCAAAGACACGATGTTACAGGCCCGGGGCTGATTATACCCAATCTGACATCCAAACATTTCAAATAAAGAGAGAAAACCATCACTGGTGAACGCAATTTGTGGAAGTCAAATTGTCTCTACCTGTAAAGGTCAACAAAAGCAGGATGTTCACTCTGTGTCTCAAACATTTGCTATATTTCAGCGAGACATCCATCCATTACCTACACCGCTTATCCTGTTCAGGGTCGCGGGGGGCTGGAGCCTATCCCAGCTGTCATTGGGCGAAGGGCGGGGTACAGCCTGGACTGGTTGCCAGTCAATCACAGGGCTGACACGTTGAGATAATCTTTCGCACTCACACCCACGGGCAATTTAGAGTCACCAATTAACCTAACAAGCATGTCTTTGGACTGTGGGAGGAAGCCGGAGACCCCGCACAGAAAGGCCCACCTTGCCCAAACCGGGATTTGGACCGGTGACTTCTAGCTGTGAGGCAACAGCGCTAACCACTGCACCACCGTATGAGACATAAAATATAAACAATAAAGCAGCAGTTTCTAATGAAGACATGAAGCCAGAAACTCATTTCCATTCTAATCACAGGTCCTATAAGAAGCGTTAATCCACAGACAATTCATTAATCAATTAGCAATTCAGCCAGCACAGCCAGCACCAAGAGTTTAACATTTGCCCATTATCTCATGTGTAACACCTCTATTAGTATTTTCAATTTGCATCTACCTGAAGGAAGAACGCAGATTAAACAACAGCGCTGAGAGAAAGGTTCCACTCCACAAAAGGTGACAACTTATAGAAGAGACTAATATTCCAATCACATCTGGAGAAAACGATTACTCACTGGCTGAACAGTCACTCCTGTTCGATAACTCAGTGCAATAATAATCAAGAATTAAACAAGATAATTTCTGGATGCCGACACACGGACAAATCATGTAGGTAAACGCCTTTGTACACATTAAATAAACAACCAACACAGCTGTTTCTGGTGCTACAACTTCACAGAGAATTAATGACAAACTCTACTGAACCAAACAGTAAATATAGACATGACATAAAGGTGAGGATCCCTGCTGAGGCAGCTGGATAATAGGGCTGTGAAGAATTATAATACACAGATGAGTAAGGCGCTGTTTAGAGGCTCAAGGTACATTTGTACGTACTTGTGTTGTCGCTCGATGGTGAGCAAAGTCTTTTGTTGGTCCACCACTTTGATCCAGACTAAATTATCTCAACAACTACTGGACGGATTGTGATGAAATGTTTGTAGGATTCATCCTCTGGGGGCCGTTAATGTCAGTCCTAAAAGACTTTGTGATCCTCTGACATTCCCTCTAGCGCCACCATGAGGTTCACATTTGTGCTTTTGCAATAAAAACACGAATTGGGTACATTCATGTTCCTCTCCGGACAATCTCATACCTCCCATCAGCCTGCTGTACTATGTATTCTATGTCTATTTATTGTCAATGGCAAAACGTCATCACTGTAACACACTGAACTAGCTGATGAACATTTAACATCAGCATGTTAGCATTCTGAAAGTAGCATGTAGCTCATGGCAGTTAGAGCTCAGAGCAACCTCACTGTGGATGTGGTCTTTTTATACTACATTAATTCATATTCAGTTTATTTGATCACTTCAGTGTTTGACAACACAACATATATGATACACTTTCTCAAACACTTAACACTGTCCATGAACAAACAGGAGCAGGAAGAAGAAAAACTCCACATCTTCACTCCATAAACTGATGAACACATTTGCTTTAATGTAGCATAAGGACTTTTGAAATATAAATACTGTATTTCATAGTTACAGAACTTTTTGATTGGGCGTGGGAAACGCAGCGTAACTCACGGTGCGATACGTGGCCCACGATAACAATAATATCACGATACAGCGATTCTGTGATAATAATATATATTGCAAGACAATCACATAACGATACATCATGATATCTGATTAACGTCTTCTTCAGCCAAAAAAACTTCGGTTCACATCACCCTCATATATATGTATACATTAAATATATATGTAAAGTAAAATAGCGATATTTGGCTACGATATTGATGATTGTATTGCCGAGTCAGGACGACGTTATATTGCCGTATCAATATTTTGTCCGACCCCTATTTTTAATGTTTCACATTTATACGTTTTCATAATAGCTCTGAAAGTGCCTTTAGTCAGGCTGAGTTAACATTCCTGTCACAATAGAGTAATCCTGGAGAGCACTTTTGACAAGCGTTTGGTTCTTATTAAAGCTCCTGTGAGGGACTTTCTGTTTGTGTTGATTTTGGCGTACTTCTTCTCTCTCTACTAATTTTGGCCTGTACATGCTTAAGTGGAGGTTTTTAACAACCAATCTCACCTTGCTTTCTTTAACAGTCATATGTATCACTCACTTAAAATTTTTGCCCTGGCAAATGTAAACAAAGACAGTTTGTAGTTCATTGCTTCGTCTGACACCTACCCCTCCACAAGCAGTTTCAGGCATTCAAAATAACTGTATAGAAATATCAGTCATGTTGCTGATGGTCTGCTTTGCTTTTGTAGCTCATATAGAGTCATCAGAATTAATTTCAGTCTGTTTCATAACCAGTGAAAAACTCCTCACAGGAATTCTCAAGTAAATTTGTGGAGCCAACCTGTTAAAAATGCTAATTGTCGGATATAACTTCAATAAGAAAGTAATAAAATAACTTCGAAATCTAGCCTAAATATAAAATACATGTTCGGTAGGTTACGTTAACCTTAGAACTTTTATAATGAGTTTTATAATGTCTTCACCTTCAGCCACAAACAATCTTAACCCTGTTTACCTGCCTTCACTCTGACATAGAAAAAAACAGACCTCAGTGTGATGTTGGCCCGGCCTGCTAAATGTGCGGATCGCGAGTGTGTCAAGTGTGTGTGTGTGTGGCTCTCAGTGGCCTGTCTGTTAACATAAGGCAGGAAAAAAAACGGGTCCCCCTCTGACACTAATGTATTCATAGAGACAAAATCAATTAGTACACGTTAGACAAACAAGCACAGTTATCTGCACACACGCTCAGAGCCCTCCTACAGACAACAGGCCCACACACACCTGTGCACATCTGTTTATACTTCAACATAATCTAATACAGTAAAAAATCACCGACTAAAAATATTGAAACAAGTCATCGGTTGGAAATCAGAAACTCTTTCCCAAAGTGTTTCAATTAAGTTGGAACGTCTGTTAAACAAATGCAAATTTGATGTTAATGTAGAAAAATGCTCTGAGTGAATTTGATCCTGCAGACCAAATCTGATCTTCACCATCATCTAAATTCCATTACCTCCACCTGCTGCAGAGCAATGCAGCCTTTATTACACTGAAATCTACAGCACACTGCAAATGCTCCCTCCTCTGAGGAGCTCAGACTCAATGAAACATCAGCAGCTGTCTTCTGTGCGTGAATCACACACTCTCAAATGAGGATATTGTTTTAATTTGACTTAATAAATGTCTGTTAAGTCACTGTCTATCACCGAATGAGGTAACACAAAGGTGATTGAGCCTTTGGCCCACTGATGAAAGCCGCTGCATTTGCGGTATTATTACAGTCTGGGTGTCTGTGGCGACTTTCGTGGAAAATAAATCACAAGCAGCGCCCAGTTAGTGACGAGTTTTCCATCACCCAGCAGTGGTTGGTCTGCCAGAGAGGGTAGGCGGAGCTAAGCGGCTGCTTTTCCGCTCTCTGCAAGTGTTGCGAGTAAACAGTAATCTACTATGGCTGAACAAACAAAGAAAAGATGGATGACTACAGATACAACTTCAACAATAAGTGAAAATCGTCAGCGAGGAAAATCAAGAGTTACAACCGGAGCCAACCGTGGACGTCACACATGCAACACTGTCTGGATATCTGGAAAATCATGAGAAGCAACAAAGACTGTTGAAGAATCAAGAATCCTGCTTGTTCAGTCTAATAACTGGTAGTTCATCTTCCTCGCACGGCACTAAAATAATAAAAACTTTAAGTTTATGTGCAGAAGTTCAAACAAACAACTTTGAATTATGATCCTGAGCACAGTTGTTCTCTCTCGAGCGTGTCCTTGTTATAAAAAATGACAAAGCACACATTTTGTAACTTCATTAATCTTGTTAAGCTCTGACGTTTCATTAAATCGTTCTATTTTTACAGAAACCCTGCGCTGGATGTCTGATCTGTTTGTCTCGTGTCACACTCACTCGTCTCCGGGAAAGAACTGAGGCAGAAAGACGCATTGAAAAACACAGACTCGCTCTCGCTGTTCGACTTTTTGGAATTCTAAGCTTTGAAAGTAAAACTTTGACGAACGCCCGCTGAAAATAAACACAGCCTTGTGTAGAGTTTGTATCTGCTCAGAGCTCGTTTTCCCTGTTGTGGAGTAATTAAATGATTCATTTTACATTGTTCCTTTAGGGCTAAACTAACCTTAGCATCTCCTTTCAATGCGACAAAAAAGTGACATTCAATCAATAAATTAACTAAAAAGTTGCAGAAACGTACTCATCAAAAGGATGTTCAAAAGGAAACGCTGACCAGAAGAGCTGATCCAAAACCTACAATGCCTACGTGCTTAGGTATACAGGGCCGTTTAGCGGAGAAGACTGTAGCCCCTTTTACACTGCCAGTTCAAGGTGGGGTTATTACGCCTCTGTTACATCTCGGTGGATTGGTGGGGCGAAGTCGTTCCGCCTCTGAGCCGGCATCGAGGTAGTAACAAGAGGCGAAATGGCTGCATGACGGCGAAGCTTCGTCACGGCGCTGTGGCGGAACATCAGTGTAAAAAGGCTCTATAGTGCCGAGGAAAAGGGCTGTCTGATGTCAAGGTGAAGCAGTGACAAAAAAAAAAAAATACAGTTGTTAGGTTGAGCTGTATGCTCTTTAGTAGACACACTGTTAGTTTCCTCTTTCTTTTGGCTGGCTGGTAGTGGGCGGGGCTTATTAATTATTCAAGTTCCGCAGGGGTCTTCAGTTTTGCTGGCTAACAGTGTCCAGTGAGTAGTTTGCTGCCGAACCACGAGGAGGATTGAGACCCGGCACCGGAGCGCCTTTTGTTTGTGAGCCTTGATTTATCTCCAGCTTGTTTTTCTTTTGGACCAACCACCAACACTAAAAAACTTGAACAAGACACGTCTACTGACGCCGCCTGGGCTGTTGCTGACCGGAGGTGAGCCCCACACCACCCACTGCCAGCTAGCCTATTATGTCACATATGCACTTTGTGTTAGAGAATGCACTTGCACTAGACACGCCAGGAGCTAAGCTCCCAGTCATTCTCGTAACACAGTATAACACTTGAAACTGATTAAAAAAAACAACAACTACCCCTTTAATGTGCATTGTTACCCAATTCATTAATGGGTTGTTGTGTTGATGTGAATTGTTGGAGGTTTTCGTAAAGCTAAAGAACATTTCCATCTTGCACTCGGGCAACAAAGTGATCAGTAAGCTTTATGTTTGGAACGTGAGAAATATTCTTAATCACACGGTAAATAATATAAAACAGACGTATATAACATTGCTGACATGTTTTCTATTCCATATTAAAATTGTTGCCATATTTCTGCTGGGCTTTGATGGCTGTCAGTCAGTCTGTCTCGCACTTTATGTCCAGATTGTCATGAATTCAGCTGTGGATATTCATGCTCCCAAAGTGATGAACCACTTGTATTGAATCTGACCCCATGACTCTTCCTGTAATGCGAATAAAGAGGACAAACTGGTATTAGATGTTATATAAGCAAAATCATACGTGTGTTGTTGTTCTGCACACATTTTTATATCGAGGACTGTGATGAAAATTCCAGCATCTGCTCGTGCTGGTGCTGGTAATTAGCAGTGGTATGCTTACGTTTACTTTAATTAGACAGTAAAGCTCATTTCACTTACAGATTCCACTGTATGATAATAAGACTGCGGCTACAGAAACGATGCATTCGATTCTTAATGTAAAACTTTTGACACAGACTCACAAAACTTTCCCGCCTCTGAAGAACGGATTCTGCTCGGCGTTCCTCGTAGGTTTCTGTGAGGTCAGGAAGCGGACCGATCACAGCTCATCCTACATCTCAATCATTCCACTCAGACTCTCGCTATGTGCCCCAAGTAGCAAATTAGCCTGTGAATAATTAAGCTAATTAGGCTTAGACAGACAATAGTGAAATGCTAATTAGCGCCTAATTAAGAGCAATGAATCCACAGCTGTATTTGTTTTCTGTTATCCGATGCACACTGGCTACATAACAACTCCCTTGTCACTGTGATACTAATTGAAATGATTTTGGATTCGTGGTGTGTGACTGACATTGTGTTGTGATTGTTTTGCACTTTGCAAGTCTTGTTTTGTGGCTTTACACGATTGGTTGTTGTTACATATTCATTGATGGCAAGCAGCCCCATTAACAAATCAACAACGTGTCACGCTTTAACAACAGGGCCGCTTGACATAAAACTGAACGTTTGTTTTTTCCTTTATAGTTGTCACTCTGAAGCTTGCAGCAAGCGAGCTTCTTGTGCACCTTTATGCAACTCACTATCTGGAAAGCGTCCCTCCGCCGCTGCCTGCAACCAACTCGTCTTAAAGGTTGCAGCTAATCAGAGCAACGTTTGTGCCAATCAAAATACTAAATCTGTAAACACCGCAGGCTCTGCCATCTCATCATGTTGTAACCATCATACTTCATTTGTCACCAGCTTGACAAAGGAGGTGTTACTTGAATCTGACAAGAACAAAATACTGTGGGGTTGACAAATATTCAATGCAACCCCTCCCAAACATGACTGAAAGCAGGTCTACATTATGTGAACGTCGCTGCTCTGACAAACAGCCACTGTGACGTTGATGTGCTGTAGCTGCTTCCTGCTTCGTGGGTTGGATTGTGAAATTGACCCTAAATGAGACCATTGACTGTTTCTACAACAACGCCACTTGTTTGCAACCCTGCTTATTTTAAAGCCCATTTTCCAGAAGCATTATTAGAGTTCAGGAGAAATAAAATGCCTGCTGGTGTTTTTGTTCAGAGCGGAGATAAGACGGCTGTTTATCACGGACGTGCGCGAGCCAATCACGGGTCGAGTATTCCAACGAGGCGGAGCGCACTGAAAAATATGTTCACAGCTTCCAGGACAATGATGAGCGCCCTCGCATGTCATTATGTTCTGCTCCTTTATACCTGGGAAACTAAATTGCACGGCATTGTATTGAATTTCATTGTGCTTCCCTGTTTATAGTTACTTACGTTGTACGTCTCCAGCTTGACTCGGTTTTTAAAGATGTGAGTTGTGAAGGTGGCTCTCTGAAAGACTTCATCAAACGCTGCCTCGTCCTTAGGAACACACACACACACACACACACACACACACACACACACAATGGCAGGTAAACACAAAGTCAGGGCCATTGGACAGGAAGTAGTCTGTTACAGCTAGCCCTCCTGGCAGAGCTTTAAAGGCAATTTTCTTGTCAGATGTGAACAGGCCGGTTTAAGGAGAGCGCTGTGTGGTTGTAAATTGTGTTTGTGTGTCTCTCACTGTGTCTCTCAGCTGTCCCAGCGTTTCTGCGCTGTGACCTAACAGGACCTCAGCTGTCTCCTGGAAGCATGTCACCCACTGGTTATCCCCGAAGTCTGCTAAGTTGGCCTGAGAGTCGGACAGACAGGCGGGAAGAAGGGGCAAGAGATTATTCATGTGTATATGCGATCACAGAGGTGGCAATATTCCTCAAAGTCGGCGACAGTGCCGATGTGACAAACAGGCATTAATGAAGTGTTCGCTTACAGAAAGCAGGAGTCTGTATTTGAAGTTGGGGAACTCTCTGTGACACTTCTCGCAGCGGTAAAATCCGTTCTGTTGGTCTGTGACCTTCTTGTTGCAGTCTTGAGACGGACAGGCCCGGTACAGACAATTCTCCTTACGGATGTACAGCACCGTCGCCACGCAGCTGAAGTAGTCCGCCTGAGAAGAGAGAGAAAAATGTGAGAGGAGGAAATCTAATTATAGGAATAGAGCGGGAAAAAAAAATCAATACAAACTACCAAATCACATCTAATCGCTGCAACTTGAGCGTCTAAGAGGCTGCAGTTTATCTGAAGGTGCTGTCCTTTTATACAATATTGTGCTGAGGAGGAGTTTAACCTGCAAATCAAGTTAAATGCTGGGAAAGTCCTCAAATCAAATAAACCCTCAACATCATCATCTAGTTATAAAAATATTTGTTTATATGCACTAAGTGAAAACTGCCTGTATCAAGAATAATCAAATCCTGACCGAATGTAATTCCAGAGCAGTGGATTAAATGTACCACTTTGGAAACTGGAGCTGAAACAGTGAAACCACCCCCACCGGAGCTGGAAGGGAAGACAATGGAGCAGTATGATTCACCAGCTCATTACCATTTGGCCCTCAGAAGCATGATTCAAGTCACTGAAAACGTGGTGTATTGATAGAGTACAAGACAACAGCCGCAGGAGGAAGGAAATGATGATAGAGGAAGAGTCAGGCCACCGGTGTGATGGCTCATCTCGCTCCCCTGTTTAACTGGCAGCCTTCTCCTCTGTGTAGACCAAATATGTTGGTGCATGCTGGTAGTACTAGCAGATGTTAAATACATGAAGATAGCTGTAGCGGCTCTTGTGACGGCCTTGTTTCATTAAAATTTCAGAGTAGGCCCCGTCTGATTCTGTTTTTTGAGTCTTGAGTAAAACTGTGTTACGGAGACGTTTTCAGATGTGAGGAAAATGATTTGCATGATGAGTTTGAGCCCACATTACTGCACATAAAACGGCCCCCTTAATGTTGCTATACCAGCCGACTTAGACGCTGTAAATCTTTGCCGTCTTATCTTAGACACAGACTTTTTAAAGGAGCAGTTCGCCCCTGGAAAAAGCCACTGTCAAAGCTGGTGTTCTCTGTAATCAATAGAAGCAATAATATTTGAAATTGGCGCCATAGCTGTGGAGAAAGTTGCACGAACAGCTTGTGGTTTCTCCCATTCCTACATTCCTACAACACCCAGCGTGCATTGCGCCCCTCCCTCTGAAAGGAACGGCCCAGCGAGAGACGCTGGAGTTAAATACTACTGTTTCACTGCAGGCAACGGCTCAGAGCGGGACAGAATCCGAAATATGACGGGAATATACCGGTGGATCGTCTAAAAACTCTTCTACATTTCAAACCTGACGATGTTGAACGAGACATGACTCCGGAGGCGGGCGTCCTAGAATGGGGCAGTATAATTTTGCTGGCCTCCGCCAGATGACGTGTTTTACGTAGTCTGGTGGAGATTTTCCAGGGTCCACTGGAGAAGCGGATAGAGTCCTCCAAAGGCACAGAGAGAAATTGCATTTTTTTCTACCATAATGGCATTAGCTCCCTATAAAAGTATGACAGGAACTGAGGTTGAAAATCGGCGAACTGGCCCTTTAAGGTTTAAAGTAAATCAACCCGACACTTTTCATTGTGGAACTCTAAAACCTCAACTTACTGTCCTGTTAAAAAGTAATAAAGATCAGTAGATCCTGGATGAAGTCCCATCTGTGTCTCATTTTGACCTGCTTAACAAAGAAAGCAGGAGGAGGAGTGAATCCTCGCCTTTGTCTGTGTATCGTCACATTAACAGGATATAAACTTGTTTTACAGATGAAGTGGCTGTAGCAATCTTAAAAGTTGTACAATGAGCTGACAAGAACAAAAAAACTTCAAAGCGCTTGTTATGTAGGAGGCTGCTACTTGGTAGATGAACAAGACACCAGGTGGCCCAGGCCGTAAGAACACAATGAGTAATCTCTAGTCCAAATTAAAGAGTCAAAATCACATGTCAGTGGCCGGGTACGATGACAAATTTCACAACAAACGATGTGTCAAGCTATTTTTGTTCGCTCAAAAGGGCAGCTCTCAGGCCCACCGTCAACAAAAACAGGTTTCCAGTGGGCTAAAAACTTTTGTGTTGACGATTAAAAAAACACTTTGTCTGGTCTGATGAATCTCAGAGTGTGTTGGCAGTAAAATCTCTTTTTCAATGACCTAGAAAACAGAGCAGCACAAACACTGTTGAAACAAAAACACAAACAATACAAACAGACTAATACAACTGTCGAACATTACAACCTAGTTATATCCAGTAACTATGCAATACAAGGGCATACACAGAAATCAGTTGATGTAAACCAATCAACCATAACATTATGACCACCTGCCTAACATTGTGTAGGTCCCCCTTTTGCTGCCAAGACAGCCCTGACCCATCGAGGCATGGACTCCACTAGACCTCTGAAGGTGTGCTGAGGTATCTGGTACCAAGATGTTAGCAGCAGATCCTTTAAGTCCTGTAAGTTGCGAGGTGGGGCCTCCATCGATCGGACTTGTTTGTCCAGCACATCCTACAGATGCTCGATTGGAGGCCAAGTCAACACCTTGAACTCGTCGTGTTCCTCAAACTATTCCTGAACCATGTTTGCAGTGTGACAGGCGCATCATCCTACTGAAAGAGGCCACTGCCATTAGGGAATACCGTTTCCATGATGGGTTGTACTTGGGTCTGCATCAATGTTTAGATAGGTGGTACGTGTCAAAGTAACATCCATATGAGTGGCAGGAACCAAGGTTTCCTAGCAGAACATCACACTGCCTCCACCGGCTCGCCTTCTTCCCATAGTGCATCCTGGTGTCATGTCTTTCCCAGGTAAGCGACGCACTTGCATCTGACCCAGTTGCTGGCCTATTTTTCCTACATGCAACACATCAACTTCGAGGACAAAGGGTTCACTCACTGCCTCACATATCCCACCGACTGCCAGGTGCCATTGTAACAAAATAATCAATGGTTTTCACTTCACCTGTCAGTGGTCATCATGTTCTGGCCGTATGTAGAATTTAGTGAGAGCCCAGGCTTAGAAACAAGGTCTTACATGTATGTAACAACTGCACAGGCGTCGTTCATATATTCACGACCATGATGTAGCTTCAGGTGTTGGATACTGTGATCCAGATGATGCTACCATCAGTCCAGGAATGGTTTTTGATACTGCTTTGATATCAATCCCACTTAACAGTTCTGGGATGCAGTAAAAACCCAAACATAAGAAACAAACATCGAATCTTTCGGGTGAATAATCTCAGGCAGATGCTCTTTTCTCATCCAAATGCTTTAGTGTGATTTGGCATTTTTCTTGTATTGTCAATATTGGTATTTCTTAATCCTCACTTCGCAGCAAATGCCATGAAACTAAAGCCCATCAAACTGCAGTAAAAAAAATTATAAGACGAGAGGGGGCAAAAGTGCTCCTTCCAGAGCAGGCAGGACATGTTTGAACAGTTAAAAGAAAACGAATAAGCTGCTCAGGGTGAAAAGAGAAACATAAAATAACATAAAAATAGACCACATCAAGCCTGGCATCATCAGAATGACTGTTGCCAACAAGTCAGTCCAGCTGGTAGATGCATGCTGTTTACACATCTCTATTTGACTTCCAAACAATCTTGGAACAGTTTAAAAAGAGAGCAGAGGGAGTTTGAGAATTCTATGCATAATAGATGTGAGATGAGACGAATCTCTCTCCCCCTCTCTAATACATAAATTGTGCTCATGTACACACACACACACACACAGCAGCCGCCGCCGCACACAGACACACACTTGACTAGCATGCAAGGTTATATGCAAAGACCCAAACTTACACATTTGCAATACAGATACAATGAGCCTCTTTCCAGTTCTGAATTTAAATGAGTCGAACAGAATCAAATTAAAATGCAGCGATGTTGCCATAATTTAAACAGATATTAGCACCTTAAGCGTCAGAATCTCGCTAAAATCAACAGCTAAAAAGGAAAGAAATGCTAATTCATGGGGAAAAAGGGCTATCCGCTCATCCTGCGAAGAAGCACGGCGTTCCATTTCCATAAATATAAACATAAAGAAAGCACACAGCAGATGAACTGGGTCTCATTGGGAAGAGGAGCGCACGTGTACACGCCTGATGCACGCAAACACCCATGCTGATAAACAGACACACATGTGCAGGCACAGAAGAAGAAACACGGTAAACATGCAGAAGAAGAAACCCCAGAAAAAAAATCCCTCTTCTTTCCCGAGCGTCACCAGAGGGTATTTCTGCTACCAGGAGAACAGGCCTTAAACAAGATGTTGGAATTACAGCCAGAATTTAAAATGAAATGCTTTAAAATGTATTCTAAAACAACAACTACAAGCGAGAGCTGGGCCAGACTCATTACTAATGTTGGCCTAAATGAGTCTATCAAAGAGTCTCTCCAGGAAGCGGGCCAAAATTCACAAGCACACAACCACTGAGCGATGCTGTTCCTCGGTTTTACAGCCCACAGTTCGTGTTCGGAGTTCAGTGAGGGCAGCGGATGTGGAAAGGCCGTTGTGTTCTCTGCATCCCTTGTGAGATGGATGATGCCGTCCTTTGTCCCCGTGACCTCCGCAGATACTGTCAGTCAGACTTAGAGCTCTGTGACACTTCCTTCCCGCTAGCTAACACTGACTCACGGCCTAATAATCTGTCCACCCATCCATCCACACAGCGGCCATGCCACACAGCAAGAACCCCCCCCCCCCCTTTCGAAACACTTACTAAGGAGCTTTTTTTAATTAGGAGACTTTCTCCCGTTAGCTACGGCCCTCTACCCCCTCAGCGCTCCACTCCCATGTTTCCGCCCGCTTGCCTGCCTCATCACATTTCGCAAACTTGGGTAGATTGGAGAGCTGCGGGGCTGGAGAGGTGGGAAGGCGACGGGTGGGGAAGGTGGTAAGGAGGGTGCATGTGGCAGGAAGACGCTTTCTTTGGAGGGGATTGTCGAGGGCTCATGATGTTGGCAGACGCTATGGAGAATGTGAAGACAGAGGTCAGCTGGATTTGGACCATAGCGATTCAATCACAACCAGACCACTCTTAATAAATCCCCGTGCGTTTGCCATCATCTCTCCCCTTCTCCTTCTGTGGCCTTTTCTCCTCTCTTCCCGTCTGTTTCCAGTGTGTACATAGAAGCCTCGGGGCAAAGTCTTAACCTTAAGCACACTGAGGAGGACCTGGAGGAGCAGCATGACTAATGCTGCACACAAAAACAGATACACAAACACGCTAACAGACACAAATACGTGCCCAGACTTACCTACAGATTCACACACACACACACACCTCCTGATATTCTGAAAATAGGTTTTATTTTATCACACCAAATCCCCGTGTCACCTCTGGCACCTAAACGCAATTAAAATTTGTATGTGGAAGGGCAACCAAGTGAAAATCTACTTCACATAATTGACGTGGCGGCACATGCCAACCTAATGCTTGTCCCAAAACACACACAGACACACACACACACACTGCTGCATTAATTAGAAATGGCTTGTACACCTTCACACACACAAACAGAGTCACAGTCACGCACATACAAGAAGGCAAACAGGTAGAATGTCAAATTAGGTCTCTACAAACCGTAAGCTAATGAGTTGGATTCCATTATTAGAAGCAAAGCTGCAGAGTGCGTGATAGACGACCTCCTCGTGCCGTTCAATTACAGAAGCGGTTGGGGGTTCACGGGCAGTGAGAGGAAAGAGGAGACAAAGGGAATAAAAAAAAATCAGAGCCTGAATTATTTACACATCCTCACCTTTCAACTCCTTCCCCCACATTTGCCAGCTATCTTTATCCTCTTCTCAATTTGCTTTGTCACTTTCCCCTCCGTCTGGTCACCACACTCTTCACTCCTTTAACTCCTCCTTCTCCCTGCCACCTCCGTCCCCATCCATCCTTCAACGGGCTTCTCTGTGTCAAAAGGTGTCTGCCTCTTCAAAACGTCACAGCTCTTTCCCCAAACGCTCTGCCCTGTAGGCTTCCTCCACCTCCAACACGTAATTACAACTTTTTATTAGAATCAAAACGGACCACGAAGCTTCCTGTGAGCGGCTTCTAATTAAACAAGAGGGAGACTAGCTGCAGATGTACCTAATTAATTAAATAGAAAGTTTATGAGAGGCCCATGCCACTTACATGCAAAGCACCTCAGTGATATCACGTCTATAAATAAAAAAAGAGCTCTACGTCAGTTTAAAGCAGAGCTGCTAATATGAGAGCCTCACTATCATCCAGAAACAGCTCTAATAAGAGAAGCTCGACTCTAATCCGTGAAGTCAAAGCGAGGTACACACTAGAGCTGCTCTATTTACAATGAATAGGAGACTGTCTCATTTGAATTTAAGCGTCGAGATGAACACAAATCCACAGTCAGGGAGTTTAAAATGTTATAAATCCACGTCTGTTCACAGAAAACCTTCTCTGGTCTCCGTGTCTCTATACGACTAAAGACAATAATTAACATTTACAGTGACTTTGTGTTATGATGACTCATTTTGTCAGAAGGGCTTTTTTCTTCAGCTATCCTGATGTCAATTGGTACCTTCCTAAATGCCTGTTGACAGTTGAATTCTGAGTTATAAAGTATGAAGAGGTACAGAGGCCATTAGGGCCCACCTGAATGCTTCAAAGCTTCAATCGTTGCCATGGTAATCGACGGCAAAAATCACTATTCAAATACTTTTTCCCTTTTTAAAAACACCTCCAAAATGTGAATTAGCTTATTGAAATAATAACCAAACATTAAAGATATCGTCTCCAAGAGTTCAGCTTTGTTCTCTATGGCGGCACCTATGGCGATAAAGGGTAATTGCGGGAGCACACTTCCCAGATATCCAGACAGTGCTGCATGTGTGACGTCCACGGTTGGCTCCGGTTGTAACTCTTGATTTTCCTCGCCGACGGTCGCTTTCCTTTTTAGACTGTTTGCTTCATCTGAGCGTCGAATTTGTTTCTTTTTCTTTGGATTTTCACTTATGTTTGAAGTTGTATCTGTAGTCATCGATCTTTTCTTTGTTTGTTCAGCCATAGTAGATTACTGTTTACTCGCAACACTTGTAGAGACCTTAAAAGCAGCCGCTTAGCTCCACCTACCCTCTCTGGCAGACCAACCACTGCTGGCTGATGGAAAACACGTCACTCACCGGGCGCAGCTTGGGATTTTCTTTCCACGGAAGTCGCCACAGACACCCAGTCTGTAATAATACTTCATGCAAATGCAAAGGCTTTGATCAGCGGGCCATAGGCTCAATCATCATTGTGTTACCTCATTCGGAGATCAATAGCGACTTAACAGACATTTATTTAAATTATATCTTTAATCATTGTAGTTTCAAACAAACCGTAATATCTAAATAAGCCACGGAGGTGTGGACGGGTGAACTGGTTTCGGACGCGTGTTCTGTGATGAAAATAAATCAATGTCCGTGCACTATTCATCTTTCGATTTTTCTTTGTCGGCATTCAAACAAGTTCATCAAGGCAGATTTCAAGGTCCATTATACTGAAGCGATGTTCATCAAACTTATAAAGCAAGCTGAAACAACCGGGCATGACACACTGACTGGTAACAAGCCTCCACATACACACACCCGCTCCTCATCACCGGCGGACCAGCAGCGACCCCCTTGGGTGCTTTGTAATTAATTGATCGCAATGAATTGCATATATCAATAATTTCACGTTATAGAAATCCAAATAAAAAAAGGAATTTAAGCCCTATAAGCCAGGGTGACAACATTAGGAAAAGCAGGTAATTGAAAGAAATCAAGAAAAGAGGGAGTCACACCCTTGACATTAAAGTCAGTCAATATGTTTGGTTCCAGTGTGGCTGCAAAATTTTGGTCTAAAACAGTAAAGCTCTAAGTCTGTGATTCTCAGGGACAGACACCAAAACCTGGTTTTTACCGTGCTTGTCTTACAGCGTTGAAGGATTTCCTGCTACCACACTCGGCTCTGCTCTCTACTATTCTTCTTCAAACAGGAGCCAGCTGTCCATGAGAGAGAAGGATTTTCTGACTGACATTTCAATCTGCTTCCAGCCAAAGTGTTTGTCAAGAAGCAGCTCAGGGATCAAACCAAACAAATAACAAGGTTTACTTTTTGCAGTAAAACGCCCCGGGGCTCCATTTCCACCTGCTCTACTGTACAGCCCCTGCTCTGTGTTCAAATCCCAGCAAGTCAACAATACAGAATTTAATTTAAGAAAGTAATAGAGCTGCATCAAAACATTTTAAGTAAGATTAACAGTGTCACAGTTGCTTGTGGCTCTCATAATGGTTCTGACATTCAGGCCCTTTATTGTGGACTACACGGCGTCAATCTGCAAGAAAAGTAAAGGAAACAGAAATAAATGCAACATGTCCCGTTGAATAAGACGCTTTACTGAAGTTTATGTTTATCAAACCTGCAATTTACATCATTATTCCCTTTAAAGACCCTTCATAGTGTATTAAAAATATGACATATTACCCCAGGAAGCAGTGGAGCACCTGATTGGGGTTTTCAGTCTCGTCACTGTCAGAGTCTGGTGACATTTTCTTTCCATTCACCATCTTTAAACAGCGCAGACGTGTTCCGTTTAAAGTTTACTTCATGTGCCGTCTTCAGTTTTGAAGATCTCTCTGATCTTTGTGTCTTTTAATCTTTATTATTTTCTCTCAGCTGTTTTCGTCTCTTTCTTTTTCGCTCTGTAAACAAACTGACGTCAAAGTTACATGACGACGTTACACGATTACAATTTATCCTTCGGATTGCGTGATTAGAGCCGCATCCCTAGCGACGGTCAGTTCGTCATAGCAACGGTCTGCTATGGAGAAATAGCAGACCTGGGAATACCGTAATTAACCAATCAGAATCAAGAATTTAACACAGCCGTGTAATCACATAAAATAAATGTGGAAATACTGTCAAGCAACAACTTCAAATGGTTGGTTTGTTACATCTGAAGATTTTGGGGTTTAACATCTTGCGCGACGTCTTTTCGTGTAAACCTCTCAATAATGACAAGAGATCATTAGTTGCAGCCAAATTTCACTGTGAGGCCATTTATCTATGAACACAGTATCAGACATCACCAACTCTGTTAGGCAGAGTGTCAATAATAAAAACAAACATATTTTCTCGCTTACATCTGATGGTGTCCAGCCAGCGGGGCAAGTTTGATTTCATAAGGAAAATTCCTTTTAATTGTTATTTCATTGTGTCTTGTAAGTGTCAGTGCTTCTTTTGTAAGTGATTGCCCTGCTGCATGTTTATGTATGTACAAACAGTATGTACTGTACCTTCTCTCTGTGTCCCATCTGTTCATCTTTAACATTGCTCAGTGATTTCCAGTTTGTCTTTGGTCCACTGCTCGCTGACCTCGTCTCTGTCAGGGATTGGCTGTCGAGCGCGTAGCCTTTCTGGTCAAACCTATAGTGTGGGTATAAAAACGCAAGGCACATATGTATAAATAAATAAATGCGCAAACACACGTACATGTGAAAAATAACATGCATTATTCAAAGAGTAGAGAGACGGAGAGAAAGAAACAGAAGGGAGGGTTTGTTGAGCTAAATGAAAAACACAAACAGAGCGTGCCTGAGAACGTGACTAATGGTCCCTGACTAATGATTCAAGTACATGAGATACAACATTAATACAAGTCAGCTGTGAACATTTGCAGGAGTGTATGTATCTCTAACGTGGAAGAACAGGCATGTGTGTGTTTACATGCACAAAAGTGTGTATTAAAGGGGACCATATCTTTTAAATGGATATTCTCATATTCTGCATGGGTTTCACTTTTTTGGGTGTTTATTGTTCACAGTGAGAAAGTGAAAGCTGCATAATTTCATGTTTTTCCAGAGTTACATGTTTAAAAAGGTCGCCTCTGAAATGGGCGGTTCAGAACAGCTGCAGGTTTCTACGTAGAACCTTGCTTTCGCTGAAATCGACCAATCGTCATTCACCGTCATTCACCTCAGGCTGCCTTCTCGCACTAGCTTGTAGTCAAGTCGTTGTCAGGATTTTAGCTTACCATTCTGATACCTCCTGGCGATTCTGTCTGGTACATATAAGGCTGAATAACCGATCTTAGAGCAGCCATGTTTTCTACAGCTTTGCAGTGACAGTGCGGTGCGGCCGCTCCCCCACGTAGGATGGCACACATGGAGGAGGGGCTACGTCACCCAATCGTTGCTAACGTCTGACCTTTTAATGGAAAAAAAGCTTGTTCATTTCAGGAGGAAGGAGAGGCTCCGAAAAATTATTTTACAATTTGCATTTCAGACTTTACTAACATGATTCAAAAACCCATCAGAATAATAGAAAATTGATCGCATATATCCCCTTTAAGAGACTTTATAATTGCAGAGAAGATGCTGCACTGTACTACACACTGCTCTGTCTGCTGTTATCTAAAGAAACCATCTTCAGTCATGACTGAATTACTCTCCTAATCCCTTAACTGATTTAAATCCACTGCATCTGTATGCTGCTATCTACTCCATCTGACATCTGGCTGTCTATCATGGACAAATGCAGTCACACGTCAACCAGCTTTTTATAACCACATTTAAATTTCTGTCCACACACTCGCTCTCTTCACTGAGGAGAAAAGAAAAACAACACTCGTCCGCGTCTCTTCTTGTCTTCCGTCTCCATCTATTAATTCATCTACCTTTTTAATATTCTCTTTAAAAGTCTTGATGCATCAGTGTGACTCCTGCTCTGTATTCACGCCGAGCGGAGCAATCTAATCAAGGCATCATCCAAATTCATCGGTTTCCTTCAATTATGCAAGCAAGCCCGGTCAAAACAATCCCACAAAGCAGCGCGTCGCCACAGGAGCGAGAGTCAGAGAGGCGCTCTTTGTCTTTGTGGAGCGCAGACCTAAATGTTAAGGAGTGGAGAACAGAGTGTCTGCTGCCTGAACAACATGTAATGTCGTTTGCTCACGCTGTCAGCATGTAAACCGGAGAGAGGACCAAACAGCAGCAGAGATGAGGAGGGGAAAAGCCTTAAAGGGATTAGAGAAGAATGGAAGTGGGATGAAAGGAAGGAGGGGCACAGTTTTTTAGTTATTTAGCCCTTTGAATGTCAGGATGAGATGCTGAATTGACCAGAGACTAATAAGACCAAGATTAAAGCTGGAGCAATGGAGCCTGCCCCTCCCCTCCTCTCTCTCCCTCTCTGATATACACACAAGTTACAGCCACGACTCACGCAGCGCGCACACACGCAAAAATGGCCCAAACTCATGGAGAAGTAAGCCAAGCAGACATTTATGATTGAAAGAGTGAACAGAATAATGCCCACAGGTATCCAAAACACACTCCTTTATTTACTGTGTTCGCACTTTGAAGCTGTGAGCGCACTGTTTGATGCAACTTCCTGCCTAAGAATAGTTGTCAGTGTAACACAAAGGCAATCACATGCACACTGAAGCATTAATATGTAAACACACACACACAAATCAAGGAAAAAAAGCATTTATATTTCAGCGGTGAACAGACTTGGGAACTGCCTTAATGAGTGAATGAGTCATAATTTAAAATCCCTCCTCAGGAAGTGCTAATAAGAATCCAGTTTGATGCAGCTCACAGTGTTTCTCTGCTCGAAAAGGGAAGAAATCCGGTTTATCCTTGTTCTGCTTTTCTGTTACTCCCCCCATGCGGTCCTGTCTACACCCTGTTCCGCTGGGACCGAGGATGCACATGTAACCAGTCTCCTGACACGTGATCATAAGCACTAAGGTTTGTCATTTGAGTGTGTGTGCATGTGCGACTGTGCCGTGTGTTTTGTTGTAGGTTCTTTTTTATGAAGATAAACAACACAGCAGGGAGAGGATGTGATCTATATGTGCGGAGCTTCTAATGAAGTGATCAGATGTCTGTGCCAGCGATTGTATATATAGATGTACGGCGCGTCTCCTTCTGCTCTCATTGCACAAAATAGACCCTGTGACGGCCGCTGCCATCTTGCGCTGGTGACGTCATTTAGAGCCGGTAAAGATTGGTGGGTGGAGCCGCCATTGCCACGTCCATTAACCAAAACACGCACTTAAAGTAATAATCTCAAATATCTCAGTTTCGTTCTCTATTGCGCCACATTATGGCGATAAACGGCAACTGCGGGGGTAAACTTCCCTGATAACCAGATGTCTAGAGTTGGCTCCCTTTTTTGCAGTTGTAACTCTTGATTTTCCTCGCTGACGGTCGCTTTCCTTTTTAGACTGTTTGCCTTCATCTGAGCGTCAAATTTGATTGTCTTTTTCTTTGGATTTTCACTCATGTTTAAAGTTGTATCTGTAGTCATCCATCTTTTCTTTGTTTGTTCAGCCATAGTAGATTACTGTTTTCTCGCAACACTTGCAGAGACCATAAAAGCAGCCGCTTAGCTCCGTCTACCCTCTCTGGCAGACCAACCACTGCTGGCTGATGGAAAACGCGTCACTAACTGGACGCCGCTTGTGATTTTTTCCGTGAAAGTCGCCACAGACAACCAGTGTAATACTGCAAATGCAGCGGCTTTCATCAGTGGGCCATAGGCTCAATCACCTTTGTGTTACCTCATTCGGCGATAGATAGATACTTAACAGACATTTATTTACATGAAAATCTTCAAGATTATTACTCATAATTTACCAAAAGAACAGCAAAGATCGAGCACGTCGGCGTGTTTAACAGCTTCTTGTGTTGGTCTGAAGCAGACGTTCACAGATATGTAAACTTCGATGACTGTAGTGATTGTTTTAGTTACGTCTCCTCTCGCCGTTCCTCCTCTCCTATGTCCTACTAATCCAGAACAGATCGGCTGCAGGAGGCGTATTTGTCAACTGAGCTGTCAATCATCCTTTTGACAGCATCAAATAACTAATTGAAATAAACGTGTCAGAAAAATTAACACTTGGATGTAAATCAGCATGATAAGAACTAACTATAATGACAGAAACCATGTTTGAGAAACATTTATTTGGCGTGTATTTTGATTTTATAGTTTGACTCATGTCCCATCTATTAACATGAAGGAGGCGGGCTTTATGACCTATACTGCAGCCAGTCAGCAGGGGGCGCTCGAAATGTTTTGGCTTCACTTTTAGGGAGATGTCATGTTGTCCCTCTTTTTATACAGTCCATGGTCTGTGCGTACACTTAACTCTGTTACATACCTGCGTGTGCGTGTGAGCATGCACAACAGTGTGACTCACCATGCCCTCAGTCTAAAGGCCTCGGGTATGTCTGGGTTGACCATGACTTTGGAACTGAACAAAGCAGAGAGAGATCTGCCCCCAAAATCAGACAAGCGAGCTCCTTTGATTGCGACCACTGGCTGCCCCGAGCCGTCAAACTTCTCCGCCTGGAGGGAGAAAAACTGCGTTAAAGACAGTAACAGAGGAGAGAGAGATGAAGAACGGGAGATATAAAAGCAGCTGTCTCAATCTCTCCTACATGTTCAGTCTGGTTCTGCTGCTCGGGGAGACCAGAAAGTTATATGTGGTATGGTTTTCCTTTATAATTGGACAACCTACAAGTTAATTTGAAAGTCATTTTTGGATTTTGGCAAAGAGGAGGGATTAGCTCTTGCAGATTGAATGAGCTTAGAGAAGAATAGTGCCATTTCATGCACATTCGAGAGTTACTTAGCCTGCGGTCTCAAATCAGGGACTCTGGTCCAAAACGCTCCTGAAGGTCGCGGGAGTGATTCGACTGATCCAAATTTTACAGCCCAGGAATCCCAACCCAACAGCTTTGTACAGCAACACACGCACGGCTTCATGAACACACGGTTAATTACAGCCCGCTGTGCATGTTCTTATGTTAAAACCCAAATCCATCCCTGGATACAGAGAGAGCAGAAAGACAGAGAGAGATTATAGTTATTACCTCCTCTCCCCACAACGTGGCTGTCACATCTTTGCCAGTTGTGTCTATTAAGTTGAGGGCCCTCTTGGAGACTTCTCTGCTGTTCTTGGTGGTGATACGGGAGACATCCTCCGCACTCTTACACACTCCGATCACATCTGCGGGCAGAGAGAGTCGTTTAGATCTCCCCCATAGACAGCTCATGAACACAACACAGGTAGACAAATATACTTACAGTGAGGTAAGAAAGAGGAGGTGCATTATGTGTAAGTAGCCTTAAAAATGTCTCTATGTTAGTGTAAACGTCTTCCTCTTCAAAGTATGAAGCGGTCATATCACAAACAGTATGAAGATTCAACACAGTATAGGGATCAGTCACAGCAGACTGACGTAAACGTTGCAACAGGCTGGCTAACAACAAGACCCTCCCTCCACATCACAACAAACGCAGTCCTTCCTCATTCATGTTTCCTGTCATGCTCAAGGAAAACTGAAAACTTCATTCAGGATTACTGCCCTGAAAATCAGTCACTGTGAAAATGAAGAGCTGCGAGGTGAAGAGCCTGGCCTACCTCGACTAATATAAACTCTGTAAATTAATTTGACTTGATTTAAAGAGCTCATCGTTAACAGGATTGAACTGAAAAAGGAAACAAGATTAAATAGAAAATATTTTAAAACAACAGAAAGAATTCGTCAAACTGCAATGACAAGATTAGATAAAATATGTGCACAGCTTTTATTCAATTAATTAAATCTTAAGCTCATAAAACTGACAACCTGTGTAAATGAAACAAGAAAACAGCATCAAATCTGTATGAAGCTACTTTAAATGCACTCTAAAGTTTCCTTTAAGGGATGCACGATATTATCGGCACGTTATCGGTATCGGCCGATTTTGGCTTAAAAATGATCGCCAACACGCCGCTATCCGCCGATATAATTAACCGATAAAATAATGGGCTGCTGCATACTTGACTAAATGCCCGACCTCTGCGCAATGTCCCCGGCGCGAAGAAGACCTGCGCGGCGCAGCGTGATGACGTCACGTGTGTCTACCTGCAGCATGAGAGAGTTAGAAGCCAAAATGTCCGTGGTGTGGAAGTTTTTCAAAGTGTCCGGAATAGATAGCAAAACTGCTGTTTGCAATGACTGCTCAGCTTCGGTGATGCGAGGAGGAGCCAAGGCAAAGTCTTTCAACACTACAAACTTGATTAACCATCTCAAGACCCGTCACCCCGACCGTTGTAACAAATGTGATAAGAGTATCACCATTATACTGTACGCTAATTCCAATACAGAAGAGAGTTGATGATCTCTGCAATTAGGTGTGCGGGAAAAAAATATTGGTATCGGTAATCGGCTAAATGAGTTGTAAAATATCGGCATATCGGATATGGGCAAAAAATCCAATATCGTGCATCCCAATTTCCTTTTAAACAAAAAAACTTTGCAGGGATTCACACGATGTGTTTTGGTGTGTGATACAGTTAATGTTTTTCAGTATTTTAATGCATTTTTCACAGTTATGTTTTCTAGTTGACACATTGCTAAGTTAGCGTAAGACAGGCAGCTGAACCTTTTCGTAACCCTGTTCCCATCACCGCCTTATAGGCCCTTGACACACCTGGTATTAACATGTGGTTTTCGTAATCGGATCACAAGTGGACAGCCTTAAGTACAAGTGTGAACACACCCAGGATGAATTGAAGACGCATTCAGATCCGATCACTCCGGCCGCATACGGAGGTGGTCTGGGACGCATTTATCCACATACGTCTGGAGGTGTGTACGCACTAAACAATCGTCCTGTTTGGTCATTTTGAGCCACCGATCCAATGAGTCAAGTTTCGGCCACCGACCCAATGCGTCAAGGTTCAGTCTAGTTTACAGCAACATTAGTGTGTTCATGGACGTGTGCACAGGGGTTTCTACAGCTCCTGAAAAAATAATTTAACCACTCCAATTGTTCCTTTAATCAGGGTCTCTCTCTCTACATGTCATGGCCAGCTGATCAAGAGGGAGATAGATGGTCACAACAGCAATGTGACAGACTGGTGGAGAGCATGTTAAGATGCATGAAAGCTATAATTAAGAATCAGGTTATTCCACCAAATATTGATTTGTGAACTCTTCCTAACATTTGTATTCTTTAGTTTAAAAATGAACTTGTTTTCTTTGCATTACTCGAGGACTGAAAAACATCTTTTGTGCATCTTTTTGTTTTCTTCACCAGTCGTCATTTTCAGCAAACAAAAGACCTGAATGAGAAAGTCATTTGGAAAATGTGAGAAACGTTGTATTCAATAAAATAAAAGTTCATTATACACAAACACAAACCTTTAAATAGTAGAACCAGAGAAAAACACATTTCTGCAGAGGTCTCTTAATTTTTTCAGAAGCTGTTTTTCATCACGGAGGAATCACACAGTTGTGAGAGGTAAGTATAGTTGTTAACACACCCACTCCCTCGAGACGCATCCAGTGGGACCCTGATCCCAATGCAACCAGTGGTTACAGACTCCACAGAGTACCTTTAAATGGCTCACCAGTGATCACATGTTTTCTGTCGTCATTTCATGGGTAGAGTCGAGATAAAGTAGAGACCATGTGTTTAATAAAATGCCCGCACAGTGCTGTAATATAGATTTAGTCCAACAGTCACTCTGTGAACTCCATCCCCTGTGTGCTACCTCTGCTAACCTTTTTCTAAGCTCCCCCCCTCCTCCCCTCCTCCGCCGCTCCTCTCTCGCTCTCTGTCTGTGCTCTCTCAGCCCTCCTTAATTCCATTATGATTGAGACGATGTCATCCACCTCTGAACTCCATTATCACCACAGGAACAGGCTGACAGTTCTCATTACCATGTTATAATCCCCTATTTAACAAAGGAGCGGGGAGAGAGGCAGCGGAGAGGGAGTGAATGGAGAGACAACAGATGACACACAGGACATGTAGCAGTGGCCCTGTGCGAGCAACACAAACACACTCTGCCAGGTAAACTGTGTGGTGTGTTGCTGATACGTTTTACTAATGTCATCGTGCAACATTACTGCTCTGAATGTAACTCTGCATGAATTTTCCACTCGGTGTGTTGTTTACACTTTCAACCAACCATCCATCTCTGCTCTAATATAGCATGTCCAACAGTTACAGTCAATGGTAGCCCTGCTTGTGCTGCAGTAAAACACTACATTACTGCACAAAACGAAGTCACAGCTGGATGTCTGAACAAAAGTACAAGCGACCACACTGACTTCAACTTTTAAACCCACAGGTCAGTGCACAAGGCTTTTCATCCCAGCAAGACTGAGTGTAAAACTGCTCTTTAAAATGTCAGTGTAGCGATGCTGCTGCTTATAACCCTTACTTACTTATTACTTACTTATAAGAGTAACATGTCCAATCTAGGGATGTGCACTTTAACCAGTTAACTGACCGTTAAGAATTTTAACCGGTTAATACTACTTAAACAGTTAAATAAAATGTCTTTTTTTATACGATACATATATATTTGGGAAACACACTTTTTGTTGTCGTTAGCTGAGCCGAGCCTGAGGGAGAAAAGAAACGAGCAGTTTAACAGTTACAAAAAATGAACAAAGGTTTTGTTGCATATCTCTGCTCGTGGGACATCACGGTACCGTCTGAGCGGATATTCTCCACAGCAGGTCTCACAGTCAAAAGACTGCGCACCAGACTAACCCCACAGCATGTCGACATGTTGCTACTTCTTCATCAAAACCAGTAGACAAACTGTCTCCTACATAATATAAACTGGTGTAGGTCTGGCCTTTATATTTAAAGTTTCCATGGCCTGTTGTTAAGGCAGAAACAAAACTTTTACGCACAAAGCACAGCCGCGTAACTCAATTATTTAAAACTCCAGACACAGCGTCGTCAGGACCGGACAGGATCTCATGTTTATTAAAGTTCTGTGTGCTTATCATCAAAGAAAGGTCGGCTGTAAGTGTTTATTTACTTATTGTTACTGATGGATCACATGGCTGTATTCTCCAGTGCGTGCGTAATGGACACTGGACAGTGTATTAATATCTGTGGGCACGATTGTCGGAGCCACAGGTAGTTATGTCTGAGGATAATAATACATTTACCTCGTAGTTGTGTGTGTGTGTGTGTGTGTGTGTGTGTGTGTGAGAGTGTGTGTTTCTGCAAGTATTAGATACAACGTGCATCAGAATGAGCGCACATGATGGAGAGCTTGTTGTTGTTAACGATTAATGACTGTTAACGAGGGTCCGTTATCTCTTATAAATTAGCATCCCTAGTCCCAGACTTTAACCCAATCCAGAAGAGCACATTTTAATCTTGTCGGTTAACCGGTTATTAACCGTTGTGTCGGTGAACCAATGCACATCCCTAGTCCAATCTAATTTCAATCTGTACCAAAAAACTAACACCCTAAAGGTGTCTTACAGTGTCAAAGAAACACACTAGTAATACAACTTAGAAATGTTACCCAGCCATACATTTGTAACCTAAGTAACAAAAACAATTAAACTAAGTGAGTCGAAAGAGTTAACCCAAAAATCCACGGGGGAATAAACTTACAAGCAATGTCTTCATGCTTAAACTTGCCTAATGACCAAAAGCAGTTTTCATAAACTTCATTTAAATCGGCTCCACTACAGAAACATGACTGTCAAAGCTGAGCATCATCTCTCTGACAACACTGAGCAGGCTGCCAAGAGAATCACTAATTTCAACCCCAATCTACACCTGGACCATCCCAATTTACCTGTCCAGAGATAAGACGTCACTGTCAGACATAGAGGGCAGGCACCGCAACTAACCTTCATAAAACAGTAGAATGAACATTATCCTCTTTTTATCTCCTCCTCTTTACGCCGTGCCTGAATTAACCTTCTCTCTGACCCTGTCATAACGTGTTCTCTCAGGACACCTGCTACATGACTGACAGGCACGTGTCCATGAGCTCCGTTTTTTTCCCCCGTCTGTATCTATAACACGTAATAGCTTGGGCCAATAGAGATGATGAAGCTGATAACCTCAATGTACTTGATTTTAATGATATTTTGGCACAATAATAGGGACTTTATGCTGGTCACTGTCGAGTATATTCATATCTTGCAGCCAATTCTGTAACATCATCATCTACTGTAGGATAAAATATTCTGTTGACTAATATTTCCCCTGACAGTCATTTTAGTTAAGGAAGCATTTAACTTCATCTTAACTGATTCACTCTAAACTTGAGCGATAGAACAGCCCTGCTCTGATGACATGTCTTTGACAGCTGCACTTTAATAATTCATGTAGTTTTATATAACAGTTTGGGATCCTCTAAAACCACCACTGACACGCTAACTTTCCAAATCTCCACAGAAGGCCTGCACGATACAAGAAAAATCTACAATGATTACATTGTTTAATGTTGCCATGACGATATCAGTTGTGATAAACAAACATCAAAGAGTGCATATCAGCTAGAACTCTTTCCCTCCTTGGTTTCCTTGTCCATCTGCTGTTCGGTATGTTTTACACAATACCTGTGTTTGCAACATTTTCATCCTGAATCCAAAATAACTCCCAAAAAATTTTTTTTTTTTTCGCCTCTAAACTAACTGACACCAAATAATCTGAGGGGAGCTGATAGCGAGCTTGGGCTTCATCTGTGTTGGCAATATGTGACATAAGATAAGATAATACTTCATTGATTGACAAGTTAAAGTGTGGGTAACACAGCAACATGTTAGCAGTATGAGATAATGCCGAATGTTACAAGGTATAAGATATGGTATAAGGTGTAATATAAAAGTAGCAATTAAATACAGTATGGCATATGACAGTATGTGTATGTGTATAATGTAGTTTGATATAGAATACAGTGAATAGTTGCAGTAAAATTGCAATAATACAGAAGAATAGTATAATGTAATATACAATATGTGGTATCAATAACAGTAATATATTTATCATAATAATGTCAGTACAGCAGTAAAGACAGAATATCAGATATAATATGGTGTGCATAGTGTTTGTGCATGTATGCAGACAGAAGGAAGTTGTTTCCCTGTTTGCTGCAGACTGCTTATAGTATGTATGACTGTTGGGACAGTGAAAGCACACCTTATCTTTTTCATCTCATTGCATCAAAATGGTGTGAAAGAATGGCCATTATTCCTATTATAGGGCTCCATCCAATAGATCAACATTTCACATGCTTTGTGAGAAAGCACAGCTTGTTTACATATAATTATGTTTCTTAACCACTGAGACTTTAGCGATGTGTTTAATGCAAATGCTTACATTGCGATAACAATTAAATTTTGTGTTATTGCGCAGCTGTACTCCAAAGTATGACTTTAATCTGTTAAGTGCATAACAGGCATAAACGTGGTGAATTCAGGAGTGTAGATCACGCTTATAAACAAACACGTACGCCTACCTCTACACAAACGGCTGGAATTCATCAGGCTGAATCAAGAGCGTCACAAAAAGTGGTTTGACAGGTTAAAAGAGTTTTGTGAATCCACGAATAAAAATTTGGAAAATGTTCTCGCATTTGTCCCAATGAATTCTGGCGCATCTTGTCTTTACACACACGTCAAACTAAGCAAGCTGTAGTGCAAAACATTACTGTCAGTTCTTCTCTGAACACAGAATCTTTTCTTCACCTGACTGGACTAACACAGCGCTCCCTGGGCTGCTGTGTGCTTCTGATGTTCAAAATAAGCATACTTGTACTTGGCATCCGCTCAAGAATGTGGGAGAATCTGTCTTAACTAGCCAGAAAATTCAATATCTGAATGAGTCTGTAGCAAAATAAAATATGCTACACAGTTTCTGCCATACTCTGAATGTCAAACATCTTGTTTCAGTGGTTGTTAACAGTGTTTTGAGAGGGAGTGAGTCACATCATTATCATATCCTCAACACAGATCGCCGACTTGTTTGACACACGTCTATCTGGATCAGTTGACTGTTATTGTTTCTTCGTGGCTCGACTGAAAAAATGGAGCTTGTGATGTGTAGTCTGACTCCGAGTTAAAAATACTGAGCATCTTTGTCTCCTGCTTCCTCTTTTTCTGTCCTTGGCACTTCAGCTTTACCTGCTGACTCACGGTTAAGTTTATATCTCATCAGTAAAAAGGTAAAAATGAACTTAAACTCTTACCAACGATGTCGTTGTTGTCTCTGCTCTCCAGGTCTGCTATGGGCACAAAGTCACAGTGGACTGCAGGGACGCCCTCACTGTCATCACAGGGCACAATGGTTGAGTTGGCATTGAGGGTCATCTCGTAGTCGTTCTTCAGTGTGTTGTACTGTTTGTTGGCCGGCTTCACCGAGGCCTTGGTGATGTAGTACACCTACGGAGACACAGCGAGCAGGGTGTGTTGAGATTTTCAAATTAGACCAAAACAGACTCTGCAAATCAGAAGCAACTCTGAACTAGAATCCGGCATCTGTTTCATTGATCCTGCAGGGGAAATTATCTCTACAATACGGCTTCTGTTCCACAAAAACCTCTTATAAGAAAGGAAAAACCTTCAGGTCTAACTAAGATGTGGTGTCAATGCAGCCACGTTGCTTCTCTAATTCACTAGAAAATAAATGAAGCAAAAATAGATCCTGCTAAACATTCAAACTCAATATGCGAGGCACATTCTTCATTTACTCTCCAAACTCTCGCTCATCCTCCGAGCTCATCTCCATGGCCGTCTCCCTTTCCTCTCCTCCTCTCTCTCTGATGATTTACCCCACATAGAGAGAGTAGCATGAAGCTAATGTGATAAACATTCCGGCCGCTCAGAGTCAGTCACACCCACTCACTGTTCTGTCAATACTCAGATCACGAAGGGAAGACAGATTCATTCCTGTATTTATCTTTGCAGGGCAGAGAGCACAAATTGGATCTGGGGCTGTGTTGGGAGTCACTGCCAGTGGCTGATACCTGAGCCCGTGTGACTAGCGAAATGATGACCGGGGTTAATTGAGTTATTAAGCTCTGTAGGCCGGAGCGAGCTGAGCCAGAGCTTTAACATGTGTTCTACCCGTCTGTGATCACAAAGCCATACAGGAACATGAAGAGGGCATGTGTCTTAAAGAGGCAATGGCGTGTTGCTATTCTTTTAGATTGTAGGTAAAGGTATGTTGGAGTAATCCCCAGGCTTCTCAGCTCAGTCTGCAGGCTGCTGTGAACGCCAGGTTTCACACAGTTTTTGTGACATCACAAAGTGCAGCCTCAGATGGCTTCAGAGAGAGCTGGCCAATCAGAAGAAAGTGGGCTTGTAGGGGCGGGGTTTCTTAAAGGGGCAGAGCTGACTGAGTCATTTCAGGCAGAGGTTGTATGAGTGCCTGCACAGAGCACCAGTGTGAGAAAAATGAGGAGTTTTTTTTATTGTAAATTATGCTACGCTACTACAGGTATCCACAGGTATCACAGAGTGAAATATGAAGCTTGAAATTAGCACAGTATCCCCCCTTTAAATTCCCATATGGAAACTCACTCAAGTTTCATTTGAGGTAGTCTGTGTCCTCATAAGTGAGAATAAATGATAATTAAATATGAATTATTCCTTAATATTGCTGATTATTTAAAGGATCCTCCTGTACGTGCTTTAGTTCTTGTATAAAACTCATTTCATTTGCGGCCCTGCAGCAGGGCGGAGGTCAGCGCCAGTGTCAGTTATGTAACAGGAGCTGGTGCTGCTGGGCATTACACTTCTTACTAAAAGGGCAGTAAAGCAGATGCTTGTTTACACGAGGTCTTGAACCAGGGCGTCTGGTTGAAAGATGATCCTATTAACAAACGCTACGCTAAGATCCTGAGAGGGCGACGGCTTGTCCAAAAAGGTTCATGTATCATAGTGTTTGACTGAATTATGAATGAGTATCACCATTATTGGAGCTGTTCACATTGTTTGTATATTTTGATTATTTTACATTTAGTCATTTATGTATTTATTGTTGTTAAAGACAGATATAAGAAGTTTGAGTTATTAATGTATTTGCTTTTATTTTGAATCGGCAGGACAGGATGGGCGGACACCGGGATGGTTTATTACTCACAAGAACACACCAGAGAAAGCATTGTTGATTGTGAGTACAATGTGTTAAACACATATAAAATAAAGTGTATTTTTGCCCTTGAAAGTTTGCTTTTGATCCTGCGTACGAACCACTCTCCCCGTGCCACTGTGGCTGGTTGGGTTTTTGTTTTTAGTTGGTAGACAAGGCCAAATCACCTCTACAGTGTAAATGATGAGTGTTAGAAAACCTTATGAATGGCTTTTACAATTTTTCAATCAAACTCAATACAATTTTCACAAACGGTATAGATGATGGATGGATGCAGACAGAGAGTTTTTGCTTGCCATAATCGTCCATACTTTCCACACATTCCAGCTGCAGCTGCTCCAAATGGGGAATAACGTATATATATTGTATATTAAATATATGTTGATAGATATAATGATTGCTAAATCATCCACAATACGTCAAAATTATATCTTTCATTAAAAAGCTATGAAACTCATGATTCTTAAAAGCTGATTTTATCGCACATTTTACCTTCATGATAAAATCAGAGCTTCTATAATCTGGATTCTGCTCTTGGCCTTACTTGATTTTTTGATAATTATATAGCCTTAATTTGAGTGTCCTCATTCTGTGTGTTTTGTGAATGTTCGCCAAAGCCTCGCTGTAGCAGTCCGAGTGGATATATTCCAAACTACTGGCCTTTTTTAGAGTGAATTTCCTTTTCTGTGTTTCCCTGGGCAGTGCCTCTTTACTGAGCCGCAGCTGAGGCCATAAATCCTTGTAGATACATTGCCAGGACACACAAACCTCAGTTTGCACTAATTAAGTCGATATCTTTGTCCTAGTAGTCGCATGAAAGTTTATTAGCAGACATCTGAGGCTTTGGACAAACTTTATAAAACATTTTAGAACAGAATAAAGACTTTTTCTCCACATTTCCTTCACTAAGAATACTTTACTGCCAGTACGGAGAGGAATGGTGAATACACCCAACCATAATTGTCTCTCCATATATAGCATGTGAGTTTGCAATAGGATACACCTGAAGAAACCTGACCTATCCTTTAATGTCTCACAGGGAATACGTAAATTAAAAACTAAATGTATCCAAGTCAGAGGAGGAACTTTATAAACACATTCTTCACGGTGAACGCAGCCATTTCTAATAAAATGAAAACAACCATTAGAGAAGGTTCGCGCATTCTTCTCAGCAGCAGACTTGTATATCCACCTGAATGCTCAGTGTGTCTCAAACATATATATTTCAGTAAAATATGACTTAATAAATCCCTTCCACAAATCCTCTAATACTTGCCTCCGGCTCATTCATTGGCCAAAAGTCCTGCAGGCATGAGCGGATTTTGTAGAAGGGTTTATTAGGTAGCACTTTAACAATGATACATTTGTTTGAATCGCTGTGAGCGTACAGGAAGGATACCTGAGACTGAGTCTTATATTTCATAGCCTTTAGATATTGTCTTACGTTTGTCAAAAAGGGGCCTTTAGTCAACCTCATCCAGAGAAATTAAATGGCGACCTCGTTTCTGAGCTTCTTTTAAAAGACGGTGAGAACAAACACGTCCTTGCGGCTCTCTTCGCTTTTGTTCAATGTGCACTAAAGTTACTCAGTGGAGATTAAAGAGAGCTTATCATTTCACGTGAGGGGGGGGTCTGCTCACCTTGCCTTGCTCCACTAGAGAGTAAAACTTGTCCACTTCCTTGTTGAAAGCTGTGATCCTGATTTCTCCCTGTTGAGCAGAACATTTCCATTAAACGACAGCCATGTGTGACGTACTGTATGTTGACATACACGAACATATATAGTGCGCTACTCACGCTGTCGTCCACTATCTCAAAGGAGAAGAGCCTGCCCTCTCCTTTAGAGTTACTCCAGGTGCGGATGTTGGACTTGTTGTTGACTCTGGCTTTGATCGTCCACCTAGAGATAAGCACAAAGTAGATATTGTTAATTATGAATCAACACTTACAAAATATATGATTTATAATACAATATGATGAGTTTTTTGGGGGGAACAACAACCAAATACCCCCAAAAAATCAACTGGTAAATTGTCTAGTCACAGTGAGGGTGCAGCTGTGGCTCAGTGGGAGAGTCGATCGTCTTTCAGTCGGAAGGTTAGTGGTTTCATCCCCCTCCTCAGTCTACATGTTGAAGTGTCCTAGAGCAAGACACTGAACCTCAAATTGCTCCCGGTGGCATAGCCAGCGGTGTGTGAATGTGATGACTGATTGACAGTTGGGCACTTTACCTAGCAGTCTCTGCCATCAGTGTGTGAATGTGTGAGCGTGTGGGTGACATGTAGTGTAAAAGCGCTTTGAGTGCTCGCAAGACTAGAAAAGAGCTATAAAATTACAGACCATTTACAATAGCCAACATTAAAAGTGTGGTGCGACCACAGAGTGTAATGTTGGTCAAAGCTATTAAAATGCTTTAAAGACCCTCTCCAGTGAAAATCAAGTGTTTAACCTTGTAAACATCTGCATGTGGTGTCTTTCATGTGCTACAAGAGACATCAGGGACAACATCAGCAGTCATCTCCATGTCTGCTTTTAAACTGCAGTGTACCAAGGACAGGCTGAACAACACATTTTCAGATTGGCAGGTTTGAGACGTCACAAACCTAAGGAGCCAATCCTGTTAATGGACGGGGTGACGGTATGCATATCATTATATGCAACCTATGGCGACCACTTCGGCGATGCGCGAGCCAGCTGTAACCGTCATCGTAATTTTTGCAAACTCACTACTGACTACTAACGTTAACGTTACTACTACGATGGCAGAGACGCGTTTTGTTTTTGCGTCGGAGCAGGCAGTTGTAAATTTGCACAGTGGGCGGGGACTGTGCAGATTCAGGAACTTTAAATGAGGGAGAAGGAGGAGGTGCCATGGGAGAATTTTTACAAGGTAATTAAACATATTTTCTAAAGAAACAACAGCAGGCACTATTTATTAGTTCAAGCAGAGCATTTAGTATGTCTTACAAAATGACTGGAGCTGCTCTTTAACACTCATATGTATATATATTTTTTCACACTAGTATGGGAGGCGTACTCTGTATCCGCCAATACTGCAGTCTTTGTGTTGGACTCGGTACTGGGAAGGAAAAAATGGTATCAGAACATCTGTAAACTGGAAAATACTTCAATCAAAACCTCCCCAGATGCTCACTGAACAGAAGCTCTGTAAATGTAAAATTAATCATGCTGCGCTTTTCCATTAATCTAAACACTTCTTTCAGGTGGATGCAAACAGAAAACGTCTATTTATCATTTGCTAAAAAGAACACAAACAAAAAGTTTGACCAGCACAGCTGTGTGAAACTTAACTAATAGATTCGCAGTCTAAAGGTCAGCACAAGGAAAGCTGCTGAGCTTTAAAAAGCTCCCTTTTTTCTTAATGAGCATCCCAACTCAGCTCACATCAGTCACGGATGTGAGACACAACTGTGCAACAGAACAATTCCCAAGGAAATAGGATGAGTGTCTTTTTAAAGTTCCATGAAAGCAAAAAAAAAAAACATCCGGCAACTTTCTTTTCAAAGAGTGAACTAGGTGTTGTACATCTGCCAACTCCTGGATGCATTTAAAATGTGCTTCTTGTTCTGTTTTTAACAGCAGCCAACCGAGCTCTGCAGTTTATGCAGCAGCGAGCTTTTTGACTGCGTTGATAATTGTGCAGCGGAGGATATTCATACCATAACTTTGCCTGCAATTAAATCCCCTATCATGAGAGCAGCTGCTGGCCCAGAGTGAACCCCATTCCCTGCTCAGTATGGATAAGACTGCTACACCGAGGTTTATGGCAGCCAAAAGCCAATTATAGCCTGCTCTAGATGCTATTACTTAACACAGGGAGAATGGGATGAGAAAGCCATGCAAACAGCCATAAAAGACCTCGTGCACACTTACACACATCATCCCTATATAACCTACTGTATGTAACACACATTATGCACTCTCCCTCTCACACGAACGTACAGAGAAGAGCAGCTGCTGAAGTCATCTCTTTTACTCACTGTAGGTACTCCCCAACTTCAAAGTTAGAACAGTCATCAGTTTATTACAACACCTAGAGGCACAGTTATCTTTACAGCTTGCAATTTCAAACAGGGCTACGTTATCAAAGCCCAAACAGAGAGAGAGAGAGAGAGTGAGTGTAGACAGGGTACCTTTACTCACATCGGAACTACATCTTGTATGTGCTCGTGTCTATTTCTGGACAACTTAAAAAAAGGTCAGAGACTTAAGCCACATGAAACGATAAGAAGCGAAAAGGGGGGAGAAACAGCAGAAAAATGGAACCCTAAGGGAGGTGCAGAAATTGTGAGAGGGAAGGAAGGGAGAAAAAAAAAAACCCTGAAAACTAGGAAGGCCAAATCCCCACCAGGCCAAATAACAGACTCAAAACCTCAGCAGTCATAAAGACCCAGCTGCTATTAAAATGTCAATTTCTGTGGCAGGATCGGTCATTTCATTTCATTTCCATGCAGATGGGCTGGCTTACATGCACACGCAGAAAACACACACAGCCACACGCATTGGTACAGGAAAAAAATTATGTTCTCACACACACACACACACACACACACACACACACACACACACACACACACACACACAGAAAGAGAGACAGATTTCTAAACATGCCCCAAAGTGCTACTCAGAAATGGCAGCAAACAGGGAATCGGAGTCGCAGCATGAGAGGAAAGAGTTTAGCTGATGAATGAGCAGAAAGGGAAAAAAAATCAAAGCTTAATCATCAGAAAACGTATGAAGTACAGTACGGAGTTTCTTGGAGTATGGAAATAAATGTGGGTCAGGTTCATTGCTTTATAGATATTCAATCTAGGTTGTGTCTAGACTCTCCAACAGACAACGTACATACACAGTATGCGAAAGCAGGCACATGTCGACACGGACACACAATTTAACTTACTTGCTTTGGTAGGGGTTGAGGCCAGCAATGGAAATCACTTTTGTTGAGGAACCTGGAGAGGAGCCGGTTGCCTTCGTGGGTGAGAACTTCATGGGCGAGGCCTTCATGGGCGAGGCCTTCATTGGGGAAAACTTCATGGGTGAAGCTTTCATGGGCGAGGCCTTCATTGGGGAAAACTTCATGGGTGAAGCTTTCATGGGTGACGTGTCCATTGTAGGAGCCTTCATGGGTGAAGTTTTCATTGGGGAAAACTTCATGGGTGAAGCTTTCATGGGTGACGCCGCCATTGTAGGAGCCTTCATGGGTGAAGTCTCCATGGGTGAAGCACTCATGGGGGAAACTTTCATGGTTGACCTTCCTGCAAAACCTCTGCTGGAGCCTGGAGGCAAAGAAAGAGAGAAGAGAATTAACAAGAATCGATTCATTCAAGTCCTTTCTCAAACTATAAGAGACAGGAATCTGTTGCCCTTTTTACACTGCGATTCCGCGCTGTAACGAAGCTCCGCCGTCATGCCGTCTGCCATTTTATATTGGACCATGCAACACCGGCATAAAGCCACCCCAGTGTGTGTTTTTACGTAGCGTCCCGGTGCAAAACGTGCGCGACAGTGTAAACAAACAGCGCGTGCTTCAAATAAACACACACAGCGCACTGTTCCGCCCTGCTGGCTCTGCTATTTACACAGAAGCCATTATGCATCTGTTACTACCTCCGATGTCGGCTCAGAGGCGGAACGACTTTGCTCCACCATTCCGCCTCGGTGCGTTTTACATAGAAGACGGGACGTAACAATAATAACGTAATAATCCAGCCTTTAACCGGCAGTGTATAAGGGGCTTGTCGGCCTGCCTGCCTGCCCTTCACTTTTCTCTACACCGTCTGTTCAGTCAACTTGATATTTGGTGGAAATATTGCAGAAGACCCGAGGGAGTGCAGTGCGGAATTTGGTGTATTTTGAAATGAGGTTGGCGATATGACAAAAAACAGTTTGGTCAAGTACTTTTAAACCACAGCCTTTAGAAACAAAGGTGTATTGCCATTGATCCAAGATAGTGCAGTGATGAGTGGGAAGACAGTTTGATGAATGGTAAACTGTTGACAGTGATGCACTTCCAGGGTGACAAAGTCATGTGTCCCGCTACATGTTGACAATGCCCGACCATGTTTCAAGTTGCAATCTCTGAGGCGACCAACCAACCTTTTTGGGCATGCACAATGTAGAATGACTCAAAATGTATTTTTTTTAAATTATTGGAATACTGTTGCAGCAGAACCAGCGAAAATGTCAATGCAACTTGACCTGTGAGAGTTTGGTCACACATTGGCCTTGTTAAGCTAACATGGCTAATGTAGCCTTGAGCTGCAAGCCTTAAGCAGAGGTGAGGAGCAGACTAATACTTTCTTTCAAACGTTAGACCCACATATTTTTATTTTTCAAACGTCCGTCTTGATATCCAACGGACACCGCCTCAAGCGATGTCCCTCTTTTCAGATATCATGCTCCCTCTGAAGCCACAGAAGGCTTTACACAGCTTTTTTCACATATGCAGTTAATTTCTCAAGACACATAATCGGACTTTGGTGTAGAAAATCGATGGCACGCCCCTTTAAATGAATATCTGGACGGTTTATGTTCATTTATACACAAGTATTTAAACGTTCAACACATTGCGAGGTACTCGTTACCTCAAACTATATGCTGAAGTTATCAGTAGTAGTTGCTGAGCTGGTGGAGTCCCTCCCAGTTTCCCATAAGGCAGTAGAAACTTAATTAAACACCCTGACAAAATATGAAAGTATTTAAATATGAATGGTGCTGCTGTTATCTGATCATGTGAGCTGATGCCAAAATGAGGAAAAAAGCCGAGAAGGTAAAAGTCTCCCCACAGGTCTGTCTGTAAACGGACTCCATTCCCCGTTAACATCAGCTTGTGCCAAAGAATGAAACTTTGTTTTTCTTCTTGGCTGCCAATCAATTATTAATTTGGTAATTACTGCGCTTATGCCTTTTAGTCATAGGAGAAAGAATAATTAGGATTAGTTATCAGAGTAGAAGTCCTGAGGCCAAGACACAGGACATAAATCAGTAGAGACCAGCCTTAACCGTAATCATCTGTTATACTGAGTCTGAGTGAAAGGTTTGATTTGTGAGGGTGATACGCATAATCCAAAAGGACATTTGAGTGTCCATATTAGTGCTAATAATCAATTACTTGTTTATTATGTAACACAAACCTATAAAGTGTAATTGTACTGCGGCCTCGAAAGGTGCCAGCCACAGGATGAATTTGTCAGACATGATCAGACGATCGCCTGCAGCATAATAATGTGTAATTGATCAAGGTGAGAGCAGCTCAACAAAATAATCAGAGAACACTGCAAAAATATGTTTTTCTCTGGATCTTCTATTTAAAGTCGAGCTGAAACGGCATTTCGAGAGTATCTAGCTTCCGTATTGTGATGTATTTCCGAGTGAAACAGGACGTGCAGGCGGGACATATCATTAGAGGGATTTGATTTGATCGTTGAGAAGTGGGCGTAGACAGACGTTCTCCACAGCGCAGTAGCTAGCTAACTGACCGAACGTTCTTGGTGCTCTGTGGCTAAATGTTGCAGATTGATTGGTTGAAATTGGTTGGTTCTAGCCTACGTAAGCACACAGGATATATTTTTTTTTTTTACAGGAAGAAAAAATGATCGGATTTTGATATAAGAATACGAAGAAATTGATTTTCTGTATTTTTTTGGCCTATATTATTAAATAGATGCACAATATAACCGGGGATTTGATCTAAACGGATTAAAATGACATTTTTAATTTCACCTCGACTTTAAAGGTTTGTGTAAAATGAACTTTTGTTTTAGTGTAAACAACAATTGTCCCGGGTTCCAAATAAAATATTCTCATTCAGGTCTTTTATTTGCAGAAAATGACGACTGGTTAAAGCTCCTGTGAGGAATTTTTCACTAGTTATGAAACAGACTGAAAGGAATAATGATTAATTAATGATTACTCTATATGACCTACAAAAATAAACCAGACCCTCAGTGACAAGATTGATTATTTCTATATAGTTATTTTCGATGCCTGAAACTGTAGGTGGGGGGTAGGTGTCAGACGAAGCGATTAACTGCACGCTGCCTTTGTTTACATCTTCCAGGGTGTAAATTTAAAGCGAGTATATGACTGTTAAAGACAGCAGGATGAGATCTTACCACCACTTAAACATGCACAGGACAAAATCAGCAAAGAGATACGAGGTATGGCTTTGTCCACAGGGGGCGCCAAAATCGACACAAACCAAAAGTTCAGTTAAGCTTTAAGAGAACCAAAAGAGGCAAAAAAGATGTTTTCAGATCTCGAATATCGCAAAGAAAACAAGTTCATGTTTGATTTCAAACAACAGAATATTATTTTTTAAGTGAGGACGAGTTCAGAAATCAATATTTGGTGGAATGACCAGGTTTTAATTACAGCTTGGCATGCACTCCACCAGTCTTCCACATTGCTGTTGGGCGACGTTAGGCCATCCATCCATCCATCTTCCTGATGATCACATTGCAGAGGTTTTTAATGGGTTTCAGATCTGGATACCTTCACTGGCTTAAGCAAACTGAGCTGTAGTTTGCTGTCCTAGCTTCAATTGAATAAAAGTGACAATGGCAGCAAACTTGAGCAGTTCGGACCGGCCCACAGAATCACAAGGTGTCATCTCACCTCCCACAGTAAAGTAGCATCAGCCCGGACCAGCAGCGACTCACACTGTTGTCAAAATACATTTTTATGCACCGGATGATGTCTGACGTTGGCATGAATGAGCTGCCATATTGAGCAAAAGCATTTGAGGGATGAATTGTCAGGGATGAAACAAGGTGTGATTCCACAGAGACGCCTCCCTCTGATTTAAGCTCCAACAAACACTCACCTCTATGATCCCCTCCTTTGCGAGTGTGAATGTGTGCGTGTTTCATGAGCAAATACATTTGGGAAATCACAGATTGAACTGCGTTTTTTTTTTTTAGGCAGGGGGTAATTAACATCAATATTCATACACACGCTATCCGGATGGAGTGGTGGAGGAGAGAGCGAGAGATGAGAAGGGGAGATGATAGGTGTAGTTGGGGTGTGGTGGGGATTCAGAGGTTTATCAAGGATCCTCATTTTTTCTGATCTAATGATCTGAGCTAATATGTATGCCGGTAACGGATTCAACAGCTGCTGTGTGTGAAACGTGCTGCGTGTAGGAGAGAAATATATAGACAAGAAAAAAGGAATGAATAGAGAAAGTGAATAAAAAAGCGAGTGTGTAAAAATGTGTTTGAGTTTATGAGAGAGAGAGAGAGAGAGGGGGGAGGAGGAGAGGGAAGGAGTTGTGGAGACAAAGAAAAACCTGCAGAGAATGGTTAGTGATGAATAATGAATTTTTTTTTTAACTGCACTTCAGCGAGAGCACATCTCTTTTTGGAATTTAAATATCATCCACCGAGCAGTTTGAAGGTAGTCTATTTCAAGGAGAGCTGCTGATGAATATGTAAATGAGAACACAGGGATGTCGGTGACTACTGTGTCATGACCTTTGACTCCGCACATCCTGCTGAAGGACTCGATTTTTTAAAGACATTTCAGGATTTTAATTTGAATATTGTGATCACATTTTTATTCATTTTTCGACACAAGAATAAAAATGTTCTCTGATCACATCCTCCCACTCCGAGGGCGTCAGAGGTCACTACTGAAGAGAGAGCTTTGAGCTTACAGGGGGGGCTTTCCATTCAGTTTATTATGCTGCGTCTTCACCCCTCTGTCCTCTTGCCCCCATGACCTTGAAGTGATCAAGGTCGGCTATAATCAAGAATGATCCGATCCTTACATTTATCACAGAGATGACAAAGAGATGGAGCCACATGTGCAGCCTATAAGGAAATGTTTTCACGACACGTGATCTGACTGATGTAGAAACAGCAGTATTGCAATATTCATATTATTGCATGATTGTATAAATGTAGATAGAGCAAGTTAACTGTAGGAAAACAATAAGAGCACCAACAGCAGCTCATGTTTATCCTGCCAATAATCTATAATTACAGATCCTACATAAAAATGTAGGCAGGGACTGATTTTTTTTGTACGGGAAGTGTTCTGGTTTCCGTTTGTGGTATGCTTGTAGTCCGAGTAATATTGACCAATCACGTATCAGCAGGCTGCGGCGTATGCGGGAAACACAGTCTGTGTGGAGAGCAAAAGCAAGCGGAACATGATCTCCCATCAGCGCCGTCTGACAGCTATTTAGCTTCTTACTAATCTCTATAAACAGACATCTGCATGCTAACGGCTAACAAACCGTTCTAGATCTAAAATTCAACGTGAGTCAAATTCCCTTGATGCTGTGTCACAAAAGCTGCCAATTTCTGATGCATTCGAGGAAGTCAGGAAAACAAACAATCATTTTAAAAATAGTTTTCTTCTCCTGTTGAGGACAGACCTGACGAAGCTTCATTTGTACTTTTTACAAATCTGCATCATGATGTTGTTATTTCAACAAAACTAAGACCTGTTAAAGTAAATCACAAGAAAAACGGGTTCTCTTACGGGTTCGTATCGCAGTACTTGGTAAGTTACACAGAGGCTTCACTCTGGATATTTACAGTGAAACTAAGACTCGCCAGAAACAGATGAACGGGCGCTCCACCAGGGGACATAATAACCCAAGAAATTACAGCGTTTTTATTGCAGACATATCTGGAGGGGCGAAGTTCGCTTTACTTTTGATCTGAACACACGGTCGCTTCTCAGGTGGCTAACTGGCCTGTTAACGATGCAGCTCACTGAAAAGGAAGTCTTGGATGGAAGTCCTTATCGCTAAATGCTGGCTTAACCAGACATGCCCGACACTGTTGTTTCCAGAGGCTATGTCGTTTCAGATGATAGCCGTTGGGTTCGGAGATTGTCCGGCCAATATCTAGAATTGACATCCATCAGTGTTTCCCAAAGAATGGCTGTGTAACTGAGGCCCGGCCGGGGGACAGGGGACGTGTTTCTATTGTTAAAGTGTTTGAAGAGAGACATTAACCTAAAAAAAAGAAAACAGCATTAATAGACCTACATTTAACAGGGATGTTCGCACCACATTCATTTACAGGAGAGACACGAGAGAACGTCCCTCTGTGTTTCTCTACAGAGCATGTGATCGTCAGTAAAACCCTCTTGCGACAGTTGAACGAGCGGCTAGGCGGGGGGAGATTGTTCCCTAATTGATCGCAGATGGCGTCGCTCTACAGGCGGATAAAAATAAATCCAATATGAAAAAAGAATACTTAAAAAAATGAATCTTATTCATCAGCAAAGTGTTATTTTTCTTCTTCTTTTCAGCTCAAAGTACATCTCGGCTTCTTTGGGAAAAGCGTTTTCCGACACAGCTGCTGAATTGTAGTCATAATAAAGTTGTGATTATACAGTCCTGTAATATCCAGCTTGAGCCTGACCAGCACAACAGCAGCCTTTTACAGACAAATGGATTTTATTTTAGTGCTCCCTCTTGTCTGTTATTTCCTTACAGTAAAATACAAATGTATTTGTCTATTGAAGTCATTTCTACCTTTCTTCAACAAGCAATAGATCTATAACTGCTACTGGGAGCATCAGGCATCAGGTGATCTCTTTAAAATTGTTATTAATATATATTTATACACATTATGGGACATCTGAGATTCTGTGCATCATATGAGCCGCCTCGTGAAAATGGTGCTGGAGTGAGAAAGGATGTCCCATTTGGTGAAAACAATTCCTCCCTCTTTATACTGCATGTCTCGCTCTTCTATAGATGCCGGGAGGAGCTTAGATACAAGGAAGTGAAGGAAGCAAGCACACGTCAGCCTATTGGAAGCACCGAGGGATTGTTTGCTGCTTGAGGAATATTAAGTCTTGAACCCTGGACCTTTAATAATAAAGATACTCTAATGATAAGGATAAGCGCTCAGTGAAGAAACCCCTCCCCTTGTGCTCTCATCCCAATACTCAGAATTAACCCAACCTAGAACCGCAACCCAAGCAGCATTGCCAACTTCAACAGACCGAGGCTCCGCCAAGTGAGCTCCAAGTATTGACAACGCCAATACTACCTACCCTACCACGTGGCTTCTACTGCCCCGACAATTCAAACTTGTAGTTAGATGAGCAGCGAGAGCCAGCACACCAACAGGGTTATCAAGTGGGCACCTCCCTTCACCGGTGTTTGTGCCAAAGTGGCTGTCTCTGAACACAATGGGCACGATGGGTCCCCCTCTACCAAACTTTTTAGTTAGATGAAGTGTCCTGATTTGAATCGTCATTTGTGACTTACTGGAACTGCATGTAAAAATATTAGGGATGCATGAGATTATCAGCACTGCAGATATGTCATAATTCTGCCAATATTTTCTACAGAAAAAACAACGCTTTAATTCTGCCTAAATACTCGATGATTCCCTGAAAAAGCTTGACTTAATGCTACGACATTATCTCGACACAAGCGTGCACGCGCGCACTGCCTGCGCAAAGTTATCAACAATATACAAATAAAGACTAAAAAGTCACAGAAACTCGAGCCAATGAATAGAAGTTCAACAACTTTCACAACTCTTAACTAGCTAACAGTTAGCTCGCATTCTCGTCATTTTACCGGACTTAACATCAAACACGCTGAAAATACTCTCGCAGCCAGAGCCGCCGCTAACAGAATGTAACATAAACATAATTGCAAACCTAACTTACATTTTCATGGACGCAAACACGACAAAAAGAGAAAGTCGGCGATCGCTGATGTCTCTGCACTAGGTGCAGTAAACAAGCCGGGGGGATGCTGCATTCAGGTGCGCTCAGATACGTGAGTGATCAGACACATGACCTTTTGTACAGGGTGCAAGATGTCTGTGGTATGGCAGTTTTTGGCGACTACAATAAGAGTAGCCATGATGTCAATTCCACTACAGGGGAGACTTGATGTTCTCTGTAATTAGGTAGAAAAAAAAACATGTGCCTAATATATCCGTATCAAAATTGGCAAAAAGGGTTGGAAAATATCGGTAAAAAATCCAATGCGTGCATCCGTAAAAAATATCAAACACTTACTGAGACAACATACTTTAAAACATGGTGCATGACGCTTGTTTCTGGCTCTGTCGAGGAGTGCAGCACCATTTCGTCACCTGGACAATTAAGCAGAGCAGCAGGTTCTGTGCATGTGTCTGAACAAACACGAGTCAAAGAGTCGCATGAGCTGCTTAATGCACCGCCTCGATCTTTGCTGAGTCAAACGAGTTGACTTTCTCTCCCTCCGTCTGTGCATCGCTACGAGGGGATTCAGTCCACAACACAATATTCATGAAGCCATGAACTGGAGGAGCCATCGGCCCACACAATCTCCCTCAGTCACAACACACACACACACACACACACACACACACACACACACACACACACACACCTACACATGCACAAACACACAACATATACCAAGCACTCATTATCCACCCACATGCCCACATCCTCCACTGAGGAGGACTGTTGGTATGTTTCTGCCACATAACAAAATCGATGTGGATGCTGGGAGCAGCTGGTGGAATAAAACGACTGAGTGAAACAAAGGCTAAGCTAATAAAAGAAGAGGCAATAAAGCAGGGGCTACTTTAAGCGTGATACATGGCACCGGCTATTCTGGCACAAAGCCAACAATCATTTGGAGGTCCTATTCTCTTATAAAATCTGGTTGGTGGTAAAACACTGAAAGGTGAAAGTTATGGTGTCCAGCAGCCGCAGTGGCCAGCGGGCAACAAGATAGTTTCCTGCTCTTATAGCTGAGCAGTAAACACAATAAAAAAGGTGAACAGAGTCCTATTAAAATATGGCATAAAAACAAAGACACTACAGTCTGTGCTCCTTCCCGTTTCTACCTTACACTGGTTAGAAACTACCCTGTGCCTTATTATCGCCTTTAATCGACTTCTTCACCCACAGTCACAGTACAGCCTTCAAACACTGAAGTCGCACGAACATCAAAGGAACGAACAGCAGGATTTACTTCTCAAAACATAGTGCTGCTTCAAGTGTTGTATGGTTAATATGATTGAAAGCCGAACACTTAAGACTCTGGTTGTCCCAAATTATGGCTGCAGAACAACAGTATTGAGGAGAAAAACCTCGGAGGGGAGTGCAACTCATTCATCAGCCACCCTTCAGAGGGTGCATGGCTCCCTCTGTTGGCAGGATGAGGAACTGTCAAATCATTCAAATGTCCTGTGAAATAACTAGGCCAAGACTCCTGCTACACGGCTCCATCAGTTTGAGGCGTATCTGAAGCTATCATTCCAATGTTCCCACAATGCAACACACCAGATAGTATTTTGTTGAATAGAACATGTTATGTTGTTTAAAGGTTACAATGAGACATCTGATCATCTAACTAACAGAGGAGCTAATATTTCACAAAGCCCGAAATGATGTTAAATTACAAATCCTGATCTTGAAAGCGATCTCCATTTTATTCCCACAATTCTTATTATCATTTATATAATTTAATTTATATATTGCACATTTATAGAGGTCTATTTTGGTGGATGCAGAAGAAAGAATCATTTCTGCACCTTCTTGTCAACAAAACTGTATTCAGGTTGATGCTCAGCTCATTTAATTTTGCTAAATGAAGAAATTAGTACTTGATTGTATTAGTGATGTATTTAATTACTGTAATCTGCTTTGCAAACTAGTAGTATTAATCTACATGTATTATCATTGCATGGAGAGCCTGAGGGCCTGTAGGTGCATTTTTATCGTGTTTAAAAATGATTTATTCAGACATCTTTGCCTTGCATGCAGTGAAAATATACACATATGTTTTTCTGCTAATGTTATTACACCATGAGTATCACCCATAGACTGTAAAAAAAGATGGACGACATGACAGCCCCCTAACAGTGAAGCCAAAACCTCTCTATCGCCCCCTGCTGACCAGCTGCAGTATAGGTCATAAAGCCCGCCTCCTCCATGTTATCAAATGGGACATGAGTCATACCATAAAATCAAAATACATCAAATAAATGTTTCTCAAACATGGTTTCTGTAGTTAGTTCTTATCATGCCGATTTACGTCCAAGTGTTCATTTTTCTGACAAGTTTATTTTTAATTAGTTATTTGATGCTGTAAAAAGGATGATTGACAGCTCTGTTGACAATTACGGCTCCTGCGATCATAATAAAAAGCTGTGATTTATGATATTTCTGAGATTTCAAAACAAGACCAAAGACCAGTTTGATTCATATTTCCAGGATTGCACACAAAAGTATTCAGCTAAAATAAATTAAAAGTGTGATATTTTGATTTTCCAGTTCATACGCAAAGGCATGAAATCATAGACAAAATCTTTAATATGGCACTCACTGTTGTTGTTCCTATCGGAGGATCCAGGAACTGCATCAGGCGGAGGCGATGCTGCGAGAGAGCTACTCGAGTCCGGACTTTGCATCTGTGACGTGTTATCTGGAAGTTGAACAAACACCATAAAGGACCTGCAGTGCCTCCTTATTACCATTTACGACTTCATGCATGTTCATTTTAAAAGAACCATACCATCTGTATTGTATGGAATGGGATCTCCAATCATCCCTCCTGTTTCCTCTGCAGACTGTATTACCTCCATGTCAATCACAGTCAGCACAAGCCTGGAAGAAAATAACAATAAGCATGAAGTAAACAGAAGGGTGAGGAAGGAAAGAAGGACAGAAACAAAGTATGAAACACATACCTGCCATCTGCCAAGGTGTTGGGGCTGGTCTTCTTCACCTTACACACACAGTTTGGTACCAGGAGGTCCTCTTCGTACAGGTGGTTTAACTGTGTGGCCAGCAGGAAAGCTACATACACAAACACAGACATACCCAAATATATTATTTGATAAGAGAGGTGTGCCTTCATTGGAGAACCAAACTCAAAGTCTGGCAGTTTTCTGTTATCTGCAAGATACTCACAAGTGAAAGAGTGCCGACCGTCACTCATCATGAGCCGATACCTGGGAGGACTGGTATTATTGACCTGACGGATTCTCTGAAAACCACAGAGGAAAGGAAAGATTTTGCAAGCAAAAATATTGCGGATGCACGAGATGGTGGTCTGTCAATCGAGAGGTTGGGAGTTCGATCCCTGACTGCTACACCTGTGGGCAAGACACTGAACCCCAAATTGCTCCCAGTAGAATAGCCATCAGGTCTGAATGGCATAGATCTGATTGGAGATTGGCACTAAGGCCTTTGCCATCAGTGTGTGAACATGAGTGTGAATGGGTGAATGTGACATGTAGTGTAAAAGCAACTTTGAGTGGTCAGAAGACTAGAAAAGCGCTGTATAAGTACAGTCCATTTACCATTTAACACACCTCTTCCATCGAGCATGAAGAAGGGTACAAGATGTCTGCGGTATGGCAGTTTTTCAGACAGCAGGGTTGATATTTGCAATGGGTGCTCAGCATTGGTCATGCGAGGAGGGGCTAAATCTCATCATCCAAGCCTGTCTAAGTTGAATGAATACTACAGTTTTATTTGAAAGAAAACATCCAAATACAAATAAATATTCCATTTTGTACATAACCTATGTTTAAGTAGTTTCTTGTGTTTCCAGTGAATGTGTACATTTTAAAAAGCACTAAATAATGTTATTTCTGCATCTGCCAGTGGGCCACTACAATAAGAGTAGGCATGATGTCAATCCCACTACAGGGGAGACTTGATTTTCTCTGCAATTAGGTGGGGAAAAAAACATGTGCCTAATACATCGAAATCAGTAATCTGGAAAAAGGGTTGGAAAATATCTGCTGTATTCTAAGGCAATTATTTCTGTGTATGCATTAAAACATGTTTGGAAATGTAAGGGTCTTTTAAAGCAGAATCAGTCTGGTGAAATGCACAAGCCATAATCCATAAGTGATTTCTTAAGTACAGTTAGCGAAACTGTGATAGAGAAATGTGAAACATTTTGGACTCTTCTTTGGTGGTGTTAATAATACACATTATAGAAGGGTTTGGCCTAAATGGACGGCCTGAATTCACTTACCAGCAGCTGCAACACAAGATGTTTCACCTCTGTGCCTCTGATCACGGCCTAAACAATAACACAGGTGGACTTGTTAGTTTATCCTTTCTGTGCCTATCCCGTCCCATCACATTACCATGCTGCTAATGAAAAGTTACAGTCCAACACTGGTTGGAGTTGCGTGACAGTATTTTTCTACTGCCTCTAGTTAGGAAGTCTAAGGAGACAAACATCCTGTTTGAATCAACTCTGGATCTCTAATATTTGGGTAGAGTTAGCCAAGTGGTAAGTACTAAGTCTAACCACAAAACTACTTCATAGTTAAGCTTTAATATTTGAGTTTATTTTATAATATAAACATTCACATGCAGTATTAAACGTAACAAAACCGCAGACAATACTCAGCTGTGACAACAAATCTCTTTAGCTCTCGCAGAGCTACTAGCTGCAGCTAAGAGTGCTACAATTCCAAATACGGGCCTCGAAACAACGAGTCAAAAAAACAGCTTTAATTAAGTCAAAATAATATAAATACATACTTTAAGTGCCCCCGGAGTGAGATTTACACTCATGTCTTTTCCGTAATGTGGTCTTCAATGCCAGCAGACTTTAGCTTCTCCCAGGTCTAGTTGTATATGGATATGCTATGGAACTTATCGCGAGAACTGAAGCATGCGATACATTCTTCAATGCAAAAGCTACGCCATGTAGGACGAACTAAACCGGATATGACATAATGAGGCCTTCAAAATAAGTTATTAAACCACAATCTTTGTCAGAAAAATAACACCCTTTCAACAAACCAAGGAAACTCCGTGTTTAGAACTTTTTTTAAAATTATATAGATCATATAGATGATTCAATAGCCTAAAATCCGAATCCCTTTCCTTGGACAGGAATTGGTTTTGACGGATGGGTTTTATTTTGACGGTTATAAGCGGAAACTCTCCTTTAAATCACGCTGACTTGTAAAAAGTTGTCTGACGGCTGCGAGTTGGAGTGAAAGGAACCCAAAACAAACCCGAAACTGTCCTCTGTTGCCCATGTGGTTCCGTTTTAATTCGTGATGGATCTTCCGTGCATCCAGTGGCAAGAACATGTTGCACAGAAATGGACCGGGCTCGATCCTGAGCTAAAGGGACATTTTACATCCCTGCTTGACATAGATGATGTTTTTAAATGCACCTTAACTCTGACAACGTGAGTAGCTAGCATACTTCTAGAGTTTCGTTTTTTCCATCCGCAGTCTGTTAAATCTGAGACACGGTGTATTATCCAAGTAGGGGCCTTTACTGCTTAAAGGGATTTAAAGCTAACTGTTAGGGGACATAGATTTGTGTTTGACTTGACCACAATACTCATGTGATGTCTCACTGTTACAGAGACACTTGGCTAAAGTTAACTTACTGTAAGTTACATTGCCTGTGAAGGTTCTCAGTCATCCTGGCCATAGTTATCAAAGGTTTAATCCAAAATGCAACTGGACATGTTTAAAAGTTCCATTGCACTTTTCTAGGACTATAAACATCCAATCTCATCAATGCTTTTGTCAGTTTCTTTGTAACCTGTAATGGTCTGAATTTCTGTTTTATAGCCAAGATGATCTGGACTTCGTGCAGTCAATCTCTGCAGGACATCCTGTGCACAAGGACACAGAGGAAGCAGCCAAATGCAGGGAGAAAGGCAACTCCAGCTTCAAGAACAGAGACTACACTGCTGCAGCTCTGAACTACTCACAGGTGAAGTGGAAATAATGTTGCAATTGTAGCATAAATAGAAACTTCAACAACCGCTACAATCAAACATGAGATTGTGTTAAAAATCCACCATCCAGTCAAATGTATAGCTTTTGAATGAATGAATGAATGAATGAAAACCTTTATTGCTCCTGGGGGAATTTGTCTTGCACCCAGAGCATAAAAAACATAAATAACAAAAGACATCAACAATCTTACAGGACAGCACATTATTTTTAATTTTGTGACTTTTGATTTTGAATGTATAGGGTATTTATTGTTGCAATAATTCTAATGCAATGCAAAGTAACAGCATTCATTTGATAAAGTTGCATAATCCCCAAAAAATCTGGTGAAAATAATAGGTTCCATTTGCTGATATAATCACACCAATATGGGCCTATCACAGATAGCCTATATAGATATCAGTGTAGATGTTTTCTCATCTGCATCAACATAAAAACGTTTTTAACACAACATACAATGCAGAAAATGATGCTTGGGGTGATTAAAAAACTGTTTCATCATGTAGTTGACTTTACTTTTAGCCATCTCTGAAGCACATGTAGCAGAGCATCACATCCGAGTTACTTAGTTTGCAATAGAATTGGTGGAAAATGTATCATAATTTCCTGTTTTCTTTCTTCTTAGGTATTAGTTTAAAAAAAACAGCCGTGTTATCATCTTTGCAGAGTCGTATCAGTGCACAATCCAGATACGAAAGATGTATATTCATTCAAGCTTCATAATTAACTATATTCTCTGTTCTGGTGATCTGTGCATTTCTCCCTTCTAATATTATCAGCATCATTCTTAAAAATCCCATATTGATCAGGCTTCAGAAAATTATATCTCCTTAAACTGTTTATAATTTAAGAACAGAACTGTAAAACTGCATTTGGGATTATAAAGAAGTACGCCTTTAACATGGCATGCCTCCCAGTCCTGATTAATATGCATCAAAATCAAACTTCTCTATCTCTGTCATCACAGGGCATATGCTTTGCTCCCCAAAGTTCGGAGCAGCTGTCTCTGTGCTATGCCAACCGCTCTGCTGCGCTCTACCATCTGCGGCACTACCAGGTGAGCTGGCTCCATCTTCAACAATTAAATAATGAGGTAGTGTTCTTCTTGAGCCGTCGTTAAAACCTGTTCATACCGGTTCTGCTGCTGATTTGTTGCCTGCAGATGTTCAGCAGATTGTGTCATCATTGTGTGATCAATTTGAGCAGCATTACTGCAGGGAAATATTATCATGATTTTTTAATGATATGTAAACGGTACCCTCGCATCCTCATGCTGTGTGTACAAGACTCCAGACAAACAAGAGACTTATAATGTCTCAGGATTTATGGAAAACAGTTTTATCTTTTAACATGACCTCTTCACGTGTATCCTCAATGTACCTTCCTGGTAATATGTGATTGGGGACAGACATTTAGCTTCGACCTCAATCTGTCTGCAGCCACGTGGTCAGGAAGCAGCCTTCACCCGGAGGACACATTCATCCTTATTATTTAGCCTGTTTTCACTGCAGGAACTTTCTCCAGAAACCCCTGAAATATCATTGAGAGATTATTGTAGATGTACTTCTGGAACCAGGGACTCATTTCCTATAATGACTCATTTAACTGAAGCCCATCAGCCCTCTGATTGGCTAATTGACTCAACCATGTTCCATTTATTGATTTATTCAGCTCTAACAAAGCAAACATAAACCCCTTTCACACTAAATTTAGCGTGTTGATGCAGGTTTTTCAGATGCAGTAAGACCTGCTAATAAATGCTGATTGTTTCTTTTCCCATTGCCAGTGAAGTATACTCCTTTCGGTCTCTTTTTTTGCTGTGTCACCGTCTGACGTCACAAAAGCACCAGAGACAGGGTTAGTAAACAGTGAAGCTGTTACGGTGGTTAGGTCTTTATTGTATCTATTACTCTTTCAGTCTGTGCATCAAAATCTGCGCCAACAGATTTGGAACGATGTTCGAGCGCTGCTTGGACGGAGACGGGGGAAATTTGTAGCTGAGATGACAAGGAGTCGCAGAAGTTACCGACGGAGCATAGCATTGCGCCGGAGATTAGCATGTGGACATGGGTTTTGTGCTCCCATCAATGCCGATCAGATTGCCCGGGTCTACTGCAGAGTCATTTGACCCGAGCCTGAATGCAGATTGTAACCTCTCCCACTAAGCAATAAAGCCGGGTGTTAGCGGGTGTTAGTGGGTTTTCTGACCGGTGGGAACGTGGCTACAGAGACTTTTATGTTGTTACTTCTTCATAAAACAAAATGACACTCCTGCATCTAATTATGAAACAATCAATCAATCAATCAATCAATCAACCTTTATTCATACTCAAGTGGGAAGAGTGGTACTGCCCCAAGTAGGAGGAGTTCAAGTATCTCGGGGTCTTATTCACGAGTGAGGGTAAAATGGATCGTGAGATTGACAGGCAGGTTGGTGCAGTGTCGGCAGTACTGTGGGCACAGCGTTCGTCGTGGTGACGAAGGAGCTGACCCGTAAGGCATAGCTCTCAATTTACCAGTCGATCTACGTTCCACCTGTGGTCATGAGCTTTGGGTTGTGACCGAAAGAATGAGATTGCGGATACAAGCTGGCCGAAATGAGTTTCCTCTGAAGGGTGTCTGGCTCAGCCTTAGAGATAGGGTAAGGAAGGAGCTCACAGCAGAGCCGCTGCTCCTTTGCACTGAAAGGAGCCAGTCGAGGTGGTTCGGGCATCTGATTAGGATGTAGCCCGGACGCCTCCCTGTGGAGGTTTTCGGGCACATCCAATTGGTAGGAGACCCCGGGGCAGACCCAGAGCTCGCTGTAGGGATTATATAACCCACCTGGCCTGGGAACGCCTCGGGATCCCCCAGGCGGAGTTGGAAAATGTTGCTAGGGAGAGGGACGTCTGGGCTCACTTGCTTAGCCTACTGCCACTGAGACCTTACCCCAGATAACGCGGGAAAATGCATGGATGGATTTACACATACTCGATTACAAAAGTAAGTAAAGAAAACAGATTGGTAAAAGGCTGTTAAAATCTCCAAACTCAAAGTTAAGACATTTAAAGGTAAAATACAATACAGTTATGAAAGGTAAAACCTTAAAATGTACAAAAATATTTTAGTACATTCAAGTGAGTAAATTAAAGGGAAAAAATAAAATACACTTATGTAAAACATTCACAAATATGTGCCACAATAAACACCTCACACTTCTTTTTTTCCCAGGAATCCCTTACTGACATCGACGAAGCTCTAAAAAACGGCTATCCTTCTCATCTTTTACACAAACTAGAGGAGCGACGCACACAGTGTCTTAAACACCTCTCTGCTGGTCAAAAGGCAAAAGAGGATGATGACACTCCTGCTGCAAAGAATCAGACATGTCCAGACAGAGCTACAAAGGCATCTGCTGGAGCTCTCACACTGGGCATTTGTCCCAAAGCTGATGTTCTCTTCACCGCAGAGAAAGGTCGACACCTGGTGGCTGCAGAGAGAATAGCACCTGGGGAGGTGCTCCTGCATGACAGGCCATACAGCTGTGTCCTTATACCAGGGATGGAGGAGGTGAAAGGGACGGCAGGAAGGCGGGAAAAACAGGGAGGAGCGTTCGGAACGGAGCACAGGCGCTGTCACAGGTGTTTGGCTGAGACGTTGTGTCCTGTGCCGTGTGAGGGATGTAGTTACAGCAGATACTGTTCTACTTCCTGTCAGAGGGAAGCCTGGGAGGAGCATCACCGCTGGGAGTGTCCAATGGGAGCAGATCTGAGGGTGATGGGTGTGATGTCACAGCTCGCTCTGAGGGTTACGCTAAAGGCGGGGTTGAAAAACATCCAAATGGCCAGGGAACCAATCAGAGACAGGCACACAAATTCAGAGGAAAGCAATGTGAACGATGAGTCCTATCATTCAAAACAACCCGATCCTTCTATGTCACACTACGGGGACTCCTACCTGAGCGTGTTTCACCTTCTGCACCACCTAAACCGCCACAGCCCTGCTCTGCGTTTCCTGTGTGCAGTTACAGCAGCAACACTCTGCCTAAAGCTCAGCCAGGCAGGTCCTCCACCTGCATCCTGGCACCTCAGCAGACCCTCAGGGGCAAACAGCCAATCATCACCACATGAGGAGGGAGGCGTCACAGATTGGAGCTCAGATATGTGGCTGATGGGAAGTGCAGTTCTGAGGCACATCCTGCAGCTGAGGTGTAACGCCCAGGCAGTCTGCATGCTGCAAGATACAGGTGATTTCACATGTGGCATTACCTTCCAACACATAGAGTTTTATCACAAAAGTGGATTAAAATTTTGTTCTTTCTCTTTTGGTCTTGAATGTTGCATTGATGCAGAGGTTCAGTGAGTAAGTGGGAAAATAGATGGATGACACCACTCTGTCATGTTTATATAAGCACGCATTTATGTTAAAAATAAAATTTAAATTTACTATCATTTAAGTCCTCAACTAACAATATCTTCATTATCAATAACTTAATTATATATGAGGTCAGAAATAAAGTAGAGATTGCCGTCTCTAGTTCCTGGGGTCCATATTGAATAAATTCAAATTCAATTGTAAAGATGGACGAAGCATTTCCATCTTCTCTCCTAGTACAAAGTTGAAGCCAAAAAACCCCCAGAAGCTTTTTGCACATGTAAACTTCAATGACTGTAGTGATTGTTTTAGTTACGTCTCCTCTCACCGTTCCTCCTCTACTCTGCTAATCCAGAACAGATCGGCTGCAGGAGCCGTATTTGTCAACAGAGCTGTCAATCATCCTTTTTACAGCATCAAATAACTAATTAAAACTAAACGTGTCAGAAAAATGATCACTTGGACGTAAATCAGCATGATAAGAACTAACTATAATGACAGAAACCATGTTTGAGAAAAATTTATTTGATGTATTTTGATTTTATAGTTTGACTCATGTCCCATCTGTTAACATGGAGGAGGCGGGATTTATGACCTATACTGCAGCCAGTCAGCAGGGGGCGCTCGACATGTATTGGCTTCACTTATAGGGAGCTGTCATGTCGTCTGCAGTCTATGGTTGTGTCCGACAAAGAGTCAAAATTTAAAGTTATTCGGTTTATTATCATGGAAGACAAATAAAAACAACAAACTCACATTTAAGAAATCTAAAGCTGTGATTTTAAATTGCTGTGGTTTAATTCCTGGTGATTGACTCATTGATCCAGTGAAAATAGTCCCTTCTTTTAGTCTGGTATGATTCACTTGGCTTTTCTAATAATCGTCTGTGAGTGTTCTTGAGTCATTTCGTGACCTTTTCATCTCACAGGAGCAGAAATCTCTCCGGTGCAGTCGAGCAGGGAAATCCGCCTTGCTACGGCAATATTCCCAACTCTCAGTCTCCTGAATCACTCGTGCCGTCCCAACAGCAGCCTGGTGTTCAGCACTGGGACCCGTTCTGATCCCCTTGAGACAGATCTGTGTGCGGACTTCAGCGGGAATGTAGCTGAGAACAGAAGCACCTCATGTGGAGTCACTGCGACTGTCAGAGCGGCCAAAGTGATCACTGCTGGGCAAGAGATCCTGCACTGCTACGGTGAGAAAATGTAGTCCCGTGGGTGCAAAAGGATTGTTTGGGTGCTGATATACTCCATAAGGTAGAGAGCTGTCATTGCTTCTTATGTTTGGAGTTACAATGTATGATGTTTTACGATCGTCAACCCCTCCCTCAGGTCCTCACAGCAGTAGGATGGTGATCAAAGAACGGCAGCGCCTCCTGCAGGAACAGTACTATTTCCTGTGTCAGTGTGAGGCCTGCACTCTGCAGCAGCAGGAGGCAGGTACAGGGGGCAGACAGCAGCAGTCAGGTGATGGAGGAGGTCCACAAGAGTCTGGACTCCTGTGCGGCAAGTGCAAAGGAGCACTTAAAGTAGGTGTTTATGTGGTTTGCTTATTACACCACTGGTTGTTCTGTTGAGATTGATCGTGCTACTGTTCCACATCATATGACTTTCAGAAAAGCACTCAGGACAAAAGAAAAGGATTTATATGTACGCAGTCGTCCTGCGGTCATCGTATCTCTTCGTCTGAAGTGAGCCACAGGCTGCAGGAGATCAGGGCCGACCTGGAGGCGGCTGTGGACCTCATGGAGAGAGACAGGCCAGGTACAGTGTGCACATACAGTAATAATGTGTTATTCTCATTTGCTAAGGAGGGGGTTCGTTACACCTCCGTGTTGATCTTCTGCTCTGCCCTCCCTCAGATGAAGCTCTGAGGCTGCTGAGGAGGACACAGAGCCAGTCTGGGCTGATCCTTGCAGAGACGCACCCACTGCAGGGGGAGCTGGCAGACGCTACAGCCAGAGCTTATGCTACAATGGGTGAGAATAATAATGATTGAGTTTTATCGTTAACCTCCCTCAAGGTCTGAAATGCACATTAAAGGTCAAAGTGCATCTCTACCTAACAGAAGATAATCGATCTGCATAGATTTCTTTATCACAGTCGGAAAAAACATCTTGAAAAAAACATCTTGTTGAATAAATGTAATGTTAAAATATTGATAAATATAGTCATGTATTATTCAGTTAGACATCAACAGTCAGTAGTTTGGGGGGTTCATTGATTCTCTTCCTGTGGTGCCCCACAAGCTTTTGTACATGATATGATATTATATGAATAACAATTAGAGGAATAAACAGTATCACCGCATATTAACCTCACCAGTGACTGCATTTTCACTGACCGCATCTAAAAGTGTGTAAAAAATAAATACATTTAATTATATGTACGAAGGGAAACATTCGTTTTATTACAGTTAAAAAAAATGAAATTGAGCAGGCGCTTCATAATGAAGCTCACAGACAGTCCAAACTGTACTAAATGTAATCAGGGAGTTTATTATTATTATTAAGTGCTTTCATGTTTTCTGGGAATGCACTTTGGTATCGTGCCTTTGGTCTGAGGTGGCTCAGTGTCGAGAAAATATCCTAAAAGTCCCAGCTCCTAAAGAACCTTCCTTATTTTCATTCAACGCTGACTCAGCACTCAGAGTTCAGCTGCGGGCAAGAAGACTATAAAACACTCCTGGTTCTCTGTTGAACCTCGATCACTACTTCAGAGATATTGCTCTCATAGAGAGATCTTTAGCTGGGGTGGGCATCCACTGTAGAGGCTTTGGACTTCAGACCCACTTTGTCTTGTACAGTTATAACCAGTTGTTATTGAAAGAATGTCAAATCTACACACATCGCATATTCTGTTTGAAAATATTAATTTTATTTTTAACTAACTTTTTAATGTTATTTATTTATTTTTGGTCTTTTATTTTATGTGCCTATTTTTCTTAATAAGGCAGTGGCGATGTGTAAATAGTTTGTTTGATGGGGCTGTTTGTCTCCACGGCTCCGCTAGCATCTTAACGTGACAAACATCCATCCATGATCTATACCGCTTATCCTGTTCAGGGTCGTGGGGGGGCTGAATCCAAGCTGTCATTGGGCGGAGGCGGGGTACACGCTGGACTGAACAGCAGTCAATCACAGGGCTGACTCATAGAGACACACAACCTTTAATTCAGTCTTACATCTACGGGCAATTTGAGAGTCACCAGTGGACCTAACGAGCATGTCTTTGGACTGTGGGAGGAAGCCGGAGTACCTGGAGGGAACCCACGCATGCACAGGGGAGAACATGCAAACTCCACACAGAAAGGCCCCCTACGTCCAAACTGGGATTTGAACTAGGAACCTTCTAGCTGTGAGGCGCTAACCACAGCCCGTGACAAATGCTATAAAAAGTGAATCACAAAAAAACGTTGAGTTGAGAAAACAGCTGCTGTAGCATGAAAGCTGCGGTTCTTAAAACCCAGTGAACTCTGGGAATTTTATGAGAACTAACATACTTCAAACTGGTGCTCGAGATGGCTCCATAAATAGAGAATTTAATTGACAGCAATGTGTAACAACAATGGGTCACTTTTCACAACACTGATGGTGGTTTCTCAGTGAGTTTGCTGTAACACATGTTGTCGTCTCTTTTTGCCTTCAGCTGACCAAAAGTAAACGTTAGCGCCCCAAGCTACACTGTGCCAGTGGAAGGCTTATTTAAGGGTCAGAAATAACCATCCTGACCCTTTTTTAAAACAGTGTTGTAGCAGACGTCATTAAAATAGTTGTAATAACAGCTAGCTAACAAACAGTCATAACTGGCTGCATTTTGTTGTGTTGATCAGCTACAGTACGTCACAGTGTTGTAGTCAGAATCAGAAGCTGAAACCACAAAAACAATAACAGAGTTTTCAGACTACCCCGGGGTGTAAAATAAATCATTCTGACCTTTATCTCTTCAGTCTTCTTATTGCTTTGTTCCTTTCTGCTGATCCTGCAGGTGACTGGAAGAATGCAGCTTCCCATCTGGAGCAGAGTGCCGCAGCTATTAGCTCCCAGTACGGAGAGGACAGCATTGAACTGGGTCGACAACTCTTCAAATTAGCTCAGCTGCACTTCAACGGGTGAGCTGAGGTCGCACAGACAGAAAAAAAACAATTGAAGGGCATGTTTTTGATTTGCATGTCCTTCTATTTTTGTATTTTGACATTAGCAGTAGAAATAACAGCTCTGTGTGTTTCTCCTCTTGTCCTCTCAGTGGAGCCCGAGGGCCGGCGCTCTCCGTCATCCCCAAGGTCAGGCGGCTCCTCTGCCTTCACTGTGGCCCTCACTGTCAGGAGTTACAGGAGCTGCAGGCTATGGAGGGCTGTCTACAAGGGTAGACTCATCTTTACAACATAATACACATTTTTAGCACTAATTAAAATCAAATTCACTGTTTTTCCTGTGTGCACTGGTGTTGATGCTTTACACTGTATGTACTTTAGAAGCAGGTCTGCAGAGCTGCCAAGCAGCCGCAGGTTTACTCACAGGTGACTGTGGCTCTCTGACCTCTTGGTGTCAGAATGTATCCATCAATAATTTCAATTTCATGCTTCAGTTGCAGTCTCGCAGTGTGAGTCAACTTATCCGTCAGGTATTTCCAGGTTGCCTGCAGCCCTCTATATGGGACTGAACTCAATGTGTGCGTTCTTTATGGCTGTGATTAAGAGATGATTTACACTGTTGCAAGTTAATCAGTCTGTCTATAAAAGCTGCAAATAGCCTGAGCTATTACACACACATACACATACAGGTCGTCCTCTGACCTTTAGGTGGCAGCAGTTATCCACTGACAAATTTAATTTCATGCTTGGAAGGCTGGAAAGCAAGATGAAGCTCTGACTCTTGAACCTAAGGTGCCCAGCCCATGTCTGCTGAGACCTTTATACCTTCAACTTAAAAGTTTTTATGAGCCATTATATATAAAGATGTTTCCCTCTTAATTTGTTATCAATCAGAAGCCTTCTAAGTGATGAGGAAACACATAAACAACTTAAGAAATAAGTAGTCAGAGCGCAGGCAGCTCTGCTCTAGATTCTTTGGTTTTCCAGAGACGAGCGGGAAAGCCCCTGCTGAGCAAAGACAATAACATCTCGACTACAGCTGGAACTCCTGAGGCACCTGACAGATACACATCACCGCTATCTGGAGGGCAGCCAGTCCCACAGACGAGGACGTGTGCTTCCAGAAAGTCAAGGTCAAGACAAAAAATTCAGAGAGGCAGCTGGTGAAATCAGCGGAGGAGTTGCGTGACGGTGACTCAAAATGCCCTGCGAGGCATGTTCCTGCTGATTATTGCTGTGATGAAACTGCCTCAGGTGAAATTAGCTGAGGACTCCTCAGAGCTTTTAGCCAAAATAATAAGGAAATATCACAGAGAATATTTCAGAGGGACATGCCATGTCATTAAGTCTTTGTGGAAACCAAGACCTTCAAAGGAAAGAGGATCACGGGCTGTGAATGACTGTCTTTATAATCTGTTTATCTTTTTTCTCAGTTAATTGTCTTTAAAAACCTCACAAAACAGTAAAACACACACATCACAATATCTATCTGATCTTTTTTGTCAGACCAACAGTTTAACCCCCTAAAATATTCAATTAACCATCATGTCTGACACATTTGGGAGCCTAAAACCCTAAAATGATTGGTATTTTCCTTTTTTTTTATCAGCTAGTCATTGAAAGTTTAACTGAGATCGGCCAAAAGGTATCAACACTGCCCTCTTATAAACACAAAACAATGTAGAAAATTGACAAGCAAACAGAGAAGCAGGGCTGCAAATTAAAAAAAACATGGTCTTTAAACTTAAAGCTCCTGTGAGGAACTGTTGTCTGTCTGTTTGTGTGGATTTTGGCGCCCCCTGTGGACAAAGACTTACCGCTTATCTGTTTGCTGATTTTGTCCTGTTCATGCTTACGTGGTGATATTTAACAAAAAAATCATCGCTCAATTTGCCTGCAGGCATTAAAAATAACTATCTAGAAATAATCAATCTTGTCGCTGATGGTCTGGTCTGCTTTTGTAGGTCATATAGAGTCATCAGAATTAATTTCAGTCTGTTTCATAACCAAAATCAATAACGAAAAAACTCTTCACAGGAGATTTAATTTTTTTTTTGCATTATTGTTCATTTTCGTACATCATCTAAAGCAGGGGTGGGCAACCCTGCTCCTGGAGGGCCACCTTCCTGCATGTTTTAGGTTTCTCCACACTCTAACACACCTGATTCTAATGTTTCGCTCGTTATCAATCCCCTGAGACGCTTCAGTTGGTTGATAACGAGCAGATCATTCAAATCAGGTGTGTTAGAGTGTGGAGAAACCTAAAACATGCAGGAAGGTGGCCCTCCAGGAGCAGGGTTGCCCACCCCTGATCTAAAGACTAGAGACATGCTGAGTTTGGTGTATTTAAAGTTCTAATCTCGAAGATCTCAGTTTCGTTCTCTTTGGCGGCACCTATGGTGATAAACGGTAATTGCTTCCCAGATATCCTGACAGTGTTGCATGTGTGACGTGTCACAGTTGGATCTTGATTTTCCTCGCTGACGGTCGCTTTCCTTTTTACACTGTTTGCCTTCATCTGAGCGTCGAATTTGTTTCTTTTTCTTTGGATTTTCACTTATGTTTGAAGTTGTATCTGTAGTCATCGATCTTTTCTTTGTTTGTTCAGCCATAGTAGATTACTGTTTACTCGCAACACTTGCAGAGACCGGAAAAGCAGCCGCTTAGCTCCGCCTACCCTCTCTGGCAGACCAACCACTGCTGGGTGATGGAAAACGCATCACTAACTGCGCCGCTTGTTATTTTTTCCACCCATGTCACCACAGACACCCAGTCCATAATAATACTATATACTGCAAATGCAAAGGCTTTCATCAGTGGGCCATAGGCTCAATCACCATTGTGTTACCTCATTCGATGATAGATAGTGACTTAACAGACATTTATTTACATGGAAATCTTAGAGATTATTACTTTAACCAAAAAGTGACGTAAAAGTGTCTCCAAGTTTTATTATCTGTCACAAAAACTTTCCCTTGGTGTAAATGAGAGACCTGACTGAGTGGATCATGCTCATGTTCAGTCTGAAGCCCCTCAGCAGATAATACATTTTTAAATTCATATTAACTTGATGCAGTAATTCTACTCCCCAGTCAAATCCCTCTTCAGCACGTCTCTTTGACCTCTAACGAGCTACTGTATATCACCATGATGTTAACATGACATGATAATGTCTTCTTACAGTGGCAGAGTCACTGATGCAGCTTAAAATCTGCAAATGTAGAGTCTGGGCTAACATTGCTTACATAGACATAAAGTGGCACAGCTCATTTAAAGACATGGAGGCTAATGCTGCCTAAAACTAATGTAGAGCTAACGATAGCATAGTGTCATATTAAAACCAGAGATAAGGAAGCATTTGTCTCCACACCAAACTGTGACATCACTGGACCTTGAATGACACAAGCCGCACACTCCTTCGTTCTTTTGTTTGTTAGTTTTTTCCATTTGCTCTGTTTTGGAAGCTAAGCCATGTGTGCCACTATATCAACCGAGGAGCTCAGGGAGAAAATGTGAGCTCCCATTCAAAAGGGAAATCACTGACAAAATAAATATTGTGATGCAGGGAGGGAAAAGAGGAACGAGAGAGAGAGAGAAACACAGCCAGCATGAATAAGTCTGCTGCAGTATCACATCACATGGTTTCCTCGTTTGACTGTCCAATGCCATTTGAGGCCATTTCCAGGCGCCGTGATCTCGGGCTTATCAGATGTCCTGCTATACATAATGCAATCAAAATGGTCCAGACCGCAAACAAAAAGCTGTCGCGTGTGTATTCTGTAACAAGGCCTGCGTCAATATCTGTAACACAGACCGACAGAGTTACAAACAGCTGAGTTTGCCTGACTCAACGTGTCTCCTGTAAGCCGCTGGTCATCAACATTACAGCTACATGAATTATACACACAGCCGTAACCATAACAATGAACTCTGACCTCCATTGTGAAGGTGTGGCTACAATGGTAAGAAAAGACAAACACACTGACTGTGGAGTACACACCTGGGACACATATGTTACGACTTATTAAAACCATTTGTTGCCACTGTAAAATCCTTAGAATAATCAGCTGCTGCCTCCATGTGCAAACAAACCTCTAATGACACACACCATTATAGTGAATAGTGTGAATGTTCCTCACTTATGACGACAAATGGTGTATGGAATTATTGTGTACCCTAAAAAATGAAATTAAAAACAACTCACTTAGCCTGAAATAATGACAGGAAAAAAGATAAAATTATTAACATCAAATCACAAACTAATCCAGCAATTTGGATTTGCACTGACATCTATTAGTGGTCTAACAAGATTTAAACTTGTTACACTAGCAGCTCAGGGAAGCTGTAATGCTCATTGTAAAGAAACAAATTGAAGATCTGATCTGATCATTTTGACAGATGAAGTCAGGCGATTACCAAGGCTAACATAGACCACTATTGTCTGAATTCATCCTCTGAGGACCCTGTCCTCTGTTCAACATTATATGGCTATTTAATAGTAGGTTAGAAATTTTAGTCTGGACTAAAGTGGTGGAATTATGAGTATTAGTATTATTAGTATTAGGACCACACTTTAAAAAATTAAAGATTACGTGAATAAAGTCGTAATAATGAGAAAAATGGTCAGAAGAGTAGAAAGTCGTAATATAACGACAATAAAGCCGTTATATTACAAGAATAAAGTTGTTACATAACGGGAAAAAAGTCGTAATATTACGAGAATAAGGTCGTTATATCATAAGAAAAAAGTCGGAATGTTACGAAAAAAGTTGTATTATGCGGAAAAAAGTTGTAATATGAGAAAAAAGTCATAATATAACAAGAAAAAAAGTTGGAATATTACGTGAAAAAGTCATAATATTACAAGAATTAGTTTTTTATATTATGAGAAAAATGTAATATTACAACAAAAATGTGTTCTATTACAAGAATAAAGTCGTTATATTACGAGAAAGTGGTAATTTTATGAGAATTAAGTCGTAATTTTAGGCTATTGTTGGCGTATCTGTTATTATGGAGGGGAATATCAGAAGAGCAGCCAGACGCCTGCGCTAATATGAGGAATGTGTGAAGTATAACTTCACAGCGAGCATCTTGTGACGTTATACTTTTAAATGATTTCACAGGAGGCTGAACACAACTTTAGTCGGAGCTTTGTTTATTGAACACACCCAGTAGCATGGAAGCATACCTCGCGAGAACATGCGAGATCTCCTACATAGTAATGCGCAAGCTCATTAGACATCTTTATATGACTATACTTATAGTCAAGTATAGGTTTCACAGATACGAAATACTTAGTCTTTTGGCACATCAGCACCACATTATCTGAAGTATCAGGGCTCTAAAAAAGTGATTGTATTTGAAAATGACATTTTAGTGCAGGCAGCTGTTTGCTCTGCTGATAATCCCCTTCAAAATAACATTTAGGCTAACCATCGCCAAAAAATGACGACTTTATTCTCGAAAACTTATTTTTTACATGGCTCTAATACTTGTCGTATGGAATAACCCACCAATCGACTCATTGCTTTTGGCTTTCATCGAGACATAAAACCATAAAAAGAAAATTAATGCAAAAAAGCTCCTAACTTGAATCAAGCTATCCTAATTTAAGCTTCAGCTTTTAACAGCGTTCATAGTTTGCACTGCTGTTGTAGTTTTCTCTCATTCTGCTTCTTACAATGACCTCTCTTTCAACACTTTCAACCTTCATTTCAAATTCCCCTGTGCAGACCCCTTTGGAGAGTCTCAGGTTCACCTTAGTCAGACATAAACTCCCCTCTTGCCACTTCCCCTCCATCCTGATAGATACATGAGCCCCTCACCCTGAGATCCCAGACCCCCTCAAACTCTCCGATGTCTGCTTCCGACTAAGTGGATTTGTTCCTTCAGTCCGTCTCCTCGCTGCTCTGTCTTTCAGCCCTTCTTTCCACAACGAGGACATCTGATACACGATGCAGACGATGGTAATGTGGCTGGAGCTCATGTAAAAATAAAATACCCATCACTCTCCCACACAGGCGAGGTTATTACCGACTAATGTGGAAATGCAGCAGGAAATAATAGTCCCTCAAAGCTGAATATTAAGTACAATGTCAAAGCGGATCAGAAAGACTCGGTTCTTGATTTTTGTGCGAGAAAAATATAAAAAGTAATGGTTTTAGCCTCACACTTGCGAGCTACAATTTGAGCATCCAAATCGTTATTAGAAAGAGAGAGACAGGGAACGAGAGTCACGATCTTTGTGTGTGTAATTTCAGCTGCCGAGAGAGGAGCCTGCTAAATTTGGCACATGTGCAGGAGAGGAATGTGCACTGCTGGAGAAGATGAGGGTGAGCTAGGCCGGCACAACCCAACGGCAATCACTCTCATAAAACAGGTTTTTCACCTTGCAGGAACACAGTCACACACCTATGACTAAGCAGCTCCAACCGCACAGGGCTGCAGTTTTTTTAGTGGCACTCCAATCTTCTGTTTGTTAGCCATGCTAGGGGGGTTCGCTCTGGGCACTTCTCTGAATCCGACTGACATAATCTTAAGAATTGTTGGATGGATTGCTACGAAATATTCTGCAGATATTCATGATCCCCAGAGGATAAATCCTACTGAATTTGATGATTCTCTGACTTGGCTTCAAGCGCCATCATGATTCCACATTTTTGATATATCTCAACTTCTACTTGATAGGTTGGAATTATACTTGGTACAGACATTCATGGTGCCCTGGTGATACATCTCAATGGCTTTAGTTTACCCCACAACTTTCCTCTAACGTGGCAATCAAGCTAAAAGACATAAAATAAGTGCACGTAGCATCGGGGTCAGAAAGTGAAACCAATGAGAAAGTGCCTTAGACCTACATTTTTTGTGATGGTCTGCAGACGGTGAATCAACTTGTTACAAAAAAATTTAGGTTTTTATAGAAGCCGATGAGAAAATTACCCTTTTTTTCACTTGATATAGTTGACCAAGACTTTTTCAATTAGGCTGCACGATAGTGCAGTGGTTAGCACTGTCACCTCACAGCTATAAGTGTCCTGATTAACATCCCAGTTCAGATGTAGGGGGCTTTCTACTCCGGCTTCCTCCCACAGTCCAAAGACATGCTCGTTAGGTTAATTGGTGACTCTAATTAACCTAACGAGCAGCCCTGTGATTGACTAGCGATCGGTCCGGGGTGTTACCCGCCTCTCACCTAATGACAGCTGGGATTGGCTCCAGCCCCCCCCACAACCCTGAACAGGATAAGCGGTATAGATAATGGATGGATGGACTTTAATTATGACCCCCTTTGGAGTCGCTACCACAGTGACATGTCAATCAGGAGAGGCATAGCAATGCGTATATTGCCCAAATATGGTCACTGCTGGCTCCAAGTAACCAAGCTTGCGGACGCCAAAATGCTAAACTAAAGAAGCTAAAATACTCCAAAAACAAATGAATGACTTTATCGTTAGTCTTCCAGTTTGATAATGTTAAAAAAATAAGATTTGACTGATTTTGATGTCCTTGAAGAATTTTTGTAATATCATAATCAAGTCATCAGTCATCAGCTCTTTAATTTACTAAATATCTGCAAAACTGATGACATTACCATCATCATCAGGTGTGCTTTTTAAAATTATTTTTGGGGGATTTTTGCCTTTATTGACAGGACAGCTGAAGAGAGGCAGGAAACATGGGGAGTCGAGAGTGGCGGATGACATGCACCAAAAGATTGGCAGACCAGGAGTCGAACCTGCGACTGCCAAGCTAAGATGCTAAACGATGGCTATCTTGGTACAGAACACTTAGCATCAGCTTGTTAGCATTGTCCTTAAGAGCAGGTTTGAGTCATGAATTGTGAGTGGTTGTCTGAAAAGCCTCACAGAGCTGATCACCAAGTCGGACAAGTTGGACCTTTCTGGTTCATTTTACATCCTAATTTTAAGTTTTAATTTCACAGAAGTTTAGTTTCAAAGTATCACATTATCTTCCACAATCAGCAGAATTGCTGGATGATTACTGTCCCCCCGTCCCCTAAACACTGTCTGCTCTCTTGTTATGATGTTCCCAGATATGGAAGCTGAATATTGCTGACATTATTCATCCCACTCCGGGGAACAATAACCCAGGTGACTTACTCTGAACCTCAAAAAGCAAATAAAAAATATCTAGGAGAAAGTCGCCCTTGGGGAAATTTATTTACTTACTTAGTTTATATTCTGTGGTGTCAGCATTTCCCTCTGTCGCCTGGGGTACTAAATATGATAACCTCAGAATGAGAGGTCTGAAACTCTTTTTTCAACCTCATAACTGCCAGAAAAGAATATTAATCTGACAAACTGATGATAATATGAGAAGGACTTTTCTGTTTGTGTTTGATAAAGCAGAGCCGGGCTCATATAAAACTGTACATCTATCACTTCGAGCCATAAGGCTAAAAGCTAAGAATAGGTCTGTCTCTATCTCGTCTCTCCAGATAAAAATAATGACCTCCCCTTTTTAATAAGCTCGGCCATAATAAATGTGAGATAATCCCCCCCTCCTCCTTGTCCATCTATCCATGCCTCCTTTTCTCTGCAAATGTCCCACTTTGTTCTCAGCCGTAATGACGCGAGTATTTTCAGCACCGCGCTGAAACGTGGATGGATGATGAACACATTATTCCTCCGTGTTTCTCCGTCATCAGTTATCCCTCCTTGTAATGTAATGTGAGCCTTTATGGCTCTCTGTAGGGAAATTTCCTTTTTCACTTTCTGCCTTCACAAGAAGAGCTCAGGATCAGCTGCAGAGCAGGTGGGGATGTGGTGTCGTGTTCAAGGACACTTCAGCAGGGATAAAGCTCGCTAGTACTCCTGTTGAAGAGAGGTCTCCAAACTGATTTTCTTATTATATAGAGAAAAAAAAGCCCCAAAACTCTTGAATAAATATCATAAAAGTGTTTGGGGTGATTTTTCAAGTCAAATGCATCTGTCCTCGCCCTGACGATTTTCTCAAAAGATTGTAAGAGTCCGTTGTAGCTTGACCGCTTGATTTTCCGGTAGCAGTGTTGAAAGAACTACTCTTATCTTTAACGTGAGTACAAGCACCAAAATAACAATCCCCAAATCCTACTTAATGTAAAGGACATCAAAATGTGCTTAAATGCAATATTAGCTCATTCTTGGTATGATATAAAAAGTATACAGTATGTAACAGTTAGTTCCGACCAAGTAATCTGATTGGATAAGAGACATTCCATGAGTGCTGATATAGAGAACAACATCACTGGGACTTTTCACTCTGTGTATCACTCCGCCTCAGCCAGGTGTTCTGAATACTGTTAATTAACATTACAGCAGATCGTATATGTTTACACCATAGACTGTATAAAAAGATGGACGACATGACAGCTCCCTAAAGTGAAGCCAAAACATTTCGGGCGCCCCCTGCTGACTGGCTGCAGTATAGGTCCTAAAGCCCGCCTCCTCCATGTTAACAGGTGGGACATGGGTCGAACTATACAATCAAAATACACGCCCGATAATTTTTCTCAAACATGGTTTCTGTCATTATAGCTAGTTCTTATCATGCTGATTTACGTCCAAGTGTTCATTTTTCTGACAAGTTTATTTTTAATTAGTTATTTGATGCTGTCAAAATAATGATTGACAGCTCTGTTGACAAATTCGGCTCCTGCAGCCGATCAGTTCCGGGTGAGCAGAGTAGAGGACGATCCGTGAGTGGAAACGTAACTAAAACAATCACTACAGTCAATGAAGTTTCCATACCTGTGAACGTTAACCTCAGACTAACACAGAGATGTTATTCTGCTGTTAAACACGCCGGTGTGCGGGATCCTCGCTGTTTTTTCGATAAGTTAAGTGCTTGTTTGGGTTAGCGGAAGTGGCTCCAGCCGCTTCACTCGCCAATCTCTACTGCGCAGACTCTGGCTCCGTATGACGTCACCATCGCAAGATGGCAGCGCCTATCACAGGGGCTATTTTGGCATCAATTGCGTACAATGGGAGCAGATGGAGACGCGTTGTCCATCTATATATACAGTCATTGGTTTACTCTGATCAAACTGGAACCTCTGAATCACACAGCAGACTCTCATTTCACTGGTTGACGATTGATTAAAACCAACAAATAAATGTACATGATATAAACAGCTGATCTGTGGTAACCCGTAGACACAGAGTGCAGGAGAATGTTTGGGTTGCTTGGCAACAAAAGTCCAGTTTCAGTTAAGGTGTGGAACAAGTTCAGTTAGTGAAGCAAAAACTAATCTAAACTACTATTTGTCGCTTGTGTAACTGTTGTATAAAAGTAATATCACACTCGATCTGCGGCTCTCATACATATTCAGTACAACATCACTCCCTTCACAACAAGTTTAGCTACACACAGTTGTATTCATATTCTTGACTCTTATCAAATATGACATGCCTTAACGTCTGTGGGCTTTGAAGTCATTTAAATAAAAGCAGCTCAGAAGACTGGAGCTAAAGTTTGGAAGAACTGTAACAAGAAATGTTTAAAGTGTGTTTACTAGAAACTTTAAAATGAATGTACTGAAGTAAAAAGAATAATACTTCCTCTGAACTGCAGCGGTGTGAAGTAGGAGCAAACAGAAATACCAATATCAAAAATGTGCTTAGGTAGAGAACTCGAGTGAATTAAATTTCAACTTGCGGCGAAGAACTTTTGCTGACTTCCCTCGTTGATCACACACAGTCTCGGACATCTCGCATCGCTCATCTCTCAGCGGCTCCAAAATACATCAATTATTGAGTAAATGAGAGACGAGAGCTCCGGAGTCAGGACTCTGGTCGTCCATCTCCACAGTGTCTCGCTGCCCTGAGTGCAGAGCGGCGGCTGTTTGCCCCGGAAAGTTCACCCTGACTGTGCGGAGAAGTGATGAGCCGTCTGGATGCTGATGGATGAAGGCAACTGCGACTCTGATTGCCCGTACCTGCCAAACATAAATATGGTCTCTTATTTTGGCCTTGCAGGACAGCCTGACAGCTCAGAGGTTTATTGGAGGAGGCTGAAGAAGTGATGGCAGGCTGGCAGGGGCAAAATCAGCAGACTCAAAGCTTTGCTCCTAAACAAACATTGGACCACCGATTTGTTAGGCTAAAATGATGGACTGTCCACATTTTGTAACAAAGAACAAAACAAGTACACACAGACTAATTATCTTTAAGACAAATGGAAGCTTTTCTCCTTTTTCCGAAACATTTTATCCCGACAGCGGTACTGAAACCGAATGCCCTGAAGCTGATTAACCCCTTCTAACAGGACTGGCGGCCGGCCAGTGTCTTGCCCCGACTCAGGCAGCAGGTTCACTTTCCAAGGTGTCACTGATACACTTCACCCTTCAGCGGGAGTGTCTTAACTGCCATGGAGGCCGCAGCGTCTCCAGTCAATGACGGCCAGAAGGACAAACAGCGGTCACCTGAACATCAGATATCGACCGTTTTGTAATTCAATCTAAATAGAGACATTGTGAGCCAAGTATCCATATCATTTGTTTGTTAGGCGATCGTTAGAAACTTAATGTTCATCACGGACGGGGAAGAGGCAGAAACTGATCCAACCACTGTTGTGTAATATTAACTGTGTAAAGCTTTTAGGACTTTTTCGGGTTAAAAATGTGCTGAAAGTCATAAATATCTGTTTAGATTCCCTCAACTTATTTGTTTGAATCTTTGGATCCTGAAGGTTTATTTTGTAGCCAAATAAACAGGAAAACAAAGTAATACTTGAGGTGAAAGAAGAGAAACTGCAAAAACATTTCGTACAAAGGAAAAGCCATAATAACACAAGAGTGTGACGCTTACACACTTTAGAATTCAAGCCAAAATATCCTCTTTGCAGGCCACTTTCCCGCTTCATTTGATTGTTGCATTGTCATTACATAAAATATGCATCATGTAGGCTTTTCAAAAAGCTCGATGTAATACTTGAAAGCACTTGTGCAGAGGATGTTACCTGCATCGCTATCAAGAGAGGAAAGTGTGAGAACAAGATCTTCACTACTCCCATGAACTATTGATCTCCAGATCGACTCCAAAACTTTAAAGTTTGAGGACTATGGATTAACACTGATGAATGTGATATATCCTCCCAGTCAAGACTCTAATGTGAAAAATTATTAATTTATACTTACTAATACTATTTACACACACATATGCCCGAGATACACACATGCACAAGCAGGACTATACAGGACAGGAAGCAGGAAATGTCAGAGTGAGGGGGCTGCACACTGACCTTGTGCCTTGCTCGAGGGCACCTCGGCATCGCCCAGGACACCTGAACTGGCAATCTCTTCAGCGACCAGCCACAATTCCATTACCGGAACTTGAACCGGCCACCCTCCAGTCCCCAAGCCAAGTCCCTACAAACTGAGCCCATTCATCAGTGTGAAGAAAACGTCATCCATCTGCAACCTTGAGATGGAAAATTAACTTTTCATTATGTGCAGGTAAGATGGTTAATGGAATTTAATATTGCATCTATTATTATATAATTTAATATAAAGGAAATAAGTCAGACTTAGTCTCTACAGCTTTGTTTTGTTTTATCTTGTTTGGATTTTACGAGCAAACTTTAGTTTGAATACTTATGTATCTTAATAAACCTTCTAATCTGCATAATAATAAGTCATTTTACTGCATGGACTCTCTCTCTTTAGTTTCCACTCCACACATAGTGATCAGCAGCCACAGCTAACCCCTCCGAGTGACTCGGCTTTGTTTGGCCGGTTGTGTCCGTCTGGCTACGGCTCACTCCATTACAAGTCTGAATGACTAATTAATGGTCCCAGGACAGGTGACACCGGCTCCTCAAGATCCATTTACACCCTCATCCCCACAGGGCTCCGACTGGACTCCGCTGCACCTCTTAACTCCTCCCTCACCTCCATCCATCCTCCCCACGCTCATCCCCTCATCTCTTATTCATCCGGTGGTGGAGTACTGTTTAAGGAGCAGGTCTGCGGATAGATGGATGGACAGATTGAGAGACAGGACAGGTGGAGCAGACAGATGCGGGCTGGGAGAGAGAGATAGGCGGAGTGAGGCGGGTGATGTGTTACTATCTTCGCTGATCTTTTCAACTCAGAGATGTTTCGCTGCGGTTTGTCTGGAGGGGAGATAAATGAACCCTGATCTCGCTCTGCCTGCGAGCACAGGACACCCACACTCCTCTCTGAACACTTTTATGATGGGTCAGATAGATAGCGCTAGACCCTGTGTGTGTGTGTGTGCATGTGCGTGTGTGTGCGTACCACATTATTCGCAGTCCTTCAACTTCTCAACCCGGTTGCTTCTTTACGGACGGACACTATCAAACATGCACACACGCAGCACAAAGAGAAAGCTTCAAGCAGATTTTAAATTAAACTACAGTTACCCATGAGCACCCTGGTGTACCACAGCACGTCCCCCGACACCGATCTAACAGACAGCTGCAGTAGAAGTGTGTGAGCCTCCAGCCAGTAATGATCCTGCACATACAAAGCTCCTGGAGTCACTTTCAGAACTAACTGAGTTTTGCCTGGGAGTTCCCGAGTCCCTGCAGAGAGGGAGAGAAATGTTCACATTTATTAAATTTAGTTCTCAGCTTAAAGTCCTTTGATACAAAACTTAAATGAACGCTGCTAATCCGTCAAAGGTAAGATGAAGGGCAGAATTTATTAAGGAAAAATAAAACTACAAACTGAGAAGGAGAACGCAGTTTGACAAAGTAGTTAAAGAGAGCGATCTGTAGGGTGTAAATGGGTTTCTGAATGCAGCCTGAATACTAGAAGTTGGAAAAGGGAATTGGAAGGACAAAACCACCACACCGTATAATGCAGTGTAATAAAATAGCACCTCAAACTACCGCCCCAAACTAGACACTCATTTTTCTACAAACTGGCTCCACAGGCCACCCTAAATTAGTTTGCTGAAATGCCAACTTATGTAATAAGAAGAGAGAAAAGGCCATTTGAAGCCACTTAACAAAGCCTTACTTGACTGTATCATGCCTCTATGAGTGGGTCTGCAACACCCCCTCATTCGCTGTGGGAGAAGAGCCAGAGCATCGGTCTTTGCTAAAGCTAATGAATCTGAAAGTTTGTTGAAGTGTAACTTTAGCTAAGGCTTGCGGCACAGGTAAAAACATGGTGGCCACAGAAGGCCTTCAGGTAATATTTGGTGGCCACAGAGTTACTTTTTGTAGCCATGGGCTATCGGGTCCCGGTTAATGTCGAACTCTGTATTGTGTCCAATAGAAGAAGAAGGGTTGGGGTGCTGGTTTAGCTCAGTAGGTAGAGCATGCGCCCCATTTACAGTGGCTATTCCTCCGTGCAGCAGCCGCAGGTTTGACTCCCGCCCTCGGCCGTTTGCTGCTTGTCATTCCACACTCTCCTCACCCTGTGATTCCTGTCTCTCTTCAGCTGTCCTATCTAAGGCAAAATGGCCATCAAACAGTTATGACAACATTATGTTGAGTCCTGTTGGGAGCTCTCACCTACTGGACCAACTACAGGCCTTGAAGACTTGTTTCTACAGTCTTTCAGTAGCATACAGTTGTGTCCTTCGCCTGGGTCGTCTTAGATCGTACTTAATTCTGAGGAAGTCCAGCATGTATCCGTCATTCACCAGCTGGAGGGAGGATGTAGGACGGATGAGGTTGGCTGATAAAACAAGGTTAATGAATGACGAGTGATGCACCAAAGATGAAATCAGATGTAAAAGTTGGATTCTGTGGACATTTAATTCCACACACACAACACGCAAAAACCAAATACTGCTAATTTAGCGTGTGCACCACAGCTGTCAGAAATGACTGCCAAGGCTATTGGCAACTGGTCGCTCACACACAAGTTTAATAACACACACATACACACTGTAGTCAGCAGATAGGGATGGGCAGCCTTGGGTAAATCAATTACAAGGTTCAGTGTCAAGTTGAAGGCCGCGAGGAGGGCACCATAACAATATCCCAGCAGCAGCCAGCGCTAAATCAGCTGTCTGCACCAGCAGATAGAGCGGACACCTGTAGAGCAGGCAAAAGGGGTCCTGAGAGGAAAGGAGGAGGTGGACTGATCTGGTGTCCTTGTTTGTTTGGAGGAAGAAATACTATCCCATTTGCCTTAATGGGCAAACCCGGCGTTAATATGGCCCTGTGTGCTTATCAGGAGCACCAGCAGTAAGGCTGTTCTCCATCATTCTCTAACTCTTCCTGTCTTGTTTCCTCTCTGCGTCTCATTCTCTCCCCCTCCCAGTGTCTATATTTACATCCTCTCCATAGTCATTTCTGTCCATCCAGATAGAGTGCTGTTGAGTATGACAGCAAATTGCACTCAGCTCAAGCCTTCCCCAGTGGCTAAATATGCTCTACCTTTGCAATTGACCTTTAAGAGAATAGTTTGTCATTTTAGGGGAATGACTCATTTGCTCTCTTTCTTGCCTGTGTTCCAATTAGGGAGGTTTCAGTGCTACAAAAGAGGGCTTTTCTCTTTTTGGCACCAGTTTCGGGAGGGTTCTTTTTGAAAATTCCTTAAAAAACAGGCCCAAGATATGGATTTCCCATTGTGGAAAAACAGAGGTTGGCAAGTGGCCTTACCTACAGGCACAGGACAAATCTAAAAGTCATACGCAGAGATGTAACAGGACACACTGGGAATTCAAAAGGCAGTTGCACACAGGAGGTCAGTCCAAGAACAACTTACAAATCCAGTCAGGGAACAGGCAAAAATCCAGAAACTAAGTAACAAGGCAAAGTCAAAAACATAGAAAACAACTCTAGGAAAAGCCACAAAGAGGAAAAAAGACGATCCAGCAGAGGAGAAGGGAGAACAAAGGAGAATATGAACTATGTAGACTAGCGACATGGTGCTGGGTACAGGTGCTGATATTCGAGGGACCATGAGACACAACGACAGGAATAGAAATGACAGCAGATGTTAGACTTTCAAAACAAAACAGAAGAAGGATCATGCAAAGATTAACTGGATGTTACACTCGGACTTATCTAACACATCCAGGATGGATAGAGAACAATAGAGGTTACTGCCCACCATCCATTCCCAATCTCACTACAGCTGCTGTGGCTTTAAAGGGTGCAAATCCCTGAAGCACAGTTCAAAGATCTTGTGGAAAGCCTGAAACCAGAAGAGTGGACACTGTTACAGCAGCAGCCTAATGCCCATGGTTTTAAAAAACATTTATTAAACTACACGTTAGTGATGTTGTGGTGTCTATACTTTTAGCTACGTAGTGTGGCTAAGTATATCTAAATGCCATCATGAGTCTAGAGTATATTATAATTAGTACTGTGGGTTTTAATCACGATATTCTAAATCGAATGGGTAAAAAAATAGGTTGGCAAATCTGTCGTAACTCTACAATGGTTTTGCCATCATTTATCCAACTGAATGATCTTTGTATGTGCTGATTAAAAGGTTTCCACTTGTCCTCTTTTGTCCTGTGGTGTGCCCCAGGGTTCCGTTCTAGGGCCCATTTTTCATTATATATGCTCCCCTGAGAGTTGTGCCATCAATTTGGTTGTGTTTTATCACATCCACTGTTGTCATTCATGCTGATGGTTATCCATGCTTTTGAGTCCTCTCTGTTAGCTACTGCAATCCTCTGTATTCCTGCCTGTTACCTGGTAACTCTGCAGCAAGATTATTCCTTAATACCTCTTATCGCTTTCACATCACTCCCACGAATAGCAAGCAAAATATTCATACTGATTATTTTCAAAAGTAAAACTTACTTTTGTAAATTGCAGCTGTTCCTATTGGGTGCAGGTCAGAGACGAGTCATCATGACCCTGCATGTGAAAAACTGGACAGGCTGGCTCTGAAATCCAATGCAGATTGCAGATACACCTTTTGCTTTATCAGGACAGAACACACACACACACACACACACACACACAAACACACCATGGTCTGATGCTCTTAGTCTAGATGTGTGCTCTCACCCAATCAGTAAACAAACATGCAGACAGAAGAATTAGTGAAAAAGAACAGAACTGCTATTGTGCTTACTGTGACTGCTGTGAGATGTGACAGTCAGGAATGGATACTGTTAAGTAGTAATCAGCCTTTCTATCTTTCCTTAATCATGTTTTGCCAGTGTTAATCTACTTATCTGTGATTTCCACGCTCCTGAATCTCTCTGTTTTGTCCTGAACAGACTTTCCTTCCCACTTCTTTATTCCTTTTCTTCTTTCTCTCTGCACTCAAAACGAGCTGCACTGCCATTCGGAGCTATCCGTGGTGCTGATCCATTCATCGTCTCTGACTTCTTTCCCTATACTCTCTTTCGTACTCCTCTCACGTTGCATTTGTTGTCGGTTATAAAAAAAAACAAAAAAAAAACGTTAATCCTTCTTTCTTCTTCCCTGCTTTCATCTGTATATTTGAAGGCTTTTTGCCTTCTTTTGAACACAGAACAAGAACAAATCCTTCAAAGAGCAGTACTGAAGTGCTCTGTGGAGCTGTCCATAGTGCTGAACCTCTAACTCCTGTTCTGTTAAGACTTTTTTCTTTCTATGATCGTTTTCTTTCTTGCTGACTACTCTGATACTTTTTTTGAGCTGATATACTGTCAAGCGTATTTCACTGTGTTCAGCAGAGAATGTGAAGGCCTATATGGTTTGGTGGAGGAATAGTCAGTCTCCATGTCAGTCCTGCACCACATGCTCATGCAAATCTCCGTGCTGGAAGCCGTTTATGTGTTCAAGCGTATTGATTTGTTTGCCAACTTTAAACTGTGGACGTGGAGAGCGTGACCAACACTCCGAAAGCGAGTTTTTCTTTCTTTGGCAAAGGGATCAATCGGAGGGAACTGACCGGGGCCTCATTAAACAGGCTCCACTGGCCGCACATAATTACTGCAACTGATTTGCAGCGAGCATAAGACGCCGTAAATTAGGGCTGCTATAATGGAAACATTATGTAGAAAGGAAACCACCGACTCTCTTGGAGTTAAATTATCCCACATACCATGCAGTTTTGATAAATGGGCTCATTTCTCGTCCAGGCAACATTTATTAACTATGAATTAGGAGCACTTGGGAGTACTTGTATTGCAGCGTCTCTCTCTCTCTTGCTCTCTCTCTCCCTCTCTCTCTCTCTCTCCCCCTCAGTGACAGGCGTCAAAAATACCACCCAGGGAGCGCGGATCAGCAGCTTTCCACGCAGCCACAGTCGGCTCTTGTCCGCCGTCCTGTGCGTGAATTTCTCACAGAAAACTCCTATTTTCTCTAGCTGGAGTCACAGAACACCGAGATGACAGAGGAAAGAGCTTTTTTCCTGTCCTGATGGTTCAAAGTAACCGATGCCGGACTGATTCTACTCTACATGTCTGAGAGGATTTTAGTCGGTCTTTTTTGCGGGACACGCCGGTTTACACCTGCTTTTGGAACTAAAATGAGGGAGAAGATGTGGATATTTTACAGTGCCGACAATTCAAAGTGTGTGTTTTCTATGTGGCAGCGGTGGTGTTGGTGTTACGCAGCGCTGGTGTGTTTGTTGTTCTCGCCTGTAAGGACGGATGAAGCCTGTCCGGCATCCTGCATCTGTGCCAGAGACTCGGGGACGGTGACCTGCCGCGACGGGGAGGACACCGACGTACCGGGAGACATACCGGAGTGGACGTCCACCTTGATACTCAAGGGGAGAAACATCTCAACTTTACAGCGCGGTGCGTTCATGATCAACGGCACGGAGTTGGAAATGACGACACTCTCGCTGTCCTACAACGGGATCCAGGCTATTGAACCGTACGCCTTCCTGGGACTCCCCCGGTTGCATCTGCTGGATCTGAGCCACAATCAGCTGGAGTCTATCTCAGCCCGGGCTTTCCACGGGTTGCTCGAGCTGCGTTCTCTTTACCTAAATTCCTCTATCTTGCCTGAAGCCACGGCGCAGCTTTCAAATGCGCTCAGCACGCAAAGTTTGCGCTACCTCCACAGGCTGGAGTTGGCGGGAAACGGTCTGAATGTTTTCCCCCTGGTGAGGTTAGATATCTATAACCTGCACGCGCTGGTGTTGATAAATAACTCAATAGAGAGCATCGGGAGGGAAAACGTGACAAGTTTGTACCAGCAAAGGCGCATACGCGTCTACTTGTCTTTAAACCCGTTTCGATGCAACTGTGAACTGGAGGCGTTTTACTTCTGGTTGAAGAACTCCTCCCAGTGCCCGGATGCAGGGTGGCTCATGTGCAGCGAGCCGGAGGCCAAGAGGGGGATTCCCGTGGAGAAGCTCCGGGCCGAGGACGTGGATTGTATGAACGAGAATCTAGAGGCGGTTTCTTACGTGTTCCTGGGGATAGTGCTGGCTCTCATAGGGGTGGTGTTTCTCATGGTGCTGTACCTCAACCGGGGAGGCATCAAACGGTGGCTCAATAACCTCAGAGAGGCGTGCCGAGACCAGATGGAGGTCTACCATTACCGCTACGAGCAGGACTCGGACCCGAGGCTGGCCAACGTGGCTGTTTGAAACATGAAGCCAGTCCTGCATGGTGAGAGGCCCAGCGGAAGACCGCGAGCTGGTGAAGTACTCTATCTATGACATCAAACAGTTCTTGCAGCTGGCCAATGAACTGCAAGAAACCCTCTCACTGCAGGAAATACACGGAGCCAAAGACAGTTAAACGACCCTAAAAGCGACTAAGTGTTGCACCACTGAACACTTGTAAACAGTGTTGTACATATTGTATATAAGTATCTCCTAAAGAGGGGAAGCTTTTCATGCATCATGTTACCTTCTGCAGTCTACAGCAGCTTGTCAGACTAACTTTAGTATTATTTATCTTAAGTGACAAATGTAGGCCGTAGGTTTATAGAACTTCTGATTTGTAAACATGGAAAAAAGTGTGAATCAATGAAATTACTGAGAACTGCAGCCCCTGCTGCAAATGAGTAGTCTACATTCATGAACCCCTGCAGTGGGAAGCAGGCAGGGAGAGCCTGTTTATAATCCACCGGGAGAGAACATTATGCACAGAGAGAAGTGGAGAAGAGGGCTCGGATTGGGGTACGCTGTTGGAGTGCCATGTTTGTTCAACCAGGCATCATTTTTCACCACGGCATAAGTTACCAACCTTGTTTTTATGAGCAGCCCTTTGATCTCTGAAAATAGCACCAGTGTGTATCATCTGACAGCAGGTCAGTTTATCAGAAACAGGGGGAAAAGAGGAAGAGACAGAGTCTAACCATGCATGTGATTGTTGTAGGCGTAGAAAACCAACCAAAACATGAATAAAAGGTCGAAGAGAAACGGTGAGTTAGCAGTGTTCTTTACGTCAGTACAATTTATCATCACCGTCGGGAAATGTTCATGCAGCACCTTGCAGAAATGTTGCCTTCTTTCTGTGAAAATAGTTTTGTACATTTGCTAGAAGCAGGTGTGAGGAAGTGAAATGACCACCTCTGGGCTCAACACCAAGAGTCCTGACTATCTCATCAGCTTCTTTTTAAAGAGGGCGAGGCTGTGCAGAGGACTGCACAGGGAGATTTAACAGGGAGAACATGGCAGCGGTAATCTCATCAGCGCCATGACTAATAAACCGTGCAGAATGACAATCGACCTGTGAAGTCAGTATCTCTATAGCCCGGAGCTCATTTACCCTTTTTCCTAAAAGGTCTATATTATGACCACAGGGATTTTAGGACCAAGGTCAAGCTTGGAAAGCTGGCAAGAAAGTAGAGAACGAATCTGTGAGCTTATTCATTTAGGTTACGTGTGTACGAGCAAAGCAAAAAGTCAATCGATAAATCAATACTCATTTATACAGCGCCAAATCACAGCATAAGTTATTATATTATGACACTTTACAACAATTCTACTCTTTGTTAACAGAGGCGCAATCTATCCACCGTGACCGAGCACTCGGCAGCGTGTCAGGGAAAAAACTTCCTTCTCTCAGGCAGAACCAGACTTGTTGGTGAGCGGCCACCTGCCACGACAGGACGGGCCGAGAGAGTTGGAGGCTGGGTGCAGGAGCCTGTACCAGCTGTCACTGGGCGAGAGGAGGGGTGCACCCTGGACTGATCGCCAGTCAATCACAGGTCTGACACGTAGAGACAGACAACCTTTCACGCACGAGTAACCCAGAGGGAAGTCCAGCATGCACGGGGAGAACATGCAAACTCCACTTTCAATCCTCTTTAAATGCTAATATAAATGTAAATGATCTAATAATCATCTAGATAGATAGATAGATAGTTGTACTTTATACACTCTTGCTGAATGTACTTTACCATGTCAGCAGTGGAGGAGCTTCCTTTACATAACAGTGAGATCAAATTGTGAGACATTGTCTCTTGTTATGTCAGGTGACCTCCCAGTGACCCCTCACACTGTCATGTTGTGTCGGGAGGCAGATGAGATACACAAAGCAGCGCACAGGGATGAAAGTATGTCAGCATCACACACTTATTTGGAAACTAATCTAGGAACAGTGCTCCAGAGCAGAGTGTGAGATAGACAAGACAAGACAAAGACATCCATCAAAATAAGAATACAACAGGAAACAGCTGCTCGTCTTTGAGGGGGGGGGGGGATATAAAGTAGGATTAGTCAGAAGGTATCTAACAAGGATGTGAACATCAACATATCAGTGTGTTACCTGTTCCTGATCCCGATGCCATGCTAATGTTTAGCACGTAACCTATGTCTTAGCTGAGCGTGTTAGCATGCAATAAGCATTAAGCATAAAGCACATTACGGAGGCCAGTAATGCCGCCAGATTTGAAGATATTCAGTCAAACTAATTATTGGATAAACTCTGATCAGTTGATGGCACTAGAAGAAAAGTCAGTAGTTCACCAAAGTCCTTTAGTTGAGGGTCTGGAGCGACGCAGCTAGTGTCCAATAAATTAGCAGTGTCCTACTACTCATAAATAGTCTATAATGTGGAAGATGCTGTGATGCGAGAAAATGACGTGTTGGGGTAATTCTAAGGGTTAGGTATAAATCAGCGTCACATATGCTCCAAACAGGAAGTGGCACTTACAGCGCTCAAATATGTGTGTAGTGACTGTTATGGGAGTGATGAATGCTGTTTAATGACTTAGTGAGGTCTCTATTGTGATGCATTAAAGTAAAGATATACTCTGAAGTTCAGATGCGTTTAAAGACTGAAGTCACTGCTGTAGGAAGAAGCAGGTTGTGACAGTTGACAGGAAATATCAGAGATAAAGAGTGATCCCGAGTGCTCGTGGGAGCAAGGTGTTAAACTCCAGGTGAATGCCAGGTGCTCCTGAAGGCTAAAAAGTTAACAGAGGGAAGCCGCTGGGCTTTCTTCAGGAAAGAAATAAACGGCGACTTCATGGGGTCTTCCTAGCCACGCCCTGAGGAAGACCAGATGGGGGTTGAAGCCGGTCGGCGTTCATGTCTTTTACATTGAGATGCCCTCATTCAATAAAGGCATTTTAAACGAGTGCGCCTGAAGAAAGCCCAGTGGCTTCCCTCCTTTGACAGAACATATGAAAGCTCGATACTCATCCTCATGAATCCTTTCAGAGAAGTGAGCAGCTAATGAATATGAAACCACACCCAGTTACGCACTCTACCACAAGGGGAAGTTACCCAGAGAAGGACCGCAGCCGAAATAACAAACGACAAAGCTGCTCCTACAAGGTGAAATGAGCTAAAACCCAAAACATACAGGGGATACATATTATCATCTTTTTTGACACACAAAACAAGAATACATCTCACACACTTTGTCAACTTACATAATCACACTTTAAATGTGTCTCTTTAGTCTCTTGCATTTAATTCAATGGAGACTAACAGAGATTTTTCTGATGCCAATTTATTGCTGCTATCTTCTCTCTCTGTGTCCTGCGTGATATTTCTCTCTTCAACCGTCACCTTTTTCTATTTTGGGGGATTTTTTGCAGACATAAATAAAGAAGTAGAAACAAATGTTCTGCTGTTTGTCAAAAAGAAAAGACTGTCTTTTCAAAGTGTTCAGGCTTCATCCTTGCACTCTCCGTGCACCTCACTCAGCATCGATTCATTTCTTTTTCCATTTTTGCTTCATTCTCCTTACAAACACGCTAATCGTCAAAGACTTCCCCTCCCTGCTCGGCCCACCTTTCCTCTCTCTCTCTCTCTCTTTGGTCTGCTCCCCTCTCTCGCCCCTCTTCTTCCAGGTAAATGACTTTATCCAGTTGAGTGACTTTGTAAGGACGCAGGGACGGGGTTTAAGCTGAGCCCAGCGAAAAGGAGGAACGGAAAGAGAAAGATAAAGAAAAGGGAAGTAGAGAAAAGATTCATTATGGTTCTTTAGTCCAGGCACAAAACGTCCTTGCCTTATGCAAAAGGGATGACTCATCGTCCTGCTCTATATATGAATGTCTGGGAGGACGGAGGCGGAATAAAAACTGGGGGCAATGTCTAAAAGGAAGGTGAAATATTAGAGATATCAGAGAACTCAATCATATCTGAGTATCTGGACTTCAGGCCGCTTTTTAAATGGCCTCTATCTTTCCTCCATAGGAACACTTTTCCCATAATGTCTGGGGAACTGCATGCTGATGTATGCGACGTGCCTGGAAGAGGATGGGATTTTATATTTCACTTGTCTTCTTGATTTCCCCGCGATCACTGTCCTACACGTAACCAGCCAGCAGAACCTTCTCCTCCGTCTCAAAGTACTTTCACTTTGAAGCATAAATCTTTCACGCCCTGTCGCAGCAATCAAATGTATGGCGGTTCTGTTTCAGTGGTAACAGAAGCTTTAAGGCACAGAGGGAGACAGCAGCTCTTAATATGAGTGCTTTGATTTTGACTTATCCCCTGTACTGGGTATTACAGCACAAAGCACACGCAGAGTGAGGGAGCTGGTTTAAGATGCACAGAGGATTTTAATGCACCTTCCCTTGATCACCTTACTTACTATTGCGAATCATTTTAACCCCTTTTAAAAATTAAGGTCTTCCTCATCAGCTTCATCATCTCATCAACCTTAGATGATGAGCCAACACCTCCACCTGGACTCCTGCTCAGGGCCGACACCCTTCCATTACCCGATTTCCCCGTAGAGTGCAAGCGCCAAAGACTTCTGACCATGATTCATGAGAACATCGTCATCGTAAAATAAATGTTCTTCCCTACTTCATTTACTTGTCTCTCCTGATTGAATTGGTCTTACTCTTGTTTTTAAACGTGTTGAGTACAGGAAGAAGTAAAAAGCGACAATTTATCTGAGTGCAAGCGTACAGTTTGTGCACAAGCAGAGTATAATTTAGTGCGAGGGCAGGGTTTGGAGGGACTGCTCTCAAAGTGAGAGAACAAAGATAGGAAAATACCCACACTTGTCAGTCTGCTTTTTGTTAGAATAAACAGATTAATTTGAGGAAACTGATGTATTTATAATTAGGGATGCATGATATTATCGGCACGTTATTGGTATCGGCCGATATTGGCTTAAAAATGAAATATCGGATATCGGCCAACACGCCGATATAATTAACTGATAAAATAATGGGCTGCTGCATACTTGATTAAATGCCCGACCTCGGCGCAATGTCCCCGGCGCGAAGAAGACCTGCGCAGCGCAGCGTGATGACATCACGTGTGTCTACCTGCAGCATGAGAGAGTTAGAAGCCAAAATGTCCGTGGTGTGGAAGTTTTTCAAAGTGTCCGGAATAGATCGCAAAACTGCTATTTGCAATGACTGCTCAGCTTCGGTGATTAACCATCTCAAGATCCGTCACCCCGACCGTTGTAACAAATGTGATAAGAGTATCACCATTATACTGTACGCTGATTCCAATACAGAAGAGAGTTGATGATCTCTGCAATTAGGTGTGTGGGAAAAAAATATCGGTATCGGTAATCGGCTAAATAAGTTTTAAAATAACGGCATATCGGATATCGGCAAAAAATCAAATATCGTGCATCCCTAATTATAATAAAAAGGAAAAAAAGCTGCACAAGGCATCGTTTTAGTATCTAAAATTAAACTCATGATATTGTATTGCTGCAGGTATTTAAACATCACAAACGATACCCAGCCCTGTATGCTTGTACATCCACAGTAAGGATGGAATAATGAAAGACAACAATGCATTCTGGGTAAATAAGCTCCTCTGGTGTCCCCAGCTGCTCCCTCAGCTCTTAAAGGTTTGACCTCGCAAAAGATCACATTTTCCAGCGTTACTTAAGACGCTGACGGGGATTCCCCCCGGAGGAGGAGCTGAGGGGAGGTCAGCGAGGGTTTGGTAAACCACTGCTGACACTCACACAGCTTTGAATGTGTGTTAGAGAGAGGCTGTCCACTTATTTACTATAAATTAAGTAGCAGCTTTCAGCAGCAACCTTAATGACCCATTATGAGTGCACACCCCCCACACGTTTCCTTCCAGCTTTAATTGTTGGAGTGCAGGCTCGGGGCTCCGAACAACTTCTTATGAGATTAATTAAGCTTTAATTTGAACTGTAAAAGGTTTGTTTGTTACAGGCAAGGTTATTATCCGGCATTCAGGGGTAATGTCATGGAGCTCATTAGAACGACTCCCAGGAGTCAAAGAGGAGGGAGTGAATCCTCTTGTCTGGGGGTCAACGCGTCCTGTTTGATGATAAATGCACCATCAGGGAATATTATACACTTGGCATGGCATCATCTTCAAATCTCTTCAAACAGTGAGCTTATAAAACTTAGAAAGCAAACAGTGACTCTCATGAAAGAACATACAACGAGAGAGATAAAAATCATGTTATGCAGAAGTCCCACAATCCCAGCTCACTCCTGCTCTATCCAAGTCAATATTCCCTTCTCTGGCTGCTCTGCAGTGTAATTACAAACCCTGGGAACCAATACACTGAGGTCTGATATCGTTAGCTTCTGTCTGGCCTCTGAACTCCAAAGATCATGTAGGTTTTGACCATCAGGTTTTAAGGAGGACTGCCGGTTGATCGACCTTTGACCTTTCTGTCTTAACAAGCTGTACAGAAGTCTCAGATCTATACACTGATTACAGCCGCTGACCTGCGTGAGAAGAAGCAGTCCGTTTGGGGGATAAGCGTATGAGAAAGATGCAGAAAGAGAGAGTCCTGACCTTCATCTCCTTCGCTGTAGGTCAAATATTAATTCCTCAGGTTTTACACGCTCCTTTCAATCAGGAGATTTCCAGCGAGGGCACAGGTGCTCATTTGGGATTAGATCATTTGGTTAACGAGAATGAGAAACAGCCTCATCATCATTCATAACCCTGCTAGGCTGACTGATTGCAAATGTGACGCCGATGTACACCATAAAACCAACAAGTCCTCATAGCTAAACGACAGAAAAGATCAATTGCAAATGACCCTCAAAACAATAAGTGTTGGAGAGCAGAACAACAGGCAGACCAGACAAGCATGTGGAACACGAGGTTAACATTGTGACAGAGAGTCTGGTCAGCTTTAGGCACCAAACTGTTTGGTTTCGGGAAAGGTCATGGTTTGGGAAAATAAAACAAACAATGTACTGATGTTACAAAGGATGTTAGTGACTTAAGTTTAGTCAGTATGTATATTACATTAAAAAGAAGTGGACAAAACCTCTGTAACGTGGACTCCTGTTTTGAAGCCTCGAGTTTGGCATGTTTGCGATCGCCATCCTGGCGTTTTTTGAGTGACCATATTTGGATGTCAGAGAGGATTCCTGTAGTTGAGTCTTTCTCCCGGTTGACAAGTCAGCCTGGTAGTGACTTGTCAATAACAGTCCAATTTGAAGTAAAATTAAGCAACATCACTCGGCCAGTGGCCTCGTGCCTGCGCCCGAATCACAGCCATGCTGATATTCAGTACAACATCACAACCTCGAGTGTGATACTGCTTTTATACAACAGTTACAGAAAGTGGCAAATAGTATTAAAAAGTAACAATCAACAACATATTATTATTATATGCTCCACCAACTCAACTAGTTCCACAACTTGAACTAAAACTGGACTTTTTTTGCCAAACAACCCAAACATTCTCTTGCACTCCCAATTCAGGGGCTGCAGCCTTCAGAGGAGATGGACCACGGAGGATGAGTCATTCGACCGTTAAAGCCGAACTGGAATGAGACGGTCTGGTCGAGGATTTCCTGTTCGCGTCACCAAACACCGCTCCTGTCACCTAGCAACAGGTAGCTAGTGGGCTAACTAGCTAACATAACTAACGACACGTAAACTTAACCTATTGTTTTAAAGATAATTTCTTTCAAGGGCCCTCTCGTGTTTAACGCTAGCTATTCAATTGAGTTGAAACCGAAAACTTTGACATTTAAAAGTATATTCTTTGGCCACGTAAGAGTCCGCCATCTCGTTTGAATTGGCGCGCAATGAATCTTGGGATACGTCGGGCTGCGAAAGATGCACCCGATGGATCCTTCGTGGAAGAGGAGGACGCATTTGTCGGGCGCATCTGAAGGAGCCTGCAGCGGGTGGCCAAGGGTCAGGGTAGAGCCTGGGGCTGCTGCATAGGGGACTGTGCTGCCATAGATTGGGTGCACGCCTTAACCGCTGAGCTAAACCAGCACCCTAGCATCATGCTGTTTTGAAGAACACATGAGACTATGAACTTATTTGGTAAATGGTAAATGGTAAATGGACTGTACTTTTATAGCGCTTTTCTAGTCTTTGCGACCACTCAAAGCTGCTTTTACACTACATATCACATTCACCCATTCACACACTGATGGCAGAGGCTGCTACGTAAAGTGCCCAACTGTCAATCAGATATCACATTCATACCTGTTGGCTATGCCACCGGGAGCAATTTGGGGTTCAGTGTCTTGCCCAAGGACACTTCGACATGTAGCCTGAGGGAGCTGGGGATCGAACCTCCGACCTTACGATTGAAAGACGACCGACTCTTCCACTAAGCCACAGCCGCCCGATTTGGAAGACGTTAACTGAGGCAAGGGTCATTCATTTTCTAAATCTGTTTCCATACAATTAGACATGTTTAAAGTAGGGGAGTCGCCCCCTTGTGGCCACAAAAAGAATACAGGTTTAAAGCACTGGCTGCGATGTCGAATCCAAGTAGCTACGTCCACTTCCTGTTTATAAATCATGGTTAGGAGATTGCTCGTTAGACCCATCAATCCACCCCTAACTCCCTATGTGGACCTTTTCCTTTGTGCACTACTAAATTACGACTGCCACTAGAGGTCACTGCTTAACAATAGGAATAAATAGGTCATTATAAGACTGCACAAACAACCGATACCATAAAAAGGAAGGTCTGAATATAACCTATGCAGAACTTAAAAGGCCAAAATGGCTGTTCCTATATTTGTTTGGACCAACGTGTGTCAGTTCATAAAAACAGCAGTTTATACAAGTTGCTGTCTCTGCTGCTGCAGACCCTTCAGCAGCTGTCTCGCTGCATAGAGATATTAATTAAGCTTGTACCAGCTGGGCTGTCTTCTCAAGGACAAGAAGGCAATATAAGCAGAAATCACTCCGTCAACATGTGAAAAAATAATTAGAAATAAAAAATAATTACATTTTTTTCCAATACAGCAACACACTTTTATATTTCAACACACTGCTAGCACTCCTAAGGACGGTAAGAAAGCTTTTAAATGCCTTTTAACTATTTTTCATCTTAATGTTTAGTGCTAATTAAATCGCTGTTCCCATTAATCACACCAGCATCTACAGCAGCTCTGCTAATGAGCTCCCCGAGTGCCTGTTCCAGCAGTGTGAATTTGTGACGGGCAGCGTCTCATTCAAATGTCTGTGAAAAATAAAATGCAGTGTCAGCACTTTGAATATTTCATGCTGTCCTTCACTTAAGACAAGCTGCTGATCCCCCTGACCGCTCGTAACATTGGCCCGTTACCTCAGAGAGAGCAGCATCTGCTTCGACAACCTGTCTGTCACTTCCAAAGAGTCCTCTCGGTGCAGCCTCCAGCCTGCTGTTACAACCGGAGTATCGGCATGCAACCACAGCGCAGGCCATTACAGTACCATACTTTAAGATACTTGCCCATTTATGTTTATATTTTATTTGGTACTTTCAGACAAACCTAATAATAACAGAAGTCCTGGGTTCTGTTTGTCATTTAATGCAAAATGGATGCTCCCTGCTCCGACAGAGTACAACCTTATTATATTATTGATTGTGCATTTGTGTGCACACTAACATTTTGCACCCATCATTAAAGTTTTAAACTGTGAACTACTGCCCCCATGTGGCCACACTGCAGCTGGACATATTCAACCACTCTGTGTTTTCCTTTCCACGCCTAGCTGAGTGCCAGGCGAGCTCGCTGTTGCATTTATTCAGACTACATGTCACGCACTACATGGCGGCTTCACAATCTGCTCACTTATCAAAGTGACAAGCTTGGCTGCAGCTGACAATAAAAAGTTTTTATAGCACCATCTCTAAAAGTTTTGTTTTTATAAGATTATATAATCTTAATTATATATATATATATATATATATATATATATATATATATATATATATATATATATATATTCATATAATTTATCTGGTTCCTTCCTGCATTTGCTACAGTGAAGATGAAATGTCAAATGTAAAAATAATCCAAGACATGAGAACGCAGAAGAAGTCAGGCCTCAGGAATCTTCTAGATCAGAGTTAGAATGAAGCCATTTTAAAGTCAATTTAAAGATTGACTAAAGCGTTGCAGATGCATGAAGTATTTCAAAATAAATTACATAAAGTGGTGGCACTGTCGCCTCACAGCTAGAAGGAGAATCCCAGTTCGGACGAAGCGGGCCTTTCTTTGTAGAGTTTGCATGTTCTCCCCGTGCATGCGTGGGTTCTCCGGCTTCCTCCCTCCCTGGCGTCTCTAAAATTGTCCGTAGTTGTGAGTGTGAGCTTGAAATGTTGTCTGTCTCTAAGTGTCAGCCCTGTGATTGACCGCCGATCAGTCCAGGGTGTAACCCTGCCTCTCGCCCTATGTCAGCTGGAATAGGCTCCAACCCCCTGCGACCCTGAACAGGATGAATGGTATAGATAATGGATGGATGGATAGATGTTGGTGAGAGATTAACCCGATCAAGAGTAAGAGCAGACATAGCTTTCCCAAGGAGAAAAACATCTTTCGACCACACATAGTGAGAGCTTCCCAGTTTTAGAACATCCTCCCTTTAAACATACGCCATAGTGAGCATGCATGCCCTGTCTGCTCTCGTTCTTGTTCTTACCCGTCTTGTGATGTGATTTTATGTTTCGTTAGTCTGAATAATTTGTGCTGATTGTCTGCTTGTGTGACGTCCTTCGCAATGTGATTTTATGTTGTCAAGTTTTAACAATTTACGCTGCTTGTCTGCTTGTGCCACATCTTTTGTAATGCTCCATGTTCTAACTGCTTTTGTTGATCGTCCTCGTTATCGTCTTGTATTTATTGTTGCTTATATGTCCCACTTTGCATGATGCTGCCTTATTGTCCCGAGCTTCTTTAGCCTGTAGCTGTCCACGTTCTGCCTTTTGCTGTTCTGTTTTTTTATATGTCGCGTTTCATTTGTTGTTTTAATGGTTAACTTGACATTAGGCCGAGGGACAGCAGTTGAAAATTTGCCTTTTGGCTAACACTGGCACTTTTACAGTGATATTGATTAGTTATGCTAGTTATGTGACTTATCTAAAATTATCAAGGATGTATTACTCTAAGCAAATGGGAGGTATGACGATTGATTAAGGCTGATAAAGCACTGTTACAGACCTGTGATTGCCGGGTGATCAGTCCAGGGTGTACCCCTCCTCTCCTCCAGCGACAGCTAGTACAGGCTCCTGCACGCAGCCTCCAACTCTCTCGGCCCGTCCTGTCAGGCAGGTGGCCGCTCTGGTTCTGAGAACAGGACGTTTTTCCCCGACACGGCTGCCGAGCGCTCGGTCACGGTGGATACATAGGATCTCTGTTAACAAAGAGTAGAATTTTTGTAAAGTGTCATAATATAATAACTTATAGTGTAAATTTGGCACTATATAAATGAGTATTGATTTATGATCGACTTTTGCTTGGCTCGAACACGCATAGCTTAAACGATTATGCTCACACAGATTCGTTCTCTACTTTCTTGCCAGCCATGTTGCCATGTTTTACACAATCTCATGATAAACGTGGAGTTTTGTGTAATTGTATGTGATATGAGGTTTTATTAGGTGTTAAGTTCCATATAGAGCAGCATGACAGCTTTATGACACTATTGGATTAACAGTATCCTTTTATTGATGTCATGCAGTTAAGTCGACTGATTTGATGTGTAAAAATATTGTCATTATTTTGTTATATATATATATATATACACAGTATATACATGTGTGTGTGTGTGCGTCTGAGTGTAATTCTTCAAGGTCAAGGGAAGCAGTGTGTGAGACAAAGCTGTCAAGTCCATATAAACACCATGAAGGCAGAACCGCTGCTTTTAAGAGCTTGTGTTGCATGATGGGTAAAGATTGTGTTTGAGCTCCGACAGCTGCGTGCCACCTGGGCCGCCTGTCATGTCCCCAGAGAAAGTTAATTATATTTGAAGTTTTTGCGCATCAATTTCACATTGAACACAAGTGCTCATTTTATATCCATTACTTTGGAGTGAAACGATTCATAAATCAACGTCAGGATCAAAGAATTATAGAACGGGCGGTTTCAGTGCAGCCATTAATCATACACACTGTGAGTTAACAGCAGGAGAACTTTGTTAAAATCTTATTCTAACTTTAACTCGTTAAAAGTTTATGATTCGGGGTAAAACGTTTTAACACTTGAACCTGAAATGTACAAAACTGTTGCAAATCAAGTTGCCTTAATTGTCTTGACACTTTGATGGGATTCCCCTTGGACATTTAACCTCAACAATCATTGTATTATCAAAAAGGACGTGGTGACCCTAGACAGAAGCAGCCTGCCTCTTCAACTCCTCAGAGTCTCTGTAATGAGTCCCAGTCGTGATGCATCACAGGGGAGAGGAGCTTAATGACCTCGTCTGTAAACAAACAAACCCTCCACTGTTGAGCCTAATTCATCTCTTCCCTCATTCATTAAAAATGGAAGGAAATCCAGAATACGTTACATTTTGAGGAAGGCTGCACACTTGTTACAAAATCTTCTTAGTATAGTTCATTCATTTCTAACAGGAGGTTGTTTGAGCATTGGGTAAAGATCCCTTCCGTAGCCCATGTGTTCATGTATTGTTTTTATGGCCCTGGGCTCGGCCTTATCACTAACTAATCCTATTTTCACGTCTCCTTGGTCCCTTCACGCTTTTCACAATGGTTCTCTCCAAATTGTGATGTTCACCCCTTGTAACTAATTAAGAACAAAGGTTTTCAAGACTGACTGAAAAGTTGAAATTAAAATGATTGTACTTGCAGACTGCTTAAAGAGCATGGGCACATCATATGTTTAAAGTTGTATACACCGCAGTGCATTGTACCTGGGGTGTTTTAGTACAATGCTACAATTTCATTCAGCAGATGCTTTTGTCCAAAGCGACGTACAGCTGAGAGTTAATACAACACAAGCAATGATCAGGACAGGAGGGAACGAAGTCAGTAAGTGCCAACAAACAGCTTCAAGTGGTTAGCGCTGTTGCCTCACAGCTAGAAGGTCACCAGTTCAAACCCCGGTCTGGGCAAGGTGGGCCTTTCTGTGTGGAGTTTGCATGTGCTCCTTGTGCATGCATGGGTTCCTGCCAGACCTTCCGGCTTCCTCCCACAGTTCATAGACATGCTTGTAAGGTTAATTGGTGACTCTAAATTGCCCATAGGTGTGGGTGTGAGTGCGAAAGGTTGTCTGTCTCTATGTGTCAGCCCTGTGATTGACTGGCGACCAGTCCAGGGTGTGCCCCGCCCTTCGCCCAATGACAGCTGGGATAGGCTCCAGCCCCCCGCAACCCTGAACAGGATAAGCGGTATAGATAATGGATGGATATATATGTATATCATCATCATCATCATCATCATCATCATCATCATCATCATCATCATCATCATCAAGGTCAATATCAATATCATCATCATCATCATCATCATCATCATCATCATCATCATCATCATCATCAAGGTCAATATCAATATCATCATCATCATCATCATCATCAATATCCTAATCAACATCGATATCCTCACTATCATCATCATCATCAATAGCATCAATATGATGAAGTGTGGAGGTGTTCATGAAAGAGCTGGGGCCTTAGCTGGTGGAAAGGGACTCTGTGGACTGAATGGCGTTTGGTAACTCAGTCCACCACCAGGGGACCACAGAGGAGAAGAGTCTAGTTTGTGACTTAAAGTACCAGGCACCTTTCAAATGACAAATTACAGTGGTGTACAAATACAGATAGATACACTTATTAGAAAATTATAGTCATGTAACCCCAAAGTAGCATTCTGTGAACACTCTGCATGCATCTACTTTTTTAATCATATTTTTTACTACTCACTTTAAACACTTTATCAGTCGTGGATCAGTAACAAAATAACTAGCAGATATCTATATGTTCTTTAACTGTTCTTTGTGACGTTACAAAGTGCAGCCTTGGCAGGCTTCAGAGAGCTGGTCGTTCAGGCACAGGCTGTATGTGGGCCTGTGCAGATTTTTTTTAACTGTTAATTATGCTGAGCTACGCCATAGACATCACAGAGTGAAATATGAAGCTTGAAATGTGCATAATACCCCCCCTTTAAATGTGCATTCTTTCTGATGGCCAACGGGGTGACTCCACTGGTTGGAAAAGAAGCCCAACTTGATTGATTTGACTTGTTGACTTATTGTTGATTGTTGATTTATACTATAGTAAAAAAAACTTTCCTAAAGAGATTATTGTCTCAGTCGCTGGTTGTAAATTAAATAGCCCCGTTTAGAGTATTATAGACAAAAAAAATCAGGTTTTGCTTCAGGGCACGGCAATCGATGATTGACAATTTGGCGACCTTTTGACCAGGACAGAGAAGTATCAATGGCTATCCTCTCCGTGGTCCAAATATGGTCAATAATGGTTCAAAAAAGCAAGATGGCAGCGGCAAAAGATGCCAGACTCAAGCCTTCAGAAGGATAGTGCCCAAACCAATGAGTGACATTGTCAAGGTTTGGGTTTTAAACAAACGGTTGAGGACCCAGATGCAGACTGAAATAAGTATTTATTTAAACATAAAGGCAGAAGGCGAAACAAAAGGCTTACTGATATGAGGAATCCAAGGGGGGCAGGCAAACAAAATCCAATGGCAGAAAGGTTCAAACAAAACAGGCGATAAGAAATCCAAATAAATCAGAAGGTGCAAAAATCCACACAGGGAACACTGAGACCACTGAGAATAATATGATGCATGGGGAGGTGAAACTAATCGGGCACAGGTGAGACGATCAAGGGAGCAGGTGAAAACAATGAGGGCAGGGCACATAATCCAACAGGCGGGAAAGTAAAGGAAGTAAAACAAGACAAAACAAACATAGGGCAAGAACTACAAAATAAAACAGGAAACACTAAAAACCAAACTCAGGACTGTGACAGCAGAACTCAAGGAGATCATCTCTAGACAATGAAACACAAATGAATTACATAACTAAACCAGACTAAATCAAGACAAGAACACAATATGTTAAATACAAAATGAAACAATAAGAACTCATGACAGACATCACAATGGCTGCGTCCACTTTGTTATCTAAAGTCTGTGGTTTAGAAGCATCTTGAATTGTGTTCACTGCTCACAAGGACCGTTCAGATGTCACGTAAGCCTTTTGAATAGAAGACATTTCATCACTGCCAACACGTCAAGTAGCTGTTAACGCCATCTAAAGTTAATTGGACCCTTATGTTTGTCACACTTAGCTTGCTAATTATAGACAGAGGATTCTGAAGGATGTCAGGGGTGGGTAGGGGTCGAGATCGCAGGCCTGTCTCCTACAGCCCTTTGGAGAAAAGCCGACTATTAGACAATTAGAGCGTTAATGGAGCTTCTCAAGAGCACTAATGACTCATTAATATCAGTGTACACCCCTTCCTATTACAGTTTTAATTGCCAGAGTGCAAACCCCCCTAATGGATGCAGATGAGATTAATTAGGCTTAAGCCTTAACAGTAAAAGGTTTGTTTGTTGCAGGCAGGCAGTCATTACCCAGTATCCTTCGGTAATGACATCACAAATAGGGCTCATTAGCAGGGTTCCCGGGAGTCACAGAGGAAAGAGAGAATCTTTTGTTATGGGGTCACTGTGTCCTGTTCGGCGATTAAAGCTCTCACAGGGAAAACTGTTCATTGTCAAAAAGGTCGCATCATACTATTTAGATTTAGATTTTTTTTGTGTAAAAAAATAGCTATCTGACCAAACATTATCGGTGGACAAATCACTGATGATTATATAACATTGTACAACCAGACAATTACACAGGAGATAAGGAAGCTTCCAGACTAGGCGTATTAAAAAAAGGTCTACCATTGTGACAGTTGTTGTGCAATGGATTGAGTTTCAAGATCTTATTAAGCCTCTACAAGATACAAAAGATGTGCAAAGGTATCAAATAAAGAAACCTCAGTTGTTATTTCAGAAGATGCCCATTCTGGGAAACGATAGCAACGCACGGGGCCCCAAAATAATGTGAAACTGCAATAACTGCTATAGATACAGGTGAGATTAATTAGGCAAAGGTTTCAACTGTACAAGCTTTGTTTGTTATGAGTCATTAACCTGCACTCTCAGGTGATGAAATCTCAAACAGGTTCATTAGAAAGGCTCCAAGGTGTCAGATGCAGCAGATAGTCCTTTAGTCCAGGGTCATTATGTCGTGTTTGATAATGAATGAATCCCCACAGAAGATGATGCATTACGAGTGTTGTGTTTTCATACATTATGGACCCGAGTTTGTATTTACATGAATATCTTAACAGTAATGTTCTAAACATAAAGGTTTGAGAGAGTCCAGCTTTACTTTCACTCCTGTTGACACATTTACACTTTCTGATTGCACTGAACCTTATCTCCTCATCTTATCAGACGTTTGATCCTCCAGTGCAGAAGTTGTTCCTGTGAGCAGAGAAACAGGTTAACCCTTACGGTGAGATAACAGTGTACTTAGTTTGTAGGGCAGCAGCTGGGCAGGACTGCTCCATCAAGCTAAGATCATTAGGAGTGAATTGATCGTCACCATCTGAGAATGCAGGTTGATGATACTTCAGTAAGGTGTAGACCAGCACCATCTCTGGTTTACATTAGTACAGTTGTAAGGCATGACAGGATCGGATCACTGACCCAAACAGCCCTTCAAGCCTCAGGCAGGCATGAACAGTCAATAAGTCCCATCTATCAGCCATTGTTTCTTTGTTGGATGTTCACAAGAACATGTTGGGAGAAGAACAGGTTAAGGTGGGTGATTACAAGGAATTTACAAAACAATATGGTAATAAGAGTTTATTTTGTAAAGCAAAAAAATACTTAAAATCATGACTTTAATTTAAATATTGAAAGTCATGGTAACAGATGAACTGTACGAAGGGTAAATCTACTTCTGACTCTGTTGTCTCACTGGAACTGGCCTCCCTTCCAAGACAATAAAATCAAGTCTCTGTCCGTGGTCCTGAAAGCAAGTCTGCACCACACCAACAACTATGAGTTATTTCTAGTGGTACTTGATTCCCTTAAAAAGGCTCAATCAAAAACTTGTATCACTCTCAAATGAGTTGACATGCCCTTACACATGGACTTAAAAGGAGACTATAATCTAATGTTGAATGATGATAATAAAGGGCTGTTTAAATCACTAATATACAGTACTGTTTGACTTGTTTTTTCTGCTAAACAGTCTTTATTAGAGGATTCATCTCAGTCTCAGTCTCATGGCATCTCTGGATATCAATGAAGAGGGTATATTCTTCCCTATACAAGGCAATAGTGGATGTCTTTTCTCAGGACTGGTCATTTTTCTCCTCTTGGTTTTTATATCCTCAGATTCTCCAGATTCTCCTCATTTAGGTGAATGTTGTACACTTGGACACAAAAGGGGGGTTCAAAGAGAATCAATTAGTTTGCAAAACTTTGACAAAACCAACTTATTTGCAATAACAGTTATCCGTTTCTCTCACACACTCGATATACATTTGTGTGTTTTGCTCACCTGGAAACACAGAAACACAAGCACATCAGCTCATTGTGGCTGCATATTACCGGACATCTCAGTCTACTGAATGACGCATATGCAACGTGCATCTTAAAGACCCCTAAGCTGCCCAGAAGTGCCTGTGTGAGCCTTACTATTTTAACCACAGATAAACCTACTAAAATATTACTGATGCTTTTGTAAATAAATATTAATCACCTTCTGACTAAACAAACGGATATACAAAACACCGAAAATTAAACATGAGGTTGGGGGATGCCCAGTGTCCCTTTACATGCTTAGCATCACCATGGGTCCCACATGAACATCATCTTTCCGGTGTTTGTCTGTGTAGGTACAGTAGAATTTGTAATCTTAATGATCTGCATAACCTGCAAAAAACCTTCCGGGCTACGGTCAACCTTTCAGATGTACCTCAAACAGAAGCCCTAATACTAGCACGATGAAGCCATTTCTCATTGTTCAATTCCACCTTTAACAAACGAGACTACTCTTATGTCTATCTCTGGAGTCCTATACACTTGCTATACTTGCTTATGACAGGTATGCGATGTCTCTTCCTTTCATTGAAACCCTTCAACACACTCTTGCCCCTTATAATGGGTTTAGATATAACAATGAAGGCTGAATGATTATCAACTTCTTCAATGGGAACATTTTGCGCTGCCACCAGTAAATATGGGCAGAGGAATAAATCATGTCCAAATGAGGCCTGCACATAAAACCAAGCCTCACAGGAAGATCTTTGCCAGAAAACTTCATATAAATATGTCAAGTCTGAATAGAAGAAAGTGTGGATTAGTTATTAAAAACTTTTGATTAAACAAAAACGTGTAATTTGAATGAAATAACAAAGCCTGCACACCTACACCAATTGCCCTACTTTATAATTGTTTTTGGTCCTAATAGGTGCAACAGAGATTAATTAGTCAGAAAGTTCTACAGGAAATGGTTTGTTTGTTAAAGTCAGGATAATGATCTAAAATCCTCTGGTGATCGCTTCACAAACTGGGCCCATTAGAACTACTTTGTTTTCACTGTGGCCTGTTTAATGATAACTGCACCCTCTGGGACATTATGCAACAGATGAGTTATCGTCACTGTCTAAGGGGTGTCTTCACAACATTACATTTTTATACATCATATATATTAATGATCTCTGTACAGGCCTCCTCCTGTCTACATGAAATCAGATTGATTACACCGTGAGTGATCCTCAGTTACATGAAGCTCTGCTGTCTGTGTGCTTCACGTCAGAAGAGGTCATGGACTCATTGTGGGTCAGAGAACTTACTCCACTCTATAGTTGACTGGTTCATAGATTTTTGACAGGAAAATAAATGTTAATATATATGAAAAGGGGAACTCTGCCTCTCTGTGACACTGAGACACTACAGACAAAGGCACGGCAATGATTCAATATAATGGTTTACTAGCATTCAGTGGAATTGTACAGTAACGATATTAAAATGCAAAATTATACAATGAAACAGGCTACAGATTTCTGAGTTTGAGCAATTAATCATTCAAAATTAACCAAATGTTTTTCAGATTAGTGATAGTCAAATGTAATGCATAATAATGCTTCAACTGTTGGTTTGCTTTATCATTATAAGTAGTTATATTTCAACATATTCTTACTACATTTTAAATCAGTGGTTCTCAAAGTGGGGGTCTGCGAACCATAGCCTGGGGGTCCGCAAAGCTAAATAAATAATGATGACATAATTATAATTTAAAAATAATAAATGTATTAAAAATTATAAAATTGTGCTGTATCATTACAAACTGCATGTGTACAGGTGAGGACCATTTGCACAAATGAAACAAGCATATTGTGTCTCCCACCCACGTCAGCTTGGACAATAGAAACTGATATGATTGTGACACATCTTGTCAATCTGTGTGAATCACTCAACTCACTCAGGTCACAGGTGAACCGTTCCTGCAGCTGTCCAGCTGCTGTTAATTCTCTGAAAGTTTTTAAGATCAACTAGTTGAAAAGGAAAAATGTCAAGTTGAGTCCACAAGCAGCTTAAATAAAATGAGCCTCTGTTTAAAAGTCTGTAAGTGGTATGAACATGATTCAAAATGTTTGTCTGTTTATCACTATGAAACGGGTCTGAAGTGTTTAGGTTGATACGTTTTACAATACAAATAGTTCCAATGGCATCTAAGAGTGCAAATGGTAGTAAGCATTATGCTTAATCAGTGTTACGATTATGAGGGGGTCCTTGGAAAATGTTCTCCCCTGTAAGGGGTCCCTGGCCCCAAAAAGTTTGAGAACCCCTGTTTTAAATAATCAGGCTTCATTTGTAATTGTATTACAAGGCCGACATTGGTAATTTAGAGACAAGAGTTGCAGATAGTTAAAAGCATCACAGAAAGGTATAAGCTACACAATTTAGCAGTGGACATACACCTTATTTTCACAATTTAAGTCGTCTTCTGGCAAAATTATTATCCATGATCATTTTTTTATTTCTACTGTTTCCCTTTATTTTAAAAAGCTTCAATATATCAAGAAATTATGTAGATAATCAAACTAAAATATGTTAGATGTAAATGTGGGATATGTTTAATCAAAAATAAATAACATGCAGCCCTATATTCTCAAAGGATCAAATTATTATCATTGCACAATAACTTCATCAGCCTCACCTAAAAATGGTCCCCTGATTGATCTCCAGAGATCATTGTGAGACTATATTGTCACTGTCCGCAGGTCCCGTACGCAGCTATCTGCATGCTGCTGATGGAGTCAGCATCATGAGTTAGTGCTGAACAACTCTGAACAGAGAATCAGGTGAGCTTCACTTATTTTTACTGAGTAGTAAAGACAGTTTTGATACATGTTATGAATCGTATGTTAAATGTGATGTGATCTTTTTAAGAACCTTTTAACACATTGCAGAACGGAGGGCGTCCTCCTACACACAGGCTGTGGAGTCCCACTATGTCTCTTCTCAGGACTGTCTTTAACACGTCTGTCATTGTTCATCCTCCTGGCTTTTATATCTTTGGATTTGAGACATTTTCCTACATCAGTGTCTACTTCATCTTTCTAGTGTTTGTGTATGCTGTTACTGTGCTCTTCAACTGTTTGGTGATCTATGTAATTGCCTTTAATCAATGTTTACATACTCCCAAGTTCTTGGCAGTGGTCAACCTCGCAGTAATTGATGTGATCCTGAACACGTGTACTATTCCCAGCATGATAAAGGTATTCCTGGTTAAGGACAATTTCATTCCATTCAACTTATGTTTGGTGCAGATGTTTTTCTACTATGCTTTTGGGACTCTGGAGTCATACGCGCTTGCTGTTCTTGCGTACGACCGGTTGATTGCAATTTGTTTCCCTCTGCGTCACAATTCAATTAACACAATGCGGAGCATGTCTTGTATTGTTGGCATGACTTGGTCTTTTGCTCTGGGAATCAATTTGTTCGCAACAGCTATAATGACTCATCTGTCTTTCTGCAACTCCGTCCGAGTGTTCAGCTATTTCTGTGACTATGCGCCTGTGTTCAGACTTGCTTGCAATGATTTCACATTGCAGTGGTCTGTGGCCTCTTTGCTCACCTTCCTGCTCCTTGTGGGACCCTTTGTTTTTATCCTTCTGTCTTATGTCAGCATCCTGGTGACTGTGTTCAGGATGAAATCTTTAAACAATCGGGTGAAAGCTTTGGCCACTTGCGTTGAGCATCTAATACTGGTTGCTGTATTTTACATTCCTCTCATTACTATTTTTACCATCGGGTTTTATCTGCGTCTCATTGACCCGGACCAGCGTGTGCTCAGTCTGTCCCTGGCCTCTTGTATCCCACCCTGCATCAATCCTATTGTATATTCTTTGAAAACCAAAGAGATAAAAATCAGATTCCTGGCTCTGGTAAGAACAAGGAAAATTGGCACAGGCCACTTTCAGAGCAAAGCTTGGAGGGTTAATTAAACATCGCCTAAAGTTTTTTTTTTTGTTAAAAATGTTAAACAAGATTCATGATATGGCACTTTTGGTGTTGTGTCAAATGTCTGTTTCTGGATCAATATGCGTTTCCTCTTACATTAACCTTACAAAGAGGAGGGGGCTATTCTAAGTAGGTGAACAGACATGCTTGTAACATTGCTTGCTTTAAAGGAGGCTTTAAAACCTGCTTAAATTAACTATTCAGGCTTCTTAACAGTTTCTTAAAAACGGTGGGGACCATCTTCGAAGGGGTTATTCTGGGTCATGTGATTCCACTTTCTGCAACAAAAGCTTTAAATAATCTTCGTCTCACTGGTGCTGTTATTGTTGATCATTTCACTGAAGGTTATTCTCCATAATGGGTTTAATTGCAGTTTGTTTAATTAATGTCTTTCTGGTCAAATATGTGTTTAGTAATATAATGTTATTTTCTATGATTTCATGTGTGGAATTACAGATTTAATTACATTTCTGATTTGTATTTTTTAAATTTCATGCTGATTGAACTGCTCAGCAGTGTTGATGAGACGTGTCACTGATGAAAACTTCTTAATTACAAGTCTATCAGAGAAATTACAAGAGTCAGGTGAATGCATCATTAAGGACGCTTTCAGAGCGGTTGATGTATATTTGTGTGAATGATTTCTCCTGTGATTTCATGCGTCTGCTATTTATTAATTATTATTAATTTTGTTTGTATTTAAACAGGAAACTGTTTATACCCGTTTATGTGTAATCTTAACCAAATTAATAAATGGTTATATATCATCATAAGTCAAACACTGATTGGGAGCATGAGACGCAAAGACTTTTTTTATATACTTAACCACATGTTCTTTAGTCTTGATACTGACAGAACATATCATCATATGGTACACCTGGATGTGAACCCCAGTTACAGTGTCAAACCTATGATTTGAGCTATTTCATGTTTTTGAATCAAATGGGTGAAATGTTTGAAATTAAAACAAATGGGGTAACAACTGCACCACTGGCTTTGTCTCTGTTTTTCCTTTGAAAACGCACATGTGAATTTCACTGTACATCATACATCACAGTGAGCTATCCAAATGCAAGACGATATGACGACAAAATGGTAACGTGGCCTGCCCTCTAGTGGCCTTAATGTGTAGCTTTCGTTCAGACATGTAGCAATATTAAAGACTCAGGATGGTGTGACTTCAATACATGGCCTACTAAGCACTTGGTCGACTTATAATTGCACAGGTTAGCTATAGACAACGTGTTCACCCTTCTACCTGATAGTCATCAATAGGTAAGTCAAAACATATTAATTAAGTAAAAGCAGTTGGATTTACTACTCAAGTAAAAGTACTTATAACACATTGTGTAAATACTCAACTGCAAGTACAAGTACTGCATTGAAAGTGAGACTGTATTTTCATTTTCTTTCACTGAGAGCTCATCTGAGGATTTTTTTGAGCAGGTTATCAAACAGGCTGTTGTTAATACTGATTTCTCTGAAATAGCAGACGAGACTGTCAGCGAGAAGGCTGACTGTATCTATATAGTATTTTTAATTCAAGTTCTACCAGGCCTTTGTTTAGACGCGGCGTTTTACAGCACCTTCTACGAAAGGTGAGTGATGTAGCGGAACCTTTGACTATGAGCGGAAGAGCGATATTGAACCGACGGACATTTTTACGGGTACGCTTTGGTCCTACGCTCAAATATGTCCGCCTCATAACACAACCGTTCACTGTGGTCAGTTTTTGCAAAGTCCAGAGGTTTTACTGCATGTTATGGAAACGTAAGTGCAGTGCATCGACAGATTTGCACAGAGAGATTAAAAAGGTAAGAACAAGGGAGACTATTGTGGACATTTGTGTAACCTAGCAACCTCCTCGTCGATGTTAGCTAGCAGATTCATTGGTTTCATTGGGTAACATTGGGTTACGTCAAAGTGTATGTTGTTACTACCAGACTAAAATCATCTTGAACTGAATTTAAGCCAAAGTACAACCACAGTATGTTAAATGACCGCAATAGCAAGACACTGACAGGTATGTTCGCTACCGGAAGTCGGTCGTTGATGTATTTTTTGTTATCTTATCCAATTAGCAGTACCTACCGCCATATAAAAATAACCAATCCCTGTAAAGTTGTCGATTTAAAAATGTAACTAAAATAAAAGTGTTACTGACAAAGTTTACTTACTATTCACTTTGAATTGTATTCGTTGTACATACTACCTCATTGAGTACCAAATATTAGGTTATTACATGTAAACATCTAAACGTTTTGCAGCTTATTTCAAATGCTCCCATTTTTTCCATCCTATGTTTTGTATGCAAATCTTTCTCTGAAATGGAACTTTGATAAACTCCATACCGTTTAAATGTCTTCGTGAATCCGTGTTTTTTTCCCCATCAGAAATCCACTGGATTGAAAATGTAGCGCAATATTCTAGTAAAGTACAAATAATTGAATTTATACTTACATATAGAGTATTAAGCAATCTGTGCTGTCTCATCAGACAGGATTTTATAGTTAGTGGAGTAGACTGATTTAAAGGCACACCTGTGCAATAATCATGCTGTCTAATCAGCATCTTGATATGCCACACCTGTGAAGTGGATGGATTATCTCGGCAAAGGAGAAGTGCTCACTAACACAGATTTAGACAAATTTGTGAACAATATTTGAGAGAAATAGGCCTTTTGTGTACATAGAAAAAGTCTTAGATCTTCGAGTTCAGCTCATGAAAAATGGGAGCAAAAACAAAAGTGTTGCGTTTATATTTTTGTTCAATGTAGTTTTCTATCTGCTCATCTAACTTTCATCAAACTTAGCACCGTATAGTAAACTGCAAAAGCAAATGTTTTAATATTCTTGTACCAAAAGTGTCAATTGTGTTTGCAATATTATTAATCATTTGAATAACACAAGATAAAAAAACAAACTATGCCACTATGCTGTATCGATTTTCCCTCACGAGTCTAGTAAATATACTTGTATTCCATCACTGCTATTGCTTAAAGACATGTTATATTGCACAAATGATAGAGTGATCTGATTGTAAATAAAAACAATAAATGCTTAAATGACATAAATTAGATTTAAAGAGGCCTGAGCAGCAAAGGTATGTGGAAGAAACAGTCAGAATGTTCTTTGCTAGTTCCTAAATCCTTAATAACTGTGTGTCCTCAGCTGACTGCCTGACTTAGCACTGTGCGTTGAACAAGATGGCATCCTTCTCACCACATGACCGCAGCCGTAAAGAGGAGGACGAGGATGACCCTGTTGATCGGATGATATCCCGCACAGGCTGTGCAGAGCAACACTACGCAGTGCAGGAGTGCATGGCTGAGCACCAGGACTGGAGAGTGTGTCAGGGCCAGGTCCAGACTTTCAAAGACTGCATGATGAATTTCCAAAATGCCCGGAGAGAACAGCTCAGGAAGCAGCAGCAAACCTCTACTGAGTCAGCACCCAGCTAAAATCACAACACCAGACTGAAACACAAGCACACCAAGCACGCACACACATGCACAGGGGCCGGGGTGTTTTAAGGACCTGCTTGACTTGATTCAGGTAGAAAGACTGTACAAATTATATTTGAAAATAAAAAAGTATAAATATCTTTCATTGTTCTTCTTCTGCTGTTGTTTTCCTTCTTATTCGAGTCAAGCCAATAATGACAAAAATCTAAAAGGTTACTTGTTTTGCAAAAATACTTAAATGTGAGGATTAAATGCTCTTCATGCGCTCAAATCAAGAGTAGGTGCATACTTGTGAGCGTTGATCTGTTGATTGAGATGATTTAAAATGGCTTGAAAAGGTACAAAATATATCTCTAGCCCCGATAGCCACGAAGATGTCGTTGAAACTCACTGTTGATGTTTTGCAAAGCACCTTTTATAGGGAAAGGGAAATGGTTGGCATTATTTAACTTTCCTTTCTCCGACAATAAATGCAACCAAAATCATGTTGTTTTTGACGCCAGATACAGAAGAGGCAAGATATTCCATCCTATACCTTTTAAATATACAAATCTTAACTCATGTTGTGCTTTTTAGCTTTCATTGCAGTCCTCAACATTTAATTCTATAGGCAGAAGAATGCAAGACTATTGGTTTCGTTTAAACTGGAAACCACTAATCCTGTAAGGTACATGCGTAAACCACTAGATGGTGGTGTTAACCAAAAATCTGAGATTCATTCGAAGAGTTTTGGTTGCTTTTATTGTCAAAAGTTTACATAATTCCAACTTATTTGTTTTTTTGTTGTTATTGTTTTGTACTTCAGACTTTGAAGTATAAATGTGATGGTAAGAAGAGTCTAAAAAAAAAAAAGCAGAGCAGCACAATAGTGAAACAAATAGGGTAACTTTGTTATGATATAAAAGTACAGTATTAAGTGCTGAAGGGATGTTGCTCTGGTTTGGTCGTTATGTCTTCTGAGTTTTATTGTCTTTCTTCAAGAAAAAGCCCAGTGTGGTGGATTTGTCCGATGTCCAGCCTGTCCAGCAGGGGGAGCATCGCTGTATGCAGAGCTTTTTCAGGAGGTTTCACATAGTTTTTCAACTAATACAATAAAAGTTTGATGTGTAAAATGCCAGAAATTGTGAAGAATTCCTGTTACTATATTACACAGCCCTTGGATATGCATTGACATGGTTTGCTTTATTCAGCCAAAAGTCAAACACATTTAGGTTATAATAAATGACCAAGAAAAGCATTAAACACAAATAAGGAATGAAAAAAAAATATAACATTTTCCTTGAATATAGCTATAGCTCTGAATTGATTATCATAATAGTTGCTGATTAATTTTCTGTCATTTGACTGGTATACTAATGGACAAACAAAGTAAGTATATGCATGTATAAACCAATGTCTGTACGAGATCTTTGACCTAGTCCCACACAATGACATGTACAATTTTTTAATCCTAAAAACAAATGATGCTTCAGCTTTGTCCTAAATTATATTTTTATTATCATTTAATTTAAATGTGATTTTGCAAAAGGATCGTTATACAATTTTAAAGGCAACCACTAGTAAAATATGGCTCAACTATTTTATCTGATTTGGTTACATAGCAAAGTACATGATAGAAAACCTTTGTTGAACTACAATTATAACACTTATAAGAGAGAGAGTATCAGTAAAAAGAAATAAAATGCTGTTATGACCCTGTGTCATTATGGCAGTGAGAAGGAGTTCATCGTTTTATGGCAGTGTTGCTGATTCTATTTCTCTTGCAAAGCTTCTTGATAGAGTTCAGCACTTCTTCTGTCTTCAGAGAGTATATAATCGGATTGAGCAGAGCTGGTATAGTGTGACTCAAAGAAGAGTTTATGATCCTGGCATTAGGATGAATGTAGGTGGCCAATGATGCTATGTTGGTACCAACGATAGGCAGGAACGAAATAGCCACAAGGATCAGATGAGAAGTACACGTTTTCAACGCTTTGATTCGTTCCTCTCCTGATGCAATCCTGCTCAGTGCTATTGAAATGAAAACATATGTAAATGCTATTAATACAAGAGGAATACAGAGGATTGTAATGAAAGCAACATATGCCATTATGCTATTTGAAGAAATGTCATTACAAGCCAGACCGAACACAGGGGCATGGTCACAGTAAAAGGACCTAACCACCAAAGATCTACAGAATGAGAGGCGATCAATAAGCTTAACCATACATGCTATTATACACAGTAAACAACACCATGAAAACAGCAGCATTACACCAACAGATGGTTTAGTAACAATACTATGGTACCTTAAAGGGAAGCAAATTGCTATAAATCTGTCATATGCCATTGTGACGAGTGTCCATGACTGCATACTTCCAAAGAATAAAACAAAGAACATGTAACTCAAGCAAGCCTCGTAGACAATGTATCTGCTGTTAAACAAGAACGTGTCTAAGAGCTTTGGGATGAGAGTAGTGCTGCCACACAAATCTGCGAAAGCCAGGTTAGACACAATCATGTATTTAGGAGTATGCAGGGCCTCGACCAGGTAAATAACTGAGAGGAGGAGGCCATTCCCGAGAACAGTCATGATATAGACAAAACACAGGAACACATAGTAATACTTAACATGAGGGATGTTGGTAAACCCGCTGAGATAGAACTTTGCAGGGCGAACAAATGTGGCGTTGATGTCAGCAGCTTTTTCTTCTGGACCCATTACAGCTCATTTAAAATAAATTGATGTACCCAAGCACACGTCAGACAACAACAGGAGTGCACCTCGCTAAAATGCGTTGTGTTGTGAGAGACCTGACATTTATACTTTACCCATTTGGGACAGAAGAAATGAGGCTGACTGTATCACGTGGTCATTAGTTGGATCGGTAAACTCCACTGTGTAGAAGTTGTGCAGTAGTAGTCAACTACTTACATAGTTTCTATCACTAATGTGCAACTGACTGTGTTCACTAGACATTATCCAGTATCTCTCTATGATACTGAGTAATCTGTTTGTGGCACATCAATGATTCAAATGTACAAACAGGATGCAATTACATTGCTAGGCTTCAGAGCAATATAAAAGACACTTGCTAGTTATACAGTTTCAGAAGGACAGAAATCAATAAGTCACTCGACATGCTGAAATCCTTTAAGTGAGGATACACTGGTGTTTATTCTGGTTTATATCAATGCAAGTATACATGCCTGTAATCAGATCAAGGGTATGGGCTTACTTGTAAACGTCAATCTGTTTGACAGACATGATTTTATGAGACTTAAAGAGGCACAGTTTAAAAGGTACAGAGTATATTCCTATCATAGACTTTGAAAAGTCAACACTGTGCTGGGAGGAGATCATGGGTGATAATAGATTTTTCAATTTTAGGGTTAAATCATTACATCCATTCCAACATCAGTCAGCATCCCATTCTCACATTCACCAGCCTGTTGTTTTCTGCATCTGAAACCATTTTACTTAGCAAAACCTACAGACAACAGCACCAACAACACTCGCTGTGATGAGAAAATCTTTACCAAAAGGAAGAAACTTAGAACCTGTATAGGGCATGGGAAATGGTCTTAATTTCTTAATTAGTATGACGCAGGTCAAAGACCCGATATATGAAACCAAAACCATCTTGTCCAGCACGCTCTGGGTCTACCGCCAGGTTTCCTCTCAGCTGGACATCCCAGTAAAACCTCCAAAGGAGGCTGATTAGGATGCCCGAACCAATTAAACTAGTTCCTTTCGACGCACAGGAGTGGCAGCTCTACGTCTAGCCCCCTCCAGAGGTTTGAACATTTTACCCTCTTCAAGGCTGAGCCCAACAACTGTTTTTCAGAGGAAACTCATTTCTGACGCTTGTAGCCGTGATTTTATCCTTGACAGCCCCAGTACTCCATATTCTAGCAGTCGCCCACGTAGGACTCCCTGGTGGACATGATCTTTGGCATTCTCCAAGCTACAAAACTCAGGACTGGATTAGCATACTCCCATTAGCCCCTGAGCAATTCTGCAAGGGTAAAGAGTTGGTCCAACGTTTCAAGGCCAGGACAGAATCTGCATTGTTCCTCCTGGATGCGAAGGTTGACAATCAGCTGGGGCCTCCTTTCCAGCACCCTAGAATAAACTCTTCCTGTAGTAGTGGGATACCCTGATAGTTGGAGCAAACCCTCTAAACCCGAGCCACCACCCCAGTCTGGAATTTCACATGCAATAGTGCTCAGCAATATCCAGAACCTTCAGCATAGCAGGGCAGTCTCATCTCCACTTGGCTAACTGCCACTGAGGAGATTCTTAACTACCTCGGGGACCACTGGCAAGAATATAGGTAAGGTTTCCTCTGGATCATCGAACTCTGCCTCACATCAGAAAGGCCTGGCGGCTTCCTTAATGGCCAATGTCCACCAACAGGTTCTTAGGATGCTGCCACAACAGACACTGACAGCATTCTGGTCACAACTCCAAGCAGCGGCTTCCACAATGGAGGCCAACTCCCCCGGGATGCACAAGAAAGTCTTCTGGAGGTAGGAGTTGAAAACCTTGTGCTAAGGGGCCTTCACCAGACATTCCCAATTCACCCTCACTACACTTTTCGGTTTACCGCGTCTGTCCGGCAGCCTGCTTCTCCCAGACACCCCCCTCCAGGTTTCTCTATCATTGTCCACGTGAGCGTTAAAGTCCCCCAGTAGAACTATAGAGTGCCCTGGCAGAACCCCCTATCCAGGACTCCGCCCAGTGATTTCAAGAAGGCTGTGTACTCTGAACTGTTGTTTGGTGCGTAAGCACAAACGACAGTCAGAGCCTTTCAGTTTCCCTACCGGAGAAAACTCCAACGCAGCCAGTGGCTTGTGAGTATCCCCACACCTGCCTGGTGCTTCTCACCCTGGGCAACTTTGGAAAAGGAGAGAGTCCATCCTCTCTCCAGGAGTTTGCTTCCAGAGCCGGAGCTGTGCGTGGACGTGAGCCCAACTATGTCTAGCTGGTAGCGCTCCACCTCCCATATCAGCTCCGGTTCCTTCCCCGCCAGAGAGGTGACTGTGATGGAAAGTTTTTATGTTAACCTGTTGAATCAAATGTTTACATTTCTTTAGTGTTATAGACTCAATAATCATGGTATAATCAGCTAAGGTTAATTTAATGATGCATGCATATGGTTATTTTAGACATAGTGTTTGTTCCTCTCCAGGGTCTTGTGCATGATTTACTATTGCTCCTTCTCTCTTAGAGAGATATAGTTAGTGGCCTTGTCTGGGGTGAAGAGCTCCAAGGCAAGGGGTAAACTCTAGATAGTGAGGCGCCTCAGCTAAAGTCATAACAATAACACCTTGCTTTGTCTCTGTGCAAGGGAGTTCTTTCTGTAATGTATAACATACACTGTGAACCTTGATTCTGCGTCAGTCAGCTAGACAGCTGCGTTCTGTGTAGTACTGGGGTCCGTTTCAGAAAGCGGGTTTAGTGAAAACCCTGAGTTTGTTAATTCTGAAATGAGGGAAACCTTGGCTTTGCTGTTTCAGAAAGAGAGGTAACTTTAACTCTGAGTTGGTTACTATGGTAACTGAGTCGGTGAACCTAACCTGGTCGCGAGCAGGTTTTCTTCAGGAAACTCCGAGTTTCGCTCTGTCTCCTCCCTCTACAATATAAAACCCTCATTCGACTTCCTCATTCATTCAGCCCGTCTCACGCGTGTGTTTGAGCGGTTACCGAATTAAAAGAAAAAACGTTGCATCTCTGTGGTGCTCTGACCCCTTTGCAAAAGTCTTTTATAATTATGATAAAAAAAAATCAAAAGACAAATCTGTGTCAAAGTCATCATTTTTAGATTTTCCACCACCACTGCCGAGAGCGCTCAAATAAGACACCGTAAATTATTGGATTTTTTTTTTTTTAAACTAACACATTCAGTTTAATCAACATGAATTATAATGTATGTGAAGTCAGCATCATGTTAGGGGGAAAGCTAATGCACATTAAAACAGCCACTGAAAGATATTTCATTAGTTTAATATTTAAAATATGATTGAAGTGCTTCCATGTACATTTTTTTCTCCCACTGGATTGCTCCTAAATTAATATTAATTTTAGCAGTTTCTTCCCACGCCGCTTCTCTCTCTTTTGCAGCTGCAGCCGTGTTACTTTATTTTTCTAAAAACATGCTCGTATTCGCTGAACGTCCGCATGAGGATTTCCAGCTCCACTGGTGTGACGTAGGAGGACCTCTTTTTGTGTACTGTTGCCATGGTGAATCGTGGTATCGGGGCTCCATTAATGCTGGCTTTTTATAGTCAGCGTGCACGCACTTAACTCTGGCTGAACCTACTCAGAGTTGATTGAACTAACTCTGATCAGCTGTTCTGGAACCGAAAACTCAGAGTTTCCTATCTCAGAGTCGATCAACTCAGAGTTCAGGGTTAGACTCAGAGTTTGTTGAACCTGCTTTGTGAAACGGACCCCTGGTCTGACCCAGCTCGAGTTGTGAACTGCTTATACTCATCTTCTATTATTATTATTATTTGCACTTTATACACTGGGTTAATGAACACAGCTAGTGTGTTTTACATTGCAAGTAATCATGGATGGTTTGTGTTTGTTTTAGTTCACATGAGTCAGGTTTCACAGCGGGATGCTGGGCTAGTCCTCCTCGCCATTCGCCTGTTAAAGGGACAATACTGCGCTTAAAGTCATACTCAATTGTTGATAACTATTTGATAACTGTAGAATTATTGTTGTAATATTATTGCTGTGATATGAAAAAGTTATAAGAGTCCCTCTGTGTAGGTGTTCCCCTGCTTTTTCATCCAGCCAAGCAAGTTCACATTTTAGTTTTTTCACAGAACAAATATTAGCTTGATATTAATTATTAATATAAATATTAGCAATTCAATCTGGTACAGATATTTCAGTTCCCCAAAAATTATTCTAAATCTTATTCTTCTCAAAATTTGTTTTCAAAGTTTTTTTGAACAATTGCCTGCAAAATGACACTTCAACCAACTTCAGCTTTACACAGTTTGGCATTACCCTCCGACAGATGGTTTGAAGCCTTACTGGTGGTCTTTCTTGTTTATTACAAACTCCATCATTAGCCAAGAGTCAACCAACGTAAGAGATGTACAAACATTTAAAATACAAAAGTCAACCACGGCTCGGTAATGTAAACACCTCGCACGTTACACTAGGCTAAAGCTAATGATAACTTGTAAACAAAAGTTTGATAGTTTTGAAAGTTCCACACAAACTCCTTGACACAATTCACATATTTCCATGTTATACAAACTAACCTTGTGCCTCTTCGGGGGGTTGCTTAAACATAGAAAATATCAATTTACGCTCTTATTTTGCCGTCTTAATTTGCCGTCATTCATTTAACGTTTGTGACCAGAGAGGCTGACTGAAAACAGAGAATCTCCTTCAAAATAAGAGCTCTGCTATTTAAGCCGGAAGTAAAACAATAAACACTGAAAGCAGGTAATAAACACAAAATAAAAGCATCAGAAATACTGCTCAGCAGGGCTATCTCTTTTTAAAGGTTCAAATATGAATTGGGTTATTTACACACAGTCTTAGTAGTGCCACTGAATAAGTGTTAGTGCTATTTAGCAGACTTTGATGCTGAGTGTAGTCGACATTTTACTTGCTCAGCATGCTAGCATTGTAACTCTGAGCATGAGGCATGCTGATGTTAGCATATAGCATAGCATATGTACTTTGCATAAAAACAGCCTCACAGAGCTGATGATGCTGTCACATGTTAGGATTTAAAGATGATATGATGACAAAAGAGAAGTTTAAATTCAATATTTTGTGTGTACAACACTTATACTCTTACATGCTGGTCCCATTTGTTTATTATTAGAAAGTTGAAATACTAATGCTTATTCAATAATTTATCGTGGTTTAATCAAAATTTGTCATCACTTAATGAAACGAATATTAAGGTACCTTTACAAAAAGGTGATTTGGAGCATCCCTGTTGTATTTTGCTAACTTTACTTACACTTAGTTTTATTATTGATTTATATGGGAATTTTCAACCAACAAAATAAAGTTTTTTTTCTAAAATATGTCAGAAATTGTGAAAAATTCCTTGAATAATATCAAACAGTCCTTAACATGACATTGTTTGTTATATTCAGCCAAAAGTGGAAGACATTTAGTGTATTAACATATATGACGAATCAAAGCATTAAAACCCAAATATAGCAGGAAAATAGAATATATTACATGGCATTTTCCTCTAATATAGCAAGAACTATGAATTGATTATAATAACAGTTGCTGATTCATTTTCTGTAATTCAACTGGTCAATTAATAGACAAATCAATGAGAATATAAAACCAGGATGTAATTCAAATGTGTATAAACCACATGTCTGTATGAGACCTTCAACCTGGTCACGATGACATCATTTAAAATCCTAAAACACATACAAATTAATATGATGTGCAGCTACTTTGTCCCACGCGACAAGCAGTGTACCGTCACAACAATTCATAACATACTTAAAGTTCCTGAGGAAGAGATCCTTATGAAATAATCCAAGTAAAGGCAACCACTATGTAGGCAAACATTTTATCTAGTCTCGTTATATGGCAATGAGAATAACAATGAACATTCTTGAGATAAAATTATAGCACTTCTAAATAAGATATTAGTAGAACAAAGTGATTTTTTAAAAAGTATGCTGTTAAAACGCCCTAATAATTTACCCTTTTTGTGGTCTTGTTGCTGATTCTATTTCTTTTGCAAAGCTTCTTGATAGAGTTCAGCAATTCTTCTGTCTTCAGAGAGTATATAATCGGATTGAGCAGAGCTGGTATAGTCTGACTCAAAGAAGAGTTTATGATCCTGGCATTAGGATGAATGTAGGTGGCCAATGATGCTATGTTAGTACCAACGATAGGCAGGAAGAAAATAGCCACAAGGATCAGATGAGAAGTACACGTTTTCAACGCTTTGATTCGTTCCTCTCCTGATGCAATCCTGCTCAGTGCTATTGAAATGAAAACATATGTAAATGCTATTAATACAAGAGGAATACAGAGGATTGTAATGAAAGCAACATATGCTATTGTGTAATTTGAAGAAATGTCATTACAAGCCAGACCGAACACAGGGGCATGGTCACAGTAAAAGGACCTAACCACCAAAGAGCTACAGAATGAGAGGCGATCAATAAGCTTAACCATACATGCTATTATACACAGTAAACAACACCATGAAAACAGCAGCATTACACCAACAGATGGTTTAGTAACAATACTATGGTACCTTAGAGGGAAGCAAATTGCTATAAATCTGTCATATGCCATTGTGACGAGTGTCCATGACTGCATACTTCCAAAGAATAAAACAAAGAACATGTAACTCAAGCAAGCCTCGTAGACAATGTATCTCCTGTTAAACAAAAACGTGTCTAAGAGCTTTGGGATGAGAGTAGTGCTGCCACACAAATCTGCGAAAGCCAGGTTAAACACAATCATGTATTTAGGAGTATGCAGGGCCTCGACCAGGTAAATAACTGAGAGGAGGAGGCCATTCCCGAGAACAGTCATGATATAGACAAAACACAGGAACACATAGTAATACTTAACATGAGGGATGTTGGTAAACCCGCTGAGATAGAACTTTGCAGGGCGAACAAATGTGGCATTGATGTCAGCAGCTTTTTCTTCTGGACCCATTACAGCTCATTTAAAATAAATTGATGTACCCAAGCACACGTCAGACAACAACAGGAGTGCACTTCGCTAAAATCAGTTGTGTTGTGAGAGACCTGACATTTATACTTTACCCATTTGGGACAGAAGAAATGAGGCTGACTGTATCACGTGGTCATTACATGGATCGGTAAACTCCACTGTGTAGAAGTTGTGCAGTAGTAGTCAACTACTTACATAGTTTCTATCACTAATGTGCAACTGACTGTGTTCACTAGACATTATCCAGTATCTCTCTATGATACTGAGTAATCTGTTTGTGGCACATCAATGATTCAAATGTACAAACAGGATGCAATTACATTGCTAGGCTTCAGAGCAATATAAAAGACACTTGCTAGTTATACAGTTTCAGAAGGACAGAAATCAATAAGTCACTCGACATGCTGAAATCCTTTAAGTGAGGATACACTGGTGTTTATTCTGGTTTATATCAATGCAAGTATACATGCCTGTAATCAGATCAAGGGTATGGGCTTACTTGTAAACGTCAATCTGTTTGACAGACATGATTTTACGAGACTTAAAGAGGCACAGTTTAAAAGGTACAGAGTATATTCCTATCATAGACTTTGAAAAGTCAACACTGTGCTGGGAGGAGATCATGGGTGATAATAGATTTTTCAATTTTAGGGTTAAATCATTACATCCATTCCAACATCAGTCAGCATCCCATTCTCACATTCACCGGCCTGTTGTTTTCTGCATCTGAAACCATTTTACTTAGCAAAACCTACAGACAACAGCACCAACAACACTCGCTGTGATGAGAAAATCTTTACCAAAAGGAAGAAACTTAGAACCTGTATAGGGCATGGGAAATGGTCTTAATTTCTTAATTAGTATGACGCAGGTCAAAGACCCGATATATGAAACCAAAACCATCTTGTCCAGCACGCTCTGGGTCTACCGCCAGGTTTCCTCTCAGCTGGACATCCCAGTAAAACCTCCAAAGGAGGCTGATTAGGATGCCCGAACCAATTAAACTAGTTCCTTTCGACACACAGGAGTGGCGGCTCTACGTCTAGCCCCCTCCAGAGGTTTGAACATTTTACCCTCTTCAAGGCTGAGCCCAACAACTGTTTTTCAGAGGAAACTCATTTCTGGTTTCCTCTAGATCATCGAACTCTGCCTCACATCAGAAAGGCCTGGCGGCTTCCTTAATGGCCAATGTCCACCAACAGGTTCTTAGGATGCTGCCACAACAGACACTGACAGCATTCTGGTCACAACTCCAAGCAGCGGCTTCCACAATGGAGGCCAACTCCCCCGGGATGCACAAGAAAGTCTTCTGGAGGTAGGAGTTGAAAACCTTGTGCTAAGGGGCCTTCACCAGACATTCCCAATTCACCCTCACTACACTTTTCGGTTTACCGCGTCTGTCCGGCAGCCTGCTTCTCCCAGGTTTCTCTATCATTGTCCACGTGAGCGTTAAAGTCCCCCAGTAGAACTATAGAGTGCCCTGGCAGAACCCCCTATCCAGGACTCCGCCCAGTGATTTCAAGAAGGCTGTGTACTCTGAACTGTTGTTTGGTGCGTAAGCACAAACGACAGTCAGAGCCTTTCAGTTTCCCTACCGGAGAAAACGCCAACACAGCCAGTGGCTTGTGAGTATCCCCACACCTGCCTGGTGCTTCTCACCCTGGGCAACTTTGGAAAAGGAGAGAGTCCATCCTCTCTCCAGGAGTTTGCTTCCAGAGCCGGAGCTGTGCGTGGACGTGAGCCCAACTATATCTAGCTGGTAGCGCTCCACCTCCCGCATCAGCTCCGGTTCCTTCCCCGCCAGAGAGGTGACTGTGATGGAAAGTTTTTATGTTAACCTGTTGAATCAAATGTTTACATTTCTTTAGTGTTATAGACTCAATAATCATGGTATAATCAGCTAAGGTTAATTTAATGACGCATGCATATGGTTATTTTAGACATAGTGTTTGTTCCTCTCCAGGGTCTTGTGCATGATTTACTATTGCTCCTTTTCTCTTAGAGAGATATAGTTAGTGGCCTTGTCTGGGGTGAAGAGCTCCAAGGCAAGGGGTAAACTCTAGATAGTGAGGCGCCTCAGCTAAAGTCATAACAATAACACCTTGCTTTGTCTCTGTGAGAGGGAGTTCTTTCTGTAATGTATAACATACACTGTGAACCTTGATTCTGTGTCAGTCAGCTAGACAGCTGCGTCCTGTGTAGTACTGGTCTGACCCAGCTCGAGTTGTGAACTGCTTATACTCATCTTCTATTATTATTATTATTTGCACTTTATACACTGGGTTAATGAACACAGCTAGTGTGTTTTACATTGCATGTAATCATGGATGGTTTGTGTTTGTTTTAGTTCACATGAGTCAGGTTTCACAGCGGGATGCTGGGCTGGTCCTCCTCGCCATTCGCCTGTTAAAGGGACAATAATGCACTTAAAGTCATACTCAATTGTTGATAACTATTTGATAACTGTAGAATTATTGTTGTAATATTATTGCTGTGATATGAAAAAGTTATAAGAGTCCCTCTGTGTAGGTGTTGTGGTGAATTGTGTTCAAAGGTGTTCAAAGTCCATGTTTTCATGCTGAATTGTAACCGTGGACTGTGATTCTGCTCGCTCACTGTGCTGCCCGCTCAGGTATTGTAACAAGAACCCAGGACGAGTAGTTGCTACTCAGCTTGAGGCTAATTGGGATCCAAATAAATAAATAAATGGTCCACAAAAATGTATTCTACCGAGTTTGGTGTTCCCCTGCTTTTTCATCCAGCCAAGCAAGTTCACATTTTTGTTTTTTCACAGAACAAATATTAGCTTGATAGATGATTGAACAATTGCCTGCAAAATGACACTTCAACCAACTCCAGCTTTACACAGTGTAGCATTACCCTCCGACAGATGGTTTGAAGCGTTACTGGTGGTCTTTCTTGTTTATTACAAACTCCATCATTAGCCAAGAGTCAACCAACGTAAGAGCTGTATAAAAATTACAATTACAAAAGTCAACCACGGATCGGTAATGTAAACACCTCGCACGTTACGCTCGGCTAAAGTTAATGATAACTTGTAAACAAAAGTTCGATAGTTATGAAAGTTCCGCACAAACTCCTTGACACAATTCACATATTTCCATGTTATACAAACTAACCTTGTGTCTCTTCGGGGGGTTGCTTAAACATAGAAAATATCAATTTACGCTCTTAATTTGCCGTCATTCATTTAACGTTTGTGACCAGAGAGGCTGACTGAAAACAGAGAATCGCCTTCAAAATAAGAGCTCTGCTATTTAAGCCGGAAGTAAAACAATAAACACTGAAAGCAGGTAATAAACACAAAATAAAAGCATCAGAAATACTGCTCAGCAGGGATATCTCTTTTTAAAGGTTCAAATATGAATTGGGTTATTTACACACAGTCTTAGTAGTGCTACTGAATAAGTGTTAGTGCTACTTAGCAGACTTTGATGCTGAGTGTAGTCGACATTTTACTTGCTCAGCATGCTAGCATTGTAACTCTGAGCATGAGGCATGCTGATGTTAGCATATAGCATAGCATATGTACTTTGCATAAAAACAGCCTCACAGAGCTGATGATGCTGTCACATGTTAGGATTTAAAGATGATATGATGACAAAAGAGAAGTTTAAATTCAATATTTTGTGTGTACAACACTTATACTCTTACATGCTGGTCCCATTTGTTTATTATTAGAAAGTTGAAATACTAATGCTTATTCAATAATTTATCGTGGTTTAATCAAAATTTGTCATCACTTAATGAAACGAATATTAAGGTACCTTTAGAAAAAGGTGATTTGGAGCATCCCTGTTATATTTTGCAAACTTACTTACACTTCGTTTTATTATTGATTGATATGGGAATTTTCAACCAACAAAATAAAGTTTTTTTCTAAAATATGTCAGAAATTGTGAAAAAATCCTTGAATAATATCAAACAGTCCTTAACATGACATTGTTTGTTTTATTGAGCCAAAAGTGGAAGACATTTAGTTTATTAACATATATGATGAATTAAAGCATTAAAACCCAAATATAGCAGGAAAATAGAATATATTACATGGCATTTTGCTCTAATATAGCAAGAACTATGAATTGATTATAATAACAGTTGCTGATTCATTTTCTGTAATTCAACTGGTCAATTAATAGACAAATCAATGAGAATATAAAACCAGGATGTAATTCAAATGTGTATAAACCACATGTCTGTATGAGACCTTCAACCTGGTCACGATGACATCATTTAAAATCCTAAAACACATACAAATTAATATGATGTGCAGCTACTTTGTCCCACGCGACAAGCAGTGTACCGTCACAACAATTCATAACATACTTAAAGTTCCTGAGGAAGAGATCCTTATGAAATAATCCAAGTAAAGGCAACCACTATGTAGGCAAACATTTTATCTAGTCTCGTTATATGGCAATGAGAATAACAATGAACATTCTTGAGATAAAATTATAGCACTTCTAAATAAGATATTAGCAGAACCAAGTGATTTTTTAAAAAGTATGCTGTTAAAACGCCCTAATAATTTACCCTTTTTGTGGTCTTGTGGCTGATTCTATTTCTTTTGCAAAGCTTCTTGATAGAGTTCAGCACTTCTTCTGTCTTCAGAGAGTATATAATCGGATTGAGCAGAGCTGGTATAGTCTGACTCAAAGAAGAGTTTATGATCCTGGCATTAGGATGAATGTAGGTGGCCACTGATGCTATGTTAGTACCAACGATAGGCAGGAAGAAAATAGCCACAAGGATCAGATGAGAAGTACACGTTTTCAACGCTTTGATTCGTTCCTCTCCTGATGCAATCCTGCTCAGTGCTATTGAAATGAAAACATATGTAAATGCTATTAATACAAGAGGAATACAGAGGATTGTAATGAAAGCAACATATGCCATTATGTTATTTAAAGAAGAGTCATTACAAGCCAGACGATATACAGGGGCATGATCACAGAAAAAGGTCCTAACCACCAAAGAGCTACAGAATGAGAGGCGATCAATAAGCTTAACAGTACATGCTATTATACACAGTAAACAACACCATGAAAACAGCAGCATTACACCAACAGATGGTTTAGTAACAATACTATGGTACCTTAGAGGGAAGCAAATTGCTATAAATCTGTCATATGCCATTGTGACGAGTGTCCATGACTGCATACTTCCAAAGAATAAAACAAAGAACATGTAACTCAAGCAAGCCTCGTAGACAATGTATCTCCTGTTAAACAAAAACATGTCTAAGAGCTTTGGGATGAGAGCAGTGCTGCCACACAAATCTGCGAAAGCCAGGTTAGACACAATCATGTATTTAGGAGTATGCAGGGCCTCGACCAGGTAAATAACTGAGAGGAGGAGGCCATTCCCGAGAACAGTCATGATATAGACAAAACACAGGAACACATAGTAATACTTAACATGAGGGATGTTGGTAAACCCGCTGAGATAGAACTTTGCAGGGCGAACAAATGTGGCATTGATGTCAGCAGCTTTTTCTTCTGGACCCATTACGTATATCTATTTCCCTAGATGTTAAAAAAGAAAATACATAACATTATGTAATAAACGCTGACAAAGTTTAACCGCTTAACAAAAGCTGAACAATCAAACTCACCTCTGAATCAAGTGAGCAGCTCACTCAAGTGGTTCGCACTGGGGCAGACCTGAGATTTATACGCTTCCTCTGTCCCTGAGAGACAGCAGATGTACAAGCAACTGTGTCACTCAATATCCCATACATGTATCATGTGTTAGGGACTCAGGCTTATGTCATTGTTTTCCTCAAGTATCAACTCAGTTAACTATTTAGCTATTAATTACATCTGTTGTTGGAGTAGAATCACTATAGTGACATGGCAATAAGAAGTCAAGGTTAAGGTAACTTACTTTTTATTCACAAGTGAAAAATGTGTTTCTAAATGTTCTATCTGAATAAAAAACAAATTAAATACAGATTACATGATACAACATTAATGCGTTAGACCACAGACTGTATAAAAACAGGGACGACATAACAGCTCACTGAACGTGAAGCCAAAACATTTCAAGCGCCCCCTGCTGACTGGCTGCAGTATAGGTCATCTAGCTGGCCTAAACAGATAGGACATGAGTCAAACTATAAAATCAAAATACACACCAAATACATTTCTAGAGAAGAGGTAAATCATTTCAACTTACTCGTGAAAATTACCTTAATATCAACGTTGGTTTCTTCACCATGGAAAGCAGCAGTAGTGCTGGCTAGAAAGGAGAAGCTGCCAGCCTACACAAATGCTTTGTACACTGCTCATTGCTAATGTTTTTTAACCGTTGCAGTGTAGCCAACATGAATTTTATGTAAACATTAGTGTCTGAAGTCAATCAATCAATAAAAACTTTATTTATAATTTTAGCATGTAGCCATTGTAACGATTGGTGACCAGCCTTGTTGAGAGGTCAAAATACTTGTTGTTAGAGTAATCAAGTACTGTTATCAATGAAAGTAAACAGAGGCAACTAAAAACACATTAATACCTTTTCTTTAACAAAGCAACGGTAACTCTCCTACCTTCAGTAGGCTCGTCTATAGAGAGCCTGCAGTGAACCAAACTCCACTTCACAGTGGGTTTAATGGTCAGCAGATAATGCATGGGACTCCAAAACTCCTGCTTTCGCCTGCTTTACCATCTCTGTTTGTGATTATATGTATGTGTTTATGTTACTGGAAAACTGTATCATTGCACGTGCTAGATAGCAGTAATCCCACTGCTTTCCATCAGAAAAAAAGGGCTTTCTCCAACTTCCTGGCCAATTGGCCTTATCATATTAACATAAGTTCCGTTGTCATGAAGTTGTAAAATAATTTGTTTGAAAATAGATAAGAATTAGAAGAGTACTTTATTAGTGTTCTAGAGAGGCATTTCCCAATGAAAAAACACGTATCTAATACATATAAAAGGTTAACAACTAGCACTTCACAAAACACAAATTATATCAAGGAAAAATGGGAATTAGAATTGAATGTTATAATTGAAGATTCTACATGGATGGACATATGGACAGGCTGTCATAAGGGAATTAGTACCCAACTGTGGAAAGAATTTGACTGGAAGGTGAAGATCAGATTTTTTAATACTCCCTTTATCATCTCTTTCATTTGTGAAAAACCCCAAAGCGGCATTATGTTCGCAAAAATGCAGAAAGATTAGAGACACCACACACATTATCTGGGATTGTCCAGTAATACAAGGATTTTGGGATAATGTTAAAAAGGAAATTGATACTATTTTGGAGATAGATGTTACTCTAGAACCAATGTTGTTTTTGTTAGGAGCCATACCCAAAGACCTATATAATGCAGACAAGCGATATATACTGAGGATCCTTTTATTAGTAGCAAAGAAAATGATCACAGTGAACTGGAGAGATGTAAAACCGCCAACCACATGTCAATGGATCCAGAGACTAAAAAATGTAAACATGATGGAGCGAATGACGGCAAGTCTGCAGCTGACTATGGACACTTTTGTGCAAAGATGGACTTGTATTTCAAGGTACCTGGGTGTTTGACGGATGGGATGTTTTGATGGAATACTGTTGGAAAGAGAGGCCTATCTAAATTCCTCTTTGGAAAATCTTATTTAGCCACTATCTATGGATATATTGATCCTCTGCCTATCATTGTTATTGTCACTGCCTGTCACTCATTTTTGTTATATGAAGTCATATGTCAGGAAATGTTTTGTAAAATTTTATGTTAAATGATTAAAATGTCTAAATAAAAAGTTAAAAAAAAAAAAGAAAATAGATAAATTTAAAAAAATGTAGCATTCTGCAAAAACGTCTTGAAATATGCAGTAAAACAAAGGGGACTCTAACAAAAGGCCTTGTGTTAAAGCTCCTGTGAGGAGTTTTCCCGATGGTTATGAAACAGACTGAAATAAATTCTGATTACTCTATATGATCTACAAAAGCAAACCAGACCATCAGCGACATTATTGATTATGTCTATATAGTTATTTTTAATGGCTGAAACTGCTGGCGCCGGGGTAGGTGTCAGAAGAAGCGATTCACTGCATGCTGCCTTTGTTTACATTTTCCAGGGCAAACATTTAAAGTGAGTGATATACGTGACTGTTAAAGAAAGCAGGGTGAGATGTTTTGTTAAAAATGTCACTTAAGCACGTACAGGACAAAATCAGCAAAGAGAGAAGAGGTGCGACTTTGTTCCTCAAAGGAGCTTTAAAGACATTAAAGCACGAATGTTATACTTGTAATTCTTTAAACCAGATTTTAGAAACACTAAACAGCTTAATATTTGTTTGATTTTTTTAAGTTTGTCCCGTCTAAAAGAAAGTAAAGAAGGAAGGAAATATAACCGACATTAACATTACAGAAAATCACATAGCAGTACCCTCACAGTGATATGCATAATCAATCAAACTACGCAGGAAAAGAACCAGGATCTGCTGCTGCTGCTGTGTAACATGTGAGAATACATTTTGTCACTGATTTTCCAGCAAAATAAAGACATGACAAACTCTTTGGTAACAATAAATAACTGTTTTTATTCGTGCATTTGTATATGATTTTGAATTTCACTGATATATTTTACATATATTTTTCTCATTACATTAAAACTATGTTAATGGTGGTCTGCTAACGTCCAATCAGCACTATTATGGCTCCTTTCTAAGTTTAAGAATCCCTTTTACAATTACAACTTAAATAGACACAGAACACAAAGCTTTGCTGTGATACAACAGTGTTTCCTTAAAGGCAGCAATCTCACATCCTTTTGCATGATATTAAAATGCATTTATCATGACACCTTCATATTAATGATAAGTGTATGAGTACATTTAATTCACTTTCTTTCTAAGCATTATATACAGTAGTTGCACTACATCTTTGACAAGTCTTCTTAGCTTGGATTAATCATTGTATAGCTTTTTAATGAAAACTGTTATAATCATAATTGTTCAGCAATAATTCCACATTGTGCGTACAGGAGAGTGACAAAGAAGGAGAATAAGGACTCTTTCTGTTTAGATAGTGTTGCTGATGATTACTTTTCAATGTCTGTCAATAATTTTCACCAGACATGTTACCTAAAGAATGTTATTTTTTCGCTGAAATTTTGGACTGGCCTCTGATTTTCAGCAACTTTCTCAGAGAATTTCTGATTTCTTTTGTCTGCAGAACATAAATGATCGGGTTCAACATGGGAAGGATGATGGTGGTCAAAGACAGGCTTAAAATTCGGATATTTGGATGAACTGTTCCTCCAAAGCGATACACAAATATAAGGGGGAGGAAATAGATTGCCACTAATGAAAGGTGAGCTGTGCAGGTTTTGAAGGCCTTCACTCTTTCCTGAGCTGTGGAAATCTTTGACAAAGCAAAAGCAATAGCGCAGTATGTTGCCAAGACAAATACGAGTGAAAACCAAAGTACTACATTTGCTAACACACTTCCTATAACATGACTTGGGGTAATGTCATTACAGCCAAGCCGGTAAATGGGGCCATGGTCACAGAAATAGCTTTTGATAACCACAGACGCACAGAAGGAGAGCCTTGTTAGAAGGCCAACCGCAGTGAGTGTCACAGTGATAGCAAAAAGCCATAAAAAAACAATCAAAGACAGCATGAACCTGTGAGTCACCTTAACATGATAGTGCAGAGGGAAGAGGATAGCCATCAGTCTGTCGTAGGAGAGTGCAACCAGATTAAGAGCCTGCATTGCAAGGCAGATGAAGCAGAAAAAAAGGAAAGCCAAGCAGTCGTTGTAGGGGATGTACGGATGGTTAAACAGGAAGATGTCGAGAAACTTTGGCACCAGAGCAGAGTTTGCAAACACATCCACAAATGCTAAATTAAAAACAGCAATGTATTTTGGAGTCCTCAGATTATGATCCAGAATTATTACAGTCATTACAGCTGTGTTTCCCAGAAGTGAAACAATGTAAACGAAAAGGAGAAAGACATAGTAATACTTGACATTAGGTATGCCAACAATACCATTTATTATGAAATATGCAGGACGCACAAAGGTGATGTTCTTCCCGAGAGCGGAGTTGAAAAACTCCATTTGAGGGCCTGTTGTTAATCTTTCACCGTTTACAGCGCAGTTGTTCCAGTTCTAATCTATCCCCTTCTGTGGTTCAGTCCCAGTCCTGCGTCCTCTTAAGTAGGTAGAAACAAGCTCTCATCCCACTCCGTCGCACTCTTTCTATGACAGAGCTGTGACGAACTCTCAGGGTGTCCTGATGAGTGGCATTAAGGGAAACAATGCTCTCCTCGTGTTATTATCTCTTAAAGCAACACACATTCGGTCACTGAATAGGGTCATGTTATAAACAGATACAGCTTGATTCAAATATACTATTTCTGTACTTTCCATTTGGGGCTTTAAAAAAGGACAAATAGATAGAGAAATAGTAAACATTTTAATTCATTTGATGAATTTTTCTCAAGTTGTTTATCTTAATTTAACTGTTTATTTTACATCTCTCATAAACAGTTCTGCTACAGGGTTTCATCACTTTGTCCAGCCATTCAGTCCGTACTGAATTCAGTAAAAGGGGGAAACACATGCTATTTGTTTTGTTGTCTGTAAGAATTGTCATAAAGTTTTCCTCTCTGAATCAGCTTCTTACAATCAGCATTTAGAACCTGGATGAACACTAACCTATCTCCACTCACTGGTGTAAAGATTTATTGGATAATAATAGTGCATCACTACCTTGCCTCCCTAACCAGATTCTTCACTCGCATATTTCTGGTACAGTACGTACAGTATACTGCTTTGAAAATGATTGTGCACTACACCACAGCCACCTATGAAAAAAGTGATGCAAAGTATTTGCAAGTTATTGTCAAGCTAGATTCGATCTCACTAGAATAAACACATCGCTTTCTAATCAGCCAATCAGAGCTCTCGCGTGCGCTCATTTCCTTTTACGTGCACATCCAGGTAATATTTGGTTTTGTAGTAGTCTAAAACAACCGGTTAGCATCTTATGGCAGGAAACACCCAAACATATTAGGTTCTTTCTCAAACTACATCCATGTTACGGTTGTAATAGCAGCCCCCACGACATTAAATGTTATGACAAGGAAAAACATTTCAACAGTGACGTTCTAACTTCACCCAAGTGAACTAATATTTTTACCACATCACCTTGCTAAAACCACAGACATAGTGAATAATGTATTAATAAACACAAGCAACATCATAATATATCTGTTTACTTGACTTACTATATTTGGATTTTGGCCCAAAATAGCAATAAAACCCAGAGGTGGAAAGAGTCCTAAAATATTCTACTCAAGTAAAAGTACTAGGTTAGTCAAGTCCTTTTCTTTGTTGACTAATAATCTAAGCTCAAGGATCCATTGAAGACACTTTCAAAGCTTTTCACATGCATTTCTGATCAACATTTTAATCTGCTGACAAATGTTTCACTATATAAGAACAATTTCAGTGTAAGCTACGTTTTCAATGTACAAAAAATGCACAGAAAACAAATGAGACAATTGCACATTTAAATAAATACAAGCCCAGATCTTTTATTAATCATTTCTTTCCATCTCTTACGATTACTCTTGAGAATTTTATAGAAGGCAGTTTAGTTGCTTTGTTTTACAATTCATTATCCAGTACTTTTATCACACAGGAAAATAGTAATGGTTGTTCAATTTAAATATAAAAACACACCTACTTGATTTATAGATTTGTTGTGTAATGTAATTATCATTTATCAAGTAACACGATGGTCACACTTTACAATGACACATTGTCTGTCAAGTTTTTTTGCTCCTACTTTGGACTTCCCTCTGATTTTGATTAACCTTTTCAGAGAATCTTTGATTTCTTTTGTCTGCAGAACATAAATGATTGGGTTCAACATAGGGGGAAAGATGGATGTCAGAGACAGGTTTATGATCCTGGCATTTGGATGTATTTTTTCCATCAAGGTAAATGTGACTAACAGTGGGATGAAATAGATTGCCACCAATGAGAGATGACCTATGCATGTTTTAAAAGCCTTGACTCCCTCCTGAACTGAGGCCACTTTAGACAAAGTACAGCCGATGTAAAAGTAACTTAATAAGATGAAAACGAGCGGAAGCCAAAAAATAAGAACAGGGTACAAACAACTGAGGACATAATTGGGGAAATGGTCATTGCAGGCAAGCCGATATATCTGGCCATGGTCACAGAAGTAGCTGTTAATAACCACAGATTTACAGAAGGACAGCCTTGTAATCAGCCCAACTGCAATGATTACAGCGATTACAACAAACGCCCAGAAAGAGGCAATCATAGACAGCATGAACCTGTTGGTCACCTTTACTTGATAGTGCAATGGAAAGATGATTGCCACCAATCTGTCGTAGGAGAGCGCAACCAGATTGAACGACTGCAGTGAAAGGCAGGTGTAGCAGAAAAAAAGGAAAGCCAAGCAGTCGTTGTAGGGGATGTACGGATGGTTGAACAGGAAGATGTCGAGAAGCTTTGGCACCAGAGCAGAGTTTCCAAACAGGTCCACAAACGCTAAATTAAAAACAGCAATGTATTTTGGAGCTCTAAGATTATGATCCAAGTATATAACTGCCATTACAGCTGTGTTTCCCAGCACCGAAACAATATAAACAAAAAACAGAAAGACATAGTAATATTTGATATTTGGGATGCCAGATAAACCACTTATTATGAAATAAGCAGGATGCACAAAAGTGATGTTTTTTCCAAGAGCTGAGTTGAATAACTCCATTGTAAAACCGTCCACACCGCTGTGACTTATGTAGACAAGTGTCCTCCTTTATGCATTAGGCATTGTTGTCTTTCAGTTTGTAGATGGAAACGAGCTCTTTTGTCTTTCCTGTGACAGAGCTCTGCCAGGATTGAACTGTTTTCCTCTGCTCCTCCTGTCAAATAAGGTCATGGTCTGTTCCCCGGAGTCTATAGTTTGTAAGCCACTCATCATTGGACAGACTTTTACTTCATCATACTTAATGCTTTGTTCAAAATTAAAAAAAAAAAATCAATATTAGTTTAGTTTTTAAGTAAGTAACCTTTTACCTTAATGTCTGTGTGGAAATCTCAGAGTGATGAGTCTGCAGCGATTTAACACCAAAACCCCTCAGCTTATTCAGCAGATAATTCCTTAGTTTTATGCAGCTGCTCAGCTTGTTGTCACACCTTTACTATTTTGGTTCCCTCATACCCCTTTTCCCACCGAATTTAGCACAATGACGCAGGTTTTTCCCACCCGGGAAGACCCGCTTATAGATGCCGATTGCCTCTTTTCCCATTGCCAGTGGAGTACACTCCTTTCGGTCTCTTTTCTGCTGCGTCACCGTCTGACATCCCAAACGCGCCCGAAACAGGATCAGTAAACAGTGAAGATGTTACGGTGGTTTGGTCTTTATTGTATCTATTACTCATTCAGTCTTCTCAAACTGCGGCGACAAATTTGGAACGATGTTGGAGCGGTGCTTGGACGGAGACGGGCAGAATTTGTAGCCGAGATGACGAGGAGTCGCAGAAGTTAGCGGCGGAGCATAGCATCGCGCTGGAAAGGAGGCGGAGATTAGACACAGGTTTTGTGTTCCCATCATTGCCGATTGCAGCCGAGGCGATAATTACCCAGGTCTACTGCAGAGTCATTTGACCCGGGTCTGAATGCAGACTGTAACCTTTCCCTTTAAGCACAAAAGCTGGGTCTTAGCGGGTGTTAGCGGGTTTTATGACCAGTGAGAAAAGGGCTTTATATTGCTCATGCAGAGTGTTTTTTTTAGCTTTAGCCACTTATCTTCTTAAAGAGGCCTAAAAACGTACCCTACACTACCTGTCAGGCAGAAAGACACAGACGGCTAGTACTTGGTTAACAAACCCCCCCCCAACCTAAAAAGAGCCGATATGGGACTGACATTAGCCGAGTAATCAGACAACATATGAATCATAAAGTTGCTACATGACTGCAAGGGGAGTAAGCTGCTATTTCCAAACAATTTCACCATGTGAACTTAAAAGGTGTTCATCTGATTCAACTGCTCTCGAGGGCAAAAACAATTCGTAAATGCAGGTTTAACTGCATTGTTTTTTATTGAGTTGTTCAGGTATAAAAAACATTTCCTTCCATGATTGGCAGGCTACCAAACAAAGCATGCTGCAGTGTCATACTTTATAGACAGAACCTGTGGCCTGAATCTCAATGCAATGTTACTGTGTTAATCCAACAAAACCTCATCAATTCAAAACATATGGAGAAAAAAGAGCAGCTCATCAGGCTGGAGAAGTTTAATGTGATGTTTAGTGTACAAACCATAGTTAAACACAGCAAAGAGGACCACGAGAGGCCTCTCATCTTTGACTGTGAATGAACACACTGCTTTACATGTGATAGAACGAATGCTCAATCTTTTTCTAGAAAGATAAACATCACAGCTTTTCATTAATCATTTCATTATAGAAATACAAACTTTAACATCTTACTGATAATTTTTTATCACAACACAAGGTAGTCCTTACACTCTTGTCAAGGCACATCAATTGTTTTTATCAAACCAACCTGTTTGATTAAAAAAACGCACACACACATTTTACCAGTAAAGTTTTTAAATTGCATCAACTTCACATCAGATAACATGATTTAGGCCTCGACTCTGTATAGAACAACCTCAGCAAAGACTGCTTTCTTAATATATTACGTCTCCATCACAAATAACTCAAATGCATGATTTTGACTTCAAATCAGACATTATGTTTTATACAAACAAGGAGGCAAATGTGCCAGAACTTTCTACAGAGTGGCATAGTTTTATGGTACATACATGTTGAAAACTGTGTGTGACTACAATCCTTACAGTCGTTTCGCCTTTTATCAAGCATTTACATATTACTGTGAGTCAGTTCATTGTCGATTTACCACCTTTTAAACCGTTTGCTGTCAGAAATTGTTTTTAAAAACGTACATATTTATTATTCGTAATCTATTAGAAGACATTTTGGCATAACGCTGCGAAATATATCATTAAACTTCAGTTTGGCTGTAATGCAAATAAAGCCAAAAACATAAAGCTGAAAACATCAACACTCACATTACGTTTACTTTCTTAATTGTCATTTTGGATCGCACTTTGATTTTTAACAATCTTTTCACAGATTCTTTGATTTCTTGTGTCTGTAGGACGTAAATAATTGGGTTTAACATGGACGGAAAGATGGATGTTAAAGACAGGTTTATGATCCTGGCATTTGGATGTATTTTTTCCATCAAGGTAAATGTGACTAACACTGGGAGAAAATAGATTGCCACTAATGAAATATGAGCTATGCAGGTTTTTGAGGCCTTTAATCTCTCATGTACTGAGGCTATTTTAGACAATGTATAGCCAATGAATAGGTAACTGAACAAGATGAATAGCAGAGGAAACCATATAATAAGAATTGGTAAGAATACACTAATGACAAGGCTGGGTGTATTGTCATTGCAGGCTAGTCGGTACATCTGGCCATGGTCACAGAAATAGCTTTTAATCACCACAGACTTACAGAAGGAGAGTCTTGTTAGAAGGCAAGCTGCAATAAGAACAACTAGAATGACAAAAAGCCAGAAAAAAGCAATCAAAGACAGCATGAACCTGTGGGTCATCCTAACATGATAGTGAAGTGGGTAGATGATAGCAATCAGTCTGTCGTAGGAGAGTGCAACCAGATTGAGAGCCTGCAGTGAAAGGCAGGTGTAGCAGAAAAAAAGGAAAGCCAAGCAGTCGTTGTAGGGGATGTACGGATGGTTGAACAGGAAGATGTCGAGGAGCTTTGGCACCAGAGCAGAGTTACCCAACAAGTCCACCAACGCTAAATTAAAAACTGCAATGTATTTTGGAGTTCGAAGACTATGATCCAAGATAATTATGGCCATCACAACTGTGTTTCCCAGCACTGACACAATATACACAAAAAACAGAAAGACATAGTAGTACTTAATATTTGGGATGCCAGATAAACCACTAATTATGAAATATGTAGGGCGCACAAAAGAGATGTTTTTCCCAAGAGCTGAGTTGAATAACTCCATTGTTAAACCACAGTGAAGTGGTTGATGTAGATAAATGTCTTTGTACTCTTCTCTGTGGTTTCCTCCGTGATGAAGCTTTGTCTGGCCGCCACTGTGTCAGGAGTGGCTAATAAGAGGAGCAGGCCTGTTCATGTCAAATAAGGTCCAGGTCTGATCCCCTGAGTCTGTTGTGTCCAAGCAACTCAGTAATAGACACTTTTTTTTAGGTCCAACTAACTCATTGCACTTATCTTAACAACTTATGACATTAACAGATTTTTTTTCAGTACATGACACTCCAATTAGTTTCTGAAGTCTTGAAAAAGTGATAATTTTTTTTTGTGGGTTAACTATTTTGGCTGCTTTTACACTCTAATGATCACTGCAGTTCAATTTAGAACAATATCAAATAAAACTCATGAAAGTACAAGCAAACAAAATCACTGAAAAGCTGTTCTCTCACGTTCTCTCAGCATCTTTAAATATGCAAACGCAATAAACACACAACAGACGGTGCTCGGTATGTGCCCTGCGTCTCAGAGACATTCAAATCTAAAAGGACGCAGTAAACTCCCCGTCCATGTGTCCCAGGGATGAACCTCATCTTCCCATACAGAATGATACTTTGTGAAGAACAAACTCATGTTAAAATCACAGTAATCAGCAAAGAAAGCTTTGCTGTCAGAGCACAGCTGAATGCAGTCTCGCAACATGCTAGTTTAGCCGCTACAACAACTAGTTCGTCACCACGGATTTCATTTCAACAACTAAGGACGTGTTGTAGTGAAATAAACAACACATACTCCAGTGGCTGTGTAAGAAATACTTTCCAAAGGCGGCCGCCATTTTCCTATGCTCAGGCGACATCTGCGCATATATCCCATTACCAGCAAGATCCCGTTTGTTCAGTAAGCAATGAAAGGAAGGGGCGATGACAATGCATTGTTCATGTATTACAATCAGCACTCCTATTGATCATTTATTTTGGTGCACACTATTTTATTTGAATCTTTTTCAGTCACGCAAATGTGACAGTTGATTTCTAATACACTTTTCAGATTTAGAATTTTATTCAGATTTACTGAGAAGAACTTTATTCTTTTAATTTCAGAACATACGTGAACATATATGAATATATCCGTTAATTATAAAACATATCACACCATACTAACATCAAACACATGTCTAGCGCTACAATTTCTCAAGAAACAAACATTTTATCTGGGACCCACTCAAATCATCACCAGTGGGTTCTGGGGACTCACTACATTGAAAACCAAAATCACTGATAATAAACAATGACCTTGCGCTTAGGGATGCACCTTAAGATTATTTAATCAATTAATTCATATAACGACTAATTTATCTATCATTCTAAAGATTATTTTTAGTGTCGCTCTTTAATGTATTTTCAATAGCTTTTTATTATATAGGAATAACATTAACAATCGTCCTCAGAATCCTACTTTTGATGTGAAAGAGTTTCAGAATATGCTCAATGCCAGTGGGAAACAAACTGCATCCAATCATGCCGATTTTGACACAATACTTGATGTCAATAAAGTCAGAGGAAGCAAAACATTTTTACAGTCTCTCAAGCAAGTTCATAGCTAAACTATTCTTTACTCCCTTGTTGAAAGCTGAAATAGCTCCACCTAATGAGGCCGTTAATGAGTTGTTTTTTCGACACTACTCAGGATGATGACATATCGAGAGCAGTTTGGAAAACACTTTGTCCCTAACTGCAGGAGGCAGCCGAGAGAGGGAGGGGGCGGTTATGTGAGGTATGTTTGAAGACAGCAAGAATGACATCATCTCTAACAGTTAGAAACTTTCTATTATCCGGATTATTTGAATAGGAGCAAAATGAGTACTCTATTACTTTGAGGCCCAATCTAAATTTTGAAAGATAGTTCTTAATTGAATCTTATGCAATGGAGTAATCACCTACAGCCATCCATCACATATTAAACCTGTACAATGTCTGGAGCTGCTCTTACAGACTTATGCCACATAGCAGAAGATTAACCATGCCAGATACTTTCTCAACTACTGGAAATATTTGTCAATAACTTTAGAATTTCATTGCTACTTTGATTTGTATTTAAGTTAATTCCACTAAGAACAACATCAGCAGGTCTTATATGAGAACTAGTTAACTAGCTTAGCATCTCAAGTGAGAGGGCAGACTGTAGTTCTTTTCAAATCATGCAAATATTTTAAGCATTATTTATTTATTTTAAACATTTCTATAAAACTATTACGTTGCATTTTTGTGTTAACTGATACATATTATATCCAGGGGTCATAATGAAGTATCAAAAATACATAAACAGAAAATATAACTGTATATACTGTACGTCTAATTAGTTACAATTTTACAATAAAAAAGTACCGTTTTTCTCAATGCATTAATGACCCAATAACTATTTTAAAAAATACCTAGAAAGAAAATGAACTTTGACCTAGTATTTTTAAATGCAAAAAAAACGTGCTCTGTTTTACATCAGATACAAGCAATGGGGAGATGAGAAGCTTTGAAAAAGCACACTCTAAATTCCTGGGCTACGTACAGATTATTATTAATGTAATTTATCTCAATGGGCTGTGCCTTTAACAATTGTAGAGCCTACTCTAGAGATTATTACAGCTCCAGGGCCTTCAGACGTCTGGACTCAAACTATTACATGGGTATAACCCATAGGGGATTGATATTAAGGTATTGTTACCAGATTAATGGAATTAGCTCCCTAGGTAAATTACAGGTGTTAAGATGCTCCCACAGAGACAGAGATCTCTGAAAGTAAATAACAAAGAGGGAGAAAAGGCCTAAAGCCTGCAGGGAACAGGTCATTACTTTTTTACATTTTACAAAAAGAAAGAGCTAACAAATGACCCTCTTTAGGGAATTGACCACCTGATACTATGACAACATTGTGGGGGTTTATGGTTTTCAAGGTATCAGCAACAACCTTGTCTAAAATATACTGCTGGGCTGCTTACATCAGTGGTTCTCAAAGTGGGGTCCACAAACCATAGCCTGCGAAATAATTATGATAAATGTATAATAAATTATAAAATTGTGCTGTATCATTACAAACTGCATGTCTACAGGTGAGGACCATTTGCACCAACGAAACAAGCATATTGTGTCCATTACTCCCACCCATGTCAGCTTTGGACCAATAGAAACTGCCATGATTGTGACACATCACGTCAACCTGTCATGAATCACTCAACTCACTCAGGTCGCAGTGAACCGTTCCTGCAGCTGTCTAGCTGCTGTTAATTCTCTGAAAGTTTTTAAGATCAATTAGATGAAAAGTATAAATGCTGTCGAGTTGAGTCCACAAGCCATCTGAATAAAATGAGCCTCTGTTTTAAAGTCTGTAAGTGGTATGAACATGATTCAAAATGTTTGTCTGTTTATCACTAAGAAACAGGTCAAACAAACAACAAGTCAAACAAGTGTTTAGGTTGATACGTTTTACAATACAAATAGTTCCAATGGCATCTAAGAGTGCAGATGGTAGTAAGCATTATGCTTAATTGGTTACAATTATGAGGGGGTCCTTAGAAAATGTTCTCCCCTGTAAGGGGTCCCTGGCCCCAAAAAGTTTGAGAACCCCTGGCTTATATTACTGAAAACATCAGTCATGAAAACTACTTTCAATACATTTTCTATAAATCAACCAGTAAAACAACTGCAACTGTGTACAGTACACATTAACATTACTTGATTAGTTGTTGTCTAGGTAGTACTTGTAGCTGAAGATGCAGTACACATATTAGTAGCGTGAATAAATCTAGTTTTAACAGAAGTTTTAGAAGTATTGTTGCTCGCTGTAGTTGCAGTTATAGTTGTCAAAATCATAGTTGCACTATAGTATTGCTATTATTTGCACTGGTTGCATGAATGCTTCTTAAAAGTAAAGAAAGCCATCATAAAACTTCATCTCACTTTGCATTACAAACAGGCCTGTCACTCCTTCTGCAGGCTGAGCCAGGGGAAAACCACTACAAAGCAACTGTAACTTCTCATCTGCCCTCAGGAGGGATATGATCTGTTTTTCTCCTCACACCAGCTTGATACCCAGAGGAGAAGACAAGAGTCTCACTAAAACATGTTATGACCAAAATGACTAATTGATCCTGAGAGGGTTTCAGGCCCCCCTACCTCCCTCATACAGACGGAAACACACAAAAATATTTATCACACAAATGATGCAGCTAATTATTGTTCAAGGATTTTGTTAGTCTCATATGAGACAAACAGGACCATTGGGGTTTCCCTTACACGGTGTGTTCTGATTCTGACAGTTCTTGTGTTTACTGAATTTAAATTTAGGCCATAGAAGAACAACTTTTAGACTTACCCCGAGGCAGAGGGAAAGCACCTTTTAAACCAATGAAATAATTAAATGAACACATTATAATTTAAATAACTGCCTAGAAGCAGGTAATGTTTGCCCAAAGATCCTATCCTCACTTATCTGAGTATCAAACTGAGAGAAAAAAACAATAAGGGAAACAAGACAACAGGCCTTGGACACAGGCATTATCACTGCATAACTTTAAGCATCTGTGCTCTCTTTATACTGTAGAGAGTATCACATTTTGGTATGTTTAAATGTCTTTTATTGGGGTGCTGGTTTAGCTCAGTTGATAGAGCAGGCACCTCACATACAGAGGCTACAGTCCTCACGGCACCGATCACAGGCTCGACTCCCGGCCTACCGATCATTTGGTGCATGTCGTCCCCCACTCTCTCCTCCCAACATTTCCTGTCTGTCTTCAGCTGTCATATCAATTAAAGGCAAAAAGCCCAAAAAATAATCTTTAAAAATAAATAAATGTCTTTTATTTGTTAATAAAGTTTGTTATGTTAGTGTTTTTCTTCATCTAGTGGTTACCTCACACTAAATTTGTTAACCCTTCCAGTAAGGTTCTACTCAAACAAATGTTCACAAAAAAGAGAGAAAGGCAGTTTAGGTTTGTGCAACTATAGAGATTAGAGGGTAGGATTATTAAGATTTAGGTCTCTCTCTCTATCTCTATCTCTATACTCATTGCCAATCTGTGCTTCAGGAGGGTCATTGGACACAGTGATTGATCCACCTCTTCGCTCTTGTCCGACAGACTTGGCTTCACTGTAAGAAATGGGGGATATCAGTCAGCCACTGTAAGTTGAAGTTTTTAATATAAAATAGAGAACTGCTTTATGACCATTACACTACACACGCCAGATTAATTTCAAATGTATTATGTTGGACCTCAAAACTGCCTTTAACTGAATACCTGACAACACAGCTTGGCCTGTATTTCTGTGGTGTGTTGGTCTGACTCACAAAAGGCCTAAAAATGTGAAGTGTAGACATTCAATTCACCAGACTCCAGCCCTAAACCCTTACCTATGAAATCAAACATCTTAATAAAAAAGAACCAGTTTTATAAAGTGTTGATGTGTTGCAAAGATTTGGCTAATTTCACATCCAGGAGAAACACGGTGCCACTTTAGAATTAATTTAGGGTTGTATGTCTGGCTTTCTGACAAACCCAAGCCCAACATTAACTCCCCATTTAGCCGTGGACTGGTCTGATTAAAACTTGATAAAATAAATAAATAACCTGTCTTAACCATTTTAAGAAGCTGAACAACATTCACCAGTCACTTGACTATTGTGTCTGTCTGTAGCATGGTGCCACACAGGAAGCGTGAAGAGCGTAAGAGCTCTTTTGATGGAAAACGCTGCTATATGTGGCCCAGAGATTAATGACAAAAAAAGCTGCAGGGTTGTTTCTTGATTTTTCATGATAGCAATGCCCAGAGCATCTCTTTCACATTATACAGAATAGTATATCTCAGTGATAATCTGATAATACTGATTTACGCAGAATAATTGACTGATAAAATTCTAATTAAAAGGCACATGTAAATTGGCAACTAAGGGCACATTCATACCTTAAGTCTGTTTGTCTGGTCCTAATCAAAGACCATATTGTTGCAATGTTGTGAATATGAGCATGTTTTTAGAAAAATAAAGTAACACGGCTGCAGCTGCAAAAGAGAGAGAAGCGGCGTGGGAACAAACTGCTGCTTGAGTAAACGCGCAAGTTTGAACTGGCCTATTTATTGAATATTTAATCACGACCGGAAGCTAAAATTTATATTAATTTAGGAGCAATCCAGCGAGAGAAAAACGTACATGGAAGCAGTTAAAAATAAAATACCAGAACATCATTCAAAGGTAAGGCTCAGGCAGAACAGGCTCATGGCTGAACCTCACTTCAATCATATTTTAAATATCAAACTAATTAAATATCATTCAGTGGCTGTTTTAATGTGCATTAGCTTTATCCCCAACATGATGCTGACTTCACATACATTCAGAATACCAGGCTAAGGGATAAAACATAGCAGTAGTAGTACTTTTAAATAATATACAGAACAGTTTCTCAATATAAGTAGTCCTACATTTACTTACTACATTTATGTATAAGTACTTAAGTTGTTCCATTTTCTGCTCCTTCATATTTTTACTCAACAGAGAGAAAATATTTCCTTTGTACCTTTTGGTACACAAGTATGATATTAACTCCACTTGTTTATTTTATTTATTGGATTATTTATTGGATTATTTCAACAAATCTTTCATAATAGATTTTAGAGATCCACTAATCATGGCACTAAATAGAAACACAAGTTAAGATGAATGTATTTAGATTGAAATAAGGACAATAAAAGCAGTATCATCTGAGTTTATTTATTTATTAGAAAACTAATCCATTAGTTGAACAGAAGCAGTTTTTTAAAGTACTAAAATCACAGAGGTGAAAAATCTGTTTATCTTTTTTTTTATTACATCTCATCACAGTGAGACTTTACATAGAATGTATTGAGAAGAAATCAAAGTCAACACTCTGAACCTCAACATTATGCATTTAAATCAAACAGAAGTCACTTGTATGAGATCCTCAACCATTTTGTCTTCATGTTTGTTTGTTTGTACATTTTTAATTATTTTATTATCACCTAGGTAAATAAACCTGTGTTTAAAAATATATTAAAAAAAAAAAAATAATGTTGTTTAATGACGAAAGTTCTCAGAGTGAAAGGTGTTTGTAACCTACAGACCAAAACCCAAATATATTCAGTTTATAAAGATAGGAAAAATAACGCCAGTGATTGAAACCATAAATCAGAACCTTTGACAGTGTCAGAGCAGAGCTTAAGTGTGAGATTTACATATTTGAACCTGTGCAGCACATTTTAGAAAAGACATGAACATATATTCAAACAGAAATAATTTTTTCTGAAATAGAATTCGTTTTTTTTTTTTTTTTTTTTTATTTTACTGTGGGAAGAAACCGAAGCGCTCGGAGTAAACCCACACCACACAGGAGCACACGCGGGCTCACATGTACACCTGTGTGGCCCTGAAGGGACCTGAAGTCCTTCCTCACATCCAGATCAGAGTCAAGCCTCACTTTGGCTAGTCGCGCAGAGACTCTGATCAGGATGTGAGAAAGGACTTCAGGCCCCAGATGACCTTTTCCACAGCTGAGGTGTTGTCATAGCAGGAGCCAGTAGGCACACTACCAGACAACATGACAGCTGTGAAGGAGGTCTGTCCCACCCAACCACCCGTAGACCACCGATGACTTGTCCTTTAGCCACGTTTGAAGCAGGCAGTCAGAGGCTTGAAGAGGGACTTGAAGAACCTCTTGATGGCGCTGCTCTTCTTTGGTGAAAGGTGCTTCTTCAGAGTCTCGATGACGCAGTTGTTCACTGACTCATCCTTTGCCAGCATGCCCCCAAAAAGCTCCCCTTCAGCAATCTTCTTGCGCAGGTCCTTGCGCACCGCCTTGCAGATCTTCTTTATTTTTTTGGGAGCTAAATAAAAATTAATGTCAGAGCCCCTTATCTCTTTCAAGAGCATCTCCTTCAATGTCATTATGGTGGTTTTGTAAGCGTCAAGGGACTGAACAGTCGGCAGATCTTTCATAGCCTGCCTTACCAGCTCCGACACGATAATTTCACAGAAGATGTCATCCAACTGTTGGGCTGGGGGGGCTATAACGTCATGAACAGCTTCATCAGCTGGCTCAGACAACGGGATTTTAAATTCAGACTCCAGGGGACTTGAAGCTGCTGGCAGAAGGACAATAGCTTGTTCAATCTGCCCCAGAGCCATGCTTACAGGGTCCCTCCTTCTCTGGTGCTGTTGGGCTGGGGGGGCTATAACGTCATGAACAGCTTCATCAGCTGGCTCAGACAACACGATTTTAAATTCAGACTCCAGGGGACTTGAAGCTGCTGGCAGAAGGACAATAGCTTGTTCAATCTGCCCCAGAGCCATGCTTACAGGGTCCCTCCTTCTCTGGTGCTGTTGTGCCTGATGATTTAGCCATTCCCACATCAGCTTCATGAAATGGTCCACTTCGGCGCGAATCTCAACACGAACTTTGACCTTTTTGTCTTTTCCAGGTTTCAGGTGACGGAGTAGTACAGTACTCAGAAGCTTAGCAAAATCTTCTTTCTGGCCGCTGGAAATGTCTCCGGCAATTGACTTGTACAAGCAGTTCTCATCTGTACACATTGTTACATCCTGATCTTCTGCCTGCACAATCATGTCTTCCACCAGGCAGTCCACCCTCTCTATTAACACCGTTGTTATTTTTTTGTCTTCACAGGGTTGGTCGCCGTGAAGCTTGCTCCTGAATTTTGTCATGATGCTCAGGATTGACTCCCGGGCAAATTTGCGCAAATAGAGGGCCTTGATTTTACTTGCCACCCTTTCCCTGATTGATTGTTTGATTGGTTTAGGCTGTGATTGGATTTCCTGATCAGCAGTGCCAACCATCTCTTGCTCGTCGTTCGTTACGATCTCAACAATCTCAAACGATGTCTGTTCTGTGTCCTGAGAGGATCTGGACTGAAGCAAGTCAAATTCTTCACCGTCAAAGCGAGCAATATTACTCGTCTGTTCCTCCAGGATCATCTTGACTGCTTTGACAGACCACATGAAGTTGCTTGTAGCAGACTGAGCTCTATATGGTTCCTCTTCTTCCAGAGGAGTGAGGGGTTTCTGGAATGTTTGAGCTGCCTCCCTCTCCTGCTTGGTGCGCTGTCCTAATGTTGAGGTAGATTCATGTTGCTGAACCTTGTTTTTCAACCAGCAACATGAAATCTTTGACACACAGTTTTTAAGGATTTTCCCGACATGTATAACTAATTTCCGGAGTCTCATGGAGAAGGGCTTGCATCCCTCGTTGTTCTTTGTGCTGTTTCCACCACTTTGGGAGAGCTCCATGTTAACTTTCTCCATTATTTCTGTGACCATTAGTCCTGTCACTTCCTCTGCCACGGGGCAGCAGATGTTGCCCTCTACACCAACCACCTCAGCCATGGTCTGTGCAATGGTGTAACCCATGTCACCCACACACTCTTGGACCTGCTTTTCTGACAGAACCAAGCTCTTCTGTGATCCTTTGGATCCAGAAGAGATCTTGGATGATTTGGATGGCACGTCACTCTCCTCTGTTAGGTCTCTTTTGAGTATCTCATCGATGAGATATTTAGACATAACGTGAATTATATCTAAACACATGTCCATTAAGATATTTTTTGTTTGGTCGTCCACAGACCCTCCTTCCAGATTGTCCCATTGTGCCGCTTTCAGTTGGTCCAAAAACATGCGGACAATTGGAAGAATTCTCTCCCTTGTGGCTAGTATATAGCTTTGATCCATGTTCTTGTTGTCGCTGTGTTTTGAAATACCTGACATACAGTTAAGTCAATGTGTGTAAACTCGGTCCTGTTGAGAAATACGATTCAAATTTTTGGGTCCTATTTATAACCTTGCTTGGATGTCTGGCTTTGATCATGGCTTTCAACTGATGATGTCATCATGACGTCACAGAACATTGAAGACCTGCTTGTGGAATCTGAGACCATATGACTATGACATCACGGTCATTTGGTGACTGTGACATCACGTGACATCACGGTCATTTAGTGACTGTGACATCACGGTCATTTGGTGACTGTGACATCACAGTATATAAAAAGTAATTTTGTAAACAACCAAAAAATAAGCTGTATTTGCACTCAGAACGACACGTTCGCTGTCTGAAAAGACGTGAATGGATACTGTGACCAGACTATTACGCTTCTTCCACGAGAGCTCTAGTCGGCAACATCACTGGGTTTTTTTTTTACATTTTGCTGGAGGAAATGTGAGCGGAAGATGAAGAAGAGCAGCCGATTCCTGCAGAATGACGTTCTCTGGCGGTGCAGAAAAAGTGAGAGACACGTCCCTACCAATATACAGAAATTACTGAAATGTCCATACTAGGGCTGTCAAAATTAACGTACATTCCCCTTAAAGCCACTAATTATTTTAACGCGCGATTAACGCACGTAGTTTGAGAAATCAGGAAGTGGACTTCTTTTGTCTTAGGGCTTACAGGGTAAGTAATATAACTCGTTCTCCATTTCTTGAGGTCTGATTCTGAGAACAGTTGGATGATGGAGTTTCTGATTGATCGTATTGGGTACAGTATATTGTTCAGATAATTGCGTATCAATTTGTTTGAAATTTCCTCAGTCAGAAAATCTTGACCATTGAATTGAAGTGTAGGTAGGTTTATCACACGATTGTGTGTCTATGTTTTGGACTAATAGTCTAACTGAAGCAGGGATCACTTTGACTTTATCAAATTGAGCACGCGTGCAAACTATGTCGTATTTCCAGCAAAAGTTTTCGTAAGATAGCCAATTTCCCTGATCGTTAATTAGATGGGTTATTGACCAGATATTTTTTATCCATCCAATGTTGCAAGTAGAGAGATTTACCATTACACAGCACATATCTGTTGTTCCAAATGGGGGTTTGATGTGGGGTGAAATTATGTGTGTACATGAGTTTCCAGCATAACAGCACCTGTTTGTGAAATAGGGACAGTTTGATTGGCAGTTTTTCAACCTGAAAATCACATTTGAGAACAAACTGTATACCGCCCATTTTTTTGAACAACCCTCTGGGGAGACAATACCAAATACAGTTTTTGTGCATCAGAAAAGATTTTAACCATTTTAATTTCAGCACAGCATTTAGGCATTCAAAATCAATTGCTTGTAGACCGCCATCTTTGTATTCTTTAATAATTTCTGATTTCTTGATGTAATGGACCCGATATTTCCAGATGAAATTAAAGTTTAATTGGTTAATAGTTTTAATAAACTTGTTGGGGATGGCCATTGACTATGCAGGATAAATGCACCTTGCTAAGGATTCCATTTTGGTGAGATGCGTCCTCCCAAAAATTGTTAGGTCCCTTTGTAACCACATATTCAGATTTGCATTCAAGGATTTTGTCTTGTATGTTTAAGGTTTCACTGATTTTTGCATCTTTGGTTATATGGATTCCGAGATATTTCACAGAGGATTTGATAGGAATATCATAAGCCCTTATACAATTACAGTCACGTATCGCCATCAGTTCACATTTATTGCGATCAAGTGTTAAACCTGATGCTTTAGAAAACACATCAATTAACTCCAATACTTTAGGGATTTGCTCTAGATTTTTTAAGAAGATGGTGGTGTCATCGGCCAGTTGGCTTATAACTATTTGTTCATCAAATACTCTTAGTTTGACGATATCTGAGTTTTTAATGAGAATTGCCAACATTTCTGCTGCCAAATAAATAAGAAAGGGGAAATATTGCATCCTTGTTTAACCCCTCTATTGATGGTAAAACGAGGGGAGGTACCCTGGGGGAGTGCTACCGAGCTAGTTGTGTCATTGTAAAAGGATTCTATTATCTTACAGAATTTAGGTCCAAATCCATACATACGTAGGATTTTAAACAGGAATTGGTGTTCTAACATATCAAATGCCTTGTACAAGTCAAGAAATAAAATGAAACCTTTATCTTCTATCACATGGCTGTATTCTAAAAGGCCTTGTACTAGTCTTTTATTGTTATGTATAGACCTGTCACTTACAAATCCTGTTTGTGTTTCGCTAATTATTTGATCCAGTCCTCTTTTTAATCTGTAAGTGTAAATGTAGGTTAGTAATTTATAATCATTGTTTAATAGTGAGATTAGACAATAGTTGTCTAAAATTTTACTATCTTTGGTATGAGTGTAATCACGCCTTGTTTCATGCTAATTGGTAGAGAGAAATTAGTTGTAGCTTCTCTAAAGACTTGGAAAAGAAGGTTTCTAAGCGAACCCCAGAAGTGTCTGTAGAAGTTAGTTGTCAGTCCATCAGGGCCAGGAGATTTATCTAGTTTTCAGCGCATGACTGCTTTGTCTAGTTCATCCACAGTGAAGTCCTCATCACATTCTTCCCTGAAGTCACTGTCAATTTGAGGGATAAATTCTTTAATTTTGTCCAAGAAAAAGTCAGAATCTGCTATAGAAAAGGATGAGCTGTACAGATTTTGATAGAATGTACTTATTTCATTTGCAATTAATGTTGGGTCTGTGCAGTCCATACCATTAATCCTAAGGGTTTTGATAGAATTCCTCTCCTTTTGTCTTTTTTCCAGTCTACATAAGTACGCAGAGTTTTTCTCTCCTTCTTCAATCCACTTAGATCTTGACCTGATAAATGCCCCTTGAGCTTTTCTTTCGTAAATTCTATCAAGTTTGGATTGCAGGGAAGAAAGATTATTTTGGTCATTTTCTGTTAAATTCGGTTTTATGCTAATGAAGTGTATCTCTTTTATAATATTTTCTTCTTCCAAGCCGTTTATATTCTTAATATATTTGCTGAAGGAGATTGAATATTGGCGGATTTTGTATTTTAAAAACTCCCATTTCTGAGTATATGATAATATGGAGTCGTCTTGTAAAACTTCTTGAATAAGGCCTTTAATACCATCACAATATTTATCATACTTTAGAAGACTGGCATTGAATTTCCAGTATACTTTTATCTTGGAAGACTGCATTAAAGGTGTTACTGATAACTCAATGTAGCAGTGATCAATAAGTGGAGTAGGAGATATTTCACAGTTTGATATTTGACTAAGCATTGTATCTGCCACTAACCAGTAATCTATTCTGGACCTGATTGAGGCATCTGGTTTGAACCAGGAAAACTGTCTGTGGTTTAGATTTTTTTCCCTCCAAGGGTCATGAAGGCATAAAGCGTTGCAGAAGTTAACCATTGCAGTGTTAGGATGAGGGCCTGTAAATTTGCTGGGGGCTCTGTCAATCCACTCATCCAAAACCATGTTCCAATCACCACCTATCAATACATTTTCTGTAGCATATCCTTCTTTGAGTTGTAAAACATTTTCTTTGACATCTATAAGATATTGTCTCTCTCTCTCTCTCTCTCTGTCTCTCTCCCACTCTCTCTCTCTCTCCCCCTCTCTCTCTCTCTCTGTCATATTAATGCAGCTCATTAACTTCTGGTCCCATTAACATTACTAACCATATATCTTCCCGGGAGTTCTTGTGCTCCTTTGTCTTGAAGGTTCCTGGGGATCGTTGCTGCAGACCACCCGCTGCTGTGGACCTGCTCGACTGCAACAACTACTAACATCAGCCTTCCCCATAGTATCATTATTGTTGCTGCTAATGCTAATAGTAGACCTGTTGACTTCAACTGTAACAATTTCGATTACCTCAGCCTTTATCATTACTCTGCTTCTCTCGCTAATTTATTTATTTATTTATTTTGCTAATCTTCACCCTAGTCTACCACTATTATTGGCATTGTAACCATAAGTATGTGTCTGTTGTTGTTGATGTAACAAAGACATATGTTGTTGTTTCTCTCTTTGCCTGTCTCTATCCTGCATCTCCTTCTATCCCATTTTCGGCCCATCCAGTCGAGGCAGATGGCTGTTCAACATGAGTCTGGTTCTGCTCGAGGTTTCTGCCTGTTAAAAGGAAGTTTTTCCTTGCCAATGTGCCGAATAAGTGCTACCCATGGTGATTCATGTTGGGCCTCTCTTTAAATAACATTACAAAGAGTCGGTCTAGACCTGCTCTTTTTGTAAAGTGTCTCGAGATAACTCTGTTAAAGATTTGGCGCTATACAAATAAATAAACTTGATTTGATTTTGATTTAAGAAGGTTTCTATTTTGCACTATGTTGCAGTACCCATAAATGTTTCCCAGAATTAGTGAGGAGTCATTTATATGTAACACACAGAGAATCCAATGACCAACGTTACTAGATGTAGTTGTTGCTATTTTCCCCGGACAGTTATTAAACAGAATTGCAACACCTGCTGATCTAGATGTACCATGTGAAAAGAGAATTTTATCTCCCCATTGAGTTGACCAGAATTTTTCATCAGATTCATTTGAGTGAGTTTCTTGGAGTAATATACATTGTAGACTTTTACTTCTGCAGTTAAGAAACATAGCTTTTCTTTTCAGATTATCTCTTAGACCTCTAGTATGAACTGTGTGGAGAAAGATAAAAAAAAATTTAATTAAATATAAGATAAGAGAGGAAGAGTTGAACAATAACAGAGAGCTTTCTTTTACAGAAGCTTTTAGTTATACAACTGAAAACTTACACGTTGAGTTGTTCTCTCCCAGCAGGGAAGTCTTTCTCGTTGACAACCGACATTGTCTTTGTTGGCGTTTTGGTTCTTTTTTGTGTTACAGCGATGTTGGCGATTCGTCGTTGTTGGTTCTGAGTCGAGGACAGAATTTGGGTCAGAGTTTGAGACTGAACGAACGGAGCTCAAAACTTTCTGTGTGCCCTATTCGCCATCTTGCCGGAAGTCCCGAAGCCGAATGAAGTCGCAATGTTATGGATAGCAAGCAGAAACAAACCTCCGTGAGCAGAAATGGATAAAGTAAAGGGTATTTTAAATGACAAATTCAGCCTCAAAGCCCCGCTAGATTGTTCTCTGGACAAGACAAAAGTTATTTGTTTTTACCGTCGGACAGAGTTACCACTACATAGATTTTGCCGGTCGTTCGCCCGCTCTTCTTGTTGAGGAAGAGCACTTAAACAGAGACAGAAGTCACAGGACATCAGGATGCTCTCTGTCCGCACCATAGACTGTATAAATAAGGTCCGCACACAATCACATGCAGTTCTGTAACGCAATGTAAACAATCCTACTGTGTGTCTCCGTATGTTCCTATTGTAAATGCATTGATTGTCGCTGTTTATAAAGCTTAAAAAGTGCAGATGTCATTCAGTAACTGTTGTACGATCAGTATTGTCTGTCTGTGAATGTTTCAGTGCGTCTGTGTGTGGGTGCGAGAACGAGTGAGGAGAGAGAGAGGACGTGTGCGCATGTGTGTGTTCGCGGGGGTGTGAGGGCGACACGGTGTGATGAGAGGGGATCGGAGCAGCAGAGTTGAGATTGTAAAGTGTATTGGAAGCTGAATGAGTGGAATAAACAGCCCGTTTCCAAGCCCACAAGTCGGACTCTCCGTGTGTGACATCTTGCTTCACCCAAGAAAATGACGGGGGTTAGCTCCGAGGTAGAGAACAACTTCGGCCCTGGAGCAGATATAAAGTCTCCCCTATGCGTCCTGACCATGGTTGGGATGCGGTAAACAGGAAAGCTAACAGTAACGATCGATCGTTTTGAGCGTTACGTCATTAATAAAGTCCCTCGTGCACACGCGGCCCACGTGCTGTGAGAACTGAATTGCGAGAGAAAATATTTAACTTTTGTGACTTAATTAAACAGACTGCTGATGAAGACAGCCAGCACAGCAGACAGAGTGAAAGTCAGAAAGAGGGGGCGAGGCCGGAAGCTATGCAGGGAGCAGAGGTGCAGGTGTGTTGGGGGGGACTGAAGCAAAGCAAAGTGATCAATTTAAAGTAGTTTGTGAATTAAAACGTGAATTAAGGTGAAGAAGAGAGTACAATTAAAATGTGGAAGGAAAATAAGCATCTAGAAAGAGGGTAATCCAGACTGAATAAATCTACATGTGATGTGCTTCTCACAGAAATCATTGATATATGCGATGATTGCCATGTTATCCTTTCAGCATATTTTTTGAGCATGCCCTACCTTTGAGGTTATTCTGTAGACAGTATTTGTCATTGTTTTGGAATGCAGTAATAATAAACATACATTTGCATAAAGGAAGCATATTTGTCCATGTTGATAAGAGTATTAATCTCTATAAATATCTCTTTGAGGTTCATTTACAACAGATAAAAAATGTGCGATTAATTTGCGATTAATCACAAGTTAACTATGGACAGCCATGCGATTAGTCGCGATTGAATATTTGAATCGATTGACAGCCCCAGTCCATACCAATAATTTTGTCCAGAAATTAATATATGATAGGCCGGTGCTTGGATTGGGTGAGAGGGGTGAGGAGGTTGGTGTTGGCAGATCTGAGTTTACGGGTGGGAGTGTGTTGGTGAAGGGGGTCAGTTTTACTTGAAATACTGTTGTAGTTGTTGTCGTTGTTGTTACAAGTAAAAGTCCTGTAATCAAAACTTTATTTTATTTTATTTTATTTCGGCCATTATCTGACTCATAATATTACAATGCACTGGTAGATAAATAATGAATAGACAAAACAAACACTAAATGAGTTGATGCTCCTAGCATTGACAATATACGACTATATAATATATGACAGGAAAAACAAGTTAATTGATAACATTATTGATGGCTCAGTTAAAGTAAGTGTCCCACGAGGCACTTATGATTAGCTTAAGACAAAAGCCAAAGTGAGGCTGGTCGCGCAGAGACTCTGATCTGGATGTGAGGAAGGACTTCAGGTCCCTTCAGGGCCACACAGGTGTACATGTGAGCCCGCGTGTGCTCCTGTGTGGTGTGGGTTTACTCCGAGCGCTTCGGTTTCCTCCCACAGTAAAATAAATTTAAAAAAACAAAAAACAAATTCTATTTCTGAAAAAATAATTTCTGTTTGAATATATGTTCATGTCTTTTCTAAAATGTGCTGCACAGGTTCAAATATGTAAATCTCACTCTTAAGCTCTGCTCTGACACTGTCAAAGGTTCTGATTTATGGTTTCAATCACTGTCGTTAATTTCCCTATCTTTATAAACTGAATATATTTGGGTTTTGGTCTGTAGGTTACAAACACCTTTCACTCTGAGAACTTTCGTCATTAAACAACATATATTTTTTAAAACAGGTATATTAACAGGTGTTAATACAATAATTAAAAATGTACAAACAAACAGACATGAAGACAAAATGGTTGAGGATCTCATACAATTGACTTCTGTTTGATTTAAATGCATAATGTTGAGGTTCAGAGTGTTGACTTTGATTTCTTCTTAAAGCTGCAGTAGGTAAGATGGAGAAGAGAGCGGACTTTGCTTCAAAATTTGGAAGACCGCAACCTCAAGCTAATGTTAGCTCGACTGCAACACCAACGTAACATCACAGTAACCGCAGACATCTTAGCAATGTGGAGACATTTTTTGAAAGCAAATACAGCAGAAATTAATCTGGGGTAATTACCTGTCAAGCAGAACTGTCTAAGGGCCCGATCAGACAGAGGCGCACCGCACTGCCTTTTTTGTTGAAGCCTATGGTTAAAAAAAAGAGCAGCTTGCTGCGCTTTTTTTTTTTAACTGTTGTTAAGGCAACCACCGAATCATAGTTGTCATTAACCTAACCATTATATTGTCTAATGTCAGAAGGCCCGCCTCTCCTTTCATCCGATTGGACAATGAGAAAAACGTTGGGCGCTTTTCTGCTTTGATTTGAAGTTTTTCAACTCGAGGCGGTCAGAGCGTTTCCTCAAAAACACGAGGCACACAGAGCGGAAAAATGCAAGGCGCTCTGCAACGCAAAAGGAGCGCGCAAAAAGCATCCCTCTCAATAAAACAATGACAAAAAAGCTTCCCCCAGCTGCTAAAACGCGTTCTTTCTGATTGGGCCCTAACTCAGCATCACTTTATAATCCTTCCAGGTCCCATAGATCTCTCTACCTCAGAAATGCCGCTCCAATGTTTACTCTCATTACGTTTCAGTCTCGGCCCAACTCTTTCTTTTTAGCTTGACTCTTCCTCTTTTTTCTCCCTCGGTTTAACGGTCCTGTAGTGTAAGCCGTATAGTTGGGAGTGGAGGGATGGGCAGTTTTTCGTTCCCTGTGGTTGTGTTTTTAGCCATTGTGGACACAAACCAGCTGACGCTGCGCACACTGAAGAAATTGAGCGTGACCGTGTGAGCATGCTGAGAGACTGATGTAATTTTAAAAAAGATAAACAAAGATTTTTAACCTCTGTGATTTTAATACTTTAAAAAACAGTTTCTGTTTAACTAATGGATTCGTTTTCCAATAAATAAATACTCTCAGATGATGCTGCTTTTATTGTCCTAATTTCAATCTAAATACATTAATGAAATTTGTTATGAAAGGTTTGTTTAAATTAAAGTGACATCTGTTGTATTTAAATGCATAATATTCTGGCTCAGATTAAAGTAATTTAAAATAATAAATAAAAATGTCAAATTTTAAACTTGGAGTATCAGAAGTTGAGCTGTTAAGGTGAACGTGTCTGGTCACCATGGCAGAGCTTTTATTTCAGAAAATGGTGTACAGTCTCTCCGCGATGAGATATAGTAAAAAGCTGCTGACATACCATCTGCTGCTATGGTACCGGTGTCTCATTGGCTTCAAAACTCATGCTTACATCTAAATCCAAAAAACCCTGTATGCATGTTGTTCTCATGTCAGCCAGCAGAGGGCCACAACCAAGTGTGCTAATCATTGGAGAGAGACTTGAACAATATAAGAAATATTAATAAGTTCAACCTGGCATATTTCCGTCATGAAAGACCTTTTCTGACTTCGCAGTCAGCAAAAGCTTATATGCATGCAATATTTTCTCACAAAAAAAGTTGTTTTGCAACCTGGTCACACACAGCAGTGAGCACATTAAAACCCATCAAGTTTCTCTTCAAGAAGACAGTCAAACTTTCCATCCAGTAATTTCCATTACTGTAATATCAAAAATATAATATTTCAACAAATATTATATTCCAAAATTTCATGGATGTTTGTCTTGTTTTTAAAGTCTTGAATGGGCTTGCTCCCCCACCATTAAATTATTTTATACAGAAAAAACAACAATACCATAAATACCAGACCACAAACTAGAGGAGACTGTAATAGGCATTGAACAAAATGTAGCCAAATGGTGGTATCTGTTCGAGACACACACTCCTGGAACAAATTACCACCACATTTTAAAGTGTATACATCTTAATTACACTGTTTAGATGTCCTGCTGTGACTCCAAGGTCCACTTTAAAATCAGCCTCAAATGATCTGGGTCATTTTCCTAGTCTGAATTTGATGTTTTTACCAAACTGAAACCATAAAATGATTTTATCTGTCTAATAAAAAACTAGAACGTCGATAATGACTTAGTTTTGCTTGCTTGCCAACATCCACTTCATCTATAAGAAGTACAAAATGTGAATAAATTAGCATGTATTATTGTCAATCAAACATGTTTTATGAAATACTTTGCACAAATATGACAATTGTCAATGTCAAAAAAAAACTGCTTGGATAAATTTTTTGGCTCTTAAGAACACCAAATGATTCAAATGGTGAGATACAAATCTTGAAAAAGTACCAAAATAGAATATTTTATTGACATTTTAGAAATAGGCATGGAGTAATAGCACTATTTGTAGCTGGATTGGATGTCCCATGGCCATCTGAACACAACTAACTGTGGTTTCATGATAAAAAATAAACCAAGACGTGCATTTTCTTTCTCATAGCAATATTTTGTTCATTTATTCTTCCTTTATGGGAAAAGGTTGGACTAGAACATTAAAGGATGTAGAAACACCACCATCTAGCCGTTTGCCTCACGACTGTGGTGTGGTTTTTAGCGTCCAAATGGGACAATTTTTGACCAGGGAAACAATGTTGCCGTCCGACTCACGAGACAACATCAATTGATAGGGAGTGAACTGTGCAGACATTACACTGCATGAACTGTATTTGAAAGTGTGCATTTTAAGTGTCTACAAGTAAATGAAATACATTTTAACATGAAAATAAATCCATGGTAATGTAAATACATTTACTGTGATGTCACAGTCACCAAATGTCTTTGATGTCACGTGATGTCACAGTCACCAAATGACCGTGATGTCATAGTCATATGGTCTCAGATACCACAAGCAGGTCTTCAATGTTCTGTGATGTCATGATGACATCATCAGATGAAAGCCATGATCAAAGCCAGACATCCGAGCAAGGTTATAAATAGGACCCAAAAATTTGAATCGTTTTTCTCAACAGGACCGAGTTTACACACATTGACTTAACTGTATGTCAGGTATTTCAAAACATTCAACATTTTCGCCTTCCCAAAGAGAAACACAGCGAAAACAAACAACCGGAACAATGAATACCACAGGAACAATGAAGAACATGGATCAAGGCTATACACTAGCCACAAGGGAGAGAATTCGTCCAATTGTCCGCATGTTTTTGGACCAACTGACAGCGGTACAATGGGACAATCTGGAGGGAGGGTTTGTGGACGAACAAACAAAAACTATCTTACTGGACATGTGTTTAGAGTTAATTGACGTTATGTCTAAATATCTCATGTGTGAGATATTCAAAAGAGACTTAACAGAGGAGAGTGACGTGCCAGAAAAGTTTCTGTCAGAAAAGCAGGTCCAAGAGTGTGTGGGTGACATGGGTGACACCATTGCACAGACTATGGCTGAGGTGGTGGGTGTAGAGGGTAACATCTGCTCCCTCGTGTCAGAGGAGGTGACAGGACTAATGGTCACTGAAATAATGGAGAAAGTTAACAAGGAGCTCTCCCAAAGTGGTGGAAACAGCACAAAGAAGAACGAGGGAGGCAAGCCTTTCTCCATTAGACTCTGGAAATTAGTTAAACATGTCGGGAAAATCCTAAAAAGCTGTGTGTTAAAGATTTCAGGTTGCTGGGTTAAACACAAAGCTCAGCAACATGAATCTACCTCGACATTAGGACAGTGCACTGAGCAGGAGAGGGAGGAAGCTGAAAAATGTCAGACCCCCGTCACTCCTCTGCAAGAAGAGGAACCATATAGAGCTCAGTCTGTTACGAGCGAGTTCATGTCGTCTGTCAAAGCAGTCAAGATGATCCTGGAGGAACAGACGAGTAATATTGCTCGCTTTGACGGTGAAGAATTCGACCTGCTTCAGTCCAGATCCTCTCAGGACACAGAACGGACATCGCTTGAGATTGTTGAGATTGTAACGAAGGGCGAGCAAGAGATGGTTGGCACTGCTGATCAGGAAATCAAATCACAGCCTAAACCAATCAAACAATCAATCAGGGAAAGGGTGGCAAGTAAAATCAAGGCCCTCTATTTTCGCAAATTTGCCCGGGAGTCAATCCTGAGCATAATGAAAAAATTAAGGAGCAAGCTTCACGGCGACCAACCCTGTGAAGACAAAAAAATAACAAAGGTATTAATAGATGGGGTAGACGGCCTGGTGGAAGACATGATTGTGCAGGCAGAAGATCAGGATGTAACAATGTGTACAGATGAGAACTGCCTGTACAAGATAATTGCCGGAGACATTTCCAGTGGCCAGAATGAAGATTTTGCTCAGCATCTGAGTACTGTACTACTCCTTTACCTGAAACCTGGAAAAGACAAAAATGTCAAAATTCGTGTTGAGATTCGCACTGAAGTGGACCATTTCATGAAGCTGATGTGGGAATGGCTAAATCAGCAGGCACAACGGCACCAGAGAAGGAGGGACCCTGTGAGCATGGCTCTGGGGCAAATTGAACAAGCTATTAACAGAGCTCAGTCTGCTACAAGCGAGTTCATGTCGTCTGTCAAAGCAGTCAAGATGATCCTGGAGGAACAGACGAGTAATATTGCTCGCTTTGACTGTGAAGAATTTGACTTGCTTCAGTCCAGATCCTCTCAGGACACAGAACAGACATCGTTTGAGATTGTTGAGATTGTAACGAAGGGCGAGCAAGAGATGGTTGGCACTGCTGATCAGGAAATCAAATCACAGCCTAAACCAATCAAACAATCAATCAGGGAAAGGGTGGCAAGTAAAATCAAGGCCCTCTATTTTCGCAAATTTGCCCGGGAGTCAATCCTGAGCATAATGAAAAAATTAAGGAGCAAGCTTCACGGCGACCAACCCTGTAAAGACCAAAAAATAACAAAGGTGTTAATAGATGGGGTGGACGGCCTGGTGGAAGACATGATTGTGCAGGCAGAAGATCAGGATGTAACAATGTGTACAGATGAGAACTGCTTGTACAAGTCAATTGCCAGAGACATTTCCAGCGGCCAGAAAGAAGATTTTGCTCAGCATCTGAGTACTGTACTACTCCTTCACCTGAAACCTGGAAAAGACAAAAAGGTCAAAGTTCGTGTTGAGATTCGCACTGAAGTGGACCATTTCATGAAGCTGATGTGGGAATGGCTAAATCAGCAGGCACAACAGCACCAGAGAAGGAGGGACCCTGTGAGCATGGCTCTGGGGCAGATTGAACAAGCTATTGTCCTTCTGCCAGCAGCTTCAAGTCCCCTGGAGTCTGAATTTAAAATCCCGTTGTCTGAGCCAGCTGATGAAGCTGTTCATGACGTTATAGCCCCCCCAGCCCAACAGTTGGATGACATCTTCTGTGAAATTATCGTGTCGGAGCTGGTAAGGCAGGTTATGAAAGATCTGCCGACTGTTCAGTCCCTTGACGCTTACAAAACCACCATAATGACATTGAAGGAGATGCTCTTGAAAGAGATAAGGGGCTCTGACATGGATTTTTATTTAGCTCCCAAAATAATGAAGAAGATCTGCAAGGCGGTGCGCAAGGACCTGCGCAAGAAGATTGCTGAAGGGGAGCTTTTTGGGGGCATGCTGGCAAAGGATGAGTCAGTGAACAACTGCGTCATCGAGACTCTGAAAAAGCACCTTTCACCAAAGAAGAGCAGCGCCATCAAGAGGTTCTTCAAGTCCCTCTTCAAGCCTCTTACTGCCTGCTTCAAACGTGGCTAAAGGACAAGTCATTGGTGGTCTACGGGTGGTTGGGTGGGACAGACCTTTTTCACAGCTGTCATGTTGTCTGGTAGTGTGCCTACTGGCTCCTGCTATGACAACACCTCAGCTGTGGAAAAGGTCGTCTGGGGCCTGAAGTCCTTTCTCATCCTGATCAGAGTCTCTGCGCGACTAGCCAAAGTGAGGCTGGTCGTGCAGAGACTCTGATCTGGATGTGAGGAAGGACTTCAGGTCCCTTCAGGGCCACACAGGTGTACATGTGAGCCCGCGTGTGCTCCTGTGCGGTGTGGGTTTACTCCGAGCGCTTCGGTTTCCTCCCACAGTAAAATAAATTTAAAAAAACAAAAAACAAATTCTATTTCTGAAAAAATAATTTCTGTTTGAATATATGTTCATGTCTTTTCTAAAATGTGCTGCACAGGTTCAAATATGTAAATCTCACTCTTAAGCTCTGCTCTGACACTGTCAAAGGTTCTGATTTATGGTTTCAATCACTGGCGTTAATTTCCCTATCTTTATAAACTGAATATATTTGGGTTTTGGTCTGTAGGTTACAAACACCTTTCACTCTGAGAACTTTCGTCATTAAACAACATATATTTTTTAAAACAGGTATATTAACAGGTGTTAATACAATAATTAAAAATGTACAAACAAACAGACATGAAGACAAAATGGTTGAGGATCTCATACAAGTGTCAAACTTTGCTTTTTAATGACGTGGTCACAAGCCCCAAAGGTTGTGAAACCTTTTCATTTCCATTACTGTAATATCAAAAATATAATATTTCAACAAATATTATATTCCAAAATTTCATGGATGTTTGTCTTGTTTTTAAAGTCTTGAATGGGCTTGCTCCCCCACCATTAAATAATTTTATACAGAAAAAACAACAATACCATAAATACCAGAGCACAAACTAGAGGAGACTGTAATAGGCATTGACCAAAATGTAGCCAAATAGTGGTATCTGTTCGAGACACACACTCCTGGAACAAATTACCAGCACGTATCAGAGACTGCAACAACTACTTAACCTTTAAAAAAACATCAAACATTGGTTAAAAACAAACCAGTCATGCACTCATGCATAACATTTGTCTCCTCCTCTGATGCCCTTTCCCGGGGGCTTCGGGATAATCTTACATTTGAACCAACTTGTATGTGGGCATGTTATTTGTCATGTAACAAATGTGTCCATTCTGTATGTAAAATTGTTTGTAAGCATGTCTGTGTGCCGTCCTGTAGACCGTCTTGTGAGGTGTCCTCACCTACCTGCCTTAGGACTATGGATAAAATGTAGCTATTGTGCTAATTCGAGCATGTTTACTTTGAAGCGTACTGATAGGTTGATTGATGTGTACTGTCCTAATTCAATAAATACATTTAATTTAATTTAATTTTTTAATCAACATTTAGGTTTAACTGATGGATTTTTTTTCTAATAAAAAAAAAATATGAAGGTAATACTCCTTTTATTGTCCTAAGTTCAATCCAAATACATTTATGTTAATTTGTGTTTGTATTAAATCCCATGATTAGTGGAACCATGAAATCTACTACAGGATGTTGAAAATAATAGAATGGAGTTTACATCATACTTGGAAGATATTGTGTCGAAGTAGCAGAAAATGGGAAAAGTTTGAGTACTACGGAAGATGATAAGGGCCACGTGAAAAAAAAATTGATGGGGAAAAAATGTGTTTCACTTTAATTTCAAGCTTTTTCGAGTTTTTTCTCTGAATTAACCTAAATATTCAGACTTTAAGACATAAATTTGACTTTAAATATATAATTCTTATTCTTATAATAACTGTTTTTTTTAGAATTCTGAGTTTATATGTTATAATTTATTTTCACTCCGGGCCCTAATTCTCTGCCGTACTGCTCCGTAAAAGGTGGATGATTCATGTCCGGGAGAAGGAATTCAAAAGTTAAGTCAATAATTAGTCAATAATAAGGTGTTTACTTTCACCCTAACTAGAAAAGACTTTTCCCAAATCATCACAACTAGGTGGAAGACTTGACACAAAGCAGTGGTTGTTATTCATGTTGCTGTTCACATGTTTGGCCAGAAGATGGCAGCACACTCAAAGCTTAACATTAGGAGTCAAACACTGAGCAAAGGAAATCACACCTTGCCAATCTGGTTGGTTTAAATAATTAGGATTTTCCTTGAAAAATAAAATATAAACTTTTACAAATATAATATAGTATAAATCATCACTTATGGGCCTCTATACATGTGTGTTGGTGAGTGTGTGTGCAGACCCTTGAGAGACCCTTCCTTCTGCATCTGTTCTGTTGTTTTGCTTTTCACGGGACGTTTTCAGGAGGGGCGCTGAAGTGGTTCCCTGAGCCAATCACAGCGTATAGGTGAGTGTGGGAGTGGTTCAAATTAGCAACTGGGCCCCATTCAGACCGGCGAACATGGCAAAAGAGTGATGCAGAGTTGGCCTTCTTGCTGCACAAAGGTAACCGGTGGTTAGCATGGTTGCGCAATGGTGACCGACGGTTAGCATGCTAGCACAAAGGTAACCCTGATGCTGTGGGTGTTAGCTTGGCGGGGTGGGCGTGTTCTCGCACGAGAGAGTGAGAGTGAGCTTCTGGTGAGGAAGAGCCCAGGAGGAGGGACCCAGTTTGAATGTGTTGTTGACGAAATGAAACTTATTATAACTTTAAGTCTGGCTTTGTGAAGGAGGTCCATCCTGCCTGCATTTATTTTACACCCTGTTGGAGTCATAAAGTCAGTTCTAATGATGTTTACAATCTACTGTATACTTAATCGTCACTGTGTAAATGTCACATATATTTAAATGTTTACATAAACAGACTCAGGCTACCTTAGAGACAATAATATGTCTGTATGAAGAGACTGCTGGTTCAGAGGCCATTCTGAGTGGTTTCATGTCATACAAACAGAATGTGCGGTTCTGAGTGGTACTACTGTAACCACATTCTCCTGTGTCCACACACACACACACGCATTCAGTGTGTATGTATGTGTGTGTAAATCACAGAAGAATAGTTGCATTCATGTTGAATATGTGGCCCACATTACAGTCACTGTGCGGACGCAGCATGAGTGCAGAGAGGAGAGGAGGGTGGCATGAAAACAGGGAGGTGGAGAAGAGGAGAAATCTTCACAGGAGGATTTCTCTCAAGCAGACAGAAGGGCAGTCATAATTTATAGAAAAACTTCCTTCATACTGTGCTTATCTTTTATTTATTTATTAAAAAACGGTCCTCACAATTATGTAAAATCTCTTGTTTGTTCAGGCAAAGACCATGCACTCTCAGCTGAACTGTCCTCTATGTCCCACACTGTTCTTCCTGCTGCACTTTGGCCTTCTCACTGTTGTGCACAATGGACATCACATGCGTGTCACAGAGAAGCGGTGCACTGAATGTATTCTTTCTTGCATTAAGTCTTGATCGTTGAGTTAGCAGAAAGAAAGGAGTCTCTGACATTCTCTTTGATGTCCACTGCTGATGTTTGTTTTTACTACACAGTATGCTAGAGAAATGGGAAGCATACATCTAAGTGTATAGAAAAGAAGAAAAAATATTTGCAAGGAATCTGGATTCTGACACAAATGCAAAATCTTTGAAGCAAAGAATCAATAAAAAAAACAATCCACCAAGAGAGCTCTTGTGAAAATAGCAGCTACAAGTACCTTTTCCTTTATCCCAAAATATACATGAACCCCTCACATCTTACCATCTCTTTTTAATCTTCATGTCAACAGTCATTCAAATGACACAATCTGATATATCTAAAGGGGAAATATGTTGCTGGTTAAAGAACAAGAAACGTTACAGGCGTAGCCATAATAAGGAAATGCTTTTTAATGACGTGGTCACAAGCCCCAAAGGTTGTGAATCACTGACAGTGCATTGAATTTTACCAGCTTGTCATAACCTTTTTATGTGTGTGGCGCAGCAGCTTGAGTTTGTACTTTCTTCAGTTGTACCTCTAATTTTACAAAATATGGTGCATTTGTCTGGTTACCCAGCAGCTTCATGTCCTCTTGGTCCTTTAAGCTGCTTTGATGAGTTCTTTTTAATTCTGATGTCTCCATATGAGGTACAAAAGCAAACCAAAACCTCAGCTACAAGATTGTTAATTTCTATATAGTTATTTTTGGCTCACCGCCGGGGTCAGCCCTACAGATGGGTCTGTATGTGACTGACTCAGTGAGTGAGTGAGTGACAGTATTTTCAGAACCGTAGAGACGGAGCGTCCCGACATCGCAATGATGGATACTTGAGCATATTGGACCTCCACTGACGCGACTCTCTGTCTATGCAACTCTGGATACTTTGTTCGGGGGAGTAGGCGGGACTCCTCCTCCGCTGCTCCTCCGCTGGCTTACCTACATCCGCAGTGTGTACCTGCTTTAGGTGTCAGACGAAGCGATTAACTGCACGCTGCCTTTGTTTAAATTTTCCAGGGCAGAAATTTAAAGTGAGTGATACATGTGACTGTAAGAGAAAGCAGGATGAGATCTGTTGTTAAAAACCACCACTTAAGCATGTACAGGACAAAATCAGAGAAGAGACAAGAGGTATGACTTTGTCCACAGGGGGCGCCAAAATCAACACAAACCGAAAGTTCCTCACAGGAGCTTTAAAGTACAAAATGAAATGTTTTAGGAATCTGAGTCACCATATATTCATTTGGTCACTTCACAAAAGTACATATAGTGGAAAAAATATTTCCAGCTTAACCAGGTACATATATACAAAAATAAATGATATAACGTTTAAAACAGGGTTCCAATTGCAGGCCTTTTACTTGGAGTATTTCCCCATTGTAGTATTACTACTAAGGAAAAGTACTTCATACATAACTTCATCAACGTATATCCTGTTTAAACATCATATTTCCCAAAGTGATCCGCTGACAGTTTCCCAACAGACCATCAAGGACAATTTCAGAAGAATTCTTTCACAATCCACCTCTGCTAAGTTATCAGATAGATAAACATGTGTCCAAAAAAATACCCCAAAATAAATCCATCCATCCATCATCTATACCTCTTATCCTGTTCAGCAGTGGCGGCTGGCCAATAGAGGGCGCTAGGACTCCGCCCTCCCTAGTGGAGAGTGTGTTTTTATTTTTATTTATTTAATTTAAAAAAACTAATATTAACAAAATTACTTAATTAAATATGTAATATATATGTATATACAAAAAAAATATATACATTAATTAATGTTCATTGGAAATATGGGAAACAAGTGTTAGGCTACTCGTCTCTGCTTTAGGGGTGCTGGAAAAAGCGCCCCTAAAGCAGAGACGAGTAGCCAATCAGGGACTGTTCCTAGGGCAAGAAACGTGCATATCAATATGTATTTGGCCAATCAGCGTCGTAGAAAGTGATCGCCGAAGGGTAAACTCGGTTAGACTCGGTGGTTGAAGTCTGATCAGTCTGTGAGCGATGGAAATGACAATGATGGACGCTGCCACCGCAAACAACTCTGTACGCTCGCTTCTTCAAAATTCAATCGAGAGGAGAAGTTTAACTGAAAAATTACGAAAGAAACTGGACCGGATCAGCAAGATATTAAAATCAACCAACAAGCGAGTGAAAAAGGTAAAACCTACACCAGAGGATTTTCTCGCAACTGGAACACCAGAAAGGCGTGGCTAGCTGGATGTAGCCGTGTAAATGCACTATTTTGCTTCCCGTGTTTACTTTTTAAAACTGCTGGCACGGATACAGCATGGACTTGTTAAAAACTGAGTATGGCACAGCACAGCCCCACCTAGAATATTTTTCACCAGCCCCCACTGCTGTTCAGGGTTGTGGGGATGCTGGAGTCGATTCCAGCAGTCATTGGGCGGGAGGCGGGGTGCACCCTCGACTGATTGCCTGTCAATCACAGGGCTGACACGCTCACATTCACACCTACAGGCAATTTAGAGTCACCATGAACCTAATGAGCACGTCTGGCCCACTACCTCCGAACAGGGATTCAAACCAGGAACCTTCTAGCTGTGAGGCAAAAATAAGCTATAAATAAAATAAAATATATATAAAAAAAAATTTTAAATAAATAAAATATACATATAAAATAAATATTTAAAAAAATTACCCACACCCAAGCAGTGCACTTCAATAACCTTTATTTAGTAAACAGATGTATTCCATTTTGAAGTTTGGAGGGGGGAGAGGGAGTATTAGTGCTATTTACAATAAGTTTGAAAACGTTTATCTCTGTACAGATTTGAACCCTGATCAATATAAACAATATTTCTTTTTTTTAAGACCTAGTGCTGTTACAAAGCGATTCTTGAAAGCAAAAAAAAAAACCACAAAGAAAAAGGATTACATTAAATTATAAACAGATGAAAAATAATAATAAAAGAGCACAGAAGAAAATAAAAACACAGTCTGTCGATGATTGGGGAGGTTGTTGCTGCTGTTGAGCACAAGACATTGTCAGCGAGTGACTGTGAACTGGCTAGAAGCTAACCGTACACACAATCACACTAAACACCAATATACTGTATAGCAACGAGAACCATGGCAGAGCTTTTATTTCAGAAAATGGTGTACAGTCTCTCCGTGATGAGATATAGTAAAAAGCTGCTGACATACCATCTGCTGCTATGGTACCGGTGTCTCATTGGCTTCAAAACTCATGCTTACATCTAAATCCAAAAAACCCTGTATGCATGTTGTTCTCATGTCAGCCAGCAGAGGGCCACAACCAAGTGTGCTAATCATTGGAGAGAGACTTGAACAATATAAGAAATATTAATAAGTTCAACCTGGCATATTTCCGTCATGAAAGACCTTTTCTGACTTCGCAGTCAGCAAAAGCTTATATGCATGCAATATTTTCTCACAAAAAAAGTTGTTTTGCAACCTGGTCACACACAGCAGTGAGCACATTAAAACCCATCAAGTTTCTCTTCAAGAAGACAGTCAAACTTTCCATCCAGTAATTTCCATTACTGTAATATCAAAAATATAATATTTCAACAAATATTATATTCCAAAATTTCATGGATGTTTGTCTTGTTTTTAAAGTCTTGAATGGGCTTGCTCCCCCACCATTAAATTATTTTATACAGAAAAAACAACAATACCATAAATACCAGACCACAAACTAGAGGAGACTGTAATAGGCATTGAACAAAATGTAGCCAAATGGTGGTATCTGTTCGAGACACACACTCCTGGAACAAATTACCACCACATTTTAAAGTGTATACATCTTAATTACACTGTTTAGACGTCCTGCTGTGACTCCAAGGTCCACTTTAAAATCAGCCTCAAATGATCTGGGTCATTTTCCTAGTCTGAATTTGATGTTTTTACCAAAGTGAAACCATAAAATGATTTTATCTGTCTAATAAAAAACTAGAACGTCGATAATGACTTAGTTTTGCTTGCTTGCCAACATCCACTTCATCTATAAGAAGTACAAAATGTGAATAAATTAGCATGTATTATTGTCAATCAAACATGTTTTATGAAATACTTTGCACAAATATGACAATTGTCAATGTCAAAAAAAAACTGCTTGGATAAATTTTTTGGCTCTTAAGAACACCAAATGATTCAAATGGTGAGATACAAATCTTGAAAAAGTACCAAAATAGAATATTTTATTGACATTTTAGAAATAGGCATGGAGTAAGAGCACTATTTGTAGCTGGATTGGATGTCCCATGGCCATCTGAACACAACTAACTGTGGTTTCATGATAAAAAATAAACCAAGACGTGCATTTTCTTTCTCATAGCAATATTTTGTTCATTTATTCTTCCTTTATGGGAAAAGGTTGGACTAGAACATTAAAGGATGTAGAAACACCACCATCTAGCCGTTTGCCTCACGACTGTGGTGTGGTTTTTAGCGTCCAAATGGGACAATTTTTGACCAGGGAAACAATGTTGCCGTCCGACTCACGAGACAACATCAATTGATAGGGAGTGAACTGTGCAGACATTACACTGCATGAACTGTATTTGAAAGTGTGCATTTTAAGTGTCTACAAGTAAATGAAATACATTTTAACATGAAAATAAATCCATGGTAATGTAAATACATTTACTGTGATGTCACAGTCACCAAATGTCTTTGATGTCACAGTCACCAAATGACCGTGATGTCATAGTCATATGGTCTCAGATACCACAAGCAGGTCTTCAATGTTCTGTGATGTCATGATGACATCATCAGATGAAAGCCATGATCAAAGCCAGACATCCGAGCAAGGTTATAAATAGGACCCAAAAATTTGAATCGTTTTTCTCAACAGGACCGAGTTTACACACATTGACTTAACTGTATGTCAGGTATTTCAAAACATTCAACATTTTCGCCTTCCCAAAGAGAAACACAGCGAAAACAAACAACCGGAACAATGAATACCACAGGAACAATGAAGAACATGGATCAAGGCTATACACTAGCCACAAGGGAGAGAATTCGTCCAATTGTCCGCATGTTTTTGGACCAACTGACAGCGGTACAATGGGACAATCTGGAGGGAGGGTTTGTGGACGAACAAACAAAAACTATCTTACTGGACATGTGTTTAGAGTTAATTGACGTTATGTCTAAATATCTCATGTGTGAGATATTCAAAAGAGACTTAACAGAGGAGAGTGACGTGCCAGAAAAGTTTCTGTCAGAAAAGCAGGTCCAAGAGTGTGTGGGTGACATGGGTGACACCATTGCACAGACTATGGCTGAGGTGGTGGGTGTAGAGGGTAACATCTGCTCCCTCGTGTCAGAGGAGGTGACAGGACTAATGGTCACTGAAATAATGGAGAAAGTTAACAAGGAGCTCTCCCAAAGTGGTGGAAACAGCACAAAGAAGAACGAGGGAGGCAAGCCTTTCTCCATTAGACTCTGGAAATTAGTTAAACATGTCGGGAAAATCCTAAAAAGCTGTGTGTTAAAGATTTCAGGTTGCTGGGTTAAACACAAAGCTCAGCAACATGAATCTACCTCGACATTAGGACAGTGCACTGAGCAGGAGAGGGAGGAAGCTGAAAAATGTCAGACCCCCGTCACTCCTCTGCAAGAAGAGGAACCATATAGAGCTCAGTCTGTTACGAGCGAGTTCATGTCGTCTGTCAAAGCAGTCAAGATGATCCTGGAGGAACAGACGAGTAATATTGCTCGCCTTGACGGTGAAGAATTCGGCCTGCTTCAGTCCAGATCCTCTCAGGACACAGAACGGACATCGCTTGAGATTGTTGAGATTGTAACGAAGGGCGAGCAAGAGATGGTTGGCACTGCTGATCAGGAAATCAAATCACAGCCTAAACCAATCAAACAATCAATCAGGGAAAGGGTGGCAAGTAAAATCAAGGCCCTCTATTTGCGCAAATTTGCCCGGGAGTCAATCCTGAGCATCATGACAAAATTAAGGAGCAAGCTTCACGGCGACCAACCCTGTAAAGACAAAAAAATAACAAAGGTATTAATAGAGAGGGTGGACGGCCTGGTGGAAGACATGATTGTGCAGGCAGAAGATCAGGATGTAACAATGTGTACAGATGAGAACTGCCTGTACAAGATAATTGCCGGAGACATTTCCAGTGGCCAGAATGAAGATTTTGCTCAGCATCTGAGTACTGTACTACTCCTTTACCTGAAACCTGGAAAAGACAAAAATGTCAAAATTCGTGTTGAGATTCGCACTGAGATGGACCATTTCATGAAGCTGATGTGGGAATGGCTAAATCAGCAGGCACAACGGCACCAGAGAAGGAGGGACCCTGTGAGCATGGCTCTGGGGCAAATTGAACAAGCTATTAACAGAGCTCAGTCTGCTACAAGCGAGTTCATGTCGTCTGTCAAAGCAGTCAAGATGATCCTGGAGGAACAGACGAGTAATATTGCTCGCTTTGACTGTGAAGAATTTGACTTGCTTCAGTCCAGATCCTCTCAGGACACAGAACAGACATCGTTTGAGATTGTTGAGATTGTAACGAACGACGAGCAAGAGATGGTTGGCACTGCTGATCAGGAAATCAAATCACAGCCTAAACCAATCAAACAATCAATCAGGGAAAGGGTGGCAAGTAAAATCAAGGCCCTCTATTTTCGCAAATTTGCCCGGGAGTCAATCCTGAGCATAATGAAAAAATTAAGGAGCAAGCTTCACGGCGACCAACCCTGTAAAGACCAAAAAATAACAAAGGTGTTAATAGAGAGGGTAGACGGCCTGGTGGAAGACATGATTGTGCAGGCAGAAGATCAGGATGTAACAGTGTGTACAGATGAGAACTGCTTGTACAAGTCAATTGCCAGAGACATTTCCAGCGGCCAGAAAGAAGATTTTGCTCAGCATCTGAGTACTGTACTACTCCGTCACCTGAAACCTGGAAAAGACAAAAAGGTCAAAGTTCGTGTTGAGATTCGCACTGAAGTGGACCATTTCATGAAGCTGATGTGGGAATGGCTAAATCAGCAGGCACAACAGCACCAGAGAAGGAGGGACCCTGTGAGCATGGCTCTGGGGCAGATTGAACAAGCTATTGTCCTTCTGCCAGCAGCTTCAAGTCCCCTGGAGTCTGAATTTAAAATCCCGTTGTCTGAGCCAGCTGATGAAGCTGTTCATGACGTTATAGCCCCCCCAGCCCAACAGTTGGATGACATCTTCTGTGAAATTATCGTGTCGGAGCTGGTAAGGCAGGTTATGAAAGATCTGCCGACTGTTCAGTCCCTTGACGCTTACAAAACCACCATAATGACATTGAAGGAGATGCTCTTGAAAGAGATAAGGGGCTCTGACATGGATTTTTATTTAGCTCCCAAAATAATGAAGAAGATCTGCAAGGCGGTGCGCAAGGACCTGCGCAAGAAGATTGCTGAAGGGGAGCTTTTTGGGGGCATGCTGGCAAAGGATGAGTCAGTGAACAACTGCGTCATCGAGACTCTGAAAAAGCACCTTTCACCAAAGAAGAGCAGCGCCATCAAGAGGTTCTTCAAGTCCCTCTTCAAGCCTCTGACTGCCTGCTTCAAACGTGGCTAAAGGACAAGTCATCGGTGGTCTACGGGTGGTTGGGTGGGACAGACCTTTTTCACAGCTGTCATGTTGTCTGGTAGTGTGCCTACTGGCTCCTGCTATGACAACACCTCAGCTGTGGAAAAGGTCGTCTGGGGCCTGAAGTCCTTTCTCACATCCTGATCAGAGTCTCTGCGCGACTAGCCAAAGTGAGGCTGGTCGTGCAGAGACTCTGATCTGGATGTGAGGAAGGACTTCAGGTCCCTTCAGGGCCACACAGGTGTACATGTGAGCCCGCGTGTGCTCCTGTGTGGTGTGGGTTTACTCCGAGCGCTTCGGTTTCCTCCCACAGTAAAATAAATTTAAAAAAACAAAAAACAAATTCTATTTCTGAAAAAATAATTTCTGTTTGAATATATGTTCATGTCTTTTCTAAAATGTGCTGCACAGGTTCAAATATGTAAATCTCACTCTTAAGCTCTGCTCTGACACTGTCAAAGGTTCTGATTTATGGTTTCAATCACTGGCGTTAATTTCCCTATCTTTATAAACTGAATATATTTGGGTTTTGGTCTGTAGGTTACAAACACCTTTCACTCTGAGAACTTTCGTCATTAAACAACATATATTTTTTAAAACAGGTATATTAACAGGTGTTAATACAATAATTAAAAATGTACAAACAAACAGACATGAAGACAAAATGGTTGAGGATCTCATACAAGTGTCTTCTGATTTAAATGCATAATGTTATTGTATAATAACACACACAGCAGTGAGCACATTAAAACCCATCAAGTTTCTCTTCAAGAAGACAGTCAAACTTTGCTTTTTAATGACGTGGTCACAAGCCCCAAAGGTTGTGAAACCTTTTCATTTCCATTACTGTAATATCAAAAATATAATATTTCAACAAATATTATATTCCAAAATTTCATGGATGTTTGTCTTGTTTTTAAAGTCTTGAATGGGCTTGCTCTCCCACCATTAAATAATTTTATACAGAAAAAACAACAATACCATAAATACCAGAGCACAAACTAGAGGAGACTGTAATAGGCATTGACCAAAATGTAGCCAAATGGCGGTATCTGTTCGAGACACACACTCCTGGAACAAATTACCAGCACGTATCAGAGACTGCAACAACTACTTAACCTTTAAAAAAACATCAAACATTGGTTAAAAACAAACCAGTCATGCACTCATGCATAACATTTGTCTCCTCCTCTGATGCCCTTTCCCGGGGGCTTCGGGATAATCTTACATTTGAACCAACTTGTATGTGGGCATGTTATTTGTCATGTAACAAATGTGTCCATTCTGTATGTAAAATTGTTTGTAAGCATGTCTGTGTGCCGTCCTGTAGACCGTCTTGTGAGGTGTCCTCACCTACCTGCCTTAGGACTATGGATAAAATGTAGCTATTGTGCTAATTCGAGCATGTTTACTTTGAAGCGTACTGATAGGTTGATTGATGTGTACTGTCCTAATTCAATAAATACATTTAATTTAATTTAATTTTTTAATCAACATTTAGGTTTAACTGATGGATTTTTTTTCTAATAAAAAAAAAATATGAAGGTAATACTCCTTTTATTGTCCTAAGTTCAATCCAAATACATTTATGTTAATTTGTGTTTGTATTAAATCCCATGATTAGTGGAACCATGAAATCTACTACAGGATGTTGAAAATAATAGAATGGAGTTTACATCATACTGGGAAGATATTGTGTCGAAGTAGCAGAAAATGGGAAAAGTTCGAGTACTACGGAAGATGATAAGGGCCACGTGAAAAAAAAATTGATGGGGAAAAAATGTGTTTCACTTTAATTTCAAGCTTTTTCGAGTTTTTTCTCTGAATTAACCTAAATATTCAGACTTTAAGACATAAATTTGACTTTAAATATATAATTCTTATTCTTATAATAACTGTTTTTTTTAGAATTCTGAGTTTATATGTGATAATTTATTTTCACTCCGGGCCCTAATTCTCTGCCGTACTGCTCCGTAAAAGGTGGATGATTCATGTCCGGGAGAAGGAATTCAAAAGTTAAGTCAATAATTAGTCAATAATAAGGTGTTTACTTTCACCCTAACTAGAAAAGACTTTTCCCAAATCATCACAACTAGGTGGAAGACTTGACACAAAGCAGTGGTTGTTATTCATGTTGCTGTTCACATGTTTGGCCAGAAGATGGCAGCACACTCAAAGCTTAACATTAGGAGTCAAACACTGAGCAAAGGAAATCACACCTTGCCAATCTGGTTGGTTTAAATAATTAGGATTTTCCTTGAAAAATAAAATATAAACTTTTACAAATATAATATAGTATAAATCATCACTTATGGGCCTCTATACATGTGTGTTGGTGAGTGTGTGTGCAGACCCTTGAGAGACCCTTCCTTCTGCATCTGTTCTGTTGTTTTGCTTTTCACGGGACGTTTTCAGGAGGGGCGCTGAAGTGGTTCCCTGAGCCAATCACAGCGTATAGGTGAGTGTGGGAGTGGTTCAAATTAGCAACTGGGCCCCATTCAGACCGGCGAACATGGCAAAAGAGTGATGCAGAGTTGGCCTTCTTGCTGCACAAAGGTAACCGGTGGTTAGCATGGTTGCGCAATGGTGACCGACGGTTAGCATGCTAGCACAAAGGTAACCCTGATGCTGTGGGTGTTAGCTTGGCGGGGTGGGCGTGTTCTCGCACGAGAGAGTGAGAGTGAGCTTCTGGTGAGGAAGAGCCCAGGAGGAGGGACCCAGTTTGAATGTGTTGTTGACGAAATGAAACTTATTATAACTTTAAGTCTGGCTTTGTGAAGGAGGTCCATCCTGCCTGCATTTATTTTACACCCTGTTGGAGTCATAAAGTCAGTTCTAATGATGTTTACAATCTACTGTATACTTAATCGTCACTGTGTAAATGTCACATATATTTAAATGTTTACATAAACAGACTCAGGCTACCTTAGAGACAATAATATGTCTGTATGAAGAGACTGCTGGTTCAGAGGCCATTCTGAGTGGTTTCATGTCATACAAACAGAATGTGCGGTTCTGAGTGGTACTACTGTAACCACATTCTCCTGTGTCCACACACACACACACGCATTCAGTGTGTATGTATGTGTGTGTAAATCACAGAAGAATAGTTGCATTCATGTTGAATATGTGGCCCACATTACAGTCACTGTGCGGACGCAGCATGAGTGCAGAGAGGAGAGGAGGGTGGCATGAAAACAGGGAGGTGGAGAAGAGGAGAAATCTTCACAGGAGGATTTCTCTCAAGCAGACAGAAGGGCAGTCATAATTTATAGAAAAACTTCCTTCATACTGTGCTTATCTTTTATTTATTTATTAAAAAACGGTCCTCACAATTATGTAAAATCTCTTGTTTGTTCAGGCAAAGACCATGCACTCTCAGCTGAACTGTCCTCTATGTCCCACACTGTTCTTCCTGCTGCACTTTGGCCTTCTCACTGTTGTGCACAATGGACATCACATGCGTGTCACAGAGAAGCGGTGCACTGAATGTATTCTTTCTTGCATTAAGTCTTGATCGTTGAGTTAGCAGAAAGAAAGGAGTCTCTGACATTCTCTTTGATGTCCACTGCTGATGTTTGTTTTTACTACACAGTATGCTAGAGAAACGGGAAGCATACATCTAAGTGTATAGAAAAGAAGAAAAAATATTTGCAAGGAATCTGGATTCTGACACAAATGCAAAATCTTTGAAGCAAAGAATCAATAAAAAAAACAATCCACCAAGAGAGCTCTTGTGAAAATAGCAGCTACAAGTACCTTTTCCTTTATCCCAAAATATACATGAACCCCTCACATCTTACCATCTCTTTTTAATCTTCATGTCAACAGTCATTCAAATGACACAATCTGATATATCTAAAGGGGAAATATGTTGCTGGTTAAAGAACAAGAAACGTTACAGGCGTAGCCATAATAAGGAAATGCTTTTTAATGACGTGGTCACAAGCCCCAAAGGTTGTGAATCACTGACAGTGCATTGAATTTTACCAGCTTGTCATAACCTTTTTATGTGTGTGGCGCAGCAGCTTGAGTTTGTACTTTCTTCAGTTGTACCTCTAATTTTACAAAATATGGTGCATTTGTCTGGTTACCCAGCAGCTTCATGTCCTCTTGGTCCTTTAAGCTGCTTTGATGAGTTCTTTTTAATTCTGATGTCTCCATATGAGGTACAAAAGCAAACCAAAACCTCAGCTACAAGATTGTTAATTTCTATATAGTTATTTTTGGCTCACCGCCGGGGTCAGCCCTACAGATGGGTCTGTATGTGACTGACTCAGTGAGTGAGTGAGTGACAGTATTTTCAGAACCGTAGAGACGGAGCGTCCCGACATCGCAATGATGGATACTTGAGCATATTGGACCTCCACTGACGCGACTCTCTGTCTATGCAACTCTGGATACTTTGTTCGGGGGAGTAGGCGGGACTCCTCCTCCGCTGCTCCTCCGCTGGCTTACCTACATCCGCAGTGTGTACCTGCTTTAGGTGTCAGACGAAGCGATTAACTGCACGCTGCCTTTGTTTAAATTTTCCAGGGCAGAAATTTAAAGTGAGTGATACATGTGACTGTAAGAGAAAGCAGGATGAGATCTGTTGTTAAAAACCACCACTTAAGCATGTACAGGACAAAATCAGAGAAGAGACAAGAGGTATGACTTTGTCCACAGGGGGCGCCAAAATCAACACAAACCGAAAGTTCCTCACAGGAGCTTTAAAGTACAAAATGAAATGTTTTAGGAATCTGAGTCACCATATATTCATTTGGTCACTTCACAAAAGTACATATAGTGGAAAAAATATTTCCAGCTTAACCAGGTACATATATACAAAAATAAATGATATAACGTTTAAAACAGGGTTCCAATTGCAGGCCTTTTACTTGGAGTATTTCCCCATTGTAGTATTACTACTAAGGAAAAGTACTTCATACATAACTTCATCAACGTATATCCTGTTTAAACATCATATTTCCCAAAGTGATCCGCTGACAGTTTCCCAACAGACCATCAAGGACAATTTCAGAAGAATTCTTTCACAATCCACCTCTGCTAAGTTATCAGATAGATAAACATGTGTCCAAAAAAATACCCCAAAATAAATCCATCCATCCATCATCTATACCTCTTATCCTGTTCAGCAGTGGCGGCTGGCCAATAGAGGGCGCTAGGACTCCGCCCTCCCTAGTGGAGAGTGTGTTTTTATTTTTATTTATTTAATTTAAAAAAACTAATATTAACAAAATTACTTAATTAAATATGTAATATATATGTATATACAAAAAAAATATATACATTAATTAATGTTCATTGGAAATATGGGAAACAAGTGTTAGGCTACTCGTCTCTGCTTTAGGGGTGCTGGAAAAAGCGCCCCTAAAGCAGAGACGAGTAGCCAATCAGGGACTGTTCCTAGGGCAAGAAACGTGCATATCAATATGTATTTGGCCAATCAGCGTCGTAGAAAGTGATCGCCGAAGGGTAAACTCGGTTAGACTCGGTGGTTGAAGTCTGATCAGTCTGTGAGCGATGGAAATGACAATGATGGACGCTGCCACCGCAAACAACTCTGTACGCTCGCTTCTTCAAAATTCAATCGAGAGGAGAAGTTTAACTGAAAAATTACGAAAGAAACTGGACCGGATCAGCAAGATATTAAAATCAACCAACAAGCGAGTGAAAAAGGTAAAACCTACACCAGAGGATTTTCTCGCAACTGGAACACCAGAAAGGCGTGGCTAGCTGGATGTAGCCGTGTAAATGCACTATTTTGCTTCCCGTGTTTACTTTTTAAAACTGCTGGCACGGATACAGCATGGACTTGTTAAAAACTGAGTATGGCACAGCACAGCCCCACCTAGAATATTTTTCACCAGCCCCCACTGCTGTTCAGGGTTGTGGGGATGCTGGAGTCGATTCCAGCAGTCATTGGGCGGGAGGCGGGGTGCACCCTCGACTGATTGCCTGTCAATCACAGGGCTGACACGCTCACATTCACACCTACAGGCAATTTAGAGTCACCATGAACCTAATGAGCACGTCTGGCCCACTACCTCCGAACAGGGATTCAAACCAGGAACCTTCTAGCTGTGAGGCAAAAATAAGCTATAAATAAAATAAAATATATATAAAAAAAAATTTTAAATAAATAAAATATACATATAAAATAAATATTTAAAAAAATTACCCACACCCAAGCAGTGCACTTCAATAACCTTTATTTAGTAAACAGATGTATTCCATTTTGAAGTTTGGAGGGGGGAGAGGGAGTATTAGTGCTATTTACAATAAGTTTGAAAACGTTTATCTCTGTACAGATTTGAACCCTGATCAATATAAACAATATTTCTTTTTTTTAAGACCTAGTGCTGTTACAAAGCGATTCTTGAAAGCAAAAAAAAAAACCACAAAGAAAAAGGATTACATTAAATTATAAACAGATGAAAAATAATAATAAAAGAGCACAGAAGAAAATAAAAACACAGTCTGTCGATGATTGGGGAGGTTGTTGCTGCTGTTGAGCACAAGACATTGTCAGCGAGTGACTGTGAACTGGCTAGAAGCTAACCGTACACACAATCACACTAAACACCAATATACTGTATAGCAACGAGAACCATGGCAGAGCTTTTATTTCAGAAAATGGTGTACAGTCTCTCCGTGATGAGATATAGTAAAAAGCTGCTGACATACCATCTGCTGCTATGGTACCGGTGTCTCATTGGCTTCAAAACTCATGCTTACATCTAAATCCAAAAAACCCTGTATGCATGTTGTTCTCATGTCAGCCAGCAGAGGGCCACAACCAAGTGTGCTAATCATTGGAGAGAGACTTGAACAATATAAGAAATATTAATAAGTTCAACCTGGCATATTTCCGTCATGAAAGACCTTTTCTGACTTCGCAGTCAGCAAAAGCTTATATGCATGCAATATTTTCTCACAAAAAAAGTTGTTTTGCAACCTGGTCACACACAGCAGTGAGCACATTAAAACCCATCAAGTTTCTCTTCAAGAAGACAGTCAAACTTTCCATCCAGTAATTTCCATTACTGTAATATCAAAAATATAATATTTCAACAAATATTATATTCCAAAATTTCATGGATGTTTGTCTTGTTTTTAAAGTCTTGAATGGGCTTGCTCCCCCACCATTAAATTATTTTATACAGAAAAAACAACAATACCATAAATACCAGACCACAAACTAGAGGAGACTGTAATAGGCATTGAACAAAATGTAGCCAAATGGTGGTATCTGTTCGAGACACACACTCCTGGAACAAATTACCACCACATTTTAAAGTGTATACATCTTAATTACACTGTTTAGACGTCCTGCTGTGACTCCAAGGTCCACTTTAAAATCAGCCTCAAATGATCTGGGTCATTTTCCTAGTCTGAATTTGATGTTTTTACCAAACTGAAACCATAAAATGATTTTATCTGTCTAATAAAAAACTACAACGTCGATAATGACTTAGTTTTGCTTGCTTGCCAACATCCACTTCATCTATAAGAAGTACAAAATGTGAATAAATTAGCATGTATTATTGTCAATCAAACATGTTTTATGAAATACTTTGCACAAATATGACAATTGTCAATGTCAAAAAAAAACTGCTTGGATAAATTTTTTGGCTCTTAAGAACACCAAATGATTCAAATGGTGAGATACAAATCTTGAAAAAGTACCAAAATAGAATATTTTATTGACATTTTAGAAATAGGCATGGAGTAAGAGCACTATTTGTAGCTGGATTGGATGTCCCATGGCCATCTGAACACAACTAACTGTGGTTTCATGATAAAAAATAAACCAAGACGTGCATTTTCTTTCTCATAGCAATATTTTGTTCATTTATTCTTCCTTTATGGGAAAAGGTTGGACTAGAACATTAAAGGATGTAGAAACACCACCATCTAGCCGTTTGCCTCACGACTGTGGTGTGGTTTTTAGCGTCCAAATGGGACAATTTTTGACCAGGGAAACAATGTTGCCGTCCGACTCACGAGACAACATCAATTGATAGGGAGTGAACTGTGCAGACATTACACTGCATGAACTGTATTTGAAAGTGTGCATTTTAAGTGTCTACAAGTAAATGAAATACATTTTAACATGAAAATAAATCCATGGTAATGTAAATACATTTACTGTGATGTCACAGTCACCAAATGTCTTTGATGTCACAGTCACCAAATGACCGTGATGTCATAGTCATATGGTCTCAGATACCACAAGCAGGTCTTCAATGTTCTGTGATGTCATGATGACATCATCAGATGAAAGCCATGATCAAAGCCAGACATCCGAGCAAGGTTATAAATAGGACCCAAAAATTTGAATCGTTTTTCTCAACAGGACCGAGTTTACACACATTGACTTAACTGTATGTCAGGTATTTCAAAACATTCAACATTTTCGCCTTCCCAAAGAGAAACACAGCGAAAACAAACAACCGGAACAATGAATACCACAGGAACAATGAAGAACATGGATCAAGGCTATACACTAGCCACAAGGGAGAGAATTCGTCCAATTGTCCGCATGTTTTTGGACCAACTGACAGCGGTACAATGGGACAATCTGGAGGGAGGGTTTGTGGACGAACAAACAAAAACTATCTTACTGGACATGTGTTTAGAGTTAATTGACGTTATGTCTAAATATCTCATGTGTGAGATATTCAAAAGAGACTTAACAGAGGAGAGTGACGTGCCAGAAAAGTTTCTGTCAGAAAAGCAGGTCCAAGAGTGTGTGGGTGACATGGGTGACACCATTGCACAGACTATGGCTGAGGTGGTGGGTGTAGAGGGTAACATCTGCTCCCTCGTGTCAGAGGAGGTGACAGGACTAATGGTCACTGAAATAATGGAGAAAGTTAACAAGGAGCTCTCCCAAAGTGGTGGAAACAGCACAAAGAAGAACGAGGGAGGCAAGCCTTTCTCCATTAGACTCTGGAAATTAGTTAAACATGTCGGGAAAATCCTAAAAAGCTGTGTGTTAAAGATTTCAGGTTGCTGGGTTAAACACAAAGCTCAGCAACATGAATCTACCTCGACATTAGGACAGTGCACTGAGCAGGAGAGGGAGGAAGCTGAAAAATGTCAGACCCCCGTCACTCCTCTGCAAGAAGAGGAACCATATAGAGCTCAGTCTGTTACGAGCGAGTTCATGTCGTCTGTCAAAGCAGTCAAGATGATCCTGGAGGAACAGACGAGTAATATTGCTCGCCTTGACGGTGAAGAATTCGGCCTGCTTCAGTCCAGATCCTCTCAGGACACAGAACGGACATCGCTTGAGATTGTTGAGATTGTAACGAAGGGCGAGCAAGAGATGGTTGGCACTGCTGATCAGGAAATCAAATCACAGCCTAAACCAATCAAACAATCAATCAGGGAAAGGGTGGCAAGTAAAATCAAGGCCCTCTATTTGCGCAAATTTGCCCGGGAGTCAATCCTGAGCATCATGACAAAATTAAGGAGCAAGCTTCACGGCGACCAACCCTGTAAAGACAAAAAAATAACAAAGGTATTAATAGAGAGGGTGGACGGCCTGGTGGAAGACATGATTGTGCAGGCAGAAGATCAGGATGTAACAATGTGTACAGATGAGAACTGCCTGTACAAGATAATTGCCGGAGACATTTCCAGTGGCCAGAATGAAGATTTTGTTCAGCATCTGAGTACTGTACTACTCCTTTACCTGAAACCTGGAAAAGACAAAAATGTCAAAATTCGTGTTGAGATTCGCACTGAGATGGACCATTTCATGAAGCTGATGTGGGAATGGCTAAATCAGCAGGCACAACGGCACCAGAGAAGGAGGGACCCTGTGAGCATGGCTCTGGGGCAAATTGAACAAGCTATTAACAGAGCTCAGTCTGCTACAAGCGAGTTCATGTCGTCTGTCAAAGCAGTCAAGATGATCCTGGAGGAACAGACGAGTAATATTGCTCGCTTTGACTGTGAAGAATTTGACTTGCTTCAGTCCAGATCCTCTCAGGACACAGAACAGACATCGTTTGAGATTGTTGAGATTGTAACGAACGACGAGCAAGAGATGGTTGGCACTGCTGATCAGGAAATCAAATCACAGCCTAAACCAATCAAACAATCAATCAGGGAAAGGGTGGCAAGTAAAATCAAGGCCCTCTATTTTCGCAAATTTGCCCGGGAGTCAATCCTGAGCATAATGAAAAAATTAAGGAGCAAGCTTCACGGCGACCAACCCTGTAAAGACCAAAAAATAACAAAGGTGTTAATAGATGGGGTGGACGGCCTGGTGGAAGACATGATTGTGCAGGCAGAAGATCAGGATGTAACAATGTGTACAGATGAGAACTGCTTGTACAAGTCAATTGCCAGAGACATTTCCAGCGGCCAGAAAGAAGATTTTGCTCAGCATCTGAGTACTGTACTACTCCTTCACCTGAAACCTGGAAAAGACAAAAAGGTCAAAGTTCGTGTTGAGATTCGCACTGAAGTGGACCATTTCATGAAGCTGATGTGGGAATGGCTAAATCAGCAGGCACAACAGCACCAGAGAAGGAGGGACCCTGTGAGCATGGCTCTGGGGCAGATTGAACAAGCTATTGTCCTTCTGCCAGCAGCTTCAAGTCCCCTGGAGTCTGAATTTAAAATTATGTTGTCTGAGCCAGCTGATGAAGCTGTTCATGACGTTATAGCCCCCCCAGCCCAACAGTTGGATGACATCTTCTGTGAAATTATCGTGTCGGAGCTGGTAAGGCAGGTTATGAAAGATCTGCCGACTGTTCAGTCCCTTGACGCTTACAAAACCACCATAATGACATTGAAGGAGATGCTCTTGAAAGAGATAAGGGGCTCTGACATGGATTTTTATTTAGCTCCCAAAATAATGAAGAAGATCTGCAAGGCGGTGCGCAAGGACCTGCGCAAGAAGATTGCTGAAGGGGAGCTTTTTGGGGGCATGCTGGCAAAGGATGAGTCAGTGAACAACTGCGTCATCGAGACTCTGAAAAAGCACCTTTCACCAAAGAAGAGCAGCGCCATCAAGAGGTTCTTCAAGTCCCTCTTCAAGCCTCTGACTGCCTGCTTCAAACGTGGCTAAAGGACAAGTCATCGGTGGTCTACGGGTGGTTGGGTGGGACAGACCTTTTTCACAGCTGTCATGTTGTCTGGTAGTGTGCCTACTGGCTCCTGCTATGACAACACCTCAGCTGTGGAAAAGGTCGTCTGGGGCCTGAAGTCCTTTCTCACATCCTGATCAGAGTCTCTGCGCGACTAGCCAAAGTGAGGCTGGTCGTGCAGAGACTCTGATCTGGATGTGAGGAAGGACTTCAGGTCCCTTCAGGGCCACACAGGTGTACATGTGAGCCCGCGTGTGCTCCTGTGTGGTGTGGGTTTACTCCGAGCGCTTCGGTTTCCTCCCACAGTAAAATAAATTTAAAAAAACAAAAAACAAATTCTATTTCTGAAAAAATCATTTCTGTTTGAATATATGTTCATGTCTTTTCTAAAATGTGCTGCACAGGTTCAAATATGTAAATCTCACTCTTAAGCTCTGCTCTGACACTGTCAAAGGTTCTGATTTATGGTTTCAATCACTGGCGTTAATTTCCCTATCTTTATAAACTGAATATATTTGGGTTTTGGTCTGTAGGTTACAAACACCTTTCACTCTGAGAACTTTCGTCATTAAACAACATATATTTTTTAAAACAGGTATATTAACAGGTGTTAATACAATAATTAAAAATGTACAAACAAACAGACATGAAGACAAATTGGTTGAGGATCTCATACAAGTGTCTTCTGATTTAAATGCATAATGTTATTGTATAATAACACACACAGCAGTGAGCACATTAAAACCCATCAAGTTTCTCTTCAAGAAGACAGTCAAACTTTGCTTTTTAATGACGTGGTCACAAGCCCCAAAGGTTGTGAAACCTTTTCATTTCCATTACTGTAATATCAAAAATATAATATTTCAACAAATATTATATTCCAAAATTTCATGGATGTTTGTCTTGTTTTTAAAGTCTTGAATGGGCTTGCTCCCCCACCATTAAATAATTTTATACAGAAAAAACAACAATACCATAAATACCAGAGCACAAACTAGAGGAGACTGTAATAGGCATTGACCAAAATGTAGCCAAATGGTGGTATCTGTTCGAGACACACACTCCTGGAACAAATTACCACCACATTTTAAAGTGTATACATCTTAATTACACTGTTTAGACGTCCTGCTGTGACTCCAAGGTCCACTTTAAAATCAGCCTGAAATGATCTGGGTCATTTTCCTAGTCTGAATTTGATGTTTTTACCAAAGTGAAACCATAAAATGATTTTATCTGTCTAATAAAAAACTAGAACGTCGATAATGACTTAGTTTTGCTTGCTTGCCAACATCCACTTCATCTATAAGAAGTACAAAATGTGAATAAATTAGCATGTATTATTGTCAATCAAACATGTTTTATGAAATACTTTGCACAAATATGACAATTGTCAGTGTCAAAAAAAAACTGCTTGGATAAATTTTTTGGCTCTTAAGAACACCAAATGATTCAAATGGTGAGATACAAATCTTGAAAAAGTACCAAAATAGAATATTTTATTGACATTTTAGAAATAGGCATGGAGTAAGAGCACTATTTGTAGCTGGATTGGATGTCCCATGGCCATCTGAACACAACTAACTGTGGTTTCATGATAAAAAATAAACCAAGACGTGCATTTTCTTTCTCATAGCAATATTTTGTTCATTTATTCTTCCTTTATGGGAAAAGGTTGGACTAGAACATTAAAGGATGTAGAAACACCACCATCTAGCCGTTTGCCTCACGACTGTGGTGTGGTTTTTAGCGTCCAAATGGGACAATTTTTGACCAGGGAAACAATGTTGCCGTCCGACTCACGAGACAACATCAATTGATAGGGAGTGAACTGTGCAGACATTACACTGCATGAACTGTATTTGAAAGTGTGCATTTTAAGTGTCTACAAGTAAATGAAATACATTTTAACATGAAAATAAATCCATGGTAATGTAAATACATTTACTGTGATGTCACAGTCACCAAATGTCTTTGATGTCACAGTCACCAAATGACCGTGATGTCATAGTCATATGGTCTCAGATACCACAAGCAGGTCTTCAATGTTCTGTGATGTCATGATGACATCATCAGATGAAAGCCATGATCAAAGCCAGACATCCGAGCAAGGTTATAAATAGGACCCAAAAATTTGAATCGTTTTTCTCAACAGGACCGAGTTTACACACATTGACTTAACTGTATGTCAGGTATTTCAAAACATTCAACATTTTCGCCTTCCCAAAGAGAAACACAGCGAAAACAAACAACCGGAACAATGAATACCACAGGAACAATGAAGAACATGGATCAAGGCTATACACTAGCCACAAGGGAGAGAATTCGTCCAATTGTCCGCATGTTTTTGGACCAACTGACAGCGGTACAATGGGACAATCTGGAGGGAGGGTTTGTGGACGAACAAACAAAAACTATCTTACTGGACATGTGTTTAGAGTTAATTGACGTTATGTCTAAATATCTCATGTGTGAGATATTCAAAAGAGACTTAACAGAGGAGAGTGACGTGCCAGAAAAGTTTCTGTCAGAAAAGCAGGTCCAAGAGTGTGTGGGTGACATGGGTGACACCATTGCACAGACTATGGCTGAGGTGGTGGGTGTAGAGGGTAACATCTGCTCCCTCGTGTCAGAGGAGGTGACAGGACTAATGGTCACTGAAATAATGGAGAAAGTTAACAAGGAGCTCTCCCAAAGTGGTGGAAACAGCACAAAGAAGAACGAGGGAGGCAAGCCTTTCTCCATTAGACTCTGGAAATTAGTTAAACATGTCGGGAAAATCCTAAAAAGCTGTGTGTTAAAGATTTCAGGTTGCTGGGTTAAACACAAAGCTCAGCAACATGAATCTACCTCGACATTAGGACAGTGCACTGAGCAGGAGAGGGAGGAAGCTGAAAAATGTCAGACCCCCGTCACTCCTCTGCAAGAAGAGGAACCATATAGAGCTCAGTCTGTTACGAGCGAGTTCATGTCGTCTGTCAAAGCAGTCAAGATGATCCTGGAGGAACAGACGAGTAATATTGCTCGCCTTGACGGTGAAGAATTCGGCCTGCTTCAGTCCAGATCCTCTCAGGACACAGAACGGACATCGCTTGAGATTGTTGAGATTGTAACGAAGGGCGAGCAAGAGATGGTTGGCACTGCTGATCAGGAAATCAAATCACAGCCTAAACCAATCAAACAATCAATCAGGGAAAGGGTGGCAAGTAAAATCAAGGCCCTCTATTTGCGCAAATTTGCCCGGGAGTCAATCCTGAGCATCATGACAAAATTAAGGAGCAAGCTTCACGGCGACCAACCCTGTAAAGACAAAAAAATAACAAAGGTATTAATAGAGAGGGTGGACGGCCTGGTGGAAGACATGATTGTGCAGGCAGAAGATCAGGATGTAACAATGTGTACAGATGAGAACTGCCTGTACAAGATAATTGCCGGAGACATTTCCAGTGGCCAGAATGAAGATTTTGCTCAGCATCTGAGTACTGTACTACTCCTTTACCTGAAACCTGGAAAAGACAAAAATGTCAAAATTCGTGTTGAGATTCGCACTGAGATGGACCATTTCATGAAGCTGATGTGGGAATGGCTAAATCAGCAGGCACAACGGCACCAGAGAAGGAGGGACCCTGTGAGCATGGCTCTGGGGCAAATTGAACAAGCTATTAACAGAGCTCAGTCTGCTACAAGCGAGTTCATGTCGTCTGTCAAAGCAGTCAAGATGATCCTGGAGGAACAGACGAGTAATATTGCTCGCTTTGACTGTGAAGAATTTGACTTGCTTCAGTCCAGATCCTCTCAGGACACAGAACAGACATCGTTTGAGATTGTTGAGATTGTAACGAACGACGAGCAAGAGATGGTTGGCACTGCTGATCAGGAAATCAAATCACAGCCTAAACCAATCAAACAATCAATCAGGGAAAGGGTGGCAAGTAAAATCAAGGCCCTCTATTTTCGCAAATTTGCCCGGGAGTCAATCCTGAGCATAATGAAAAAATTAAGGAGCAAGCTTCACGGCGACCAACCCTGTAAAGACCAAAAAATAACAAAGGTGTTAATAGAGAGGGTAGACGGCCTGGTGGAAGACATGATTGTGCAGGCAGAAGATCAGGATGTAACAGTGTGTACAGATGAGAACTGCTTGTACAAGTCAATTGCCAGAGACATTTCCAGCGGCCAGAAAGAAGATTTTGCTCAGCATCTGAGTACTGTACTACTCCGTCACCTGAAACCTGGAAAAGACAAAAAGGTCAAAGTTCGTGTTGAGATTCGCACTGAAGTGGACCATTTCATGAAGCTGATGTGGGAATGGCTAAATCAGCAGGCACAACAGCACCAGAGAAGGAGGGACCCTGTGAGCATGGCTCTGGGGCAGATTGAACAAGCTATTGTCCTTCTGCCAGCAGCTTCAAGTCCCCTGGAGTCTGAATTTAAAATCCCGTTGTCTGAGCCAGCTGATGAAGCTGTTCATGACGTTATAGCCCCCCCAGCCCAACAGTTGGATGACATCTTCTGTGAAATTATCGTGTCGGAGCTGGTAAGGCAGGTTATGAAAGATCTGCCGACTGTTCAGTCCCTTGACGCTTACAAAACCACCATAATGACATTGAAGGAGATGCTCTTGAAAGAGATAAGGGGCTCTGACATGGATTTTTATTTAGCTCCCAAAATAATGAAGAAGATCTGCAAGGCGGTGCGCAAGGACCTGCGCAAGAAGATTGCTGAAGGGGAGCTTTTTGGGGGCATGCTGGCAAAGGATGAGTCAGTGAACAACTGCGTCATCGAGACTCTGAAAAAGCACCTTTCACCAAAGAAGAGCAGCGCCATCAAGAGGTTCTTCAAGTCCCTCTTCAAGCCTCTGACTGCCTGCTTCAAACGTGGCTAAAGGACAAGTCATCGGTGGTCTACGGGTGGTTGGGTGGGACAGACCTTTTTCACAGCTGTCATGTTGTCTGGTAGTGTGCCTACTGGCTCCTGCTATGACAACACCTCAGCTGTGGAAAAGGTCGTCTGGGGCCTGAAGTCCTTTCTCACATCCTGATCAGAGTCTCTGCGCGACTAGCCAAAGTGAGGCTGGTCGTGCAGAGACTCTGATCTGGATGTGAGGAAGGACTTCAGGTCCCTTCAGGGCCACACAGGTGTACATGTGAGCCCGCGTGTGCTCCTGTGTGGTGTGGGTTTACTCCGAGCGCTTCGGTTTCCTCCCACAGTAAAATAAATTTAAAAAAACAAAAAACAAATTCTATTTCTGAAAAAATAATTTCTGTTTGAATATATGTTCATGTCTTTTCTAAAATGTGCTGCACAGGTTCAAATATGTAAATCTCACTCTTAAGCTCTGCTCTGACACTGTCAAAGGTTCTGATTTATGGTTTCAATCACTGGCGTTAATTTCCCTATCTTTATAAACTGAATATATTTGGGTTTTGGTCTGTAGGTTACAAACACCTTTCACTCTGAGAACTTTCGTCATTAAACAACATATATTTTTTAAAACAGGTATATTAACAGGTGTTAATACAATAATTAAAAATGTACAAACAAACAGACATGAAGACAAAATGGTTGAGGATCTCATACAAGTGTCTTCTGATTTAAATGCATAATGTTATTGTATAATAACACACACAGCAGTGAGCACATTAAAACCCATCAAGTTTCTCTTCAAGAAGACAGTCAAACTTTGCTTTTTAATGACGTGGTCACAAGCCCCAAAGGTTGTGAAACCTTTTCATTTCCATTACTGTAATATCAAAAATATAATATTTCAACAAATATTATATTCCAAAATTTCATGGATGTTTGTCTTGTTTTTAAAGTCTTGAATGGGCTTGCTCTCCCACCATTAAATAATTTTATACAGAAAAAACAACAATACCATAAATACCAGAGCACAAACTAGAGGAGACTGTAATAGGCATTGACCAAAATGTAGCCAAATGGCGGTATCTGTTCGAGACACACACTCCTGGAACAAATTACCAGCACGTATCAGAGACTGCAACAACTACTTAACCTTTAAAAAAACATCAAACATTGGTTAAAAACAAACCAGTCATGCACTCATGCATAACATTTGTCTCCTCCTCTGATGCCCTTTCCCGGGGGCTTCGGGATAATCTTACATTTGAACCAACTTGTATGTGGGCATGTTATTTGTCATGTAACAAATGTGTCCATTCTGTATGTAAAATTGTTTGTAAGCATGTCTGTGTGCCGTCCTGTAGACCGTCTTGTGAGGTGTCCTCACCTACCTGCCTTAGGACTATGGATAAAATGTAGCTATTGTGCTAATTCGAGCATGTTTACTTTGAAGCGTACTGATAGGTTGATTGATGTGTACTGTCCTAATTCAATAAATACATTTAATTTAATTTAATTTTTTAATCAACATTTAGGTTTAACTGATGGATTTTTTTTCTAATAAAAAAAAAATATGAAGGTAATACTCCTTTTATTGTCCTAAGTTCAATCCAAATACATTTATGTTAATTTGTGTTTGTATTAAATCCCATGATTAGTGGAACCATGAAATCTACTACAGGATGTTGAAAATAATAGAATGGAGTTTACATCATACTGGGAAGATATTGTGTCGAAGTAGCAGAAAATGGGAAAAGTTCGAGTACTACGGAAGATGATAAGGGCCACGTGAAAAAAAAATTGATGGGGAAAAAATGTGTTTCACTTTAATTTCAAGCTTTTTCGAGTTTTTTCTCTGAATTAACCTAAATATTCAGACTTTAAGACATAAATTTGACTTTAAATATATAATTCTTATTCTTATAATAACTGTTTTTTTTAGAATTCTGAGTTTATATGTGATAATTTATTTTCACTCCGGGCCCTAATTCTCTGCCGTACTGCTCCGTAAAAGGTGGATGATTCATGTCCGGGAGAAGGAATTCAAAAGTTAAGTCAATAATTAGTCAATAATAAGGTGTTTACTTTCACCCTAACTAGAAAAGACTTTTCCCAAATCATCACAACTAGGTGGAAGACTTGACACAAAGCAGTGGTTGTTATTCATGTTGCTGTTCACATGTTTGGCCAGAAGATGGCAGCACACTCAAAGCTTAACATTAGGAGTCAAACACTGAGCAAAGGAAATCACACCTTGCCAATCTGGTTGGTTTAAATAATTAGGATTTTCCTTGAAAAATAAAATATAAACTTTTACAAATATAATATAGTATAAATCATCACTTATGGGCCTCTATACATGTGTGTTGGTGAGTGTGTGTGCAGACCCTTGAGAGACCCTTCCTTCTGCATCTGTTCTGTTGTTTTGCTTTTCACGGGACGTTTTCAGGAGGGGCGCTGAAGTGGTTCCCTGAGCCAATCACAGCGTATAGGTGAGTGTGGGAGTGGTTCAAATTAGCAACTGGGCCCCATTCAGACCGGCGAACATGGCAAAAGAGTGATGCAGAGTTGGCCTTCTTGCTGCACAAAGGTAACCGGTGGTTAGCATGGTTGCGCAATGGTGACCGACGGTTAGCATGCTAGCACAAAGGTAACCCTGATGCTGTGGGTGTTAGCTTGGCGGGGTGGGCGTGTTCTCGCACGAGAGAGTGAGAGTGAGCTTCTGGTGAGGAAGAGCCCAGGAGGAGGGACCCAGTTTGAATGTGTTGTTGACGAAATGAAACTTATTATAACTTTAAGTCTGGCTTTGTGAAGGAGGTCCATCCTGCCTGCATTTATTTTACACCCTGTTGGAGTCATAAAGTCAGTTCTAATGATGTTTACAATCTACTGTATACTTAATCGTCACTGTGTAAATGTCACATATATTTAAATGTTTACATAAACAGACTCAGGCTACCTTAGAGACAATAATATGTCTGTATGAAGAGACTGCTGGTTCAGAGGCCATTCTGAGTGGTTTCATGTCATACAAACAGAATGTGCGGTTCTGAGTGGTACTACTGTAACCACATTCTCCTGTGTCCACACACACACACACGCATTCAGTGTGTATGTATGTGTGTGTAAATCACAGAAGAATAGTTGCATTCATGTTGAATATGTGGCCCACATTACAGTCACTGTGCGGACGCAGCATGAGTGCAGAGAGGAGAGGAGGGTGGCATGAAAACAGGGAGGTGGAGAAGAGGAGAAATCTTCACAGGAGGATTTCTCTCAAGCAGACAGAAGGGCAGTCATAATTTATAGAAAAACTTCCTTCATACTGTGCTTATCTTTTATTTATTTATTAAAAAACGGTCCTCACAATTATGTAAAATCTCTTGTTTGTTCAGGCAAAGACCATGCACTCTCAGCTGAACTGTCCTCTATGTCCCACACTGTTCTTCCTGCTGCACTTTGGCCTTCTCACTGTTGTGCACAATGGACATCACATGCGTGTCACAGAGAAGCGGTGCACTGAATGTATTCTTTCTTGCATTAAGTCTTGATCGTTGAGTTAGCAGAAAGAAAGGAGTCTCTGACATTCTCTTTGATGTCCACTGCTGATGTTTGTTTTTACTACACAGTATGCTAGAGAAACGGGAAGCATACATCTAAGTGTATAGAAAAGAAGAAAAAATATTTGCAAGGAATCTGGATTCTGACACAAATGCAAAATCTTTGAAGCAAAGAATCAATAAAAAAAACAATCCACCAAGAGAGCTCTTGTGAAAATAGCAGCTACAAGTACCTTTTCCTTTATCCCAAAATATACATGAACCCCTCACATCTTACCATCTCTTTTTAATCTTCATGTCAACAGTCATTCAAATGACACAATCTGATATATCTAAAGGGGAAATATGTTGCTGGTTAAAGAACAAGAAACGTTACAGGCGTAGCCATAATAAGGAAATGCTTTTTAATGACGTGGTCACAAGCCCCAAAGGTTGTGAATCACTGACAGTGCATTGAATTTTACCAGCTTGTCATAACCTTTTTATGTGTGTGGCGCAGCAGCTTGAGTTTGTACTTTCTTCAGTTGTACCTCTAATTTTACAAAATATGGTGCATTTGTCTGGTTACCCAGCAGCTTCATGTCCTCTTGGTCCTTTAAGCTGCTTTGATGAGTTCTTTTTAATTCTGATGTCTCCATATGAGGTACAAAAGCAAACCAAAACCTCAGCTACAAGATTGTTAATTTCTATATAGTTATTTTTGGCTCACCGCCGGGGTCAGCCCTACAGATGGGTCTGTATGTGACTGACTCAGTGAGTGAGTGAGTGACAGTATTTTCAGAACCGTAGAGACGGAGCGTCCCGACATCGCAATGATGGATACTTGAGCATATTGGACCTCCACTGACGCGACTCTCTGTCTATGCAACTCTGGATACTTTGTTCGGGGGAGTAGGCGGGACTCCTCCTCCGCTGCTCCTCCGCTGGCTTACCTACATCCGCAGTGTGTACCTGCTTTAGGTGTCAGACGAAGCGATTAACTGCACGCTGCCTTTGTTTAAATTTTCCAGGGCAGAAATTTAAAGTGAGTGATACATGTGACTGTAAGAGAAAGCAGGATGAGATCTGTTGTTAAAAACCACCACTTAAGCATGTACAGGACAAAATCAGAGAAGAGACAAGAGGTATGACTTTGTCCACAGGGGGCGCCAAAATCAACACAAACCGAAAGTTCCTCACAGGAGCTTTAAAGTACAAAATGAAATGTTTTAGGAATCTGAGTCACCATATATTCATTTGGTCACTTCACAAAAGTACATATAGTGGAAAAAATATTTCCAGCTTAACCAGGTACATATATACAAAAATAAATGATATAACGTTTAAAACAGGGTTCCAATTGCAGGCCTTTTACTTGGAGTATTTCCCCATTGTAGTATTACTACTAAGGAAAAGTACTTCATACATAACTTCATCAACGTATATCCTGTTTAAACATCATATTTCCCAAAGTGATCCGCTGACAGTTTCCCAACAGACCATCAAGGACAATTTCAGAAGAATTCTTTCACAATCCACCTCTGCTAAGTTATCAGATAGATAAACATGTGTCCAAAAAAATACCCCAAAATAAATCCATCCATCCATCATCTATACCTCTTATCCTGTTCAGCAGTGGCGGCTGGCCAATAGAGGGCGCTAGGACTCCGCCCTCCCTAGTGGAGAGTGTGTTTTTATTTTTATTTATTTAATTTAAAAAAACTAATATTAACAAAATTACTTAATTAAATATGTAATATATATGTATATACAAAAAAAATATATACATTAATTAATGTTCATTGGAAATATGGGAAACAAGTGTTAGGCTACTCGTCTCTGCTTTAGGGGTGCTGGAAAAAGCGCCCCTAAAGCAGAGACGAGTAGCCAATCAGGGACTGTTCCTAGGGCAAGAAACGTGCATATCAATATGTATTTGGCCAATCAGCGTCGTAGAAAGTGATCGCCGAAGGGTAAACTCGGTTAGACTCGGTGGTTGAAGTCTGATCAGTCTGTGAGCGATGGAAATGACAATGATGGACGCTGCCACCGCAAACAACTCTGTACGCTCGCTTCTTCAAAATTCAATCGAGAGGAGAAGTTTAACTGAAAAATTACGAAAGAAACTGGACCGGATCAGCAAGATATTAAAATCAACCAACAAGCGAGTGAAAAAGGTAAAACCTACACCAGAGGATTTTCTCGCAACTGGAACACCAGAAAGGCGTGGCTAGCTGGATGTAGCCGTGTAAATGCACTATTTTGCTTGCCCGTGTTTACTTTTTAAAACTGCTGGCACGGATACAGCATGGACTTGTTAAAAACTGAGTATGGCACAGCACAGCCCCACCTAGAATATTTTTCACCAGCCCCCACTGCTGTTCAGGGTTGTGGGGATGCTGGAGTCGATTCCAGCAGTCATTGGGCGGGAGGCGGGGTGCACCCTCGACTGATTGCCTGTCAATCACAGGGCTGACACGCTCACATTCACACCTACAGGCAATTTAGAGTCACCATGAACCTAATGAGCACGTCTGGCCCACTACCTCCGAACAGGGATTCAAACCAGGAACCTTCTAGCTGTGAGGCAAAAATAAGCTATAAATAAAATAAAATATATATAAAAAAAAATTTTAAATAAATAAAATATACATATAAAATAAATATTTAAAAAAATTACCCACACCCAAGCAGTGCACTTCAATAACCTTTATTTAGTAAACAGATGTATTCCATTTTGAAGTTTGGAGGGGGGAGAGGGAGTATTAGTGCTATTTACAATAAGTTTGAAAACGTTTATCTCTGTACAGATTTGAACCCTGATCAATATAAACAATATTTCTTTTTTTTAAGACCTAGTGCTGTTACAAAGCGATTCTTGAAAGCAAAAAAAAAAACCACAAAGAAAAAGGATTACATTAAATTATAAACAGATGAAAAATAATAATAAAAGAGCACAGAAGAAAATAAAAACACAGTCTGTCGATGATTGGGGAGGTTGTTGCTGCTGTTGAGCACAAGACATTGTCAGCGAGTGACTGTGAACTGGCTAGAAGCTAACCGTACACACAATCACACTAAACACCAATATACTGTATAGCAACGAGAACCATGGCAGAGCTTTTATTTCAGAAAATGGTGTACAGTCTCTCCGTGATGAGATATAGTAAAAAGCTGCTGACATACCATCTGCTGCTATGGTACCGGTGTCTCATTGGCTTCAAAACTCATGCTTACATCTAAATCCAAAAAACCCTGTATGCATGTTGTTCTCATGTCAGCCAGCAGAGGGCCACAACCAAGTGTGCTAATCATTGGAGAGAGACTTGAACAATATAAGAAATATTAATAAGTTCAACCTGGCATATTTCCGTCATGAAAGACCTTTTCTGACTTCGCAGTCAGCAAAAGCTTATATGCATGCAATATTTTCTCACAAAAAAAGTTGTTTTGCAACCTGGTCACACACAGCAGTGAGCACATTAAAACCCATCAAGTTTCTCTTCAAGAAGACAGTCAAACTTTCCATCCAGTAATTTCCATTACTGTAATATCAAAAATATAATATTTCAACAAATATTATATTCCAAAATTTCATGGATGTTTGTCTTGTTTTTAAAGTCTTGAATGGGCTTGCTCCCCCACCATTAAATTATTTTATACAGAAAAAACAACAATACCATAAATACCAGACCACAAACTAGAGGAGACTGTAATAGGCATTGAACAAAATGTAGCCAAATGGTGGTATCTGTTCGAGACACACACTCCTGGAACAAATTACCACCACATTTTAAAGTGTATACATCTTAATTACACTGTTTAGACGTCCTGCTGTGACTCCAAGGTCCACTTTAAAATCAGCCTCAAATGATCTGGGTCATTTTCCTAGTCTGAATTTGATGTTTTTACCAAACTGAAACCATAAAATGATTTTATCTGTCTAATAAAAAACTAGAACGTCGATAATGACTTAGTTTTGCTTGCTTGCCAACATCCACTTCATCTATAAGAAGTACAAAATGTGAATAAATTAGCATGTATTATTGTCAATCAAACATGTTTTATGAAATACTTTGCACAAATATGACAATTGTCAATGTCAAAAAAAAACTGCTTGGATAAATTTTTTGGCTCTTAAGAACACCAAATGATTCAAATGGTGAGATACAAATCTTGAAAAAGTACCAAAATAGAATATTTTATTGACATTTTAGAAATAGGCATGGAGTAAGAGCACTATTTGTAGCTGGATTGGATGTCCCATGGCCATCTGAACACAACTAACTGTGGTTTCATGATAAAAAATAAACCAAGACGTGCATTTTCTTTCTCATAGCAATATTTTGTTCATTTATTCTTCCTTTATGGGAAAAGGTTGGACTAGAACATTAAAGGATGTAGAAACACCACCATCTAGCCGTTTGCCTCACGACTGTGGTGTGGTTTTTAGCGTCCAAATGGGACAATTTTTGACCAGGGAAACAATGTTGCCGTCCGACTCACGAGACAACATCAATTGATAGGGAGTGAACTGTGCAGACATTACACTGCATGAACTGTATTTGAAAGTGTGCATTTTAAGTGTCTACAAGTAAATGAAATACATTTTAACATGAAAATAAATCCATGGTAATGTAAATACATTTACTGTGATGTCACAGTCACCAAATGTCTTTGATGTCACAGTCACCAAATGACCGTGATGTCATAGTCATATGGTCTCAGATACCACAAGCAGGTCTTCAATGTTCTGTGATGTCATGATGACATCATCAGATGAAAGCCATGATCAAAGCCAGACATCCGAGCAAGGTTATAAATAGGACCCAAAAATTTGAATCGTTTTTCTCAACAGGACCGAGTTTACACACATTGACTTAACTGTATGTCAGGTATTTCAAAACATTCAACATTTTCGCCTTCCCAAAGAGAAACACAGCGAAAACAAACAACCGGAACAATGAATACCACAGGAACAATGAAGAACATGGATCAAGGCTATACACTAGCCACAAGGGAGAGAATTCGTCCAATTGTCCGCATGTTTTTGGACCAACTGACAGCGGTACAATGGGACAATCTGGAGGGAGGGTTTGTGGACGAACAAACAAAAACTATCTTACTGGACATGTGTTTAGAGTTAATTGACGTTATGTCTAAATATCTCATGTGTGAGATATTCAAAAGAGACTTAACAGAGGAGAGTGACGTGCCAGAAAAGTTTCTGTCAGAAAAGCAGGTCCAAGAGTGTGTGGGTGACATGGGTGACACCATTGCACAGACTATGGCTGAGGTGGTGGGTGTAGAGGGTAACATCTGCTCCCTCGTGTCAGAGGAGGTGACAGGACTAATGGTCACTGAAATAATGGAGAAAGTTAACAAGGAGCTCTCCCAAAGTGGTGGAAACAGCACAAAGAAGAACGAGGGAGGCAAGCCTTTCTCCATTAGACTCTGGAAATTAGTTAAACATGTCGGGAAAATCCTAAAAAGCTGTGTGTTAAAGATTTCAGGTTGCTGGGTTAAACACAAAGCTCAGCAACATGAATCTACCTCGACATTAGGACAGTGCACTGAGCAGGAGAGGGAGGAAGCTGAAAAATGTCAGACCCCCGTCACTCCTCTGCAAGAAGAGGAACCATATAGAGCTCAGTCTGTTACGAGCGAGTTCATGTCGTCTGTCAAAGCAGTCAAGATGATCCTGGAGGAACAGACGAGTAATATTGCTCGCCTTGACGGTGAAGAATTCGGCCTGCTTCAGTCCAGATCCTCTCAGGACACAGAACGGACATCGCTTGAGATTGTTGAGATTGTAACGAAGGGCGAGCAAGAGATGGTTGGCACTGCTGATCAGGAAATCAAATCACAGCCTAAACCAATCAAACAATCAATCAGGGAAAGGGTGGCAAGTAAAATCAAGGCCCTCTATTTGCGCAAATTTGCCCGGGAGTCAATCCTGAGCATCATGACAAAATTAAGGAGCAAGCTTCACGGCGACCAACCCTGTAAAGACAAAAAAATAACAAAGGTATTAATAGAGAGGGTGGACGGCCTGGTGGAAGACATGATTGTGCAGGCAGAAGATCAGGATGTAACAATGTGTACAGATGAGAACTGCCTGTACAAGATAATTGCCGGAGACATTTCCAGTGGCCAGAATGAAGATTTTGCTCAGCATCTGAGTACTGTACTACTCCTTTACCTGAAACCTGGAAAAGACAAAAATGTCAAAATTCGTGTTGAGATTCGCACTGAGATGGACCATTTCATGAAGCTGATGTGGGAATGGCTAAATCAGCAGGCACAACGGCACCAGAGAAGGAGGGACCCTGTGAGCATGGCTCTGGGGCAAATTGAACAAGCTATTAACAGAGCTCAGTCTGCTACAAGCGAGTTCATGTCGTCTGTCAAAGCAGTCAAGATGATCCTGGAGGAACAGACGAGTAATATTGCTCGCTTTGACTGTGAAGAATTTGACTTGCTTCAGTCCAGATCCTCTCAGGACACAGAACAGACATCGTTTGAGATTGTTGAGATTGTAACGAACGACGAGCAAGAGATGGTTGGCACTGCTGATCAGGAAATCAAATCACAGCCTAAACCAATCAAACAATCAATCAGGGAAAGGGTGGCAAGTAAAATCAAGGCCCTCTATTTTCGCAAATTTGCCCGGGAGTCAATCCTGAGCATAATGAAAAAATTAAGGAGCAAGCTTCACGGCGACCAACCCTGTAAAGACCAAAAAATAACAAAGGTGTTAATAGAGAGGGTAGACGGCCTGGTGGAAGACATGATTGTGCAGGCAGAAGATCAGGATGTAACAGTGTGTACAGATGAGAACTGCTTGTACAAGTCAATTGCCAGAGACATTTCCAGCGGCCAGAAAGAAGATTTTGCTCAGCATCTGAGTACTGTACTACTCCGTCACCTGAAACCTGGAAAAGACAAAAAGGTCAAAGTTCGTGTTGAGATTCGCACTGAAGTGGACCATTTCATGAAGCTGATGTGGGAATGGCTAAATCAGCAGGCACAACAGCACCAGAGAAGGAGGGACCCTGTGAGCATGGCTCTGGGGCAGATTGAACAAGCTATTGTCCTTCTGCCAGCAGCTTCAAGTCCCCTGGAGTCTGAATTTAAAATCCCGTTGTCTGAGCCAGCTGATGAAGCTGTTCATGACGTTATAGCCCCCCCAGCCCAACAGTTGGATGACATCTTCTGTGAAATTATCGTGTCGGAGCTGGTAAGGCAGGTTATGAAAGATCTGCCGACTGTTCAGTCCCTTGACGCTTACAAAACCACCATAATGACATTGAAGGAGATGCTCTTGAAAGAGATAAGGGGCTCTGACATGGATTTTTATTTAGCTCCCAAAATAATGAAGAAGATCTGCAAGGCGGTGCGCAAGGACCTGCGCAAGAAGATTGCTGAAGGGGAGCTTTTTGGGGGCATGCTGGCAAAGGATGAGTCAGTGAACAACTGCGTCATCGAGACTCTGAAAAAGCACCTTTCACCAAAGAAGAGCAGCGCCATCAAGAGGTTCTTCAAGTCCCTCTTCAAGCCTCTGACTGCCTGCTTCAAACGTGGCTAAAGGACAAGTCATCGGTGGTCTACGGGTGGTTGGGTGGGACAGACCTTTTTCACAGCTGTCATGTTGTCTGGTAGTGTGCCTACTGGCTCCTGCTATGACAACACCTCAGCTGTGGAAAAGGTCGTCTGGGGCCTGAAGTCCTTTCTCACATCCTGATCAGAGTCTCTGCGCGACTAGCCAAAGTGAGGCTGGTCGTGCAGAGACTCTGATCTGGATGTGAGGAAGGACTTCAGGTCCCTTCAGGGCCACACAGGTGTACATGTGAGCCCGCGTGTGCTCCTGTGTGGTGTGGGTTTACTCCGAGCGCTTCGGTTTCCTCCCACAGTAAAATAAATTTAAAAAAACAAAAAACAAATTCTATTTCTGAAAAAATCATTTCTGTTTGAATATATGTTCATGTCTTTTCTAAAATGTGCTGCACAGGTTCAAATATGTAAATCTCACTCTTAAGCTCTGCTCTGACACTGTCAAAGGTTCTGATTTATGGTTTCAATCACTGGCGTTAATTTCCCTATCTTTATAAACTGAATATATTTGGGTTTTGGTCTGTAGGTTACAAACACCTTTCACTCTGAGAACTTTCGTCATTAAACAACATATATTTTTTAAAACAGGTATATTAACAGGTGTTAATACAATAATTAAAAATGTACAAACAAACAGACATGAAGACAAAATGGTTGAGGATCTCATACAAGTGTCTTCTGATTTAAATGCATAATGTTATTGTATAATAACACACACAGCAGTGAGCACATTAAAACCCATCAAGTTTCTCTTCAAGAAGACAGTCAAACTTTGCTTTTTAATGACGTGGTCACAAGCCCCAAAGGTTGTGAAACCTTTTCATTTCCATTACTGTAATATCAAAAATATAATATTTCAACAAATATTATATTCCAAAATTTCATGGATGTTTGTCTTGTTTTTAAAGTCTTGAATGGGCTTGCTCTCCCACCATTAAATAATTTTATACAGAAAAAACAACAATACCATAAATACCAGAGCACAAACTAGAGGAGACTGTAATAGGCATTGACCAAAATGTAGCCAAATGGCGGTATCTGTTCGAGACACACACTCCTGGAACAAATTACCAGCACGTATCAGAGACTGCAACAACTACTTAACCTTTAAAAAAACATCAAACATTGGTTAAAAACAAACCAGTCATGCACTCATGCATAACATTTGTCTCCTCCTCTGATGCCCTTTCCCGGGGGCTTCGGGATAATCTTACATTTGAACCAACTTGTATGTGGGCATGTTATTTGTCATGTAACAAATGTGTCCATTCTGTATGTAAAATTGTTTGTAAGCATGTCTGTGTGCCGTCCTGTAGACCGTCTTGTGAGGTGTCCTCACCTACCTGCCTTAGGACTATGGATAAAATGTAGCTATTGTGCTAATTCGAGCATGTTTACTTTGAAGCGTACTGATAGGTTGATTGATGTGTACTGTCCTAATTCAATAAATACATTTAATTTAATTTAATTTTTTAATCAACATTTAGGTTTAACTGATGGATTTTTTTTCTAATAAAAAAAAAATATGAAGGTAATACTCCTTTTATTGTCCTAAGTTCAATCCAAATACATTTATGTTAATTTGTGTTTGTATTAAATCCCATGATTAGTGGAACCATGAAATCTACTACAGGATGTTGAAAATAATAGAATGGAGTTTACATCATACTGGGAAGATATTGTGTCGAAGTAGCAGAAAATGGGAAAAGTTCGAGTACTACGGAAGATGATAAGGGCCACGTGAAAAAAAAATTGATGGGGAAAAAATGTGTTTCACTTTAATTTCAAGCTTTTTCGAGTTTTTTCTCTGAATTAACCTAAATATTCAGACTTTAAGACATAAATTTGACTTTAAATATATAATTCTTATTCTTATAATAACTGTTTTTTTTAGAATTCTGAGTTTATATGTGATAATTTATTTTCACTCCGGGCCCTAATTCTCTGCCGTACTGCTCCGTAAAAGGTGGATGATTCATGTCCGGGAGAAGGAATTCAAAAGTTAAGTCAATAATTAGTCAATAATAAGGTGTTTACTTTCACCCTAACTAGAAAAGACTTTTCCCAAATCATCACAACTAGGTGGAAGACTTGACACAAAGCAGTGGTTGTTATTCATGTTGCTGTTCACATGTTTGGCCAGAAGATGGCAGCACACTCAAAGCTTAACATTAGGAGTCAAACACTGAGCAAAGGAAATCACACCTTGCCAATCTGGTTGGTTTAAATAATTAGGATTTTCCTTGAAAAATAAAATATAAACTTTTACAAATATAATATAGTATAAATCATCACTTATGGGCCTCTATACATGTGTGTTGGTGAGTGTGTGTGCAGACCCTTGAGAGACCCTTCCTTCTGCATCTGTTCTGTTGTTTTGCTTTTCACGGGACGTTTTCAGGAGGGGCGCTGAAGTGGTTCCCTGAGCCAATCACAGCGTATAGGTGAGTGTGGGAGTGGTTCAAATTAGCAACTGGGCCCCATTCAGACCGGCGAACATGGCAAAAGAGTGATGCAGAGTTGGCCTTCTTGCTGCACAAAGGTAACCGGTGGTTAGCATGGTTGCGCAATGGTGACCGACGGTTAGCATGCTAGCACAAAGGTAACCCTGATGCTGTGGGTGTTAGCTTGGCGGGGTGGGCGTGTTCTCGCACGAGAGAGTGAGAGTGAGCTTCTGGTGAGGAAGAGCCCAGGAGGAGGGACCCAGTTTGAATGTGTTGTTGACGAAATGAAACTTATTATAACTTTAAGTCTGGCTTTGTGAAGGAGGTCCATCCTGCCTGCATTTATTTTACACCCTGTTGGAGTCATAAAGTCAGTTCTAATGATGTTTACAATCTACTGTATACTTAATCGTCACTGTGTAAATGTCACATATATTTAAATGTTTACATAAACAGACTCAGGCTACCTTAGAGACAATAATATGTCTGTATGAAGAGACTGCTGGTTCAGAGGCCATTCTGAGTGGTTTCATGTCATACAAACAGAATGTGCGGTTCTGAGTGGTACTACTGTAACCACATTCTCCTGTGTCCACACACACACACACACACATTCAGTGTGTATGTATGTGTGTGTAAATCACAGAAGAATAGTTGCATTCATGTTGAATATGTGGCCCACATTACAGTCACTGTGCGGACGCAGCATGAGTGCAGAGAGGAGAGGAGGGTGGCATGAAAACAGGGAGGTGGAGAAGAGGAGAAATCTTCACAGGAGGATTTCTCTCAAGCAGACAGAAGGGCAGTCATAATTTATAGAAAAACTTCCTTCATACTGTGCTTATCTTTTATTTATTTATTAAAAAACGGTCCTCACAATTATGTAAAATCTCTTGTTTGTTCAGGCAAAATCCATGCACTCTCAGCTGAACTGTCCTCTATGTCCCACACTGTTCTTCCTGCTGCACTTTGGCCTTCTCACTGTTGGGCACAATGGACATCACATGCGTGTCACAGAGAAGCGGTGCACTGAATGTATTCTTTCTTGCATTAAGTCTTGATCGTTGAGTTAGGAGAAAGAAAGGAGTCTCTGACATTCTCTTTGATGTCCACTGCTGATGTTTGTTTTTACCACACAGTATGCTAGAGAAACGGGAATCATACATCTAAGTGTATAGAAAAGAAGAAAAAATATTTGCAAGGAATCTGGATTCTGACACAAATGCAAAATCTTTGAAGCAAAGAATCAATAAAAAAAACAATCCACCAAGAGAGCTCTTGTGAAAATAGCAGCTACAAGTACCTTTTCCTTTATCCCAAAATATACATGAACCCCTCACATCTTACCATCTCTTTTTAATCTTCATGTCAACAGTCATTCAAATGACACAATCTGATATATCTAAAGGGGAAATATGTTGCTGGTTAAAGAACAAGAAACGTTACAGGCGTAGCCATAATAAGGAAATGCTTTTTAATGACGTGGTCACAAGCCCCAAAGGTTGTGAATCACTGACAGTGCATTGAATTTTACCAGCTTGTCATAACCTTTTTATGTGTGTGGCGCAGCAGCTTGAGTTTGTACTTTCTTCAGTTGTACCTCTAATTTTACATAATATGGTGCATTTGTCTGGTTACCCAGCGGCTTCATGTCCTCTTGGTCCTTTAAGCTGCTTTGATGAGTTCTTTTTAATTCTGATGTCTCCATATGAGGTACAAAAGCAAACCAAAACCTCAGCTACAAGATTGTTAATTTCTATATAGTTATTTTTGGCTCACCGCCGGGGTCAGCCCTACAGATGGGTCTGTATGTGACTGACTCAGTGAGTGAGTGAGTGACAGTATTTTCAGAACCGTAGAGACGGAGCGTCCCGACATCGCAATGATGGATACTTGAGCATATTGGACCTCCACTGACGCGACTCTCTGTCTATGCAACTCTGGATACTTTGTTCGGGGGAGTAGGCGGGACTCCTCCTCCGCTGCTCCTCCGCTGGCTTACCTACATCCGCAGTGTGTACCTGCTTTAGGTGTCAGACGAAGCGATTAACTGCACGCTGCCTTTGTTTAAATTTTCCAGGGCAGAAATTTAAAGTGAGTGATACATGTGACTGTAAGAGAAAGCAGGATGAGATCTGTTGTTAAAAACCACCACTTAAGCATGTACAGGACAAAATCAGAGAAGAGACAAGAGGTATGACTTTGTCCACAGGGGGCGCCAAAATCAACACAAACCGAAAGTTCCTCACAGGAGCTTTAAAGTACAAAATGAAATGTTTTAGGAATCTGAGTCACCATATATTCATTTGGTCACTTCACAAAAGTACATATAGTGGAAAAAATATTTCCAGCTTAACCAGGTACATATATACAAAAATAAATGATATAACGTTTAAAACAGGGTTCCAATTGCAGGCCTTTTACTTGGAGTATTTCCCCATTGTAGTATTACTACTAAGGAAAAGTACTTCATACATAACTTCATCAACGTATATCCTGTTTAAACATCATATTTCCCAAAGTGATCCGCTGACAGTTTCCCAACAGACCATCAAGGACAATTTCAGAAGAATTCTTTCACAATCCACCTCTGCTTAGTTATCAGATAGATAAACATGTGTCCAAAAAAATACCCCAAAATAAATCCATCCATCCATCATCTATACCTCTTATCCTGTTCAGCAGTGGCGGCTGGCCAATAGAGGGCGCTAGGACTCCGCCCTCCCTAGTGGAGAGTGTGTTTTTATTTTTATTTATTTAATTTAAAAAAACTAATATTAACAAAATTACTTAATTAAATATGTAATATATATGTATATACAAAAAAAATATATACATTAATTAATGTTCATTGGAAATATGGGAAACAAGTGTTAGGCTACTCGTCTGTGCTTTAGGGGTGCTGGAAAAAGCGCCCCTCAAGCAGAGACGAGTAGCCAATCAGGGACTGTTCCTAGGGCAAGAAACGTGCATATCAATATGTATTTGGCCAATCAGCGTCGTAGAAAGTGATCGCCGAAGGGTAAACTCGGTTAGACTCGGTGGTTGAAGTCTGATCAGTCTGTGAGCGATGGAAATGACAATGATGGACGCTGCCACCGCAAACAACTCTGTACGCTCGCTTCTTCAAAATTCATTCGAGAGGAGAAGTTTAACTGAAAAATTACGAAAGAAACTGGACCGGATCAGCAAGATATTAAAATCAACTAACAAGCGAGTGAAAAAGGTAAAACCTACACCAGAGGATTTTCTCGCAACTGGAACACCAGAAAGGCGTGGCTAGCTGGATGTAGCCGTGTAAATGCACTATTTTGCTTGCCCGTGTTTACTTTTTAAAACTGCTGGCACGGATACAGCATGGACTTGTTAAAAACTGAGTATGGCACAGCACAGCCCCACCTAGAATATTTTTCACCAGCCCCCACTGCTGTTCAGGGTTGTGGGGATGCTGGAGTCGATTCCAGCAGTCATTGGGCGGGAGGCGGGGTGCACCCTCGACTGATTGCCTGTCAATCACAGGGCTGACACGCTCACATTCACACCTACAGGCAATTTAGAGTCACCATGAACCTAATGAGCACGTCTGGCCCACTACCTCCGAACAGGGATTCAAACCAGGAACCTTCTAGCTGAGAGGTGACAGCGCTAGCCACTGCCGCAAAAATAAGCTATAAATAAAATAAAATATATATAAAAAAAATTTTTAAATAAATAAAATATACATATAAAATAAATATTTAAAAAAATTACCCACACCCAAGCAGTGCACTTCAATAACCTTTATTTAGTAAACAGATGTATTCCATTTTGAAGTTTGGAGGGGGGAGAGGGAGTATTAGTGCTATTTACAATAAGTTTGAAAACGTTTATCTCTGTACAGATTTGAACCCTGATCAATATAAACAATATTTCTTTTTTTTAAGACCTAGTGCTGTTACAAAGCGATTCTTGAAAGCAAAAAAAAAAACCACAAAGAAAAAGGATTACATTAAATTATAAACAGATGAAAAATAATAATAAAAGAGCACAGAAGAAAATAAAAACACAGTCTGTCGATGATTGGGGAGGTTGTTGCTGCTGTTGAGCACAAGACATTGTCAGCGAGTGACTGTGAACTGGCTAGAAGCTAACCGTACACACAATCACACTAAACACCAATATACTGTATAGCAACGAGATCTAGAGTCATCATGGTCTATATAAGATTCATATTAAATATATTCTACACGTTACCTTAGTTTGTTTGGAACATTACTTCCATTGGAAAAATATAAAATAAAACAATAAAACTTTTTTATACATTTTCTTTAATCTGATGAAGGAGCACATGCTTCAGTTGTGCAAAATGGACTTATTAATGCAGAGAGAGAATAAAGGAGAGCGAATTAAGACAAACATTTTCATCCCGAGTTGATTTCCCTGCTTGGACAGTAATTATCGAGAGCGATCCTTCACAACACTGTTAAAAAAGGAGCACAAAAAGGGGGGCTTTCCTAGGAGAGAGGAGGGGAAGGAGACTGACGTGACGTCTTATTAATCACAACACTGGTCGGTCAGTAATATGTGGGGACTGTCAAAACACAGTCACAAATGTCATGGACAAACAAATAACCCAAACAAGACCGCCGACATGGTTTGCTTGTTTATGCGTTTGTTTTTTTAGGCTTCGATTGGCTAAAATATGACGACTGAAAAGAGCGGCGTGTGTTCGGTCTGTACAGCGCTCAGCAGACAAAACGGAATCATGTCTCTCGTGTCACCTTTAAGGGCACACGCAGAGGAGGGCAGTAAAAAGGACACAGGTGTGTGTGTGTGTGTGTGTTCTGCATGTGATTGTGTTTGTGTGTCCTGGTTTGAGTTTTCTGATCAGGCACGTCTAAGCTTCGTCTGCTGCACCGAGGGAGATCACACAAGCACATATGGTTTGATTTGTCGACAGGGTGTCATGGTGTGTGTGTGTGTGTGTGTGTGTGTGTGTTTTTGAGTTGTTAGTGGTTAAAATTCTCTGTTTTGTATTAGAAAACAAGGCCACACACACAAACTCGGGCACTGCATTACTATGACATGACATCCAGCTAGAGAATGAGGAGCCAGTTTGACTTTTAACAGACCGGCTGAGGATAGCGAGACAAAGTGTGTGTATTTCTCTGTGTGTGTGTGTGTGTGCGTGTATGAGTGTGGCAGAAGGCTTAAACAGGTGTGCATTAAGAAAAAAAGAAATCACATGCAAATCCAGTTCCTTCCACTATCATGACAACAAATCAAGTACAAAAAAGGAATCAACTCTATTGTTGTTAAATTTCCTGCTCCCAACTCTGTTCCTGCATCGGCCTGAGCCTGCTGTCTGTCTATGTAAGTTAAAGAGAGAGAGGAGGGAGGGCGGGGATAAGAAGAAGAGTGTGTGTTTGTCTGTATGCATATCCGCACTGTGGACAGGCTCCAGGACAGGGGACAAGCTCGTAAGGTCCAAAATGTTGAGGGCGAGAACGGATGAGGAGGATGGAGGGCCGGCGGCGGAGGTGTGTATTTACAGGATGACGCAGCAGTTACTCTCCCCGGTCTTCTCTCTATTCCTCTGACCTGGAAACACACACACACACACACACGTCACCATTAAGACAAACATTGATCCCACACAGACAGAGAAGCAGACTAAAAGACTGAAATAGAATAAAACTCTTTAACTGGATCTGAAGCCAGTTTCATAAACAGAATGAATGGGAGAAAGAGTCAACCGGTTGTGGGCTCCATTTAGGGCTGCACTGATGCTAATGAAACAGCGCAATAAACACTTACAAAATTATACACAGGTGTAGGTAAAATGATGTACAATGTATAGCATTATTTTCATAGTTGTAACATTAATAATAGTCATGTTAAAGATTCAATCTCAAAGATTTCAGTTTCGTTCTCTTTGGTGCCTCTAATGGCAATAAACAGTAATTGCGGGAGGGCACTTCCCAATTTAACCAGACGTCAACACTTTGTAACGGTTGTAACATTTGATTTTCCTCGCTGACGGTCGCTTTCCTTTTTAGACTGTTTGCCTTCATCTGAGCGTCGAGTTTGTTTCTTTTTCTTTGGTTTTTCACTCATGTTTAAAGTTGTATCTGTAGTCATCGATCTTTTCTTTGTTTGTTCAGCCATAGTGGATTACTGTTTACTCGCAACACTTGCAGAGACCAGAAAAGCAGCCGCTTAGCTCCGCCTACCCTCTCTGGCAGACCAACCACTGCTGGCTGATGGAAAACGCATTACTAACTGGGCGCCGCTTGTGATTTCTTCCGCCAAAGTCGCCACAGACACCCAGTCCATAATAATACTATATACTGCAAATACAAAGGCTTTCATCAGTGGGCCATAGGCTCAATCACCTTTGTGTTACCTCATTTGGCGATAGATAGAGACTTAACAGACATTTATTTACATGAAAATCTTCAACATTATATCTTTAAAGCTACTCAAAAATGATTTATTTCTCATACTTGAATCTTCGATTCACTTTCTGTTACAAGCTGTTTTATCTGGGTAGACAAAGATGAGAAAAAAATGGGGGTCTTAAAGGGGTTAAAACAAATGGAGGAATCCAGCAGAACTTCTCCCCAATGCAATTAGACTTTATCTGACAAAGGTGCCTTGTTCCTTGACACAAATGCTACACCTGTAGCATTTAGGTGTCTGATATGCCGTCAAACTCAAGGACCTGTTAATCAAACTGCACTTCCTGGATTGTATTTCATGTTTCAACACGCCCAAATAGTTTTAATACTTCACCCTCATCTAACACTTCCTGTCACTTCTTTACAAAATACAAAAGAGGGAAACATGGCTGCCTTTGTGGAGTGCGAACAATGTTACAGAGTGAGTAATGTGTGTTTCCATTAACTGTTTGCCTTCTAATTATTCTTCCACAAGACACAGGTTTTATTCGTAAGTAGAAAAGCCTATCCTATGGCTTAATTTACCCAGAATGCACAGCAAATTGAAAGGAGCCAAAACCAGTGCTAGCATGATGCACCGAACAAAGTGTCCAGTGAATGTTTATGAGCTGTATATTCTACACACTGCACTGTTTCTTAGGGATACAATTAAGAGAACCAGTAGATGTTTCTAAAACAGAAGCTATGTGTGGAGATAAATAACCGCCAGGAGCAGAGCGTTTAAAGTTGTTCGGCGCGTCAAAGGCCCCTGAAAGGAAAGAAGGAGACGGAGAGCTGGTTACCTTGGGAATTTGGCTCAGGCAAAGTCTCTCTGGCAACTAAATGCATCACTGTGGTCTTCCCCAAGGGCAGTTTGAGAGCTGGCAGAGGAAAATGAGAGAGAGAGAGAGAGAGAGAGAGAGAGAGAGAGAGAGAGAGAGAGAGAGAGAGAGAGAGAGGGGATGTAAAGGTTATTCAGTGAGCTACAGTATGCGTGTCTTTGCAAAGTCATTCACCACCAGTATCCTCGATAACAGCTCTCTGTAATTGTAAAAACACTGCTGCACTGGAAAGAGTTGTGCTGCATAAAAGCTACAGCTAAACTACGTTTAATCGGCTTAATGAAGTAATAAACTGTAGCTGATCATAAAAGTCAAATGCTCCTTCTTTTCCCAGAGTAGCTGAAACCATTTCCCACTCCATGAAACGTTTATGAACCACTGAATTCACTTATAAAATTACTCTGCAGAGAAAAGGAAAGTTTCTAATGCAAATTGGAGTTAAATCAATATCATCATTTATTATTGTGATGACATCATCATGTGTTATTTATGTCCTCCAAATCAATGATTATCTAAATAAGCTACTCACACAGAAGGACTTCGATCTCATGTCACTAATAAAACATGGAGACCCGTTACTGCACATCTAAACATATAGTTATATTAACGGCTTTGAAAAGACAAAATGCTGACTGGTAAATCCAAACGTCATGTGTTCTGTTATTTTTGAATAACAACTGAAACGGAGGGCGAGGACCTCCCACAATTCAGCTGGTCGAGGCGACTCTGACAAAATCATTACAATGTATGAAGCTGTGTTAATTTTCAGTAGAAGCAATGGAATAATTTCTAAAACAATAAAATCATTATTATCAATATTTGGTGTTAATGGTAGTAGTCATGAATTAGGTCCCGATCAGACAGAGCTCGTTTTAGCAGCTGGGTGCAGCTTTTAGTTGTTTTCAGTGAGAGGGACGCTTTTTGCGCGCTGCTTTTGCGCCTCGCGTTTTTCCGCTCTGTGCGCCTTGTGCTTTTGGTGAAACACTCTTGAAAAAACTTCAACTCAAACCCAACGTCATTGCTGTTTTTTCTCATTGTCCAATCGGATGAATGGAGAGGCGGGCCCAAACAGCTGCTCAGCCGCTCTGCTCGCCGTGATCTTTCTGAGGGTCTCGTGTACCCACACAGATCTCTGATTCCCTGTGTTTAATGTATTTGGGAACACCCCCCATCAAAGCCAGAGCAAGTGCCCTCTGCCTGTCCATTTTTTAATGCAGATATGCAACTAATTTATTGAACACAAAGTATTTTAGCTAGCGAAAAGAAATGGGAACAGATCTGTCAGTTTACAAAATAACGGTTAAGGACAGCTAATGATTCGGTGGTTGCCTTAACAACAGTAAAAAAAAGGCACAGCGAGGTGCTCTTCTTTTAACCGTAGGCTTTAATAGAAGTGCGGTGCGCCTCACGTTTTACAGCCTGCCTCCTGTCTGATCGGGACCTTAAGCCATATAATGTACAGTCAGCAGGTCATAAGCAGAAATAAACACTCTCAGGGTGTTACAAGATGCAAAAATGACCCCCCTTCCTGTATTATATCCCTTACTTTACATGAACACACTACATTGTTGTCATTTTCAATATTCCCATAAAACATCAGTTGTGCTGTGTGCTTTCTCACAAAGTGTGTAATGTCTGTGTGTGGGTTTAAACGTTGTGTCCTGACTTTTAGGATTCAGTGTCAGCGTGCAAACATGTCAAACCGACGATGAGCGAATGATCAGATAGATGGCAGTAATGTGATGAGTGTAAAAGGGTTCGGGATGGCCAGGAAAACCACAAAAAAAACGCCAGTCAAATAAAAATTGGGTTAAGGAGACTCAAAAGCCTGAAAGCCAAAAGAGGAGTGAAGTGGGCTGCCTCTAAAGAAGACATCCCCCCCTCCTCTGCCCCCCACCGCTTTTCTGTCTCTTCATTGTGCTCCTGCTGCCACCGCTAGTCTTTGCCCTTTTCCTGACCACTCTCTTCCCCCTCTTTTTCTCTATTTCCTCTCTCCTCCCTCTCTCAGTCAAAGCAGGCTTGTCCGGAGCACTGAGGTACCTCTGTTCTGCGGCTCAGGAAAGGGATGTGAACAGCAAAGAACTTTCCAGCAACACACTGCTGTGATTTTGTGTGCATGTCTATGAGCACATAAGGGGATTTTTTTTTCTTTAAGGGAGGTGTGCTTTTGGTGTTTTCTCACCTCCTAGTGTTACGTTGCCGTGTAGAAAACGGCCCTGGTAGATCAGCCTCAGGATGTTGGGACTGCTGACCTGCTCTTCCTCCCAATCTGCAAGAAAAAAGGGCAGAGATGGACAGAAAAACGGAGTTAAATCAACATTGAAAAAGTTGTTCTTGTTCTTGTTCCTTTGGATCGTAAACTAATGCATCAGCTTCTTCTGCATCAATGTAACTTAAGGTTTACAGTGAAAAGAAATCAGTCATTGCATGCTGAAAGCAAAAGACCACCAACAACCGCACTGAAGATATTTTAAGGCCCTTATTTCAGATCATTATATGCAGAATGTATAATATGTGGGCTTTGTGGCACGCATTACAGAACGCTGAAGAGAGCTGAAGAACACGAGGTGTGGCTCGGGAAGCGCTGAAGACAAAAGTGAAGGCAGTAAATGAGAGAGAAAACAGAGACGGCAGCAGAGTCTGGACACCAGATGTTTGTCTCCAGCTAAGCGGAGGGTGTTGGTGCCGACTGAGTGCCAGCTCCGGGTCCCACGGCGTTCAGATCTGTTGTCTGGGAGGAACACAGGGCACTTCCAAAACTGACAGGAGTGAAAGGAAAAAGTCTTCCCGTCAGGGAGAATCTGCATCCATCAGCTTAATTTATAGCTTTCAAGCACTGAGGGCTGCACATAAACCAGACTGCGCTCCCAGCACCGTGGGAAAAGGCAACAGTCTGCTCAGATTTGAAGGTGGTGTAAGGTCGACACTGGAGCAGCAGCATTTAGGGAGTGGGTGTATTACAGAGAAGAGGTGGCTGCGCTGCGATCCCACATTCCTGTATGCAATGATAATCAGGCTGAAAGGAGTGCACTCTTATTACCATACAACTACGATTGTAACATGCCCACGCTGTTACACGGACCGACATGTTGCTAATTAGCAGTGGGTTTGAATGTGATCTCCGGCTCTCTGGAAACTTGCTACAGCACTTTAGCTGCCATTATCTTTGTTATAGAAACTTTCAGCTAAGCTATGTCAGATTGCACTGCTTTCCAAGTGCATTAGCAGCTAAATGTTAGCAGTTACTGCTCATGCAAACACACTGCAGCTGTGCTTTTGCAATCATGTGATTAATTAAACAGAATATGGGTCTACATAATGTATTCATGGGCAGAATGTGGAATAAAAAACCTCCCAAACTCTGCATACTAGTATTAGAGTTAGCTAGTTGCATAGGGACATTCAGCTAAAATAAAACTCTTTATACATGAAGTTTGGCATCAAAAACAATGTAGTAAGATGTTTGTTTTCTGTCCGAGGAGCGTCTGAATATTCAGCAGCTGCTCATACTCGGTCTTAACTTTGACCGAGAAAGTTGAATTGACCCTTCGCTAAGTCCCGCCCCCCCTTGGTTACTGTTGCTACGCCTGTCACGCTATCGCACCGGCATGTAAACACTATGGTGTTTTCAACTATAACAGTGAGCGATGTTCCAAAGGAAATAATAGCACATGTCTGGAAAAATAGTTCAAAATATCAGAGAGAAGTGGACAGAAAGGACGACAATACGCATTTGAAAGCTACATCCAGAATATAATGAGTCAGCGGAGTGTTGAGAATGAAGAGGACATAAAAATCGAGGCAAAAGCTCACCAGTCCCAGTGTAAGCGTCAGACACCCCACGTCTTCACAATTCATATTAAGGACAATCATACAGGAACAGCAATGTTCGCGCACAGCAGGGTGAGTCAATCTATTGTTTTATTTTAAGCTAATGGTTAGTTATGACTCCCTGTAACTGTCATTATATGTTTTAGCACATGAACAAAACTAAATGATCCCACTTATTCATTTTGTTCAAAGCACGTCGGGCTATTGCTCATATATCGTGAGCTTGATCCTACACTGGATCTCCTAAAGGCACAACAAGAAAGCTCAACAAAAATACTGTACAGGTTTGCCACAACAATGTGGCTGTAAAATAAAGGCTGTGCCGATATCGTCGATGGTTGATATCAGTTGACTGTCTTGTCTGTCTGACTCCTCTCGAGTTTTTGGCTTTGGAAAAGTGAAATATTTGACACCTCCCTCTAAACTTTGAGGATATCTGCTTTCGTTCTTGCGGATTCCATATGCACACCGTTTCAGCATCTCTCCTCATTTTAAAAGCTTGACAGGCCTCCCGCGCCTAGTTACGGTTGCTAACATAGGATTGGACAGTGGCCGTTCAAGGGACGGCTTAGCGAAGGGTCACTTATCCTGCTGGTGAAGGTGTGCCGGCAGTGCCTACCTGTACCAGAATGCATTGTGTTAGAGAAGCTGCAACCTATAATTCACATTGCTGCTTTTCTTCAGCGATAAACTGTGGTATGAATAATTACGACTGAATAGCAGAGTCATCCAAAACACTGCTCTGCACTTATCTAGATGCCATTTTTGCAATTGTAAATGAAGCTAGTTTGCAATACAAGTGAAGGCATGGTAGAGATAGCATGCTGAAACAGCGATGAGAGGAGCTTTAAGTCACGTGGTCAGTCAGTTAAATCGGCTTAATTAAGTCAGCGTCTAAGTTACCTGTGTTTGCTTCTCCAAAGAAAAGAAATGCCTGGAACAGCTGAGGTTTCATTTAACGTAATAGAACATGACTCTAACATTACTTTAACTTACTTCTTCACCCACTGGATGAAATTACGGCTGCTTCTCTGTCTTACAATTACAGATAATATCTGAGTGGAGCTACTCACCCATCGGCCAGTTGTCATAAACATGTTTGGCGATGTCGGCTGCCGAGTCGTTCGGGGAGAAGAGGAATTCTTTCGTCTTCCCGCTGACCAAAATAAGCCTCAGGTTTATCTGCAACACAGAGACAGAACTGTACATGAGAAACATTATTGGACACATTCAGCACCAACAACCATCCCGTACGTCACATTAAACACAGTCAAGTCAGGAAGCTCGCAGGTTTAAGTTCAGCTATTTAGTAGGAAACAGGAGAAGGATATGAGGACCCGGAGGAGCATCCTTCTGCAGGATCAACTCCCATCTGTCTCCCCCACTTCCTCGCTCCTCTCATCCTTTTAACTCTCCATTTCTTTGTCTTTGGTTCAATATTCAGTCGCTTATGAAACCCAATACTTTACTAACATTATTTTTTAAGATTGAGCCCACAAAAACATGAACAATTAAGTGAGTACTATAAATGCAGAAAAATGTGCAACCTGCACTGAATGGCTTATCGCAGGAGGAAGTGGTGAAAGCCAGGTATAATAACATATGGCTAATAGTGTGAGTGTCTTGTTCACAGGGGGCCTGTTTCCTCTATTTCCTTCACACAGAGGTCAAAGGTCAGAGTCAGCTTCTGAACAGCACCTCTAAAGCAGGTAAGGGCATTATCTTCATGGGGTTTCAGTAGCTGCCGAAGCCTAAACGACATATAAATGAGTATTTTCAACAGCATAAACACATATTTCTTTGCCCACTTATGCTGAATGTTTCAACAGATGACTCTGACGTTAGATGCCGGATGCAGAGACGAACGCACCCGGACAGTAAACTCCTCAGTGAGAGCTGGAGGTGAGTGAACTCAAACCCCTCGAACCCGGTTGTCCTCTCTAACAACACGCTGCTCTATTTTACCGATCCCTCCTGGACTTCTGACACGTATTTTATTAGCGATTCTCACATTAAATATTGTCTATGGTACTGATACTGACATACTTGAATATTGAATATTGATGAGCAACGACTTTGTCAAACATTTACAATCATCCAAACACAACAGGCTGTATGAGCATCGATGCTGTCTGACTCTAAATACAGTTTTTCACATGTGACGTCCAAGTGTATAATCATTAACAAAAAATCAGCCCAACAGTCTGTGTCCCACTTTCACCCACAGTCTGATGACACTAAACAAAAACAATGCCAACTAAATGTTTACATATGCGTGTGACTTTTTGTGCCCCTCTCACCCTGAAACAAACAAACAATCCACAGTGTTGCATTTGAAATTTAAAACCATTTACTGTAAATCAGAGGTCATCTCTTTACTGGCATGATGTGTGTTTATTAGTGGCACAGTATGCCTTTAAGAGCCAAAGCAAAGGTCTGTGTGTGTGTGTGTCTCGCCTGCAGTGCCCGCCTTGGCACAAGCACGTGTGTGTCATTGTTCCTAGTGTGTTTCCATGTGCCGAGCGTCTGTTAGCCCTCTACAGCACAAACCCCCCGGCCCCACCTAACCCACTCTGCTGAGTGACACAAACACACGCACGTGTATACGTATTCACACACACACACACACGCACACACAGAGGCGGCTGCAGTGATGTAACAGAGCTCACACCAGTGGATGGAAACATAGATCTCTGTAAGCCCGTTATCAAATCAGCTTATAGGTTGAAGAAACATATACATACATACATATTTATATACATGCAAAACTACACATACACACACACTGACCTCTACGTTGACCCCACAAACATACCGTTTATAAGCTGCTTACGAGACATCACATGATCCATAAAAACACACAGTATGTGTAAAATGCAGCCGAGCACAGAGCCAGCTTTTATCTTATCATCCATGAACCACTACAAAATAGTGAACACTGTCAATCAGCGTATCCCAAACATTAACAATGACTTCCTCATATGCCTCAATTTAGTTGACAAAATTTTACAAGAACTACTAACTAACTAATGGATTGATATTTGCACATTAACCAGAGACGTGCCCACACTCCTACCTGAAGTGCAGGGACCTGCTTTACAACCCGTACAGAAACTAACCTGAGAGTGTGAGTGTGAATGAGACAGATGCAGACAGACATAATGAGAGCAGGAAGCTCCTTCACATAAGCAAGGTCTCGCTCCTTCCTAGCTGAACACCTGGTCGTTACTATGGTGTCACCATGGCGACAGCCACTGGTGGGTGGCTTAACCTGATAACACCTACACGATAGCTTTAACCCCCCCTCCTTCCCGTTTCCCACCGTGTCACATCATATTGTCTTCCTCTCCCTGCTGCAATCTCTGTCGCCCTCTCTGTCTCCCGCTCCCTCTCTGTCTCCCTCTGCACAGCTTACAGTGGAGGAATGGCCAGAATAACAAGAGGCTCTGAGCTAGCTTCAATTAAACAAGGTAAACTCAGCCTCTCTCGTCTTATCATCAACCTGCACAACTTTCAATCTCTCTATTTGCTTCTCTCCCTCTTTCCATCCTCTGCTTTCTCAGTTCTTGCAGGTAACTTTCTCTCTCGCTGTATTTCCTCAGTAAAAAACGTGTTCATAATGCAGAATTTCCCCGATGTTTAAACCTAATCCTAGTCCATTTGGCCTAGATAGGTAAGCTAACACTCCTGAAACTGTCAAAATGTAAATCTGATTGCACAATTAATCGAATATTAGTGATGCACGATATTGGATTTTTTGCTGATATCCGATATGCCGATATTTTCCAAACCGTTTTGCCAATTTTGATACCGATATATTAGGCACATGTTTTTTTCCACTTAATAGCAGAGAACATCAAGTCTCCCCTGTAGTGGAACTGATATCATGCCTACTCTTATTGTAGGGGCCAAAAACTGCCATATCGCAGACATCTTGCGCCCTTCTTTGCACTTGACAGAAAAGGCGTTGTACAAAAGGTCACATGTCTGATCACTCACGTTTCTGAGCGCGCCTGAATGCAGCATCCCCCCAAAACACGGCAGTGAGGGAGGCATGCCCGGACTTGTTTACTGCACCTACTACGGAGACATCAGTGATCGCTGACGGACTCTTTTTTTCGTGTGTGCGTCCATGAATATGTAAGTCAGTTTTGCACTAATGTTTATGTTAGGCAGGCAGTGCGCATGCACGCCTGCGCCGAGTTAATGTTGTAGCATTACGTCAAGCATTTTTAGGGAATCATTGAGCATTTAGGCAGAATTAAAGCGTCATTTCATTGGCAGAAAATAGCAACAGAAAAATTACATGTCTGCCTATATTTCATTTTCAAGCCATTATCAGCAGATACCGATAACGTGCCCATAATATCCCCATCGAATATTAATCCCGATCATAAGTTTGGCTTCCCACGATTAAATAATTGATTGAGGGCAATACTGATGTTTAGAATGCTGCATATCAAATCAAGCGCTCATTCTCTCACCATCAGTGGTTTGGAGGTATTTCGGGTTGATGTTAAGCAAGAATAAATAATATGCAAAGTGTGCATGAAACCTGTCTGTGCCACAAAGCAACACAACTAACTTGTTCAACAACCAGTAAAAACACCACAAAGTGCAGTATGATGAGTGTAGGAAGTCCTCTCCAGTCCTGTCCAGCGTCAAGTCAGACATCCATAACAGCAACACCCTATCCACCCAGCTCCCAAAGACACACTGAAATTACCAATGCAATTTGCAATGCACTTTCTGCCAAACATTTCAAACACCGTACATCATCGCACTGTGAAGCAATCAATGGTAAGAGATGAAGGCAGCGTTAGTCGGCCCAACCTTAGCCCCTAGCACGGTTTAAGGGACTGCTTTACTTATCACGCACATCTCCACAAGAAGGTGACATATCAGCAGAAAAATCCTGAACACAAAGTTACATAACACTGAAGCTTCTCTGGTGGAGCAACACCCTCCTATTAGTCATCCATCTGCAATGATTCATCTCAGCTTGTCTTCTTTCCCCTTCATTCCAACTCTGATTTTAACTGAATCAAGCTCTTAACCATCTCTCGCTCCTCTGCCCCCCCCTCCCCCTGAGGGTCTCCGTGCCTTTTCCCTGGACTGGGGCAGGTAATGAGCTTTCACAGCCAGCTCAGGGAGGCATATTCAATTACAACCTATTCTCTGTAACAAATACAACAGCTCCAGGTACAGGGAGAGCAGCGCTTCATGCATAAACATGCAGTAAATACACATATCTCAAGGCTAACAGGCGATTACTTATGCATACAAACAGTATGTCCTCGCCTACGACGGGCTTCGCTGAGGGAAGCAGCGGAAGCAGACATTGTGAGTGTTGCACTATCTCAACGTGAGAGCATTTGTAAGATCTGGTATCAGCAAGCTTAAAAGAAACTGGTGCCACAGCTTCTTTCTCTTCTGGCCTCCTCTGCAGACATTCACACACACATTCAGACACGCAATAATGCCACACTGCTGCCAAGTAGTGCCACGGCGTAAACATGTGAAGTAAGCAAACCCTCTCGGCTAAACACAGTTTGTACGCGGTGCAGAGCAGGAAATTCAATGCCATCTATAATTATTCCTCCCCGAGTAGCGCTCTCAACTCCTTCTCAAGGCAACAGTGTGTGTTTGTGTGTGCGTGTGTTTATAAGTGCATTTAAGAGTATTGCTGTTCTTTAGACCCTCTGCAGCAGTCAACAAATTACAGAGTGGAAAGCCTTCCTGTGGGAATATATTAGAGCAGCTTTATAGGTAGTCTATGCGGTAAGTTGAGCGGCTGCTGTCAGAGTGGAGTCCTAACTGTATGAATGAATTCAGGAGAGGGGAGGGGGGGGTGATCAGCCCGACAAGGGTCTGTTTAAAACAAGGCAGCTGGATCCAGCAGGCAACCTGCTCTGACTGGCCCGTTAAATCTGCAGAAGAGTCGACTGTGAAGCGAAGTATGAGGCCGCGCAGCACTTCCACAATGCAAAACCCCACATGAATTATCCGTCGCCGACTTTATTGATAATTACTTGCGGGCGCTTTTCTTTCTGGCGCTGCTTTCTGGAAGTCGACACATTTAAATGAATACTAACAGCGACAACATAGGAGGCGTAAAAGGCTGAGCTGGAGAAGACAAGAAGGAAAACAGACACTCGCAATTTGTTTTAATTAGTCAAAACTAAGTAAATAAAACAGTTTTGCAAGCTCTGAAGACTTACAGCAATTATTGGCTCACACAAAAATATAATGGCGCCATTGTTTTATTTAATTAAAAACACGGAGAAGGGATATTAGAGAGACAGCGTACATTATGGAACTGAATGCATGAATCACACACCGCAGATTCACTTCCTCAGATGTCACAATAGTGAGCTTACAGGGGGAAATTTCATTCCTCAAATAGCCTTGTTATGGCTTTATATTCAATAAAATATGAGACTCTGCTCTGCATAAAAAGATAACTTCTGTTAAGATTTGGCGCTCTATAAATGACACTGACTTGCTTTGTGTGCACACGTTCACACAGAGAGAGGTTACGTAACAGCGGCTGACTGATGATGAGATACGAGAAACGGGGCCCGAGGCGAGGACTTGTAATCTCAGCGTCTCTGTGAGGTTGTGTGTCTAACAGTGTGTGTGTGTGTGTGTGTGTTAGTGCATTACAGTGAGCCGTTTTTAGGTACAGTCTTAAACTCAATCTGCTCCTTTTATTTTCCTTCTTCTAAATGTGCTCTCATTAATATTTATTTTAAACACATTTCTAGTGAAGAGGACCGGCTCGGGGAGAGCAGAGACTCGTTATATTCACTTCAGAGGGCAGCACCTTCAAAATAAAAGCAGGGACGTTGTGATTAAAGTCACAACTTTACCAGAACTTCAGAAAGACAAGGAAGTACATTTGTAATATTTCAGAATAAGATGACTAAAAATGTACTTTAGAAGATGAACTCGGACAGTAAATGCAATTCAAAGCTGCAGAAATTAGAAATATGTGAGGACTGCTGATTGCTGTCATACCCTGAACTTTTAATTCAAACTTGTAATTAGGGATGCACGATATTGGATTTTTTGCCGATATGCCGATATTTTACAACTCATTTAGCCGATTACCGATACCGATATTTTTTTCCCGCACACCTAATTGCAGAGATCATCAACTCTCTTCTGTATTGGAAGTAGCGTACAGTATAATGGTGACTCTTATCACATTTGTTACAGCGGTCGGGGTGACGGGTCTTGAGATGGTTAATCAACTTTGTAGTGTTGACAGACTTTGCCTTGGCTCCTCCTCTCATCACCGAAGCTGAGCAGTCATTGCAAACAGCTGTTTTTCTATCTATTTCAGACACTTTGACAAACTTCCACACCACGGACATTTTGGCTTCTAACTCTCTCATGCTGCAGGTAGACACACGTGATGTCATCACGCTGCGCTACGCAGGTCTTCTTCGTGCCGGGGACATTGCGCCGAGGTCGGGCATTTAATCAAGTATGCAGCAGCCCATTATTTTATCGGTTAATTATATCGATAGTTCATTTTTAAGCCAATATGGGCCGATACCGATAACGGGCCGATAATATCGTGCATCCCTACTTGTAATGTTTAAAGTTAGGATGAGATTCTGGGCTATCCAAATACAGCTGCATCTCTGTAACCTGCTGAGGGATGCAACAGACCTTTCCACTGCAGTAGCAGGTAACAGATGCACCCTGACCCAGCTGGAGTTGGCTTATTATTAATTTTATTATAACCATAAAGGTCACTCATCATGACCTACTTTACCAACCGCAAGCAGGATGCAAAACATGAGGCATCTGAATGTTTCCATGACACTGATCACTTATAAACTGTGAAACAGAGCAAAACCACAAGTGAAGGATTTGATTTTATGTCTAGAAGTCAAACAAACTAACAGAAAGAGGGCAGGGTGAGAAACTGAACTCCCTTCTGTCTTTTTCGCTGTCACACAAGACAACAAGGCTGCTCAAGCCAAGCTGACTGCTCCATATTTATTCCAACACTGCTGATTATGCCGACAGCGAGGCTCTGCAGGGAGCGAGTCAGTCATCTGTGCCGTATTGTCATGTTTTTATGCATGTTCGCTACGTGGAAGGCCTCTCAGACAGCGCGCATGTTGTAAGTGCAAAATGATGATTAACCACAACATTACAAAAGCAGCATGGTTTTAAGTTTGATAATGGTACTTTTGGTCACACATAGGGGTTATTAAAGTTCTGTTATTATAATTTTCTCTCTATGAGGAGCTAGATTTCACAAGTGTAAATCAGCAGTTGAAGAGATTGTCACTCAGGCTTCAGTTCTTGGGTAATATGAGCTACGACTGAGGACTAAAGTGTAAAATATCAGCTATAATTTCAGAATGATTTATCACAGCAGACAGTGTGTCTCTTATTCAACAGAAAACAGGATGTGGTGTTTTTGTCTGTTTAAGAAAAATGCAAATAATCCTCGTCGAGCATGTCTGCTGCATTCATTCAGGCGAAGCGGCCGTGCCTGAATAATCAAAATGGAAAATAATAACATCTTGTTTCTAAGCATTATATTGACAGCAAGCATTTAACTTAAGGAACGTATACTTACAAATACTTATTTCTCATTTTATAAGGTGTCTTAAGGTTCATTAAATCCATTACGTGCTGGAATTGTCGCTCCAAAACTGCTTAAATTTCTTTATAATAACATAATACTGAGCTTATAAAATTAGTGCTGCTTTTGAAGGCACACATGTGACCCTGCTGGCCTGGGATCAAAGTTTTCTGTCCCTGTTTGTTCATAAAGGGAGCAGCATGTTCAGGGAGCATAAAGCACAGACCTTCTTCCTGCTGAGCTCTATTAAAGCCATTAATCATTAAAGAGAGGATCTATGTGAGAGAGGCTGTGAGAGCAAACACCACAGACCTGCATCAGATGCACTTTCTGGTGCTTCATGCTAACTTCCTGTGGCGGAGGCGGCTAATGGCTACATTACAGTTCCAGATGAAGGTTTCTGTCCTTCTCAAGTAGAGCCCGATTGATGTGGGATTTTTGAGACAGATACGGATACCAATTTAAGAGGGGAAATATCAACAGTTACCAATATGGCTGCGAGTATAGTGAGTTTTGGAGCTGGAATAAAATTAGACCAGTTTATATGTGGATTATGTTCCGATTTGGTGTCGATACAACAATGCTAAAATAACCAGAAGGCTGCTTTCTTAAGTGTATTAAAAGAAAATGATACTTTGCTACACACGCTGAGAGTATTGTGAACAACGAACTCAAAGCATGCTATGTGATGACACCTGAACAGATATCTCTATTAAGGTCTATATTGGCCCGATAATATCGTCCTACAGATATATCAGTCAAGCTCTATTCCCAATAGCATCAAACTTACTGTGGCAGTTTAATTGCACAAAGCAAAATAAGCCTTGATTGGGTCCAGATCTCTAAAACTCCACAACGTCGACTGATTTGTCCGGCATCATGACCAATTGATCAAAAAGTAATCAATCCAATGAGCGCCACAGGGGAAGTAATGATTTGCCAATCAGCCCAGCTGGGACTAACTCTGATGTCTAACTGTGCGCCTGAACCAATGGTGGCCAATAAGCTTATTTGACGTAGGCCCCATGTCTTTTCAATATTTGGTTTTAGCATGACCGCCAGGGTCAGCCCTACACAAGGGTCTGTATGTGACTGACTGAGTGAGTGACGGTACTGTCACAGCCGTACAGCGAGAGAGTTGCAACATCGCGATGGCAGATCATGGAGCAAATTGGACCTCCACTGACACGACTCTCTGTCTATACGGCTCTGGATACTTTGTTCGGGGAGTAGGCGGGGCTGCTTGTCTGCTGTCCTCACCTACATCTGCAGAGCGCACCTGTTTTCAAACACGTTGTCATCGGCCTCATAAGGACGGTCCTTGTAACACATTGCCCACAAAAGCGCACACTGACCGGATGCAGCCACATACTCGGCTTTGACCTTGTTTTTTCTTTGCATTGCCTTGTTCCACACTGAATGATAATATTATATATATATATATATATAATATTGTGAAGCCTTTTATACATTGCAATTCTGCCTCAGCGTTGTAACGAAGCTCCTCCGTTATGCCACCTTTGCCATTCCACATTGGACCATGCAGCGCTGGCGTGAAGCCGCCCCAGTGTGTGTTTTTACACAACATTCTGGCATTGCAGAAGCAAAACGTGCGCATACACACACACGGGTCTGTTCTGCCCTGCTGGCTCTGCTGTTCACACAGACACCGTCACGCCTCTGATACTACCTCTGATGCCCTCCCAGAGGCGGAAAGACTCCACCATTCAGACGTAACAGAGGCATAATAATCCTACCTCGAACTGGCAGTGTATAAGGGGCTATTGATTCTGGGGGAAATGTTGGTCTCTAGTCATTGGTTAGGGACCCACCCCTCATGACTGGTTAAATATGAGGCAAAACAAAATATCAATTTAAGCTGTCCTGCTAAATTTACTATCTACGATTACAAGGGGAAATCCATTATATGTCTTATAAACAGAATTCAACTCTCGCTCTGTAGGTTTCTCACAGCGGTGGGCTTGTAGATTTGATTTTCACGGTGCACTCAAAACTCCGACTTTCAATCGAGGAGAAAACAGGCGAGAAAACTCCTTTCTTCTTCAAGTTACCCTCACCGCCATCACTCGTTTGCCTAATTATAACTCAGTCATCTGATCATTCCTCGTTGCTCTTACAAAGCCCGTATCTGTTTTTCTACTGTCATTAAAAAAAAACCTGTCCTTTGATTTGCTGACGTCCTCATCACAGCTCCCTCTCCTTCCTGTCACGAGCACAGATCAGCTGTTTCCTGCGCTGCAGCTGGCACGGTACCTGACAGCACTCCGCTTTCACGTCCTCTCTCTTCATCACTCCCTCCTCCTGGCTCGCAGACAGATAACCCTTTAATCTATCAGTTGCAGAAACAGGTATAGCTCTCTTTCATGCTGTCATCTCTCCTCCTGGCGATGAACTGAAAAACTCACACACACACACACACACACACACCCAGGGCTGCATTCCTCTCCTGACAGACAGCAAGTAGGTGCCTTTGATCACACTCTCTTCCTCATGCGCCCTCTCTGCGATCAGAGCTGTCACGGGAGGTTGACGCAGGTTTACGTCAAACCGGCTGCCTCCTGACGCTCCCTAAACCCCGAAGTCTTTCTTAATTCATTCTTCAAAATGGGTGTTGGTAACCCCAGGGCTAAATGAATTAACTTGCGAAATGTGGGCCACAGCAAAACTGAAGCAAACTACTTTGCATTACCCACACACTGATGGGACCCTGCGCGTGGAAGCAGAGAGATCAAAGGGATCTTTAGCGGACATAAGTGCATGATAGGACAGAGCGAAGAAGGTGTGATGAGGAAGGTGAAGGAACTGAAGTACTTGCAGCATTAAGCTAGCCTGGTGAAGAGTTTTTAATGGTTTAAGTCTGGCTGCCCTCATTTTAACGCTGCTTCCCTTTTTCACGGCTAAACCATCATAACTTTTCCGGATCCACAGACAGTGAATAATAGAACAAACTGATGGACACTACGCCAGCAGCTACATTTAGCTTTGGCTAGCATTAAAGGAAATGATTGTCCTGTCTTAATGCTAAGCTAAGCTATTTAGCCCCCAGCTGCAGCTTTTTATAATAAGCATATAGGCACGAGAGTGGTATTAATCTTCTCTTGACTTGCACACACTGTGTTCATTCTGTTTCCACAGGCACTGAACTTTTACGCGTCTGAAGAGATAAAAATATGATTTATTTCAGAGCTCATTTAAAGTCACAGCAATCTTCCACACCACAGCTTAGTTCCTCATTTTGTTGTAAGCTGTCGAGCACAAACATGATAACTAATGCATGAGCACACACTTTAATGCTTTCATGTTTGCAATTGGAAAAAAAAAAAGGTAGGTAACAGTATGTTGGAGGAATCCCCAGGCTTCTCAGCTCAGTCTGCAGGCTGCTGCGAACGCCAGGTTTCAGGCTACATTTTGTGACGTCACAAAGTGCAGCTTTAGCAGGCTTCGAAAAAGCTCACCAATCAGAAGAAAGTGGGCTTGTGGGGGCGGGGCACAGAGCACCAGTGTGACAAATATGAGGAGACTGTAAATTATGCTAAGCTACTCCACAGGTTTCACAGAGTAAATTCTAAGGTTGAAATTAGCACAATAACCTCCCTTTAAATTTGAATACTTATGGTGCATAATTGGCTATTTGTATTACTGTTTCACATCTGAATGTATTGTTCAGTTGATATGCATCCTGATAAGGCCACATATTCATCATTCACCAGGAAATACACACACACACACATACACACATGCTGCCATAGCTTAAGCTTTTTGGCAATTTTAAAATAACATAAGGAGCAGGGACACTTTATAAATGACCAGAGAAAGCAAGAGATGGACGGAGTAAAACGAAAGAATGTCACATCAGACTCTGCTGCCCTCATCTCATCAGGGGAAACAAAACTGTAGAAGAGTATAAACCTATAACTGAGACAGACTGACATAAAAAGATTTAACAGAAAAGGGAGAGAGAAAGTAAGACAACAGAGTCCTGTATCGCACATCACCACCAGAGTGCTGATGCTGTGCAGGCGCCATGATAGCGATGACGAGGTCTGAGGCTTCAGGAGGACACGCAGAGGAAACGCTGACATCTTTGGAGACGAGCCAGAGGGACCGAGGGACGAAATTAGAAAGAGTGAGAGGGACAAGGGAGAGACGCAAAAAAAAAAAAGAAGCAAGACGCGGGAACAACAAAGGTCAGAGAGGAGGAAGCATGAAGGTGAAATCCACTCAGCTCCTTCGTGAATCTACTAGCTATGGAGGTGTTTTACATTCACACACATTTTGAACATGACACAAACGTTAGCGTGCACACTCTGAGGCTCTGGTTCTGAAGCTGTTGGCCGAGACATGAAATTGCCTTTGTATGCTTTAATCGATTCTCCCCTCGTCCCTCTGTCAGCATCCAGACTGTCAGTCCCTCTCTCACAGTGTAACACAAGGAAAGGGAGGAGATAGAGGACGGCATAACAAGGTGCTAAACAGCGAAATAAAGATGAGCAAACAAGTGTGAGGAAAAAAAGAGATAAATGTGAGACGTGTAGTAAAATGAGGTTAGCACCTCAGGAGCTGATAAGCATTCCAGCGATGGGGATGTTTGTCAGCCCACATGCTTCCAGCTTAGGAGGCGGGTTATCGGCTCATAACATCTGTCTGCTTCACCACATACAAACTGGGAGAGAGAAGAGGAAAGTGACAGCTACTACAAAACTTTTCCAGCTCTAAGGATGGTAGCTCCAGTCACAACGTCTTGCCGGGTGGTCAAATAGCTGCAGACACAACTAGGGGCGTAAACGTCTAAGGATGTGGATTTATATACAGATTCAATTATCAACGATTCAATAACACCTTAAAGATATGCTTTTATTTTGAAGGTCTGTGTCATTGTTTCCATGTTAAGTATCTACCTGCAAGCTTTGCTAGCTTGAATTAGCTCCACATTTAATTTTGTCTTTTTGTCTGTGCAGCTCCCGTCTCCTCCAGCCTCCTCGTCCGTATTCTGTATCCCAAAGACCAACACGCCACATGCGTGTGCTGTCGCTGCTGCTGTGACGGGACCACACAAAGGGACGACCGGCCCTGATGATGACTTTGATGACAGGACCTCCTGTCCTTTAACTCCTTCATGCTACCATTTGCTCTGCAGCAGTCCTGTCTGCTCCCCACCCCTCCTCCTCCCCCTTCCATCACAGGGTGTCCCACCAATGTGACTTCCTCCCCTGTGGTTTCCTGACCCCCCCGCTATGTGAAAGCCCTGGAGTCGAGTAAAGCATCCTCATGCTGTTCTCCCCCCCCCCTCTCTCCGCCTCCCAGGAGACAACGACATACTCTAATGTGACCTCTGTCTCCCCCCCTCCTCTGACTCTACACCCCCTCCCCCATCCTGTTTCCTAGGTGGTCTCCCCAGCGGTGTGCAGTCTGACGCCCTGCAGTCAGGATTAGCTTGATTTGTAACCTTTCAGTGTCCTTTCTAAGCACAAGCTTCTCCCTGACTTTCATGTGTGCATTCAAAACTACGGTTTGCAGTGTGTAATTAAGAGTACATGATGTCTCTTTTTGAGTTGAGAAAACCGATCAATTTAATCCAAATGCTGTCCTTCAAATCCTAACAACTTGGGCTTATTTGCAAAAGAGTTTTCAGTACGTACACTGAAGGACATTGCTGCACATTGAGCATCCAAAACTCATTCCCTTTCTCTCTTCTTCTTTGTCCCTTTTACTCAGATACTATAAAGGCTGAGCAGACATTTAAAGGAGAAACTGACGTAACACGTGCGAGAGGATGGAGCACGAGAGAGTCAGAGTGGAGATGAGAAACGGCTGAGAGACAGCAGTTACATCCACAACGCTGCGTTTTCTTTTTCTCCCTCAGAAAAGAGTACTGCCCCGCAGTCACGACGCACGTGACGCCGTTACTGCGTGTGTGTGTGTGTGTGTGTGTGTAGAGGAGAAAATGTGTGTCTATATGTGAGTGTGTGACACAGAGAAAGAGGAGGGAGGAGGAGGGGGACAGACTGCTGGCAAGCTAAAATGCCCTCTGTGCTGGAATTTACCAGATGGTAGTGGAGAGAAACAAGCAGGGATATACCACACACACACACACACACACACACACACACATACACACCATACTTAAAACTTATACCTCAGAACCAGGACAAGTGTGGACGTGGGTTTTTCAGACCCGGTAGACCTGCTTATAAATGCCGATTGTCTCTGTTCCCATTGCCAGTGAAGTATACTCTTGTCGGTCTCTTTTCTGCTGCGTCACCGTCTGACGTCACAAAGGCGCCAGAGATAGTAAAGGGTTAGTAAACAGTGAAGATGTCATGGTGGTTGGGTCTTCATTGTATCTATTACTCAGTCAGTTCAGTCTGTGTATCAAACTGCAGGCCGGCAAACTGGGAACGATGTTCGAGCGCTGCTCGGACGGAGACGGGCAGAATTTGTAGCTGAGAGGACGAGGAGTCGCAGAAGTTACCGACGGAGCATAGCAGCGCGCCGGAGAGGGGGCAGAGATTAGCATGTCAACCCGGATTTTATGTTCCCCTCAATGCCGATCGGAGCCGTGGCGATAATTACCCGGGTCTACTGCAGAGTCATTTGACCCGGGCTTGAATACCGATTGTAGCCTTCCCCACGAAGCAAAAAAGCCGGGTGTTAGCGGGTTTTTTAACCAGTGGGAAAGGGGTTAAAGTGAACCCTGTGTTGATGCACCAGCTGAATGTGCCGTGCTTATCAAGAGACTTGGAGGCTACGCTACATTAGCTTTACTAGTGCAGAGGGACGAGCGGCGAAGCGTTGCATTCCCTGAAGTAACAAGTGAAGTGAACACGCCCAACATATTATGTGATGTCACGTTACGTATTATTTTACGATGAAACATTGAGCTGGTAGGAAATGAAATATAAACTTGCCACATTACAATCAATGGCAAAGCAGATTCCACAACTTACTGAAACTGGCCTTTTGTTGCCAAGCAACCCGAACATTCTCCTGCACTCTGTGTCCACAGGTTACCACAGATCAGCTGTTTTTCATGACGTACACTACCAGTCAAAAGTTTGGACACACTATCCCATTCACTTTTGACTGGTAGTGTATATTATCTGTTTGATTTAGTTTCTCATGCAGCCAGTGAACTAAGAGTCTGCTGTGTGATTCAGAGGTACCAGCTTGATCCGTGTCATGACATACACGGCCTGCTGTGATGTTAATTAACAGTATTCAGAACACCTGGCTGAGGTGGAGTGATACACAGAGTGAAAAGTCCCAGTGATGTTGTTCTCTATATCAGCACTTATGGAATGCCTCTTGTCCAATCAGATCACTTGGTCAGAACTAACTGTATAATAATATAGATATATAATTAAATATCTTTGGATGTCTGTAATGCTCATTTTTTGTTTAGAAAAATGTGTATATTCAAAACTAAGGCTGTTTAAAGTGTCGACCTATTAGATTTCATTGTATATTTAACTACTAGAATATAATGCACAAACTACGGTCTACAACATTTAATTGGACTGAGAATCCACCCACTTTACGTGTCTGTAAAATTAAAATTAATTGACGAAACTTATTGCACAACCGTCTGTGTTTACAGCCTGTACGACGCACATCTACAGAGGGGGTTCCTCTTTGTTCCGTGTTTTGCTTTCTCATTGTTGTCTGCTTAGAGATCTGAGCCGCAGGTTGTGTTTGTGTCGAGCGCCACAGGAAAAAGGCAACGTCTGTGGGGAGACAGAGGAAGCAACAACAGGAAGGAACGGCAGCGACTAGAGGGGGGAGGAGAGGGGAGGCGTCTGGGGATACAATTAAGATCTTTTGGAAACATTGTGACACCCCGAGCTAGAAAAAATATGTGTACAGATGACGTTATGCTGTTAAGCTTAAGTTGTGATCATAAATTATGATGTTAACAACCATGCTAAAGGATTAGCTTCCTTTACAGTCACCTGATTTAGCTATTTATAGTGTCCATTTTCAGAGAGTAGCACACTTCAGCTTCAGATATAGCACTATATATTCAACACTTAGGCCTGAAGATTAAAAATTAACCTGATTTAACAGTTGGTGAACTTTAAACCACACTCTACTATAAACTGTTACTGCTCCCAGATCAGCTGACTGAGCTCTTCCGTGCAGAGCTACATGGATGCTAAAGTTAGCTAGACGGGCCGTCCTTACTCTCCTCCACAGAGTGAATGCTGCTGTCTTGTTCTATAACTGTATATGTAGTGAAATTATCTGATCTCCTTTTGTGGAAGTTAAAGTTTTGCTGCTGCTGTTTCCCCCAAGATAAACCCACGCTTCCTCATTACAAGAAACAGAGACAAAAAAAAGGATGAAAAGCCTTGAATTTCTCCATCCAAGGTCCATTGCTTCATTACTGCCAACTCGCTCAGACAAGACACACACACACACACACACACACAACCCCTGCTGGGATCATTAGAGATATTCATAGTCAGAATGCTCAATAACATCCAACATGCAATGACAAATTTGTGCAAGACAGCATGAAGGCCAAATATACCCTCCTTCCATGCTCCCTCTTTCATTCATACTCACACACACACACACACACGCACACCCCTCTCTGGCTGAGCTCTATCTTTAACTCCTCTCTGACCTCAGCCTCTCTACTCCTCATTGACTCTTTCCCACCAACATTTCTCTCTCTCTCTGTGCGCGTCTGACTGAATATCATTCAATAAAAAAAAGATGCAAACAAAGCAGAACCGTTTCCTGCTTCCGTCTCCCTATTACCGCTTTCTTCCGACAGCTCGACGATGGATCGATATACTGTAACATCCTGTTCAACATGAACTTTACAGTCTTTGTGCACAAGCATCAAAAAGGATGACAAGAAGTTTAGTTTTAAATCACCCTGGTATGGGTTGCTCTTTCGGGTTCGTACTGGTTGCATGGTATACAGTAAACGTCCTCATCGCTCTGGGCTCACAGTGAACGTTACCTGCTGTCTTCACACCTCGGCTCACCCCCCCTTTCAGCTTCTACTTCCCAAAAGCGGCAGACGAAACAAGATAACTGGCTGTATGTTTTCAACTGAAATGCACCTTGGGAGTTGTATTTCTCTTCTCCTTTTTCCTTTTTCAGACTGGCCTGTACCTTTTGTGGGAGGGATTTATTTTATTATTATTATTTTGACGTTCGCCTTTAATCAGTAGGACAGCTGAAGAGATACAGGAAATGTGGGGAGTAGATAGTGGACCATGCACTAAATGATCGGCAGACCAGGAGCCGAGCCTGCGATCAGAGCATCGAGGACTGTAGCCTCTATACATGGGTCCCCTGCTCTGCCAACTGAGCTAAACCAGCGCCCCTTACATCAAAGAATTATTTATGTTCTATAGCAGCTGTCTTTTTTTGTACTGATGATTCAAGGCTTTAACGCCTGGAATAAGGCCCACTCTTGCAACTCCATTGATTGGTTTATGAAGAGTGAAATTTAATCTCTAAAAATGTTCATAATTTTCTGGTCGCAGCTCCTTAAAATGTTGTGAATTTTGTTTGTTAAAAATTAGGGATAGACTGATTATCGGCCGGGCCGATTATTAGCGCCGATATTCGGCATTTTGACACATATCGGCATCGGCCTTTGTTTTTTGTTTTGTTTTGTTTTGTTTTAGTTTTTTTTGACACCAATATTTTCACTTTTACTGCAAATGAATATCGGCTTCAAATATCGGTTATCGGCCTCCTTGACTACTAATAATCGGTATCGGTATCGGCCCTGAAAAAACCATATCGGGTCTATCTCTATTAAAAATGAACACAAAAAAAAATCAAACCAAAAAAGAAAACCATAATCCTCTCACTGACAACCACAACACGGTAGAAGTCTGTGTGTGAGATCTGTGCGCCAGCTGATGTGGATGGGACATCCAGTCGCTGCGGCCTGACCTTTGGATGACTGCTCTGTCTGAGAACTGGAAAAAGTCCCTCCACTGACCCTGTGATTCCCTCGCTGCGTATTGCCTATCTGACCGTGCTGGCACACGCTCTGAATATGAGGACAGAATTAAGCACTAATTTAGAAATGGCAGCCTGTCCCAAAAAATGAATCAGGAAGAGGGACAATTGATTCTTGCTCGCCGGCTGCTCTGGCGCACGCATATACACACAGTCTGTGCTGGCAAGGCGTCACTTTAATATAAATGTCCCCTCAGCTGGAAATTGTTTCCAGTACAGCTGAAAGGCTCCTTTTATTGAGCTAGTCAAACACCACCCCCACCCCTTATTCCTTCTACACACACATGCACTGTATTTCTACTGAACATTTAGACCTCCAGAGAAAACTGTTTTTTTCTCCTTTGTTTTTATTTAAAGTGTCGTTAAAATAACAGCTGTGTAGCTTCATGCAAAGACCCCCTTATGTAACATCATTTGAATGCCAATGACAACAGAGACTGCATCAAGACCCCGGAGTTTGTCAATGCAATTACTGCCAGGTGTAAAACTAAAATCAATACAGTATAGGCACCGAGCATATTGATCGAGGACTTGCAGAATTTTCAATAAAGACTTATTATGTGAAAGGAACACATAAGCGTCTAACTGAGCGTCTCCCTGTCTGCATTACTGATTCACATTAGGTCACATTACTGATTGGCAAAACATGTCTGTGAGTGGAATATTAGACGAGGCTAACGTGCAGCTCTGCACCGCTCAGTTCATATGAGGGATTATGCAAAAGAGTGCAGATCTTTCCAAAGATGTTTGGCCGCTCACCTTCCTCTTTCAGCGACTCTCAAATTTCACTTCCTCTTTTTAGTTTCATCAATCAACCAGCCCAGGCCGTCCTTTGAGTTTCATTTCTCCAAAATCAGGAGGCAGTAACTCATATTCTCCCGTTTTAGACAACAAAAAAGCTGTTGGATCACAGCAACCGCAGGGCTGCAGCCTTTATAGTCGACTAAACAAGTTTTAGTCAACCAGGTTTTTAGAAAATCTCCATAAATCTCCATCCAGGAGCTGCTTCAGGTATGTCTGTTGTCTTCAGACACACCTGTAGGGCTACCTACCAAGCCTTCCCCTTTGTGAGAGGTGGACTTGTGGGTAATGTATGCGTGTGATGTAGTTTGGCAGGTTTGTTATGGGAGGCAATCCCTACTGTGTGGAAAGTATGAGGAAGTTTTCCATGTGCTGTTAATCACAGCCATCAGCAGATTTTGTCCAGATAAGCTCAGGTTCAAGTGGTTGCGAAATAAGGCAATGTCTTCTGTGAAGTAGCAGCACGTGTCACAACTGTTCTCAAACTATTAAGTTATATAGCTCGCTAGCAGCTATGACTGAATCAGCCTAAACAAACTAACAAACCAGGACCGAATCGGGGTCAAAGGATGGACAATGTTAATGTAATACAACTGCAATAACACATCAGTCTCATCATCCTTATTATTAGTGCTGGGACAAAATATCGATACGGCAATATATCGTCATCCTGACTCGAGGCTATCGATAGGCTGCCGCCAAATGTCGATATAATATATTGCGCTCTAAACAGATTTCCCTGCTCACCATGTCACTACTTCATGACTCCTCGCGGTGGTGCTTTTTGTTAATCAGATATCGTGATGTATCATTACACGATTCTCTTGTAACATATCAATCATCGTAGAATGAGCCGTGTATCGCTAATCGTATCGCATATCGTATCATATCGTGAGTTATCCTGCGATTCCCACCCCTACTTATGATGGTTTTGTGTCTCTCTGTAGCGTACCACAGTGTTTCTTTCCGCCCTGAAACTCAAACCCTCATAAACATGACACAACTAGTTACCTGATGGCATGAGGAAAGCCTTCAGTCAGGTGAAGCTGGAAGCTACAATGGAGGTCAGGTCTGGTCTTGTTAGGTTTCATTTAGAGTATTTGATGATTTTAAATCCCCAGAGGATGAGTTAACACTCATATTTACACTAACTGAATAATTCTTTCAAGATAAAAGAAACTGTATGTGGAGTCTTTCTCCTGCCCTTGGCGTAGTGCCATTTGGTGGTGGCACAGCACCATGACATGCAAACAAAGGCCTTTAGGTGCAGCTCCAGTTTGTGCTGTTCTCTGGGACAAAAGTGAACCGGTGGAGTGGGTGTAACTCCGCCGGCAAAGCCAATAAGCAAACACGTCACACTTAACAGGAAGAACAGGTTGTGCTTAGGCCGGTTTCTTCATGCAAATGTGTGCACGCATAAGTACTCGGACGAAGCACACATAATGTGAAAGGTGCTGCGGGCATACAGAGTCCAGTTTGGACTTTGTCGTGTTAGCGCCATGCGAGTGCTCACGTATTACTCACACTCACACCCACCCGTTTATGTCACGCTCTGACTACCTAACACTTGGCATCAAAGCTGAAGAGTGTCCTCACTTTGTCCGGAGGTGCTCAGTGCAAGCATGTACTTCAGAGGCTGCTGCGAGAGCTCAGGAATCATAATCATCACTGTGAATTTGGCTTGTGTGATGTCACTACCGCTGCTCCGACAATATTCAAGGACAAGCAGGACACAACAGTTGCCTATTCAGTGCCGAGAGCGATCAGGAGCAGAATCAATAGCGTAGACCAGAAGCTTCCTCTTGAACCGGGACCCTGGGAGCCCCTGTACCGCTGAAGTGGTTGAACACATTCCTCAGCCTGAGCAAAGCCATACCTGCCAACACTGACTGCTGAAAAGAGGGGGATTTTCCAGCAGAATAAGCCCTTATCCCAACACGCACACACTGACTTTTTCTTCTTAGAAAGCCTCTGGGTTACTCACAGAGCCGCTCATTCTCCCAGCCCGGGCTGATCAGAAATGCAAACGCACTATAAAAGAGATAGGGTCTCTTTCACGCCTGCCGAGCGATGAAATCTAATAGCTAGCTTCATCCTCCAGATTTAATCTCGCTGGTTATTAATGTTTGCTTTGTGAAATGCGCCTCCAGTCTGAATTATCATGCGCGGAACAATCAAAGGCGGTTTTATCAGCACTGCCCACTGCAAACATCCAAATTAAGGTGATGGTTTGATTAAGACACCTACATGTGTTTAAATGGGCTGTTTGATATCAGATCTGCTGTCTGGGAGGATGTGCGGTAGCCTCCAGTGTGCAGGGAAACAAGAATTTAGCAGAAAATCTGAGTGAAAATCTGATGTTTATTTGTTTTAGCTCTGAGCTAAGTTCAAACCACCCAGCAAGTTCAGCTATTTGGAGAGTTAGGTGCAACATGCCATCTGGAAATGAAATGAAAGTTTTATTCCCTCACAGTCGCAACTTATGCCACTTGCTGGAGTCATTTCTCTTCTTTGATTAATTCAAACAGAGCATATACATGTTTATAAACAGGTTCAGAAAATACAAAAAACATAGCAGTCAATCTCATAGACTAGAAGGTGACGTGGCCTCTGGCGACAACCTCTCACTTGAATTTTTAAGTCCATTAACATTTTGAAAATGCTGAAATCCAGGTTTCAAACGTTTACAATCCAATGGGCGATGTCGCAGCGGCTGCGTCTACGTCTCATATACAGTCTATGGTCAGGCTACAAGACAGAAAACATCTACTGACTCATGCTAATGTGAGCAACATGACTCCCATAGAGGACACATGCAGCTACACAGCAGCTTATGAATAACTGATCACCTGGATGAGACATTAAATATGAGGAGAAGTGTTGACAGGTATGTAGAATCAGATCATTATTCATAAAGGACAACACGTGCGCAGACACATGCCACGACTCATACACAAACATCAGCAAACAGTTACATAAGCGATCAATACATGAGAGGTTCTCAACAGGACTTCCTGTTGGTGTTGTAGACACGCATCGATACCATTGAATTAGCCCTTCACAGTCACAGAGGACGGCTGGACATTGACAAAAGCTGAGCTAGCACCAGCAGCCGTCAATAAAAACACAAAATGCTCCAGCTTACAGAGACCAAGCGGGACAGGAACACAAATACTACAACACATTACAGAAACAGATCAACAAACTTCTACAGCCGTCATCGATTCTTTCTCCATTCATATCCATCAAATATGACCTAAAACAACATCTCAGTAATACTGAGTAATCACGTCATTCATCTCATGTAATATTGATATTTTAGTTGCACAATCTGTCCGTGTTTTAACTCTGAGTCATTACTCTCCTGAAATACTTGAATTTAAACTGAACGGAGCACAAACTCCGGCACCTCTGCAGCTGCTGTCAGAACTTTCCGCGGCGCTCCGAGGCCGACATGTGACAACGTCAGAGTCAATACATCAACTCGTGCACCCGGGCGCTATGATGTAATCGTGATCTGTGACTCAGACTCGCAACACATGGCATCAACAACGCACACGCCGACATACTCCATCCAACTGGCACATTGTTCAATCTTCTTTCTTCCTCCGAAAGTGTCAATCAAAGCCCCCGTCAGCGGCTCCCGCCCGAGGCTGAGCGCCGCCTGCGGACCTCTCTCTCTCTCTCGGGCTGCTCCGTGACGTGGAGTGCTGAGCTAAGCTGGAGTAGCAAGACGGACAGGGAGTGCTGTTTTCAGCAGCAAGGATTCCCCACACATTGTTCTTTCAACTGCGGCCAACACACCGCTGACCTCTGACCTTGACCTTTGACTCCTTTGTGGGTGTGTGTCCGTGTGTGTGTGCCCCCAGGGGACTCTGAACAATGTGGGAATGAACTATTAACTGCTTTCAAAGCACCAAAATTAGAATTAGCCACACACAGAGCGGCGGAGTGAGCTAGCTGTTAGCCACATAAGATACAGTAATATATGGAATAAATATGCTTTTCTATATAGTCCTTGCTAGTACAGTGGCACTATAATTATGAACATCAGCTAATGATGATTAACAATAAAGCCATTAAACTTATTTGATTAATCAGTTGGTCGGAAAGCAAATTATTCCTCTGTTTTTATTCATTTAAAAAAGTCTAAAATTCACTTGTTATAGTTTCTCCCTTGAGTTTATCTTCCATAAGAATGAACTGCATATTTTTGGGGCCTTTTTATGTTACTTATCAATTAATCAAAAATATAATCAGCAGCTTAATCAAATAAATATTAATAAAAATAATCTTTAATCATAACTTTAACTGAAACTCACAACATTAGCCTGAATAATCGAAATAGGGATGCACGATATTATCGGCACGTTATCGGTATCGGCCGATATTGGCTTAAAAATGAACTATCAGATATCGGCCAACACGCCGATATCCGCCGATATAATTAACCAATATAATAATGGGCTGCTGCATACTTGATTAAATGCCCGACCTCGGCGCAATGTCCCCGGCGCGAAGAAGACCTGCGCGGCGCAGCGTGATGACGTCACGTGTGTCTACCTGCAGCATGAGAGAGTTAGAAGCCAAAATGTCCGTGGTGTGGAAGTTTTTCAAAGTGTCCGAAATAGATCGCAAAACTGCTATTTGCAATGACTGCTCAGCTTCAGTGATGCGAGGAGGAGCCAAGGCAAAGTCTTTCAACACTACAAACTTGATTAACCATCTCAAGACCCGTCACCCCGACCATTGTAACAAATGTGATAAGAGTATCACCATTATACTGTACGCTAATTCCAATACAGAAGAGAGTTGATGATAAAAAAAATATCGGTATCGGTATCGGTAATCGGCTAAATGAGTTGTAAAATATCGGCATATCGGACATCGGCAAAAAAATCCAATATCGTGCATCCCTAAAATAAAGAGACTGCCATTGATTCTATGGACCTTTGGTCAGTTAGACCTCTTGTTGGGCAGGACGTTTGTCCAAATTGCAGCCTGATGAAAAAGTGACTCATTCTGTTCAAATGAACATGAACAACATCCGAGAAAAGGGTTAACACGCTCTGTCGTACTCCCCGGTCTGGTTGAGTAACCTGACTGTAATCGTCACCTCCAACACAAATTAACACATACTCAACCCAGCACAAATGACGCGGAGTGTGAGTGTGTGTGAGTGTGTGTGAGTGTGTGGACACAGTGTATATTTAGTCACATCAGGTTCGGATGTGCGTCAGGTCGCCTATAAAAACACCGCTTCCTTCCTGGAGGAGGAGACGCACAGTCATATTGTTACATCTGTCTTCCAAAAAAACATGTTACGCAGCGCTTCACTGACGGTTAATAAATTATTGACCAACACTTTATACATGATTTAGAGAAGCACAAGTGTTTGGTTTGCAGGTTGTTATTTATCCTTCTCCAGTAGACAGGGTTGGAAGAAGTAGTCAAAGCCTTTATTGAAGGGAAAGTAGCAGCACCATGCTACAAAGTACCAGGAACTTTTAGCTCCAGAAACTTCTCTTCAAGGAAGTAAATAACTAGTAACTTCATACTCATGTACTTTGTGCAACAACTTCAATAACAACAACCGCAGACTTCAGGAAATGATGACAAATATGTCTATCTTATTTACGTATGTTTGCTGATGATTCATTTATAGAAACTGAATTTCTGAACATTTGTAAAGGCAGAATTGTTGCCTTTATCTGAAAGTTAAATCCATCAATCTTCAATAACGACTTACTAACATTTATAACTCAGACGTTTAACAACTTAAAAGCGGTACTGTACCCATCGTGTCGTCATTATGTTCTATCGAGTAGCGGTTGCAGGCAGCAGTTAGCTTAAAGTTTGTCATGTTGATGACAGAAATGTGTTGATTTTAGGGCTGCTATTTCTGTCGTTATTACTTATTTATTACTTATTATTACCTTGTAAATCTGCTCTGATGTCATCCCTTTTTGTCTCCAATCTTAATCCCGCCTACAGACGTCTGATTGGTTTCCTAAGTAGAGCTTTAACTGATGTTTATTTCATCTAGATGTTCCTGTCTTATCTGCTGGGATGAGATTGATCTAGAGCAGTGATTCTCTCTCTCTCACACGCACACATACCTGCAGTGAACCCCACCCCACCTAGACTCAATCCCTCCACATACTCGCACACTCTCTCACAAGGGCATGCACACCTCAGATCCAAGCGTCCCACTGATGCCATGGGGACCATTTCGATCCTGTCAGCACTTCTGGGCTCTGCCTGGAGCGAGGTAATTTCTCCCCCTCCTCCCTCCCCATCCCCATCCTCCTCCTCTTTTCTCTCCTTTTCGAAGACAGAAAAAAAAAAAAAAACATCCTCCATTCTCAAGAGGCGGGACTATTTCTTCCTCCCATTCTGTCTTTCTCTCTCAGATTCATTCACCCACAATATTTGGCAGCAGCAATCTCCGCTCCTCCTACTCCCACTCCCACTCTATACAGCCTTCAGATGTGTGTGTGTGCGTACACACTGACTTCCACAGACTGAGAGAGGGTTCAGGGGAGGGATATGTTGGGGAAAAGAGTGGAGAAGCTGCATCTGCTGCTGATTGTAACCACACAGGACGAGTTAAATGCAGATATTTCCTTTGGGAACACACGGAGCTATCTGTCAGAAACACTGAGCGTCTTACTAATGTGCAGAATTTGACCTTTATGTTTCTGCTGCAGGCATGTTACAAACCTGAGCCTGAGGACAGCAGCTCTGGCAACAATAAAAAAGTGTGCTTAAGAGTTGAAAAACATTTCTACTTCACGGTGAGAGAAGTGAACAGTACGCCCGACCCTGGGGATGAATGATGCGATAATAATGTGATACTTCCCCTATAGGGAAATTTTTAGAGCACAAATCAGGCTGAGCTTCAAACCAGCTGGCAGGAATTCAGCGTGTTGCTTTAAGACACTTTAGCACAGCAGCTGGATGCTTGAAAAAAAACTGCCTGAAAGATGGCGCCGCTGAAATACATAAGAAACAATGTTCTAACACTGATACAGGTATGGGGAAGCTCTCAGATACTGAAGAAAATGTAGGGTCAGGTATCGTATCGGTATCAGCATCAGTATCGGTATTAGTGTTGTTAAGTATGCAGGGCTATGCACCATCCAATACCATAATTAATAAGCTCCAGAGAAAACAACTCCTTCACTGCAAAACAATTCTCCTTTACAACTCAAAAACATTAGCCAAAACTGCAATTTGCGCTGGACCTCCACCAAGGATGTATTATGTTTTGCAGCGACAAAAAAGAGTAGATCAGGTAAAGATAGCCAACGACGGTGCCGCTAACATTAGCCTGGCTTGTTTTTAGTTTTGGACAAAGATACTTAAACATGCATAAACATCGAAACAGTTTCATGTTAAAAATCTGTGTTTTTTAGAGGCTTTTCTGCATACTCATTATGTAGCTTCAGCTACCGCTAACGTTAGCTTAGCTTATTTAAAGTTTAGGATCGAGACAATTAAAACATTTAAAAAACAACATAACAGTTTCAAGTTAAAACCCTTTGTTTCTCAGACACATCATTTTAGGAGGGGCTGTGAGTCGAGCTGCCGCTAACGTTAGCTTAGCTTGTTTTTAAGTTTTGGACAAAAAATACTTAAACATCTAAAAACACTGAAACAGTTTTATGTTAAAAATCTGTTTTTCAGACGCTATTCTGCATACTCAGCAGGTGCTGTGAGCCAGGCTGCCGCTAACGTTAGCTTAGCTTCTTTTACATTTAGGATGAGATATTATTAAAACATTCAAAAAACATTTTAACAGTTTCGTGTTAAAACCTGTGTTTCTCAGGCGCTCTTCGGCTGATACAACTAGCAGGAGATGCTGTGAGCCAGGCTGCCGCTAATGTTAGCCTACCTTGTTTTTAGCTTAGGATCAGAGATAATTGAAACATCGAATAAACAATGAAACAGATTCAAGTTAAAACCTGTGTTTCTCAGATGCTCTTCGGCAGACACAGCATTTAAGAAGGGGCTGTGAGCAGAGCTGTTGCTAACGTTAGCTTAGCTTGTTTTTAGCATAGGATTCCTTCAGTGTTCATCCTTCACAAGGTCTTATCTGTAATCTATATCTTATCTTATCTATAACAACCAAACAGTGCGACTGAAGTTCATATGAAGCGTCACTCGTCCACACAGATGGTGGCATAACACCTTCTATAAATGTTCTTTAGGATTCACGAGGATTTAGTTACTGCATCATATCAGGTCAGAATATGAAAGATTCAGCTCATGATTATGTTTGTAATCCATGCAAATTCCTTGCTATGTGCTATACTTAGACACAAGGCCACATATACATAGAGGCCGGCTAACATCTAACTTCCTCACAGCATTATCCCGATACCCTGACAACATAATGGACCTGCTGTTTCAGGGGATCAGCTGGACGTGGACGTAGCAGGAGTACAGGCACAGCTGGGATCGCTGGTCTCTGCATTGAGGGGCACATTACGTGGTTTATCCTTTCTATACTTAGACCTGGAGGTATTCTTAGAGCCACCACGCACTCGCAGCAAAGATGACTGGCAGACGGAGGGGAAATATTATGTCTAAGACTGCAGTAAAGCCAACCAAAGACACTTTGTACGCCTAGAATTTGAGGAAAATCTTCTCCCGAGGAGCTGACATAAATCTTTATGGTGATTGGTGATAATACACAACCAGTAAGCTTGTGTAAAACAGGTACATAAGTCATAAGAGGATAGTGCCTTTAGAGGGTGGGGGTAAGCTGATAAAGTCACCTGATGATGACGACCACAGACTTAAGGTCATAAAGTTTAGCCTTTAGTCTTTTAAAGTACAACAACATCAGCAGGTATGACATAATGGGGTTGCAGCAGAATGCAATTACCGGTCACAGTGCACTCAGAACCAGAAGAGCAGCATCTAACCTACACCCAAACTCCAGTTTCTTTCCGTCTTGGGTTAAAAAAATGTCAAACATAAAATATACAGCAGGCACAAGTACAGAGATGGAGTCTTGATTTGATCAAAGCTTGGCAGAAGGATCTGAGAGGAATACTAGTGTTTGACCAAATGTATGCACTCTTGATGTTCTCTGTGATAGATTACAGGACCAGTTAGGGCACTTTCACACTATAGAGAAATCAGAGGGAGTCGGTGGCTGCCTGAAACTACACGGAACAAACACCAATAAAAATAAGAGTACAACTTGTATTGTATGGTCAGCAAAATAACAAAGTAGGGATACACGATCTGGCCCAGTGAATGTGTACATTTTAAACTTGATGTTCTCTGCAATTAGGTGGAAAAAAACATGTGTCTAATATATCAGTATCGGAATCGGTTAAAAAAAAGGGTTGGAAAATATCAGCTTATAGGATATCAGCAAAAAATCCAATATCGTGCATCCCTACAACAAAGTATTAAAGTAATGGAGGTATAACATTGATAAGGACCATGTTACTTAGGACAGAGGTCCAAAGTGTCCATCCTAAGGTTAGCTGGATATCCTCAAACCAAACTGTTGGAGTCACAACCACTGTCACACCGGGCCTAAACAGCTATATTCCCAACACCGTGAAGAAACCAGAAGTGAAGAACATTTCAACTCCTGTTTTAATCCGCTTTTTGTTAGTGAAACTCCTGTGGTAATAAATGTATGCAAATGGTTATGGGTGTTCAGTCAATCATCTCACCATGTCCGCTGGGGTGCAGCTGCCCGTCATCGTGAAGGTTTTCCCGGTCCTCGGAGGGGTTCACACGCAGACACACGCTCACACACACAAGGCAAGGACACAAATATTTCCTCTTTTTAGTCACCCCTGGTAATAGCTCTCGAAACCACTTGAACCCACGTCGTTGTTGGGTTCGGAGCAGGAAACAAAAACACAATGTATCCCTGGTGGTGTCAGGCTCTCTCCACAGTCACAACACTGAGGTAGTCAGGACGTGTTACAGCTTCTCTTCCTCTCTATTGCACAATCCTTTCGTTGATCATTTTCCACAGAAATCGGTCAAATTTGGGAGTTTAGTACATATACACTAATGTTAGTGGGATAAGCGGTCGACCCGAGGGCCTCCTCCGACCCTCCAAACATCAAGGAAATGCTGCTTTAGAAAAGGTGCCTACGCCATGCGAAAAACCAAATACTGCTGGCACATCCGGACTCGGATCTTTTTCGCTCTTGGAGAAAAAAAAGAAGAAGCAATATCCGTAAGGTTAACGGTTACCGTCCCCCGATAAACTCAAACGCTTCAGACAGGTGGAAAAAAGGCGCCACACGGTGAAATGTGTCGGTCTTTCTCTTTAAAACGGGACTTTGTGTTGATTGTTGTTAATGTTACGGACTGCGCTGCTGTACCTTTGCGACTCGTTCAGCTGTCATCCTACCTAACCGAACTAACGTCAAGCCAGTGACGGAAAACGTAGTGGGACGTCCGGTAAAGTTTTTCAAAATAAAACATATTTTTATATGCATTATACGCATTTCGTTTTCCTTTTGGTAATGTTATATCAAGAATGGGTTTTTTTTTTTTTACCACTTATCCTGTTCAGGGTTGCGGGCTGGGGTTGCTGAAACATATCCCAGTTTTCATTGGGTGAAAACTAGGTATATTATCGGCACATTATCAGTATATTCATAATAGCTTGAAAATGACATATTGGCATTGGCAGATATGTCATTTTCTGCTGATATAATGCTTGATGATTCCTTAAAAAACGTTTGATGTAATGCTATTACATTAACTTGGCGTGAGTGTGCGTGCAAAAACCATGGAAAATATCAGCATATCAGATATCGGCAAAAAATCGAACATCGTGCATCCCTAGTGAGTCTGGGCTGATCAGCAGTCAATCAAAGGGCTGACACACAGAGACGACCATTCCATGCCATAGTGAACCCTTGGATAACCCTACGATGAAACATGATAAAGAAATGCCCCCTATGCTGACTCAATGTGCAAGAAAATATGTTAAGTGTCCTCTAAAATGCCCATTTGGTGCAGAAAAGATAATTGCCCTCCATGGTGCCCACCCAGAAGAGAAAATGTAATAAACTGTCTTCTAGGGTGCCATTCCAGTGGAGAAAATGTGACAAAGTGCTGTCTGGAATGCCCCCATCCACTGGAGAACAAGTGATGCAGTGCTTAAATGTCTTGGAGAAAACCCAAAAGAAAATGTTGCCAGATAACACTTATTTATGTTCTCGTTCTTGGTGATATTAAATCTGATTTTAAACTATGTTTTATTCAGAAAATGTTCTTAATATTTTTAAGTAAACAGTAATTACACTTAATAAAGTGTCATATCGGGGAAATGTATGACTCTATAATTATAATATTTGTATTTAACCCTTTTAAAAGCATTTTGGTTCATAGCTAGCCTAGAAATTCAGTTATTGAACCAAAGCAACCACTATTCAAAACGTAAACCTTCACTTTACAAATTTTAAGAATAACGAAATATTTCAATATTCTATGATACAAGGGTTCATTATTAACTATATTTAAACGTTTCATTTAGTTTCATTTAAAGCTTTATTTTGAAATCAGAATACCTTTATATCCGGGTTTAATGTCCCTCAATGTGCTGGTTGATGCAGCCCCTTTAAGAACATGGCGGCAGTCCCCAGACTGGGGGGAGGAACAGAGAGGATAGTGCTGGAAGTAGTGGGAGCATAAGGCAGCACACACCTCTAAAGAAACAAGCGTGGAGGGATGGGTGCATGGAGAAGGGGTGTGGAAAATCAATTCAACCTATCTGGAAAAAGAGGAAAGAGTGCTATTCATGTGTATTTACACGCCACACCTCATCTAAACTGGGAAAGATCTTAGTCTCAGTTTTACTGTGGAAAAATCTCAAATTATAGAGCTTAATCAAACCTTTACTAACCAATACGAGCAAGATACTTCAGTGATTGCTTCAAAGAAAACAAATTTTCTGCCTGTCACGTGTGGGGGAGGTCAAAGGTTATGGTGAGCTGCAGGTTTAATAATAACTCAAGATTATGATGGACTAGTTGATTTCAACCTGAGACTAAAGTAGGCCTGAACTGTTTACATTTATATTAGAAATTATGCATAGTGAGAGGTAATTAGAAGTGACCAGTGTGTTAGAGGATAAGGCCAGGCCACAGCCTGCAGTACAGAGCTAACCAACACATAAGCCAATCAGCATCCAGGATTGCATGAGGAGTGTATAATTTCCTGCAGAGCTAAAATGTCTCAATAATGATCTTCAATAAAAAGAGAGAAGATTTTCGGGGTGAAATACGGAATTTGCTGTACTGGAACATATCAAGTAAGTATAGCATACAGTACATTATACACAGAATATACTTAACATTATTATGAGGAGTTGTAACAAGACTTGACAGTTCCATTATAGTAGTTAAATATATTTGCCTTGTTACTTATAGCGTGCATCTAATAGGTATGTAATATAATATCCTGTCCTTGGTGAAGTGCTGTACCTTGTGTGTGTGTGTGTGTGGGCCCTATTTCCGTCAGAGGTGGAGATGCGTATCAGCAGCAGGTCTGTCCTCTCTCTGGTGGGCTGAGTGAAATCCATTGTGGCATCAGGAGTGGCTTTTTCTCTGAGATCTACAGGATTAACCACCTAATCTCCCCACCATAAAGGGAGAGTGGAGAGGGGGTAGTGAGTCTGACATACACACACACACACACACACAGACACACAAAAGCGTAAGCATGTCTGCACAAACACAGTGAGGTGTGAAAGTGTTTTTGTGGGCCATGTTTTTAAAATTAAGGTCAGTGTGTGATTTCCAGCCAGTGAGCCAAGTAGGGCGGTAACTAACGTGTGTTGTCATCATTAATTCATCTCTTGATTATTTCCTGTTTGGTTGGAATTTTTTGAAAGATAAAATTATAAATTTGTCAGGAAATTTTGAAATATTTGAGGCCTTCAAACTACTTTTTTATCTGTAGTCAATACGATTATATAAAACAGGTATTAAGAGCAAATTGTCCAATTTAGGAAGCTTAAAGGAGAAGTTTGGTGTTTTTAAACCTGGGCCCTATTTTTATGAATTTGGGTGTAGCGATGACTCATAGGAGCTAAAACGTTTTGAATCGGTCCGGTAGATGGGCTCCGCCGTAGCCGTTTTATGACCACAATGGCTGCAACATAATCAACCGGGGCAAAGTACGTCCACTAAAAGAGTTTGTTTTTACCACTGACAAACTCAGATTGTTTCTCCAGGTGTCCGGCAACATTACAGAAATGATCTACAAAGATCGTCCTTTTCTTAAAGAGCAAGATCCTTTTTGGGTAACCAGAAACAGAAGTCTCGCTCAAGGAGAGGTCTCGCTCTGGAATCCCGCGGCTGGTGTCTCCAGTCTGCTCTGTCGGGCCTGTCTGATCGGGCCCTAATACCATCCATCCATTATCTATACCGCTTATCGGTATACCGCTTAAGGGTCGCGGGGGGCTGTCATTGGGCGAAGGGCGGAGTACACCCTGGATTGGTTGCCAGCCGACACATAGAGACAGACAACCTTTCGCACTCACAGTGCACAGAGTCACCAATTAACCTTACAAGCATGTCTTTGGACGGTGGGAGGAAGCATGAGTACTTGGAAGAAACCCTGCATGCACAGGGAGAACATGCAACTCCACACAGAAAGGCCCACCTTGCCCAAATTGGGGTTTGAACTGGTGACCTTCTAGCTGTGAGGCAATAGCGCTAACCACTGCACCACTGTGCAGCCCCAGCCCTAATACCACCAAATGTTAATATTAGCTTGACTTCCTTGCTAACAGTAATATTAGCTAGCAAGTGTCTGAACGCAATATTTAGCTGATGTCTGTCCGTAGCTAATGGGTTATCGATTATGGCCAGAATTCCTTCCCGATTTTCGCTGGTCATTGTCAGTTGCTGATCAATCAAAAAGCAATGAAATAATAATGATTTGTCAGATACTTTCAATTCATAAGGCTGTCATCCTGTGTCTTCCATTTCTATATGGAAGACCTGAAAAGAACAAAGTCACTGTCTTTAGTTGTACTATAGTAAACGGTTTGTTTTATTCGAGTTATGTTAAAGTTTTACAGAAATCTGTAGAGTTTTAGGACGTAATATTGCAAGTGTTTATTCATCACACGACAACACGAGAAAGGGTATAAGATATCCAGCCTGACATCATGTGCCAGCTGGCCGTCTCATATCTTCCAACCCAGACCAAAATGTACTTAGACAGATTAAATACAAGTGTGTGTATGTGTAGAGCCAGATGTGTGTCTGTCTATGCAGCCTGTGTTTCCCTCCTCAGCACTTGCCTGTACTTGTCTGACAGTGCAGGCCTGTGTAATATGAACCACCAGGTCACCTTTATAGTGCTTTAGTTCCTCTCTTTGAGGTCTGCTGATCAAATATAAATGTTACCTTTTGTGTAAAGACAATACGACTCTGTAATCCTCTTTGACTCTTAACTCTGGCTCTAATTTTTAAGTCTGCTGCCTTGCTCAGAGCACACACACATCATGAAAGGGAAACATTATAGAAAACTTGTTGTGTTTGAAAGGGCAAAGGTCATGATTATAGTTTCAGCAGTTTATAATATCGACTTGCAACCTGTCAGAGAAGAAGATAAACTCTGATCTATTTCTGTCAGTACAAAACAGTTGCTGCTTTTTGACTTTGAAGGGCGGCATGCGCGACGTACTTTGTGGTTACCGCTGATCCATATATAAACACTGACGCTGATCATAGCACTACTCTAACATCCCGCTGCTTTGCTTCCACATGCTTCCCACAGATTATTAACATGCACTGTGTGCCATCGGCTATTCTAAGAACCTGAAGCAGACTTTGAGCTCGTACTGTGGCTGTGCAAAGGTTGATGCTAGGAGCCGCCGACGCAACACAACACCCAGCGTGACGTTTCACACACCCCGACTGAGAGGACGATTCAGTTCAGCTCTCCCAGAGGACATGTGGGCAATCATTTCCCCGCCTTAACCCCGCCGTCCTGTTTATGTCACCTTCCTGCTTGTCTGCAGTCTCCCTCATGCCCACCCAGTCCCTACCCTGAGATCAATGACAGGATCCCTGTTCACCAAAGCAAGAAGCAAAATCTCACTTTTGTTCTACATCCATGTTAGTTAGTTATGGTTTTGTTAAATATCATTTTAATACAATGTACGTTTTCATAGGGACTGTTTCTTTTCATGAAAGATTGTTGAATCATAAATCTGTTTGTCTGTGAGGCTTTTCTTCTTCTACATACTTTTTACCTGTTTGAGACACCCCCATTATGTTTGTTATTTTTTGTTGAAATGTCTTTACAACCTCTGTTATCATTTTTGGTCCAGACATTTATGTATATCTCCCTCAGGATAAATCATAATGATTTTGACTTGTAATCTTTTGCGCTACATTCACATCAACATTTCATTTTGTCCAACAGCCTACTTTTATTTATGACTGAAGTTTTCAAAATGAAAGACAATCCCATCAGCCTTGGATGTACTTTGTGTTACGCACATGTTGCATGCTAACACACTAAACTTAGATTGTGATCACGGTATATGGTATACCTACTCAATAGCAGTGTCTCAATTAGCTAATTAGCTGAATTAGCTACTGAAATGAGATGGTCTGATCTACGGAGGATTTCCTGTTTTCGTCACCAGCTGTTCTCGCCCTTACCCTCACGTCACGAAACGCAGCTCCTGTTAACACAGGTACCTAACTGGCTAACATAACTAACGTCACGTAAGTTGACCTATTATTTTAAGGATAATTTGAAGTTTCAAGGCCCCTTCGATTTTTAATATTTGTTTTGCTAGCTGTTAGCTAGTTTTGCTGATTTTAGAACCTGCATTACGAGCTAATTAGCAAACGCTAGCATGCTACCAGACTTAACTAAGATTTGAAGATGGTAAACATTATATTTACCAAACATCAACACGTTAGCATTGTCAGTGTGCGCATTTTAGCATGCTAACGTTAGCAGTTAGCTCAAAGCCACGTCCAAGAGACGCTAGCATGTCTGTAAAGTCTTGTTTAACCTATAAAAATCAAGATTTTTATAATATACATTTTACCTGTTGAATATCAGCAAGTTCCTGATGTCATTGTGCGCATTTAGCTCAAAGCGCTGTTCACAGAGACACTAGCATGACTCTTAATTATTGTTTTGATGAATAAAAATCCAGATTGTGACTGCAGGTTAACAAGCTAAAACCTAGAAACCTCTCAGTGTATGGGAATGGGAATGATTTCCCCTCCTGGATGCAAAAACAGCTTTCACAAGACTAGAAAAGCGCTGTATATAAGTACAGTCCATTTATGCGTAGTAATGGGAATTAATTAACATTTGTTCTTTTTTGTACTGTTATATTGATATGCTAACACATTTACTCTTGATATAAAGTGTTACGGTGCTACTTCACACCATTATCAAGTGTAAACTACTGTGTATATATAGCCTAACCTGTTTTTTCTTTCAAAGCTGTCAATGAATAATGATTGATAAATATCCTAACATTGTTAATCTACTTTCATCAGTGACATGGACCTTAACAGTTGTCATCAATATCCTTCCGCACTATCATTGAACTGTATCCAGACGTTAGTAAATGAACCAGCAGTGGAACAGCTCTCATACACACTTTCTTTACTGTGACTGACAGCTCTGTTACAATGTCACCAATCCTCAGAGAGCTGCCTTCATTACTCGGGATCAGCTCCTACTCAAAAGCAATAGTCAAAACCTGAGTTGGATTGGCTCAGACTTACCAGGAGACAGCCTAAGCCTGAGCTTATCTACAACGAACTGTTGTTGTGTGGATCAGGAGGAGGTGGGCGCTCCTCTAATCTGCCCACCTGTCTGACACACTGAATGGTAAATATACGCAGGGATTTGTCCTGAGATTTCTCTGATACGCCTTTTGCTGGAGGCTAAATCAGAGATACAAGATTCCGAGTCGCTGCCTTTGAGTGTTTGTGTTTTGAATCAGCGTCAAGTGCAGCTGGTGAGGCGGCACTCGAGCACTCGTCATAGATAAAAGCCTCCTCCCCTCTGCTGTGAAAACAATTTGTCATCATCTCACGTTTTGCCATCTGTGTCCCGCAGAAGGGGAATAAAGTACAAGCTCAGTGCTTGTATATTGTATCTAAAGTACGTACCCCTGCCTCTGGGCGTGTGTGTGCATCTGTTCTTTTCCTGTTTACCTGTGAGTGTCAGTTATTTTTACGTGTCTCTCGTGTTTGTTTGAGTACATTATGTCCCAGCGGGGCTTTGTTCTTTCTATATTACCTGGCTTTTTACAAACTCTGGCCTGTTCAACCTGTTCCTACCGCTCAACATCCAACACATTACAAATTGTGAGGCCGTCTCTGTGTCTGTGCAGGCATGTCTGGCATTGTCTGATTGATTTTTATCATGGCATGAGGTATGTAAGCAGGTTTCTTCATTCATTATCTGCTGCTTGTGTGAGAAATGAGGAAGTGAATTAGAGTTTTATAGCTGCTCTCACATTCAACCACTTTGGTCCGGACTTAAATACGTCGACAAGTAATTGATGGATTGCCATTAAACTTGGTACTGACGTTCATTGTACCTAGAGGATAAATCCTTTGTTGACTTTGGTGAACTCCTGAACTCTCTGAAGCCCCAACAGCACGCCAGCATATTATCTCAACATCAACTACACTGATCCACATATAATCTTTGAGATTCACGGTTCCCAGATGATGTATCAACATGTTGTTTTTGGTTCAAGGTAAAATGTCTCAACAATTTTTTAAATAACTGAATTTAATATAATACGGTGCAGTGGTTAGCACTGTCGCCTCACAGCTAAAGGGTTCCTGGTTCAAATCCCAGTTCAGACATGTGGGGCCGCCTGTCTGTGTGGAGTTTGCATGTTCTCCACATGACTGCATGCACGAGTACTCCCACAGTCCAAAGACATGTTCTTTGGGTTAATTGGTGACTCCAAAATTGCCCGGAGGTGTGAATGTGGCCGTTAAAGATTTATCTCCGTATGTAATTGACTGGCGACCAGTCCAGGGTGTACCCCGCCTGTCGCCCAATGACTGCCTCCAGCCCCCCCGGTAAGCTGTTTGGATAATGGATGGAAAATTTGGTGCAGATGTTCATGATCCCGACAGGTTAACCTGTAATAACATATTATCTTATTATCCGTAGTTTAATTTGTTCTTCCTCCACAATGAGCGGATAAACATGGCTGTAGATTCAACTGTTATTCCCTTAACTTGTTATGTGTTATGAAAGTTATTCCACAGGAGCTGTCTCTTATTAAATTTAAATAAAGTCCAGACAGACTTTTTGCTTTCTCCCTGCAGAGACAAGCAAAACGGTTTTAAGAGGAAGCATAGGACACGATAAAGACACTAAACCTGTAAAATGATATTATGAAAGAATAACAGACATGTCACTGTCAAACCCTCAAACCTGTATGTACCTGCCCAGTATCTGTTGTCTTTTCATTCCAGTAGTCTTAGTCAGATACTGAACTCTAGACGTGCACACACACACACTCACACACACACATTTTTAGAGCAAACCACCGGCATCAACTTCTGCCTACCTGAATCAACCTCCCTCCCCCTCTTTGCTCTTCCTCCCTCCAGTCCTCCCTCTCTCATGGTGACTGTGCAGGTATAAAGTGGAGGGTGAGGCGGGGGTTATCAGCAGAGCATGACTGGCATTAAAGCTACCATGTGGCTGTCAGGCAGTTATTGTGGCACAAAAATAACTGTGATTAGATGAGCTGCGGTCCTCCCTGCGGCGCTCGAAACAACAACTACAGGCCTGTCAGACAGCATCGATTGTGGCTGATTCACTTTCATGGTTATTCTTTGGTCACATAACTTTGTAGTACAACAGAAACAAATATACATAGCTAAAAACAAAGGAGCGTGTCATACGCTTCATTCAGCCTTCACACCACATGTGTGTGTGTTGTTTTTGCTCTGGCAGACATTGATTTTCACGTGGTCAACTTGTTTGTTTTGAGTCATCAGGTGCAAGGGCTGTGTTGTTGCACGGTTTGGTTTCCACACATAGCACATGGCGGATTCATAAAAACAGAGTGCTCACAAAAGGCTTAAAAGAAACACAGACATAGAAACAAAGAGGGCTGAGCAAACCCGAGCCTGACTCAGCAAATGTGGATAGTATAAAACCTGCAGGGTAATACAAGGTAAGTTAATATGTCAACAAACTTCTGGTCCATTCAGCCTTTCAGTCAGACAGTGAAGGCAACACAGACACACGCTGAAGACAAGCATGAACCTGTGCTTTAGGCTGTTTCCTTCTGCCTCAGTCTTTCTCATAGACTGTCTATAGAAGTGACCTCTGCTTTGAAACCTAGGCTGCGTTTGAAATACCGTACTATATACTACATACTATATATTACATACTATATACTGTGTTCGGTAGTATGTAATATGGAGGAGCTTTTCAAATTCATCTTGCAGTATGCTACGCCAGGCGGAAGTAAAAAATAACCGCTGCTTCATTAGCTATAGCGCCCCCTTCTGCTGGAAGCTGCTGCTGTCCGTCATTTCAACTGCCGCTGTGACGTTCCAGCGCTTTGCATTGTGGGATACAGTAGGAGTGGTACACTGGCCCGATGCATACTGGAGATTTTCTCCGAATCAGTACGACATCCGGGCATTTTTGGCACACTGCACATTTTGCTTTTGTTTGCATACTGCATACTACATGTTGGCCAAATCAGTACGTACTGCTAGTATAGTATGGCATTTCGAACACAGCACTAGAGTTTGGTAATGTAGCCATGGTTGTCTTTGTAGCTAGATATGGACACAAGGGTGGAGAGAAGCGAGGTGCTAAGAACACTAAGTCATCAGCTAATGTTAGCTTTAGCTTAAATAGAAAGTTTCATTCATTATTCACAGCGACTGTGATATTAATACATGCATTTAAAAAAGGACATAATGACAGTGGCTGCAGCATAGGTCATAAAGCCCGCCTCCTCCATGCTAACAGATGGGACATGAGCTAAACTAATCAAACATCTGTGGGATAAATGATGCGCCATTAATTTGTCACTCTCTAATTCTCTTGGATTTATCTGATCTTTGAGATGACACTTCATAGTGAGTGTTGTTCTACATGCTGTTAGTCTCTTCCTTTGTCTTTCTTTCTTCGCCTGCCTTACTTTTTATGAAGAACACACTGCTGCACACTTCTCTCCCTCCTCTTTACTATAAGGCCATAGGTCAACATACAGTTGACCTTCTGTATTCATTGTCAAAACACTGATACAGAAAAAGGCGTAAGATGAGTCATGAGATAGAATCCTGTGTGCAAGATGACAAATCTGATTTCATAAGAACTCAACGTTTGTTCAGCCGCCTACTCAAGCGTTTGCGACACTTGCAGCATGCACACACTCTTTTTTTAACCTTTCTGGAGTTTTTAAGTTTTATTTGAAGTATTGTTTAAGTCTTGTCTCCCTTCTTTTACCAAACACCTTTTCTCTACCTTCATTCATTAGTTACACCTGTTTTAAGACATGAATGTGAAACTGTTGCTGTTCCTTACACTAACAAATGATTTCTTTGTGTACTTTTCTGCTGCTTCTGACAGGAAATAATACTTTAAAGTAACGAGTTACACAAGATAAGGCCTTTTTTTTGTATGTCTCTAGCTGGTTGTAGATAGCGCAGAAGGGTTTTCCTGCGGTCATGAGGTGTATGTAGACACTTGTCCTTTACAACAGCACCACCCAGTGGACAAAGATACGCATAACAGTCAGAAGCTTGTGCGAAATGCTGCTGCAGAAACATCTTTAAAAGGCAACTTCGTTTCGAGTTACTCAACGTTTATATATTGTAAAATATTTACTTAATGCTCTGCATCTTCTTTAACTGATCTCTGACTGTAGAGCCCCCTGACGCTGATCTTTATACGCCAGGTCTGATGAGCGCTGCCGTCACGTGATTGGTGCAGATGTGGGCTGGGACTGAGAAGATGCACCTGATTGATCCCTCGTTATGAATCACGTTGACATTCAGTAAGATAAACTAGCATTACTGAAGTGCATGTTCTTTATTGGAGATAATGATGACGCATACACAGTGAAGAGTTAGGATGAACGTGTGTACGTGACGTCACTCTCGTAGTGCTTCTGCTGAGTCACATCTTGAGCTCTCACGCGTTTAGCGCTCATTCAATGAAATTCAATTAAATTCAACCTTCATTTGTAAAGCAACATTTAAAATGGTGTATTCATTTCCTGTTTTCACATTGATACTCAGGTAAACAACACATAAGTCTGCTTTTCTCCCTATGATGGTTCACATTATTAGCTATCAAGCAAGACTGTATACTTTGACGTACTGCATGAGACAAGCATGAAAGAAAAGATTGATAGTGTAGGATTCTTTCCTATTGTGTAAAAAAATAAATTAAAAAAGTATATCTCTGCTCCTCACTGTATCCTTTCCCAGCTGTCATTGGGCGAGAGGCGGGGTACAACCTGAACTGATCACCAGTCAATCACAGGGCTGACACATAGAGACAGACAACCTTTTACACTCACATTCACACCCAACGGGCACTTTTAGAGTCACCAGTGAACCTAACGAGCATGTCTTTGGACTGTGGAGGAAGTTTGAGTACCCGGAAGAAACCCTGCGTGCACAGGGAGAACATGCAACTCCACTCAGAAAGGCCCCGTACGTCCGAACAGGGATTCGAGCCAGGAACCTTTTTTAATGTGAGTCCACTGCACCACCGCGCAGTCCAAAAGCAGTCTCATTCACAAAAAAATACAATTATATATATACTTTAAAATGTGTAACTGTGTAAAAATCTGCATTTTTATTCATTTTAAAACTTTACTCACAGAGGAAAAAACTCTGGATTAACAGTAATAGTATAACAATCTGTGGGGTGGATTAGTGGAACAGTTTGAAACTGTAACTCACACAGAGCACAAACTTTATTCTGTTTAAGAATTTGTATGGAAAAAAAACACTCAACACACAACATTTTTGGACCCAGAGAGTCTTCACCAGGGTATAAGGTACAATGAGTCGTCATGTACAATGATCAAGTTGTCACATGACGAGGACGTGATGACGTGTTAGTTCTGCCACTTGAAGAGTGAGCAACAAAAAAAGTGCAAAAAGAAACGGTAACAATGTCACACATAAATAATGGTAGTAAGAAAAAAAGAGATGTCACAAATAGAGTAGAAGTTAGGGACAGTCTGACAATGACACACACACACACACACTAGTATATAGGAAAAACAGCACCATTAATAGCTGCACTGTGCAAATACTCATAATGACTCACCATGTCAAAAAAAGTTGAAAGGTCATAATTACATCAACTATTATAAATGTATTGTATATATGTGTAATGACCTTAAACTTTAATTTGTTAAAACACACAGATTTATTCAGATTGTTAATTAAATAAATTACTTTTTATTAATTAATTAAGTTTATTTTTTAGACTGCCACCAAATGCCATTGACTTCCATTATAAGTGAGCCAAAGAGGCCATTTTTAGATTTAATCTAACCTATACTATAATACTTAAATACAGTTTTGAGATACATGTTCGTTAGTTGAATAGTTTATCTAGTACCATACTGAATAATTTTACTACACTTCATTTCAAAGTGACGTCAGTGCTTCACTGCATTTATTTGTCAAAGATTTTACATTTAAAACACTTTATTAGCTTAGAAGAAGAATTACTTTATGAATTTCTGTGTCTGTGTTTTAGGATCATAGAGTTTGTGTTCTATATTTGCACACATTTTACTTTGTACAGCAACTACAATACAATATTTCTCCCTGGATAACATTTTAATTATTATTCTGGCTCCTAATGAGTATTTTTGCTTTTAAAGTACATTTCGCTGCTAATACTATTGTGCTTTTATTCTGAAGAACTAAAGAATTACATCAACTTAAGTCAGATGTAAACAGGTTGAACCTTAAGTTGTAGAGTAAAAAACTGCTTAATCATAATGCAATACACCTTGGAAGTGTATGAAGTTTAAACGAATCTAATTGTCAATAAAACACATTATTTAGGTTAAATGTGGGTTTAAAAAGTGGCTTGCGTTTGAACTTACCTGTGATGATTGATTTCCTTGATGCAGTTACAGGATTTGACCACATGGTGTCGCACAGAGACCACTGATTGTTTTCAGTGTACACAGTGGACACCAGGTGGCTGGGATTATCAGGGTTTTGGAGCCGGCAGCGGCGCTGTGTAGCTAAGCTGCTATATACTGTATGCGCACTGTGGCCTGTACAGGCCCATACAGACTGTGATCAACAGCTGAGAGCAGCCACGAGGCGCTGCAACTGTTTCAGCGCAGTTCTTCTCTTCTGCTGACGCTATCCAGTATGATCCTCTGTTATATGGATCTGTGGGCCCATTCAGCCCGTGTGAGTGTAAACAGTCTCCATTTTAACTGCCTCCCTCAATCTGCTCTAACTGTAAGCAGGCCATATTGCATTTTGTACACAGGAGCAGGGTGGAAATAATAATGAGCAGTGACAGCAGCTTGCAGCTGTCACATGTTTGGTGAGAGTGCCTCAAGCTTCCTGTGCAGCTTTCCTATTTCACATATGTAGACAACACATCCATGATATGACCCAAGGTTGGAGTAGGACATTTACTAAATATGGCTGTCACCTTTCACTAGATTCAAATTGAATAGGAAGAACGAGCATCATGGGTAAATGTGAGGAATGATCAGGAATAGCAGGAGGCTGCGTCACCTTTAGGGACTGGCTGGGCTTTATCAGAGCGGTGCAGAGGTCAGCTGCTGCCCTGCGTCTGTCCTCCATAGCAGGGCTCATTCTGTAGGCCAAGGCTGCCATTGGAGAGGAGATAATATGCAGCACAGAAGAAGACTCATCCTTGTTAGTCGCATGTCTGTGCTGCTGTGCTCATTTCTACTAATACTTGTGTGCTCAGGCTGACAGTTGGTAACCCCCCCCCCCCCGCTCTCTCCCATGGGGGAAATGGTTTGTTGACACCCAAATGTACAGTATGCTTGAGTGTGTGCGTGTCGTTTAGGTTTCTATTGCAGTGGTTTGTTCTCGCCAGCCATATTCTTATGTCACTGGGTTTGTCAAAGCACATAATCCTTCTTATATAATTTTTTTTTTTTTTTACCCTGGATGGGACCTAGAGAGTACGTGAGGGATGAAGCGGCTGTATCTAAATAAAACAGGAACAAGCAGCGATGCATGTTGGCATGCAGAGCAGACGATAATGCAACAACTTCCAGTGCGTCCCCACCAGGGCAAGAAGCTCCAGCTGCACGGGCTTGTTTGCATTCAACCACAGTTGGGCTCAAATACCCACGACATGCGTAAACAGTTTTGGTGATGAGTCATACTTCACTGGAGCAGCTTATGGAGGCCTTTTTTTATTATTGTCTCCCAGCATCATAATGTCAACTCCATCTGACTTCAAGCAGTAGACTAAAAATGATTTACTGCGCTCATTTTCCTCCAGAAAGATAGAAATTAATGACGCTTACGTCTTCGACATTTAGCGAGCAGAATGGTCTGTCATAGCTGTATATTAAACTTTCGTTTATCAGTTGCAGTAATGACGGTAGTGCTCATATTCCAGTGCTGAAAATACTCTTATCACCATTCTTCTTACAGTCAATTGTGCATTATTGTTACCAAAACAAACAAGATGCTCTCACCAATAACACCAAATACCTGCAAGAAACATATCAACCCGCCCCCCCACGCTCCCATAAGACAATATAAAGCAGACTTATTAAAAAAAATGTTTATTGACATCAGAAGCAATTTTAATTTCAACAATAACCAAGGCGTTTTTTCTTATTTTTGCTATTACAGTGGTACGTAAAGATCAGTAAAACAACCGTGATACGTCAATTTTGATAACATGTCATTTAAAATAAAAACACACAGAAAAGGGAAAAAAAGAAACACTCAGATCTAACTCAGAACGTTTTTTTATGTGCTGTGCACCTCTAGCTAGGGTAATTACTGTAAGCCCACCCCTTTACACTGTACCAGGCAGGATAGTGGTCTAGGAACTATCACTGGAAAAAATAAGACTGGCAGAAAGATACAGATACGACACTTGTGTAGTGTTAACTATACAAAAAGGAGAAAAAAACTGTACAGCATAAAAACAACTGATATACACAGCCTTTTTTGTTGGTTTTTTTTACCCCTTGGATACTAACGTATTTTCTTTCAGTAAGTGAAGTGTGTACAAGGGGGTTAAATGCTTTATAAACAAGAAAATGACCACTATATATGTCACTCGTCGTCTACTCGTCATCATCGTCATCATAGTCTTCCTCCTCTTCGTCCTCATCTTCATCATCATCGTCGTCATCATCATCCTTCTTCTCTGCCTTGGCCGGGGCTTTTCCCGGAGCTGCGCCGCCTGTTTTGCCCTTAGCACGATAGGCTGCAACATCCTGCGATAGAGTAATTAAAATGTATTGACACCCAAACTGCCATTTGTGATTTAAGATAACAACCTAACATGACTTATTATTTGTTGAATTTACTTCCTACGGCAGCATCGGCGCAACAGATCACAGGTTCTTTACCTTCTCATACTTCTCCTTCAGTTTAGCGGCCTTCTTCTCGTAGGGCTGCTTGTCCTCAGAGGCGGTGCTGTTCCACATCTCACCCAGCCTCTTTGCAACATCTCCAATGGACAGACCAGGGCTCTCACCCTTCACCTTAGGGCGGAAATCTGAGCAAAAGATGAAGAAGGCGGATCTGGAGGGGAAAGCAACAAAAAGAATTAACAACTTTTATATTTTTTCTTAAGAAGGTAGAATCAGCCGCTCATAGTTAAGATTTTGTTCCACATAACTTGAGGCGGTGTACTTACGGGGGTCTCTTGGGGGCATTGGGGTCCTTGAACTTCTTCTTCTTGCCTCCCCTGACCGGTGTGTAGTTCATCATCTCCCTCTCATAGCGGGCCTTGTCCTGCCTGGCCAGGTCCTCAAACTTGCCCTTCTCCTTGGCAGACATCGTCTGAAAACAGAGAGGAAACCTACTTATTGAAAACATTGGGGCATCTGGCGGTGTATGTTGTAAAATGATTCAACAGCATAGCAAGTCTGAGTTATCGTTATATACGACTCTCAGATCATCATCGTCCTCATCGTCCTACCTTCCATCGCTCAGAGCACTTCTTGGAGAACTCAGCAAAGTTCACAGAAGCCTCGGGGTGTTTCTTCTTGTGCTCCTCCCGACAGGTCTGGACAAAATATGCATAAGAGGACATCTTGCCCCTTGGCTTGCTCGGATCTTTCCCCATAATGACAGCAGTATCTAAAAAAGCAAAACAAATGTGTTATTAGGTTCTCACTGAAAAGACCTGGGATGTTGTGATAAATAGCTCTAAATATGAACCTTTTAAGAATTATAATCAAGTTACAAAAAAAAAAAAAATTGTTTTCTAAAAATGTTTATCACTTTAAATCATAATTCTAAGTTTAGATCATTTTATGTTAATAATATGTTAAGCAGGTGAAATGCTAATGTTTCTTAGCCACCCAACATGCTACCTGTACTATAATAACAATAATTAATTGATAGCACTACTTATCTGACCCGCCCTCATTGCTGTGACACTGTACTTAGTTAGGACTCGTTAACAGTACCTGCTAAAATAAAAAAATAAACTGCCCAGCCCAGAATGAGCTAATGCTATGACAATTAATTTATTAATTAATGCTATCTGTACCTTTATATAAAACTCAGTGGACCGTGGTCAACTCCCATTTTCGTTGCCAAACCCCATCCCCACTGATTTAAGAATTAAATCACATAAGACTGATCCATAAATAAAATTTCCGTGTTGCGATAAACTCTTCGATCACTTTCATATGAAGCTGCAAAAGTTCCCCAAGTGCAACTGCATAACATAAAGCTTAGTCCTCTGTGGGACCGCAAAAGCTTCAACACCAAATGACTCGTGTTTTTTTTTTGTTTGGAAAAAAATATCGTCAAACCTCATTTGGAATAAAAAATAGGCCTTCAGGAAACCCCCCGTTTCATCCATAATCATGTTTTAATTAAAAAATAACTTTGACACAAAAAGACACAAATTGCACATAAAGTCGTATTTATTGAAAATAAAACACTTAAAACCGCGATCCGATGTGATTTAACACTCCCCCTGTAAGTCTTCATTTTGTCTTATTCTGAAAATAATTCTTCATCTTCGTATAAAAATCCTTAAAACTGATGCATTTCCCCGTTATATTTCCCCATTAAACGCTACTGTAACTCCCAGTTCAGCTCCGTCGACCGAAGTAGTAATGGCGCATAGGCTTTGGTTGAGGAAAAGGAGGTCAACAACGACGGCAATATTTCTTCTTCCATTTTGTGAGAATGCCTTCTTCATGAAAGAAAGTCCCCCTCAAATGTCTCCTCCCGCCCCCCAGTTCGCTTTGCAACACGACAAATATGTCTGGAAAGCCGGCGATCTTGACAAAATTTTTCCCCGATTGAATCCTATTGCACTAGCCGGTTTGTATAGTAATACATTGGGTCTGCGCTGTGTCTATGAGCGGGCTGTGCTACTGACTTGGTTTCTATGAGCTCCTAATGGCCGCTCGTCTTCATCCACTAACATGGAGAATATGGCTCCTTCTCTTTGTGTCAGCGCACAGCCATTGCACTGCATGCAATAGAGGGCAGAGCGACCGCGGCGACCACTTCATTTCAAGCCCCGATTTAAACCTTTTAAAAGCATCGGAAAAATCTCGCAATGGTGTCGTTCGAAAGAAGAAAGATTTAATTTTCTTTTGCCGTCGTTACATTTTATAGTTACCGGTTTGTTTCTCGAGAAAACACGGTTAGAAAAAGTTGAGCTGAACTGCGCCTCTGTCGCTGGCTTCCCATTTGCCTCGCTGCCTTGCCTCCTATGCGAATACAGTCAGCCATTACAGTAAAGCGCAGATCGTGAGGTAATTTTTTCACCATCTTGTCGGGAGAATTATAGCACACAAACATATGTACGTTTATGTTTTCATACGTTCTCTCTTTTTCTTATGTTTTTATATTTTTTTGTGTTAGTATGAAAACCCGCACTCTTTACATGACAGGCATTCAGCTTCGCAGTGCACTGCAATGCCAATGGCTGGCTAACGGTAAGTCTTCTACCATTGTCGCTAACCGTGTTGTCCGCTAGACATTCCTGAATTTTTACGCGATAACTACCGTTTGATTCGACTCCATTTTGTATAAATGACACGACAGTAATATACAAAATTATTCGTATTTAACAAAAGCAACCGTTTTCGTCGAATTTAGTCAAGGTTAATATTTTTTTCTTCCTTTTTAAAGAGCGTCTGGTCCACACTCCCAGGCAGGGCAATGTAACGTTACCTGCTTAGAGCCGGCTATTTTTTGTTGTTTTTTTCAAGGTTCTTTGCAATAAAATCATTTCCAAGCATTAAGAGGATTCACATTCAATCACGGCAAACACATACGTAAGATATTTTCAAATGTTATTGTCATTTTCATCATAATGAACACTTCATATTTGCGTGTGTGATACTTACCAAGGGACTATCGCTGGATCTCAATGCTCTGCAATGGCTGTGTGTGAGGGAACAGAGGCGATACGCAGTGTCTTCAGTCTTCAGCTCTCTAACATTACTCTCGGCGGGGCTCACACGCCATTGGCCAGCGCCCAGTCTAGCGCTAATGTGATTGGACGGAGGCTTTTCATTGTCCTAATAGAAGACGAAGTCCTATTGGCTACCTTTTGTGAAACGTCACTGAAGTTTTCCGAGGCGCGTGGATACAAAAATATTTCTGTCCGAGCATGCTGGAGCTGGTAGTAGTGTAGTGTGTTTGCCATAGTATTGAATTCACTACGTTGAGCACAGTGTACAGTAGGCAAGTTAAATGAATGAGACAACGTGGAGCGCTTGTAGTCAGTGAACCGGGCGGCTGTAAATTGTTGTCCGACCGTGTTGGATGGGCTCTCCCCTTCTTCATCAACCAGCTCCATTGTCCATTTTCCTCAATATACGTGAGCTTATTTGCAAATTATGACTTTGAAAATGCATAAGGAGAGTATCGCGTAATCACATGTAAAAGACAGAAGACGCACTTGCTCGTCCCATACGTGATAGTTACGTACTGAATATGACATTTTAAAGGATTTGGCTCAGAGTTGAAATGAAAACACAATAGCCATTCAGTTTACAGTCTGCCTTTTAATTACCGTATAAGCCATGATTTTCATTTGAGCCCTTTATTAAGAAAACATCAGCTCGTAAACTATAACGAACGTTGTGTCCTTAGTCTTTACCACAAGCACACATAATGTTGACTTCAAGCAGGCACTCATTTCATACTATAGCTTTGTTTACTTAAGCCTGCACTCCCTATTAAGACAGGAATGAAGACGGTAATTTCAAATCATGATTAATGAATGAAATCGGTTTAGTATGCCTCGATATTGATTGTTTTTAGTTTTTTTCAGCACAATATTAATTACTGGCATACATTATTTTGGCTTTATATAATTAAAAATATGATTGTGCTCTTATCCTCAATTAAATCAGAGACTCAAAGAGCTACTGTTCAGATAAGGTAAAAGTTAGTGGATTAAGCAGTTTATAGATGCAACTGAGGAATTTGCTGATAATAGTCTTTAGGTCAATACAGCATGAAGTATAGCTCCTATGCTTGATGTTGTATGTTTGTTGTATGCATTTCCCATTTGTCTAACAGGTCTGTATGATAGATTCATATCAGTTGGATTTTTACTCCCTTCCAAAGATATATTCTACTGTGCAATTAATGAGATTATAGCACTATACATTTTAGTTGGAAAAAGCCACCAGTGAGGATTCCATTCATTCTAATACAACCCAGTGTAACCAGCCATATTAGATCAACAAACAAGGGTTTTCAAAATAGTTCATTAATTCTCTTAATGTTATAGCAAGTTGTGTTGATCCAGATCACTCACAAATATTTTGTACACCTAACATTGATAACTTCATACTGATTACCATATAGAATTTAGAATACATAGTTGTGTCATAAAGTTTTCTCTCATACGTTTCTGCTCCAAATTAAATAACACTACAGATTTTATTGTAGCTGCTGTCATACAGCTGAAAATGTCGGCTCATCTGCTCTGTCAAGTGATGATGAGGTCATGCGTATGTGTTTGTTTGTCTGATTAGCGCCCAATCTTAAAAAGTATAGTAACAAAGGCATGATATTTCCTGTGCACATTAATTCTATTCAAACAAACCCACGGCAACATCAGAGCTTGATTACCCTTAATAATCATTTAATGTGTGTATCACCCATAAACAGTGTCTTTATCTCTTGACCTGTAACATAGTGGTAACAGGTACAGGTGAACTGTGTAGTATAATTTAACATAGCTTGGTTTTGCACCTTACATATTATAGATGTGATAACATGCACATTATGAGTAGAACACTGATTTTTGTGGCCTACTGACCTGAGCTCTAGCGCCACCTTTGGTCAAATTTGATGATCTAAACAGAAGAGAAATAGGCATATATTGCATGGCCTGACTGTTTTTGTCCAATTTAGAGCTAATACAATCTGACTTTAAAGCCTAGTCTGTGTGTTTAAATATGGATGTGGGGGGTAGGGTGCTAAAATCAAGAATTATGGCCATGTTCATTATGATTTTCAAAATTTAGTCAAGTCAGCCCAGCCAGACATCATCTTCCCATTAAGGATAATCTTATCATACATGCTAAAGTAATGATTAATTATTTCAATATGCAGTTAATGATGAAATAGGTGTCTAATAACTATGCCTCTGCTTAGCAGCTAATATAGAAACAAAGAAAAATGGCTGACACAGAGTTTATTCATATCCTTGAATTAAGAAAGGGAAGGGTGAACTGATTCCAAATGCCAATCACAACCCAGACTCAGGCCACATGTCTGCCTGTGATGCTGCCTGTCTGTGTCTCATTTTGCATCAGGAGATGCCACGGCAAAAAGCTATAGCCTGCTCATGAGGCTGGGAGGCGGCCGGTTTATGCATTCTAATGAGCGCTCCCTGGGAAAAATATGCAAATTCATTTTGTCATCAAGAGGAAAATAGAGGACAGGAGAGCAGCAGATACAGGAGGGGCTTAATGGAGGAGGGCACATGCAAGAGGCGGGATTGGGTGGATGGAGATCTGTATGTGCAAGTCTGTGTGTGTGTGTTAGTGTGTGTGTGTGTGTGTGTGTGTGTGTGTGTGTGTGTGTGTGTGTGTGTGTGTGTGTGTGTGTGTGTGTCTGTGTGTTAGATGGGGTGCGAAAAGAGCAGGAGGTGTAGTATGGAACCAGAGTGAGGGACATATGTAACCCCCCATCCCACCCCCATCCAGCCAAGTCCACCATTCTACCTCTCAAAATGCCAAATCCAGCTGGTATACAAAAACAAATAAAAATAAATAAATAAAAGTCAGCCTTATATATCGGTTTATCAGATAGATTGGATGATTAAATGATTCTCAGACTCAGACTAAACTGTAAATCTGCAGCCTATAAAATGGGTAGATGGGGGGTGATCATTTAATACAAGAATAACTAGTAATACCACTCTTAAAATAATAACATAATAATAGCCTAATAATAATGAAAATGTATGATGTATGCTGGAACTCATCATGTTATAATTTGGACTTCATTTTAGGCTGTTTATATATACTTCTCTTCTACAAAAAAAAACCATGGCAGCAAGATAATGTTTCTCTTCTGAAACGATGATCTTTGAATATATATAGGCCGAACAATATGATTCAATCGGCCTATTAAAATAAAGACGATACGGTTGATTATTATGAAGGTGATTGAATGAAACTTAACTTTTAACACGTTCATGTACTCAGGGTACTAAGCATTGGTACATGGTTTCATGGGCTGTGCCATACAAACCCACAGTAACGTAGCAAAATGAACAATGACCTGAGCACAAGCTGCTGCAGTTCACTTGAGCCACCAAGTGGGGGCCAGCGGAACGATTGTCCGTTAGAAGAGGGAAGACAAAGGCTGCTGCACAACCGCCGGCGAGCGGAAAACGAACGTTTCTCACACGAACTGTTGAAAGGATGCACATGGACTGAACTCGCAGACATTAATTGATAAATACAACTCTGCGTTTATGGGTTTAACCGGCAAACAACGTCATAGCGGATATAATTCATATTTGGTGTCGGTACGTATAATTTTCTTTATCTGAAAACCGAAAATGGGATTCGGTAGCAACTGAAACGAATGCCCGGCTTTAGGCTACTATGTTAGCATGCTAGCTGCCAGGTGCATGGGCAGATATTTAAGTTGGTGAATGTAGGCTTGTGAATGGAGCTTATCCCAACTGTAAGTTTGTTTTAGTTTTAAAAGAAATCAATGTAACCCTAATATATTGTCTAGCCAATGGAAAATAGGCGTTTTTCATTAGTCGTATTGCACGATTTTGGAGTTAAAGTGTAGCTATCTGATATAGTGTCCATTGAAGATCTCTTGACACTGTTTAACAACTTTATATGTTGTCCTAATGTGGCAGTTTTCTCAAAATTAATTTTTTCACACTAATACTAAGTGTTTTTATTCATTACGATTTTTTAGTGGTTTTTAATTAAGCTAAATACATACACCTGTGCGTAAGCATAGATGGCAATGTAACCTGGTCAAAAAGGATAGTGGTGAATATAATGATGTGACAGTGTTCTATTGTAGAATAATTTTATTTTCATTTTTTATTTAAAATCTTTTATCTCTATTTTATCTGACACAAGCTTACCAAACTAGCCAGTAACTACTTTTATACTGTTGTTATCCCGGTCCCACGTGTGTGCCTGTAAACATGCGTCTTGGTCTTGAGGCTAATGGTGTGTTGAAGGACAGGAACAAACGTAAGCCTTGTAAGCTTGAAAATTAAATATTATATATGCTCTATTATGAATAAACTATATTTTCCATGCTAAGGAATGCTGTTTAAATTGGTATTCTCTCCCAGTGTCTTATTTTTATACATCATGATAGGTTCTAATTCTACAGTGGAGCTCACTTCCTATCTCCTTCATATCTTCAGAACGCACTTGGTAACATACCCTATGCTGTGCTGTATTTTTCTCCTCAGCTTCTTCGGAGGTGATCCAGGTTTCAGTGACATGGTAATATTTTTTGAATGGCACCGGACAGCAATGGACCCGAAGAGCAGCGGTGGTTTGCCAATGACTGGTGAAGACACTGGTTTGAGGGCTTTGGCCTCACCACTGGCGGGGTATTTGGGAAAAGTCAGTAGAGCTCTTGTTTTCCTCTCGCAGTGTCACTTGCGCAAAGCTGAATTGAATTTGAAAAATACTGTGACTGGGCAGTACCAATCCAAATTCAAACAAAAAAAATCTGAACTGAAACGGAAATCTTTGGTAGTAAAAGGCGAAAGTTTTGGGTACACTTGATGCTGATAATGATGTGTGGAGTCAACCATTCTTTTTCTTGTATATTGTCAAAAGAGAAACTGTGTACTATATCTATATACAATTTGTTTTTCTGCTTTAAAGAATGTGTCACTTACTGCTTACTTTTATTTTTTTATGTGCTTGACACCTACTGATTCCTTTTAACATTATACTATACTTGCAATGATATAAATGAGATATCTGTAACATAAAGCAAGCTTAATACCTGACAACTACTTCCTTCAGTACTTGCTCTGACTTATAGGCTTCACTTCTGAAAGGTAAATTAAGTAATGCATTCCTAATTTTTTTATTTTTTACTTGCAAATTTGATCTGATGAGAAAATAAACAGGCTAAAAATGTATGTCAATAGTTTGTAAGTTTTGACCAGTTTGCCATGGTTTATAAAATTGATATGTTCTTTGTCAAGGTCTATGCTCTTTATTAATACCAGGTTTGTTTAATCTCAATGTTTTTTCGAAAGGTTCAGGAAAGAGCCGCCTCACTGGAGTATTGTCCCTGGTGTACTTCAAAGGGCTTGACCTATGCTCTGCATTCCTATCGCATCAACCTCCAGGAGTCTATTACCCTCTGCACAAATCCACAGGTAAGTCCCATGACTGTTGTCACACACACACCAAAAAGAACTGCCTTTTTTGCAAGCTGCCATGCTCACCTCTCAGTATCCTTTCCCACATAGTGCCTTTTCCCTCTGGTCAGCCGGCCCTTGGAGGATGTTTTGGCTAGCTTGGTTCCCGTGGAGCCCTCTGTTGGGTGCAAAAGAAAAACTGCCTTGGCGCTGGAAAAAGAAGAGTTGATTCAACCCATACAAAAACGTCTGCGATCAAGTCAACATGAGAGTTTTCAACAACAAAGTATAACTGACAGCAATGCAGAGCATGGTGCTGTAAACACTGTCAGAAATGGCCAACATGCAGCACCAAAGACTGACAGTGGAAAGATAAATGGATACCACAAGGACTCTCCAGTTGCAGAGACGGGATGGGAATCCCTGCAAGATGACGATCTGGATGAGGAAGCAGAGAATGCTACTCGTACAGATGGTTTTGTTTCTACATGCTTCACCTCAGCTGGACACCTGCAGAGCTCATCAGACGCCTTGTTGACTGCAGAAGGGCATGCGCGTGAAGAAGAGGAGAAAGATGACTTAAGGCATTTGAAGAATCCTCCTGAGATGCTGAACGGACGCTGCAGTCTGGACTCCAATCAGTCCCTTTTCACAGATGAGGACATTCATTCAACTAAAATCAATACTCCATCGCCTCAGCACAATGAGGAGACAGCAAGGACGGGGCAGAAATCACAGACTGCAGACGACACCTTTTGTAATGACAGAGGAGGCGTCAAGTCAAAAACGGATACAACAAAAACCGAGTCAGATGAGCTTGTAGCTGCTCCCGATCAGCTTTTCTGGAAGAACAGCAACAACCTGTGCTGGCTGGACTCGCTGCTCGTTGCTTTGGTGAAGTGCAAGACTCTGAGAAAGTGTAAACCCAATGACGAGCCTCAGCGGTCGTCCGTCTTGCAGCTGCTGAGAAGATATGAAGACATTTGTGTGGCTGTCCAAGACCATCAACAGACTGGAAGAGGTGAGTAACACAGATAATTGGCACATTTTCCCAAGTCATGTCTGATCTGTTTATTTTTGTAGTATTGCATTTACAAGCCAGAGAAAGTTAAAACTTCTTTGCTTCTAATGTGTTTGTAAACATTCTAATGTTTCGGTATTATTATTTTTTATTACTATTACTAACAATTAAAGAGTCACCTGTTGTGGTGAGTAACCATGCAGATTGTTGATTTTGGTTAGAAAAGGCCAAGTTTTTTGTAAACTGATAACTGGGTGAGCTTAATTTGAAGTGTCGATTTTTGAGTCAAGCTGTTATGCTGAGTAGCAAGTCCTCACACCTTAACCTGCAAGGCAAGGTTGCCTTACCGGTATTTGTGTAACACGTTTCAAACACGGAGGCATAAAACCTGTTTCTCATAGGCAAAGAACAATAAGCAATTCATGACTCAAATGAATGAGAAGGAACAGAATGAAATGTTAAAAATGAGATGCATTAATTCAAGTTAAAATGCAGATTGCAGTGCTGTAACAAGTTGCAGATGTATAAGTGGCCAAATGATGAAACATTACATTCACTTTCACATAGAAATGACTGCAGGGATAATGGTTTTATATGAGAAGGTGTTGATTTTAGAGTTAATATATTTTAACATTATTAATGTCATTTTGACACAAAAGTTAAAGAGCTATATATTATAAAATACACATCAACATAAATTAGTGCCTTTTATAAAGACATCAACTTAATTAAAACTATTAAAAATATGAGGAGCTACTGGCAGTTGAACAGTTAAATATTCAGAGTTGAAGATTCAGTTTCGTTCTCTTTGGCGCCTCTAATGGCAATAAACGGTAATTACGGGAGTACACTTCCCAATTTAACCAGACGTCCAACGGTAACTCTTGATTTTCCTCGCTGACAGTCGCGTTCCGACTGTTTGCCTTCATCTGAGCATCAAATTTTGTTCTTTTTCTTTGGATTTTCACTTACGTTTGAAGTTGTATCTGTAGTCATCGATCTTTGTTTGTTTGTTCAGCCATAGTAGATTACTGTTTACTCGCAACACTTGCAGAGACCAGAAAAGCAGCCGCTTAGCTCCGCCTACCCTCTCTGGCAGACCAACCACTGCTGGGTGATGGAAAATGCGTCACTTGTGATTTTTTTCCATGAATGTCATCACAGACACCCAGTCCATAATAATACTATATACCCCTCTCTCTCTTCGCAGCACTCAGTCCTGCCTCGTAAGCCCTCTCCGCAGAGAAGGCTGTCATGCGCGCGCAGGCTAGTAACCACAGCAACTGAAGAAACTAGATATACAGTATGTAAAAACGTGAAATGACAACAACCGCAGCCGTTGTATTACACCACCAACACTATCGAAGCAGATACACATCAAACCAGCGGTGTTTTTGCTGTGATTGGTAATCTACAGCTAATTCTATTTAGCAAAACCACCAGCATTTAGTTTGCTAACAGAGACTGTGGGAAAAACGGTAACACTGCCTGGGCACTTCACGAAGATATTTTCAGCCACACCGCCATGAAACAATGAACAGCAGCCATTGAGAACAAGCTACATTAGCCCGACTGCAACACCAACGAAACACAGCGTCACAGTAACCGCAGACATCTTAGCAATGTGAAACAAATACAGCAGAAATGAAGCTGGGGTAATTACCTGTCGAGCAGAACTGTCTAACTCAGCATCGCTTTTTAATCCTTTCAGGTCCCGTAGCTCTCTCCGCCTCGGAAATGCCGCTCCGATGTTTACTCTCGTTTCATTTCTGTCTCGGTCCAACTCTTTCTTTTTAGCTCGTCTTTTCCTTCTTCGGTTTAACAGTCTTTGTAGTGTAAGCCGAGTTGCCAATAGAGGGATGGGCAGTTTTTTCATTCCTGGTGGTTGTTTTTCAGCCCTTGTGGACACAAACCGGCTGACGCTGCGCACACTGAAGAAATTGAGCTTAATCGTGTGAGCATGCGCGGAGTAGTGGTGCTGCGCAGCGTGTGATTGACGGCAGCCTGAGAGACTGCTCGGGCTCTGATTGGTTGTGTGTTTCGAGAGCGTTGGATTCTTACAAATGTTATTAGGAGCAGTAGGAGGAGCCAGAGGAACATGATTTTTATTACAGATTATCTCTCTCATGTACTACAGCATGTTTGAAGTGACAGTTTGAGCAAATATGACAAAAAGTTACTTTTAATAATGTTACCTACTACAGCTTTAACTCATTGGGCGATAGTGACTTAACAGACATTTAATGTATCTTTTAATGTATAGTTTGTTTTATTCATGCAGCCTATAGTTGTGATTCAAGTACAAACATTTTAAACTGCTTTGGATACATCCTAAGCCATTTGGAAATTAGAGAAAACATTGAGTGTTTTGTTTTTCTTTTATGATTTGGGTGCTTTGATCCTTTAAGTGTTACCTGTTTGCATGACATAAAAATATCTCAGTGCTACCTGACAGTGAATATTGTTCTGACATCAACGAAAATGTACAGATTCCTTTGTCTAAAAAGTGTTTTACGTTTATTTACCAGTAAATATAATGCAGTGCTGTTGTGTGCAGTTCACTAATCTTCATTGTTTCTGTGTAGATGGCGTCGTCAGGGTGCCAAAGCATGTGCTGCAAAAGGCCTCTAAGGACCTTCAGAGTCTCAGGATGTCAATCTTCAAACTTCTTCAGCCAAAGCTGCAATGCAAACTGGGTAAGCTCAGTCACAGAAGACATACCAAGCACTTGATGACTAAAATGTATTTAGTGTAGTAACAGTATGTACAAACACCTTAACCCTTTTAGACTGTACTCACAGGCTCCCACAAGAAGCAATGACGGTTTCAGAATAAAACTACTAATTGTCCTATTTAAAATATGTTTAATATACCGTATGTGAAGAGTAAGGCTAGAGAGGAAACGCATTGTTCCGTTCTTGCCCTCTTTCTCTTAACTTGATATGGAAAGTGTGCAAAGAGGCAGCTTCATAAAGCCACTGTTTCCACGGCTACTCAGATTGCAATATTATAATTAAACAAAAAAAAAGGTTAACTTTAAAGTTAGACGTTGGACCGCTCAGGATCATGCGAGTCAGTTTCATGAATAAATCAACACAATTAACAAGACAAATTTACAGTGTTTATAAGTCATTATGTACGGAGGGTTAGTGTGAGGGATCAAACTGAATATGCAAGTTTAAAAAGATGCGGTTTGAGATGGGATTTAAAAACGGCGAGAGTCAATGTTACGGATGTCTGGTGGGAGGGAGTTCCAGAGGTGGGGGGCAGAGCAGCTGAAGGCTCTAGACCCCATGGTGGTCAGGCGGGCGAGTGGTGCAGTGAGGTGAAAGGAAGAAGAAGAGTGCGGGTGGGTGTGTTAATGTGCACGAGTTCAGAGAGATACCGAGGACGGGGTTATGGATGGACCTAAAAGTGAGGAGAAGTAAGAACCGACTGTCCTAAACAGCTGCAGAGACGGATACAAAATGTTTCTATAAATTGTATTTTGAAGCCACCAGCACTGTGATCGCAAAACAGCCTTAAATCAGAAACAATTTGCAAATTGTGCCAAAACACTGTGTGCAAGCGAGAGTTGTCTGCGCGAATGCTTTTCAAACTCCACAGCTCAACGCTCACAGGGCCCCTCAAGCCTTCTGTTCATGAATATTAGATTTCATATAGACCTAATGCCACTTTTTTACCCAACAGAATACGGCGACAACAAAGCATGTAAAGGAGGAGTCTTGTTTTTCGTTTGCGTCTCTAAAATATAAACACATCGATTTACAGTCAACGTGAAATGCTCCATGGACAACAGCTGATGTTGCCTTACATGGTTAGATATTTGGCATCTCACTGTTTGCCTGTTTAGTATCCAAAGATGAGGTTAATCTTGATATCCAAACAAGCATTATCATCTGTTAAAAACACAATGTGACGGTTCGGATGCACACAACTTGGATAATCTTTACATTTTAATAAAGTGGGAAAACTGGCTTAGTGGTTGTCACTCTTGGCATACTATAAATAGAGAATCCACAGATTACAGTGTTCAAAATAACCTGGAAATAGAAACTGCAGTGAACCTGTGACAATCCTCTAACTGCTGCGTCTTTGCCGTCTTCAGGTCGCCAGGAAACGCCGGTATTTGCCATGCCACTCCTGTTTACCATGGACTCGTGGGCGGAGTCTCTCTTCCAGTCCAGCTTTCACTGGGAGTTCAAATGCAGTGAGTGCAAAGCTGCCTCGACCGAAAGGTAGGTGATGATTAACGCATGAAAAAATAAGACTCACTTAAGCTTTTGTTTTTTTTAGAACTAGCTTTAGAGATTAAAGGCAAAGAGAAAGTAATTGTTCTGAAAGTTATCATTCGTTTTGATAATTAGGGGCATGTTTAATGTAAGAAAGTCCAGTAAAGCCATGTGGAACCTGCACAGAGCTGTGGGAGGAGGTGTTGTCTCTCATGTATTGCTAGTAGCAGACCTGTTCTCTTAGGGTTACAGTTTGTGATCTTTTAATCATAGAAAATTGTGCAAGGACACGCCAATTCTAATTTCAAAATTGCTACACAACCTTATGTTTTGGTTGCTATGGCGTTGAACTAGCTGTTGTATAATAACCATTATGATAGTGCTGTGCTTTTTAAAACTGAAATCTGATGTAGCACGTCTGTTAATAAGTGTTTTTGTGTGTATGGAAGAGAAGAGTGAAAAAGATAAATAGGTAATGATAAAGGAAAAATGTATATAAATAAATGAGTTGTAATGGGGGTGGGCGTTTTGCCGGTTTCACACAGTCACCAGTGTCGCATTCTGCCCGTCAATACCGGGATAAACACAAAATACACGTTTTCCATAACTATTTTTTTCTTACGGGCTTAAGGGTTGGGTCTTGTAAGCTACTGGATGCCTAAATTTCCGTCTGGATCAATAAAGCAAGCATCCATCCATCTAACCAATTAACCAATTAACCAATCTACAGGAGAAGTCTGTTTGATATCACATAGTGCATCTCTTCCGCAGAGCACACAGAGTCCTGACGCTGTGTGTGCGTGTGCGTGTGTGTGTGTGTGTGTGTGTGTGTGTGTGTGTGTGTGTGTGTGTGTGTGTGTGTGTGTGTCACCTGCCTGTAAATGCCACATATAATGTCGGCTGGATGGTCGAGTCAGATGCACAGTTACGCCAGCCGGCTTTTCAGTGAATGTGTCCCCGTTATTAGTGGAACCTCATCCCGGTGCTGTGGCCGCAGAGGAGTGTTTACTTTTAGCTTTTAGTTAGAAACGGTAGATGACAAGTAACCCAGGTGCAGCCCACAAGTCTATTTGTAGTCGCTGAACCAAGTGTGGTAAAAGTAGGAGGGATTTTTGTTTTGTAAAATTAAAAAATATGTAGATATAAATTTTAGGTCACATCGGCCTCCCCTACTATTAACCTATATAAAAGACCAAGACATGAAAACTGTGAAACCTCCACAATATTAAAAAATACAGTGATACAGATTTCCAGTCATACCGCGCAGCACTAAGTTGTAATTATTATTTAATTACTTAAACTATTGTAGAGCGTCCTGGCAGGGCCTGAGAGCCGCCTATCTCTATAACTGTTACAGTTGTCTGTGGAGGTAGGAGCTCAAATGTTAACGGCAGTAGGAGGTGGTTGTTGCACAGTTGAGGGTACAAGCGCGTCTGTATGTTTATTGGTTCGTGTTACACGGCTGGGTGTGTGATATTGATAAATAATGTCCAGCGTGTTTGTGAAATGAATCTATTTGGTTGTTATTTAAGGCTTTTTGTCTCTCTGTTCAGTTGAACTCGGGTTGAAGAAGATTCCACCTCTGTTAAAAATGCTCATCTCTTTGTGAAGCGGTTTAAATCCTAAATGTCTGTCATGCTGTGTTTTTCAGGTTTATAAAAACTCTTCCCACCCTCACTAATATTGTTCCTGACTGGCGCCCTCTTCATGCAGTCCACTCGGCCCCGTGTAACGTGTGCTGCAAGAAGAACCAGAGGAGGACGATGATGCTGGAGAGGTGGGTGAATACTGTCGATGTGTCATTCATTGATAAAAATATGTCAACAGAGGTTTTAAGATGTTCACAATATGTTCATGAATAGAGATACATTTACTTTTCTGTAGATATACTATGTTGCCCTCTCTAAACCGTACTAGGGAAATAAAGTTTGCTGTATTATGGTCAGTATTTGCTTCTGATCAGACCAACGTTTGCAAAGTAATTACACCTCCGCTTCGGGCTGATTACAAGTACGAAGGCTAAATTAATTACTGTGTCAACATAGGATGTCCCGTAAACACACAATATAAGCTGTTGAATAATAAATGATTACATAAGAGCATAGCGGCTGCCTCACAGTGTGTTGATCATCCATGACAAACAGTTGGTATAAAAATTCAATCATTAATTGGCAGAAGAAATCGACTCTGAATAAACGAAACAGGGTGACGTACAGAGCTTCCCTAAAGGACACCGTTAGAAACTCTGTGCCTCCACAGCTACGTCACACATTAACTCATTCACTTTAATTGTCTGCCTACAGATGAGACAAAGCACTCTGTCTCAAAGTGGCTGTAACTAAAAGCGAATTAAATTACCAATTCATTATTGCTCAACACTCAGAAAAATGTGCAATTCTAAGACGAACTATTAGTTTTAAAACAAAACTATCTTATCATAGAACACACATTTTAATAATTATATTTGCATTCAGCACATTTGTACAGTACAAAGATTAGCTCCTACACAGTTATAGAAACCTTTTTTTTTTTAATGAAAGCAAAAACAATTAATCGTTTTAGTGAGTTGATCATCAGAAACTTAATCAGAATCTATATTGATAACAATAGATGTCAATTTCTTTGAAGAACATTTGGTGTTCAAGTTTCTTCAGTGTGAGGGTAACACTTCTCTCAGCCTCGTCAGGTCTCCTGCACCAAAAGCGGTTTGAAGATGTCACCTTTGACCTTTTGGAAATGATCGTTACTTTTCCATTGTTTTATAATGTTTTAAAGACCAAACAATTAATCAATTGATCAAATAATAATTGGCAGATGGGAAAAGGTCAAAAGTTAAGAACAAAATAAAACCTTCACCATCTAATCTCTATTTACATCTGATCTGTAGGCATGCGACCAGATTTTAGTACGGGAGGTATGCAGGTGTGTTTGTGGTACACTTGTAATCCGAGTAATGTTGACCAATCACATACCAACAGCCTTCGCCGTATGAAGGAAAAACAGTCTGTGTGGAGAGAAAAAGCAGGGGGAACGCAATCTGCCATAAGGCCACCACATCTTGCGGGCATCTGACAACGATTTAGCTTGTTATTTATCGCTATATACAGACATCTCTGTGCAAGTTCGGCTAACAATCCGTTCTAGATCAAAGAATTCTTCCCATGACGCTTTGTTGTGAAAGCCATTCAGCGTTTTGATTTCCCTGAGGGTCCGTTTCAGAAAGCAGGGTTTGGTGAAAACCCCGGGTTTGTTAACCCTGAAATGAGGGAAACCTCGGGTTTGCTGTTTCAGAAAGAGAGGTAACTTTATCTCTGAGTTGGTTACTATGGTAACTGTGTCTGTGAACCTAACCTGGTCGGGAGCAGGTTTTCTTCAGGAAACTCAGAGTTTCGCTCTGTCTCCGCCCTCTGGAATATAAAACCCTCATTCGACTTCCTCATTCATTCAGCCCGTCTCACGCGCGTGTTTGAGCGGTTACTGAATAAAAAGAAGAAACGTTGCGTCTCTGTGCTGCTCTGACCACTTTGCAAAAGTCTTTTATAATTATAATAAAATAATCAAAAGACAAGCACTCAAATAAGACAAATTAGTCATTCATTAGTCATTCTTCATTTCCTACGAATAATAAAGCAGTCCTTAATTATTGGAAATATTTTTTTTTTTTAAACTATCACAACTAAGTTTAATCAACTAAACAGGATTTAGGTGAGAGGACATACTGTATGTGAAATCAGCATTATGTTAGGGATAAAGCTAATGCACATTAAAACAGCCACTGAATGATATTTAATTTGTTCAATATTTAAAATCTGACTGGAGTGAGGTTCAGCCATGAGCCTGTTCTGCCTGAGCCTTACCTTTGAGTGATGTTCTGGTATTTTGTTTTTAACTGCTTCCATGTACGTTTTTCTCTCGCTGGATTGCTCCTAAATTAATATAAATTTTAGCTTCCGGTTGTGATGAAATATTAAATAAATAGTTCAAACTTGCGCATTTACTCGAGCAGCAGTTTCTTCCCACGCCGCTTCTCTCTCTTTTGCAGCTGCAGCCGTGTTACTTTATTTTTCTAAAAACATGCTCGTATTCGCTGAACGTCTGCGTGAGGATTTCCAGCTCCACTGGTGTGACGTAGGAGGACCTCTTTTTGTGTACCGTTGCCATGGTGAATCATGGTATCGGGGCTCGATTAATGCTGGCTTTTTTTAGTCAGCATGCAGGCACTTAACTCTGGCTGAACCTACTCAGAGTTGATTGAACTAACTCTGATCAGCTGTTCTGAAACCAAAAAGCCAGTGACTTTCAGCTCAGGGTAAATCAAACCACTGTCTGAGGTTAGACTGAGGGTTTGTTGAACCTCCTTTCTGAAATGGACCCCGGGAATGATCGATCCGACCTCAACAAGTGAACATTTTAAGTAGTCCCCTCTTGAGGACAGACCTGACAAAGCTTGCATTTTTAGCTTTTACTAATATGCATCATGAAGTAATTTCAGCAAACTTAAGACCCGTTAATTAAAGTAAATCAAAAGAAACATGGTTTCTTTTTCGGGTTCATATTACAGTAGTTGGCGAGTGAAGCCTCTGTGTAACTTACTATTTACATTGACGGGCGCTTCTATGGGGGTAACTTTTAGTGAACCAAGAAATGACGGCGTTTATTTTGCTGATTTATCTTGAGGGGCCCATTTCACTTCACTTTTGATCTGAACACGGCCGCTTCTCAAGTTGCTAATTAGACTGTAAACACTGCGGCACACGGAAAAGGAAGTCTTGGCTGGAAGTCGTTATTGCTAAACGCTGGCTACACCGGGATGCCCGATATGTTCATTCCCAGAGGCCATATCGTCATCAGATGACAGCCGATGGGTTCCCAGATTGGCTTCCATCTAACCAGACTTTGCTTTGTGTTCTGTTTAGTTTGTCTCCAGTGTTTGCGCTGCACTTTGTGGAGGGGCTTCCTGACAATGACATCAGAATCTACACCTTCACCTTCAAGGGGAAACGCTACTCAATCACCACTGTCATACAGTACAAGCAGCAACTGAAGCACTTTGTCACCTGGATTCATAACTCTGATGGTAGGTGTTATAAGAGTATTATCTTTTTGTTCTGATATGACATGTAAACAATTGCTTACATTATTTTTCATTTTATGAAACAAAACAATGAAGTTGAATGAATGACGCAGCCATGTTCGGTCTCATCGTCTGTTTTTAGTATTGAAACATGGAAAACTGAAGTCAAGTGCTGGAAACAGTTTTTGTTTCTTTTCTCTAATCTGAGCTGCTTTTGTGCTCGGTGTGAAAACACAAACACTGTCGCTCTTAGCTGAGTCACATGAAGAGTGATATTTTTATTGCTCTAAATTGTAGTTTGCCAACAGCACATTCTGCTGGACAACTCATGCAGTGTTAAAGTGGGGAAGACTCCAGCCATGTAGGGATTATTTTATTTCCATTTATAGAAACTGATGTGGCTCGTCAGCTTTTAGGTATAATAATCTAACTAACATGTAACTGCTCTCTCCTATTTCCTCTCATTTTTATGCTTGTTAAAGGTTCTGCTCTTTTTATCTGCAGTCTGTCTTAGTGAGCCGCTTTGATCAAATCAGATGTTTCTTTATGCATTTAAGTGAAATCATGATTAGATTCAGTTCACTGGCCAAGTATACGTACACATACAGGGAAATAGATACTTTTTTCTGTATATTCCTATCTATACCAATGCCCAAACCTGTACTTTCTCTATGAAAGTCCAGTTTTAAGCTGTTTATATATATTATTAATAGGTTTAGGCATTACAATGTTACAATTTAATTTAGCAGACGCTTTTGTCCAAAGCGACGTACATCTCAGAGTTGATGCAACGATCCGGACAGGGGGGAACAAATTCAGTAAGTGCCAACAATCGGACAGGCAGTGAATAGGGCAGGGTTCTCCAACAGGTAGCTTGCAAGCTACCGGTAGCTCGCGGCCTGGCTCACAGACTCCGGAATAATCTGACAAGAAATGCACCTTGAAAGCCTTTTCCCACTTCAATTCAATCAAATACACAGATGGCCCACCCCCTCCAATACAAAATAATATGATAGGCCAATCAGCTGTCAAAAAGAAACGTTGATGCTCCTGGCAAGTTTGTCAACGCCTGAACCTAACCAATCACAGCAATGTTGCAGCAACCTCCATCGACAGGTCGGGTCAGTTATGCTGCTCGCTACTTGAGCTAAAGTGAGGAGTTCGGTGCTATTAGCCTGTTTAGCCAGATTTATGATGGACAATGAAGGTGGCAACGCCAAGAAAAAGCAGAGAACATTATTTCCACTGGGAGTGGGAAAGTTTTGTGTGCCTCATCTGTGGTACCGACGTTTCAGTCGACAAAAAAATCAACATGGGGCGCCACCAGCAATTAGAGATGTAATGCAAGTAGCTGTTGGCCACTTCCATTTTTTTCAAAGTAGCTCTCAGATGAAAAAGGTTGGAGACCCCTGGCATAGGGTGTTTTTAAAAAAAAAAATTTAATAATCATTAGCATCAATAGCATCAATATCAGAGTGCAGAGGTGTTCATCACAGAGCTGGGTCTTTAGCTTTTTCTTAAAGATGAAACTGACTGTGCGGACCGAATGGAGTTTGGTAACTCAATACCACCGTGGCACTACTGAGGAGGAGAGTCTATTTTTAAGAGCCATTTTTGTTGCTGTTTTGTAAGCGAGCAACAGGGTTTTGAATTTGATGTGAGACGCAACTGGTAGCCAGTAGGATCAGTTGATAAGTGTGTAAAAAAGACGGTGGCTTCGTAGCTGGTCATCACAGTCTAATTACAACACCTAAAGAAAAACATTCAAGCCCTTTACGTGTTGTAACTGTAGATTGTTTGCTTCTTGCAGGATCCTGGGTGGAGTTTGACGACCTGAGCCATCCAGACGTTAAGCCTCATCAGAAGCTCTTGGTCCCTGCTCAGGAGATGCACGTTGTCCTCTGGGAGGCTGAGGAGGATAACGAGCCTCGAGCATGCTCTCCTTCCAGCACGTTCACTGAATCTCCTCCATCTAAAAACGAGATGAACTCCAGTCTGTGTGACAAAGACTTAAAAGCAGATAAACTGTTGGCTTGCACTACAGATCAGTCAATGATTGTGTCTCACAATGACACGGACATTGTGTGCGCGCTTTCGGCGTCTGAAGACAGCAGCAGCAGCATTGTGGACACAACAATCACAGCCGGTCATGATACATCGATAGGTTCGACGACGCTGCTCGACACCTTCGAGGGCCTCAGCCATAATGACATCATAACGCTCACGCTTGTGGAATTAAACGCCGGTTCAGAAATGCAGCCTTTAAATGACAACCAACAACATCAGGATTTGGGTGTTCCCTTCAGAAATATAATAAATGACTCGACACCAGATAGCTCCTCCACTGTGATAGGAAACGAAACGTCTCAAGCCCCCGATACCGAGCCTCCCACCACCTCTTCTGAATCTGAGAATGGCTCGTCTAGTGATCCTACGTTTGTGCCAGGTGGCAGGGGAGGACACAGGAGAGCAAGAGGGGTTGGCAGAGGCAAACCCGTTAGCAAGCAAAACGCTAAAAAGGCAGCCTTGTCCAATAAAGCTCCGCCTATTCCTGCATCTTCAGAGCCACCTAAAATGACCGGTATAAAACCTGCCGGTGTTCAAGCTAAGGTTAACCCCCCACCTGTGGAAGCTACACAGCAGACTTCCCCAGTGTCTTCTACGGACGCCTCACCCCAGTGCACAATTCAGGACAATCCCACAGTGCCATCGACGCTAGATCAGAACGCCCGCTGGTCCTTCCTCCTCAGCAAGCACCCACTGCACCAAGTTTCAAAGTCGACAGTTGAACTTGCCCCAGTCCCGGTCGCTCCCGTAAAAAAACCCACTCCTCCAACTCACTCTACACCAAACCCTGTGAGAAAACAGACGGTTTCAGGAGGAGTCTTCACCAAACCACAGCTCAAGACAGAGAAGAATGAGGGTCTCCCACTGAAAGCTGCAGAAATGTACGGAGCGTTCGGTGCTAAATGGTCAAACACGCAGAGCTCGCTCCCTTCCCCTGCGCTTCTCAGTGACAAATCAAAGCCTTTTAGTCCCATACTTACGGACCAGAAATTATCAATGAACACTACAGTGGTGTGTGGTACATCACTTCCTATTTCTGGAGTGAAGGGTGTCCCTGAAATATCCTCCTTGAAGAAACACGGCAGCCAGTCCTCAATGGTTCCTCCTGGTCTCAATGCCACTGAAGCCCTCCGGTACAAGCTGATAAAGAAACTGAAAGCAAAGAAGAAGAAGCTCGCAAAGCTGAATGAAATGTTGGGTCGACAGGGCGGAGCTGGCCTCCGACCGGACAGCACCGACCTGGGCTCTCCCAACACGGTCTCCTCCAGCACCTACGACGGCTCCATCTGCGACGACTTCCTCTCGGACCTGCTCTCGCCGGCGACGACAGCCAGCAACCTTTCCCCGGACAGCACGGGCTTCCTGGAGATGCTCGCCAAGGGGCAAGATGGAGTGGACCAAATGGACTGTGTGGTCATTCCTGCCGGTGCAGCATCACAGATGAATACTTTTGCGAACGAGCCCAACAGGGAAAACTTCCTGGATGACTTCCTGTCGCAGACGGTGGCTCAGAGGCGGACTGACGAGGAGACGGAGGCACTCAGTGCACTTGAATATTTTATTTGAGCTGTCAGGGGCTGGATAATGTCTGCAAGCACAGTTAACTTTAAGTTTTACTTGGTTCCAAGAAAAAATTATGCAAAATTAACCCGTTTAACAATCTGTAGTTCTACAGTCCGGTGCTGCCTGGTCACATGAAGTTCAAAGTAGTGAAACATCTGGATACATTTAAGTTGTTTTAAATGTCACTGGATTAACTCATAAATTTGTTTGTATGTTTGTCTTGAATGTTCAACCATGGATGAAATTTGTAAAATTAATCTTGAACTTGTTTCCAAGTTTGGCACTTAGTAGTGTATATTTTGTATGTAAATGAGTTGTATGAAGTTATGTTTACATTTGAAGCTGTTTGTTGGCTCTGTTTTGTTTTTGACCAATTACTTGAATTTACATGATACATATATTTGTGTCATTTAATAAATACTCTGGATGACTCTAGAATTAACACGTGCTATTTTCACAAAATAATATTCACCTCAGCCGTCTTCCTTTTTAGATTAAAATTTTTTTCCAATAGTAAGTCACTGTAAATACTTCAGTCATTCAACTACCTAATATTTTGTTAGTCACAGTTCGGTATTTATTTATGCTTGAGTGCAAAAGCTAAACAGATTATGAAACGCGTATTGTAACTAATGCAATACGATAAAGGTAAAACAAGTTAATCCGTTTAAGAAGAAATATTGACTGCAATGTGCATGATTTAAGACGTCCATCAGTCCCTACCTCGTACTTAAGTTTATGTAATATTTACTAAATAATCAGTGATATTCTAACACATATTTCAAAATATAAAACATTTTCTTTTTTTATTAAATCAAGTACAGTTCTGTTTGGAAATTGAAACAGTCACAGGAAATACAATTTATTGCACACTAAAATTTAATTCAAACACTGAAAAGGGATCAAAGAGCCGCCAAGCGGTTGTGTTAAATTTGCGCCAGGTGTGTTTATATTTATATATATATATATATATGTATATACATATACGTATATGTATATATATATATATACGTATATGTATATATACATATACATACATATATATATATATATATATATATATTGATTATTTAAACAGATAAACATACGGTGTGTTTCACGTTATAAACGAAACACTTTAAATGAGCAAATTTGGTGAAATAAAAGAGTCGTTCCCATACCGGGAGTCGAACCCGGGCCGCCTGGGTGAAAACCAGGAATCCTAACCGCTAGACCATATGGGACATGCTGTGCCTTGCAATCACAATGCTTGATAACCAAACGACCATTGGTGATACATCGATTTAATGTTTTCAAAGGGGACAAAACGGATCTACAGGCGGATCTTGAGTTGGTTTCACGTGACAGTACCGCCCTGTTTTCATTATGTACTGTCACTTTAAGTCGGTTAGTTAGTTAGTTCGCTTTCTGTGCCAAAACACTACCACAACACTGCTTTGCTGAAGGTAACTCCTACATTTGAAATTGTGTTTGTATGCCAAAGTAATATTAATCGACGTGTACTGTGTGTTACTATGAAAAGCTAATACACTGATAAACGTATTTTAACCCCCGAGATATAGAAGCATTTTAAAACTTTAAAAAAATCCTACTTATTATTGGATTTCCTCAATGTGTCAGTCCTACCTGCCAGTTTGCCATGGGTCCTAAATTCAATAGAATAATAAAGACATCCTTGACTTTATTTATCCCCATGGGCCAATTCGGTCTTTGCAGTTGCTCTTATACAGTCAAAAAGAATGAAAGATTATAGGCTAAATAGAAGTAGCCTAAGCAATATGTAAAATGTGTAAATGATATAAGTGAACAAAACTAAATATAGAGAGAAATTGGAATAAAATACAAATATAAGCAATAAGAACAAAATGAAATATGCCTATACAGATATGTGAATCAAGTTTAATATATGACAAAAGGTGTAATTGTGCAGAAGATCACCCAGTTATGCAGTTCTAGTGCAGACATCTCAGATTTCTACAGGTTCGATCACGTGAACAGCCCATGTCAACCCCTCAAGCCTCCTTCTGCACCCTATCACACACCTTCATCTTCTGTGTGATGCATCTGGCTGGAGTCGTGCCGTCAGTTTCCTCTCTCAGCCTCATCCATCTTTTTCGTTCATAGACCACACACACACACACACACACACACACACGTCAAAATCAGTTCAATAAATCAGTGGCATCTCAAAGAGAGTGTGTGTCTGACTGGATTCATCATACCATACACATTGCATGTTCTTAGCGGACAACCTGTGGAGATTACACATCCATTTAACCAGCACCTAAGGTTAATTTTCATTACTGAGGTCACAAGTGTGGTAATCAGAAACCACCACCTCTTTTACAGTAATAATATATGAAAAGAAAACAAATGAGGTGAAATAAGAACATTGTTTTAAGTGAACACTTTGGCAGTCACTTTATTTTTTTACACAATTAAGTTGTAAATGTAGCTTTCACTAAATAATGATAATAATAATAATTGTTTGTTTTTTAGCTGACATTAATTTTTGAGTAAAAACAGTTTATACTTTGCTATGATGGTTGTTCCTTGGGGTCCAAGTCGGTTGTCCTTGTGTGTTACTGTTGGCACGAGGATTAAACGATACTTTAATAATATTATTAAAATAAAAATATTTTAAAATTCATAAATATTGTACTTTCTGCTTTTCTCTTTATGTCCGCCTCAAATATGATAGTTTGTAAATAAATAAACAATATCTTGATAACATATATCAACCGGATTATAATTGACTTTAACTGTCAGAGGAAGCTGCATTACCATAGAAAAGCACATGCAGGTGCTGTTTGACTGAAGGTCAGCCAAGTCATAATAAGAGACACCGTGCAAATAAACAGTCTAACTGTTCTCATCCCTCTACAGCCACAAGGGCATGACTTGGTACATGTACTTAATCACTGTAGGCTTCTGACGAACAATGTTGACCAACTTTTGTTTTACCTGACTATAGTACTTTATACTGGATTATTACTACTACATTTCATAGGCAAATATTGTAATTGACTTTGTGTGTTTGAGACTGTTGCTGCAGTTGCTATACACAATACAATACAATACAAAATATAATAAAAGTATAAAATATCATGGCTTATTTACACCCATACCTTTGTATTTCTATGTCTAAATTAAACATACAGGCCTTTCGTTTAATCTAATATAGTTCAAAT